>NC_142151.1:37695000-39027500 GCF_024610735.1 Ursus americanus | reverse complement strand
ATAAAAGTACTATGTAGGTAAGACCAAACAACTGTGCAGTCATTAGGTCTTTACTTCTGTCTAGAGAGTGAGGGAGGCCAACTCGAACAGCCGGCAATCAGGAACCACACAGAATCGGGTCAAATGGGAGCTGTGGGTAGAAACAGGGAGGCAGGGAGGACTGCCGAAACTACAGAAGGGCCAGGGACAGACTTCTGATGCCTTTCTTGCCTCAGGAAGAGACATTTTCCCTTTTAGCTGTAGCAGAAACCGGTCATGGTTTCCTAGGCAACATCCAGCCTGGCCTAGCCTGGAAACCCACGTGCTTCTGCCATGGAGAGGCGTTTCTTGATAGGCAAATTGGGACACAATTTGGGAGTCTTACAAACCCAAGAAAGGAAGCTGAGATGGTGCTCTTGAGCAGGGAGTCCCTGTGCCGGCAAATTTTAACCCTTCTGTCAAGTACAGAGATTTTCATGAATTCTCATCTGTCTTTGCAGTTCACTGAAATCAGGTTCTTAAAGCCTGAATCCCTCGTAAGCATCTTCTAGGTATTGTTTTTGTTGTACTTGTGGTGCTTCCGATGAATATAGATAATTGGATATTTGTAACACCAATATATTGATACTGTAGTTGATTCGAATGGCTTTTAATACCTTCACAGTTGGGTGGAGCTCGCTGGCCTGTGTTCAGATAGAAACTCAGGTTTACTCAAAGGCAAACTGAAAAATACTTGTTTTCTTTGTTAATGAATAACAAGAGCCACAACAATAATAATACTGTTAGGGCAGCATTCATAACCATGCTATCGAGAACTCTAGAAAGCCTTCCAAATAACTTCCAGCAATTCTCTATTTTGTTCTTAAGAACCTGGGGAAATAGAATTTAAATGAGCAACTATGGCTTTTAATCCACATCTTGTGTATCTTGTGTATCTGCGTAACTGTCCTTATTATTTTCCCAGCTGCTCTAACAAGCTGAACTGAGATCAGAGGGATTGGCCTGACATAGCAGGAGAATGCTATGGGCACATTGTGTCCGGATATCAGCAAGGCGTTTGGAAATGTCTGTCCTTAGAACCTTATACATAAGATGGAGAACCATGACTTTCAGTGCATTCATAGTTGGTCATCTACATTCAGTATTCGACATCTCATTCAACGAACACTGAGTTAGCAAATATTTATTGGGTATCTGCTATGGACTAGGCATTGCAGTAGGTTCCAAGAGCATAGGAGTGAATATGGGTGTTTTTGTAGGGGGCACTGAGAAGCAACTAGAGGTTTTAAAGTACATACACACAGGAGCGCCTGGGTGGCTCAGTTGGTTAAGTATCCTGCTCTTGGTTTTGTCTCAGGTCATGATCTCATGGGTGGTGTTATCAAGCCCGGAGTTGGGCTCCATGCTCAGTGCAGAGTCTGCTTAAGTTTCTCTCTCCTTCTCGCTCTGCCCCTCCCCCCACTCATGCATGCATGCGCACACCCGCTCTCTCTCTCTCTCTCTCTCTCTCTCGCTCTCGAAATAAATAAAATCTTTAAAACAATAAAGTAGATACATACACACAAATTATATATGTAAATATATACGTATAAATGTTTAATGTATTGAGTGGAGAGTGGATTTCATCCTAATAGTGGATATTGAAATATAAAAATAATTTTGAACTGTCATAAGTGAAACATGTTATATCATTATATACAATGATATATAAAATATATATTAACTAATAGACTATTTTTAGAGCAGTTTTAGGTTTTTAGAAAAATTGAGTTGAAAATAAAAATTCCCATACATACCCCCCTCCGATCCCCAAAGTTTCCCCTATTAAATTTTGCATTAGTGTGGTACGTTTGTTAAAATTGATGAACCAACACTGATATATCATTTTAACTAAAGTTCTTAGTTTACATTAGGGTTCACTCTGTTGCACATTTTGTGGGTTTGGACAAATGTGTATTTGTATCCGCTGTGTTTCGTGGTGTCACATATCATCATGTATCAGCATATCGTATATCCACCATTACAGTAGCATACAGAATAGTTTTACTGCCCTAAAAATCCTGCGTGCTTCACCTACAAGTCCTGCCTCCGCCAGAAACCTTGGCAACCACCGATTTTTCTATTGTCTCTATAGTTTGCCCTTTCCAGAATGTCATATAGTTGGCATCATGCAGTATGTAGCCTTTTCTTACTGCCCTCTTTCACTTAACAATATGCATTTAAAGTTCAAAAACAAAAAAACAGAATAGAGATTGGTAGACATCTTAGCTGCCAAACTGCCTTCTGAAGGGGCTGTACTGTTTTGCATTCCCACCATCACTGAAGACTTCCTGTTGCCCCGCACCCTCACCAGTACTCAGTGTCGTCATGGTGTTGGGTTTTGGCTCTTCTAGTGAATGTGTCATTTTTGTTTTAGTTTGCAATTCCCTGATGACATGGAAGTTGAGCATCTTTTCCATGCTGATTTGCCATCTCTATCTTCTTTGGTAAGGTTCAGATCTTTTTCCACTTTAAAAATTAGGTTGTTTTCCTATTATTGAGTTTTGAGAGTTCTTTGTACATTTCATATATAAGTTCTTACTCACTTATGTGTTTTATAAATATTTTCTCCTAGGGGCATCTGACTATTGGTTTAGGCTCAGGTCATGATCTTAGGGTCATGAGAGCCAGCCCCAGGGTGGGCTCCATGCTCAACAGGAAGTCTGTTTAAGATCTCTATCCCTCTCCCTCTCCCTCCTCTTCTGCCCCTCCCTGCGCGCGCTTTCTCAAATCAATCACTCGATCAATCAAACCTTTAAAAAATATTTTTTCTCCTAGTCTGTGGCTTGTTTTTTCCTTCCCTTAACAGTGTCTTCTGTAGAGCAGAAGCTTTTAATTTTAATGAAGTCCCACTTACCACTTTTTCTTTCATGGATTATGCTTTTGATGTTGAATCTAAAAACTTGTTACCAAACACAAGGTTGCCTAGATTTTTTCCTATTTTATCTTCTAAGAGTTTTATAGTTTTGTATGTTGCATTTAGGTCTATGATCCATTTTGAGTTAATTTTTGTGAAAGGCATGAGTTCTGTGTCAATTCTTTTTTTCTTTTTTGCGTGTGGATGTACCATTGTTCTAGCAACATTTATTGAATATACTATCCTTACTTTGCTGAATTGTCTTTGCTCCTCTGTCAGTGATGAGTTGATTATATTTATGTGGGTCTATTTCTGGGGTCTTTATTTTGTGCCATCGATCTATTTTTTTTCACCAATACCACATCACTACAGCTTTATAGAAAGATTTAAAGTCAGATAGTGTCAGTTCTGTGAATTTGTTCTTTTCTTTAATATTAAGTTGGCTATTCTGGGTGTTTTTCCTCTCCATATAAACTTTAGAATCAGTTTGTCTATAGTCAAAAAATAACTTGCTGTTTTTTTTTATTAGCGTAGAATTGAATCTGCTGATCAAATTGGAAAGAAGTGGTATCTTGACAATATTAAGTCTTCTTATCCATGGAATACGTCTCTGTTTATTTAGGTCTTTGATTTCTTTCATCAGAGTTTTGTAGTTTTCATCATATAGGTCTTCTACATCTGTTTTTAAATTTATAATTAGACTTTTCTTTTCTTCTCAGTGCTGATCTAAATGGTGTTGTGTTTTAAATTTCAAACTCCAACTGTTCGTTGCTTGGATATAGGAAAGCAATTACTTTATTATATTAACTTGTATCTTGCAACCTTGCTGTCATCGCTTGCTATGATCACACAGGATTTTTTTGCTGTTGTTGTTGATTCTTTGGGATTTTCTACACAGAGAGTCGTGTTATTTGTAAGCCAAGACAGCTTATTTCTCCCTTCCCAGTCTGTATACCTTTTATTTCCTTTATAAAAAACCTTACTGTGTTACTTAGCACTTCCAGTACAATATCGAGAAGGAGTGGCGAGAGGGGACATCCTTGCCTTACTTCTAATCTTAGGGAGAAAGCATCTAGTTTCCATTAAGTAGGATGTTAGGTGCAGATATTTTGTAGATAGGCCTTTCTTTCTTTCTTTCTTTCTTTCTTCTTTCTTTCTTTCTTTCTTTCTTTCTTTCTTTCTTTCTTTCTTTCTTTCTCCCTTTCTCTGTCTTTTCTTTCTTTCTTTCTTTCTTTCTTTCTTTCTTTCTTTCTTTCTTTCTTTCTTTCTTTCTTTCTTTCTTTCTTTCTTTCTTTCTTTCTTTCTTTCTTCTTTCTTTAATTCCAGTATAATTAACATACAGTATTATATCAGTTTCAGATGTACAACATAATGATTCAACTATTCCATACATTACTAAGTGCTCATCACCATCAGTGTTCTCCTAATCCCTTTCACCTGTTTCCCCCATCCTCCCTCCCACCTCCCCTCTGGTGACCATCTGTTTGTCCTTTATAGTTAAAAGTCTGTTTTTTGGTTTGTCTCTTTTTTCTTTGTTCATTTGTTTTGTTTCTTAAATTCCACATATAAATGAAATCACATGGTGTTTGTCTTTCTCTGACTGACTTATTTCACTTAGCGTTATACCTGCTAGATTCATCCATGTTGTTAGAAATGGCAAGATTTCATTCTTTTTTATGGTTAATATTCTGTTATATATAAATTTACCGCATCTTCTTTACCCATTCATCCATCAATGGACACTTGGGCTGCATCCATAATTTGGCTGTTGTAAGTAATGCTGCTATGAACAGAGGGATGCGTGTATCTTTCCGAATTAGTGCTTTTGTATTGTTTGGGTAAATATCCAGTAATGGAATTTCTGGATCATATGACAATTCTATTTTTAACTTTTTGAGGAACCTCCATACTGTTTTCCAGAGTGGTTGAACCAGTTTGCATTCCCACCCACAGTGCATGAGGATTCCTTTTTCTCTACATCCTTGCCAGCACTTGTTGTTTCTTGTGGTTTTGATTCGTTTTGACTCTGACAAGTGTGCGGTGGTGTCTCATTGTAGTTTTGATTTGCGTTTCCCTGATGCTGAGTGATGTCGAGCAGCTTTTTGCATGTCCTGTATATATACTTTATCAAGTGGAGGAAGTTCACTGTTCCCTCTTTTCCTCATTTTGGTAAGGTGTTTTTTTGTTTGTTTGTTTGCTTGTTTATATTGTGAATTGGTGTTGGATTTTTTTCAAATGTTTTTATACAATTAAATATATAATTATATGATTTCTTTTTACTGGCTGTTGATGGGATGAAGTACATTAATGGGTTTTCAAACGTTGAACCAGCCTCGCCTACCTGGAATAAGACCCATTTTGTCATGGTGTATAATTCTTTTTATATATTGTTCAATTTGATTTGCTAATATTCTGTTGAGGAATTTTGCATCTATGTTTATGAGAGACATCGGTCTGTAGTTTTCCCTTCTTTAATATTTTTGTCTGGTTTTGCTATTAGGATAACGATGAACTCAAAGAATGAGTGAGGAGGTTTTTCCTCAGCTTCTATTTCTGCAAGAGGTTGTAGAGAACTGATATTATTTCTTCCTTGAATGTCCAATAGAATTCACCAGTGAACCCATCCAGGCCTGGTACTTTCTGTTTTGAAAGATAATTAATTACTGATTTGATTTCTTTAATAGATACAGGCCTACTCAGATTGTCTATTTCTCCTTAGTATGAGTTTTCATAGATTGTGTCTTTCAAAGAAATGGTCTATTTCACCTGAATTATTGTATTATACTCGTGGGCATATTCATAATTTTCCTTTATTGTTCTTTTAAAATCCATGGGATCCATAGAGATGGCCCTTCCTTCATTTCTGATATTAGTAATTTGTGTCTTCTCTCAATTTTTTGGTATATTATTGTATTTTAATATGTAATTTCTATTACAAGTGAGGGCAGATATGTTTCCATATAGCCAGTTTTATTCCTTTAGTAAACTACCAATTCATGTACTTTGCTTACTTTTCTATTTTTTCTGAGGCTTATGATATATTAAATGTTAACCTTTTGCTCTGTCATACATGCTGTAAATGTTTTTATCCCAGTTTATTATTTTCTTTTTTTTTTTAAGATTTTATTTATTTATTTGAGAGAGAGAGAGAGAGAGGAGCACGAGCGGGGTGAGGGGCAGAGGGAGAAGCAGACTCCCCGGTGAGCAGGGAGCCTGACACGGGGCTCGATCCCTGGACTCTAGGATCATGACCTGAGCTGAAGGCAGACGCTCAACTGACTGAGCCACCCAGGCACCCCCCCAGTTTGTTATTTTCCGTTTAATTTTGTGTTTGTATTTTTTCATACATAAGCTTTACATAAAGTCTTTATTTATTTTTTGACTATTTCTTCCTTTGTCATTCTGCTAAACAAAGCTTTACATAAAGTCTTTATTTATTTTTTGACTATTTCTTCCTTTGTCATTCTGCTAAACAATACCTCACATTTGCTGATAATTTACCATGTGTCAGGCATTTTATAAAGTGATTGACATGTATTACTTAAGTTCAACTTCAAACAATCCTTGTGGTAAGTACTATTACCTCCATTTTATGGATGAGAAAACTGAGGCACCAATAGGTGAGTATCTTGTTTCAGGTGGGCAGAGCCAGGATTTGAAGACAGGTACTCTAATGCCAGAAACTTAGTCCCTGGGCTCTATTGAGTCCTAGTAAAGTGCTCCCACTTGAAGATGGTATGGTTTACCTATATTTTTTATGGTTTGCATATTTTTTTAAAAGGACACTTATAAATACTCTATTTCAAAAGTGGCAAGATTTTCAAATTTCATAACAGAACTATATGTCATAGCCCTCACAAACTTAAAAGAATTTATTTTATTTTTTAAATATTTATTTATTTACTTGAGAGAGAGAGAGTGTGTACCCGTGGTGGGGGGGGGAGGGGTGGCAAGAGGAGCAGAGAGAGAGAGAGAGAGAGAGAGAGTCTCAAGCAGAGTCTGCTGTGAGGCTCGATCTCGCAACTCTGAGATCACAACACTGAGCTGAAACCAGGAGTTAGACAATTAACCGACTGAGCCACCCAGGTACCCCTAAAAGAATGTATTGATTTGGAATCAGAATTGACACATTTCCTAGTTTGATGAAACTTGTGGACAACTGGTCCAATAGTCTAATAGAATATTGGAAGATGTGGGAAGAATTGTTACGGAGAGAAAGAAATTAAGCAGTTTTTTTAAAGGCAATTATAACCTACAGGAAAAAAAGCAAATGGTAAGAAAATTTAATACTAATCAATGCTATCTGCATGGGCATAATAAAGTGAAAAATAAATATTTAGCTACACACAAAAAAATCAAATGGAAGGTGAGGAAGTGGAGAGTAGAAAAAGTGGAACAGGTAACTCTGATGGACTCAGGTAAGATTTTCTTGGACCTTGCTGACTCCCCTCGGGTCTGATATTGGTCCGCACCGGGCTGCTCTCAGCAGTCTTGTTTCTGCCCTCACTGCAGCACGTGACTGACCGGAGCTACACCCTCTAGAGTATAATGCCCCCCCCCCCCCCGATCTACCACCAGGTAGTTTTTTGGGATTTGTTGCCTCTCAATGAATTTAGACAGACGATTGGAGGAGGAAGAAGGGCAGGTGAAGGGAAAAGGAATAGCCTTACAGCCACCACTTATGAGACAGAATTGAAATGTAAACATGATGAATATGGAGAGAGATCGTTTCCTCTTCTCATGACCCTCATTTTCTCCCTCGAGACGGCTCCAACTTTTAGAAATATTCCTAAAGGCTAATTCCAAAAGACTCAAGCAGGTTTCTTTTTCTCTCATCCAAGAACACATTTCTTCATCTAACAAGTTAAATATACAATGCTAATAAATAATTCACAGTACTCAAAATGAAAACAGTAAGTTTAAATGGAATTACAAAACAGAGTAAGTGGCCCGTGTTATTTTTGAAGAGAGCAATTTCATTCACTATCTCCTTCTGCCACATCGCACCTTTCCCTGCCTCATTAAAACGCTGGCCATACGTTGCTGCTCTGCCGTTGAAGGAAGGTCTGTTCTTTAAATAGCACATGGAACTCCTACCAATGTGACCTTCCTTCCTGGCAGGTCATCTGAGAATATTAACTAGAGTACTTTGTTCCATGGTTCCCAGAAGAGCTGGAGACCGTAATATTCGGAGAAGATTCATTGTTGAAACAGTCTGAGCAGTCGGCCAAAAATGACCGACTCCTTTTGCTCTGAAGAAGTTTCTCTTGTGTTTGCAATAAGTCGATATCAAAGGGACATTTATGGGTCTGAACTTGTTCTCATGCTTGTATAAGGAGACCCGCCTCGGAGATGAGGCAGGCAATGCGGAGACAGGTCTGTTTCAGGGGCACAGGAGAAAGTCAGATGAAGGATGCTGGCCACAAAGGGCAAGCAGTCAGTACTGCAGGGAGGTCTTAAGGCAGCGTGACCAAGTGTCCCCCCTACAGGTGGCAAAGCACAGCAGAAGCACGTTAGTGTCACAGCACCTGATATTCCTTCAATGACAGGTAGGCAGGACACGGGGAATTCAGGTTAGTGAGGACAAGGGCAGCACAAGGCCCCAGCCCTGGAGAAACTGAGCAATGACATGGGTTAAAAGCAACCACAACTCAAGAAAACAAGTGCAGTTATCACAATTAGGTCCTAAATGGCAGACAATGAAATAAACCGGTGAAATGCGATCAGCAAACAAGATTAGAATCTTGGAGACTAGCTGGTTGCCTCATGTGATTTATGGGACTCGAGCAGTATGTTGGTCCTCAGACCAGAATCAATGTCAGTGGGTCAAAATACAATGCTAACTTCCCAGGGAGCCATGATTTAGGTGATTCAGGACTAAGTGTGCAGAAGTGTCTTTGTCTCTAAAAGGGATGATAAGAAAGCTTGTAGTTTATACAAGTCATTCACAATTTTAGCCTTTTGGAGGTTGACCAATGTTCCGGGATCTTCTCCTCTAGCTATCATGGGAATTTGGGTACGTGAAAGCAGTAATCTGAATTATGGAGGAGATCGAGGGGTGGGGACAAAGAGATGAACCGAGCTGTTGCGTGGAGTGGAGGAGGGTATAGGAATGACACACACATTTGTGAAGTGTTCCATATTTTAAAAAAAGAAAAAGAAAAAGAAAAAAAAAAAAGAATCACCGCCAGGGAAGTATTGTAGAGAATGGTTCCTTGGTGTTAAAGGATAAACTGGGGCGTATTCAAAATTTTAAGAATTTATTTGAGCAAAAATCAGTTGTAGAGGGCCGCGCCAAATCAGAAGCAGTTAGGGCAACCCCACCAACAGGAGTTCCCAGAGAAACTGACCTTACAGAGAAAAGGTGGACACAAAGCGAGGACGTCATCGATGGGCTCTAGCTTAAAGCCTCGTTCGCTTGTGATTGGCTAGCCTTAGCCAATCCGGCTAAGCCTTTTGTAATCTGGGCTTAGATTTTGGTTTGCTTACGTGGGCTGCCATGGCATGAGAGTTACTTCAATCTAATGGCCTCCTAGTTTGGCTGATCTAACAGGGCTTTCTGGATTGGCTTGGACAACTGAGTGCATGGTGATGCCAGGACAGAAGAGGGACATTCTATGGCCTGGATACAAAACCTGACTCCACTTTTTACTTCCTGTGCCAATCTGAGTGAAATAATGCATGAGTCATGCTCAGCACCGGACGTGGTACACAGCAAATACTCCACCAATGTATTCACATGACTATAGAGACCCTGGGAGTCTGTGAGCTCCGATGGCCTCCATGTCATACCAAGGTCACAGCTAGTTAGTAGCAGAGCCAAGACTAGGATACAGGCTGCCACTTTGATGCTCCAATGTGAACGCAGAGCTCTGGACTCTTCCAATTCGAATTCTTCTATTGGAGATTCTAAAGAGAGTGTTGGAGCCTTTGGTGTAAGGTGGGGACTCCAGCAACTTGTCCCGAAGGGAAGTTTTGATGTTAACGTTTAACATTTCAATGAGTTCATAGCTAAAAGAATTACCCACTTTGATAGGCAATCGATCTGCAGTATTTATAGATTGCCTTTTGCTCACTGGACATCTTCAGGTTTTATTCCAGGCTACATATTTCTCTTATTTCAGCCTCTAAACACCCTGCTCTCTGCAGCCTATTTAATGGCCTTTCATACCAAAGGGAAATGAAAGCAAGAATAGTTTTTCTTATAATCAGCATCCATTTACTGTCCTTGGTGGTTTAGAAGCTATTTGCAGCACTATGGAAACAGGCAAAGATGAGAGAGCACAGCCTACATCTTGGAGACAGCTACCAGTTTGTCTAAGTAAAGCAAATCCATATGCAATGAGAAAACAGTCGTTCTAGAACAATGTACAGATATTCCGCAGTGATCTGGGGTAGATTGGAGGTGGTCACACAGAGGAGACAAAGTAAATCGGTGCCCTGTCGGTCAGGAGCTAATGAGGTATGGAGAAGGAACATTCGTCTCTTTGGCGAGTGCTAGGTGCTCTAAGCAGCGTCTGGATGGTTCTGAGTCAGCTGTAGAAAATGGTAATGACTATGGCTTGGCAAAGAGAAGGGCAGGTAGGGGTTCTCATTAGAATCACCTGGAACTAAAAACAAACAAAGGAGAAACCCAGCTGCACCCAGGCCCCACCCTGAGAAATCCCACAGCGGTTGCCCTGAGGCTGGGAGCCCAGGCGTCCAGCTTGATGAGAGCTCCCCGTGATTCAAACACGTGCATCCAGGGCTGAAAACCTCTGCCTTAGGGCAAAGACTAGATGATGCATATTTCCAAGTCTTGTGTGGAGAGCTGCCAGCCTGGGGTGAGTATTTCTTCTTCTGGGTTGTAATGAAAATGTGGCTTCCTCCACTTTGCCTGGGATGAGAGTGAAGTGAATGCCTTGGGCTGTGAGCAATGCTGGTTTGTCTGGGGGAAGCTCAAGCTGAGGGTCTGGGGCAGGCAACCCTCTGAGATCTGGTAGATTATTGAGTGGTAATGCTGGGGTATGGAATCTGGGAGGAACCTGGGGATTTTGAGCAAAAATTGTGTCTCCGAAGATGGATTTAATGGAATATATGAAATCATGAAGCTGTCAGAAGATAAAGAGGTGAAACAAGTCTGAAAACAGCACATGGCTGTGAGGCCATCTAGGTGCTTTTGATAAAAGTGGCTTAAATTCAGCCTCAGCTTCCTCATCTGTGAATGGGCACACTCTTAGTAGCCCCCTTCCCTGTCTGTTGTGAGGGTGAAATGGGAGAAAATGCATAAAGCCCAGAGCGCGTGTCTATCATACAGACAGTTGAATCAGCATTAGTTAATATCACTGTCATTTCAAAAAGATAAAGGTTCCGTGTGAATCAGGATTTAGGTGGCTGCAGGTCAAGACCATTTCCCTTGGAAACTGGTATAGACCTAAAAGTTTCTAGTACACAGGGAGTTGAGAGAAAGCATTTCACCCTTAGCGTGCAGGGAGCTGGAAGGAAGAAAGGGAGTCAGAGTGAAGGTGTGGAGGCCACAGGCTCAGAGTTTGGGGCCAGGAAGAAGTGGGTCAGAACAAATGGAACTGGGGCGAGATCTGCACCCATTTTGGAGACTGAGACCCAGAAAATGGGGCCACATGCGGTGCGGCTGTCACTTGTGCCTTTTTAATCAACCTGAACCATAGGAAAGGACAGGCTGGGGATTGACAGCATGAAAGAGAATTCCGTTTCCCTAGCGTTTATGCATTTCTGCTTTTTGGGTGATAATTCCAACTCAAGATTACATGAACTAATGCATAGGAAAATATTTTCTAAATAACAAAATACTGTGTGAATAAAGTCTTAGTGTTCTTTTTCTGTGTGGAGTGGATACCTCGAGATTCCCCCAAATGATACTGAACGAGTCTGTGCATTTCAAGCAGGTTTCGGAGCACATTGTCTTGAAGAGGGTTGGGGGAGAGGGAGGGGAGGGGCCAACCCAAGAGCTCTCTTCTGTGGCTTCCAGGCCTGGAGCAGCAGAAAGTTAGGCTGAGGGCTTGCCAAACACCTCAGGAGCTTTCTGTTTGGAAACTTCAAGGATGCCCATTTCGTCATAAGGCTAGTTGAACTGAAAATGCCAAGCTGGAGAGAAACAAAAGGTTGGATTTAGAAGTCTGGCTCATCATCCCTGCTCAACAATTGTTCCTGAAATGAAGACAGTATATGTGATGGCGCTACAGCACTGAGAAGAGACGGCTTAGCAGATAAGTCCCTGGAGTTTGCATTTGATGTTATGGCCGCAGAAAGCCACTGTGTAGCCTTGACTCATATTTAAGGAGGTCCTTAAATTATTGAAGATTGAAGAAGTAAATACGCATTCAGGGCCACTCATCCAATAAATGGACTTTAAAAAGGATATTTTTATTATGAGAAAAATGGTCACGATAACTATTTATTTAAGCAAGCTTATGAGCTCTTTTTTTCTCTGAACAGGACTCTATGGTCCGGTTGGGCAGGTTGTTCATGGTACAAGAGTGCACACTAGAGTTGGTCCTGAAATCACTGTGCTCTGTGTTCGCTAAGCTTGTACCCCGGTGTGGGGCTGCATCTGCCCAGAAGGAATGCCTTTTTCCAGTTCACAAAAGGCACCCCATGGAGTAGTGGTGGTCCTCTCAAGGTCTGAAAACACAATGCCTCTCTTCTGCTTGGATGGCTTCTTAAGGTCACTTTCAGACTCAGATAGGAAACAAATGATGTGAGCAATAAAGTGGAAGGAAACAGAGAAGATAAACATGACCGAAATATAAGGCATAAGAAATGAAAAAGCACAGTGAGGTGAATCCTGAGGAACAGCAGGAGGTCTCAAGACAGGTGGCGGCACCCCCCTGTATGCTCATGGTGTGCGGAAAGGCGGAGAGAAAGTTCACAGTGACCTCGTAAATGGCAGAAAGGAAAACAAGGCAAAATGCGATGTGGGGGGCATTTCGCAGTTAGAAGCAACAGGAGTCTGGCACCTAAATCCAGCAATTGCCTAACTCGCGCTGGAAAAAGTTCATCTGCCAGCAACAAGTCTGTTTTTAGGGAGAACATGTGAAAAGAGTATGTTTCCAACAGTCTCTGGACTTCACTTTCAGCCAGACCTCTTGTGTCCCCTGCCCACCCCGCCACGGCCACAGAGCCACGTGGCTCCAGCTCCCGTTTCACGTCTCCACGTGGATGATGAGACTTTCCACACAGCGCTCACAGCCGCAGGGCTCCGCCGCTCTCCGTTCTGACCACCACCTGCTCACGTGCACATGGCAAGAGGAAGTCCTTCACCCTGAGAAGTCGTCCAGAATGGAAACTACCTAAGAAATTGCTCAAGTTCCTTTCAATTTCTCAAGAAAGCAGAATTTGCACATTAGAAACAGATCACAACACCTAAGCATTGAATTTTGCGGAAATAAATCAGATGACTTCAAAGGTTGTTCGCCCTAGGGCTCACGGTGTATCTCACGCTTTTCCACAGACCAGGAAGACCTGTGGCCAATCACCCTTCCTGAATTCTTTCTTGTCCCCATCAGGCTTCTGTGTGGCCCATCGCCAAGCCCGTGAGCGCCAGCTGAGGAATGTATAACAAGATCTGCTTCCCTTGGGATTAGCCTTTAATTATTTATTCATCAATATTTAAAATAGCCCCTCAACTGTGTTAGATACTGGGAATACAAAGATCCCTAAGGCATGGCTCCTGCCTCCAAAGTCCTTAGTAAGGTGAGACAGACATGTCATAAATGTCACAGTAGGTCTCGGTGCTAGGACAGATGTATGTCTGGGAAGCAGAGGGGACACCAAGGAGGAAGAGGTGCTCCCAGGCAGAGCACACCGTGGGAATAAGGCAGCCATGGTCAAAGAACTGGTGTAGACAGGAAAAGGCAGGCAGATCACGTGGCCAGTTAAAACCCTATACTTGGAGCAGGTGGGATAAAGGCTAGGTCCGGGTAGAGGACACTGCAGATCGGCGCTTGGCTGGTGCACCTAGGAAGACGCCAGTGCAAGTTAACAGTCTTTACAAGGCTCAGCCTCCAGGCAATGTCTATAGTGCCCAGATACGCATTCAACGAATTTAATGTTTGAGAGGAATTCCAGAATGCGTAGAGCTGGGAGCTGCCTAGCCGATGGGATGCTTGGGCAGCTACTCCCCCTATCCCCGCTGGTCCGTGGGGCTAAATTCATGAGCACGTTTAGTCTCTGTCTTAGCTATGGAAAAACTAGGTTTCACAACAGCGATGCCTTTACTGTTTGGTGCTGGGTTTAACTGCTTAAGCCTGTTACTGAGTGAAGATGAAAAACGCATGTCTTACTGTATGTTGCTGCCTACGGTTAAACTGGGGTGACAATTCCCTTGGAGTAAGGGTGGGAAGTTTTCATCAGCACCACCTCATTTCACTGGCCTGTGATTTCCAGTTTCCTGACACTACATTTCCTCTAAATTACATTACCATCTCTCTCTTGGTTTTCTCTCTCACTCTCTTTTGTTTTCTTTGATGATGTCTCCATACCTCAACCTTCTCATCTGTGCAATGGGGAGAACGATAGTGCCTACTGCAAAGAACTGTGAAAACTAAATGAAAAAAAATCCAGGTAAAGTTCTTAGCCCATGTTCATCTAATACCTGTTAAATATCGTCATTATTGTCCATGCTCATTGTAGAAAATTTGAAAAAGGCAGAAAAATAAAAGAGAAAACTATAATGGTCAAATAAATCTCACTACCTAGGGATAATCATTATTAATGTTTTGCTATTTTCTTCCCAGTATTTTTAGCTAAGGAATGTTGGATCATACTGAATGTATAGTTTGATATCCCCCCACCTCCATTTCAGCAAGTATTCTTGCAAAGGCTTGGTACTTAATTTGAAAGGATACTTTAGCTATTATTAGCTAAGTAAAACTTTTTTAAATTAAGTTTTTCATTTTAATTCCATTAGAGTTAACAGTGTTATATTAGTTTCAGGTGTACAATATAGTGATTCAACAATTCTATACATTACCCAGTGCTCATCACAAGTATACTCCTTAATCCCCATCACCTATTTCCCCCACCCCCCACCCACCTCCGCACCGGTAACCAGCAGTTTGTTGTCTATAGTTCAGAGTCTGTTTCTTGGTTTATCTCTCTCTTCCCCACCTCCGCCCCCACCTGCTGCCATGATCGTCTGTTTCTTAAATTCCACATATGAGGGAAATCATGTGGTTTTTGTCTTTCTCTGACTGACTTATTTCACTTAGCATTATACCCTCTAGCTCCATCCATGTTGTTGCAAATGACAAGATTTCATTCCTTTTTATGGCTGAGTAATATTCCATTGTACATACATACCACATCTTCTTAATCTACTCATTTATCAATGGGCACTGGCTGCTTCCACAATTTCTCTTGGCTTTAGATGAGATCACGTGGTTTCTCCCTGGGAACGCTACCTCTCAGATACCGTCATCTTCTTACACTGGAACCACCTACCTGGATCCTTCACCTAAATCTCTGAGTGCTTCAGGGACTACGAAGATCTGTTTTGGGGTGAATCTCGAGCACTGTCTGATAGGGCAGCGTTTCTAATGTGTTGCCCACAAAGCAAAACAATCCATCTTCATGTATGACAGCCACTGCCCATTGCCTCCTCAAAGCCATTTCCCCTTCTTCCAACGTGTTCCAATGGTGGGGAGAGATCCCTTGATCACAGGGAGAGTAGACCCTACCAGGCTCAAGGATGAATCAGAAGAGGTCATGGAAATCTCCTCCCCTTGGCCATGGACCCTTCTAAGTTTGGGTATCTGACCTAGTTCTCAGCAATGGGCTATAAAGGGAAATCTGGAGACTTCTCAGGACAAGGCTTTGTGATGGAAAGGCCTGTGCTAGTTTCCTGGGGCTCTCATAACAAAATATCACAAACTGGGGGCCCTAAAACAGCGTGCATTATTCCCTCACAGTTCTGGAGGTTATACCTCTGACATCAAGCTGTTGCTCCCTCCAAAGTCTCTAAGGAAGAATCCTTTGCCTCTTCTTTGGCTCTGATGGTTGCCAGCAGTCCTCGATGTTCGTCAGCTTGCCAGCTGTATCGGTCCAATTTCTGCCTCTGTCTTCACGTGGCCATCTTCCCTCCGTGTCTCCTCTGTGTCTTCTCATGGTGATCTATGCTCTGTATCTGTTTTGTCTTCTCAGAAGGATACCAGTTACTGGATTAGAGCCCACCCTAAGTCAGTCTGACCTCATCTTAGCTAATCACGTTTGCAAAGACTATTTCCAAATATGGTCACATTTATAGGTACCTGGGTTAGGACTTCATCATCCCTTTCTGAGGGACAAAATCCAACCTACAGCATGGCTTTTGCACTTTTCCTTTTGTCTTCCTGGAAGTACAGAGGCCATCGAATGACTACGAGTTCACGAGCACAAGAAAAAGAAGATGGTGGGAAGAAGAGCTGGGGTAAGGGGAGGTGTCTGAGAGCATGACACCACAGCTGAGCCACTGCTGACAACCACTGACCATTAGACCTCTCGATACGTAAGAAAATAACGCAGGCTATTTGAGCCACTGTCAGGTTTGTTTTGTCATGTATAGCCAAAAACATCCTAATGGATAGACCAAAATTCCACTAGTTTATAACAACAAAATGAGAAAAATAAGGTAATAACATTTTCATAGATCTAGATTCATTAAATTTAAAGGGCTATTCTTTATTCTAAAATTATGCCGCTTTCACTTTTTGTCATGTCCTTTCTTTTATGAGATGATGGTTATTGCAGATTGTCATTTATTTGTAGCACTTGGCAAAGAATGGAAGGAGGGAGAGTGGGAGAAGGAGAGGAAGAGATTTTAGGTTATTCTTCCTCTAATTTTCAAAATTTTTTATTTTTCCTTGTGAAACCCTAAAGTCTATGACAAGAAGAACGTTGGCTGAACTTGCCTTGAAGGCCTAGAATCAATGACGTGCTGGAGACTCTGGTCCTGGCTTGTGGGAGCAGATGGTTACATTTCTGGGAGGTGGCTTGATGTCAGCTTGCTAGCTGGCAATCCAACATGGTTGGAGTGTCTACGTCACGGGAATCTGCACATAATAAATCAGACCCCCTCCCCCTCGGTTGTTTACAGGCACACACCTACCTCTTGCAAGTGCCCAGGAGGTCGGGGATTTCTCTGGAAAGCTGGCAGGTCCTATTTTCTAGGGTGAGGTAAGCTGTCAAGATCTAGATTGGAGGACTGTAATTGGTGTGTGTTCAGTTCCCTTGACAGGTGTTTCCCGTAAGTGCAGGCTGACTTAGGTTTGGATCTGTGACATGGGCTGGGCCACTACAGTGGCCTCCATTGTGTGGGTCCCCAACATACAATATAACTTTATCACAGGAAACACAAGAACATTGTCATCTTGGATTTCTTGAAAGATTTATGCCAGTTTCTTTGAGGTTCTTTTCTCTAAGGCATTAAGGCAAAATACATTTAGGAATTCCATCCTCAGAGCAGAGGTAGTTCAGAAACTTTCTACACGCATTCTGCCCACCTTTTTAGCCAGAATCACCAAAACATGAACACTTACCTGACATTATAACATTATAATATTAGAGAACCCAAATTGTAGGTACTCCAGTTTTCCCTAATTGACTAAAGTTCACTCTCTAATTGGGTATTTAACATTCCCAGGATATCAGATATATTATTTAATCAAAATGTTAATTTTCCTTATGTCACCTGTATTTTCCAAATGGTATAAGAGTAAAAACCATCTTTCAATCATTATCAGAAAAAAGGAGACCACCCCCCACCCCGAGCCATTTTAATCTAGCTTTTAGCTTTCAGGCAGACCTGAACCCCATCCGTCTCAATAAGACATTCTATTCCATTTACAATCTTTGGGGTGATGAGTATTGAATTCTTGTTTATATGTCCTCATTTATTTATATCTTAGGGACAGCTGACTCTTTCTGCTCTTAAGGCTGTATGATGTAGCAATTAAGATCTGGGGGCTCTGGAGACAGCTTGGGTTCACATCCCAGTTCTTCCATTATTAGCCACGTGGCCTTGTGCAAGTTAGGAAAGGCTCAGTTTTCCTCAAGCATGCAATGGGAATAATAGCAATAATCTTGCCTCCTGAGTTATTGGACGGCTTCAAAAAGATAATACACGTCAAGCACTCAACGCAGTACCATTCTAAGTTTAGCTCTCTCAGCATTTAGGTCTATGGCTTGCAGTGCCTCACTGCCAAGCACCTTCGAATTCCTCCAGGTGCGCTCTGCTACCTGGCCGACTCAGAGCACTATATTCCGTTCTAGCGTCCCCTCACCAGCAGCGCCTCCCAAGCTTTCAGCCATTTCAGCTGCTCTTACCAACTAGCTTCCGGTTCACTGGCTCTACTCGGTTTTTGGATTTCTAACTGAGCGCAGCCCTCTGCAAAATGTTGGCTTAGAGACACAGAACCATTTGTGACTTTAAAGTTACATCAAACTGTTCTCTGAAAAGGTTTGCGAAGACCTCAGCCTTTCTGTTATCAGTGGGGGTGGACTATTATTAGCCCCCAGTTCTGCACTGATCTTGGATTCAGTTCCGATTTTGAAGGGGGGGAAATTACAGGATGTTCCTTGACAGGACTAAGATTGCAGAAGGGTTGTGATGGTTGGTAATGATGTTCTGTCCTCTGTTCGGCACTGAAAAAAATGGAGTTGTTTTACTTAAAAAAAAAATTTTTTTTCCGGTCGAGGGGATAGCTTAGACTGAGGGAGTAAAAATAGTTCTAGATTGAAAAGCATTCAGAGATTCAATGTTCTTTCTACTATACAAGGTTTTCCTCTCTCATTGTCCGTAATTAAGAGAAATACAATGGAGAATACCTTCACTAGCGAGGACCCAACTCCCTGAAACTATGTTTAAAGAGATTAGAAATCTATATTTCAGGAGAAAGCATCATATAACATCAGGCTAGTTGACTTCCATGATTAATCAGAAATCAAGTACAAGGGTATGCCCTAGGATAACTTATGTCAGTCCAGCTTCTTATTCCTTATCCATAGAACATTGTACTAGAAGTTAATCTCCATGGAAGTGATTTTTGTCTGTTTCGTTCTCCATTATACTCTTAGCTTCTAGAAGAGTACTTGGCACATAGTAAGCATTCAGTAAATATTTGTCAAGTTGACTGATGAGTGAATGAATGGTACTGGAAAAATGAGAAGTGAGAGTTCAGAATTACAGAGCAGAGGTATTGTAAGCTTTGTAATCATCAGCACAATATCAGTTATATGGAAAGGAACTGGACTTCTTAAAGCAGAACAGTTGACTTATAAAGTATTTAGAAAGATGCTGACAAAGTACTGGCTTAAAAAAAAAAAGTTGATGAACCAGAAATATTCTTTCATCAGAATGGTCCACCAATTTCAATTAACTGAGGCTTTAAGTTTAAGAATAAAAGTGCTGACACTGAGGTTATGAATTATTGTAATCAGTACAAACCTTGCCTTTGATAATAAAACCTTACGGAAATTTCTCCCTCCGCGAGCATTGCCAGAGGTTCTGATGAACTTTGACGGTCCCTTATTTCATCTTTGAGAAGAGGTCACCCAGTTTACACTCCATATTAATTTTCTTGCTCTTAACTGAGACTAAGTAACATTGGCACAGAAGGTGCAGAAGACCTCTGCAGAGAGGGGAAGATGGAGCTGAGTTGTCAGGGTCCAAGCTGTGGTGGTGACTGTACGGTAGGAAGTGGGCACTTCGTAAAGCAAATTGTGGCAGTGCTGCCATGTGTGATTTGTGTCGTCTAGATACAAAGTTGTATCATTAATCCTTCTTTACTTTTCAAAATTAAAAATGATAGGCAATTGCTTTGCATGCTTTTGTAAACATTTTGTGAAAAATGTAATGCATTTTTAAATCATTCGGCATGAAGAGATTCAATCTTACACCAAATTCATGACCCTGGTAGATTTGAGGTGCCTTCCCTCTTTTCCATTTTTCTTTCTTCTCTTTATTTTTTGAGGTGATGGCAAGAGCTACGTGGGCTATTTGACTGTTGCCTTTCCAATATTCGGACTTGTAAACCTAGCGTTATCTGGCCTCGCCAGCCTATGAGATTTCCTGTGGCACCTCTCCATTTTGTCAAATAGTAACTTGGTATCTCCCCCCACTCCCCCACCCACTCGTTCCTATTTATTCTGGGGCCTCCCCAAAGAGGTGCTTCACATTTGCTTACAGACCTGTCTGTCAGACAGTTACCACATGGTGTCCACCATGTCTTTCTGCTGGCTGCCATTTGTCTTACCTACCCCTGCCAGCCTCCGCTGTCTGAGGGAAGGATGTCAGTGCTCATGCCAAAGGTGCCATATTCCTGGGTGTGAATGTGGTGTTGGGTTTAGCACAGAGGAGGGGAGAAAGGCCCTTTCTCTAATTGCCTGCTACACTGACTTATGTGGGTCCTCAAGCAGATCTGACTACATACAGGTTCCTTTGTATTCCTCCAGCTTCTGTCCTTTACCCTCACTCAGAATCTTACCAGTTCTCTCATGGAAATAATTCTGTCAGGATCTGGCACTCATACCTTGGCCAGAGTCTCAAACATTCTTTTGGAAACATTCCCTAAGTTTCCAGTTGCCACCCCCACCCCCGAGGCTGGGCTAAGGCATCATTTGGGGCAAAGATGCCATAGTCCTCATCTGTGCCCTTACCCTTGGCACCCCGGCTCCAGCCAGACTCAGTCACCAAGCAGAAGTTCCACGTGCTCGGTAGAATTCAATGTGAGGGTGATGGGAACGCAGTGAGGAGACAGGGCGAGTGTGCCCATGAGCAGTCCGTTGGCCACATGCTCTCCTGGAGAAGGAGATCTTTTCCTCCTGTTTCTTCAGTGATGGAACGAAATCTACCACCCTTGGGCTCTACACACAACATAATTTCCTTCAGAGCCTCATTCAGGTGGGCACCACCAGTGTCCAGGACTCAGTCATCCACTTGCTGAATAGAAAGGGTTTCTGTGGAAATTTTTCTTGGGGACACAGAGTTTCCTCACGTGCCCCCAGATGAGTATTTGGTTTTGTTGGGTGTCTTGGACCTGATAGCAGCCCTTTTCCTCTTCCCCTGAGCCATGAAGAACACGCAGTCTAAGCCTCTTGCCCCTGCTCGGTAGTTTCTCTGAGGTCATGACTGATGGTCCATCTGGGACCCCTCAGCCTGCACCCAAGGGCTGGTCTCTTTTTTGTCTTCTCTCTTCCATTTTCTTCTCTACTCAGCATCAACTGTATCTTCTTGCTATCCCAATGCGGACGGCTTTGACTTCTGTTCCTTAAGGTCTCCTGAGTTTAGCTAGTTTGAAACCCAGATGCTTTTTAAGAAGAAAAAGTACTGAGCAATAATATTATTTAAAGAACCATCGGCTTGGACACACCAATATTAAACGGAGCAAACAGATAGGTTTCCGAATTCCCAAATGGGATTTCTATACGTTAGAAATGTCTGACCTGATATTTAAAAATTATTATAATATTCTGGACAATGACCAAATAAAATTAATTATGAGGTTTGGCTCCTTTGGAAAAAAGTCTCGAACTAATTTAATTCATGGATATGAGGATACTGTGCAAGTTAATATTGATTTACCAACTCAAATAATATGAGAGCCCCAGAGTGAATAAATACTTTTACATTGAACTTGGTTTTGTTGCCCAGCTATTATGGCCACTTGGCCACTTTGCTTTGAGGATAATGTAATGTCAAAAAAAATTTTTTTTAAAAAGGGAAAATTAAATCTCTAAGATCAGTTTTCTGAGATAAAGCCAGTGCCATACGTTAACTGTAAATATTCTACTCAACTAGCAATTCAATTTTTCCATAATTTGTAACTCAATATCCTCTACTAAACATGAAAATACAGAATAGGAGAAATTCGAGCAGGGATGTTAGAGGGATATTTTTAAATAATTGTAAGTGTTATAGCATCTAGTTATATAAAATTACCTAGTTTTATATATAAGGTATAAAAATGTATATAGTTGGAAGGGTTAGAAGTAACACTACGTGTTTTTAGGCTTACTAGGTACCAGATACGCTGCCGGAACGTACAGTGTCTCATTTACTCCGTGCATCAGAGAGTTGTAATTCCCATTTCACAGACGAGGAAACTAATGCTGCTCAGCAATATCGAGTCACTTGCCCAAGTTAATGGCAAGTTAGTGGCAGGCCCAGGATTTGAACCTGCAGACATCTGACCCCAGAGACGATGCGCCTAACCAATATGCTATGAGACAGGCAGGACAGGAAGCCACTTACAAGGGGGGGGATTTAATCTCAGGTGTGCAAAGTATATATAAATTATTTTTTTTAAGATTTATTTATTTATTAGAGAGAGCATGCAGAGCGAGCGAGAGCACGAGTTGGGGAGAGGGGCAGAGGGAGAAGCATTTTCCCTGCCGAGCAGGGAGCCAGATGCAGGACTCGATCCCACGACCCTGGGATCATGACCTGAGCTGAAGGCAGACGCTTAACTGACTGAGCCCCATGGGCGTCCCTATAACTTATTCTTCTATCTCCTTATAAAATTGTTACATTCATACAAATTAGTTAAGGCTCTGAAAAAGTAAATGCTGGAAAAGAAGAGGAGCTGAGAGCAAGCGGGTCTGACGAGGGGGTGCAGGAGGCCGATGAGCAACCTACCGGAACACAGAGGAAGCAGAAGTCAGAGGGAGTCAGGAATAAGTGCAAGAGGGTGAAGAGGGCAGAGGGACGCTACTATGGGAGAGTCACCTACAAGAGCCAGGGACGGCGGGGTCTCAAGAGATGAGAGGACGCAAGGAGATCCAAAGCAGAAGCGTGTGCCAAGGAAGCCCGAAAGGGCTGCTCCTGTCCCCGCATCCACGTTTTCTCAGGGTGCCCGCCGTCAGGAGCCAGTCCCAGCAGAGCCAGTCTAGGCTGCTGGCATTGGGGTGGGAACAGGCAGTTTGAGGCCCCAGGCGGAGGCACCAGGCGGACCCACAGCCTCTGCGCACAAGGACATCCAGGCTGATGCCTGCAATTAGAAGGCAGCGGGCAGATGATGGACCAGAAGGTAGGATGTTCAGTGCGCTTTGCTCTTTGACCCCCCGATAGTCCCTGCTCTTAACAGAGCTCCACTGGATTATGCCCACATGTCTCCCAAGGGCAAACATCAGCTCCCAGAGACAGTTCCGTCTGAGCCCAGAAAGAAAACATTTTCCTAGCTACATTGTCAATTGCAGGACCCCTCTTACTCCCTGAACTCAGGGATTCACAGATGACTCACAGCCATGTATACTGTGGGTTAACCCTCATCTCTTCCCACCTGCCTCTAATTGCCAATTCTCCCCTTAGAATGCAGGGCTGGAAACTCATGTGTCATCCCGCCTGTGGCTTGGCCAGCAGCGTACGAGTTTGCTACTCCCCCAACTGCACCTCACCTCAAGCTTTGGGTACTTGTCATTTCAACTGCCTTGGCATTGCAAACTGCCACATCACACCTGTATGGAGTGTGTGGCATTGCAAACTGCTAGATCTTTCTCACTTGAACAGCAGCTATCTAACCAGATATCCGTCCTAGACTTATGAAAACCCAGTTACAAATACATTTTACACGGGTGTTTGCCTGTATTCCTATTGATTTCTTTGTGGTTTCAGCGGCCTAACATTCCACATTGCTGAGATCAGGTTGAATTCCAGCCAGTTGATTATGTCATCGACACCAACAGTGCCAAACGCTTCATGCTCCGTGATACCCGCAGATAAGATAAACTGCCTTCTATGTCCCCAATAAATTAAACAATTTTTAACCAAAGTCAACAAATATTTATTGAACACATATTGAATCAGTCACTCTTCTAAATGCAAGGATGATTGGGAGGTATTCATGATGTGTTATGGATAAACTAGAAATAGTCTGCAAGGGTCTGGTGGTGCATGGGGGAAGTGGGCATGAATATGGCCAAGTGGGATACCAGAGGAGTCAAGTCTTATGAAAGCATAGAAAATTCAGCAACTTGGGGCGCCTGGGTGGCGCAGCCGTTAAGCGTCTGCCTTCGGCTCAGGGCGTGATCCCGGCGTTATGGGATCGAGCCCCACATCAGGCTCCTCCGCTATGAGCCTGCTTCTTCCTCTCCCACTCCCCCTGCTTGTGTTCCCTCTCTCGCTGGCTGTCTCTCTCTGTCAAACAAATAAAATCTTAAAAAAAAAAAAAAAAAAAGAAAATTCAGCAACTTACTGAATTGCTTTAGCAGTCATCTCTGTTTCTTATATACATGATATTCACTAAACCTCTCTGTTTTTAAATTTTCAACTGGTTGGTGTGCTATCAGTTCAACTGAAGTTAAGTTTGCAACTAGACCAGCTGATTGGCTGGGGACGCTGTACCACATGTGCGAATTGCAGCAGCATGTGTGAACTCAATCTGATTAAAAATGCTGATGGCCAGGACCCGTGCATTAGAAATGTATAAAGATCTCATCCTACCAGCGCTTTCTGTGACTTTAAGACAACAACAGTGTGAAAGACGGTGCCCCGGACAGAGTCATCTCATGTACTGCTCTTCTAGAACGCAAAGAAAACTAGGAAGCATCAGGGAAGACAGGGACCACCATCTGCAAGGATGAGTGTAATAATGGCGGGGTGTCCGCTAATCACTTGACAATCTCAATAATAGTTCAGATGTGCCACATCTCTGCCTTCTGTAGCCAGCCACCATATCCGATGACACGATTTTCGGTAGCTGAAGCTCAAATAATTACTGTGGTTGACTAATTGTTCCTTTCTGTTGCCTTCCTCCTAGAGGGAGGACGAGGGACAGGAGGAGGAGGAAACCTTCCTGCCCACGGTTTTTACTAGGCTGCCAGACTGACATCCGTGTGCCTGGTTCACATTTACTAATCTGAGTTTTAGCAAGAACAAGAGATTACCTACTCAGGTGTGGGGGGTTTTGGTATTTGACGCTGCAAGCAATGATTCAAACCTGGGTAGAACTGAAAAGATCCGTTCATAGCCTCTAGCCCCCATTCAGAGCCTTCTCTTCTCTCTTGACACCCTTTGTCCTAGGAGAGCCTTATGCAGTGGGCGTTGTCCACTGGCCCTGGTCTTGAGGCACCTCATTACGCCTTCTCCAGGCAGGACCCCAGGCTCAGACCTCTCCTTGAGCCTGTGTCGTGCGCAAGGTTTGTGCTCTCGCAGTGAAACACGCCGCGGCTGGCAGCCCGAAGATTTTCAATGGACAGTCTGGTTTGCTCTTTATTTCCTTCCCTCCCTCTCATTCTTGCTTCCTAAATCCTTCAAATGTTTTATTACTAAAGCTCAAAACTCAGTTCTTAGCCAAAGTGAGTAGGAAATAAGACTCTTGAAAGACATAATTCAGATGAAATAAACTATGAACAGAGAATCCATGGAGCCAATGGACTCAGGAAGTGAAAAAATGGTGTTGGAACAGTTGGACATTCATGTGCAAAAAAGGAAAAGAGAGAGAACATCGATGGTACCTTGAACTGTATATAAAAAGGAACTCAGGGGCGCCTGGGTGGCAGCAGTTAAGCGTCTGCCTTTGGCTCAGGGCGTGATCCCGGCGTTATGGGATCGAGCCCCACATCGGGCTCCTCCGCTATGAGCCTGCTTCTTCCTCTCCCACTCCCCCTGCTTGTGTTCCCTCTCTCGCTGGCTGTCTCTATCTCTGTCGAATAAATAAATAAAGTCTTTAAAAAAAAAAAAGGAACTCAAAATGTCTCATAGACCTCAATGTATAATGTAAAACTGTAAAAGTTCTAGAATAAAACAGGAAAAATTCGTTGTGACTTTGGGTTCGTCAGAGATTTCTTAGTTATGGCACAAAAGCATAAACCATAAAACAGACAATGATAAATTAGACTTTGTCACAACTGAAAGCTTCTCTTTGAAAGACATCGCTAAGAAAATATAGACTAACTGCAGACCGAGAGAAAGTGTTTGCAGAACACATATTTAATCAAAGACTGGTAGCTAGAGTACATAAAAAGCTTTGGAAGCTCAGCAATAAGGAAACAAACAACCCAGGAAAAAAATGGAAAAAAGATTTGAAGACCCTTCACCGATTTTGATATATGGATCGTAAATGATCACACGAAGAGATGCTCAGTATGGTTAGTGATGAAGGAAATGCAAATTAAAACCATAACGAGAATGGCTAAAACATAATGAAACTGGTAATACGACGCACAAAGAAACCAGAACTCCTACGCTTTGGGTAGAAATATGAAATGGTACTGTACTTTGAAAAACAGCTCGGCAGTTTCTTTTAAGAGTAAACATACACTTACGTTCTGACTCAGCATTCCTCTCTCCATTTAACTCGGATCATTGAAAATCATATTCGCACAAAAACGTGTTTCCTAGTGGTACAGCAGCTCTATCCAAAATCGCCAGAAACTGAAAACAACCCAGGTATCCTTAGGGGTGAATGCGTAAACAATCTGTGGTCCATCCATACAATGGAATACTACTCAGCAATGAAAAGAAATGAACTACAGATACAGGCCATGACTTGGATGAGTCTCGAATGCATTGTGCCAAGGGAAAAAAGCCAGACTCCAAAGGGTACATATTATATGAGTCTAGGGACTGACAACAGATCAGTGATTACCAAGCCTGGGGGATACGGGAAGGGACCTGATGACAAGGAGGCGTGGGGGGAGTTTTGGGGTGGCAGAAATGTTTATATCTTCATTGGAATGGTAGTCACATGAGTATACACCTACGTAAAAACTTATCAAGCTGAACATTGAAATGTGTGCCTTTAACCGAAGGTAAACTGTTTCTCCATCAAAGCACTTAAAAAATGAAGGTGAAACAAAAACATTTTCAGATAAATGGAAATTAAGGGAATTCATTGCCAGGAGACCTGCATTAAGAAATGCTACCAGATGGGAACTTGGATCTTCAGGAAGGAAACCAGTGCATTGGAAACAGTAAATACAATATAACTGTATGTGTTTATTCAGTTTTCCCTTCATATCTCTTCACGTGGAGGCAGGTGGAATACAGAACACCTACATTATGGAGGGGGATGGCGGTAGGAGGGGATTCGTTAAGAAACAAAGAAAGTCACCAAATCAATTAGGTGATTGACCTGAAATTTTAGTTCTGGCTTGATGCCATGGTGCAGAGTGAATTCAAACTGGGTCTTCACAACGCTAAACAACCTGACGGATAAAACAATTTCAGCCAGTTATTCCCAAACATTGCATGTCGGGCATTTGATAGCCACAACTTGTTGTTAGCAGTTATTAAAAAATATTCGCTAGGTAATTATAACCTCAACTTCTAATTCTAGTCTTCTAAGAATTATTCTACCAAAGCTAGAATTCGCAAATGGAGGCCCATTATGGGTAGGAAATGCCAAAGTCATGGGCCAAGATTTAAATTGAGGTCACTCTAATTTCAAATTCCTCTGATCTGCCCACACAGCACTGGTTTTACCCCTGGACTGTGTTCTCCCACATACAAAATGAAGATGATAATAATACCCTATCTCATGGGGTTGTTATGAAGATCAAATGAGAAAATGTCTGCAAGTACGTGGGATAAAACGGAGAACTCAGTAATGGGAGTGTGTCCACACACACACAAAATGATCTCTAGGGAATACATCTCCTAGCCAGCCAAGACTTCAGAGAGGAGTGTGTAGAACCCCCGCTTTTGTGGATGGCTGCACTCTTCTATGACCAGAAACACCGTCTTAATCCCCACAGTCTTCCCATCAACCGTGCCTTTAGGTAATCACGGACTTTTTAAAGGTGCAACAGAAATATTCTCCTTGTAACCCACTAAATTAAAGATTGAAAAATGGAGTGAATTTCAAATAATCCTCAGCCTGTCTCTGGGAGCTTTGAATTAGCAACGGTTATCCTCGAGGCTTAAACCAGCCACATTTTTGGACCCAAATTTGTTCTAAAGCAAAGGGCTGTCTGATAGTATTTTGGATTCAGTTTGGATTAAAGGACTTAATTGGATTCCCCTAACATTAATTGAGTTTGTCTTGTTTGCTGGACATCGTGCTAGACACTTTTGCACATATATTTATTTTAATTTGTTTCAACAAGGATACTCTTTAATGCATCTGCCACATTTCCCGCAGACGGGTTTCCTCAGTGTTTCAAAACATGAAAAACCTGAGAAGTATTTGTGAGGTTCTTATGATCATTTTTCTAAGATCTGAAATCCTTCCTTTTAAATGAATAATATTTAAACAACTGATAAAAAATAGTGTCTCTTATTTGGGCATTATGTTTTTATTCTAGTATCTCAGAGATTCATGACATGCATCCTAAAATTAGTGATCGTGAATCTTCTTTGGCAGGATGGCTCAAATACCATTTTAAATCACTCTCTCCACCCCATGTTCAAGGGGAAGAAAAATGTATGTGTTTGTGTACAAAGCTAAAAAAATAATATATAATTCCGAACTTCCCAAAGGGAACTGTAAGTTAGATATTAGCTTTGGGGAAACTCTATTTACAACTCTTCTGATGGCTAGTTGCTTTCTTCTACGATTTGCCATAATTTAAATCATCCAATTTAATACTTGATGTATTGATCTGTGTCATTTGCTCTGTCTTCTATGTGGCTGACCGGGAGTCACACATGAAAAGGAAATCTTAAAGTCCTCTTACTTCACTTTCTTAGTTCCTCTTTCTCTTCTATCCACCTGTCTTCCCCACCAGCTCTTTCAACAACTCATGTCCCAAAACACAGCCCCAACAAACACACAAGTACAGTTTGGTACCTTCCCAGCCTTGTCTGTTTCAAACCAATTTCCTCTCGCCACCTCCTCGACCTCCTTCCCCCCAGCAACATTTCTGTTTCCTCTGGGGTCTCAGGAGACCGTGTCTTCCTTCCACAATATCACTAGAAGAGGAAAGAGCTTTTATGATATGCCAGTTCTCATCTTTTACAGACATGATCTCTCAGCAAGAGCTCTGGAAGAAGGTGTCGTTATCTCCATGAGGGTCAGAGAATTTAAGCAATTTTCCCAAGTTCACAAAGCCAGCAAATGAAGGACCGAGATTTATACCTGGGTCTTCCTGACCACAAAGTTCCCCCTGTTTCACTAGGTCATCTTGCTGTCTACCACCTCCAGGATCACACTCAGTCCAGCCTTCATAGATTTCCTTGATCAGGATCCAATTTTAACGAACCAGTTTTATATTAGCCTCAAACTCCATCCAAGCTAACTACCATATGGCCTTCCTGATTTTATGTCTTAAAGTAGGAGATACCTACTGGCCTGGAATCCCCTTCCCTCCTCCTGGCCTCAGGTTGCACATTCTTCAAGGCTGATTATGTTCATCTTCTAGAGGATCCTTCTGACTCCTCCAGCTCCAGTTTGTCTCCTCCTAAACATTTGACTAGTTGGAAGTTGATGTCCCTTGTCCCTCCCCCACCACACCAATCCAACTGCTTCCCTCTGGAGGTGAGTGTCTCCTTTGGCAGGCAAGCTGAGCCTGGAGGATGGGAGCATGACCTTGGTCTGAGCTGGGTCGGATGGAGAAATCTGGCAGCCGGCATAGGACTTCTGCCCTCTAGACTGAATCAGACCTGGAGACTGCTGCAAAGAGCCCTAGCACTTGTAGCAATCAAGCCAGAGAAGTTTATGGACCTCTGAGATGGCACGAGCACAGGGAGGTGCTCCTGGGATGCCTGCTGGTCTCCTTGGTTTTTCGGGAGAGCTGCATAAATGAACTGAGGCTCTTCCACCCCCCGGGCTGAAAGGCCAGGGGCATTGGCAGCCCAGGACACCATCAGGATGGAGACAGCTTCCTTTTGGTGCTCTATTTAAAAGACTTCTTATTTGAAAAAGTGACCAGGACCAGATGGATTCAGAACTAAGTTCTAGCTAATCTTCAAAAATAAACAAATGAACCAGGTGATCCAATATAACATTCGTTTTCAGAAATAAGAAAAAGAAACCTTTAGTATTCTCTCACATCATTGTCTTCATCACCTTCCTCTCTTCAATGCTCATCTTCCCCTCCAGCTCACCCGCAGCTGCCTCATCCCCCAACCCCAACACACCTCCACATTTAGCGCCCTTCGAAGACTTGCTGGTTTCAGAATTATTCCTCCTTGCCCCCTCCCTAACACCTTCCCTCATCAAAAGTGCTTTGTCCCCTGGCAGCCAGTCAGGCTGAGTTTTCGGAGACCCACCTTTCCCTGCTCAGATCAAACAGACAGTTTTGCCCCTGGGGGGCCCCCTTGAGCTAGAAGGCCCCTCTTTCTTCCCTGGAGAGCGCTGCCTCCCTCTTGTGGGCTCTGCTACTGCTGATGGAGTCAAAACCTTACAAAACACCATGCAGATTGCGGTCTCAATTAAGATGTCTCTGGCTTCCAGTAACAGAATACGAACTCCCAATGTCATGAACAGTAAGTGCCTTCTCTTATACAGCTCTTAGTCGACGCAGGCTGTGGGGACGGCTGGTTCAGGGGCTCAACAGTATTGTCTGGAATCCAGCTTCCTTCTATTGCTGCCTTTATTTATGGCCCTGACTTCATCCTTGTCCATGTGCAGGAGGCAAAGACACCTGGCTCTTTCCCCAGACAAGTCCAGCAAACCCCACCTGACATCTCAGCCCAGTCACAAGGAAGTGATGTGGTTGGCTTTGATGAATCGTCTGAGGCGTGACTGCTAGAAAGCCAGCTACAATGTCCGCTTGAGTTCCGCCTCATGTCCCCAGTTGGTCAGTGAGGAACTCAGCACAAACACCCCGGAACGCCCACCAGCAACAAAAGTCATCACCGCCAGAAAAATTAACCCTTTGGATAAGGGTGATGTTCTTAAGTTTGACTATAATTCATCCTGACTAGTTACTTGTTTGTCCCTAAACTTCCCTCTTGGATTCTTTCATTTTATGGGAGGAATAATTAAGATGAGCAGAACATTATTTTAAATCCTCTTCCTAGAATGGATCGTAAATCATCTGTTGTCATGACTCTGGCCAGTTGCCATTCTACTGTGGTTAATTCATAGACTACTGCTCTTGACATGTTTTTGAGGTAACCTAACCCTTTCTACGTATCCGTATTTTAATTGGTTTAGTTTGAGTTTTCCGTAGGATGGTTAAAAAGAAAAGCCGGACACAAGCCAGTAAAAACAGACTTTCTTGAGTAACTACGGCAGCAGAGAAAAAGCTGGAATGTAAAACCGAGCTCAACACTGACTTGAGCAGAAGTGTGGCGATCAAGTGTGAGTCATAGAAGTCGACAATTACAAAAAGCAGGTGGGGGGCGGGTAGCCCATCGAGGTTTGTCAACTGGCTGTTCTGGAAGCAAGGCTTCTGCTGTCCCACAGAGATTGGGGAATAGGGGTCCTCTCTTCAGGTGTTGGCTGGAACAAACAGTACATTATTTTGTCAACCTTGAGTTTTCCCAGGTAGGAACTTAATGGGGGCCAGGTTGTCCCACAGATGTGGCTCTGACCTGTCAGAAGCCTAGCTAGTGTTTGCTTAAGATCTGCGTGTGTCCACGTGTGTCGGGGGCGGGTGGGGGTGGGGAGGAGGCTGGAAGAAATTGTTTGCGATGAGAGTAAATGACAGTTTTCAGATGTAAGCTGAAGAAATTGTGCTACGATAATGATCTTAATATGTACAGCTGTTACCCTTGGATTTCTCTTTGTCACTGAATTTATAATTTTGTTTACTAATAAAAAGTCAAATTAATACTACATATTGAGGTTTCCAATTGAGTAGAGGACCAATTAAATGTTATGCCCCAGTAGTCCCTGAAGACATTGCTAAGTAGCAGCATAATATGCACATACCCAGCTCCAAAGGATAGTCCCGAGTCAGCTCTGGAACAACTTCTTTTTTCTTTTTTTCTTAAAGAAGCAAGGTTTTATGGGGGCATAACTCAAATAAGTCAGCTTTTGCCCACCAACTTTAAATGGTGCTAGAAAATCAAGGAGTTAGTCATAAAAGCTTATAAATAGGCACTTGAACAAGGACATACAGGATGGAACTTTTTAACCTCATGAATCCTTTCACTAGAACAATTATTGAAAGAACTAGCGATAAATGATCTATGTTTTCTCTGGAGTTGTTAAAAGAAGATGTGTCAGATTAGTTACCAGAACTTTTTCCCAATATACATACAGTCTTTGGAAATATATATGTGAAAATGGGAAAACCTTCATAAAGCTGACAAAGATGAAAAGCAAGTCTAGGAAAGTAGCCCATCATTCGTTCCTTATTGGTTGTAAAATTGTTTTATCTTTGCAATCACAAGAAGCATTATGTGGGATAATATGCTATAGGGAAATGGAGAAAATGTTTCACTAAATCAGATATTCCCCTGGTGAGGTTGGTTCTATACTGAATGCTGAAGGTCCTACAGGGGGGGAAAAAGTCATCTTACTACAGGTCCCATTTGGGCTTAGGTGATGCCAGTAGATCTGGGTGAAAATTGAACAAAACAACTCTAGTTAGGAATTTGCAAACCAATAGTCCAATATTTAGTGCCTGGCACACAGTAGACATCAGGAAATATACGTTAGGTGAAGGTTTCAAAATGTATATTTTGGCCACAGGTAAATAAAATGTCTTAGCTACTGAGTTATATTTACATTTTAACTGGTTGAATCGCTCCTGTATAGGCATCTCGCTATTTCTATTACACAGAAGCATTTAACTGGAATATCCTGGCACAAAATCTGCCCCCTAAGAAAGAGCTGAGACCAAAGAAAGAAGCCAGAATGTTCTCTGAAGAGCCAGCTGAAACTCCTGGAGTCAGAGCCAGCAGGTTTAGAGCTGTTATCGAAGAAGGAGCACCCAGAGCCCCAAGTCATGTTTACTTCATCTCATTTAGCACAGGATTTAAATAATTTTATCTAGTGTCTATGCCAAAGGTTAGAAGGGTTTTACTCAGTGCTAGTTTCCTGGGGTAGAATTTGAAAGCAGGCTTTAAGAAATACTGGACCCTACTTTGGAATCTCGTTGCCTTTTGTCCTCAGTTCTAATTTTAGGACTCTTTGTCTATCTCCAGTTGACCCTATTGTATAATTGTTTATGACTCTAATTTCCTCTTTCAGGGTAGGTCATATATTGTTACTATTTGTATTCCTTACTCCTTTAAAGTCTTTCCAAAAACCTCATACCCTGCAGGCATCCAATGAATTCTTGTGAAACACAATGAATCAAAAATAGAGAATTAGAAGAGTTGATGTTCTGTTGGAAGCAACAAGAAGTCACAGCCTTGCTGCCTGGGTCATCGTGCCCGCTGTCCCCCCGGCCCCAGCCACTGCCCAATAAGGGCACAGTGATATGGATATGCTTATAAACTGCTGGAAGGCACAAACCGTTCAAGAAAAACATTTTAAGAACAATGCCATATGTTTGTGAAGACATAGGACACAAGGATGTTCACTGCAGTATTGACACTATGAAACATTGCCCATCAATAAAGAGCCAACAAATATTTTGAAAATTAAATTAGAATATTTCAATGTAATATAAATGTATACATGTGCATTAAAAAGAACACATGCGTGTGTGAAAGGACGTACACTAACATATTAACAGCGGATGGTGGCATCACAGATGGTTTTTATTTTGTTTCTTACAATGCTGTTTTCCGAATTTTCACCAATATATGCGAGTTAATTTAATAAGCAGAAACAAGAAAGAATTTTCTTTGTGTGTGTTCAGGGGTAAGCTGTAGCTATCTGAAAAATTCATTTATGTAGGGAAACCCATGCCTTGACCATCCTGTGTTAGACTTTTAGGAAATGCCCACTATGTTAGGTCCCGAATATTCAAAAATAAAAGACATGGTCCCTAGGCATTTTGTTACGATTACCTCATTTAACCCCCACAATTATTCTGTGAAGTTAACATTAATATTATTCTCCTGTCACCTAGCGGGAGGCTGAGGCTTAGAGAGGTCAAGCGACTTGGCCAAGGTCACAGCTTGTAAGTAGCGAAGGAGAGCTTCGAACACAGCCACCCCCGCTCCAGACGCCCTTCGCCAAGACTCTCTCAGACAGTTATTCTCAGGGCGATGTGTGCTGAGATGGAGGTAAGCGCAGAGCGTTCTTGGAGCGTTTCTAACCCAGAGCGAGTGGAGGAAGGGACGCGGAAGGCTACCTGGAGGAGGAGGAGGGGCCACCTTCACGGAACAGAACGTGAATGGGAGTTGGGGCCCGGACAGGGGCAAAAGGGTGTTCCGGGCAGAGGAAGCCTCGTGTGTCTGTGCTCGGAGGCCCGAGGGATGGCGGCCCGTGAGGCTGGAGCCGCGCGTGCGGCTGGGGCCAGGGGGAGAGGGGGCACGATGACCCAGGCGGCAAGGCTGAGGCTTCATTTCAAGGGGGAGATTTGCTTGACCCAAGAGTGCCGCACAAAATGAAAGTCTTTCTTTTGGTGTTGCACTCGAGGGTAAGAAAAAGGGTTAAGCAGGCTTTAAAAATCCCATCCCGGCTTGACTGATCGGTGCCATGGCAACCCAGCAGCAGCCAACACTGTCAAGGCCTCTTCTTGGATACAATAATAAACAGTGATAAAACATTACCTCAAGGCTTTATATTTTTGCCATCAGTTAAAATTCTGTGTGGTGAAGACTTCTGCAAATCACAGCTAAGAGAGAGAAGGAGAGAGAGAGAGAGAGGGAGGGAGAAACGTACATTTAAAATAATGTACTGGAAATACTTTATGCATATGCTCTAAGAATTCAAAGGCTTTAACCTATCAGCCCCTTGAAAAGGCCAAAAGCCTGATCAGGCAGAGTTCTGAAAGGGCTTTCTCCGGAGGAATAAAGACTTGACAGGAGGTAAACAATGACGCAGCACTCCGTAGCTTCCAGAAGCATCAGCCCCATGATGTCTCTAGTAATGGTTGCTGTGGGGCGAACGCCACCCCCTCGCCCCTCCTTTCACTTTTAACTCCAGCTTAAAGAGAGGAGCACAGTCGCACAATTGCTGCCGTGTGACAGCTGTGTGGCGGGTGGGACTTATTTCTAAAACAAACCCACAAATATTGAGATCTGGTACCCTTCTCTCAAAGCCGCTCTCCAGTCCCGCAGCGTCTTCAAAGTGACAATTCTTCGGAGGAAATGAAAGCTTCTCCGCGGGGAGAGACTGGGCTGGGTTGGAATCTGGATCCCCCCTTCTCCTGGCAGCTTCCCCTTCACCCCTCCCCTCACCTACAAGAGCTCAGTCTCCTGCTTTGTAAAATGGGCCTCTTCCCCCTCCAGTCTAGAGAATGAATGTAAAGGCGACAGGCAGGGGTTGGTGTGCAAAAATTACTAGCTGTTCCTCTTTACTCAGGGACACGAACTCTCAGGCTAAGTCAGACCATGAAACCCTAGGCAGTCTGCACCCCTGGTACCGTATGTCATTCATCCTGAGCCACACGCAGTTTTCATGTTGTAACGTCTCTGAAATGGGCCTGTGTCTTATAATAGTGCGTCAGACTTAATCGGCAATGAGTTTTCTTTCTTACTGATCAGAAAATAATGGAGCATCTCACGGTGGGCGGAATCTTACATTAAACGAAACAGGGTAGTCCCTTCCAGCATATGGAGCATTTTTCTTTGGTTACCTGCCAACAGATAAAAGAAAGAGCCAAGCCCTCCTCCTATGCAGTCAATCTCTGACAGCGGAGATAAGATTCACGGCAAGTACTCATCTGGTCTTCCTGAGCGGTTGCAACCTGGCAACACATCTGTTCCGGAGAGAAGACACATCGGAATCATCCGTCTACTCAGTCTCCTATGTGGTCCACACCATCTGCCGCCACCTTTCCCTGTCCCCTCGACTGCCCGCCCCGCTGCACGTGCTGCTCTAAAGGGAAACAAAACAAAAGAGACTTGGAGATTTTCAGAGCCGTTTCCAAAATGGAATCAGGAATGTAATGAATGTAATTTTCTGGGCTTGTAGAAACGTGTTGATCACAGCGGCAAAGCTTGCTGGGGGAGAAAGTAGGAAGGTGCTCAGGCAAACACACACACACACAGACACACACACACACAGACACACACACACACAGACACACACACACACAGACAGACACACACACAGATGCACACACGCACGCAGGCACGCACGCACGCATGCACCGGTTCTTGTAAGAATCAGAACCAGATTATGGAGCAGGTAAGGAAGCACTTGTTTGGGGATCCAATCTATCAGGGGCTAAAACGTCATTGGCATGAATTAGAACCGCGATACCAACTAACTCCGGTTGTTCGAAAGCAGGTTTCCCTACCCGGTGGCTGGCTGAAAGAAACACAGGTGGGTACTCTTCCTGCTAATTGAGACACTGACTTTTAGGAGAAATAGTTAAAAACACACAAATAAACAAACGAAACAAAACTCCCTCCAGGTGCTAAACCTGTTTCAAGGGAGTATTTTGGGGGTGCTTGTTGGCAAGTCATATAGTGTGGTTCCGGGACTGACCACCGATCCTAAACTCTCATGCCTGAAATTAGTACTCGTGGTTAGCAAGTTAAAACAACTGTCAAAAACTGTCAAGGATGTGAGATTTTGGTCTCCTTGCATGCTAACAAGTTTGTCTGCCACTGTTCCACTGGATGCTAGGAGGTGACACGTTTCCGGGTCAGATAGTTTGGAACAAAGAGAGTTAGCACCTTGCTTACAAGATGTGTGGAAATGCCAGAGACCCTGGAGAATTGTTCCCCAACAACAGCCTCATAATGTGACCTCATGGAAGACAGTATAGCATGCCCATCCCATGAAACAAACTCATTGAACAGTATATTGAAACAAACATATCGAAACATACACCAAAAGTATATCAATGTCAAGAGCGGATTATTAGACTGCGTAGGAAGTTCACATGGTCTAGCTCTTGCCTAGGGCAATGCAGGGTTCATTTTCTCATGGGAATGAACTTGAATAAAAAGATCAACTCATAGAGAAGGAAATAGGACAAAGAACACAAGACTAGCTCTTTTTCCTCCGTATTCAGAGACATACATATCATGCATTTCATCATTCAGAAGAAAGGGTAAAACTGGATGCTTAAAAGTCGTTGGAAACATTTAGCCTGCAGGCGATCCAAGGGTTCAAAGTTCCATCATGGAGTGCTAACTTTGTTCCTCTTTCAGCAGAGATGGCTTTTCCTTTCTTTGGGGGTGGATCTGAGGGTTCCTCGTCCTCATACTTGAAGGACTTAAATTGGGAGAGAAAGCTGCCAGATTTGAGATGACTGGAACTTGAATCATTTTGAATTTCTATATCAAACTGATTGGAACGTTTGGAATAACCTTAACATGTGTAATTCAGCTGTAACTCTGATTTCTAAATTTTAAGCAGTTTTTCCTTTTCCTAAAATGAATCTATGTGATTATTGTCTTTCATGTAATAGTCATTTTCGTAATAACTTTGACTAACCGGTAGCCTAGTGCTATTTTGGAAAATAACATCTCCATACTACTAGTAACTAACCCGCAGGCCTTACTCAATTTTTGTCAATGGTTCCTTCTGGTCCAAAACTCAATCCAGGTCCCCCGCTGCATGTAGTTTTCAAGTTTTTAAGCTCTCCTCCAATCTGAACAGTTCCTTATTTTCCATGCCTTGCCCTTTTAAAGAGTCCTTCGGTTTGAATTGGTGTCACGTTGTCTCATGATTATGCAGAGCGTATGCATTTTCATGATTATGCAGAGCGTATGCATTTTCGGCAAGAAGACTAAAGAAGTGATACTTGGCGCTCTTCTCCCCGCAGCCCGTCAGGAGGCGCACGAGGTCAGCAGGTCTCACTGGTGAGGCGGCCTTTGATCATTTGGCTAAGGTGGTGTCTGCCAGGACCCTCCACTGTAAAGTTACGGGTTTTTCTCATTGTAACTAATAAGTATCTTGTGGAGAGACACTTTGAGACGATGCAACTATCCTATTTCTCATCAGAGTTTGTCCGCTAATGTTGGCAATCTTGCTAGCCTGTGACAATTACTACTATGATGTTTACCAAAGAATCATTTTCCTGTCATTCCTTCAGCATTCATTAATTGGAATTCTACAGAGTCTAGGCTGATCTTTGGACTTCCCTTTCCCAGTCCTGGAATCAGCCATTTCTCCAAGGAGCCCGGGTTCCCTTGATTGAAGAATGATGTTTAGAAACCAAGATGTGGTGGGTACCAGGTGTGCTCATCGTTGCTGGGGTGTCATCACTGCCAGCCACTTTCAGTGTAAGAGCTAGGAAACATCTGTATGCACACACACACACACACACACACATCTCTAACTACTTAAACCATGATTCACATTCATATCTCTGATGCTATTCCAACACAAGATTGCTGGTAATCTCCCTTTTGTCCTTATTTATATCTTCTTTCTCTTTTATTAAGATGCTTGGTTCTTATTATCCATAATTTACTTATTTGTATAAGCCTATAACGCACATAAAGTAGTTTCGGAGTTGCTACCCCATATCTCTGTGGAAAACAAATTTACCAATTCAATAATCAAATATTTCTGTAAGTTCATTTTTGTTTTTAGCCTTACATTACATTATATTGCAGTGTGTCGTGATTAATTTTATGTTTCAACTTGACGGGGCTCTGGGACACCCAGATATTTAGATGACCATTATTTCTAGGTGTGTCTATGAGGGTGTTTCTGAATGAGATTAACATTTGAATCAGCAAACTCAGTAAAGCCAATGGTCCCCCACCCCTAGGTGGAGGCCAAATGCAGTCTCTTGAAGGGCTGAATATTCAAAATCAAAAGCTGGTGAGAAATGATTATTTTCTCTCTGCTTATCTTCCAGTGGGGGCCTTGGTTTTCTCCTGCCTTTGGAGTTAGACTCAAACTAGAACTTATACCAATTCTTGGGCCTTCGGGCTCAGATTGGAACCATTGGCTCTCTTGGGTTTCCAATCTGTGAGCTGCAGATCCCAGAGCTTTCTCAGACCTGTGTGAGCCTATTTCTTATAATAAGTCATAGGGAGATATGATATAGACCACATGGTATCTATCTATCTATCTATCTATCTATCTATCTATCTATTATCTATTTATCTATCTATCTCATCAATCTTTCTATCTATCATCTATCTATCTATACCTATATTTATATCTGTATCTGCTTCTATCTCCTACTGGCTCTGTTTCTCCGGAGAACCTGGACGACTAATACACAATATAATCAAAATATTATTTTCTAAAATTACTTAGGCTAATGCTTTTCTCTGGTATTCTCTTCATCGTGATCATGTTGTTCATTTGTAATTGTCCATTTGGTACCATTTATAGTCCTTAAAAAAAAATTAAGTCAGGTCCTATCTGCACAAAACCCTCCAGGGCTTTCCATCTTACTCTAAGTCAAATTAGGGGTACTTCTGTGTTCTAAGCCACACGTGATCTAGCCTCCTTATGCCTCTCTGACCTCATCTCCTCACCACGCAGCCCCTTGCTCACCCCTGTCCAGTCACCCGGGCCTCCTTGCTGAGCCTTCAGCAGCCCCCACACGCTTCCACGCTACTGCTTTTGCCCCCGCTCTCCGCCAGGTAGCAACATAGGCGAGGCCCTCACTCCCTTCAGGCTCCTGGGCAAGAGGCACTTTATATATTTACTTCTTTTTTTTTTTTAAAGATTTTATTTATTTATTCGACAGAGATAGAGACAGCCAGCGAGAGAGGGAACACAAGCAGGGGGAGTGGGAGAGGAAGAAGCAGGCTCATAGCGGAGGAGCCTGATGTGGGGCTCGATCCCAGAACGCCAGGATCACGCCCTGAGCGGAAGGCAGACGCTTAACCGCTGTGCCACCCAGGCGCCCCTATATATTTACTTCTTTATCTGTCTTCATTATAAAAATGTAAGCTCCGTGAGTGCTTTGTTCTGCTCGCTGCCATGCTCCCTGCCCTAGGATAGGACCTGGAACTTGGTAGGAAACGAAGTATATTTGTCGTTGAATGTTGCTGAATTAACCTGCTTCATATTTCTTTAAGAAAATATCCTAGGTGTTCTAGATGTCAGTGAGGAGCGTGAATTGCTAACAAATTGCCAGCATAAGGACTGACAGTCGGTATTTCTGCCTCGAACGCATATTACAGTAACTGTGCAAGTTCGGTGTGTGATTCAGTCTTATTCATTAGAATGTTTGCCGGCAATACAGTCCTCCTCATCTCATCTGACAGCTGGCTGTCCGCAGAAAGGAAATGTGTTTTTTTCTCCTAAGTTCTCGACAATGAACATGTATTATTTTTATAATTGGAAAAAGAAGCAAATTTTGCCAACAAGCTCATCTGTTAAAGCAGGAGTCCCCAGCAAAGGATTATTGTGATTGTCGTGATACCCTCCCTCACTCCTCATCCTCCTGGGGAATCTTTCAGGTTGCCAGGCTCCAGAATCAACTTTTAAGGCGTCTGTCTGAAAACAGGATTTGTGAAGCGTATTTTCACCTACAGACAGGCCATCCACTATTGGGTAAACCAGCCTATAAAAGGACAGTTATCCCAAATCATTTAATGGGAAGAGGCAGAATAGGGAAACAGTACACATCACCAAAGCACGAGGCAATCATTGAGCTGGTTCTTAGGGAACTTGACAAAGGGAGACAGAAGTGAGAAGAAAAAGGAATTGAGCTCTAATAGAGGGTCAGGATGTCGCTGTCGCCTCCTGCATTTGAGCACAATAAGGAGGGTGGGTGGATAGCTCTGGAGGGAAAGCACTTAAGATAAGTGAACTGTATTATCAGCTCTAGGATACCGTGTTTGGAAGCCAGATACAAAACACCAAATTATGAAAGCAATTGAATGGTTTTTCAACTGAGAAATAATAGCTAGAAAGTGTTTCCACCAGTTGAGAGCAGGATTTATTTCTGTAAATTGAAAAGACTGGGACTAGCCAAAGGGATTGTTAGATTAATGGAATCCTACACCGAGTTTCACTGGGGAAGGTCCTCAGCCAGCCCATTTCCTGATGGAATGTTACCAAACCTAAGGGTCGGTGGGTGATGGAGAATGAAATGGGCAAGGGGAAGAGAAAAGAGGACAGGAAGTCTTAATTTTGTAAAATCTCATGGGATAAGGGAAAGACTCTGAAGGTTGACAAATATCGAAAACCTCTGTGGTCCCTCTGGTGATGGAGAGCGGTCCGAGATTTAAGGGACTCTGGTCAGAAGCCCCAGCATCGGGGCCAGTGGGGTGGGCGCATCGGAATGAATGATGAAGACGTAGGTGAGAGGAAGGATGTGCTCCCTTCCTGAAGCCAAGGGCTCTCCGTCACAGAGAACACCTGGACAAAAAGTGGGGAAGATAAAGCTTCTATGAATATCAAACATGGCTCTTCAGGCTCTTCAGACTTTTCTCCTAGGAATCATTTAACTCCAAGAAACCGAGGCAACACAAAGGACCCCTGGCACCCCCCCATGAGGACTGCAGATTTCAGAAGCTGTGGAGAATCGCCCCCTGGGACCCCCCATGAGGACTGCAGATTTCAGAAGCTGTGGAGAATCGCCCCCTGGGACCCCCCATGAGGACTGCAGATTTCAGAAGCTGTGGAGAATCGCCCCCTGGGACCCCCCATGAGGACTGCAGATTTCAGAAGCTGTGGAGAATCGCCCCCTGGGACCCCCCATGAGGACTGCAGATTTCAGAAGCTGTGGAGAATTGCCTCTCCAATGCTGATCTACCCAGCAGTTTGCTGCAGGAGGACAACTTTGGTTGCCTATCCAACAGCAATCCCCAACTCACTCTCTTCCAACAGACCCTGAGGTTTTTTTTAGTATCCACATTTTGCCAGGGAACCGTGGGCTCTAGGGAATGCCTGTCCCATTCACAGTCCCAGGTGTGGAAGTTTGATTACACTAAGCCAATGGAGAAAATCTCATTCCCTGACAGTGACTGGCTTAGGAAGAAGCCATTTTGGCCAGGGAGACATCAAGGAAGCCTGTGGCGGAGGCTTCTGGGAAAGTTTTCGTAGTTCTTTAAAAGAGATACAAGGAAAAGTCCCATTTTTGAGTTTGGATAATGGACTACGAAGATGTGAGACCTGGATGGCTACAGCCATTTCTTTTGGCCATGAGGAAGCTGACCAACATGATGGGAATGGAAGAACAGAAGAAAGAACTTGGGTTTTTGATGACACTGTCACGGCGCTGGGTTGAACAATCCCGAAGCTGTGTTACCTCGGACCTCCTTGTTATGTGAGCTAAGAAATCCCTTAGCTGTTTGAGCCATTCTGAGTTGAGTTTTCTGTTGCCTGCGTTGTTCCTGTTTCATTTTCTTACTCTTCTAATGAAACTTTGAATGTGCCTGCAATAAATCCTTTACTCTGGAGCCGGTTATGGAGAAGCAGTAAGGCCTCTCTCCCACTTACTGTGTGGGAGGTCTCCCAGAGTGCAGAGTGGGATACTCCCAGAATGCCAGTCAGCCCCAAGGAGAGACAGGGGCTCCCATCATAGCTAGATTCAGAGGCAGCTTTTCCAGGTTCTGGTAGCCCATTGCGATAGCTGAAAATGCCCATTGGCTTGGAGGACTCATGCATGGACCAGACTTAGAAATTGGTTCTTAGGCTCACCTTTGGGCTGGGTCCGCCTCTGAGGTACTTGCTGTTGTCTGCTGCTGTCCTCGGGATGCCCGGACACCATCCCCGTGCTGTGTAATCTGTTATAGGACTAGCTCAGCAGACTTGGAGTGCTCAAACCTTGCACATTCTAAAGAAAGGGCTGGCCTTAACTAAATCCTGGCAGATAACCTCTAGGCCCTTGGAATATCCTTCCTCATGAGAGTGTCTTCATATAATTGATTCTTTGGTCCAAGCCAGATCGTTTATGCTAACAATGTGATTTATGGTGAACATCTGTTTCATCTGCCTGGGGCGCTGGACCACACTATATCCGTTTGACCCGTGGAGACCTGGAGACTCAGTAGGTAAGGTCAGTCACTCGGGTGCTCCGTGCCTATGTGACTGGCCCCCAGTAACAGCCCTGGACACGGAGGCTCAGGTGGCAATAATACTTTGTTCGTGTCATCCCATATTGCTGCTGGAGGCATTAAGCAAAGCCTGTACAGCTCCTCTGGGAGGAAACAACTGGAAGCTTAGGCCTGGTTTCTCCTGCTCTGTGCGTCTTTGCCTTTACTGATTTTAATCTGTATTCTTTGCTGTAAAAACCATTAGCATACATTTCCCAGCTTTTCTGAGTTCTGTGAGTCCTTCTAGTGAATCATTCAGCCTGAGGGTGGTCTTGGGGATCCCTGACACTCCCACTACACAGAAACCTAGAACTTCTGTTGGAATCTCTTATATTCTTTCTAGAGTCACATATCAACTCAATAGTTTACTGTGTCAACTGTTCCCCTGGAACTAGCACCGGGACACGGAAGACTTGGCTTTGCATCCCGGTTCCATGACATGGCACTGGCGGGGCCTTGGGGAAGTCATAGATCTCTAATCTGTTCTCTTTTGCCAAGTGGGACAATATCTGCTCTGTCTATTACAATGCATCGTTGTGGGAAACACGTCAGATAGTGCATGTGACAACGCTTTGAAAATTGTACGGATTTTTAATGAATAGATGTTGCGTATACTTTTAACACTTGACACAGAAGTGGAATATTTAGTGGCTAACACTGAGTGCTGAATTTGTGCCAGGAACTTTGACAGGAACTGGCTCATTTAATCCCCACTCTAGAATCAGCCTCATGTTGTATCTTCAATAGAAACTTTGCGAGGAGGAAATCAAACACACTTCCCACAGTTCTTTAACTAGCAAAGAGCAAAACCAGAACTCAAACCAGAGCGTCTGATTGAAGAGCTCAAGCAATCAGCCATTTTACAATGCAGCTCTGTCCTTTCAAATACCTCCAGTGAATTCAGTCTCTTAAATATAAAACACCTTAAAGATGTGTAGTCCTTCATCTGAAAGTACCAATAACGACCTAGAAATGATCCCTAGACCGAGGCCACTAGAGAAAATACACCAGTCTTACTACCTAAGACAATTCTCCTTCATTCTGGGTCAGGATATTCAACAAGTGAACTTATCTTGGGACATTTAGGGACACACCACTCCACAACACTAACAAGAGGAGGGGGATTCACTGCCCTGGCTCCCTTTCCCTGTTTACCCAGTTGTATTTTGGATAGATTTTCCTTTCGGCATACAACTGCCACAGTCATGACTAGGGGAGAAATCTGTTATGTCATCTGTCAAATGTGTGAAGCATCTTCCACTGTCTTCTGAGATAACTGGAAGCTTGGTCATGAAGCCCATCTTTAGTACCTCAGTTTTGGTTGTGTTTTCTATGTGGGTCAAGGACGGAAACAGTATATCATTTCATTCCACTGATTAAATGAGGAGAGAGGTTTTGGGTACAGATATTCATACATAAAACAGAGTTGAAAGTGACAACATATTTCGTTGTCCCTGACACTTTGATACACGTTTCTTGGCAGCCCATGATGCCAGGGGCATAAGAGACTAGGTAATGTAGGTCAAGGATCCTTGGGCTTTGAAACTCACATTCGAAACAGAATTATAAACAATGAATCTTAAGACTCTGTACTTTCTCAAGATGCATTGTGGATTTGTTTTGCACTGTGTGCTTTGCTGCATGATCTATTTGCGGTGTTGGAAGGCAGTAGATTTCAATGGTCATGTAGCAGAAGCAAGCACGGTTCTTCCTCAGAACGCATCAGTGAATTATGGAAAATCTGGACCATCGATAAGCCAGATTCCTGACGAGTATGCAGTAACATACGCAAGGTGGTCTTCAACCCCGTGGTCTCGTTCGGAAGGCAACGATCAGATTCTCTTTTCAAGCCGAGGTTTTGAAACACGCCGGCAGCATGAGTTTTGAGAAGCTCTTGTTGTAACTATCATAGTAGCTTCAACACACCCATACACACACCACCACATACACACACGCCACCCCACAACGACTCCCCTCTCACACCAAACACGCTACACACAATACGTACACCACACCATTCGCACACTACACTGCACACACACACCATACCCAGGGTATCACACGCTCACCTTTCCTTTCCACCAGGCACAAATACATCCACTGCACACGTGTGCCACACCGCGCCACACACCATAGCGCACTCACGCACACACACGCACACACGCACACACACACACGCACACACACCCCTCTCACATCAAACACACACCACAAACACCTTACCCCACGCACATGTCCTCTCACACCAAGCGCAATACAGCCCCTTCCCCCCTCACCCCCAACATGATCTGGCCACTGGCTACCTCCGCACCTAACTTCCAGCCTTCTCTTCCTTGTTTACTATACTTCACATACACCCGCCTCCTGAACCATTTCTCGAACACTCCAAACACACTCCTGTCTCTGCACCGGCAGTCCCCTCTACTGAATCTCTCCTCTCCTGGATATGCACATGACTTGGCTTTCTTCAGAGAGCCCTGCCCTGACCCCTCTACCCAGGAAAGCACACAGATCACTCACCGTCTGTGTCTGCCCCTTCCCATCACTCTCCAAAGAGGCTTTAGTGATTTGTATTCGCGGTCACAACCATGAGTTGCGAATGGTCCTTAGACATCATCTAATCTAGTCTGATAGTCTCAATTTGCAGAGAACAACGTGGAAACCTCAAAAGAGGGAACTTGTCCAAGGCGACACAAATCATTCCTTCATCCATTCAGCCAATGTCGAGTAGCTCCTACGTGCCAGGTGCTGGCTCGGTACGAGGTAGGGGAGGGGTACACAGAGGGCAAGGAAACTTATATTTTATTCCGGGAGCCAGGTAATAAACAAGTAAATGTATAGAGAATGTTAGGGAGTGATTCATGCTTAAAAATAAAACTAAACAAAACAAAAAGCAGGAAGGGGGGGGGAAGCCAGAAGTAAGAAATAGCCAAGAATAGTTGAGAAACGTGACCCCAAAGGCACATGGAGATAGAGTCTGTCGGGAGTTCTCCAGATGTTAATCGAAGATGGTAGCCAGGTGGGAGGCTAACTTAGGAGTGCAGAAGGGTTAGCAAGGGGTTCCTTTGGACTTGAAAAGGAGGCCCAGTTTCTGCCTCTAGCCTCGGCAAGTGTAAAACACCCTTAGATGGCATAATACTTTCACTGTAGCAATAATTGCAGCGAAGACAACGGTGAAATCTGGACTGAATCCACTCAAAACACTGCATAATGAACCATCACAGAGTTTAGGTACCTCAGTTAATGTCAGGGACTGATAGTGGCTAGAGCTGACTTGAAACCCAGGAACACACAGAACCTTCTAAGAAAATAATTAACCATCTGAAAGGGGGAGCCAGGCTCTGGAAAGTGGGGGATTCGGACTACTCAGTTCGGAATGTCCCATTCTACACCCATTTGGGAATGGTAACAGTCCACTGGTGCCCCTCATGAGATGAGACCCAGAAATAACAAAGGCCGAGAAAGGTAGACCAGATCTGAACAAAGACAGAGATCAAGAAACAATGGCTCCTGTGAAAATGACCCGTCCGGAGCTCAGAGACTCCTTTTATCCTTTTATCTCCTCATGCTTGAGGTTCCATCTAGGAGGCGGGTACCAAATGGGAACATCTGAGTGTGTGGGTGCACGCAAGTGTGTGCGTGTATGTGCGCACGTGTGCATGTGTGAGTGTGTGTTGTGTGTGTGTGTGTGTGTGTGGTGAAAGAGCAGGCCTATTTGGGAGGAGTCCCTACCTGTTAATGAAATGTCCTGTCCGCCTTGTCTGGTACAATTAATTAACTCAACTCATCATCATTTTAAAGAAAGAATTCTCTTGCAAATGGTAGCCTGGAGTTTTCTGCTGCTCGAACCTCCAGAATGAGGGCTGCTTCTCAGATCATCACAACTGTTCACTGGCAATTTCTATAAAATAGGCCATTTGCACTTTGATCATAAGGCCCTCTTTGATGGCAAGGTTGAGTGTTTCTGAATAAAGTTGCAAATCTCTAAAGTGGCTCAAACCTCTCCGCTTCAATATTAACAGCTCTGGGTACAATGTAGATTTTAGGGCTACCTAATCCTCATAATTTTAAGCATTAAAAAGATACCTTTTTTGAAAGACAAAAAAGCTTTTCCGAGATGTTTAGAAATTAGAATAGGAACATTTTAGAAATACTTCTTGCTGTATGGTGACTAACATAATATAACAAAAAAACATTAAAATAAAAAAAAAGAAATACTTCTTGTATAGAAATCTTTCTAATAGCGCTCTTGTGAGTCTTACTTTATATACCTTAAGTATTTTATTTCCTATAACAGCTAAATCATCTTTGCAAAGGACTGCTTTGGATTTGTTGACGATTCTGCTTCTAATCATTCCTGTATTTGAAGACATATATTAAACATGATCAAATAGGAAGTTATAATGTGCACATTGAATCAAAATATACCGTTATTAAATATGAAGACAATAAAATTAACTTAAGGCTCTGTTTATATCCACACTATGGGAAAATTTTATATTAGGTTTTGTGATCAGTACCACAATCTTGCACAAGCTGGAGGACAGTCAGGAAGCCAATGAGACATTGCTGAACGTGGTTTACAGATATATTACTTACTCTCCACCAACTAAAGTAATTGTGAGTGCTATGCGGTTTGCGAAAATGTTTTACCATGAGATCTTTTAATTTGCAACACAACTATTTGATAGGTAGAATAGGTTATTATTTCAATGTTATAGATGAGAAAATTGAGACACAGAGAACCAGAGGGAGTTACCTAAGGTTACATGACGAGAAAGTAGCAGAGACAAGTCCCCCGACCCTAACCATAACAGCCACTCGACAGCGCAGTTCTCTCGCTGTCCTATGCCTTGAATTCAAGTATAAGTTGATATCCTTTTAGTTTAAGGATTTGCTTACCATTATTTTGCAGTGGTGCTGAGCTGTTCAGAATAGGACTTATCATTTGTTAGTGGCATCACTTAAAATTGGGAAGATTCCGGGTTCTGAAAGGTATTGAAGAGCTACATGAAAGAGTCAGCCTTTTGAAGTTCTGGTGTGCAGGTTTCCTGCAGATGATAAAGGCCTGGATATTTGGTTGCTTTCCCAGCTCTTATTGATCAAATGTCCCTTGAGTACATCGTGCTGCCTTCTTACTGTTCATTTAGCCTTTAAAGTAAGTGATAGTTTGGCTTTTGTCATCTCTAATAGCTCATTTTTAAATGGGATCAGGCTGAAATTCTTTTTATAAGAGGACTTACTAATTCCATCTGCTAAGATGAAGGAAGATAATTTGTTTTTACCGTTAGAAGAGTTTGACAGATGGACAGGCCAGTTTTCTTGATTTATAAAGAGATCATTCAAATAAATTAAAAGGTGAGCGAGCCAATAGAAAAGTGGGTATAAGATATGATCATGAACCTTAAAGTACAAAAATACAAATGGCCAATAAATAGATGAAAGATGCTTATAATAAAAGAAATGAACAGCAAAACAATGAAATAACTATTACATCAGGGAGAAAGTTGGATGGTACTTACTCCTGGTGAAGGTTTGGGGGGATTAAAGGCTCTTGTATCCTACTGATGGAAGTGTAAATGTGAAGACCCTTCTGGAGTCCAATTTGTTATTATCTATAAAAATTTTCATTGCACATGTCCTTTGAAGGAACAATCCCTTTGCATGGAGCTTACTATATAGATATATTGACCGAAGTTCATCTGGATTCTATGCACATCAAATTTCATCAGTTACAGTATTATCTGTAATGGCAAAAAACCATAAACAATGAATTCCAATCAGTAGGAAATTGGCAAAATAAAAGATAAGTCCATAGATACAAATACTGGTACATAAAAGATAATGTAGATCTGGATGTGGAATGTTTTTCATTATTTGGTAATAAGTTAAAAAAAACAAGAAAAGAAATATGTAGTATGATCCCCTATTCAATAGATTAAAAAAGAAGAAAAATAAATAGAAAAATACACATGACCACACGCACATGTCTAGAGCCCGCACAAGTCCTTCTGCGTCACAAGTGAACCACAAACACTATCGAGTAGCAATTACCTCTGATGTGAAATCCTGGACAAGAAGGAGTCAATTCAGGAGAGGGGATGTGGCTTATAATTTCATTGTGTGTGTTTGCCTTGTTTGAATTTTCTATTTTTTAACCAGAGACATGTATTATTTCTGTTCAAGTGTTAATAAGGAATGTCTTCTCTCCATTTCACTAAAGTGAAAGAAAAAATAAAAAGGAAGAGAAGGACAAAGAAAGGGGTTTTGTGTGGAAAAGGAAAATAAACACATAAACAGTCCTATCTACAAAGTAAATTCACAGTTATCTCCTGTCCTAATCTAATTAAGGCCTTGCATTTGCCAAATCCCCTCCTGATTCTCCCCTGCGGCAGGGAATGACCATCTTGCCATGGATTAGGTCCCTGAGCATCTGCAGATGTCCTCACATCTCGATTGGCAATTCACATCAGGAAGCAAGCAGGGATCTTGGTCACTGGAAATTGTATCTTTTCTTTAAGATCGTATTTATTTATTATTAGAGATGGAGTGCACACATGAGAGAGAGAGAGAGAGAGAGAGAGCACAAGCACAGGAGCAGGGGCAGAGGGAAGGGGAGAAGCAGACTTCCCGCTGAGCAGGGAGCCCAACACGGGGCTTGATCCCAAGACCCTGGGATCACGACCTGAGCCAAGGCAGACGCTTAACCAACGGAGCCACCCAGGTGCCCCCTGGAAATTATATCTCAGAAGTCACCACTAGGACTTCTTTTCTTTCTCTGGCCCCGGCCAGTAAGGCACCTGCTGTGAGTCATCTTATGCTTGTACCACGATATTGGTCTTCAAGGAGCGGGGATGTATTTAATATGCAACAGGATTGTACTAGCGCAAAGTCCGAACCATGACAAAGGCTCTCTCCTTGACCAAGCTGTAGTCAGGCTCCTCTGAACCCTCTTCTCAGCCTGATCTCAACTTCAGCCTATAAAAACTGTGGACGCTCAGCACAAATGATTTTGTCCATTCCCATCTGCTTGAATCAACTCTAGCACAGTTTCTAACAGCTCGAGGCTGCTCTCCTAGGTTTACTCCAGCCTCTCTTAAAGGATCTGCCTGAAAAAGCTCAGTGCTTCCCAGAGAATCTACTGTTTGTTCCAGCCCAAAGCCCGGTGATAGGCAGATCAGTCCTTGAACACCATCTTCAAGAAGATTCTTTAGAAAGCTTGCAATTGTCAATTTTTTCTCTGCCCTTTGAGATATAATTCTACCACCCAGACTCTTTTCTCAGGGACCTGAGAGTCTTTGGACAGCAAACACTCGGGGAGATGACTCTGCTAACAGACTCTCCAGGGGGGGGGCGCCCTACGTTGGGGGCTGTCTTGCTTTAACATGTGCGGCTGCCTCCTGTGGATCATAAAAATAGGGGATGTTTGCTTCTCTTCCAGCTAAGCACTAATGAACAAATCCAGAGGATCTAGTCACGTGGACCAAGCCCCCTTAACCCCCTTCAGGGCCTTTTCCTCAGTGCACTCCAGCCTTTAAAAGGCTCTGCCTTTTGGCAGTGTTGAGTTCGGTTCACGCCAGCTTCTCTTTCCTATTGCAATAGTTTGTGGCCGCATAAAATCTACCCTCACGGCTTTAACTCCTGGCTTTGTTTATCTTTAACAACAGGTCTCAGTGAATATCAGGTCATTGGGTCTGGACCCCAGAAACTCCACAACGGTCTTCCAGATCTCACCAGCATGATGTACCCCACCCCAACCAGTCCACTCCCAAAATTCAACCTGAGCCATTATTATTGAATTGGAAATCACATAACTGCTTTTGGTCCAATTATCTACCCATTTCATTTCTGTTCTTTCGGGGCCCCATATGAGGGGTGTCACATCAAGGCATCCATCAGAGCAAATCCTTTTAGGATGGGTATAGAGTCTTCTTTCTTCTCTTAGTACAACCTTGCTACAGAAATCATGGACCTTGAGGTACTTGGAAAATGTGTTTGCTGATGTCATGTTGCCTTATTTGGTTTGGCTTTTTAAGGATTAAATCCTATGGGGCACGTGGGTGGCTCAGTCATTAAGCGTCTGCCTTCATCTCAGGGCATGATCCCAGAAGCCTGGGATCAAGCCTGGAATCAAGCCCCGCATTGGGCTCCTCCGCTGGGAGCCTGCTTTTTCTTCTCCCACTCCCCCTGCTTGTGTTCCCACTCTTGCTGGCTGTCTCTCTCTCTCTCTCTGTCAAAATAAATAAAACAAAATCTTAAAAAAAAGGATTAAATCCTAAAACTTGTGCAGATTTCTAAACGTGTGAAAACAGTCAGCAAAGAATGTTTGTGTCTCAGTGATTTAAATTACCTTTGTATTATTTTACGGGCCTACATGTAAAGAAAATATTCTCTAGAGTGTCCTTTATAAGAAAGATGGTGGAGTTACTTTTTAAATTGTACTTTTAAGCTCCAAATAGGAAACACTTAAAACATTTATAAAAGTAGAATAGTGTTTTGCACCATTCTCTACTCATCAGTGTTACAGAGAACCATAATGTCATATATCTTTTATTATTTCCCCCTGAATGTACTACATCTCTAATGATAATCTTTACGAAAAAGAGCTAACTTTTTGTGCGTGTGTTTTTATGGAAATTCTGGTTAGTTGACACACAGTGTGAGTTTCAGGTGTACAACATAGTGATTGGACACTTCCATATGTCACGCGGTACTCATCACAGCAAGTGCATTCCTTCATCCCCATCAGCTATTTTATTATTTTAAGTTCTAATTTAAATTCTAGTTAGTTAACATACAGGGGAACATTGGTTTCAGGAGCAGAATTCAGTGATTCATCACTTCCATACGACACCCCGTGCTCATCCCGACAGGTGCTTCCTTCGTGCCCATCCCCCATCTAGCCCATCTCCTTCTGTCAGCTTCAGTTTGTTCTCTGTAGTTAAGACTCTCCTGTGGTTTGCCTGCCTCTCTCACGAAGAGCTAACTTCTAAAGTCCTCAGATGTGGATTGTGCACCAGCTGGGTGTCGGTAGGGACGGCTGGCATTCAACAGTAAGAGGATGTTACTTGGTCATGATTTGGGTTTTATTCCAGGAACAGTGATGCACTTGGGCTGAGTTGTGTGCTGTGTCCCTTTCAGTCTCCCTCCTCACTGACAGCACCATTTCTTAGGTCTTGGGTAAGGTTAAGAGTGTGGTTAGGGCCATCTGAAAATTGAGTAACAGTACAGTACAATGGCTAACCTGGCCTCAGAAGTCCGCCGCTCAGCCTCACGATTTCACATAGGCCATGCAGGGCGTGATGCACTGTTTCTTTGATAATATAAAGATGGCATTCAAGTTTGAACTATAAATCCAACTGTAAGCCATTTAATTCCTCCATAGCATGAGGACATTTATACAGGGCCATTTATTTCAGAGGAAAAAGTCTTACTAAGATTATATGAGGGCCTCAGTTTTTTATTTTGAATGAACCGTATCAGAGCTCCGGACTACAGGATTCAGTGCACACAGGAATAAAAATTAATTAGTGCAATGTGTTTATGGCATGGTTATTTTTTGCCCCATAACCATGTTTATGCATAGCCACTTAAATAAATCAAGGTTCCGTCTTAACTAACTTGTTTAGAAGAAGTTCATTGGCAAATAACAGAGTTCACGAAAAGGGAAGGGGCGATTTACAATTTATTAATATGCGTACTGGCCGCCAGTTATTGTTTTATTGAAAAACCAAAGGCATCGGAAAAATTGCAATGTTTCCACTGTTGTCAGTTGTCCTGGATGCAAATGGCTTCCCATGTAAAGTGCAAGACACCTGCTTCCCCCTGAGCTCCTCATTTTTTATGTAAACATGAAGCAAAACGTGACAACAGAGTCAGCACGATCAGGATGTCGGATAAAACTGGAAATGACCCATGCTCGCGCTGTTCCCTCCAACCTTCCTTCCCTTTGCCTTCTGCTCTCAGCAGTTCCAAGAGCGAGACTCCGCTGGTATAATCCGCCCCAGGACTGGGGAGGCATAGAACAACAGCGTGCACCTCTGAGGGTTCTCCCGGATGAGGACCTGCAATTGTTTACATATTCACTCTAACAAGTGTCTAGGAAAGATGACTAGTTGAATAATTTTCTGCTTAAATCAGACGCCAGGAGTCTGAGAGGAGGCACAGGAAGCCTGTTGCCTTGTGCTTGTTAAAGAGGGCATTTGTGGAGCATTCCGAAGAGAAGGATCTATCGGGGGTATTTTTGCTCAACTTAAGGAGTGGAATGCTTGGATGAAAGTTTCAGATACTTTTATTTGTCATGTCAATAAGTCACAGGGGCTTGACAGTTTTATAGGATGAGTCATCTTTTAAGCATGTGACAGGTGTTGGGATGTCCCCAGTCCTAGAGTAAGAATATGGTTCCTCGATTAGAAAAGTCATTCATATTTATAAATACCATCAGGAGGCCTTTAGGTTTTAAAAAATGTTCTTAGCAGACGATTGTTCTATGCTAAAGACTGAGCATAACAAATATGATTGTTATAATAAAAATACAATGCATGCCTTGGTCTAACACATAAGTAATGTGTATGGCTGCTGTGCTGTATCTCAGTTCATCATAGCTAACTGTTAATGGAACTAACAACATAAACTTTTACCCTGATGCGGCAGTTCCGTATCTGTAAACAAAATCAAACAAAACAGTTGTAATAATATGTTATTTTAACTCTTTGAATGTGCAATCTGCTCATTGCCGTCAACATTTTTATCCCACTCATCAAATATATACTTACAGTAATGATTAAGCAATTCCCATAACACCCAAAACATAAAAACAATTGGGATAAGAAATATAATGTTAAGTAACCTTAACCTGATTCTGTCTTCCTGTTTACCCCTCCCAAGAGGATTTTACAGAAAACTGAGTAAAATACCCTAAGTGATCTCTGGTATTTCAGTGTGTATCTTATTAGCTCTGCTCTTGAAAAATGAAAGCTTCACTACTTTAAAAAATTATCCAAATAAGAGTTTTTCGGCTCCTGTAGCTTGGCGGCTCTCCATCCACTATTTGTGAGTAGTAGAATCTTATCTTCAAATGAAGTTTTATTTGAAAACCCTATATGTAATAGTGAATCATATGAAACTGCTCGGGTTGGAAATGGGCAGAGGGAGCTCCGAGTCCTACTTATGAAGCGTCTCCTGTGGGCAGAATTCAAGACTTCCTGCCCAGAGAGTCTGAAAACCACTGCTGCAGCCCATCATAAGGACATGTGTTCTTCATCGGGTACCAAGCAAATCAGTCAGTGAACACTACCCGGTTGGAGTTGGCTGCCATGGAGAGGTCCCGTTCCCCGCCTGCTAGGTACGCTGCCTTCTGCTGGGATTCTTCAGCGTTCCTGCCAGACACATGGTCCCTTCCCCGTCCTTTGTACCTTGTGATTCTGCAGACTTAGCCGCAGGTGATTGGACTGGGGATGGGCACCTGCTCTAAGGACAGTTATCTATAGGCTGCCCAGTGACATTTAAGTAACCTGGCAGGAGAATTCTGCCCAAAGGGGCACTGCATTCTGGAAGGTCACTCATTAACCTACCATTATCTGTGGGAAATTTGAACTTGGGATGTACACGGAGGAATGTAGTAGGGAGATAGACAGAAAGAAGGCAGAAAGCAGAAGACTTGAGACAACATGAATTGGAGTTAGTTACGGCAGGAAAAGTGGAAGAAAAGAAGAGGTAGGTCATAATGAGGCAGAGCCCTGGGGAAGGAAGAGGCTGTCCCCCCTTCAGTTCCCTTACCAGACGGTTGGGACATTGGCCTGCCAAGCCCGCCATGAAGGAAGTTCTGGGATGGCTTCCGGCACTTCCTCACTTTCCTGTGTATCCTTATAGAAATCTCAATCGCACAATGTTACCTAAGCTCACTCTGCGCATTTCAACTTGAAAAAGCCTGACTAACGCCATTGGGTAGTTTTCCTACTTTAACAAGCCTATAATTCAACTCGGAGATCATATGTGCAACCAGGTTTAGACACCAGATGTGTCCATATCTCAGGACCCAGAATATCAGATGCAAGGCATGTGCTCTTCCAGTTCCACACCTGCCCCTTGGCAGACATCAATCATTGAACATGACCCTTTATTTTACTGTTGAGACAGGAATCAATTTCAGAAACTTTTTCAAGTCGTCCAGTGGGCAGTTTATCAATCAATATTATTGATGCAAGAGTTGATATCTATTTACCTTGCTTCAGTAGTGCTCTGAGTGGAATTATTTTTCTTTTCTTATTTAGCAGAGTATTTGGGTAGATCTATGGTTTTCAGTACTTCCTAGGGCATCTGAAAGCTTCAGCTGGGGTACCTCAGTGGTTGCCTCTGGGGAAGGGGAGTAAGGCTCAGAGTGAGGCTGAGTAATTGAAGTCCACATAAAGCCTGAATAGCTCCACTTTTATCTGATGTATGTATTGATGTCCCTGGTAAAATTTTATTTGAGGAAAAGTCTCTGCAACTAAAAACTTTTTTCCCCCCCAAATCACTGAATTATTGTATCATCAGCAATTGGGCCATGGTATTCATACCACCATGACATTTCATAGGTTGATCTGACAGAAACTATCCACTGGCATAATCAGCCAACTATTTAAACTTCTCATTTCAAGATCTAAAATGGCAGAGCAACATTTCTAAGTACTGTTTTCAGGTTTTTTATTAATGAAATACTCTTTCATACATCAATGACTTGGACGTCACTAATCAGCCCATTTGATCTAATGGTTAACTTGCAGAACATTTCACCCAACAACAGCAGAATACATATTTCTTTTCAGGTACACATGAAACATTTACCAAGACAGACAGTATTCTGAGCCATAAAATATGATTAAATAAATTCAAAAGGATTTAAGTCATGCCAAGTATGTTCTCTCGCCACCATGGAATTAAATTAAAAATCAATAACAGAAAGATAACTAAAAAGTTGTCAAATATCTGTAAACTAAATAACCCACTTCTAAATAACCCCTGAGTATTGAAGTAAATTAAAGAGAAATGAGAAAATATTTTGCACTGAATGCAAATGCAATCAAAACATACCAAAATTTGTGGGATACAGTGGGATTCAGCTGACAGAGTTATTAAAGGGTAGTTTCTAGCATAAAAATGCCTATATTCAAAAAGAAGTCTCTGAAATCATTGACTTCAGCCTCCACTTTAAGTATTTGAAAATAAAGAGCAAATAAAATCCAAAGTAAACAGATGAAATGAAATAATTAAGATCAGAGTGAGAATCAGTGAAAGAGAAAACAGAGAAGCAACATAAAACGAATGAAACAAAAAATGAGTTCTTTGAGAAAATCAATACAATGAATTAAACCCCCCGCCAAAACTCCAGACAGACTGATCAGGGAAAAAAGAGAGAAAGAGAGTGAGAGAAGAATAAACAAGTTAAACAATAAACAACATCAGGAATGAGAGAGCTAATAACACTACAGACTCAACAGAAAATAAAAAAGATAATAACGGAATTTACTTTTAAAAATTTATGCCAATAAATTTGACAACTTAGATGAAATTCTCTGAAAGGCATAAACTATGAAAGCCCATTTTACAAAAAATAAATAACCTAAATAATTCAGTATCTATTAAAGAGATTGAATTTGAAATTAAAGCTTTCCCCCAAAGAGAACTTGAGGCTCAGATGACTTCTCTAGTGACTCTTACCAGATATTTAAGGAAGAAATAATACCAACTTTACAAAAATTCTTCAAAAGAATTGCAGAAGAGTAAATACTTCCCAACTCAGTCTAGCAGGCCGGCACTATCCCAATACCAAAAGAAAAGACATTATAAGATGAGAAATCTATACACCAATATCCTTCATGAAACTTAGTGCAAAAATTCTTTTTTTTTTTTTTAAGATTTTATTTATTTATTTGAGAGAGAGAGAAGGCAGGGGCAGGGACAGAGGGAGAAGGAGAGAATCTCAAGCAGACTCCATATTGAGCACAAAGCCTGATGCAGGTCTTGTTCTCACCACCCTGAGATCATGACCCAAGCCGAAACCAAAAGTCAGAGCTTCACTGACTGAGCCACCCAGGTGCCCTCTATACTGCAAAAATTCTTGATAAAAGTTAGGTGAATTGGGGGCGCCTGGGTGGCGCAGTCACTAAGCGTCTGCCTTCGGCTCAGGGCGTGATCCCGGCGTTCTGGGATCGAGCCCCACATCAGGCTTCTCCGCTATGAGCCAGCTTCTTCCTCTCCCACTCCCCCTGCTTGTGTTCCCTCTCTCGCTGGCTGTCTCTCTCTGTCAAATAAATAAATAAAATCTTTAAAAAAAAAAAGTTAGGTGAATTGAATCCAACATTATGTAAATAGGATAATACATCATGGCAAATAGGATTTGTCCCAAGAATGCAAGGTTGCTTTAACATTAGAAAAGCAGTAAGTATAATCCATCCATATTGAGAGATTAAGATGAAAAATTGATCATCTAAGTAGATACACTTGGCAAAATCCCTTTGTATTTGGCATTTTGCCAAATCCAACATATATTTCTCATAAGAACTCACAGTAAACTAGGAATAGAAAGGAAAATTCTCAACCTAAAAAACAATTTTTACAAAAAAAGCTTACAGCTAACATCATACGTAATGATGACAGATGATTGAATGTTTTCTTTATATTATTGAAAACAAGGCAAGGATGTATCCACTTTCATTCATCATTGAACTAGAGAGTCAACCAATGCAATAAGAAAAGAAAAAAAGGAAAAACACTGCTGAGAAAAATTAAAGACCTAAATAAATGGAGAGATATACTATATTTATGGTTCAGAAGATTCAAGATTAGTAATATGTAAATTATCTTCAAATTCATCTATAGATTCAACATAATCCCAATCCAAATCCAAGCAGGATTTTTTGGGTCAAAATTGACAAGTTGACTCTGAACTTCATAAGGAAATGCAAAAGACCTAGAAGAGCTGAAACAACTTAGAAAAGGAATAAAAGTCACGAGCTAACACTACTTGATATTAAGACATATTGTAAAGCTACAGTAATCATAGCAGCATGATATTGTCATCATAATAGACAAATAGATCAATGGAACAGAATAACAAGGATAGAAAGTCCAGACCTACACACATATGGTCAATTGATTTTTGACAAAAGTACAAAGTGCTATTTACTAGAGGAAGGATAGTCTTTTCCACAAATGGAAATACAACAATTTACAAACCATATACAAAGAAAAAGAACAAGCAAACCCTCTTCATTCCATACTTTGCATGGTGTACAAAAATTAGCACAAAATGGATCATTGATCTAAGATCTAAAATTATAAAACCTGGATAACATAGAAGAAATTCTTTGTGACCTTGAGTTAGGCAAAGATTTCCCAAGTGCAATACCAGAAATAAGATCCATACAATAAAACCTGAGTGAGACTTTACTAAAATCAAGAATATCTGCTATTTAAAAAACACTGTTTTGTTTTGTTTGATTGAGAAGTCAAACCACAGACTGGGAGAAAAATGTTTGCAAATGGTCCATCTGATAAAGGACCTGTATCAAGAATATATAAAGAACTCTCAAAACATTTAATAAGAAAATAAATAATGCAATAAAAAATGGGAAAAGATTTGGACAGACACATCCCCAAAGATGTTACACAGATAGCAAATAAGGTTGAAAAAAGTGGCTTAACATCATTAACTATTAGCAAAATGCAAATTAAAATTGCAATGTAATATCACCATACCCTATGAAAATATGTATTTAGAATATCTAGATATCCCACCCTATTCAGAATGTCTAAAATGAAAGACTTGCTATAATAAGAATCAGTAAGCATTGGGACAACTGGAAGTGTGGTCACACCCTGTTGCGGGAATTCTGAAAAAGGTAAATATATACCTACCACATGACCCAGCCATTCCACTTCCAGTTTTCTACCCAACAGAAATAAAAGCATATGTCTACGCAAAGATGTGTACATAAATATTTATAGGAGCTCTATTGGTAATAGCCCAAAATTGGAAACAACCCAAATGTTCATCAACAGATAAGCGGATGAACGCATTGTGGTATATCTACACGCCGGTACTCAGCAATAAACGGGATGAGCTCTCAAAACAGAACAACATGCATCAATCGCAAAATAATTATGTTGCGTGAAAAAAGCCAGACAAAAAAAGTACATACTTTATCATGCCCTTCTACAGAATTCTAGAAGATACCAACTAATACATAGTGGCAGAAAGCAGATCACTGATTTTCCTAGGATGGGGGTGAAGAACGAAGAGAGATTAAAGAGCATGAGAAAACTTTTTGATTGTACTGATAGCTTTGTGAGTCTATATACATGTGAACACTTACTAAGTTCTACACTTTATCTACAGTGTATTGTATATCAATTATATATAAGTAACATTGATAAATATATATGCATAAGGATGTTCATTGCACTATTATTTAAAGTAACCCAAAACAGAGACAACAAAATGTCTAACAGTAGGGAAATGGCTAAATAAATAACGATGCGTTCATAAAATGGAATTACCATGCAGTCACTAAAATATTTTCAGGGGATGTTTAATAACATGGGGAAAAGGTCGCATCACAATGCAAATATTAAAAATAAAGAGAATTCAAAATTCTAGATTAGAATGATCTGATTTTGTGAATTAAAATAAAACAGCAACAAAGCAGGAAGAAAAATGTCACTTTTTAAAAAAAATTTTTTTATTACATTATGTTAGTCACCATACAGTACATCCCCGGTTTCTGATGCAAGGTTCGATGATTCATTAGTTGCATATAACACCCAGTGCTCCATGCAATATGTGCCCTCCTTACTGCCCATCACTTGAACATCTGTGATGCACTGGCTGTATCACAAGAACATCTGTATTCAACTTTTGTTCTTGCTTTCTTACATCCAGCCATCTCTGACTTGAATATATAATATCGTAAGGAAGGGGAAAAGAAACTTTTTTATATCCTGGTAAACTGAATAGAATTTTGGCACATCGTTTTGTTGATTGTAATGAAAGTACGTATCTTAACCGTAGATCAAATAGGATCTTTAAAAGGCAATGTTTTTGCAATCTCTGTTCTCCACAGATAACTGATGTCGTGAAAAATTAATCACCTTTATCTGACCTCAGCTTGGGCTGACCTATATATATATATATGAGGCTGTGTTTATACACTGTTTAGAAGGGGCCATTCCAGAACTCAAGTAGCACTGTTATACCTCATACAATAATTTTTAGTGTTCAGAAACATGAAAGCATCTTTTTTACCTAGTAGAAGTTGTAGGAAAGGTTTTTTCGACCATTAATTGTCACTGAATATGGATCTCTTTAATGTGACTGCTATCAAAGGGAACACCTGATTTTGTGGAAAACCAACAAGCCGCGGATTTGGTCAAACAATCGAGGCTATGACATAACTGTGCAGTTAGCCTAGGAAGTAGGATTTCTCAATCAGCAGATGTTAATTCTTCATTCTAATCTAATAAGCTTATTTTCTGCATTCTGCTTCCCAGAGCATGGTAAGCTTATCACGAAGCTCAGGTGTTTCCCTCACTAACGAGAAGATGGGCATATGATTTGGTCTTGATTTAGGGAGTTATAATCTCCAGGGGGTCACTGACTAATTCTTTCGGGACTTCTCAAAAATGCACAGGACATTGCATTGCCCTTAATAAATCTTTAATCATTGAACAGGTTTTTGACAAGATTTGCACTGTACAGCCAAGCTCTACAAATGACAGCAAGATAAACTTGTAAATCACTTGTCATCCAAGTACCAAGGGTTGCGCCCCCATCTCCGATTCCTCATTTTCCAGATTTGAGGGACTTCACCACAGCCTACAGTAAAGCTGCTCGATGCCTTGAGGAAAATGTTCATTTTCTAAAGAAGAATGGCAGACATTGAGAGCAGAGGTTGGAAGGAGAGAGGCACCATCAATCTAGTTTTCCATACTCTATATCTTGACAAAAAGATTAAGCAGCTTCAAGATGTATAATGACTTTTTATTACTGAGGACATAAGGGAAGCGATTGTTTTTCACACTCAACAAAATATGGTTTGAGCAATTACGATGTAAGTCGCACCCTGACAAAGTGGAATACCAAGTTCTGGATCCAAGCGTGTGTGATTGGCATCCTGCCCACCTTCAGGGAAACATCGTGTTGGCTCCAATTACGAGTGAAGCACATTTTCTGTGGTATAAACACTGAAGTCAGTGGCAAATCCACCATGATGCTTAAAAAAAAAAAAAAAAAAAAAGAAAGAGGACCAGAATGAGTCACTAGATTCTATGTATTCCTCCAATAGAATACTTTTAGGCCAAGGGACGAATACCTAATTGACAATAAAAACGATGGAAAGCCTTTAGTGTGAGTACTACATATAAACTCTATCCACTTTATTATTCCAATTAATGTGTTCATACCTTCGCGAAGACTGAACTATAATTATACCCATTTTAGAGGCCAAGAAAGGGAAATTGACAACATCTATCTACAGCTTGCTTTGACAGAGCCAGGACAGAAGCCTAAGTCCATGGTGCTTTTAACCACTTCTCTACTGCCCCCGTCCCTTCCTCAGGCAGGTTAACCTACTCATCCAAAATACTGTTTAGCCACTTAATTAGATTAAATTATTGTTTTATTAGAAAGCATATTAGCACACCTCAAACAGGCATTCTTATTCTTGCATATTGAGGAAAAATCACAAAGGAAGTTTTGCTTAAAAAAAAAAAAACCTCCAATATTTTTTAGTAATTAAAAAACTCAATTTAGTATGGGCTTCAATTTACTTTAAATTTTTATAAAATCTGGAAGTGGTTTTGTTCTTAAAGAGTCAGCGGTTTCAGAGCAGGTTTTCTCTTACAGGGCAATGAGCACCCACCCATTAGTGACATAAATTTGTAGCCATGAAAGAAAACCGGGGAAACCACATAGAGGCCTCTGCCTTTGGTCAAAGCCTCAGGTATAAACCATCCTCCACAACGTAGCAGCACAATGGCTTCTTTCCCAGTGTATAAGAATAAGGTTTTCATGGACTTTTCCCATAACTTTATTGAGATATAATTCACAAAACATACAACTTACCCACTTAAAATGTACAATTCAATGGCTTCAGTATTTCACATGACCACTGTCTTAGAACATTTCATTACCTCAAAAAGAAACCTTGTATTCCTTGGCTTCAAAAAGAACCATGTTCCCATTTTCTCCAGCCCTAAGCGACTATGAATCTACTCTCTGTCTTTGTAGGTTTGCCCAATATGAACATTTCGTATAACTGGAATCATATAATGTGTTGTCTTTCACGGAGCGTGTTTTCAAGATTCATCAGTGTTGTAGCACGTCAGTGCCTCGTTGCTTTTTTACGGCTGTATAATAATCCACCGTCTGTATAGCTACCACTTTTTGTCTGTCTATTCATCAGCTGAGGAACATTTGGGTTGTTTCCACCTTTGGGCTATTACGAATAATGCTGCTAGAAACATTCATGTGCAAGCTTTTGTGTGGACATATGTTTTCATTCTTCTTGGGTATCCACCCAGGAGTAAAATTACTGGGCCATATGGTAACTCTATGTGTAAATGCTTGAGGAACTGCCAGACTGTTTTCAAAAGTGGCTGTACCATTACAAACTGCCACTGGAAGCATGTGGGGGTTTTGATTTCTCCACGTCCTTGCTAACACTTACTATCTGACACATTTACTCTAGCCATTCTAGTGATGCAAAGTAGCATCTCATTGTGGTTTTGATTTGCATTTCCCTCATGACTGACTAATAATGTTGAACATCTCTTCATATGCTTTTTGGCCATTTCTCTAACTTCATTGGAGAAATGTCTTTTTGGAACCTTTGCCCATTTTATAATTGAGTTGTCTTTTTGATCAGTGAGTTGTAAGAGTTCTTTACAAATTCTAGACACAAGTCCCTTATTAGATACATGGTTTGCTCATAGTTTCTCCCATTCTGTGGGTTGTCTTTTCACTTTTTTGATGGTGTTGTTTGAGCACAAAACTTTTACTTTCAGTGAAATACAATTTATCTATTTTTTTCTTTTTCTGTTTGTGTTTTTATTGCTCTAAGAATCCACTGCCAAATGTGAGGTGATGAAAATTTAACCCTAAGTTTTCTTCTGGGAGTTTCATAGTTTAAGCTATTTAGTTTAGGTCTTTGATCCATCTTGAATTATTTTTTGTATATGGTGTGAGGTAAGGGTCCAACTTCATTTTTTCTTCATGTGGCTATCCAGCTGTCCTAGTACCATTTGTTGAAAAGATTGTTCTTTCTCCTTGAATTATCTTGGCACCCTTTTCAAAAAAAAAAAAGTTGAACATAGACATATTGGTTTTTCGAGACTCTCAATTCTATTCTATATATCTATATTCTGTATATCTATCCTTATTCCCATGCCAGTACTGCTGTGTTGCACAGAATAAGATTTTACAAACATTCATGGTTGACATAATCCAGGGCCTCGCAAACTCCAATAATGATTAACTAGCATTTACCTTGGCAAATAATTTGACTCAAAAGATCTGACCACTTTTTGGAACCTTATACTATACCCAGAGTGAACTGTGATAAAGTTGCATGCTATCTATCATGTTTTGGATGAAATTTGCATGACAAAAATAAGTCATATTTTCTTATCTGTGCTTTTTGAAAATCAAAATCTCAAAATACAATAAACTATACAATTTTGGAAGGGGAAAAAAACTTAGACATTATCTAGACCAATCTATTTTGTTGTATTGTTTTTACAGATTAAAAATCAGACCTTGACTGTTTTCATAAGAAAGGGACCACCTTCTCCCAAAGTGTGACCTAAAAAGCATTTGCTCCATTAAATTTATTTGCAGACTAGAAATAATTCAGGTAGTTTGACAGACTGTGAACCTCTCGAAAGGGAACAAACAATTATTGGTGTGGACAGAGTTTGTCAACATTTCTTTTGTAGCCAAGACCCATCGCACAGAGGGTGTGTCAGCAAATATTTAGATGACAGAATTTTGTCTTTGTCTTCTGGATACTTGGCCCCGTGTGCACCCCAGAAAAAATCTTATTAGTAAAGATCATTTTAAAATAGAGACATATTGAGAAAATAACTGTCATATTTTGAAACAAAACACTAATGAAATAAACTAATAGAAATCATGGAATGATTGATTTGGGAATATTTTCTTGTTCTGCATACCTTGTATATCTGAATTTTTCATTAGTCTGATTAATATAGATTTCTAGTGTGTTAATTTAAAGGAACATGGTTTTATGGATATTGAATAAAAGCTCCAGTGTTCTGCCATGCACTGAATTGTGTCTCCCTCAAATTCGTATTTTGTAGCCCTAACCTCTGGTTTGGAAACAGGGCCTGGGAAGAGGTGATAAAGGTTAAATGAAATCATCAGGGTGGAGCCCTGATCCCATAGGGCTGGTGCTCTTGTAAGAAGAGGAATAGACATGAGAACTCTCTCCCTCTCTCTCTCTCTTTTTCTCTCTCTCTCTACCATGTAAGGACACAGCAAGGAGGCAGCTGTCAACAAGCCTGGAAGGGAGTTCTCACCAGAAACTGAACGGATCAGTAATGGGATAGAGACTTCCTAGCCTCTGGAACCATGAGAAGTACATTTCTGTGGTTTGAGCCACAGAGTCTATGGTATTTTTATTACAGCAGTCCAAGCTGACCGATAAATGCTCTCAGATGCCAAAAACCAATCTAGACAATTTTTCAGGATCAGAATCTAGCTAGCGGTTCACATTATTGTATGCAATTGTGTTTCATTGTAGTTACACATGAAAGGATGATATGAAGATGTAAGAGGTATAAATCTGAAAGGCTGCCTCTGATCTGTTCTAATCATCCCATCACGTAGAGAATGGGTGGTTGCACGTTGGATGAACACAAACCCTGATCTCTAAGATGAACAAGGAGGTGCAACCCATACCACATTTTTAAAAACACTGTATTATTTGTTTATTTTAGAGAGAGAGGGAGGGACACAGGGAGACAATCTGAAGCAGACCCCGCACTGCATGCAGAGCCAATGTTGGGCTCGATCCCAGGACCCCAAGCCGAAATCAAGAGCCGGTCACTTAACCAACTGAGCCACCCAGGCGCCCCACCTCTCCTCCGCAATACCACATTTCCTAACAGCAAAGAAAGAGAGTTTTTTTTAGTTGAAAACATTTCTAGAAGAAGGAGGAGAAGAGGAAGGAAAGGAGGAGGAAAGAAAGAAGGAGAAGGAGACTTTTTTTTAAAGGGAGAAAACAGATAAAGCAAAGAACTTTTTCTTTCTGTTTGCTTGTTTGTAGGCATCGGATGGCCCTGACTTTGAAGAAGTTTAAAAGTACATTTCACTATTTAAATACCAATACAGGGAAGCTGATTCAATTATAGAAATGCTATGTATACGCTGAGGCTAAAATCTTAAATGTACCACATGAGCTCATGCGTGGTTGAAACAAAAGAACCCCAAGCTTGAATATTTTTAAAGAAATCTAATCAAGGCTAAGAAAAAGAATTTTAATCCTAAAAAAAAAATAAGCTATTTCTGGAACTACAACAAAGTACTTGAACTAATGCGACTCAAAGAAGAATCTTAATAATCAAAAACTTTGGGTCCTAAAATATTAAAATATTAAAGATTTAAAATTCCCAGCCAAGATTTGTCAAAGGAGGTGCAAAACTGCAGGCCAGTTGAATAACTCATCCCATACAGCTTACTTAACTGCTTAATTCATTCACCTGTTAATCCATCCTCATCAATCCTTTGGAGAGACTCTTTTTTTTTTTTTTTAAAGATTTTATTTATTTATTTATTCGACAGAGATAGAGACAGCCAGCGAGAGCGGGAACACAAGCAGGGGGGTGGGAGAGGAAGAAGCAGGCTCATAGCAGAGGAGCCTGATGTGGGGCTCGATCCCACAACGCCGGGATCACGGCCTGAGCCGAAGGCAGACGCTTAACCGCTGTGCCACCCAGGTGCCCCCGTTTGGAGAGACTCTTGGTCAAACTCGCCTTTGTATGCCCGACTCTCCGAACACGGATGACCCAGTGAGTGATTGTCTTCACAAATGGGACCACCGTAACTGCACTGAAATTCCACTAGCACATTCCAGAGGACATGACACTTACTACAATAGACAGAAGCTGTGATGTCTTTAAAATCCTTGTGAAAATTCTCTCCGTGTCCAAGAAAGGGACCTACTCATTGGGCCCATCTCCAGTGAGGTAAGAGAATTGTGCCCAAGACAAAGTCATTTTTGAAACAGCTTCCAGTTGTCCCTCATGACGGTGGCTATGGCTTTAAGACAAACCTTCCGTGTTTGCCTCCTGAGAAAGAAGTCCTGATTGTCATAGGCATTTGGAAGAGGAATGGAGAGGTGAGGGGAAAAGAAACCACCAGCAGAGGCCAGCATCCAGGGCGGATCCCTCTCACAGGGGGCTTACTACTGATTTTGGCAGAGACGGAGGGAGGACTGGAAGAAGCTTTTAACCCTTCTCTGACTCTTGAACCTGAAATTTCCTTCATCATTTTTATAAAAATTCCTAATGAGGCCTAATGCAGAGAAGGCTGTCACCCTTAGTTTTGGCAAGGTCCCAAACCACCATCCATTCATTTATACAAACATTTATTGATAACCTATGTGACAGGCTTTCATACATAAACCCCTTCTTATACCCGGATAAACTGGTGACAGCACGCTATAGTCAGACCACAGTGAATTGGACTAGAATTGACTTAATTTGCTCTATGTGTTCTTTATTATTTTTGAAAAAGATAGCAACTTTGGAGTAAAGTAGACAAAAGTTAGAGTCTTAATTTGCACATAGTCTAACTTCCCCAAACTGTTCCCACCTGACTCTCCAGATTCAGATCATGTGGTTCAACCTTGCTTCATGGATGGCGGGAAACACGAAAGGAAAACCTCTTAAAAACCTGCTGTGCCTTGGAGTCGGGTGACCACTAGAGGAAGCCAGATGCTGGCGCCCTCTAGTTCTTAAAGACTCACCCTGAGGCCTGCCTCTTGCCCACGGTCCCTGGGGATAGTGGTCTCCACTCCTGCTCTCGCTGGAGGGCTTCATGGCCGCAACCTCAAGGCTTCTGAGGTAGGAGTATTTGCTTTTTTGAGTTGGGGAAAGCTTTACAGGTCAAGGGGCAGGAGGAGTATCAGGGAGGCAGGCCTCGCTATCCCAGGGCAACCTAATTTTGAGCTAGATTTGAGGTGTGTGCATATGCGCTCTGAGCCAGACAGAGATCTGGTCCCTGGCGCCATGTCTTCTGTCTCTTGCCCAGTGCTAAGGAGACAGAGCAGAGTGGGACAGCTGCATTTCCTGCTCTGACAGGCCAGATCGTCATTAGCTAAACAGCTTCTGCCCAGATAGCCAACATGTCTGTGTGTAAGTCAGAAGCTGCACTTGGAGGCCGACGAGCTGAGTTTGAATAGAAGTTCTATCACTTCCTCCCTATCTGGGCCTCACTTCCTCCTGTGTCGGCTGGGGGCGCTTAGCTCCCAACTCGCAGCTCTGCTATGAAGCTAAAATGGTAGAAGACACGCCTCTAATGCAGTGGTGCGTGATGGGTGCTCCGAAAGGTGTGCCGAGCCTCCATTTTGATAGTTGCTCTCTCCACACGTGTGCCCCTCTGTTTACTTTGACTTTGTGTCTCTTCCTGTTCTCAGCAAATCTTTAGTGAATTACCCAAGTCCCAACTTAGTCTTTTCCCTTCCAAATGGAAGAAGAGAGAATGATGCGAACATACGAAGAGCTTTACCAGTATGTTTCTCTAGATAAAATATATGACTCTCAAAACCATGTTCTTTTAAAAAAAAAAATCGCATTCTTGGCCACCCTTTGGGCACATGTGTTTCCCTGCATACACGTCCCACAAATTTCTGATGCAAACTGGAAGGCAGTTCAAATCTGGGAAAAGCTGATTTTCTGAAGCCTCCCCATCTTTCCCTCCTTTTTTAGGAGTGAGATGCAGGATCAATGATGGACAGGAAGCAGGAAGGTACCAGCAGGACATAGTGCAGTAAAAAGCATAAAAGCCGAGCAAACAATCACACTTGGACAAACCTCAGTGTCCTTATTTCTAAGTTGGGGGTAGAACGCCTCATTATATCAAGGTTGTGAGGACTGAACCAGCTAATACAGCGAAGCTGCCCCACACATTACCTGACAACGTAGTGTGTGTCCAAGAAAAGTTGCTTATTTGTACTCCTCATCTGTGACTCCTAAATTCACAGATTCGCCCGTTTTCTGAATTTCCAGAGCCTTCTCTTCTATCATGCATCATGTCTAACCTGTATTACAGTAAACGGCTGTTAATCCACTCCTTACCCTTCAGGACAAGGACTCTGTCTGCTTCATCTTGTCACATCCCAGAGACCTAGCCCTGTACCATACCCAGCATTCATTTATGGAATGGATACGACATCCTATGGAATTGGGAGGGGACTGTGTGTGATTTTAAAGAAAGCATGTTCTAAATAAATAAATAAAGAACCAGCAAGCTCTAGTAGGCAGCAGCCTCTAAAGACAAACCTACCAAGAATGAGGGAATATTAATTAAGAGGAAGGGAAAGGAATTTCCATTTGGCTTTGCACCCAGCAAAGCATTAGGAGGCAGATCAGAGACAATCTCTTGCCTGCTCACGATGCCCGCTGCACATTGACGTTCTTCGCCGTAGAAATGGAACTTTAGTGCCCAGTTCAAAGGGCAGAAGCACTTGAACATCCCAATGCTCCCCGGAGCCCAGGGGAAATGGGGGGTCTCATCAAAGGCATAAGAGAAAGGCAAGTATTATGTCTGTTGTGAGCAATGACAAATAATGTGACTTCACAAGGTTTTCGTTAAAAATTTACAACACCGGAAGGCATTACGGTAAAATAATGTATCTTGGTCTTGGCTTTCCTATGAAGAAAACACAAATTTCTATTTGCTGAGGTCAAAGACATGGGTTGTGATTAAAATCGCAAATCTTCAGCTAAAATCACTGTTTTTCTGTGAAATAGAAACAGTGAGGGATAGAGTGGGTGGAAACGCTTGCTTCATCTTCCGCACTAACTTCACAGAATACGGACGGATATATTTTCCTCCGAGACAGAAACCTAATGGAGTAGGGCGAAATTTGCCTAGGGACTCTCATTGGAATAGCACTTACTTAAAAAAAAAATTCCACAGCCCCGCTCTTAGAGTTTAAACAATCAAGATTCTGTATTTGGAAGGCAGTAGGAAACGGGGCTGCTGTTCAGTGGCCTGGAGGAATCAATCCCCCGCAACAAACTTGGCAGAATGGTCCCTTGTACAATTGACGGGGACCGTACTGAATAATTCCAGGTTTGTGCGCTGCTTGGTGCAGTGTTGGCTATCTAACGAGTGTTAAATAGAATAATACCACCGTGTGACAATGGAGAGCCCGATCCTCTCATTCTTACTGCTAAACCCACATGCCAGATGGTTGTACACACCCGTAGTCAAGCGCAGAGCCGTGTGGGCCGGGGCCGGCGTGGTGGCTGTGAGTCAGGCCGCAGCCGTCTCTGCTGCTCTGGTGGAAAGAGCCCCCCTACCTCCACGAACAGTGATTAAAAGCTGGGCTGGTGGGTTTGAGAGCTCAGCGAGCCTGGGATGGGTCCAGACAATTCATGAATGACACTGATTTCCCTCCACTCTGGGCAAAACGATGACATCTCAGCTCTCTTTGCCACCTAGAGAAGGGACTTTCTAATTGGATCTGTAAAGAAACTGGGCCACCTCAGCTAGAACAGGTGTGGCTGGCTGTGGATGAGATGTTTAAAGTATTAGCTCCTTAAAAAATAGTCTTCCTTGAGGGCACTGCACTGAGTGAAGTAAGTCCATCATGAAAGAGCAAATCCTGGATGATTTCACGTCCAGGAGGTCTTCAGAGTCGGCAAAGGCATCGAAACAGAAAGTGGAAGGGTGACTGCCCTTCTTAGGGAAGGGGGGATGGGGAGTTACTGTTTTACGGGGAAAGAGTTTCAGTTTTGCAAGATGAAGAGCTCTGTGGAGGGAGGGTGGTGCTGGTTGTGCAAACGTGAACGTACTTAATGCCACTAAACTGTACATTTAAAAAATGGTGACGATAGGGCGCCTGGGTGGCACAGCGGTTAAGCGTCTGCCTTCGGCTCAGGGCGTGATCCTGGCGTTATGGGATCGAGCCCCACATCAGGCTCCTCCGCTGGGAGCCTGCTTCTTCCTCTCCCACTCCCCCTGCTTGTGTTCCCTCTCTCGCTGGCTGTCTCTATCTCTGTCAAATAAATAAATAAATAAAAATGGTGACGATGGGAAATTTTATACTATGTGTATTTTATCAAAATTAAAGATATACAAAATAAACATACACATAAAAATCTAATAGGCATCTATTTTTTTCCTGAGGGTCAGTGAAAACCATGGAGAGGTTCTTCTTCTCATAAAATGAGAGCAGATGATTTTTGGAGCATTTTAAAGGCTGTTTTCCATAAGACTCTTTCATGGCGCTGTTGGCTCCCTCTAGAGCCTGGGCTCTTTGGGGCAGGGTGATGCCCTCTTCATCTTTGCGTCCTTACGGCTCGGAGTACGAGGCCCACAGTGTCCCTGGGCTGATTAAGACAACCCAAATGTCAAATGGATTCTTCCCTTTCACCAAAAATTAATTTTAAAAAATCAGACTGCTTCTGAAGCAACCGAATTCAGTGGGAGGAGAGATGTATTTCTCTTTGACATTTGAAGTTATATAAGTCAAACTTCAAAGAACACCAGCACATTCTTTCATCCGCATACGGTTTTTGAATTGAAGATCTCAAACCTTCAGTGCTCTGACCTCATGTTTCCTTGTATCTGGGAAATCGAACTTCACAGTGGACCAAATTGTGTTGTGTCAGTTATTGACTCAGCAGAGAAGGCCTGATCAATAATTACCTGAAAGAAAATGCTAGTTTGATCTATGAAGCTCATGTTTTTACGATCAAAGGACCTTCTGAGGGAGGCTCACACCCTTTCACTGATTATGATCCCAATTGGTGACACAGAGGGCTCCCCAAACATTTCTCTCTTAAGTTCAAGGTGAGGCTACTTCTCTTGTACTTGTGATCTGTGCCATGAGATTGAAAAAAGGGTGTTGTGGAGTAACTTTGTGTCTTAAGGGTTTTGTCTCCCCAGTAATAGTCTTTAAGTTCCTTGTGCAGCCCTGTTACCACATTTTGTTAACAAAGTTGGACCTGACCGTATACTGGACACATTGCCCTTGTCAACTACAAATTTACCAAACCCTTCCTGGGTGAAATATGCTTGCAATTTACAATTAATTGATTGGTTGAATGGCTATTGATGGAAAGAAAATTGTTTATCGAAGTGGGTCTTATTGCAACCATTGTACTTTTCTCTTCATTAACAACCAAGTTGGCAAAACACCCTTTACACACTTTAAATCCATTGTTTTTGTTTTTAATCTCAAAGTAAGGACAGAAGAGGTCATTGTTGGCTCTTCTTTAGATTGGTAATTTATGGGACAGATTGTTCATTCCTTTATCCCTCCCACCTTCGTTCACTGGCTTTGAAAAAAAATGTTTTTATTGTGGTCAAACACACAAATACAGAAAATTTACCATCGTCACCATTTTTCAGTGTACAGTTGAGAGGCATTAAACACGTCCATAGGGGCGCCTGGGTGGCACAGCGGTTAAGCGCCTGCCTTCGGCTCAGGGCGTGATCCCGGCGTTCTGGGATCGAGCCCCACATCAGGCTCCTCTGCTGGGAGCCTGCTCTTCCTCTCCCACTCCCCCTGCTTGTGTTCCCTCTCTCGCTGGCTGTCTCTATCTCTGTCAAAAATAAATAAATAAATAAATAAACACGTCCATAATGTGCAACCATCACCACCGTCCATCTCCATAACTGTTTTCATCTTGTAAAACTGAAACTCTATACACATTAAACAATTATTCCCCAACCCCCCTCTACTCCCCAGCCCCTGGCAACCACAATTCTACTTTCTGTCTCTATAATTTTGACTATTCTAAGCACCTCATATAAGTAGAATAATACAGTATATGACTTTTTGTGACTGGCTTATTTCACACAGCATAGTGTCCTCAGGGTTCATCCATGTTGTAGCAGGTGTCAGAATTTCCTTCCTTTTTACATCTAGACCGTATCTTGCTTACCCATTGCTGATGGGTTGCTTCCACATTTTAGCTATTGTGAATAATGCTCCAAAGAATGGAAGTATTATGTTCATCTACTTTGCTCAACAAAGCCCATAATACTTCACTTGGAGACATGAACATCATGGAAGGGGTGGAAAAAGCAAGAAGATTCGTGAATGATTTCAGCCACGAGTAAACATCCTCCAAGTCATCTATGTAAGCCAGTTATTATGTAAAAAAATAAAGTAGGATCTCTATTTTATGCACTTAAAAATCACCGAAGGGACTGTACACTACCCAAATCTCCGTGGATTTCAGAGTCCTTGAGATGTTCGCCAGAAGCGATATTAGGGTTCAAGGTTAGTGATCCCTATTCTTGATTGCACATCAAAACCACAGGGCTCCTTAGAAAAATACTTATGCATAGATCCCACCCCCAGGTATCCTGATTTAACTGGCCTGAGGGTGGGCATCAGTATTTAAAACTTTTTTGCATGGGGCGCCTGGGTGGCACAGCAGTTAAGCGTCTGCCTTCGGCTCAGGGCGTGATCCCGGCGTTCTGGGATCGAGCCGCACATCAGGCTCCTCCGCTAGGAGCCTGCTTCTTCCTCTCCCACTCCCCCTGCTTGTGTTCCCTCTCTCGCTGGCTGTCTCTATCTCTGTCAAATAAATAAATAAAACCTTTAAAAAAAAACTTTTTTGCAGGTAATTCTAATGCGTAGCTAAGGTTAAGAATCGCTGACACAGCTTAAGCCCCCTCCTCACTCCCATTTAGGGAGAGAAAAGGGGAATGATGGGCCAACAGCGACATGGAAATTGGTGTAAGGATGCAAAGAGGGACTTGAAAATCCCAAATCTAGTACTCTAAACCTCTTGAAAATGTCTCTTACATATTCTGTTCTTTAGAAAGGACAAAAACATAAGTAAAATATTATCAAGTAGGTAATTTTTATTCAACATAGAAAGATGTAAATTGAGATCAAATGCATGTTGGAAACTTTAATTTAGCTTTCACTTTTATATCTTAATTATAATGAATCCAAAAGATGAAAAAATTCTACCTCTTATCAGAAATCTGACAAAGGAAGACAAACATCATCTGGGTATGCCTTGAGATATTATAACTTCTAAAATTAAATCGATTAATCAAGGGCATGAAGTTTATTTTTATTTTATTTTTTAAAAGATTTTATTTGTTTATTTGAGAGAGAGAGAGAGAGTGCACACCAGTTGGGGGAGGGGCAGAGGGAGAAACAGACTCCCCGCTGAGCAAGGAGCCTTTTGATACCAGGACCTTGGGATCATGACCTGAGCCGTCAGACACTTAAATGACTGAGCCACCCAGGCGCCCTAGGGGCATGAAGTTTAAAGAAGACAAGAAAACAGAAATGAAAGAACAGGACTGATTCTAAAGATGATTCCATTCTGCTGTAAAAGTCAAGTAATGGAAACCCAAGAGGAAGTGCAAATGGCCAATAAACATGTGAAAAGCTGCTCAGTCTCGCTGTGGTCAGGAAAATGGAATTTAAACCATGGTTTATTTATCAGATTAGGAAAAAGCAAAAAATTGATAACATCCAGACTGGGCAAAGATGTGGAGAAAAGGGCAATCCGATGCACGTTTGAGAAATGTGTTGCTTCCAGACAGAGCCTGAATAACAGGAATGTGCAGAGTACATAAGGTCCTAGGAGAGGAAGTCATTGGGAAGGATCTATTGTTCTTTACCAACCCCATTATTTTATCTTCCACTGAGATTGCTGACCTGCCCCATCAGACTCACTAATCCTTGCTTAGTGTGTCTGAGCTGTTCCAGAATCGACTCCTGAAAAGCTCAGCAGTGTTTGGGCTACTCTCTTTCCCACTTGCCTCTTGTTCTTACTCTGAGCCCACTCCAACGGTGAATCTCAGTGTTCTTAGCTGGAAAAAGCAGTGCTCACTCACCCACTGTGTCTGGAATGCCTCATCATTGTGCAGGTCTGCAAGTTCCATACCCCCGGTAGTAAGCTTCTCACCGGCTCAGTTGCTGGATATGTATCTCCCTACCACTTACTGAGTGCTTGCTGGTATCAGGCAAAGCCCTGCATTTTGTCCTCTTGTCATTTTTGTCCTCCAACAGTCCTATAAGGTAATTATTATTTTTATTCATAATTACATATGAGAAAACAGATTCAGAAAGTTTAAATATCTTTCATGAGGATACCCAGCTTAAAATTGGCAGGCAAGGCCCTACTTTTCTGGCTTAGGAGTGTCACCTGGAAGTAAAATTTGGGGGTATGAAAACACACTTTTCCACCAATTCCTTCTTCCAGAGGACACTGTCTCTGACCAAATCCTTGCAGAACTGGCTAACCTCGGGGGTGCTACCCCCAGGCTGGGGACTCCAAAGCCTAAGACTTAAGCCCTAGGCTCTGCTTCCTTTCCTCTCTCAGGCAGAGCACCCATTGCAGAGACTGGCTCCCTGCCTGCCAGGGTCACTGCCAGCCCTGTGTGCAAGTCAGTCCCTGTGCCCCCTCCACTGCACAGTCCTTGGATAGAGAGGCCACTGTTCTCACTGCTGCCACCTGCTGGAACCTGGTCTCTGCCCAAGCTGATGTCAGGGGCCAGGCCATGGACCTCCATAGCGCTCTAACTTTGATCTGTTGTACTCTATGCTTCTTCTGGGAAAATGGCCAAAACCTCAACAAGTTTGCCTCCATTTACCCTCTTAAATCTGAGGCCTGAGGGCTGCCACCTTTGTGTTCCCTCCCTGTGTCCCGCTGGGAAGAAGCGAGAACAGCCTCTTTCTTTAGCAGAGTCTATGCTGTTTTGTCCCATAGACCTGTCTGGAAAATCAAGATCATGGTCCATGGATGTGGGCAAGACTCTGTCCCTATCAAGATCTCCAGCCTCTTCCTGTGGATGCGGCATGGTGACGCCTTTGCCGTGCGAGCCCTGGCACAGGTACTCACCAATCAGAACTTTAGAAATCTTGCAGGAGCATGAATCAACAATGAGGAATATCAAGACTGACACCATCCCGCTCATCCCACTGACTTTGAACAAAGGATTAGGGTACTTGCTATAAGGAAAATGTGCTTCAAGGAGATTAAATAAGAAAATTAGAACATCAGTGGACTCATTTGAAGATATGCCCAGACAGCCCAGCCACATGTAATAATCCATCCTAAGAAATATTTACAACATCAAATACTTGCTTTCTGTATTAATATGGACTCATCATTACCAACAGACAGACACTGACTCAAACTCACTTGAGCTGGAAATAGGAGTTGAAAGTCTCCTGTATCTGAACCATGGAAAAAGTCATAGAAGACTGGACTTTGTGGTATGTCTGAAGCTAGGAACTCCCACCACTGGGTTCTCTTTGTCTCTGATCTCTGCCTCTCTCTGCGTACTGGCTTCACTGTAAGTTCAGAGGTACTTGGAGGAGTCTGGGGGAGAGGAGAATGGGCATGGACAACAGCAGCCCAAGCTTACATCTCCTCCACCCCACCACCAACAAGGGAAAAACCTTTCCAGCAGCTCCACTTAAAAAAATCCCAAAGAAAGATTCAAAGAGTCCTCTTTTGGATCATGTGACCATCTCTGATAACTGGAATGGGCTGTATTATCATGAGAAAGAGGAAGGAATGCTGGGCAGAAAATGGAAAGTGGGGGCGCCTGGGTGGCACAGCGGTTGGGCGTCTGCCTTTGGCTCAGGGCGTGATCCTGGCGTTGTGGGATCGAGCCCCACATCAGGCTCCTCTGCTGTGAGCCTGCTTCTTCCTCTCCCGCTCCCCCTGCCTGTGTTCCCTCTCTTGCTGGCTATCTCTATCTCTGTCAAATAAATAAATAAAATCTTTTAAAAAAAAAAAGGAAAGTGATGGCTCTACGCATGAAATGGTGTTCCTAAAACATACATTTATTTTATATAGCTCCCAGTGTCATTCTGTTTAATAGTTGAAATAGGTTTCCACAGAGAATTCCAATTGATAAGACTGCAACTATTGGAAATTAGGTCTTAACTTATTACCCATATTTTTCCTTGATGCCTTTATCACAATTTAATTATTTCCCTATCATACGATCATTTGATTGTTGCCTGTCTGCTCAGCTGGAGTGTAAACTCCATGGGGGCAGGGATCACAAGTACTTTTATTCACCTTTTTTTCCTCAGCACCTAGAACTTTCCTGGCATGACTGAATCAACCCCCCCCCCCCAAAGATCGGATGAAGAATCACCTCCACCTTGATGCTAGATTCAATCTCAGTCAGCCCTGGATGATTCCAAAGTTAAAGAATCAGAAGTTAAGAAACACTGACGGAAAGAAAGAAGAAACAAGAGGACTGCCTAGAACCAGAAGATCCAACCAGCCTCACCTGACAGGGGATCCACAGAACAGAGACACGGACATACCAGAAAATAGTGTCTGAACAGCTGCAAGTCAAAAACTTAAGATGGTTATAAAAGAAAGGGGTTCCGGCCAAGAAAAAAAACAAAAGGTTCAAAGTTTCGGCCAATTCCGAAAATTTTTAAGTTTACCCAAAAAGTTGACATTTATATTACGTGAGTACAGAACTGAGCTTAAGAAACTTACCACCTGTCACTATATTTCTGCTTGACCCAATTTTAAAAGGCAAGAATCATCAGGCCAGACATCCAGATAGATCTCTCCATTCGTCTGTGTTTAAGGGAATAACGCCCTAATGAAAACACACTACTTGAGTACTTCGCTGGGTTGTGCTAAAAATTATGGCCTTTCAAAGACTCTCAATTGCACGTGTTCTGGCCCTATGTACACTTTAATAAAATACAACTGTTTGAGTTTCTGTTCATTAAGCCTGCAGCTTCCTGTGCCCAGGACTTCCCGTGCCTGAGCCTGGGCCAGCTCACGGAGCTGCTGGGAGAGGAGTCGGCCGCAGTGAGCTGTGCGGGTCCCTGGGGCACCCCCTCCCCGACACGGAATCTGCAGAGAGAAACAGGTCTGGGGGAGAAGGTGTCCTGGAGGGGAGGCTGCGGGTCCCAGAGGCAGAAGAGCCAAGGCCCTGCTGTGTGTTACGCCTGCGGTGGAGAAACGCAATTTCAGCAGAGAGGTAGGGCCTGAGCAACGGAAAAGGTTGGAGGGAAAACAGAAGGGGCATGCTCTGACAGAAAGAATTTATTTTTCCTTTACACTTTGTCTAGGAAAAGTGAAGAACAGGGAATTGTGAGGATGGATGCTCCCGGGGAAAGCCAAGACTTCTGTGAGGTCAGAGGGAGGGGCCCTGTGATGTATAAATAAGACAGATATATTTGATCTTGGTCCCCAGTCCCTGATACGGGGCTCCGAAAACCCTTATTGATTCCTAAGTGATAAGAGCACAGGGACATCTTTCGTTTTACAGAGGCAACTCTGGATGGGCTGGATGGGGGGTGGTCACCAGCAAGACCAAGCCATGATCAGCAGCTTGGAATGTTCAGCCCCACTCCCACTTTTCTAGAGAGGAAAGAGGGACTGGAAATGGAGTTAATAATTGATCATGCCTACGCGAGGAAACTTCCATAAAATCCCAGTAGCAGGGGGCTCAGAGAGCTTCCAGGTGGGTGCACACACAGAGAGTCAGGGAGAGGGGTGCACTTGGAATGGGGGCGGAGGCTCTGCACCCTTTCCCCACACCTTGCCCTAGGCATCTCTTCCATCTGGCCCTTTCTGACTTCTATCCTCCTATAATAAACGCATAATCTAGTAAGTAAAATGTTTCTCTGAGTTTTGTGACCGTCATCAACCCAAGGAGAGGGTCATTGGAACCTCAAATTCACAGCAGTGGGTCAGAAGCCCAGGGGACAGCAGGCACTTGAGATTGGTTTCTGGAGAGGAGACTGGGAGATAGTCTTGTAGACTGAACCCTTACCCTGTGGGATCTGATGCTGTCTTCGCGGAGACAGTGCCAGAATGGAGTTGAATTGTAGGGTACTGAGCTGGGGTTGGAGAATTGCTCAGTGGTGTCCCCTGTATTGGAATTGGTACTAGAATCATCTTAGGCCTTCTCTGAGAACAAAAAAGAGACACTCGCAGAGGGGAGGGGGCAGCGAGCGACTCCTGCGGGGCGCAGGACTCCTGCCCGCCCGCAACCCAACCCCCCCCTCCCCCCCCCCGCAGGAGGCTCCACGGTTGACAGTGTGGACACATGTGAGTTCAGAGCCAGCAGTGTGCTGATGCTTCGTGAATTTGCCTTACCTTGAATACCAGTTGAGTGGGCTGGCCAGAGTACTTTCCCATATATACCCTCTCTCCTTGCCTCTACACCACTTGTCCCCTGGGGTAAGCTATCTTCAGCCCAGAGAGTACCTCATGGTAATTATTTAATTCCGTAAGCAGGAAAAAAAGTATGCAGTATGGAGAATTGTGAGAAATGTATGCAATAAAGCAGTTCCTGATTTTAGAAAGAAAATGGGAAGCACCAACTCTTCTCCATCGGCAATAGAATGGACCTCAGGGATTCTCAGGGCAAAGCAGAAAGAGCACCAGACCCGGAGTCAAAGCAGTTACCTTCTAGCAATGGGTGTTGCGCGCACTGGCTGGGTGGGTGGCCCTCCGTGGGTTGTTCACTCTCTTGTCCTGTTCCCCTTTCTGTAAAAGGATGAACATATCTAAGTTCTCGTCCAGATTTAATTTTCTGACTTTCCATATCAGTGATTCAGTTAAAAATGAAAAAACTTAAAAAAATGATAAAACTTGCTGACTGTATCATTATTAGGATATTTTTCTACTCTCAGTAGGAAGCTACAGAAAGCATTTCCCAATAGTAACGAAGGAATGAAATTGTACTTAGCACAGTAACATCAGTGCACAGTGTGTTCCTTCCCCAGACACCAGCACTTTGTCGCCCTCACCCATTCGAGCCCCACCCACTTCCCTTGTGACTTTCCTTCTTCCGGAAGCAGTTTTAATCAGCTTCATACTGGCGCCTTTTTAAAGGGGCAAAATACGTGCTCTACGAAAATCCGATCAGGATTTATAGGCATAAACCTCATTTTATTGCACTTCACTTTCTTGAGCTTTGCAGATAATTGTGTTTTTTACAGATTAAAGGTCTGTGGCAACCCTGTGTCACGCAAGTCCACTGGTGTTATTTTTCCAACAGCGTTTGCTCGCTTTATGTCTCGGTGTCACATTTTGGCGATTCTCGCAATATTTCAAACTTTTTCATTACTATAGTCTTTGTTATGGTGTTACTTTAGCAATGAAATATTTTTAATTAAGGTGTGTAGATTGTTTTTTAGACATAATACTATTATACACTTAACAGACTACAGTATAGTGTAAACATTATTTTTATGTGCCCTGGGAAACTAGAAAATTCACTTTATTGCAGTGGGCTAGAACCAAACTCACCATGTCTTTGAGGTATGCCTTTCCTGAATGACGGATTGGGGCAGAGCATTGACAAAATAAATTTTTGAGATTCCGTTCTGAGCAATGGTCTCCGCGCCCTTTGCGTATGATCGGTGCCTGTAAGCAGATCACCAGCCCAGTGTACAGCATGGTCTTTTTCATTCCCAGGTCCCATCACCTCGGGCCCCAGGCCCCTCCCACCCAATCTATTCCCAGCGATTCCATAGGCAGAGCACTGCACACTTTCTTCCCCCTGCAGTGCTGCTTCGACCCTCCAAAGTTTGTATTGGTTGCCGGATAGTTTAAGGCCTTAGCCCAACCCTTAGACTGTTCCTGGCTGCTGTGCGTCTCTCCAAGCAGCTCGGCTACCATTACTCCCTTACGCGGTCTATGCACAGTCTCTGGGAAGATTCCCTCTTCTAGGTATATTTCAGACCCTTCCCACTTTGCTCCTTCTCCTCACTGAACTGGAACATCTTCTCTCCTTCTCTTTGGCAATCTGAATCCTACCGATCTTTTAAAGCCCAGCTGAGATATCTCTTCCTCTATAGAGCTTCCCCCGAACTCTGCATCTCGAAGGACGCCATCCCTCCTTTGTAGAGTCCGCTGCCCTGCACAGCAAAAGACGTGACCACATGAGACTGAGAGGTATCCTCTCCTGGAGCTGGGATTTCCTTAGCAGGGCTGAGCCTGCTTTCCCTCAGTATAAGCTCAAGGTCCCCCTCCAGCACAGTCGGGTGGGACAAGAGTCAAAGTTCAAAGGTGGCCCTCCGACCAGTCTCAGCAGAACGGGACAGGGAGCCTGCATTCCCAGAGATGGAGAACCCAAGGAAGGGCCAGGGACACCTTGCCTCCCCAGGTGTGGTCTTCTGGGTCCCATCTATTCCACCACCTCCACCCTTCAAAAAATCTTTTTAGAGTAATTAGAAGAGGATGGGTAAAAGTTGAGCTCCCTAAGGCCCTGAGGCATGGCTACCTGGGTTTTTCTCGAAGCCTAACATAATTTAACTTGAATCTGGGCTCCCATGGAGTCAAAGGGACCTCGACCGAGTCGTGAGCAGGGACTCTCCAAGGGGATGAACGGCAGGCTGAAGCCGGATAGCCGCAGCACGCAGGAGAGGATGTCCCCAGGGTGATAATGAAAGCGAGCTTATGAGTGATTAGCGTTTATTGAGCCCTTCCCATGCAGCAGGCCTCTTGTGAGTACTTTTCATTCATGCGAGCATTCGATGCCTACAGCAATCCTCTAAATTGGTTATTATCATGTCCATTTTACAGTTGAGAAAATCTTTCATGTCAAAAGGTTAGCTGCCTTTCCCCAGGCCTGACAGCCAGGGAGCCGCAAAGCTGAGCCAGTGACTGCTTTCGTGTCTGTTTTGTTTTGCTTGAATTTAGGCAAAGGGCCTGCGCCGAACCTTCTTTGCCATGAGCCCGGAAGAGAGAAACTCCCATGTTTGCAGGAAGTCCTGACTTGTCATATGGTGCCTTTGGGATCTTAGGGCCTCTCATTACCTGAAATATGAAAATGGCATAAGTTTAATTATTCACTTTCCATCACCCTTAATGAGGGGATTAACCACGGTGTGAAGCAAAAGGAAATGGTTTGACCTTCAGGCTGTCAGGAAGTGATAATGAACTAAAACCTGGAGTCAGTTTAAACGCATAAATGAAAGTGTTTTACTGATCTTGATGTAAATGAACTATCAGGGTCACTAATTGATTAAGTCACATAATGGCCCGAAGGCAACGAGAAAATAAACATGGGCTAAAAGTACACACGTTTCCTTAATTGTGTTCACAGGTGCTCTTCAGGCATCTCTGAAGCTCCTCTGGCCCCCCTGAGTCTTAGGGTTCTGAGTGTGGATGGAGAGAGGGTCGTCGGGCTGCGGCTTGCAGGGAGGTGGGGAGGGGGGGGCTATGAGCCCAGGGTGGGGGTGGGGGGCGGGAGTCTTCAGTCTCAGATGCGGAAGGGCATCAGGAAAGTGGGGGCTAACGCAGGGCGACCTGTTCATCACAGCTTCGGGACCAACTGGTTGGTTTTTTCATTACTTGGTAAGTTTGACCAAAAGTTACTGTGGGAGTGACTCCTGGAACCGTCCTGCGGCTCGGCATGTAAACACAGCCTTCTAATCTAGAGCCTCGCTATGAAAATGGTCATAAATAGCTGCGAATTACTACAGTTGTGCAACTCATGACTTCATCGTGGCTTCTGGCGGAGCAGATGGGAGCGGCGGTCCGGGGGCCACTCAGCCCCCCGGCTTTTCCTTCGCCGCTAATGAGCGAGGTGCACGGGCTGCCGCACGGATGCCAGCGTGGCATCCTCCTTGCCCGGCTCCGGTCCCGAGTAACACATTTTTCAAAAGGCCATCGAGCCCCGAAAGCCTCGCGCACGCTGCATGATATATAAATATATAACTGCCAAAAATATGGCAAAATGAGTCACTATTAATAACACAGAGAGTCCTGGGGATCCAGGCAGTCCGCTTCCTCTGCCAAAAGTTCAGAATGTTTGCTTAGTGCTTTGATTTTTTTTTTTTTTAACTCTGTTCTTGATTTGCTTCAGTACGTTTCCTATTTAGATACTCCGCTGAGTGCGTGTCAAACTCTCTCTGTAACCTTACTAGGACAGACCGGAGCCGACAGGACACGAACGGAGGCCTTTAAAGCTAATGGGGCTTACAAATGATGCTCTTCTCATGAGCATCTTCCGTTTCTCTTTGCCACAGCGACTGTCCCCTTTGTCACGGGTGCAGAAATTGCTCAACGGAGAGGGAAGAGGCTCCCTTAATTACCTACATCGGTAATGATACTGTATTGTCAACTAGGTGTCGAACGCTTACTATAGTCAAGCACGGTGCTTCCACTCGTCACTGCTAAGCCTCGTATCAGCCACACAAAGCGGGCCCCTATTTCCATTTCACAAACCAGGGCTCCGAAGTGAAGAACTGCCCTGAGCTGACAGGCAAGTGACTCCCCGGGCTAGAATTCCAACTTAAGGCTCTCTAGCTTGAGTCATACGACACTGCCAGTGGTCCATCATTTTGGACCGCTAACGCCAATTTTATGGTTCCAGTTACTACGACAATGCGTTGGCGCTAAAAGGAAGCCTAGAATCTCTTCCTGACACCACAAAGTCTCCTCACAGACAGGCAGCGTGTTGACTGGAAAATAGTCTGATGCAGTCCTGGGGGCTGGGGAAGTGGTAATATATCATTTACTATCTTTGCGCAATTATCATTATTATTACTACAAGTAAAGATAAGATGTGAAACTACCGAGAATGATAAAGCATATCAAAACTCTTTAATCTACTGATATTCTCCGATACAGTCTATCTGAAAATCTCCACGTGTAAGCTGCTCCCCAGACTTTTTCAAGCACTGAAATGATTTCTAGTACTTAAAATTTAATGATGTTAAGTCAGAGGAAGACACACCGTATGATTTCACTCATATGTGGAATTTAAGAAGCAAAACAAATGAGCAAAGGGGAGAAAAGAAAGAGAGGCAAACCAAGAAACAGACTCTGAACTATAGAGAACAAACCAATGGTTACCAGAGGGGAGGTGGGCAGACAGACGGGTGGAACAGGTGATGGGGATTGAGAGGGCACTTGTGATGAGCTCTGGGGGATGTCATGAAATATTCAATCACTGTCGTATACCTGAAACTAATATTATACTGTATGTTAACTCTACTGGAATTAAAACAAAAGCTTTGGAAATTTTTCAAAAATTAAAAAAAGTTAATGATATTAAAATGTGATTTGGTAGACCACATATTTGAATGAGCCAGTAGGCTGTGAATTTATAACACAGATATATTAAAAAGGTAATTTGGTAAGAGCAATTGAGTTTCTTGAGACTTGCCTGGGAGTCAATAGCATAGTGCTTCAGATAGAAGCTATGACAATATTATTTCTATGACAAATTATTTCTCTGAGTTCTTCCTCTAGTCATAATGCATAGTAAACCCAAATCTTGAACAGGTTTCTTCATCGTTATAGTTAGAATGGGAAATATTAAGGTGGCCACTAATAATTATTGCCATTAATATATGATGGCTACTGAACAGTGAGTTGTTAAATGCATAATAATTAGGAAGATTTAGCATCACAAGTTCAGAAGATAAATAATAAAGAAAGGGTCAGTGAGTCTTGGAATATTTCAGTCAGGGGAAGAGTCTCATTTTACTAAAGGGGAAACTGAGTTACGAGAAAGCCAAATAAATGACAGAGCCATTCAACTCACCGTGACTAGCATTCAGTTCTTTTGACTCCTGGGCCCATGTTTTCTCCCCTAAAATCATAGTTTGATTCCAAGTAATTATTTTGTTTCTTTCTACCTACATTTCTTTTCCTTGAGGCCATCTGGAACATATAAGAAAAGATGTGCCCACCAAATTATTATATTAAAATGGACTCAGGATCCTAGATGATTGTATTGAAGATGTGATGAACTAGAGTCTTCAGATTTGTTGAAACAAGATGATCAAACAATTTTTTAAGTCAACTCATACAGATTTATCACCAGAATCCAAAGTCTGATTGGCCTTTCTTGGGGCCAGAAAAGATTTCTTTCCTGTGCTGTCCTTTCTGGACTCTGTTTGACCTCCTCTACGGAAGGCATCAAATTTGAGATACTGGAGGACTGTGCGTCACTCAGATTTCTGACCCAGTATTATAAACAGGGATCTGAACCAACACAACGTTAATGACAGCTCTACCACAATATTTGTGAATCAAACAACCAAAGGGGAGGACTTTAAATGAAAAAATTATTAATATCTTTTTTCATGTAATGATAAATATATAGAAGAAGATAAACAAGTATATTGATGGGCGGAAGGATGATTAAGCTGGTTTCTGTACTAACAATGACTCATTCTATAAAAGTTGGAATGTTTAGGAAATAAGTGATACTATTATACCAGAAAAGACAAATATACACTATGCTAGAAAACCAAACATGCTCAAAACGTAATTTTCTTTTATTTTCATATACAACTTTTGAGTGTTCTGAATATTACTCTTGCCTTTAAAGACATAGAAGAGGGAAATAAAATGTTCATGATAGTGTGTCAGATAATGCATTCCTATGTGCATGAAAATAATTTTCTAAAACAGGAGTTATGAATAGTCCAGGATTCAAGAGTTTCTGTTAACATTCCCTCATTGGCGTTAGACCAGATCTGCGTGAATGGCCACTTTTCCAAGGAAATGGTTAAATGGCGCCCAGCGTAGCCACGTGGAGCGGCTGGGCTTATGCACTTGCACCTGCATTGATGCAAAAGTCTGCTGTGTCTTCTTCAGAAAGTCAGCTTTATGACTGGCATGTACTGGAGGTGAGCCTGCAGATTTGCGGGCCAATGTCAGGAGTGCCCGGATGGAGTGGGAGGATGGAATGGGATAGAATGGGATGGAATGGGAGGCTGGATGGAACGGGAGGCTGTGAGGACTCAGAAAACCCCTTTCAATTGCCCATATTGGCTCTTTTAATCATAACTATAAGTATGATTGGGCCACCTCCAAGTCTTCTTTTCCTGGTCTAGGTAAAGTCTAGTATGGCTTTCCCGTCTTCCTCGTGCTTTTCAAACAAATAGCACAGTTCACAGAGGTCCAAGGAGACATGGAAGTCCAGAAGGAGTGGCAAAAAGGGAAAGAAAAGTTTCTGAAAAGGTGATATCTGATGTCCTCAAAATATTCATGAGAGGTGGAGAAAGGATATTTGCTCAAATTACATACATGACGTGTATCCATTCAAGTGAATGCTATAATTGTTAGGCGCTGTTCTACGATGCTGAGTGTGCAAAGATGGTGCAGACATAACCCCAATTTTCGAGGCACTCAAATTTGATAGAAGAGTTAATATGGTGTGTGTGCACATGTGTGTAGAGGAGGGGGGCTAGGGAAAGGTTTATGTGAAATGACCAGCGGCTCTTTTGGGCAGAGTAAGTCATAGGCTACGGAGCTAATAGACGGTGTTCTGGGAAGACTCCTCCCAAAATATATTCCAACCGATGCCAAAAATGGTGTCGCGAATTGTTATTCCTTAGTACCTAATGTTGCCTTCTCGGGGTGGTGCTTTTCTAAAATGTTCCTGGAGAAGGCAACAAACTAAGCATCGGATAACGCAGAAGTTTTTCACATCGCTTTCTTTCCTTGCAGGAGAGAGAAGAGCGGTACCAAAGCACTGGGTGCCCGGGGGGTGGGGTGGGGTGGGGTGGAGGGAAACCTATTAGTCAAGAGATTGTGGGTTGCTAGGCATCAACTCTCATTCAGATGAACTCAAATTAAAAAAGAGGAGTTCACTGTAAAGATAAAGGCAGCAATCTTACAGACACACAGAAGCAGGAAGCAAAGTCCAAGCTGGACTTCCCAGCGACCTAAGCCGAAACTCAAGTCAGTCCATTTGTGTTCTCTGACTCGGATTCCTTCTTTCTTTCCTGTTTACTGACTCTTTCTCCTTTTAACTCTTCTTGCTTCTTAAAGCACATCTGATATCTTCTCTCGATAGACTGGGCTTCCTCTGATTACTTATAATTTTGCTCTCAAGTGACTTTGGTTGTCCTTGCCTTTGGTGTGCACTGGTATGTCTCGGCTGTGCCGGATGTGAGCTCTCAGAGAAAGTTCGCAACCCCTGAGTGTAGTCTCTGTGATTTGGCTCAAATTCTTTAGAGAGTCTGATCGTTGTTGTCTATGAGTCTGTTCCTGGTCTGCTTAGAATGGGGTGAGGTGGCGAGGGGTTGGGGTCAGAGCCCCTTAGGTAGGCCTGGCCTTCACAGCAGAGAGTGAACAGCAGGAATTCTGACATAGGAACTGGGGAGACAGCACAGATGTCCCAACACATGTCAACTACTCCCCCAAACCCAATGTCTTCTCCTGACAGCGTGACAGTGGGCAAGCCTTATTTGGGGAGGGCAGGACCCTGCTGGTTATGGCACAAAACCGAGTTGGATATCCATGTTTGGAGTATGGATAAAAGTTTGATTTCTGATTCTCTGTACTTTTTCTCCCTCTACTACAAATTTAACAGAAAGTTAACTGCTGCCCTAATGGCGACAGAGCCACCACTGTAAATGGGATGAAGAGAATTTTTGGGTAATCTGAAAGCTAAATACTTGTGTACTTTTAATTCTTTTACTTATTCTTTCAATTAATGAACCGTAGCAGGCACCTACTCGCCTGTGACAGATGAGCAAAGAGTCTCAGATGCTCCGAAAGTTCATCTTATTAATGGCTCTGTGGGATATGTGTTTGTTGGGCTTTCCAAAGAACACAATCTAGGTTTTACCAGTGAGAAGTTCCAAAATACTCTTGGAATCTATTGTACCTAAAAATTTCCAAAAGCAGAGTATTAATAAATTTAGATACACAAACAATAGTCATTTCTGGCTCTGAAAACTAAGTTTAGTCCAGTGCTTGGAAAGAAAAACTAAGCAGAAAGACTAAAGCAAACATAATATTATCAACCTCCCTTTCCCTTCCCCATAAATGCATGGCTTTAATGTGAGCTTCCAGTTGTAAGGAAACTTACTATGTTTACTGTAGACCGGTATTAATGTGTGTTTGATGTCTTAAAATCTACTGACAAGGAACTATAAAGAGAAGGAAGAGGATGATCATTTAAGAAGTTGTAATTAGGGGCACCTGGGTGGCGCAGTCGTTGGCGTCTGCCTTCGGGTCAGGGCGTGATCCTGGCGTTATGGGATCGAGCCCCACATCGGGCTCCTCCACTATGAGCCTGCTTCTTCCTCTCCCACTCCCCCTGCCTGTGTTCCCTCTCTCGCTGGCTATCTCTATCTCTGTCAAATAAATAAATAAAATCTTAAAAAAAAAAAGAAGTTGTAATTAAACTGTGTATTTTGAGGGATGTATTTTCTATAGACACATTTAGCTTTATAGACATGTGAGTTATTTTAGGTATTTTTAATTGATACAGATGGAGGACTGAACTAGGTAGCAGGGGACTTGACTTCAGTGTAAGGTGTGTGAATGCGGGCAAGTCCCTTTGTCCCCATGATCTGTACTTCCTTGTCCTTTTGGTATATCCATTGACTTAGTGGGATCAACTGAGAACTGAGAATGTTAATGGTTTTTGAAAACTGCAAAATCCCATTCAGTAACTGTTTGAATTTGACTAAATTCATTAGTTTATTGAGAAATCAATATTAATGCCTGACCTTGGTAGTGAAGTTGTCTTACTCAAATTTACAATCGATTTCTGGTAACTATTTCATCAAAATTCCATCTCAAATATATTTAAACTAGCGTACTTAATTTATATAGTGGTTGTGTTGCAAGTTTATTTTCTGAAAAAGTGCAGGAAGGAATGAAAACATTAGAAAGGGTAAGTATATGGATATTTATAGATTACTATTGACTGTACAAAACAATAATTATAATTTCCTTTGTAGTATAAAAGCTACGTAGAACTAAAGCTTAAAGCAAGAAGTACATAGAAGTCTGGAGGAGTAAATCGTTTAAAAGGTTTAAGGGTCTAATATCATAGGAGTGGTAAAAATAATAATTTGTATAATTTTTGAATAAATCAAGGGTATATGTTGTAAGCCCAGGATAACTACTATCAGAATGAAAAACTAATGTATAATTTGCCAAATTATTAGAATGAGGACATTAATGAGAATTTTTTGAGCAATTTAATAGGGGCAAAAGAGAAAGAAACAAGGAACATAAAACAAAAGGAAAAAGGGAATATAAAGAGAAGAGCCTAATAGAAAATTTAAAATAAGATGGTGGCTAGAAAGGCAATTGGGTTGGTGATTACTCTGCATATAAGTGAAATAAATCTGAAGTAAAAGACGATGATTGTTAGAGTTGATAACAAACCCAACTGTATGCTTTAAACATAATGATCAAGAAATGTTTAATGTATAAGGAAAGATAGATAAAGCGTGCAGACACAAACCATAATGAAAAAGCTTGGACAGCTCTACCAATATCAGGCAAGGTAAATTTTAAGGCAAGAAATATTGTCAGAGATAAAGAGAGATGGTTTGTAATTATAAATGGGTCAATCCAATAGGAAGATATTAAAATCCTAAATCTCTATGCACCCAATCGCATTGCTTTCAAATAATTAAAACAAAAAAACGAACAGAAAAAGGAGCTATGTACAAATCAATAATCATAGTGAAAGGCATTAATATATCTTTCTCAATAGCTGGTAGAACAAGCCAAAAGTAACAAATCAGTAAGAATATAGAAGATATTAACAGCACAAGTTTGCAAACCTGATCTAATTGCCACACATGTAAAATTGCACCTACTAATGACCAATTCATGTTTATTTCAAGTGTACATGAAACACTTCTTAAAATCAGTATAGTGTAATATAAAGAAGGTCTCAACAATTTCAAATTATTGGAATCTTTCAGAATATCTTCCCCAGGTAGGAGGAGCTAAGATAGTGGAGTAATAGGAGGACCCAAGGCTTGCCTCAGCCCTTGAACACAGCCAGATAAGTACCAAATCATTCTGAACACCCAAGAAATCCATCTGAGAACTGACTGAACAAGCTGCACAACTAGAGGAAGAGAAGACGCCACATCAAGGAAGGCAGGAGGTGGGGAGATGTGATTTTGGGGGAGAAATGGATCACAGGTGTTGCAGAGGCGAGGGAGCCCTGGTCACAAAGAAAGATCAGAGAGAGAGAGAGAGAAGAGCGCACAGGGGATTGCACAAGGAAAACACTTCCCCAAAGCCATTGACTGGGAAAAGGAGAGGGGTTGGTTTTCATGAGATTTTACAACCAGCAGGGCTCAAAGACTGGAGTTTTAGAGGTCCATAGCATGGCTGGTGTGGAGCCCTAAGGTCACTGCAATGTTCCCGTGGAGAAGGAAAGCAGATGCCCCAGGGGGAAAAGGCATGATCAGAGGATCCCCTGGAACAAACTGCGAGAGACACTCCCCCCTACTCGGAGCACAACTGGGAGAGGTGGCATTGCCTCTCTGGGGACAAAAGAGTCGGCAGGTGCCATTATGCTTCCCCAACCCTTAGCATAGGTGCAGAGACACCTGCTGAGAGCAGCTAACCTAGACACCGGCTGTTTGCCGTGCCTCACTTCAAACACCATGCCCCTGTGCTTTGGTGTAACTGCCCTTCTGGGACAAGCCTGCATCAGTTCCAGCATGGCAAGACCCTCCCCCACAGGAACAGTGTAGGTCTGTGCCAGGCCAGGTCCCTAAAGATTGAAGTTTAAAAACACGGCAGGGGGTGGGGGTGGGGAGTACCTGGGTGGCTCAGTCAATTGAGCACCTAATCCTTGATTTCAGGTGGGTCGTGATCTCAGGCTCATGAGTTCGAGCTCTGTATCCAGCTCTGCACTCAGTAGGGAGTCTGCTTCTCCTCCTCCACTCCCTCTGCTCCTCCCCCACCCCTCCCCCGACTTGAGCACGCACTGTGTCTCTCTCTCTCTCTAAAATAAATAAATAAATCTTTAAAAAGTACCAACAAACTCAGCCTGCCTGCTCTGGCTAGAACACAGGCACACTGCACTGCCGGTGGGCGGATGGCCAGAATACAGAGAGAGTGAAGGCAGGGATCCCAGGAAGGATGCCTGGGACACACGAGGGGAGATTATTTGCTCTTCTGGAAGGGCTTCTCAGACAGCAGCAGGGGGAAAACTCTGCTCTCTGGGGACAAGGGAGGTGGCTGATGCCATTTCTCTCCCCCTCCCCTCAGCATGAGCTAACTTCAGCAAGCAGCACAGCGCCAACAGTGGAGGCCTAAACTGCTTACAACAAGCCCAAACCCCTTGCACTCTGCAGGCGCTGCTTCTCTTGGGCAAGTGGGCCTGAGAACCAGAGCAATGCCCCGCCCCCCAGAAGACCAGCACCAACCCCCCTGCATGCACCACATCTACTGACCATAGAGTTCTGCAAGGCTTCAGCTGTAGTGGAAATAGCAGCCAGTCTCTTTTAACAAGCATACCAGAGCACACCTAGTAAAAACTCTCCAAACTCTGGTTAATGCTCAAACACTCCCCACTGCAGGCAAGGAGAAACTCTGCAGAGAACTGACCTGCGAGAAAGAGCAGCCAAAATCTCGCTGCAGAGTGCACACAGCACACACCAGAGACACTTCCTGAAGTGCCAGGCCCTGGACAGCATTTGACCTCTTTATAAAGCCACTACTCTCAGAAGCAAGAAACATAACAGGCTTTCTTAACACACAGAAAAAGACAGAGGAATTCATCCCAAAAGAAAGAACAAGAAATGGTCACAACAAGGGATCTAGTTGAAACCAATATAAGTAACATGCCTGATCCAGAATTTAAACCAACAATCATCAGGATACCAGCTGGGCTTAAGAAAAGCATGGAAGACACCAGGGAACCCCTCACCACAGAGATAAAAGACCTAAAAACCAGTCAGGCCAAAATAAAAAAAAGCTATAACCAAGATTCAAAACTGACTGGATGGAATGACAACAAGGATGGAGGAAGCAGAGGAATGAAAAAGTGATATAGACGATAAAATTATGGAAAAGAATGAAGCTGAAAAGAGGAGGGAAAGAAAAATATCAGATCACGAATGAAGACTTAAGGAAGTCAGTGACTCCCAAAGTGTAATGACATTGGTATCACAGGAGTTCCAGAAGAAGGAGAAAGGGAAAAGGAACAGAAGGGTTATTTGAGGAAATAATAGCTGAAAACTTCCCTAATGTGGGGAAGGAAACAGACATCCAATCCAGGAGGCACAGAGAACTCCCATCAAAATCAATAAAAGCAGCCCAACACCAAGACATATCATAGTTAAATTTGCAAAATATAGAGATAAAGCAAAAAGTTCTAAAAGAAGCAAGAGAAAATTACAAGGGAAGACAAATAAGGTTAGCAGGAGCTCTCTCCACAGAAACTTGTCAGGCTAAAAAGGAGTGGCAGGCTATATTCAATGTGCTGAATGGGAAAAATATGCAGCCAAGAATATTCTATCCAGCAAGGCTGTCATTCAGAATAGGAAAGACAAAGAGTTTCCCAGACAAACAGAAACTAAAGGAGTTCATGACCATTAAACCAGCCCTGCAAGAAATATTAAAGGGGACTCTTTGAGTGGGAAAGAAAGAACAAAAGTGACAGACTAGAAAGGGACAGAGAAAATCTCCAGAAACAATGACAAAAAAAGTAATAAAATGGCACTAAATTCATATTTATCAATAATTACTCTGAACGTAAATGGACTAAATGCTCCAATCAAAAGACAGTTTGTCAGAATGGATTAAAAAAAAAAAAAAACAAGAACCAGCTATATACTGCCTATAAGAGACCCATTGTAGACCTAAAGACACCTACAGATTGAAAGTGAGGGGATGGAGAACCATCTAACATGCAAATGGATATCAAAAGAAAGCCGGAGTAGCCATTCTTACATTAGAAAAACTAGATTTTAAACCAAAGACTGTAACAAGAGATGAATAAGGGCACTATATCATAATAAAGGGGACTGTCCAACAAGAAGATCTAACAATTATAAATATTTATGGGAGGACCCAAATATATAAAACAATTCATAACAAACACAAAGGAACTCATTGATAATAATGCAATAATAGTAGGGGAATTTAATACCCCACTTACAGCAATGGACAGATCATCTAAGCAGAAAATCAACAAGGAAACAATGGCTTTGAATGACACATGGACCAGATGGACTTAACAGATACATTCAGAACATTTCATCCTAAAGCAGCAGAACACAACACACATTTCTTTTCAAGGGCATATAGGACATTCTCCAGAATAGATCACATACTAAGTCACAAATCAGGCCTTACAAGTTCAAAACCATGGAGATCATATCATGCATATTTTCCAACTACAGCACTATGAAATTCGAAGTCAACCACAAGAAAACGTTTGGAAAGACCACAAATACATGGAGGTTAAAGAACATCCTACTGAATGATGAATGGGTCAACCAGAAATTAAATAAGAAATAAAAAAAATACATGGAAACAAATGATAATGAAAACATGTTGGTCCAACCTTTGGGATGCAGCAAAAGCAGTCATAAAAGGGAAGTATATAGCAATACAGGCCTACCTCAATGTGAGACATCAAAATCCTAGAGGAGAACACAGGCAGCAACCTCTTCAACATTGGCCTGGCAACTTCTTACTAGATACGTCTCCAGAGGCAAGGGCAACCAAAGCAAAAATGAGCTATTGGGACTTCATTAAGATAAAAATCTTCTGCACAGCTAAGGGAACAATCAACAAAAGTAAAAGGCAACCATTGGAATGGGAGATGATATTTGGTAATGACATATCTGATAAAGGGTTAGTTTTGAAAATCCATAGAGAATTTATCAAACTCAACACCCCAAAACAAATAATCCAGTTAAGAAAAGGGCAGAAGACACGAACAGATATTTTTCCAAAGAAGACATTCAGGTGGCAACAGACACATGAAAAGATGCTCAACATCACTCATCATCGGGGGAACACAAATCAAAACCATGCTGAGATACCACCTCACACCTGTCAGAATGGCTACAATTAATAACACAGGAAACAACAGATGTTGGTGAGGATGTAGAGAAAGGGGAACCCTCTTGCACTGTTGGTGGGAATGCAAACTGGTGCAGCCGCTGTGGAAAACAGTATGGAGGTTCCTCAAAATGTTAAAAATAGAACTACCCTACGATCCAGCAATTGCACTACTATGTATTTATCCAAAGGATATAAAAATATTGATTCAAGGGGATACATGCACCCCTATGTTTATAGCAGCATTATCAACAATAGCCAAATTATTGAAAAAGCCCAAATGTCCATCAACTGATGAAAGGATAAAGAAGAGGTGGTGTGTGTGTGTGTGTGTATATATATTTGTATAATGAATATATATAAATATATATATATGTATAATGGAATATTACTCAGCTATCAAAAAGAATGAAATCTTGCCATTTGCAACAACACGGATGTAGCTTGAGTGTATTATGCTAAGTGAAATAAGTCAGTCAGAGAAAGACAGACACCATATGATTTCACTCATAGGTGGAATTTAAGAAACAAAACAGATGAACATAGGGGAAAGAAAAAAGAGAGAGAGAGCCAAATCATAAACAGACTCTTAACTATAGAGAACAAACTGAGGGTTGATGGAAGGAGGTGGCAGGGGATTGGCTAAATGGGTGATGGGTGTTAAGGAGGGCACTTGTGATAAGCACTGGGTATTATATGTAAGTGATGAATCACTAAATTCTACTCCTGAAACTAACATTACACTATATGTCAACTAACTAGAATTTGTTTTATTTTACTTTTAAAGATTTATTTATTTATTTGAGAGAGAGAGAGAGGGAGCATGAAAGTGGGGGGAGGGACAGAGGGAGAGAGAGAATCTCAAGCAGACTCCCCACGGAGTTTGGAGCCTGAATGCAGGACTTGATCCCAGGACCCTGAGATCATGACCTGAGCCAAAATCAAGAGTTGGAGGCTTAACCAGCTGAGCCACCCAGGCGCACCAACTAACTGGAATTTAAATAAAAATTTGAAACTAAAACAAAAGAAAAAAAGAAGAAGAGTATCTTCTCTGATCATCACAGAATTAAGCTAGAGGTCAAGAATAAAAATAGAAAAAAACCCAACTGTCTAAAAATTAAATGATACCATTGAAATAATCCATAAAAAAAGGAAAAACAGAAATTAGAAAATATTTTAAACTGAATAATTAAAAATACATTTCAAAACTTATGGGGAAAAGGTAAAATGATGCTTAAAAGGAAATATATAGTTTTAAATGCATATATAAAGGTCTAAAAAGTCTAAAAATCAACAATTTAAGTATTAATCTCAAAAAGCTAGAACAAAGAGCAGCAACCAAAACCTAAGGAAATAAATGAGAAACATAAAAGCTGAAACCAAGGGACTAAATATCAAACATATAATAGAGAAAATCAACAAACTCAAAAGTTAGTTCTTCCAAAAGATTAGCAAAACTGACAAAACACTAACAAGACTGACATTTAAAAAAGTAGACAGGGGCGCCTGGGTGGCTCAGTCGTTAGGCATCTGCCTTCGGCTCAGGGCGTGATCCCGGCGTTATGGGATCGAGCCCCACATCAGGCTCCTCCGCTATGAGCCTGCTTCTTCCTCTCCCACTCCCCCTGCTTGTGTTCCTTCTCTCGCTGTCTATAAATAAATAAAATCTTATAAAATAAATAAATAAATAAATAAATAAATAAATAATAAAAAGTAGACAAAACGCAAATTAGCAACAATAGAAGCGAGAAAGAGGATATCACTATAGATTGCACAATAAAGGTATTCTAAAAACAACTCTGCAGATAAATTTGATAATTTGGATGAAATGGACAAATTATTTGAAAAACACAACCTACCAAAGCTGACAGAAGAAATCAAAACTATGAATAATCCTGTATGTATGAAAAATTTGAACCTATAATTTAAAAACTTTTCTCCAAAGAAAATCTCAGGCCCAGAAAGCTTATCAATGAATTCTTCCAAACACTTACGGAAAAATAACACACATCTTTTATAATTCTTCAAGAAGGTGGAAATCAAAGTTTCACAGACTTCAAAGGTGAAAACAGCAGAGACTTGACTTTGGAATTCTGACATTCCGAGAAAAAATGACAAACCTTTCTCATAAACATTATTAAAAAATTCTTAAAGAAGTATTAGGAAGTCAAATCCAGTGCCGCAGTAAACTGAGTGCAGTTTAGTCTAGGTGTGCAAGGGTGGTTTAGCCTTCAAAAAGCATAAACTTAGTTTACCACATTCACAGAAAAAGGAATAAACTCACACGATCATTTCAACTGCAGAACAAACATTTGATAAATGCAATATTCATTTGTGGTGAAAACTTTTAGCCAACTAAGAATAGAACTTCCTTAATGTGGTAAAGAGGATCTACACAATACCCACAACAAACATCGTTGGTAGAATCTTAGAAACTTCCCTCAAATATTGGGACCGAGTCTAGAATAGCCACTGTGACCGCTTTTATTCAACATTGTAACTGGAGGTCTAGCCCATGCAAAAGCCAAGAAAAAGAGACGTCACGGAGACTGAAAAGGAAGAAATACACTGTCATTTCCAGACAATAAGATCATGCACATAGAAAATTTCTAAAGAATTTAGAGACAAACTCTTAGAATTAATCAAAGAATATAGGAAGGACACTGGATATAGCCAAAATATTAAAATTAATTGCTATAGATTGTATGTTTGTGTTCCCTCCAAAATTTGTATTTTCAAATCCCAACCCCCCACAGTGATGATATTAAGAGATGGAGTATTTGGGAGTCAATTAGGTCATGAGAACAGAGCCTTCATGACCAGGATGAGTGCCCTCATAAAAGAGGCTCCAGAGACCCCCACCCCTTCCTTCTATCATGTTGAACACGGCAAAAAGCCACTATCTATGAATGAAGAAGTTTCTCTCCAGACACCAAACCTGCCAGCACCTTGACCTTGGACTTCCCAGCCTCTAGAACTGTGCTGACTATGGCATGAGTCATATTTGTATATACTGGCAATAAACAAATAGAACAGAAAACATATTTACAAAAACTCAAATGCTTAGAAATAAATCTAATTAAAAATATGCAAGACCTCCAGCTGAAAATTACAAACTATTATTGAGAAAAAATAAAGGAGAGCCAAATAAATGGACATATATATATTGTTATGGACTGGATGATTCAATATTGTAAAAATGTAAGTGCTTTCCAAATTAATACGTACTTCTATGCCCTTGCAAATAAAATCCAAGTTGTGGGGTTTTTCCCAGAAATTTATAAATCAATTTTAAAATTCATATGGAGCATCCCAGTCTTGATTTTAGCTCAGGTCATGATCTCAGGGTCGTGAGGTCACCTTGGGCTCCGTGCTGGGCATGGAGACTGCTTAAGATTCTCTCTCTCCTTCTCCCTCTGCCCTTCCGTGCCCTCTTTGCTCTCTAAAAAAATAAATAAAAATAAAATTCATATGGAGATGCAAAAGGCCAAGAATAAACAAGGCGTGCTTGAAGAGCGAATATGAAGGACTAACAACATGAGATATCAGAAACTATTATTATAAGGCTACGGGAATTGGGGCATTTGGCTGGTTCAGTTGGAGGAGCATGTGATTTCGAGCCGCACATCGGATGTTGAGATTACTTCAATAAATAAACTAAACTTTTAAAAAATTAATAAATAGTAATAAAGCTATGGTAATCAAAATTGTGTGGTACTGGAACAAACAGAAGAGATAACTGTCCAATGGAACAGACCCACACATACATACATGATCTCACGACCCTACATGATCACGTGATTTATGACAAAAGTGACCACGCAGAGCAGTAGGGAAAAGGATGGTCTTTTTAGTAAATCATGTTAGGGCAACTGAATCTCCATACAGGAAAAAATGTATATTGACTTCTATCTCACATTTCACACAAGAATCAGTTCCAGGCGTGTCTCAGTCTGCTTAGGCTGCTAAAACAAAAATACTATAAACTTTGGTGTCTGGTGAGGGTCTGCTTTCTCATTCACGGATGGCATCTTTTTGCTCTCTTCCCATGGCGGAAGGTGATGAGGGATCTCTCTGTAGCCTAATCCCATTCATGCGGGCTCTACCCTCATGAACTACTCACGTTCCAAATGCCCCATCTCCTAATTCTATCACCTTAGGGGTTAGGATTTCAACACATGAATTTGGGGGGACCACAAACTCAGATCATAGCAAGACGGATTAGAGAAATAAACTGAAAAGCAAAACAATAAAGGAAGAAACATCTTTCTGATCTTGAAGTAGGTAATACTTTCTCAAATCAGAAATAAAAAAGAAGAAACATAAAAGAAAAAACGTGATAATCTTGGCTATATTAAAACTAAGAACTTCTGTTCACCACAGTGAACAAAACGGCAACCCACAGGGTGGCATAAAATACTAAATATATATATTTATGTACACATACCTAATATATATGATAAAAAAAACCACAAATCCAGAATATATAAAGAATCAATAAGAAAAAGACAGCTCAATAGCAGAATGGGCTAAAGACTCATAAAGGAGGATATGTAAATGGATGATAACCATATGAAAAATCGCCCCAATTCGTTAGTACTCAGGTAAATGCAAATTTAAAGCTCAATGGAATGCCACTATCTACCCCCCAAAATGGTCGAGATAAAAAAGATGGGGAGTAAAGAGTGCTGATGAGAATGTGGAGGAATAGGAAGTCTCCCATACCTATGGGAGAATAAATTTGTACATCCACTTTGGAAAACTGGCAGTTAACTACTCAGGCTGACAATGAGCACCAGCTGTGACCAAGCAAATACATTTTGAGGGATATACCCAATAGAACTGTGTACATTATGTTTATCAAAAGACATGTATTAGAATATTCATGGCAACAGTACCTGAAATAGAAAAAATTGAAAATTACTCAGATGTCCATCAGTAACAGAATGGTTCAATAAACTGCAATAGAGTCACATCGTGGAATATTATATAGCTATGAAAATGATCCAGGACGACGCATAAAAATAAGGACGAATCTCTCAAATGCAAGTTGAGCGATCAGAGCCGGACACAAAGAGTATGTCTTTCATTTCTATAAAGTATAAAAAAGAGCAGAACTAATCCATGTTGATGGAAGTCAGGAGAGTGGTTACCACTGGGGGGCCAGTGCCTAGAAGGGGGCGTGGGACCTTTAGAGGGCTGGTAAATGTTCTGTTCCTTGTTTGGGGTGACATTGCCCTTATTTGGCTAATTCTCTTCTGTGCATGCTCCATGATTCTTGTCTCATGACTGCCTTTACGGGAATTTGTCATTTGGTTGGACAGAACTCAATTTTCTGTTTATGTAATTATTCATTTTCCTTTCAATGCACATATTTATCATGACGTTTTATTGAGGTTCTGCAAAATGGCTGCTTCTCAGGACTTAGTTCTGGAGACTGGCTTTTTCTCTCCAGGTAGCTCCACTGCTTTCTGATATTTCTTTCTTTTTCTTCTTCCTTCTTTCTTTCTTCCTTCCTTCTTTCCCTTCTTCCTTCCCTCCCTTCTTCCTCCCTCCCACCTCCCACTTCCCTTCCTTCCTTTCTTTCTTTCTCCTTTTCTTTCTTTCTTTCTTTCTTTCTTTCTTTCTTTCTTTCTTTCTTTCTTTCTTTCTTCTTTCTTTCCTTCTCTTTTTAATTCTTTTTAAAAGATTAAAAGAATAAGTAAATACTTGAGAGAGAGTGAGTGCAGGGGGGAGGGGCAGAGAGAGTCTCAAGCAGACTCCATGCTGATCCCAGAGCCCAATGCCAGGCTTGATCTCATGACCCTGAGATCACAACCTGAGCCTAAACCAAGAGTCAGAGGCTTAACCAACCGCACCACCCAGGTGCCCCTCTGATATCTCCTTCTGATAAGAGTTGGGTTCTTTGCTCATCCCCCTCTCTTCTGTGTGACCACCATTCAGCCTTACTTATGACGTTGTTCTGCCTTGGTGTACTCTGTTATTGTGGTGATGAAAAAAGAGGGAGAGATTGCCTTTAATAAAAAGAGTAGTTTTCTTATTGGGGCAGAATCATGATGCCATCGTTCTTCTTGTGTAACTTAGAAGCTCACCGATTAGCCGCTTGGCACCTTCTGCCCAGGAAGGTCGATGCCATATTCAGCCAATCCGAATGACCTTCTCCATCATGTCGCACTCACCAAACATACCTGTGAATATAAACCTGGCTTCCCCAAGCTTCCTTACGGGAGGAGACGATGACAAGGCCCATATCGAGTTCTGATCCACTTGATCTTCACTTTAAATTCACAGGTAGGTATTCTTTTGGTGGACATTAAAAATCACTCACGTTCTCCACAATTACCTCCGGCACAGCAAAAAGACCGAGTTTCAGAACCTGTCGAGGTGGGCTATGTGGATGTGATGAAGGCGGCCGTAGCTGGAGAGTCCAGCCTCCGGCTTTCCCCCAGACTCACCGAACAAACAAACAAACAAGCATGTCCATACTTACTGGGGAAATGCATATTCCGCTGGTGACAGGGAGCTAAGGTGCTCAGGGCCTTCTCGGCAAAGGAGATTTGGAAGAGAGGAATTTAGATGTCCAACTGCTTCAATAACTATAACTGAGTAAACGAAAAAATTCTACTTTTGGATCAATGTGGACAGCTGCCACAATAGCATGTTTTCCATCATCCTGCTGTTTCCGTAAAGTAGGAAATGTCAGTGAGCAGACTCATCCCCCAGCAACTTGTTCAGATCTGCCCCTGACCTCTTCCACACAACAGCTTCCAAGGAAACCTTCCTCGGTTTCCTACCATGTATTTCTATCACGATGCAAGTAACAACCTGTCAAAACTGCTCTCTGGAGAGAGTGATTATTATTATTGGGTGTTTTTTTTAATTTTGTTTTTCCCTGTAGTTCCAAACTCCTTTGAGTGGCCTCCAGTGTGTACCGAGGCTGCCAATCATCACTCCTAGCTAAAAGTCTCCGCCCAGGATGTTCCCCAGCAACATGTCAGCTTCAAGTCCCAGGGGGCTTTGAGAAGCCCGGGCCTGCAGACTGGCGGCTCCTTCCACGCGGCAGCAGGGGACCTCGGAGAATAAGGCAGGGCTGAGCCAACAGCAGGTCCTCATTTGCAGGACCCGCCGGACTCTGGTGCAGCCAGGCTCAGGGGAGCCACATAATTAGTCCAAACATCATTGTGGCGAGGCACCTCTCCAGCTCTGTTTATTTTGTACATAAACCGAGCTTCGGTTCCAATAGGTTCAACAGACATTTGTTAAACATCTGTGCTGTGTCCGATCACGTCCAGGGCGCAAGGACAGCAAGGATGAATAACATGTGATTGGGACTCACTGCGGTACTCTTTTCCAGCTTTATCATCCCAAATGAGCAACTTTCCAGGTCTCAGCTCATCTCAGTCAACCTTGTGAAATCAAACGGCGCATGAGCTCTTACTGTATTCCCATTTTACAAATGAGGAAGTTGAGTCTGAAAGACCAGGTCACTTCCCCAAGACTATACCATTAATAAATGGAAGTTCTGCCAGCACAACCCAGAAAGTTGATTCGTTATTCAGTGTTCTATGTTACCACCTTTTGTTTTCTTTAACACATTGCCACTCGGCATATGATTAAAGGAGGTTTCAGACTCTTCATCTGTGCTACTACTTTCCTTGCTTATAATTCACCGTTATGAATGCCATGGATAAAAGAAGCCATATTATTGTCGCTTAATTCTAAGAGATAATTGTCATCCCTGACCATTCAAGTGTTTTCTCCCAAATTATACTTTTATTTGCATACAAGTCTCTTTGTGGAGTCAGCTATTTGGTCAACAAGAAATGAGGAAGATCTAAAAATCTTCTTGTACTGGAATTTTCAATGCCTGAAATACCTATTCTCTTGCAAGTATTTTGGCTCTTTTCTATATCCAATTGAAACTGAATTATATGCTGTCTTATATCCTATAATTATTTCGAATAACACTACGAATTCCTAGAGGAGAACAACCATATGATGGCTCTGGGAGTGTGGCCAGGACTAACAATATTTGCTGAATGGAATTTAAATTAGGGCTGACCCCTCTCCTCCCTAATGGGAAGCATTAGAGCTAATGGTAGAGCATGAGATCAGAGTGAGACAGCAGGGTGAGAGATCTGGTTCCACCACTGATCTTGGGCAAGTTACAGAAACCAACTCAGGCCCACTGCCCTCATTAGACAGTGGGGATGTTAATGACCGTCTCGTAGGGCCCTCATAAGAATTAAATGAGAAGTCTGGTGTATTGTACTAAAAATGCAATAAATGTTGGGTCTTGTTATCAAGACCACATCCTTGGATCTTTCCAGAAGTCCTCTGCCTTCCCCTATATGAATGCAATATTGCTTTTCACTATTGCAAGCTGAAAGGTCAGAGTTCCAGAGCAAATTATGCATAGAGCACCCACCACAGAGAGCCTTATATTTGCTGAAAATAATTGAACGAGTATTTGCAACAGTGCCGGCTGTCTGATAGAGAGAGTTTATTATTTTTTCTCTCAATTCCATTTTACTTTATTTTGTGTTAATTTTGTCTAGCAAATACTTATTGCTTCAAATCAGGTATTTCTTTGAATACTCAGATATTATCTTTATGAAAAGTGACCAATTAATTACTGCTACAGGAAATCATATTTTTTTAAAGAACATAAAATAGGAGTCTGAACACTTCATATAATTCTCCAACCTGGGTTTGTTAAACATTATCCATATTCATCAGGGAGATAAAATTAGCCCCAGTTTTGAGGGATGCAATAGCATTTAGGAATTCAATTAGACGATTCCCTTCAGGCTAATAATGAGCACAACGGAAATTAGAGCACCTACCATTTATGACCAAAATTGCAAGAGGTAACCATAATGCTAGGAGCATGGCCTTGACACACTGAATTTCATAAAACAAGTTTTCATCTGCTTACTTCATTCCTAAGGCTGAGAATTTCAGAGCATTAAAAAAAAAGTCTGTTTATTTCTTTTCTCTTTACATAATTATGACAAACCATCCTTTTGCAACGTCGCAGGCTCCTCACTACAATGGATTTATTCTTTGAGCAGAAATGTAATTTACCAGTAAGATTATGAATGACATTCTCTGATTCTTTACATCTTTTCTGTATTTCCAATTTTTCTACATTGAGCATGTCATACTTCCAGGATTAAGGAAAAAAGGGCTTTAGTTGCTCTTTTTGTTTTTCTTTCTCACGGAAAAACACATGGACACATGGTGGTGTGGGACAGAGGCTCCTGCCACCTTCACAAAGGCGGGTCTAAAAATGCGCTGAGAGAGAAGGATTCACAGCTGTTGGGAGTTGACCCCAAACAAGGATGTTGAGCCTCAAATCTGGGAGTGTGGACAATCGGTCAATAAGAAACACATGATTGACTAGTATGCCTCTCATTCCAGCTGGGCTGGCACGGCTCTGGCAGCCTTAACGTATGGCTATAATCCTCAGACTAAAGAATAGTGCCTGGCACATAGTAGGTGCTCAGTAAATACCTGCCAAATAAAGGATTGTAGTGCTAGCACAGAACAAATCAGGGGAAACTGGAGTCACCTGGTACCTGAGAAACCAGAGGAGGGTTTTGCTCTCTGAAACTAGAGTCCCCGGATATTAAATAGGAATCACAATAAAGCAGAAACATTGATGCATATGACTTAGTCCCAGGTAACTTTAAACAATTGCAATCACTCATTGTGCATTTTCTTATCACAAAAACATTGTGAAAAAAATAGAAAATGCAGATAAGGAAAGAGAAGACAATTCTAGAAACCTACCTTTTTTTTTAAAAAAAAGATTTTATTTATTTATTTGACAGTGAGAGAGACAGCCAGAGAGAGAGGGAACACAAGCAGGGGGAGTGGGAGAGGAAGAAGCAGGCTCCCAGTGGAGCAGGGAATCCGATGCGGGGTTCCATCCCAGGACCCTGGGATCAGGCCCTGAGCCAAAGGCAGACGCTTAACGACTGAGCCACCCAGGCACCCCTAAAAACCTACTGTTATGACATAAGTATGTGCTCTTTCAGATGATCTTCAAAGGTAAAAAAAAAAAAAAGGTGAATTCTGTTTATGGAATTTCATCTCAACTAAATGAAAAACGAAAGAAACAACCTATGCAGCCTATGTCCTTGAAGACAGGAGATAGAGCAGAGAGTGAGTGAGAATTGCCCAAAGAGTTGCCCCATTCTGGGCTCTCCCTGGACAGGGCATGGGGGTAACTGACTAGCCTGCATTTCTAGCCAAGGTGGCTTCCGGCTTTTGAGAACCAAGCCCCCTGGAGTTCAGAGAGCGGGGGCTGGAGCCTAAATCTCCATCCAGAGAGCAGCGTAGTACTGGGTGAGAGATCTGGTTCTACCACAAATCCTGAGCAATTTACAAAAACCAACTGGATGAGGCCAAAGGAAAAACAGGCTGTTATAGGAACGGAATACACTTCCAGAGCTGGTGGGCGAAGGGATGTGTTTCCTGTGGGCCGAGGCTCCAGTCACACTGTAAAAACCCTCTGCACAGGGCTGCCCCCAAAGCGAGGGGGCCTCGGCATAAAGTTCCCTGAAGAGCTGGAGACCCCTGGGAGCTGTCCCCGAAGAACACCGGATGCACCCCCAGGTGAAGAGAGGAGTCCATGATAGATATCGGCTGGTGTCCCAAGTACGCCTGCTTACAGCATGGGTTGCTAGAATCCAAGGAAACACGCATTGGGCAAGCCCTTCATCGGATATAAAGTGCCATGAAAGGGTTCATTCTTAGTAAAAAGGGCTCTGAATCACACACTAGTGCTGCAACCATCTCTTGTCTCCTATCTCTGAGGCCTTAAGTCTTTGATTACAACCGGAGAAAGCCCTGAGATTTCATCGACCGAAATCCCTGCCCCCAGGTCGGTTACTTGCAGACTCAGCCAGACACCCACATGTTCACCCCTGCCTCAGCACACAGGATTCAGAATCAATCCACTTTCTACTATCTGCTGGAGTCACTGAATGGTCAAAAATACCAAACGATTGTGCCATGTGGAAAAGTCCAGAAGAATATCTATCTGTCCTATTTTAAACTCCTGAGAAGGCAACTCAACCATCTGTCTTGGCAACCATTCCAGCCTGGAGCCACCCCGTCAGAAACATCTCTTTTCAGTTTAATCTAAATCCTTCAAATGGAGCCTCAAGCTAATTTCATCCCATTCCATTTTCAAATAATTTGGAACACAGTTGTTTACCATCTGGATTATAGGATTACATAATGTTGCAGGGTTATGGCGAGCAGTAAATGAAATAATTCATGTGAAACACAGAGCTCAGGACCTAGCACATCATAATAGCTCAATACGTATTTATTATTACCATCATTACACGCACTCGGACTCTTGCAGTCATAAGGACATGAACGCAACTCAAAATAATTTAAGGAAATATAAAGGGGGGTGGAGGATGTAATTAGAAAGGAAGTAAAAGTGTGTGGTGGCGTTCAGGTTCTACGGGATCCAGGACCCAAGTCATTTCGCAGGGCTCCTCTTTCCCTCTCTTCTCTTCTTTCTGACAAGCTTTGAAGTATAGAGAGCAGAATATCAACCAGCAGGCTCAGCTCAACGAAGCCTAGAATAGGTTCCCCATTCCTCAGTTTATTTATCAAAAATTTACTGAATGCCAAGCAAGCGTCAAGCAGAGTTCCAGAAGCTAAGAATAGAGCAGTGTCCAAGACATAACATTTCTGCCCTTGTGGAACTTCCCTTCTAACGAAAAGAGAGGATCTGGCAGGATCGGTGAAAGGATGTAGAGAAAGTTCCTTCCACAACATAAGGTCACACCTTATGCCCAAAATTAAGGTAAATGCTTAGCTTTTTCTTCTCAAATCCATGTAAACCCACCCCTTTCAAAACTCCTTTCCTCTTGCCAAATGGGCAGCATCTCAAAAATCAGGGCTTCAAATAGATACATGTGTGTGGATTTTGAGTGCATTTGGTTTATTTCTGCTGGGTAATCTTTGCACGTGTTTCTGCGATGCCCCTGGAGCTACTCAGATTGAGTCCACGTTTGAGCCCTTTTCTTTTGACACTACTTTCCTAGGACATACAGGACCTTCTCCCACCTTCCTGGTTTCCTTTGAATAGGATGTTATTTCCTTAGTAAAACGTTGCAAAAACCTGTTTGTTAGTCATTGAGAAAGTATTCCTCTGAGCGATCCCAATTCCATTTCTCTGTGTTAATCGTTGTACTGTAAAAAGGAAGGCTGGAGACCCAGGCTTTTTGAGAAGCCCAGGAAGTGTGGCCTAACTTTGGAAACGTTCAACTTCAGCCTCTCCTGATTGCTCACAGTGAGGAAGCTTTCCTAGAGCATGTCAGGCGGCATTCTTCTTAGGATAAAATTCCTGAATCAAGCTGCTTTCACCTGACAAAAAATCTTGATTTATCAGCGCTATTTCAGATTTAGTCTACAAACAGGCTGACTAAATTAACAATGCACAGTTTTATTTAAATTTGGCACTGCGCTACCACGTGAACCCACGTGAATCCATTCATGAGCAATATAGGGACCAACTTCCATAAATTCAAGGTTGCTCAAGTGTGGGGGTGGGGGTGGGGGTGGGGGTGGGGGTGGGCGCGTAGGTTGTTGCAGCAACAGTTTTATTTTTTTAAGTCATATTACAAGTTACGTGCCATGCTCCTACCTGTGTTCTCAATTTGGTCTGCCTTCAGTCTCCCTATCCCTTCTGCTTTAGTTAGTTATCTCTTGTCAGGGCAGTAATTTTTTTTTAATCCAGATATAATGGACAAATGCGCCATCCGGCTCAGTCAAATCCCATCGTTAAAACTGATCTTGGAATTAAACAAAAAGGGATTTTTAATAGAAAAGCTCATCAACCCCGAGCCCTCCACCTTGTATTTGTCCACCTGGGCTTTTTTTCGGGGGGAGGGGGTGTCCGCTCCGGATTGCACGTCTCCTAGCCTGCTAGACCAAAGCACGCTTGAGTCAGACGCCGGCCCGCCTCTTGAGAGGTATGAAGAACCTCCGCGCCCGGCACCCCTTCTAGGGTCAGACCCTATCCGGCATGAACACATTGGCCTCCACCCCCACCCCCATTCCAACCCCCTAAGAAAAGAGGGAAAAAGTCTGGCTCCGGGATTTTTTTTTTTTTTTTAAAGCTTAATACCCTTATCTTTGCATTCCAGCCGGAAGGTCGGCCCCAAGCCTTCTTTCCTGTGCTTCTCCTTTTCGGATTGGGCACCATCCTTGATGCCGCCTCCTGAGTTAGAAAGGGATAGAACTTTCCCAGGGAGGTGCGGCGTGTCTGCGCAGCGCCTTCCCGGTTCCTTCCTCCAAACAGAGATCTTGGTCGCACCAGAGGGAAAGTGCCCATTTCCCTACACACCCCCTCCCCCCAAACGTGAGCGGAGACGGAAGGCGACTTCTGTGTTTATTTTCTAGACCTTTAAAACCAGCTGCACTTAGCCCTGCGGAAGCCCCCTTGGCCCTGGCCCAAAGAAAGCAACGAGAGGTCGGGGAGTGGACACGGGCGGCCGCGACAAGTGGGGTCTTCAAGCGAGACACCTCTCCTTCCCTGGCTGGGCGTGCCCCCTGAATCCCCCGCCCCACCACCCCGTTCGGGGCTGGACACACGCACACAGCGGGTGGGAACGGGTGAGCCTCGGGTGTGCACCCCGCTCTGCCGCGTCCCTCTCCGGGGAGGCGGGAGGTGGCGGCGAGGCCCCGGGGTGGGGGCGAGAGGGATGCCGGCCGCCGCTCCGATTGGCTGCGCCGCCGCCCCCTCCCCGCGCCGCGCGCCCCCCGCCGTGCGCCCAGCCTGCTCCCGCCCGCAGCCTCGGAGCTGCTTCCAGCCGGAGGGAGGACGCGCAGGGGCGGGACCGTCTCCCCGCCCCGCAGCCGACCCCGCGCACGGGGATAAAACCCGGGCGGCGGCGCGCGGGAACCCGGGGTCCTGCTAGCTTCGGAGCGCGGGGAGGCGGGGCCCGGACCCAGCCGCTGCCGGCGCCCCCGCCCCTCGGACCCGGCTCCCGGAGTGGGGCTCCCCGCGCCCGGACGCGCGACGGCCGGGGCGCCGAGGCGGTACCTTTAGCCGAGCAATGAAGAGAGCCCGGGAGAACCCACCGGAGCCGACCGAGACGTTTCCTGCGTCCGGGGTGGCTGCTGCCGCCGCGGCTGCTTGAAACTCCCCAAAGTTGAGAGCCAGCGAGAGGCTGCCGCCCGCCGGGAGCAGGAGGGAAAGGAACTCGGAAGATGCCAGAGTGACGGACAGAGACAGACAGACTCACAGACCTTCAGAAGACACCACCGTCGGCGGCCTATCCCCGGAGCCAGTGAGGCTTTTCAGCTCTGTGAGTTGTTTTCTGGATGGGTGGCTTCCTATGCATTTCCGTTTGTTTGTAGGATGCGTTTGTGTATTTTTGTGTCTGTTGGAGGAGTTTAAAAAACGACGCAGCCTGCACGTTAAAAAAAATACTGAATTTCTGATGTTGAGACAGTTGTACTGATAGAGTGTGACCGTAAATGAAAGTAAGCAGGAGTAGCCCAGGAAAAAATTGCATTTAACAGTAAAAAACCATCGTAGGCTCCCCAGCGTGACACAAAACCTGCATTTCAAAAGTTATTGAAAAGAAAGCAAGCTATGATTCTTAAGGGTTAACTGGTGGTAGTTAACTTTGCTTCCCCCCCCCCTTTCAAATATTGATTGTTTACCAGGTTCACTGGTGGGAGGCTGAGCTGGTGGAAAGGCGCCAGGAAGAGACTTGGAGGCGACCATAATGTCTTTACGTTTACACACGCTGCCCACCCTGCCTGGAGTTGTCAGACCGGGCTGCAGGGAGCTGCTGTGTTTGTTGGTGATCACGGTGACCGTGAGCCGCGGCGCCTCCGGGGTGTGCCCCACCGCCTGCATCTGTGCCACGGACGTCGTGAGCTGCACCAACAAAAACCTGTCCAAGGTGCCTGGGAACCTTTTCAGACTGATGAAGAGGCTGGATCTGAGCTATAACAGGATCGGGCTTCTGGATGCTGAGTGGATTCCAGCATCATTTGTTAAGCTGAACACCCTAATTATTCGTCATAACAACATCACCAGCATTTCCACAGGCAGTTTTTCCACAACTCCAAATTTGAAGTGTCTTGACTTATCCTCCAATAAGCTGAAGACCGTGAAAAGTGCAGTGTTCCAAGAGTTGAAGGTTCTGGAAGTACTCCTGCTTTACAACAATCACATTTCCTATCTCGATCCTTCAGCTTTTGGAGGGCTCTCCCAGTTGCAAAAACTCTACTTAAGTGGAAACTTTCTCACGCACTTTCCCATGGATTTGTATGTTGGAAGGTTCAAGCTGGCAGAGCTGATGTTTCTAGATGTTTCCTATAACCGAATCCCCTCCCTGCCAATGCACCATATTAATTTAGTACCAGGAAAACAGCTGAGAGGCATCTACCTTCATGGAAACCCGTTTGTCTGTGACTGTTCCCTCTATTCGTTGCTGATCTTTTGGTATCGCAGGCACTTCAGCTCCGTGATGGATTTTAAGAACGATTATACCTGTCGCCTGTGGTCTGACTCGAAGCACTCCCGTCAGGTGCTTCTGCTCCAGGAGAGCTTTATGAATTGCTCGGACAGCATCATCAATGGCTCCTTCCGTGCACTTGGCTTTATTCATGAGGCTCAAGTTGGGGAAAGGCTGATTGTCCCCTGTGACAGCAAGACTGGCAATGCAAATACCGATTTCGTTTGGGTCGGCCCGGATAACAGACTGCTGGAGCCGGATCAAGAGCTGGAAAACTTTCACGTGTTTCACAATGGAAGTCTGGTTATAGAGAGTCCTCGTTTTGAGGACGCGGGAGTGTATTCCTGTATCGCCATGAACAGGCAGCGCCTGTTAAACGAGACCGTGGACGTCACCATCAACGTGAGCAATTTCACCGTGAACAGATCCCACGCCCATGAGGCATTTAACACCGCTTTCACCACCCTCGCCGCCTGCGTGGCCAGTATCGTTTTGGTACTTCTGTACCTCTATCTGACGCCGTGTCCCTGCAAGTGTAAAAGCAAGAGACAAAAAAATATTCTCAACCAAAGCAATGCCCATTCGTCTATTCTCAATCCCGGCCCTGCTGGCGACACCCCTGCTGACGAGCGGAAGGCCGGGGCTGGTAAAAGAGTGGTGTTTTTGGAACCCCTGAAGGATACTGCCGCAGGGCAGAACGGGAAAGTCAGGCTCTTTCCCAGTGACACGGTCATAGCCGAGGGCATCCTGAAGTCCACGAGGGTGAAATCCGACTCCGATTCGGTCAATTCCGTGTTTTCAGACACACCCTTTGTGGCGTCCACTTAATTTTGTGCCTGTCCCTGTATGCTGTAGTAATTTAATCACGCCATACTTCACTTTCTGTGCAGTCTGCAAAATAAACAGCAGGACAGAAATGGTGGTGTTTTGTGTTTTGCAGTGCAACCGAATGGCCTCTTTAACTGATTACTAGGAACTGTGGTCAGGTGCGCTTTGGTTCCTCAATGTGCCAGAGGAAGATGGGGTTGTTTTCCGAAGTTTAAGTTCTAGATAACAGTCTCTTAGTTTTTAGTGCCACCGATAATTTCGAAGCTGGTCTGGAGGTGACCTTGTCTTTTTGTTCAGGATTCTTGAAAGAAAGAAAAAATTTCACGTATTGGTGTTCTTTAAAAAAAGAGACTTTACTGACTTCTTAGGACCAAAGTTATTTTAAAGAAAAGCATTAGTGTCCTATTTCATTTTTTAAAAGATGCAGAAGGAAGAACCAAACGGCACTTATGAAGCACAAAGTAAGGTTAGATCTGGGAGTAATTCAGCTCATGTCATCATTCGAGACCACAGTAAACAGACTACTCTGATAAAATTTGCTGGATAATGCCACATCCCAAATGGTGTTAGATAAATAGTGCAATCAATGTACATTTGTTTGTCTTCTTTCCATTCTGTACATTCTTATCCTTGCACAAAAGATCCTACCGAAAGTTGGAAGTTATCATCATTTGTTGCCATAAACACGTAGGTGTCAATACCAAAATGTCCAAGTAACTTCTTAAACCTTTGTTCTAGCTGATATTTGTTCATAGGCTCGTGTATATGTAAATCAAATTAGATGAACTGTTAAGTAGATTCTACTGTATTGTGCTTCGGACATTTGCATTAATGTAAATATATGTATTCTGTGACTTGATGTTGTATTTGGCTGTTTAAAAACATAAATCTGAGATGTTTTATGTGATCATATTGTTCTGCTTTGTCTAAAGCATCCTGTCTAGCAAATATCTCTCCAGATTGTTTGCAGTTACGACATAGAGTTCATCTTCTAAAGTGTTCTACCCAGCTGATGCCTTCTGTACGACACCTTGACCCTTATGCCCTTCGGCCGGGTGTGGAGGACACCGAAGACCCGATTCGGCAGCACACTGAGGGCCCAGGCGACCTCCTCCTTGTTCCCATCTCTGCTGTCAGGTGACCGAGTACTCCTTCTGGGCCTCGATTTCCTCAGCTATGAAATGAGGATGGCAGGCAAGGTGATGTTTTGGGTTCCTTCCCACACTGGAAGTGTTGATGTCCGGGTGGCCTTGGCCACCGCAGACTGGTACGGGCTCTCGGAAACTGTCCCACATACCGATGGAATACAGGAGTGGGGTTAGGATAGACTAGCCTAGAGCTGCGTAGCCCGAAGGGACATTTTGGACCATCACGTCCAGCTCCTTCTCTTTCTCAGGGACAAATGAAGCCCAGAGAAGATTGTGGGTTATCTAAGACCACACAGTGAATTAGTGACCAGGATGGAAGGAGGGCTAAGGTACAGGATTCTTCCTGGCAAGGACAAGAGAGTCAAAGAATGGTTATTTCTAATGGTGGGCATGGAGAAAGAGCCAAAGAATGAGACAGAAGAGTGGTCAGAAAGTGGCAAAGGAGAATCAGGGCTGCGTTGTCCCTGGGGCTAAGAGAGAAGACAATTTGCAAAAGACGGAAATGAGCAACGGTGACAAAAAGCGAAGGAGATGAGAAGGGAAGACTAACAATGGTGGGTTTGGGGAAACAGTGGACATTTGGTGACAACTCTGTAAGTGCCAAGCCAGGCTCCCGTGGCAGACACTGGTCAGCAGGGTGTTGAGGAGTGAGTGCGTGGCCCGGTTCTGTACCCCCACAGATCAGGATGCAGAGCCACTACTCAAGAGTGTTGAAAATTCTTTGTTGCGTGGTGTGAAAAAATCGCTGCCTCTGCCTTTAAAACACAGACTTCGCCAATTAGATAAGATCCTTTAGACCCAAAGCTGTTATAGGCAAACGTTTTATTCCTGTTCCTGCCATTTTGTTAATTAGGAAGAATTCTGTGATCTGTATGACCTTTGAAGTCCTCACTCTTTCTTCGTACTTGGAGAAACTCACTCAAAGATGCTGTGATCTGTTGAGCTTCACACAGCTAGTCTGGACACAAGGAAAATCTCTTGAACCACTGATGCTCGCCGGCCATAGGCAGAGCTGCCTGCAGGGGCCGTGATTACCCTGACTTTGAGCGTGCCAAAGAGCAGGGCCATACACGGGCAGGGAAGCTACAGAGAGGGTCTCTGAATTGCACCTTTTCTGGACAGGATCCCTAGGGTCCTTCAGCCCTCAAAAGCCTTGATCCTAGGAAACGTGTGTTGCATTTGGCAGAATAACATAGACAGTGCTTGGAGTAGGGAGTTTGTGGAGCCCAATCTTGGCTGGTCCTAGTATATTTCAGGTAAATGACAGGCTGAGCTGAGATCAAAACTAACATATGCATAATCACAATGAAAACAAAATCCTGAATACTGAAAAGCAAAGCTGTATTTTGAACAAAAGTAGGATGGCATGGTGGTGAAAAAGCATGGAACTGAATGTTACGATGTGGAATTCTAAGTTCTTAGGTATATCTCTCTCTCTTTTTTTTTTTTGGTAGCAGCCTGACCACATGTATTTTAAATATAGGAACAGAACTAATTTGTATCTTAAATTTGTCCCACTCAAAAATTTTATATAATTTTCCTTCCAAGTAATAATCTGGATTATGTGACTAGGTTATTCTTTTAAGATACTTAGTATTTTTTATTATAGAGTTGTGAGAGAAGTGGATACACATTGAAGAAATTCAGCAAAAATCAAAGACGTGAAATTTTCCTGGGCTTAGAGTATTTTTCACTATAATTAGAAGATACTAGTTTTATGGCAATGGACTCGATAGATAATCATGAGTTTAATTTCTTAACTACACTTTTTCTTAAGATTTATAATCTGAGGGGCTCCTGGGTGGCTCAGTTGGTTAAGCCTCTGCCTTTGGCTCAGGTCATGATTCTAGGGTCCTGGGATGGAGCCCCACATCATGGTGTGTGTGTGGGGGTGGGGGTGTCCCTGCTCAGTGGGGTGTCTGCTTCTTCCTCTCCTTCTGCCCCTCTCCCCACATCATGTCTCTTGCGTGCATGCTCTCTTTCAAATAAATAAATAAAATCTTAAAAAAAAAAAGATTTATAATCTGAAAGAATGACCTGAGACAGTTTCTTATTAGAATCAACTTCTGCATTAATCCTCCTTGTTTGGCCTATAGAGATGTAAATATGTTTATTTTTGGCTTTAATTGCATGAATTATTTGCCCAGAAAAAAATGTTTGTTTGTTTTAACTTTTCCAAATAAACATTTTCCTAAATGTTCATCACAAGGGATATAGGTGGAAACCAGAGACAGGAAGATATATAATCAGTCCAAATTCTAAATAAGACATCTGATTTGGGATTGACCTGCTAAACACTGTTAAAACAGGATATAGCCTAAACATCCTCTAACATCATTGGCTTTTCCTTTGCCATAACTGCTGCTTGATTATTGTCCCCTTTCGGGGTATCATCTAGTGTTTACGAAGTGATCTAGTAATAGGTCTGACACCAGGCTTCTTGATAGAATCACAGGGGAAAGGTAGATAAACAGGGTTTCTAGCAGCTACCCTCTACACACTCCCCAACCAGAGAATCTGACTGAGGAGATTTGGGGTAAGGCCCTCCCATCATATTATTAAAGATTTTTTTCTCATAATTCTGATTCTTCCTATTTTGATGAAATATATCCTAAACTGGACCACAGCAAATGTCGTGGTTAGGGCTGTGTCAAAATAGACTATTATTACTTGCTAATGGATTTATTAATAAAAAGAAGAATTTTAGCGCTCTCTTAAAAAAAAATTCTGATGTGTTGGAGAAACAAAGGAGTTACTTCTCTGATACCGAATGAACTCTAGGGTCGGTTGTTGGCTGTAATTTATGATTTATATTTTTCCCAATTTTAAAACAGAGGAATAATTATTTTGAGGTGACTCAATCTCTGATTCTCTCATTTTTAAAACTATTTTTGTTGAAAGCAGCTACAACAGGTCTGTAACAATAAACTTTGGAGCTTTAGATTTGATTATATTATAGTGAAGTGAAGGCATGTTTGAGTGCAGATTTCATCTGCAGAAAACCAAACGCCTTTGTTTTTTCAGTATAATAGAATAATAGTTTTTAAAGAAACATTAGGATTCCTTTCATGGTTCTCTCATGACTCCCTGCCCAAGAGCCAGCCTCCAAAGCCCTATTTTTATATTTTATAATAAGATAGTGTGGAACGATGTTGGTTACTTTGCCCTTGCAAACATTATTGCATAGTAATATATTAAGAAGTAGAACTAAAAACTCATATAATAACATCCTGAATAATTTAGAGGACTCTGTGAAGGACCATTGTTGCTTGTGGATGGATTCCAGGGAAGAGATCCCTTCCATAGTTGAGGACCAGAGCAGAGTATGGAAACATACAAACCCTTTGTAAATTATAAAATGTGATATATATATATATATATTGGGTTTAATTTTTTAAGTACTTGCTAAGTGCCAGGCACACTGTGAGAGATGGTGGCATTATCATTCCTTATCACAGAAGCCCTCAAAGGTGGACAATATTCCACCCTGTCATAGATAGGAAACAGAGGCTCAGAAGGGATAAATAATTTTCCCAGACAACTTGGCCAATCAACCATTTTTACCATGAGAGTCATTTCAAAGATAACAGCACAGCAGTCTTGTAAGTGTTCTACCAATGGAACGACCTTGGAAAGCATAGGTCATGAGTAAACTTTCTATAGACGTAAACGGGAATGGATTAGTGCGCACAGCCAATCTGGGAGAAGAGGAATAGAAGGTTAGGGGATCGGAAGTCATTCAAACATAATAAAGGTAGGAATTTTTTTTCCCTGTAAGATACGATGTGTCACATGTAGCAAAACCGGAAATCTCTGGGTTTAATAGACAAGGTCTCCTCCTGTCTACTGACTCAGTCTGGCTGCCCTTCATGCCTGAAGTTGCTTAATACACAAAAAACGAAAAAATATGTTTTATCATTATAAATGACAGGTTGAAGATATTTAAATGAATAAATGATTCAATTACATTTTTTAAGGTTTAAAAGTGTTTTTCATATTTTTAATTTTTATTTATTTATTTATTTTGTCAGAAATACTTCCTTGCGGCACCAGGAGTGATTGATTGATTGATTGACTGATTGATTATTATGTTCAGTTAGCCCCTGTAAAGTACATCATTCGTTTTTGATGTAGTGTTCAATGATTCATTAGTTACGTACAACTCCCAGTGCTCATCACAGCATGTGCCCTCCTTAATACCCAACACCCTGTTACCCCCTCGCCTCTGAAACCCTCATTTTGTTTCCTGGAGTCCATAGTCTCTCATGGTTCGTCTCCCTCTCTGATTTCTCCCCCTTCGGATTTCCCTCCCTGCCCCTATGGTTGTCCATGTTATCGCTTATGTTCCAAATATGAATGAAACCATATGATAATTGTCTTTCTCTGCTTGACTTACTTCACTTAGCATAATCCCCTCCGATTCCATCCATGCCGATGCAAATGGTGGATATTCATCCTTTCTGATGGCTGAATAATATTCCATGGTATATATGGACCACATCCTCTTTATCCATTCATCTGTTGAAGGGCATCTGGGATCCTTACACAGTTTGGCTGTTGTGGACATTGCTGCTATGAACATCGGGGTGCATGTGCCCCTTCTTTTCACTACATCTGTATCTTTGGGGTAAATACCTAGTAGTGCCATTGCTGGGTCCTAGGGTAGCTCTATTCTTAACATCTCGAAGAACCTCCATACTGTTTTCCAGAGTGGCTCCACCAGCTTGCATTCCCACCAACAGTGTAAGAGGGGTCCCCTTTCTTCGCATCCTCACCAACATTTGTTGTTTCCTGTTTTGTTAATTTTTGCCGTTCTAACTGGTATAAGGTCGTACCTCAATGTGGTTTTGATTTGAATTTCCCTGATGGCTAATGATGTTGAGCATCTTTTCATGTGTCTGTTGGCCATTTGTATGTCTTCTTTGGAGAAGTGTCTGTTCATGTCTTCTGCCCATTTTTTGACTGGGTTATTTGTTTTTTGAGTGCTGAGTTTGAGAAGTTCTTTATAGATTTTGGATACCAGCCCTTTATCTGTAGTGTCATTTGCAAATGTCTTCTCCCATTTCATGGGCTGCCTCTTAGTTTTATGACTGTTTCCTTGGCTGTGCAGAAGCTTTTTATTTTGATGAAGTCCCAGAAGTTCATTTTTGCTTTGTTTTTATTTAAAATGACCCAAATTTACAGAGTAAATAGTTCTATTGGAGAGGATATCTGAGAGTTTGTTTTACATTTCTGGACGAGTGGAAGGGACTATTCAGAGCCGGGGGTACTTTTTCAACTAATTTTAAAGTTAGATTTCTCAAAATAATTTTAAAATTATTTCACAAGACAGCCTTAGTAACTTATCTTTTTTTTTTTTTTTAAAGATTTTATTTATTTATTTGACAGAGATAGAGACAGCCAGAGAGAGAGCGAACACAAGCAGGGGGAGTGGGAGAGGAAGAAGCAGGCTCATAGCGGAGGAGCCTGATGTGGGGCTCGATCCCATAATGCTGGGATCACGCCCTGAGCCGAAGGCAGACGCCCAACCACTGTGCCACCCAGGCACCCCTAGTAACTTCTCTGATTAAACATCTCTATTAGGTGATATGTCAGCAGAGCATCAAATATATTCGCGGAGAATTTTGCAGTGTCTATAGAATCAAGTATAATGGGATCAAGGATCAAATCCTTGGTGATGAATAGCCAGTTATTGCCAAGAGATGATTGAGCATTGTAGATACTGTGGGGGCCATAAATGATGTATAATTAACTACTCTCTCCCCTTAAAGCAGATTACAGTACAACTGACAGAGGAAACATTATTAAACGAATTCAAGAGTAAAAGTTGATTTGTCCACTCATGACTATTCTGGCAAATAGGAGGTGAGAGAAGGAAGATAATTGGCAGCGATGTCTCTTTGACCAGCTGGACTAATGCAGCACAGGAGCGAACTGGATGCCATCCCGTAGATGCCCTGAACCTTATGCTAGCGGGCACTCTTACCTTCCAAAAGCCTGTATGGTAAGGGGGTGCTGCAAGCTAGCTCACAGTGCTCTGTAAAGAATGTCAGGGGTTCTATCTAGAATTCTACTGCCAATCTATTCTCATTTTTAACCAAATCTAGAGGAGAGAGAGACCTAAACATTTCACATGGGTCCTCTCTCTGCACTCACAGATCCAAGACTCACCCCCACCACAGTTAGGGTGGGGGTATCCTAGCCAGGGAAAGCAGGAATGAAAATAAGAACAGTGATAATGATAATAGTTACAAGAGTAACATTTTTATGGGTAAGCACCATGCTAAGGGCTTTGCATATTTTTTCTCGCTCCTATGGGGGAGTTACTATTTTTGTGCCCATTTTACAGATGGGAGAACTGAGGCTGAGGAATGTTAAGCGATTTGCTTAAAGAACACATGGTAGAGAAGTCAGAGTTTGAATCCAGTTTGGTCTGCATCCGTCCAGAACCCAGTCTCTTAATGTCTACACTGTACGGCTGTCTACACACCGTACTACATGACTACATTGCTACATTGTAATAACGTTTCAGCTCTGTAGCAGGGCCTGGCTCATCACGCCCCCTCTGCCCCCCTGCCTCCTTGTATCTGCCTTCAGGTGACCCTTCCTTCGGGGGCATGGCTCTCCTCTCAGGATTCTGCTCTGGATCCTTGTCCTGCAGTGATGCCCAACCTCCCCCCACCAACCCTGGCAGCTCACTGCTTTGGCCCTTCACCAGTGCTGGCGTTTACTTTCTGCCTGTCTTTACGTTCCCCGTATTCCTGACCAGATTCTCAGCTACTGGAGGATGTGTCTCCTCTCTCTTCCTCCAGCACCTAGCACATAGTAGGTGTTTGCGTGTCTCAGCTTTTCAATTATATTCATTCATTCAACACACAATATTGAATAGCTAATATGTGCCAGTCCCTGAGCCTGGCCCGGAGATCAACTATGATCAAGCTGCTCCCAAATTTTGAAGAGAGGTGCAAGTCGAGTTTTGTCATCAGGCAAGTGTGCTGAGAGAGGAATGCCCAAAGACAGCGAGGTCAATGCAAGTTTCCCAGGAGAAATAATGCCTGAGCCAAGGCTTCAAAGAGGTCTGTATATTCAGAAAGCCTAGTTTGTTGGACATGATGGAAGACAAGGCTATGAGTGTACCCTGGTCCCTGGGGATTCAACTAAATTGGTTGTCAGAATCCAAGGCCCCGGGGCCCGCAGAACTGCCTTATAGTGGGACCCTTCGGCAGATGGATCCCGAGGCCCTCAGGATGGGGTCCAGCATGAACCTTCCTGAAAATGCAGCTGCGATGAAATCATTTTTCATAGCTCTTCATGGAGAAAACATACCAAAATCGCTCATGTAAATGCTGATAGCATGTTTTGCTAGGCTAGAACGAGATGGAAATATTAGCTTCTTTTGTGTAATAATGCAGGCTTAACACGATAATGATGAAATAATCCTACTTAATTCAGTTATCACTCTATAGACCAAGGAATGTCTTAGAGCTAATGTTTATCCAAGCTTCGCTGTAATTACATTTACACTGCTAGCCTAGATATTGATTTGCCTAAGCTGGCTTTATAAGAGCGAATGATTTGGGTGGGAAGAGACAGAAAGATGTGATTTTCAAGCAAAAGGGGAAAAAAAACCATAGCAGACTGACCTGCAGAATTAAATTACAACAATTCAGGCTGCCTGTTGAGCATTCGTGTGCATTCTTGCCCCAACCCTGCCTGCTTAAATACTTCTTGAAAAGCTTCATGCTTGAGCGAGTCTTTCTTGAAGTCTAGACTTGTAAAACTATTGCACAGGGTTTTTTAATTTATTTTTTTTTCAACTGTATTCCTTTTCCAAAGAAAAGCACCTTGCCTGAGGTGGAAACATAATGAAAGACCTGTGATGTGAAAGCTTAAAAGGAGTTGTTTACTTTTTTATTTGTTCTCAGTTTTTTAAAATATTCATACTTAATTACAACCTTAGGGAAGCCTTCAGCTCTCCATCCGACCTACTTCAAATCAGTGGAGAAATAACAAATATCTCCCCGAAGCCACCATCTATAATAACTTTGACTTTTTCCTAAAACCCAGAGGAAGTGCAGTTCTTGATCCGGGGCCAAGTTTGTCAGGAGCTATTTATATTAATAAATCTTATTCACCTAAGGATTCGTTTGAAAAATCCCATTGCTAAATATTATATATAATTTGTAATAAGGATCTTAAAAACGACCTTCGTTAGCAACAAAGGATGTAGTGATTTGATTGACAAATATGTTATTACTTATTTTTTTGCTCTTGTTCATTCATCAAGGAATCTTGGAATCTGGCAGGGCATTGGAAAATGAAATCCTCAGCAGCCTTGTACGGGGTCTGAGATTTTCCTGAAGAAGGAGACTCAGGCCTTGCTCTTTAGGGACTTTTCTGTATCGAATGATGAGGTGGCTGACTAACTCCCCTGCTATTTGTCATTCAGAATATTCTCAAGTTCTGCTTCGGTTTTAAGTACAGCACACTCAGGGAGAATCATCCCCCAGTGGCATGAATCCCATGCATCTCTTGAGTCCTGCCGGTTGCCAGGATTCCTGCCAGGCAGCAAAGCCTCTTCCCACAGGGTCTAAAGATTTAGAGGAGATGGAGGCAGAGGCATTTAGAAGAGGTTTTTCCTGACTACGTCTTCATCTCTTCTACTTATTTCTGGAAAATTCTTGGAACATGTGTTTATTATCTGCTATCAACCACCTTCAAGCGATGTCGCTATACACACAGGGGCCCTCTAGCCCCAGCCCACACTCCCTCTCTCTCTCTCCCTCAGCCATTGTTGACCCTGGGTAAGAGCCAGGCACTGAGCACTTTACTATCTATGGACATTCCCATGCAACGTGTTTATATTCGATCTAGAAACGCCTTTGGGGTTGTTGCATAAACGTGGTCCTTCCCGTGGTCTTTCTCATTTCCATCAAACGATAACCCCATCCTTCCAACTGCTCAGGCCCCAAACACTGGTGTCATCTTTGACTCTTCTTTTGCTCTCAGCCAATATCTGATCTGTGGGGAAATTCTCTTGGCTCTATCTTCAACATATATCTGGAATCTGACCTCTTCTCCTAACCTCCACCCCATCCCCGCCTAAGCCACCAGTATTCCTCTCTGGAGTTTTGCAGGAGGGCTGGCTGTTCCCCTTGTTCCACCTTGGCCCTCCTAGGGTCTCTTCTTAGAACTGCAGCCACCACGACTCTTCCGAAAAGAAGGCCAGGTGTTCATGGCCTTTCTGCTCAGAACCTTAGGATTCACCGTCACTCAACCCCTGGTTACTCCCTGGAGGCACATGTAAGATTATCAAAAACATTCCCAGGCCTGCCTCCATCCCTGGAGATCGTCATTCACTTAATTTTAACAGTTCCACGGGTAAGTCCACAGTGTAGCCGCAGTTGAGGCCTTACGGGAGGTCTGCAGGCCCTTACCACCAGCCCGGTTCTCTGCCTCATTTCCCACCTCTCCGTCCCACACTCCGTTCCTGCCCCATTGGCCTCTGGGTACACCAGACACACTCCTGCTTTGTGCTTCTGCTCCTTCTGCGTGGAATTCTCTTCCCGATTCCTGCTTGACTGGCTTTGCCTCTTTTGGGTCTTTGCTCAATGTCCCCTTTCCCGTTTTGTTTTTCGCCGTCACCTTCATCGGCCTCTGACATCCTATATATTTTACTTACTATGTGAGTTCCACGAGGGCAGGAAGTTTTATGAGTTTTGCCTGGTGTTGTGTTCCCAGTGCGAAGAACAGGACAAATAAATATTTGGAAATAAATATTCATCCAGTGACCACAGCAGGCCTAGGAGCTGTAAGGCTGCCCGCTGTAATGGACTCAGGGGTGGTCACCAGAGTCCCGGCCGTTGACAGCATGATTGTTTCCATGTGGTACGTTGTCTGCTGTGTCCCCGTTTGTGGCGCTCTTCTTCACGCCCCAAAAGAGCACAAGAAGGGTTTTGCCATATGCAGTGATGAATAAACTGTCTAAATACAGCTTAATACCCATTTTGCACATATTTCACACTTGTTTAAGGCACCCCATTTGGTATTTATGAAAAGATGTCATGCCGAGTACAAGAGAAGCAGGAAACCCGTGTCTGCCTCTTCTCACGATCTGCTAATTGGAGTAACGCTGATGAACATGGGTCGAGGGCCTGAAAGGAATCAGATTGGGCTTGAAGGCACCTGGCAGTGGGCCTGATGCAATTTTAATAAGCTGTCTCCTACCTTTGGAGAAAGTTTTTTTTTTTTTTTTTTAATCCAGTTCTGCCAAGAGGAATTCTGACTGCTTTAGTGAATAAACAGCAGAGATGCTGTGTTTGCTTGGTGATATTGAGTGTAGTCAAAGATGACCTCTGTGGAGGTCATGTGGTCTGACAGACCAATGAACTGCCCTCCTTGTCTGTACATGGAAACTTCTAGCAACTTCCATGGCAGTGTGTTTTCTGAATTAGTTCCTGCTATGAGGAAAAAGCTACATTACCACAGAGAAACCCAGGTGAAAGAAGAAACTTGAAGAAGCAGGGTGCGTAATGTGAGTGTTGGCCACTCAAAACACCCACCTGCTCTGAGTGAGAGTCAAGTATGTGATAGTGGATGTGAAGTGCTCTGTGGACTGGGAAATACAAGATGATAATGATTATCAAAGATGGCAGCCAGTCCAGTTTTAGTAGCTCATGGTGGGGTCACCACTGCTGAGGGGCCTCTCTCCTCCACCAGTGTTTTCTAGAACAGCTACTGCTCTCCTCCACCTGGGACTTCTTTCTGTTCCATTGAGTCTGGGTATTACTAAGCCCAAGAGAACAGGAGTCAATGTACCGCCTTTGGTAGGTCACACCTCTTGCCATATTATGCTCTATATTGTAAACACTTTTTTTTTTTTTGGTCTATGCCATTGTCATCTCATCAATCTAGATGACCCTTGTGGCTATTACAATAACATCAACAAATAACATTTATTGAGCACTCACCATGTGCCACCACTGGTTTAAGTGCTTACCATGCGCTAACCCATGTAACCCTTACACCAGCCTCGGAGATGGGCATGACTGTGAAAGCCACCTGACCTGTGAGCAAACTGAAGCCCAGAGAGATTTCGGAGTTTGCCCAAGGTCATTCCGCTGGTGAACGGCAGAGCCAGGATTCATACACATTGCATTTAGTCCAGACACCACGCTGAAGTAGAGCTGCTCCCTTTTACAGAGGGAGGAAACGGCAACGGGTTATTCACCTAAGACCTTGTGGTTATTAAGTAGTAAGACGTTTGGAACCCAAGTTTATCTGTTTTCAAAGCCCTGGCCATGCTTTAATTGGCTTTTGGGGTAAAGCCCACTCTTTTTGATTCATTATTAGTATTCTAAATTGGCTATTACCATAAATCTTGCTGGAAGCAAAACTATAATTTTTAGCGTCATTTAAAAAATAATAGCCATTCATCAAAATCTGAGCAACAGCATGGTAGAGTGGCAGAGAGTTACTGCTGAGGGACAAGGGTGGTCTGCGTGCTTGGTTCTTGCTTACATAATTGCAAAGAAGTATGCCATCCCCTGGAGGTAGGCATCCATAGACCCATCCTCAAATGGGGAAACTTGCTTGGGGTTCCATACCACAGCTAGTAGGTAGCTGCGATGGGATGTGATCCCATGTCCCTTGACTCCAAAGCCTATGCTTGGCCCACAGTCCTCTCTCTACCAGTGGTCAGTGCAAAGGTCATGTGCTGCCAGATACCTAGAAACTTAGTCACATCTTCCCCCCTTTTGTAATAGAAAACTTAAGAATGCTGGGGGCACCTGGGTGGCTCAGCTGGTTAAGCGTCTGACTCTTGATTTTGGCTCAGGTCTTGATCTCAGGGTCCCAAGATTGAGCCCCACATCTGGATGCCTGCTGAGCGTGAAGCCTGCCTGAGATTCTCCCTCTCCCTCTGCCTCTCTCCCTACGCGCTTGCATGCACACACTCTCTCTCAAGATAAGTAAGTAAATAAATAAATAAATAAATAAACAAACAAATAAATAATATTTTAAAGACATGCTTGTCATTGCATTGGGAAATTTTTGAGTGTGTGCTTAAGGGCCAGATCCCTACCTGAGCTGGTCTGAATCCATCTACCACCAGCCGCAGACCGGTTCTCTGGTCCCAGCCAGCAATCTCAGGAAGAGACGCTACTACTGGCCATAGGAAGACCCTTTAAGATTGAATATATTCATCATAAACATAACATTTCTGTTGGAAAAATACTTCTGAGAGAATAGCTTTCCCATGCCGGCTCCAGCAGCATCTTCATGCCTATGCCCAAAAGTAGACATCAAAGCCGTTTGGCCCACATGCTCTTCCTTCTGCTCATAGATGTATTATGATTATTTATTCACCATTTCAAATGTTCACATTCAATTCATTTTCTGGCAACTTTCAGAAAGTATTTACTGACAGCTGGATAAAATTAACTGAATGTGTCCAATAAAAACATTTCTGAAAATAGGAATGGCATTATCATTTTGACAGCAAGTGTAGAATTTGTGTTCATACATATTATTCATGTTTCTAGTCTTATGTTTGGTTTTGTCTCCTGGGGGAAAAAAATCCCACTGAATTCGGCACCAAATATAAAGTCAGTTCTCTTTACTTCTTTTTAATTTTCTCTTTTCCTTTCTTTCTTTGTCCTTCCTTCCTTCCTTTCTCTCTTTCCCCATCTCTCTGTTTTTTCTCCTTCTTTTTCTTTTTTTTATTAAGTCACTACTCACTTTACGATCATTTTAGTTCTAGTATAGAAGAGATTTTGTACTGCCCTCCTAGACTATTACATTCTTTAGAATCTCACAGTTGGAAGTCTGCTAATATATGACCCTTTATAGTCTGAAACCACATTATGTTTTATCATCCAGCACAATTTCTAACATTAAATTTAAGTCATTGCTATCACCGGTCTTTCTTAAATGGTATATAACCGGGAAAGATTACCTTTCTGTGTTACTCCTAAGAATGCTGCCATTTCAGTAAATGTCATTCTAATGGAGGAGAGAACGGAGATAATCACACTCAATTCACTGGCCCTCCATTTTACCGAACCTTCAGTGTTCCTTTAGGTGCCATAAAATATCCCATAATAGGGGCGCCTGGGTGGCACAGCTGTTAAGCGTCTGCCTTCGGCTCAGGGCGTGATCCCGGCGTTGTGGGATCGAGCCCCACATCAGGCTCCTCCGCTAGGAGCCTGCTTCTTCCTCTCCCACTCCCCCTGCTTGTGTCCCTCTCTCTCTGGCTGTCTCTCTCTGTCAAATAAATAAATAAAATCTTTAAAAAAATCCCATAATATTGCCAGAACTCACATTCAGAATCATGACAACTAATATTTATTATTTTCCCGAGAAATAATTATAGGACCTTAATCTAGGTCTGCCAACTACGTAGATGATTAGCACATTGTTACTCAGAATTTTTTTTTCAAGACCTTTATTGACTGATGGACAGAATACAGTAGCATGAAGTTCTCGAATCATTGTAGGTGTGGAAATTTAATCCAGGTATTCCCGTTCTCGGTCGATTGTTTAAAAAAGCCTTGAAAAATAATAAGAGAAACTACATTAATTCAACCTTTCTCAGTCTTCAAGTAGTTTGAAAAATTAAAAATCACTGGTTTAATTATTAGCGAGTCAAAGATAATGCACACCATTAAGGAGAACCTATGGAGAACTATTTATTTTGTGGCTCACAGAATAGGAGTCTTTCCCTGGAGTATTTGAATTTGATAAACAAGCTTTTACCTAACAATTCACCATTTTGAACAATCTATCACTTTCTCTGCAGACAAATTTTTGTAGGCCTTTTTTTTCTTTTTAAATAATGGTACTGTTTTTCCTAATCTTTTTCATATTCTTAACAGTTGAATCACTTTTTTGAGGATAAGATGTTCTTAGATATCTTAGATTGATACACATTCTCAAATTAAACATTTAAACAGGACTGGCTTTGGTGAAATATTACATTGCTAATGGCTTACTTTCTAAAATATTTTTTCCCAGTCAATTTATATCTCAGTGATTTTCATATCAGGATATTCAAATTGCACCTTTAAAATTATTTCTGTCTGCCCCTTCAGCTCTTTCCCTCCCAGCATCTCTCCTGGCTTCTCTTCTGGCATTGCTATGACATTTCAGACTTTGGGATCTTGTGAATGACCTGTCACCTAATAATAATCATTAAAATAATGCCTTTCACTTCACATTGAACTTTACTAAGCTCTGTTAGTCTGAAGTAGGGAAATTAGAAGCAGAACTCCATTTTTGTCTTGCATCAAACACATTTAATGGTGCAACTCTTCAGGACTGCATTTAAAATTCTCCTTACATTGGCTCCAGGCAATTTTTCAAGTGCTCACCCCCACAATTCTTCTATCTAAACAACGCATTCTAATGTGGCCTTCTCAGGGCCCTTAAAGAGGTGCCTAGAATGGACTCCCTAGCATATTCCACTGATTGATAGTCTAGTGGTCCTAGAAGACCTGGCAAAAATCCCACTTCCGTGGAGCCATCTTTGACCTCATTCATTTATTCATAGGTGAAAGTATCATTTTCTGAATCAGTTCTGATTTAAGCCCTCCTTAAAAGACCCTTTTGGAGCAGGGGAGGGATATTCAATTTGCATTAAGAAAGAAGTCTTCTGGTAGTGATGTTGAGATGGGTTGGGTGTGGAGAAGGCAGGAAGGGAAGGAGGGAAACCAAATGGAGTGCTTTACAGTGGCCCAGGAGCAGGAGTAGGAGAGATTTGTAGAGAGATTAAAGATGCCCAATTTTTTGGACTTCCTTGATTGAAACTAGACAGATCATTTCAGACTCACATAAGGGTAATAATGAAGATATGCACAAAGGATTATAGGAGAACAAAGAAGGGTGGCTGAAAAGTGTCCAGAAAAGCTTTTCTAAGGATAAAAGGCTCCAAGACAAGCCTTGAGGAACGAGTTCGTACGTGAAGCAGAGAGGGAGGCAGGAGATGCTATCCAGTAGGAGGGAGCAGCATGGGAAAGGCTGAGAGGAGAGAGAGATTGCGGTACATCTAGTGAGTTGAAGGAACAGTAGTTTGATTTTGCCGGAACAACGGTTAGGGATGGATAGAAATAGGAACTCTACAGAGGGGAAGGTGAGAAGGTAGGCAGAAGTGAAATTATGAAGGGTCCTTTGTACCACCCCAAGTCATTTCACCCTTATTCTGAAAGCTAGAGGGTCAGCCTGTGAATGAATTTAGCAGCTACAATGATATGATTTGTAATTGAAGGGTAGCAAAATATGCCACCCCAAAGTACCACTTCAGCTTAAGAATTATTTTGAGCTGAAGGTAATTAAGAAGCAACAGCTATGAGAAAACTTCTCTGCCTTCCTCTTATTTGCCTAAAAGCAGGACATACATTTATAAAGATGGCTGCCTTCCTCTCTCTACCAAGGACAGAAGTTAGTCATGAGAGACAGCTCTAGAGTCTTATCAGCCCAGGGATGGCACTAACAAACTCTAACTTCGCATAACAAACTTTACTAACCCGCTTTTATCTTCCATTTGTTCTCCCATATACTTACCTTCCCACTATTTGCTGCCTTAGAAACTCAGCCCTTTTCCTTTATCTTGTTACTTCTCTAAAAATTATTGTTCTTCTGTTAAGATGCTATATCAGCCCAAATCCTAGCCACTTCTTTGAGTTAGTCATCCCTGAGCACTGTCATGTATATGCATGATGCACTTGTTAATACACTTTTGTTTTTCTCTTGTTAACCTGTCTTTTGTCACTCTAATTTGCAGGACCTCACGAATGAACCTAAGATAAGTAGGAGGGAAATGATTCTGCTTCCCCCACTTAATTAGAAAGAGCCTATTGACTGCAGTGAGGAGGGAGTAACAGACTAGTTAGGGTACTGTTAAGAGTAATCCAAGTAAGAGATGATGAAAACATGAATTGAGACATGGTAATGGAAATGGAGAAAGAGCTGTAGTTGGGAGATGTTAAGATTCTGGGATTGGCAAGATTGGTGCTTGATTTGATGGAGGGTGGAAGAGAGCATCAAGACTTGCTTTCTGACTTATAGCTTGGCTGGTGCAGTAAAGGGTGGTACCATTCTCCACAATGTGGGAGATAGAAGAAAATGAGTTTTATTTTGGACATGTTGAGTTTGCATAGCTTGTGGGGGCATTAAAGAATGACTGTCCCGTACAGAAACAGATGAAGATGCCTGGAGCTCAGAAGGAAGAGCTGAGCCAGAGATTTAAATTTTGGTGGTCAGTAAGCATTTAGTTGGTAGTTCAAGCCATTGAAGTACACAAAACAAATCAGAGACTATGTAGCAAGAGAAAAGGAAGAGAATGGAACAGTGGAGACAGCAGCATTTCAGTAATTGGAAGAGTGGGAACCGAGAGAAGAGCCACAGGAGAGAAGGGGAATGGAATTACTGAAGCCAAATGAGAAGAAAGAGATGGTGTCCAGCAGGGCCAAATACATTATAGAGATCTAGGAAGAGAGAGCCTAGAAATGCTCACTGGATTTAGAAACAGGTGACCTTGGCATGAGTAGTTAAGTGGAAGAGGAAGACATATGGCAGTGGGTTGAGGAATGCATAAGAAATGAGTAAGTGCAGACATCTCTTTCAAGAAGTGTAGATATGAGGGAAGAAAAACAAAAGATAGAGGTTGCACTATGTAGGGGGAGTACAGAATCAAGAGAGGGCTGTTGAAATTCAGGAAGTGTGGGTGTATTTAAATGCTGGCATGGAAAAGTCAGTAGAGGAGAGAAAGAAGATCCAGCTAAGACAGGGCATAAGGAATGGAACAAAGGCATGAGATAGTAGGAAGGAAGGAAGGAAGGAAGGAAGGGAGGGAGGGAGGGAGGAAGGAAGGAAGGGAAGAAAGAAAGAAGGGAGGAAGGAGGGAAAGAAGGAAGGCAGGTAGGCAGGTAGGCAATGAGTTCATGGGGGAGACAGAGAAGAGGGAAGAAGATGTGTATGAACACAAACAGGATTTGGAGGACTGTGTAGGAAGTTGAGGGACTCTTTGCCTGAGGATCTCAAGTTCTCTGTAAATAGAAAAGGAGGTCATTTGATGACATTGAGAGGAAACAATATAGTGGGGAGTGGCTTAAAGAAACTGAAGATTTGAAATAATTGTTGTGGGTGTCAGGGAGGAAAATCTTTTCCTCTGTCCTCTTAGATTCTATTGGGTCCCGACGATTAAACTGACAAATGACAGGCAGGAGAAAACACAGATTTTTATTCACAAACACACAGTAGTCCCTCTTACTTGAAGTTTGCTTTCCAGGGTTTTAGTTCCCCACAGTCAATCACGGTCCAGAAGCAGATAATCCTCCTTCTGACATATCAACAGAAGGCCAAGAGCAGCCCAACACTGCATCACAGTGCCAACGTCATTCACCTCACGTCATGTCAGCATGTAGGCATTTTATCATCTCACATCACAAGAACGGTGAGTGCAGTACAAGATTTTAAGATTCATTCTTATAATCTTATTCATATCCTATAATTACATTCATAACCTTCATTACAGTATAATTGTCTGTTTTACTATTAGTTATTGTTGTGAATCACTTACTGTGGCTAATTTATAAATTAAACTTTATCATAAGTATGTCTGTATGGGAAAAACATGGCCTGTATAGCATTCATACTATCCTGGTCTCAGGCAACTACTGGAGGTCTTAGAACGTATCCCCTGTACAAAAGGGAATCTTTTGTACACAGAAATTTATAGAAAATGTGACTTAAGGAGGTGGTTAGAATGGGGGGCTTATATACTATCTAATAGGGGAAGAAAAAGGAGGAGAAGGGCACTTGGGAAAACAAATGACTTTTAAGAAAGATAAATGGGCCCCCAGGAGAACAGATGGAAGAGATGATAGTTCTGTGACAATGTCTGTTTAGGTGATGTTACCCTGGTGCTGACTTCTTGTCTTCGATGATAGGAGTCAATCTTGCCCCCAAGAAGAGGATTTATGACAGCTGAGTTTTTCTGGGAGGCTCTGCTTTCAGGCAGATAGGTGAGTTCAGGAAAAAACAACAAAAAACAAAAAACGAAAACCCTCCTCCTGTATCTGGTGATTCTCGAATGCCTTCAGCTCAAAATCATTTTATGCCCCAGTGGCATATTCTGGATCCCTTCATGGGAAATAAGAGTCATAAATGATTAGGGAAATGGAAAGGGTTTTCAAGTTGAAGACAATGACATGTGTATACATTTGTGTAAATTTTTTCCCAGCAGTACCCAGCAGAGTAGGTGTAGGTGTAGAGAAAGTAGACCCCAGGATTGATCCATGTTTAGTTTCTCCAAACTGGTGTGATGGAAGGACAGTGGTCAAGGGAGTCAGGTTATTAGCGTAAGAATGATCAAACTTAGGGATCACCGAGAACAAGATGGTGCTATGGACTGTATGTTTGTGCTCCCCTAAAATTCATATGTTGAAGCCCTAACCCTATATTTGGAGATGGGGCCTCTAAGGAAGCAGGTGAGGTTTAACTAGGTCATAAGGGCAGGGCCCCTATCTAATAGGATTGGTGTCCTTATAGGAAGAGACACCAGAGAGCTCTCCCTCTCCCCATGCACACACCCTAAGGGAAGACCATGTGAGGACATGGTGAGGAGGTGGCTGTCCACAAGCCAAAATGAGAGCCCTTACCAGGAACTGAATCAGCCAGACCCTTGATCTTGGACTTCTAGCCCCTGAACTGTAAGAAATAAATTTCTGTTGTTTAAACCACCTAGTCCGTAGTATTTTGTTATGGCAGCTTGGGCTGACCAACCCAGATGAGCAGGGAAGGGAGTACAGCCGGATAGAGTATAAAAGAAAAGTGGTAAGAGGTCCTGAGCATGTGAAAGAACACAGAAGTAGCTGCATTACAGCTAAAGGAAGCTGTGGCCCACAGTGACTTCTGAAATTTATGATTGACAAGGAATAGAAGCTTAGGGGATGACGAACTCTAGGACTGTCATTAAATGTCACTGAAGGGAACATGGGAATGAAGGTTAACGAGCTTAAGGGGAACTATGAGCTAAGGCTTTTGAAGGGTCATCCATGTAGACATAGAAGTCATCTAGGGTGATGGCAGGACCTGAGATGAGAAGGAAGTATGAGTCAGGAAAAGCAGTGCTTGCTGCTATAACAAGAACGCCCCAGACTTCTGCAGCTTACCAAAATAAGAGTTTGCTTCTCTCTCATGTCATGGTCAAATTGGCCAGGCACCTGTCCCGGGAGCTATCCTCCAAGCAGTTACTTCGGGATTGGGACTATTGTGTGGGGCTCTGCCCACCTGGGCTTATTTATTTCCAACCAGTAGAATCCTAATACAAAGCATAAAAAGGAGAGCACAAGGAAAGGACTACTACCATCTCATTTATGAATATGGATAAAAAATTTTAAATAAAATGCCAGCAGTAATAAAAGAAAAATACAGCATGACCCAGTAGAGTTTATTTTAGGAATGAAAGAGAGAGGTTATGTCTATGTGGATCTGGCTGAACTGGGTGGAATGGAAACATTTGCTTTGCTCAACCTTCTGCAGCTCGTCCAAACATTCGTATATCATAGAGTCAGAAATACTGACTTCAGCGAACAACAGTGAGATAAATCTGTGAAGACACTCTGTAAATTGAAATGCGCTCTGTAGGAGTGAGGAATTTGTTGAGCACACAGGGCCCAAGCTGGGTGCTGTTTAGGACAAGAAGTTTAAGGCATGATTTCATTTCTCCTGGATCTTACCATCTGATTGGGAAAGAAAAGCCATGAAAAGATGCAACACAAGTCAGGCGATAAAAGCCCAAAAGGTGGACAGACTATGTTTAGAGTTGAGAGGGAGACAAGATAATCTCCACACATTGTCTGTTGCAGAAAAACCAAATCATTTCATTTCCTTCCTGGGCTCAGGACGAATGCCTTTCCTAGCACCCCCTGCTTCTAAGAAGGGTCAGGTAACAGCTTTGGTCCCTGGGATACAGGTTGAAGTAATGGATGCCACCATCTTGGTCTTCAACATCCTGCTGGTTTCCACTCTGTGTTTTCCCTATTCATGACAAGAAACAGAAGAACCAAATTGTTTTATAATCTCCAATTTTCTTAATCTATTCATTCATTTAAGCAGTATTATGTGCCCATTATATGCCAGGCACTGTATCTTAGAATGGAGCTTACTACATTCTGGTTGATCGGTGAACTACAGGAATTTTTACTTTTATTTTTTTTTACATTTACAGTACTATACTGTATTTATTGAAAAAAACCTGTGTATACTGAATTCGTGCAATTCAAGCCCTTCTTATTCAACTGTACATTTTTAAACGCTTTAATTCTAGTATAATTAACATATAGTTACATTAGTTTCATGTGTACAATACAGTGATTCAACAGTTCTATCCATTGCTCAGTGCTCATCACTATAAGTGTCCTCTTAATCCCCTTCACCTGTTTCACCCATCCCCCACCTCCCCTCTGGTAGCCACCAGTTTGTTCTTTATATTTAAGGGTGTCTTTTTGTTTGTCTTTTTTTCTTTGTTTTGTTTCCTAAATTCCACATATGAGTGAAATAATACGGCATTTGTCTTTCTCTGACTTATTTCACTTAACATTGTACTTTCACTTAATGTTATAGTTTCTAGCTCCATCCATATCTGGCAAATGGCAAGATTTCATTCTTTTAATGGCTAATATTATATATATATATATATATATATATATATATATATATATATATATATATATGCATATACATATATGTATTTCTATCTATACATACACACACAACTTTTTTACGGCTGAGTAATATTCCATATTTATACATGTATATATGTATGTATACACACATAGACACTACTTCTTTATCCATTCATCCACTGATGGACACTTGGGTTGTTTCCATAATTTGGCTATTATAAATAATGCTTTAATAAACATAGGAGTGCATATATTTTTTCAAATTAGTGTTTTCATATTCTTTGGGTAAATACCCAATAGTGGATGTACTAGGTTATATGGTAATTCTATTTTTAATTTTTTGAGGAACCTCCATACTGTTTTCCACAGTGCCTGTACCAGTTTGCATTTCCACCAACAGTGCAGGAGGGTTCCTTTTTCCTACATCCTTGATACTTGTTGTTTCTTACGTTGTCGATTTTAGCCATTCTGACAAATGTGAGGTGATATTTCATTGTGGTTTTGATTCGCATTTCTCTGACGATCAGTGATGTTGAGCATCTTTTCATGTGTCTATTGGCCATCTTACGTCTTCTTTGGAGATATGTCTGCTCATGTCTTCTCATTTTCAAATTGGGATTATTTGTTTTTGGGGGGTTGAGTTGCAGAAATTCTTTATATATTTTGGATACTAACCCCTTATTGGATACGTCATTTGCAAATATCCTCTCCTATTCAGTATGTTGTCTTTTAGTTTTGTTGATGGTTTCCTTTGCTGTGCAGAAGCCTTTTATTTTGATGTAGTCCTAACAGTTTATTTTTGCTTTTGTTTCCCTTGCTTGATGGGACATAGCTAGAAAAATGTTACTCTGCTGATATCAGAGAAATTACTGCCTTTGCTCTCTCCCAGGATTTTTATGGTTTCATATTTCACATTTAGGTCTTTAATCCGTTTTGAGTTTATTTTTGTGTATGGTGTAAGTAAGTGGTCCAGTTTCATTCTTTTGCATGTTGCTGTCCAGTTTGCCCAATACCATTTGTTGAAGAGATTGTCTTTTTCTCATTGTATTGTCTTGCCGCCTCTGTCGAAGATTAATTGGCCATATAATCATGGGTTTATTTCTGGGTTATCAAGTCTGTTCTATCGATCTATGGCTCTATTTTTTTGTGCCAGTGCCATACTGTTTTTGATTACTATAGTTTTGTAGCATATCTTAAAATCTGAGAGTGTGATGCCTCCAGTTTTGTTTTTCCTTTTCAGGATTGCTTTGGCTACTCAGAGTCTTTTGTGGTTCCACACAAATTTTAGGATTATTTGTCCTAGTTCCATGAAAAACGCTGTTGGTGTTTTGGTAGGGATTGCTTTAAATCTGAAGATTGTTTTGGGTAGTATGGACATTTTAATAATATTTGTTCTACCAATCCATGAGCACGGGCCATTTTGTTTTATTCTTTCAAAAAGCACTTCTTGGATTTATTAATTCAACCAATTTTCTGGTTTTGAATTTATTAATTTATTAATGATTAATAATTAATTTATTAATATCTCTCTTTAGCCTTATTGTTTTCTTGTTCTGCTTTTTTTTTAGTTTGTTTTGTCACTTTTTAGAATTCCATAGGTTGGCTTGTTTTTCATTTTCTCTTGTTCAGTGGTGAAAGTTTTTTAAGGTACAATGAAATCATGTCATATCTACACTTAGAGTTTGTTAACTAAATATTCTTAAGTGGGCATTCCTCAGTATTATCAATCCCATGACTTATGTAGTGGATGCAGTCAAGTCAGAAAACCATGTGCAGGAGTTCCAGAACCCAAAGATAGAACGCGTGAATGATTTTAACCACTGACAAAGTCATGAAATTAATTATTTGTTTCAAAAAGTCAGCATGATCAGTATACTATATGGGCAATTATAGGTATTTTCAAGACACATTTTTACTATGCGTGATTTTCACTTTATGAGCTTATTTTAGAGCCGATCTATGTTACTTATTGGCTGAGAGCCATTATTGTCTCTTGTGTGTTTGCAGGTACAGCATTCTGTTTATCGTTAACCTAAACACCATTTACTATGGTTTTGATTTCTTTGAATTTGAGTTGATATGAAATGTCACTTCACTTGATACCTTGCTTTCAGGAAAACTCCACATTCTAGGAAGTGTTAAGCATTCCTGTGGTTTCGAAAGATATATAATCGATTATACACACACACGAGTTTACAATGGTCACACTTACTCTTTACTAGTCTGCTCTAGGTGTGCTAGAATACGAGTCACCCACTTACGCATCTTTACCTACTCACACTAATATAAATATCTGGCAAGAAAGCATGATAATCAGAATGTTACAGAAATCCCCTGTCCCACCCATGCTTAGAGCCACCCAATCCTCAATCCCCTCTCAATCAAAACTATTTGGCTCCCAAAAAGGGTTAGGAATAGGAATGGGCTTGCTTATCATGGGACTTAACTAACAGCCAAAGAGCTGAGGCCACTGGGAAATCAGGGCAGTGCCTGGCACATAGCAGGCAATTAACACATTTTTGGTAAATTACCCAGCAAGTGAACTCTGACTTCAAACATGTGTTCTTCCTACCTCTTGCTCTCGCGGTGTTGTTGTGAGGCTCAAATGAGAAAGATGTGAAAAAGGTTTTGCACACTGCCGTGCTAGTTATCACTCCTCGTATTTTTGCCACACTGCGGTGGTTATGGGAGGTGTCCCGTATCCCATGTGACCCTAGGGCATAATAGCTGACAGAGCCACAAGAGGTAGGCAGCCCCGCCCTGCTGTTCTTGAAAAACCTCATGGTGGATACATTTTAGATGGGAAGGAAGGGCTCTTGTTGAATCTCTCAATACATCCAAAGCTCATTAAAAGGTTTTGTACTTGACACTCTGTAAGACTCCCCAGATTCAACCTTGCCTTTACTTTTGTAAGGTGGCTGAGAAAGTGGGAAAGGAAGAGGTCAGATTTGGGTAGCATCGGGATCTTACCCATTTCCTGCCCCGCCCCCCCCCAACCCCCAGTCCCCCGGGTACAGGTGGGGCTGCAGAAAATGTTTATTTCTTACTCTCTTTATGCAAATCAGGTTTTGAGAAAAGCAATCGATGGATCGACAGTCTACCATATTAGAATTATTGATTTGTGCCTTTGTTTCTCTTAACATTTTAGGACATTTATATCTCCTGTGACATGATCTCATGAAAAGAACTGACACTGATTCAGCAGTTCCTCTTACCAAGCCCTGTTCTTGTTGCTTTCTGTGAACAGGTGTGACAATTATCTCCATTTTACACATGAGGAAACTGACGCACGAAGACGTTAGGTAATTTGCCCAAAGCTGCCCAGCTAGTAAGTGGCAAAGCTAAGCTAGGAAGCCTCATGCTTTGGCTTTAAGACGTGTACTCTTAACCACTGAACAACATTACCCTTCAGAGATGAAGGCATTTTTCCAACTCTCACAATCGCAGCTAGATTACTTGTGGAGCCTTACACCTAATTCTGTACTTGGCTTTATACTGAAGGCGTGCATTATTTCCAAATCACTAAATGGTTCCAAGTAATTGTCACTGTGTAAGTAGTAAAGTCTGATATGTGATACAGACACTAACAACGTGGGTGCCATTACTGCAACTAATTGAGACATGGCCTTCCACAAAGCTGAAATTGTGTGGCCAAAGTTTCTTTCAAGAGAATCGTGATGACCTTCAGAGTAGATGATCATACACTTTAGAACTTGAAAAGGGACCTTACAGATGACCTTGCTCAGCCTCTGAGAGGCTCAGTGACTTGTCCAAGGCTTCACTAGTGGAGCTACAATTTATTTATTTATTATTATATATTTCTTATTATTAAATATATATATATATTTTAAAATAACATATAATGTATTATTTATTTCAGGGGTACAGGTCTGTGATTCATCAGTCTTACACAATACACAACACTCACCACAACACATACCCTCCCCAATGTCCATCCCCCAGCCACCCCATCCCCCCATCCCCTCCACTCCAGCATCCCTCAGTTTGTTTCCTGAGATTAAGAGTCTCTTATGGTTTGTCTCCCTCTCTGGTTTCATCTTCTTTCATTTTTTCCCTCTCTTCCCCTATGATCCTCTGCCTTGCTTCTCAAATTCCACATATCAGTGAGATCATATGATAATTGCCTTTGTCTGATTGACTTATTTTGCTTAGCATAATACCCTCTAGTTCCAACCTCGTTGCAAATGGCAAGATTTCAATTTTTTGATGGCTGCATAATATTCCATTATATATACATACCACATCTTCTTTATCCATTCATCTGTCAGTGGACACCTAGGCTCTTTCCGTAGTTTGGCTATTGTGGACATTGCTGCTATAAACATTGGGGTGCACATGCCCTTTCAGATCACTACATTTGTATCTTTGGGATAAATACCCAGTTGTGCAATTGCTGGGTCGTAGGGTACCTCTATTTTCAACTTTTTGAGGAACCGCCATACTGTTTTCCAGAGTGGCTGCACGAGCTTGCATTCCCACCAATAGCGTAGGAGGGTTCCCCTTTGCGGAGCTACAGTTTAAATCCCAGGGTCTGAAATTCCCGGTTCCAAGTGCAGAGCTCTTTATGACAAAGCTTTTTCCACTATACAAGAAATTTCTCTTTCTTCTCAGCCCTCTTCCAGGGCCTTCAGAATTAAAGAGTTAAAAATAATTGAGATGTTTCTCTCGATGTGAGCTTAGCAAAATGAATAAAAGAACTCCCCCAGGTCCTCACTTATTTCGTTAAACTCTGTGCCTTTCCTGAGTTCCTTCTGTTAGTGATCAAATAAAAAATTTCAGGTATGTGTCAAGAAGACAAAGGGTCTGAGATTTACCAACTTGCAGACTAACTAGTCTACCTGCCACAGTCTCGTGGATGCTGGCGGAAGACTTCAGACTCCCACGTAATATTTATTACTCACAGCACCAGTTGTAGCCAGAGTATTAGCATTTGTGCACCAGTTCTCGAAGCCCCAGCCTCCAGAGCACAGCAGGAAAAGGCCTGATGATACCTTCACATGCAGCGGGGTTGTGTTACAGGAAAGGAAGTCAGACTTGAATCTTTTATGTAAGCACACCTGGTCTTCACTCCAGGGACATTATATTTATTATACTGGACAGCAAACATGCCGTCCTTTTCTCCAGTGAGAAACACTATCTCTATCTGTCAAGGTTGTTCTCTATATAAGCATCCTTGAGTGGTTAGTTCATAGCAAAAGGTAGTCAGTGCCTCTGTTTACAAGATATGCAGGGTCATTGAGAGACTATAGGCCTGACACCCATGGAGAATTGTCCCCCAACAGCATGAATCTGTGCAACTAGCCCTGTTCAAGTCACTGAATGTTATGTAAAGTGCCTAAAGTAACTGAATTACTTAATAATCAGACATCAGTTTCAGTATTATTTCAATAAAGCTTTGCAGCAAGAAAGCTGATTTTTGACCCAATCCAGCAAAAATAACTCAATACTAATGAGAGCATTCTGATCAGTTTTTAAATTATGGGAATAAATTTTGCCTAAGTATCTCACTCCTTCAAAGAAAGAGAAAACCTTTTCTTTCACACGTAAGTGCACATGAAATATTTCCTTGTTTGGGAAGTGAAATGGAGGAGGCCAAGCCAGTGACGACCCCATTTCTTATCTGCAGCACGAGCAGTGCCTATTTTCATGTACAGTATGGCACGGGCGCGGTGTTGCCGTGTGGAAATGTGCAAATAACCCCCCTTATGAAGCTTGTTTATGTTGATACAATTTTCCTTTATGAAAAAAGATACTATCATAAGTATTAAAAACTAATGCATACTATGTAAATGGCTTTATGATTAGAATTGCTGCCATTTATGCCACAATTTTTCTCCTTCCTAGTTATGAATAATACCAGCTACCATTTGTCATGTTCCGAATATTCAGATACTTTGCATATTTTATCTCATTTGAATTTTAATTGAGGTGTATGAAGGAACAGAGACACACACAGCTACAGATAGAATAGCCGAGATCCAGGCTTTATATTTCTGTTATATTCCTCTGCCTTACAATAGCTAGGCCACCGCTTGGCCTGGGGTATGGGTTTCCAAGGAGACCTCGAAGCCGTGCCCTCCATGTTGCTGAATCCCTTGCCTTAGTCCCCTTCACTCGGGCATGTTGGCATTCCCGGCAGTGCTCGCTCAGGAATATCATGGACTCTCAGAGGTGGAAGGGATCCCGAGTCCTCATTCTACAGCATCCCCAATGGGTGCCCATCTGTTTTCGGCTTCAGTGCTTCCTTTGTTGGAAGCACTTATAATTAGCGATTTTAAAAATCTTGCCCAATTCTGTCACTTTGTATTTTTCACACATTGTTCTAAGTCTGCTCTTCAGTCTACTTCCTCCTTCTAGAATGACCTCTCATGAATTTCAAGAAAAATGTTTCCAGAGAAACATTAATAATCTAGGAGAGCAATAATCTAGGAGGTTTATATCGTTATATCTTTAAATATATTGTTAAATACTAGGCCATAGTCACTTATTTCTCAAACACCGATTAAGGCTAAATCATGCCAATAAATCACTCTAAATCATTTACCGCTGCAAAGACTTGTAGGCAACTTAACGAAATGCTTATTGGTGCTAATCCCTCTTCTATTATGCATCTAACAACGTTGTTAAAGTTAGTAGTTTCAGCAGAAACCCAACGTTGAATAAATGTTGGATGAGCATTTTTAAACGCTTCTTGGAGACACTGTCATTCTTACTTTCATTTACCCATTAACGTATCCTGCAGGCTTGATCGATGCTCTGATACGAGATTGTTCTCCCCCAAAGACACCCTCAATAGCTGCTAACATTCTTTCTTTTTTGTGGCCTTTAGCCTCTGACCCATCTACTCTTTCCGACTGAGTGTTTTTTAAAGCAATTCCGCCTCGAATACGGTTCATTTCTTCAGAACCAGACAAAGTATTAAGACATTCAAAAGTCTCATTTTAGGAAAACTGTTTTTTCTTTTAGGCTTCAGAATTATATCAGGTATTTTTGTTGTTTTGTTTTGTTTTGTTGTATTTCAGGCCATTGGAGTGGATTGAATAGTGTTCCCTCAAAATTCATGTCCACCCAGAACCTCAGGATGTGACCCTTTTGGAACTTTGTAGCTATGATGAGTTAAGGATCTCCAGATGAAGTCACCCCGGATTTAGTCTGGGCCCTGAATCCCGTGACTGATGTTTTTATAAGGAGAGGAGAGGATGCAGGGACACAGAGAAAAGCACAAGTGAAGGCAGAGGCACAGATTGGAGATATGTGTCTACAAGCAAAGAAACACCAAGGATTGCCAGCAATCACCACAAGCCAGCAGAGAAGCGTGGAATAATTTTTCCCTCACCACCAACCTTGCTGACACCTTGATTTCAGACTTCTAGCCTCCAGAGCTATGAAAGAATAAATATCTATTATTTTAAACCAGCAGGTCTGTAGTAATTTGCCACAGCAGTCTTAAGAAACTGAGACAACAGCATAATGACAATGTAATACCGAACAGGCGTGTTTATCGGTAAGTGGTGTCCTAATCAAATGAGATCCATTAGGAAAAGTAAAAAAGATCGGATGCAAGATGTTACAGATCTGGAAATATGCTGCTGCTAATGTTGCTTTAATGTAAAAACATTATTCTTCATAAAGAGCCTGTGAAGACAAAGGGACTGCTTGGTTTGTTCTCTGTTATCCTCCCCAGCTCTGATCACATGATATTGAAGTGATTTGTCTTTCCCAAGGACCCTTTCTTAGTCTCAGATGAGGCTTTGTGTCCTGGCAAAGACACTGGCACATGGTAAGTCACACTAAGTGCTCAATACATAGGGAAACCAGGACAGCTGGTCACCCAGCACAACCCTGGAATGCTCCTGTTTTTCTTGCATCATTATTAATAATGTCCTCTATTTTCAGAAGTGTCCCATTTGGACAAAAAGCTACATGGTCATCCCATCAATAGATTCTTATTACATGTATGGAGCAGATGATTTTGAAAATTCTGTTAGGAGGCTATTTGACAAAATGGCAGAGCTAAATTTTTCCCTGTCTTCACTTGTTTTTAATGTAAAATTCATATTTGTAATTAATACATCCATAGTGATCATATTAAAGTGAGTCAGATCATGTGTTTTCACTGTTTCAAATCCTTCCATGCCTCCCCATCTGACTCAGAGTAACAGCCAAATGATCTGACCCACTTCCTCTCTGATCCATTGTCTGGGGTCTAGTCAAACTGTCCTCCTCGTGGATACACAAACACATACATATGTTTCTGAATCTCATTGCTGATCAACGTCAAAATTTGTGGAATATAGTTAAGGCAGTATTAGGGTAAGAATAGACTCAAAAATATCTATAATAAATTAAAGAAGATAGAAAATTAATGACCTAAGACTAAAACTCAGCAGAAACAAAACCCTAAATCAGGGGCGCCTGGGTGGCACAGCGGTTAAGCGTCTGCCTTCGGCTCAGGGCGTGATCCCGGCATTACGGGATCGAGCCCCACATCAGGCTCCTCTGCTATGAGCCTGCTTCTTCCTCTCCCACTCCCCCTGCTTGTGTTCCCTCTCTCGCTGGCTGTCTCTATCTCTGTCAACTAAATAAATAAAATCTTAAAAAAAAAAAAAACCTAAATCATCCCAAAGACAGTAAAATAAAGGAAATAATAATGATAAACTAACAAGTTAATGAAATGAATCCTATAGAGGTGACCAGCACAGAAGTGGTTATTTGAGAAGACTAAAAATTCTGGTAATTCTGACCAAGAAAAAAGACAGAAGGTAGAAGTAAATAATATTCGGCATGAAGAAGAGTAAGCTCTATTAGGGATTTTTTTAAGAGATTTTATTTTTGAGTAATCTCTGCACCCAATGTGGGGCTCGAACTCACAACCCTGAGACAAAGAGCTCCATGTCCCACTGACTCAGCCAACCAGGGGCCCTAGGGATTTTTAGATTATAGAGAATAAAATAAACAAGTTGTGACAATAATTTTTGAAAACATAGATGAAATATTTGTTTTAAGAAAAATATAAATAACCAACATGCGATTTAAGAACTTTTTTTTAAGAAAGACATTTTTTAAATGCAAAAATACTAGCACTCATTAATGATGTATTAGTGATCAAATCTTCCTCTCCCCAAAAGACATCAGGTCCAGAAGGTTTTAGAAGTGAATTGTACCAAAACTTTAAGAACAAACCATCTCTATTTTATACAAACTTTTATAGAAAAAGAGGGAAATTAATTTATTTTACACATTAGTACAATCTTGATAAAAACATAAGAGTAATTCAAGATAAAAATTCTACTTACAAACATTATTTTAGAAAAATATTTGCAAATCAAAATTCAGCAACATACAAAACCAAAAAATATTAAATGTTCAACATCAGAAGCCTATCATTATAATTTACAACATTCACTTTATAAAGAGAAAAATTATATGCCAGTCTTAATAGATGCATGAAGAAAACATTAATTGAAATTCAACACTTATTTGTTGGTTTTAAAAAAACCTTCACACATTCTAACAAGTAGTAAAGGACAAATTCTACCAAATATTTATCAAATAATAATTCCAATTGCATAAAAATTCTTTTTGATTCTAAAAAAAGAGGGAGCATCCCCCAATTCATTTTATGATGTTAGCATATCCTTGATACCAAAACTAGACAAGGACAGTGAAGGGTAGCAGAATATGATATCCCAAAATATGCTACTTTGGCTCAAGGATTATTTGGAGCTAAAGACACTTGGAAAATAGCAAATGCAAGGACACTCTGACCTTTCTCTTTCTTCCTGAAAGCAAGAGATAAGAACTCCCATGTGAAAGGTGCTCTCATTGTACCAAAAGGAAGAAACATTCCTATCATCAGAGATGAGGAGTCAAGGCAGAGAGAAATCTGCACAGACATGGTTAAAATAACTGTCCACATATTTTAGCTACTTTTCTACAGTGGCTACTCCTTGTTCAACCTAGTATCTAAGCACTCAGGTCTAGTCCCTTCTTTGGGTCTGCACTCTCCTATGGGAGCTCCCATGTATATGTAAACCTCTGTGTGCTTTTCCCGCTTTTCCTTTCCCATCTGTCTCATGTCAATTTAATTCTCAGCCCAGCCAGCGACCCTAAGGGGGTAGAGGTAAAGTTCTGCCTCCCCTATAGCAAAAATAAATAGAAAATTTACAGTGTAATCTCATTCGTGAACGTAGGTATAAAAATTCTAAACAAAATCTTATAAAACCAAATTCCCTAATCTATAAAAAGCAAATAATTTATGATCAGGTTGAATTCATTCTAGGAATCCAAAGCTGATTTAGTGTTAGAAGGTTAAATTATGGGGCACCTGGGTGGCACAGTCGGTCAAGTGTCTGACTCTTGGTTTCGTGGTCTCAGTGTCATGAGATCAAGCCCAGACCTGGGCTCCAAGATGAGCGTGGAGTCTGTTTGAGATTGTCTCTCCTTCTCCCTCTGCCCCTTGGGCTCATGCTCTCTCTTTCTTTCTCTCAAATAAATAAATAAATCTTAAAAAAAAAAGAAGCTAAAATTATATTATTTACTTCATATGTAGTAAAGATTTTAAACTTGCCTCAAAAGAGGTCTGGCCTTTGTCCTTGGCTTCTGGGAAGTCATCTCTCAGCCTCTGTGCCATCATGCCTGATAGGAGTGTCTTTGCTTGCCCTGGAGCTTTGGAGAACTGGATAGTCTAACAATATGATTTAGGGTGGTGGCTGGATACATCAGAAGAAGACAATGTGATTTAGGGTGGGGACTTTGGGTCACGCCTGGAAGAACTGGTGACTAGAGATTGAAACCAGCCACGTGGGCAATCAGTCATGCCTGTGTATTGGAGCCTCAGTAAAAACTCTGGATGCCAGGCTCAGGGGAGCTTCCTGGTTGACAATACTTTGTGCATATTGTCACACACTGAAACTGGATGAGAAATGCATCCATGGCTCCATGGAGAGGATAACAGAAGCTCCAGGGTTGGTATCTCCCGGACTCTGCCCGGGGTGCTTCTCTCCTTGACTGATTTTAATCTATCCTAAAACCATCAAGTCAATCAAATGACCTTAGTTCTTATATATAACAAGCGGGTTTTAAAATTCAAATGGAATAGTGAAGGACCAAGAATAACCAAGAACAACGAAGATACTTCTGAAGAAGATGAGGTCTTCTCATCATTCTTCATATGTAACCATTTGTCAAGATTGATCATAGAGCTGTAGATAGATCAATGGAATAGACTAGAGAGTCCAGTAGTAATAGATCTACAGATATGTAGGTAACGGTCAGTGTTAAGGAGAGGAGATCCAAGGATGAAGAGAGAGAAAGGATAGGAAAATAGTTGAAAGACCATTGGAGAAATAGTGATCTCTGTATACATTGTACCAAAGCCAAAGCTGTTTTCCTTAATATTTAAGGAATGGGGGACATCGAGTGTGGTCTGAGTTACAATTCAGTTTCCACACCAAAGCAGAGGATCACTAACATAGTATGTGGGGCCCATGACGGAATGAAATTGCAGGTCATTTGTCTAAAAATTATTAATAATTTCAAGAAGGTGACGACGATATTAAACCAAGTGCAAGGCCCTTCTAAGCTTGGGGTCTTGTGTGATTGCACGTGTCCCATGCCCAGGAAGCCAGCCCCACCAGGAACGTCCTACAGGCCTCTCCGCAGTGCACATTCTGGAAAATGGACTATTAGGAATCATGTATATGTTGCTATCAACTGAGGCAGAAAAAAGTGCTATCGTGTCAGTGTCTTCACCTACAACCATACACAATATTCTCTGGAATTAGTGGCAAATAGTTGTCTACATTTTCTCCAGTTCAATTAACTCAAACATACTGATAACTCAATACCTACCTTAAACTTTTCACTCAAAGACAGTTGCAGGGGCATAGCCTAGTTCTGAGCATTTAAGAGAGTACTTTAAATTTTCTTCCATTACCCTAATAAACTTTTTATTGTTTGTGACCTTTTCCTGCGGCATTCATTTTCAAACTTGAGTGGTTACTAGAACATTTCACCAAGGCAACGCTCATTTTATTTTAGGTTGCTCCATTTATTATTGTCAAGCAGAATGAATAAGTCAGTGTCTAAAGTTATAGAGATTGTGATATATTGATGCAAATAATTGGTAATGCATAAAAATTGATTTTCTAGAATGGAGTATGGCTGAACCATACTCAAAATTGGTCTTTATAAAGGAAAAAAAAATCTGATCTACTTTATAGAAGACATTTTGAAATACATAAATGTACATAAACTTACACAACATTATTTAAATCTTCCAAAGACTGACTGGTTGCATTTGTATTTAAAAAAAATAGAGCTACCCTATGACCCAGCCATTGCACTACTGGGTGTTTACCCCAAAGATACAGACGTAGTGAAGAGAAGGGCCATATGCACCCCAATGTTCATAGCAGCATTGTCCACAATAGCTAAATCGTGGAAGGAGGCAAGATGCCCTTCAACAGATGACTGGATTAAGAAGCTGTGGTCCATATATACAATGGAATATTACTCAGCTATCAGAAAGAACGAATTCTCAACATTTGCTGCAACATGGACTGCACTGGAGGAGATAATGCTAAGTGAAATAAGTCAAGCAGAGAAAGACAATTATCATGATTTCTCTCATCTATGGAACATAAGAACTAGGAAGATCGGTAGGGGAAGAAAGGGATAAAGAAAGGGGGGGTAATCAGAAGGGGGAATGAAACATGAGAGACTATGGACTCTGAGAAACAAACTGAGGGCTTCGGAGGGGAGGGGGGTGAGCGATTGGGATAGGCTGGTGATGGGTAGTAAGGAGGGCACGTATTGCATGGTGCACTGGGTGTTATACGCAACTAATGAATCATCGAACTTTACATCGGAAACCGGGGATGTACTATATGGTGACTAACATAATATAATAAAAAATCATTAAAAAAAATACTGCTTCCACTTTATCAATAGGCCCTCTACCTAAAGTTATAGTTGGAGTGAAAATATTTGCAGGTGTATGCTAGTTTATTATGGCCAGATCGCGCTGCTGGGGACATTCGGGGTGAAATCTATTGTACAGTAAAATTTCACCTCAAATGAAGAATTGAGCTCACTTTCAGAGTAGTGAATAATTCTAATTGCTTTCTTCTTGCACAGTTACTCTTAAAATGCTGCAGATTTCACCATCAAATAATTTGATTTCAGGTCAAATCTCACTGCAAGCTTTTCTCAGTAGAGTTCTAGCTGAAGCCTCAAGCCAGTGTTTTCAAGGAGTTCAAAGAGTGTGTGAGGTCATCGGCTATGGCCCCTGTCATGAGTGATTTTATTTGACAGCATCATAACCTATTATCTGAAAATGTGAGCCAGTTGTCCCTTCAAGAAAAATTCAATATGCAATTTACATCTTCCGCACTCCCTTTGTGCTAGCTAACAGATCAACTGTAGATCTCTGCTCAGCCCCGAAAGACACTTCTAATGAAAAAAGAAACAGCCTTGAGCCTCCTTCAGGATTTAGCAGCCAACTGAGAAAAATCAGGCTCTATGACTGAAGGCTGGGTTGGTGTATGGGGATAGGGAACGACTTACTGAAAATCCAAGGACCCAGAGAAAACTGGTAAGCTTTCCAAAGACAGAGGCTGGTCCCAAGAATCCCAGTTAAAAATAGTGTTGCTTTATTGACTATCACGAAGTCTTCTAGCCTAAGGGCTCGCATATTCTGTTCCCTTTCCTCTGCACTCCCTGTCTGCCAGTCAGCCACGTGACCTCCACTTTCCTGTGTCTTGTTTATCTTTCACTTTTTGTTTGTTTTTCAGGAATTTCAATGTCATAGAAGAGGTTACTCGCCGTTTGAATAGACTCTTTAGTGATTTGCTCTTATTCATTTTTGTATTGGAGTATCCATTTATCTTATTAATTTGTAGACATTATTTACATACTTTGTGATAACCTGTTAGCTGATAGCTGTTGTTTGCATTGTAAATATTTTCTTCCGCCCTGGGCTTCCCTTTTCACTTTCGAAGGTGGCTTTTGGTGAACAGAAGTTACTAATTTCAATGTATCAAATATGTGATTTGTGCTCTTATGATTTCTTAATGGTTTGTATTTTTTATGTCCTATTTTAAAATTCTTTCCCTACTCTAACAATTGGAAATATTCTCCTATCATATCTTTGTGAAGTTCTTTCACTTTTTTTCACCTTTATGACTAAAAACAAATCTGGAATTAATATCTGTTTATGGTGTCAAGTAGGAGTTAAGTTTCTTTTTTATATGAATATTTAATTGTTCCAATGTTATTGGTTATAGAGATTCTCCTTTCCCCACAGTTCGTAATACCACATTTCTCGTAAATCAAGTGGCCACACGTGGTTGTCTCTTTTGACTCTCTCCCTATTTCACTGTTCTATTTTTCTCTTCTGCACCATTCTCTTAACTTGTGCCAATGTCAACAGGTAGAACTTCATAGTCTTGCTCATCAGAAATCCAGCTCTGCTGTTCTTTAAAAAAATTTGTCTTGACTATTCTTGGTCCTTAGATTTCTAACTAAATTTAAAATCAGCTTGTCAAGTTTCATTTTAAAAAAACCAATCAGAGGGAGTTTGCATTAAGTATATTGATCCATCTGGGGAGAATTAGTCTTTACAGTTCTGATTCCTCTAATCCATGAACGTGGTATTTCTAATCAATTATTTAGATATAATTTTATATATTTTTATTAATAATATAGCTTTTGCATTGAGTTCTTACATATCTATACTTTGTTAGATGTACTCTTTGATATTTAATATTTTTGAGGTTATTTTTATCTTTTGGTTATTTTAAATGATATCAATTTGATTGTTTTCTGGCTTGTGTACAGAAATTTAAATTGACTTTAAAATATTGTTTGTAATAACTGAACTTAGCTCACTTATTAATTCTTTTATTTTAGCTGTAGGTCCTTTTCAATTTTCCACTTACATAATCATATCATCTGTGAATAGTGATCTTTTATTTCTTCATTTCCCATAATTATGCTATTTTAAAATTTTTCTTTTCATAATGCACTGGCTAGGACCTTCAGGTTTTTCAATGGTGTATATTGAATAAAAGTGGTAATAAAATATTTGTCTTGCTATGAATCCCAAAAAGAAAACTTTCAACATTCTATCATTAAGTATGACATTCATCAAAGGTTGTTTTGTAAATATCATGTATTAGGTTAAGAAAGGTCCTTTGTAGTCCTTGTAGTATTCGCTTTTTAAAGTTATGAATGGATATTGAATTTTCCAAATGTTTTTTCTTTTTTTTTTTTTTTAAGATTTTATTTATTTATTTGACAGAGACAGCCAGCGAGAGAGGCAACACAAGCAGGGGGAGTGGGAGAGGAAGAAGCAGGCTCCCAGCGGAGGAGCCTGATGTGGGGCTCCATCCCAGAACGCCGGGATCACGCCCTGAGCCGAAGGCAGACGCTTAACGATTGCGCCACCCAGGCGCCCCCCAAATGTTTTTTCTGTAGCTATTAGGATGACATGTGATTTTTCTCTTTCATTCTGTTAATATGCTGAATTACATCGATTGATTTTTTTTCCATGGAAGACCAAAATTCAAAATTGCATTTTTGGAATAAACCCAATTTAGTTATTAATGATTATTTTTTAAATATTACTGAATTCTATCTGTAGAATATAAGCGTCATGAACACAGGTCTGTTTTACCCACTGCTGTGTTCTCATGGCATATTTGTTGAATGAATGAATCCCTTAGAATTGTGATACTCTTTAGTCCGCCTGTGAATAGAGAGCCCTAAGCCCCTGGTTACCTGACCTGGGGTCATTTTTCCTGGCTGTATTGGGATTTCTTACATTCTAAATCTAGGATTTAGCAGATCCATGAATCACTTGCTCACTGGTCTCCTACATAACTCTCACAATTGGCACAGATGCCTCAGGGCCAGACAAAGGACAAGGAGAAAAGGTGAAGAGAATGTGTCAGATCTTGGTTATTTCCCTGAAGCTAATGCTGAAAATGCTAGGCTCTGGGAAGAACTCTAATCTGTTTTGTGAAACTCATCCTTGAAGGTGGCCTCTGAATACACTGAAAGAGCTGAAACACACGTCTTTCATTGGGAATCATGAAACAAGAAGAACCGAAATCAAAATGTGTTGTCAGATAACACGAACACATAGATACCTATTTCCTTTATCATAAAGCGTAAGAAATGTTTTCAAATGTTAAGCAATTCATTTCCAAACATCTTAAACTTAATGAGAAAAAAAAAATCTCATTTTTAAAGGATCAATGTACCATGAAGTTTACAGGCTAATTTGGAACAAACAGGACATGAGCTGTATGATGAGTTCTTTACTGGTGACATCCTGGTTCTAATTATAAAAAAACTAAATCCATAAATAAAACATTTGACCTTAAGTTGGTTTCGAAGGTTGTAGAACTCTTCATGACTCGACTTCTGCCCACTCCTGTCTTCTCTGTGAACTTTTGCCCTAGGGGTTTTGTGATTCATTCTAATTCTCCAGTAAGTCAGGTTTCTGTGACTCTAGATGTGAACCCAAACACACACACACGTGCACACACACACACACACACACACACACACACACACACACACACCCTCTACTTGGAACACTCTTTCCCATCCAGTTCTTTGGCAAACTTCAACCCTTCAGAGGGCTTACATATCACTTCCTCCTAGAAGTGACAGCTCCCCTCCTCCGTCCTCCAAATAGGAACCATGCCCATAATGTACTTTTATAGCACCTTGAATTTTTCCTCTCATTCACCAAATTTCATTTATTTGCTTGTTTTCCCTAGAGACTGTAAACTCTTAGGGGAGGGACCGTGCTATCTTGCTCACAGTTGAATCCTCAGCCCAGGAGTATTACGGAGCATATATCAGGGATTCAATAAATATTTATTAAATAAATGAATGAGCAATTTAAAAATCTTAAACTTTCTTACATTCTTGAATTATTAGTGCTAACCATGTTATCTTTCTAAAGTGACTTAGAACTAGTTACAAGGTCCTACCGTCTGTATCTGAAGAGTTCCTAAGAACATAACTTTCCCTAAGGTGTAATGTAGATTAAGAAAGCAATATAGAGAAGGAGAGGTGCCTTTGCCCAGTGCCCACTGAGAAACAGACTGCCTGGGTTTGAATTCCCACTCTACCACCAACTATCCTTTTGACTTTGGACAAGTGACTTAATTTTTGTGTACCTTAATACTTCTCATAAGATGGTGGTTGAAGGATTAAAGGAACTTAATACAGTACCTGGCACATAGTGACTGCCTAATGAATGCCATTCCCTTATTTGAGAGTAGGTTAGAGGACATTTGGAGTGCCTGGCATTCCCAGGAAGCTGGGAAAGAGGATCCCATTGGGAGGGAACATTCAGTTCTCTTGTAAAGGGATGGTGGGGATACCAGGGAAAGGGTGAAGTTTCGGTCACCTCAACTGAAAATGGAGTTGGGGCCGCTGAGTCCCCTGTAGTCTAAGACAGATACTGAGCTCCAACGAGGGGAAGGGTAAACCTATTTAAGGAGACATAGTGACTCTTCTTTAAATTTTCAGTTCAACCCTGAAAGACTAAATGTCTTCTCAAAAAGATAAACTTCCTTTATCATCATCTTAGTCCAGGGAAATGTTTTGGAAGAGCAATAACCATAGGCACATTTGGGGGTCATCTGCTAATCTTTCCCTATCAGTGTCCAGATTAACTAAAGAATGGTTGCTTGAGTGGGTGAGAAAGAACAATGGGGTGGTTTGAAAATGCATTAGTGTGTTCCATACTGTGGGTTGGTTAGCCTAATTCTTATCCCAAGCCTACTTCCCATCGGCGCCCTTCCAGCAAGGGGTGGACCTGTGGTGTAGCTCTGATGGATGAGATATAAGAGAACATTTATGTCCTGGAGCCTCTGGAAAAGTTCTGGGATTTTTTTATTTTGCTTTGGTTTGGGTTTTTTTGCTTTTGTAGGGACCAGGAACAAGCCACTGCAAAATGTGCCATTTCAGCATATTAATTATTTTGAATTAAAAGTTACTTAAGAAATAGCCAATGTAAGAACACTCTGATCCTACCCCCCAGCTCTGTCACCAGAAAGCAGGAAATAAATCTCCCATTCGAAAGGTACCCTCCCTGTACTATGAGATAAAGAGACATCCTTACGACCTGAGATAGGAAATTCAGAGCCAAGAAGGTTGTATAAGCACACCTGGTACTTTTACTAACTAACTACCACAGTCTAAATTCTGTGTAGAATTCCATATTAACTGAAGCTCCCAGACATAAGTTCTCTGTCCTGTCAATTCCTCACAGAGCTATTGTCTCTTCGCCTAAAAAGTATTAGAAAATGCCAGCCTCAGCAAGCTCTACGACATCGGCCAAAGCAACCTTTTTCATGACACATCTCCAAAGGCAAGAGAAACAAAAGATAAAATGAACTTATGGGACTTCATCAAGATAAAAAGCTTCTGCACAGCCAAGGAAACAATAAAAAAAACTAAGAGGCAGCCCACGGAATGGGAGAATGTATTTGCAAATGACACTACAGATAAAGGACTGGTATCCAAGATCTACAAAGAACTTCTCAAACTCAATACACGAGAAACAAATAAACAAATCAAAAAATGGGCAGAGGATATGAACAGACACTTTTCCAATGAAGACATACAAATGGCTAACAGACACATGAAAAAATGTTCAAAATCATTAGCCATCAGGGAAATTCAAATCAAAACCACACTGAGATACCACCTTACGCCAGTTAGAATGGCAAAAATAGACAAGGCAAGAAACAACAATTGTTGGAGAGGATGTGGAGAAAGGGGATCCCTCCTACATTGTTGGTGGGAATGCAAGTTGGTACAGCCACTCTGGAAAACAGTGTGGAGGTCCCTTAAAAAGTTAAAAATTGAGCTACCCTATGATCCAGCCATTGCACTACTGGGTGTTTACCCCAAAGATACAGACGTAGTGAAGAGAAGGGCCATATGCACCCCAATGTTCATAGCAGCAATGTCCACAATAGCTAAATTGTGGAAGGAGCCGAGATGCCCTTCAACAGATGAATGGATTAAGAAGCTGTGGTTCATATATACAATGGAATATTACTCAGCTATCAGAAAGAACGAATTCTCAACATTTGCTGCAACATGGGCGGCACTGGAGGAGATAATGCTAAGTGAAATAAGTCAGGCAGAGAAAGACAACTATCATATGATTTCTCTCATCTATGGAACATAAGAACTAGGATGATCAGTAGGGGAAGAAAGGGATAAAGAAAGGGGGGTATCAGAAGGGGAAATGAAACATGAGAGACTATGGACTCTGAGAAACAAACTGAGGGCCTCAGTGGGGAGGGAGGGTGGGGGAATGGGATAGGCCGGTGATGGGTAGTAAGGAGGGCACGTATTGCATGGTGCACTGGGTGTTATACGCAACTAATGAATCGTCAAACTTTACATCGGAATCCAGGGATGTACTGTATGGTGACTAGCACAATACAATAAAAAATCATTAAAAAAAATAAATAAAAAATAAACTGTCAAAAAAAAAAAAAGAAAATGCCTGCCTCGGTCATTTCTTTGAGTCTCATTTTCATTATTGGGCCTCCATGCATATATAATTAAAACTTGGGTTTTTTTCTCCTATTAATCTGTCTGCCAACTTGATTCTTAAACCAGCTAAAAGAGTCTTGAAGGGTAAAATAAAATTTTTCCTCCTCCACACGTTCCTGATGAAAAAGACGGAATGGACTAGCATGCCTCATTTTGCTCTTTGTTCTTCCCCCTCCTCTTTGCCTTGAAGGCGAACGCTTCCAAGTTAAGGATGGCAGAGGGAAAGACAGATGAGGCTGGGTCCCTGACAGCATCAGGAGCTCCTGTTCCAGCCCTGGACTGTCTACCTCTCACCCCGTTATCTGAGACAGATAAACTCCTTTCTGTGCAGGTGAGTGTTGGCTGGGTTTTCTTACCTTTGAATGTCCTCCTAACTGATAAATTCGCTGCTGCCCAAAGTTTTAGACTATGTGTATCTCCATTGCAATACTTACCCACAGCACCTTATGATCACTAGTTTTCTTTCACTTCTACTAGACCTGAGTTCCTTGAGAGTAGGGATCTGGGCTTATGTATTTCTTTATCTGCAGCATATGGTAGACAGTAGATGTTTGATGAGTGAATTAATTTCAGTTGATGTATTCTAATTAGTGAGCTTGCTAATCAGGAACTGGTGCTGTGGAAGGATTTCCTTAGGTTTCTGGTCCAGCCGGGAGCAGGGTGGTGCTGCTTTACAGAAACCAGGGTTACCTTGGGACAAATGAGGGCTCGGGAGCCATCAAAACAAAAAAACAAACACTTCTGCAATTTCCTTTATTTCTGGATGTATTATGACAAAAACAAATAAAGTATGCTAATAAATATAAAAATTCAGACATTTTTACCAGATAATGAAAACATATGCTCTTCTCAGACATAGAATTAACCTTAACGGCAGAAGGGAGTGACAGGAACAACAAAACAGAGAAAAGGGCAAGACAATTTTTTTTCCCCTTATTAATGTGGCTGCTCCCTCACGGAACGAATCTTTATTTTGCCAGGAAAAATCTAGGCGTTTGCTTTTTAAAGAATCTGGAGCCAGGACTGATCCAGAAATGCCCACTGTTGACCTTACCGGCTTCTCTCTGGGACGTTCTCTGCTGCCCCCCCCCCCCCCACCACCGCGCAGATGTGCTCGCCAAAGGTTATTTCTTAGGCCTCTGTCTTTCCCACTCTGCCTTCTCCTTTGCCTGCGGCTGATCTCATCTCCTTCAGCATCGTGAAGCTCCCGAGCCAATTCACCCAGAGCCTTTCTGTCGTTTGCATTTCGGCTGCCCACTTCTCAGCGTCGTTTCTATTTTAAAATGCTTATGTAACAGCTCTGGGTCCGCTGGGGTCCTTTGATTCTTGAAGATTTTAATCAGATTAGCTTGAATGCCCATTTCATGCCCCGTGGAAAATCTAGTATCTTCTCCAAGACGTCTCCTCATTCCCGGGAAGCTCTGGGCCAGCCTCACGGCCAGCTGTGGCTCCCACTTCCCAGCGCCGAGGAACCGCTGCTTGGCACCCTGTACTCACGCCAACTCCTTATCGCTACTTGCGTATCAACACGCGCTGGACTCGGAACGTTTCCTTAATTTGTATTTCTGTTTTGAATAAGCCAACTAATTTATAGCACTAACTGTGACTTCTTCCTTCTAAGTAACATGTAGAACTTCTTCAGTGAATATCTATTAAGCACCTATCCTATGCCCGGCGCTGTCATGCCAGGGACACTTGAATGAGCGACTGATTAAAGTCGATTATTGGGAGGTACGGTGACCCAGAGCCGCAGGCCCTGCCGCCGGGGGGCGGCAGCCAGTCCAGCAGGAAGAGCAATGAGGGCACAAGCCCCAGGTAGAATACTGTGGGACGGGAGAGCCAGGGGCACTCTGTGTTCCCTGTGCAGACACAGGTTTGTAGAAGATTCTGTGATCAACTGAGTTGCAGCCTCCCTTAAATTCCCTATTTCTTATACATTGGATTTCTTTACTAGAAAAGTCCTGTTTAGGAGTTCTAATAAAATAGGCCAACACTGGCAAACAAGCCCCTCATATAGGAGCACCTGCGAAAATCACGTACGCTGAAGACAAGCTGGTTATTATGTAGGGACCTACATGTTACCAGGAAGAAAAAAATGCTACTACGCTCAAGAAATAAAACTTGATTCTCTTGATCAATTAAGTTAACACAGGGTAGATCTGATGCCTTTGTGTGAATTATTATCTTTACTATTATTATCTTTCCCAGTTTTTACTCATGAGCAAATGACTAGATTTTTTTTTTTTTCTTCTGCTTCTTGGCCAGCTCACATATAATGGTGTGTGATGACCCCTCCCTCTGAATCGGAGGTCTTCCGAATTTGAGGTGGGCTTTAGGGCCCTCTAGTGGCTTCTTGAATATTAAATACTAAACATTACCGTGAAACAGTAAGAGAAAGAAAATCCGCCCTTTAAGTTTGTTACGTGTTAGCTCTTAGAAGCTTTAAAGACAGATATTGGAAAACTTGTGGTAGCTCACAAATATTCTTTTCCGTCTTCCAAAATGAAATATGTTATCATATCTGCATTCCCATAATAGCTACATATGAAAAGCATCCCTCGTTTAAGCATTATCATGTAAAGATCTAACATGTTTATATTTAGAATTAGCACGTTGCACCAGTGCGCTTTGTAAGACCTATTTTGCCTTTTTAATTGGCTCATTCAAATAATAGGGACACGGTGATGACCCATGTGAATTCTTGGATTTTTGAGGAAAGACAAAATTTTGGCCTCCTGTGGAGGTTTTAGTCTATCCTGACAACTAAAATAATTTTCTGGCACCAACCTCTCTGCTTTTCTATACTATCCATTTTGAAAGAGATCAGCCTAGGCCCATCCTCACATTTAAGCGGTGTTGATGATGTCGTGGTGTTGTTACTGACTTCTCTCCATGCAAAATTCCTGAGCCGCCAAAAGCTGGCTCCCCAGATATCACCCGCGCGAACGGGTGATAGGACAATTTGAGTTTATCACTTGCCCCAGTTAGGATGAACACCACCTTGCAAAACTTTAATGTTGTCTTGGAGTGACGGAAGGCTAGGACAGAATTCTTTGAGACTTGGAAGTGCGATTTAAGGTGGGTCTTTCAAAATGGGGCTCAGAACTGGGTGCAGATCATACGACAGTCCAGGATTGATGGAGACATCAAGGCAAAGGGATCAAAGAATTTGTTGATGTTTTTCGTTGCAGAGATGATGGGTTTGGGGGAAGGTCCTGTAATAAACAAGCCAATTGCCAGAGAGGAGCACTCCTGGAAAAATAACCTCGTGCAGAGGAAGACGGGGGAGTGGCAAAGTCATGCTGATGTAGGGAGTAGGTGTGATTTTTGGTTCTCGGTGTCCAGGCTGAGCATGAGCGACAGTTTCAGTCTGTAGCAGCTGTCCACAATTAAGAAGTCTTCATGGTGTCAAAGCAATACTTCCTGGTAAACATGCAAATACGTAGAGGAACAATACATACATTCGGAGTGTTTTACTCTTTAGAATGACTATATGTTAGGACTTTGAAGGAGAGCAGAATATGCCACCCCAAACTATGCCACTCTGGCATATTGATTATTCTGGTTTTTGTTTTGTTTTTGTTGAGTTCTAATGGACATATAACATATTAGTTTCAGGTGCAGGACATAATGACTACATATCTGTGTATATTGTGAAATGATCACCACAATAAGTCTAGTTACCATCTGTCACCATGCATAGTTCCATATTGATTATTTTGAAGTAAAACACAACCAGTTGACCCTCCTTTGTCTTCCTGAAAGCAAGAGATCGATCTCCCATGTGAAAGTTACCCTCCCTGCACCCGGAGGGTAGAAGGCATCCTTATCACCAGGACCAGATAATTGAGCGCGAAGAAAGCTGTATAAACAAAGTTACTCCTTCACTAATTTACTACCCTGAGCCCAAACCCCTTTGTCTTGTCAATTCTTTACAAATTTATTGTTTCCTTGACTAAAAGGTATAAACGCTTCCTGCTTTTGTCACTTCTTTAAACCTCGTATTTTTTTTATGGAACTCCATACATATGAAATTTATTTTTCTCCTGTTAATCTCTTATGTCAATTTAACTATTAGACCAGGCAAAGAACCTGAAACGGAAAACAGGAAAATTTTTCCTCCCCTACCATTGTTTTCTATCAGCACATTTACACGGAAACAGTTCTCTGAAGGAGCAGACACCGTTTTGATAAGCTTTGACTTGGGGTGTCAGCTAGAAAGAAAATCTTTAAGCATAAAAAATTAGCAGGTAGGTAGGAAGCCGCGATTCAGGATTACGGGACCGCCACGCAGACACAACGGACTCCCAGCCTGGTATTTTGTATGGAGTAAACAATATTACGAAAGAGGCGGTAAGCAGAAGACACAACACTGCCTCCAGTGTTGCTCAGGGTTTATCTGCATCCTCTCACGGATTCAGAGTCTGGTGACCACCCTCAAGTGCGTGGTGGTGGGACGGGCAGGACTCCCCGTTGACATCTACCATGATGCCTTCATTCTAGCCCATCAGCACCATTTCTGGGGTTAGCGTGCTTTCGTCAGTCTTAAGCAGGCCATGGTTTTAAAAGAGAAAAAGTGAAAGGTGTCAAACTGAGGGCTTCAGAGGGGAGGGGGATGGGGGAATGGGATAGGCTGGTGATGGGTAGTAAGGAGGGCACGTATTGCATGGTGCGCTGGGTGTTATATGCAACTAATGAATCATGGAACTTTACATCAAAAGCTAGGGATGTACTGTATGGTGACTAACATAATATAATAAAAATATTAAAAAATAAAATAAGCACTGTGAATAAGCTAAAAAAATAAATATACTATTATATTCTTTTTTTTTTTTTTTAAAAAGAAAGGTGTCAAGGAGAAATTGCATCAGACACTTGTTAAAAATGGCAAGACAGATTTATTCAAGCCACTGCAGTAGAAGACATGGACTTCAGGACAGAACTGAGCTCAACTGCAGAGACAGCAAGGGCTGCTGGGGATTTATAGCCAAGGGGCAGTGGGAGATCTGTGGGTAGAAAATTAATGAGACGTGTAGGTATCAAAGGCCGAGGAAGAGGAACATGATTAGACATCATGAATTAGGGGGTTCTCTTCATAAATATTTGCATTTCTGGGGTCCTGTAGCAGGGGAAGTCCTATGGTCAAACTGGTCTGGCAGACCAAGGATGAGGCCGGTCAAGAAGAGTGCTCAGAAGAGCCTGATGAGGGTTTGGTCAAGGTGATGGTCCTTGCCAAAGATGGGAATATTTGAAGATAATAACATTTGGGAGTGAGTGGATGAGGATAGGGGTCCAGTTGTGGTGAGCCCAGCTCCATCTCCCTTCATTCAAAGGAAGGACAGCCTCTGATCTAGGTGCCCCTCACCTCCCCAAAGACTTGCTTGGTGTTAGCAGTCACATGGCTATAGGAGCATGTATACTTCACTGGTAGGAAGGAGCAAGAGGCCACGCCAGATGAGGCTGTCAGTAGAGTCATTGTATTTGTGCGCTTTAAAGGCATTAAATTATTGAATAAACATTTAAAATATATCACATTTGTAACATTGTTTTGTCCTTTCTTCTGTTATTAAACATGCTAAGAGCCTCAGTGTAATGTGAACAGACGGCACCTCTCCGTCTCAGCAAGGCCTTTCGTGGATGATTTCTTGAAGACTTTGCTCGTCAATCATATGGATTTTCAAAGAAACCGAGTATTAGTCAGTTACTCACCCCTCCCCACCGTTGTCTCCCCACCTCACCCATGAAAAAACTACCCACGTGCTGAACAAGAAAGAGTCTGACCTGAAGACATAAAGCCATCATCATAATGACGGCTTTTAAAACCATACGACCAGGGGCGCCTGGGTGGCGCAGCGGTTAAGCGTCTGCCTTCGGCTCAGGGCGTGATCCCGGCGTTATGGGATCGAGCCCCACATCAGGCTCCTCCGCTATGAGCCTGCTTCTTCCTCTCCCACTCCCCCTGCTTGTGTTCCCTCTCTTGCTCGCTGTCTCTCTCTCTGTCGAATAAATAAATAAAATCTTTAATTTAATTTAAAAAAAAATAAAAAAAAAAATAAAACCATACGACCAGAGGAGATCAATTAAGGAATAAGTATAGACGCAGAGAGGAGCTCAAGGGGTGGGCCTTGGGAGACGTCAACATTCAGAGGTCTGGAAAAGGAGAATCCAGAAGAGGAGATGATGAGAATGAGGAGGAGAGAACAACTAATGATTATAAGAAACACCTCCATGAACTCAGAGGTCACTCCTTCCACAGACGCAGATTCCTGTTAAACCCACCAATTCCTCCATGTCTGCTTCCCATACTTCAGAACCACAGGATGCCTGCGAAGGTACAGCCCTCCTAGACAGACCCTCCGTAACCCTTCCCCCAGCTTTGGGATCTATCTGCTGACGAAGTGTTGTGGAGTATGACAGAGTTAGTCCTAGGTGTTGAACTGTTTGTGTGTAATAAATCAGGCTGCTTCTCCTTGCTGTGCGGATGTTATATGGAAGTTCAGTACATGGACTAGAAGCCAGCTGAGCTTTTTCAATTAGGAAGGAACATGAGGTAGGCCATGCGGCACTTACAAATCCATCGGAAAGTCATGGGGCTACCCCTGCACAGTCGGCTTCATGGTCTAGCTTCCCGTGCGGCTAATGCCTCACGCTCACAGCGGCTTCCACAGCTGCTCACACCCAGGAAGCTGAACCCTGACCGTGAGAGCACAGAGTCCAGCTACCAGAGCACTTGTGTTTGCGGGTCCTGCTTGCCAACTCCCACACCACGAAGGTGGACTTCCCTGGAACTCTACTTTCTATATTTATATGAATATATATCATTATCTGGACGCAAATCACATTTAGAACAAAACTCCAGGGGCGCCTGGGTGGCTCAGTCACAGTCAAGCATCTGCCTTCAGCTCAGATCATGATTCCGAGGTCCTGGGATCGAGCCCCTCCTCCAGCTCCCTGCTCAGCTGGGAGTCTGATGCTCCTTCTCCCTCTGCCCCTCCCATGGCTCATCCTCTCTCTCTCTCTCTCTCTCTCTCAAATAAATAAATAAAATCAGAAAAAAAATTTAGCTCCAAGTGATTTTGAAAAATGTGGTTTTTGGACTTCTAAGCCTTAAGATACAGAAGGCATACAAAAGAAGTTGGAGGGGCGCCTGGGTGGCACAGCGGTTAAGCGTTTGCCTTCGGCTCAGGGCGTGATCCGGGCGTTATGGGATCGAGCCCCACGTCAGGCTCCTCCGCTAGGAGCCTGCTTCTTCCTCTCCCACTCCCCTGCTGTGTTCCCTCTCTCGCTGGCTGTCTCTGTCTCTATCTCTGTCGAATAAATAAATAAAATCTTAAAAAAAAAAAAAAAAGTTGGGACTCAGTGCGAAGCAAGAATAGCTAACATCCAGCCCAAATGTGTTCAAATGTTGCAAGCCTTATAAAAGGTTATAAGACTTAACTGTTTTCTGAAACCTGCCACGTCTACATTACTTCATAAATATTTGTATTTCTGCCATCCCAGAGTAGAGGAAGGCCTGTGGTTTATCAGTTTGTTGCCCTCTGCTTTTATTCACTGCTGAGCTTCCGAAGAATTCCCACACCTTTGTCCATGAGAATGTCTTTTACTCAAAACTCTCTTAATGTACTTTATGCAAAAACATTTTGGACGATACATCGAGGTGCCCCCGCAATGAGGCTATGGGCAAACTCTCTCCTGGCCTTTTGTCCTTGTGAGCATTCATCGGTCAGCTATGCAAAAAATCAAATACCAGAATGGCTATTGAGGGAGGAGAGTATGAGGGGCATTTGAGGTGTGGCAGAAGGTTCATAATCTGTTAGAATCTATCTTAAAAGCATCAAGCGACCTCACACACTGTTTCCAGGTTGATCTCTTACTCTTCATTTAATTACGGGTTAATCTTATTTCATCACTGCCAACCCATGAAATGCACTTGGCTCCTCTGCACCTAGCCAACCTCCTCTTAATACTTCATGGCCAGGGTCAAAGGTCAATACAACTTTATAAAGTAAAGCAATACGTAGTGGCTTCGTTCATTACAAAAAGAAAATGTCTTCTGAGATTGCCGTTTTAAAATTGGTTTTGTATCTTCTCAGCCTTTTTAGGAGATTGAAGAAAGAACTCCAAGAAATAAATAAACCCAAAGCCACAATTGCCAAGGGAAAAAAAGACATAAAATTAATTCTATTGTAAAAATACTTTGGAGTTCTCCTCCCTGTAGACCTGACACATGAGGAGAACCTGGGTTCTAGGAACATGGGTCATGGTGAAGACTCCTTGACCAGTCAAGTGTCGTGCACATTGAAAGCACAGCCGTCCAAACGAGGGTGGCGTTTTGTTTTGTTTTTTGTTTTTGTGAATTCCATAAGACTATGCATTGTGGGATATTGAGATCTGTGACTTAAAAACAGGAATTGCCTATGACTTGGTATCGTTGACCACCTCCTGAACTGACTCGGGGCTTCTTGAAGACAGCTGCAATGTGGGCCATGCCCAGGATATTGGGGTAGAGAGACGCTCCCCGACTAGAGATCGGAAGGGCTACTAGAAATCAGCCGATTGGAAGAAAAGAGAGTCCGCACATTCCAGGCGGAAAGCAAAGTATGTTCAAAGGCAAAGAGCTGCTATGCCAAAGCATAAAACAATTGAGTTAATTAAGTATTATTTTATGTTTCCCTGGTGGCTACTGTCTTCCTTGGCTACCTATTTTCTTCCTATTTTCTTTATTCTTCCTCATAAGATCTAAATCAATCAAAGGGTAAGGACATTTAGTTTCACTGTCCAATTTCCCCAAGTCTTATTAGATCGTTTCCGTCAATCGTACAGGGAAAAATGACAATGGGAAATAATCAATCCCTTCCTAACGACATTCGCATGGCCCTGTGCACACTAGAGCAGAGAGCGAGAGTGGCGGCCAGCGTGGAGGTGGTGGTGCTGGCCCTGGCTGTGGTCCCAGCTCCCTGGAGCGGAGTGTGCGCATCCCCTTCCTCTTCCCAGGCTTCAAATTGGTAGGGCCGTGGTGGGCGCTTTGACACCCCAGAAATCAATAAATGCCACACATCCAGGCTTTCTCCCCCCACCCACCCCAGCAGACTAGTTTACCTGCACACCACGGGTTAAATGCCAGAGATCTTGACAAAAAGATGAACTTTTAGGTGGCAGGGGAGAAGGAAAGGAGAGGTTTTGACTACTTGAAGAAGTGAAATAATCGTGAAGTTTACATCAATTCATAATATTGATTGAACCAAACGAAACTTTTGATTTTCAACTATTTTTGAACCATGAAAAATTTCATATGGCTCAACCTAATACGTAGGCTGCAGGTAACAGAAAACCCAACAAATGGTAACTTAAATAAATAAAATTTCTCTCATGTAACAAGAATCCAAAGCAGCCCTGGGATGATAGGACTGTTTCATTATGCTGTCAGAGACCAAGGGTCTTTCTAGATTTTTGCCCTAACTCCCTTAGGAAATGGATTTCTGTGCTCACACTTGTCATCTCATGGTCACACCTGTCTGCTGTGTTCCAGGCATCATGCCTGCACCCCAGGCAGGAGAATGGGGTAGGCGAATGGCTATGTCAGTCAAGGTTATTGGTGTTAATCAGGAAGATAAAAGATTTCCCTGGTGCCCCGTTCAAAAATTTCCCTTTAAATCTCATTGACCGAAATCTGTCACACGGTCACTCCCAGACCCAGAGAGAGAAGAACGAGATTACTACAGCAGATTTAGACCAACCATGATTCATCCCCGGCACTGGGGTGGGAGCCTACTCTCTGGGAGGGGAAGAGCTCTCAGTCACCCCCCCGAGCAGGCTGGGGTGCCATTGGGTAAGAAGAGTAGAGAGGGGGTGGGGGTCGGTAGAGGGAGGACAACAAATGGTAGCCCTCACCATTCCCTTCTGATTATTAATCTGGACATCTTCAGATTTTTAAAGAAACTGACAAGATTGTCCATTTCTGGGTGTAAATACTCTGAGTTTGGTACAATGTCTCACACTGGCTGCTTAGCACTGTGCCCACTTCAGATGCAGCTCCGACACCACTCAGTCAGACACATGGGCTTTGCAAGGTTCACATGATCATAATACTACAGTCCATCCTTGAAAGCTCAGCTTCACACTTTGGTGTATATGAGGCATCGTGGGCTGTTTGCAGCTTTAAACGGTGAGCTTAAAAAAAAAAAAAATTAACAGGGACCTGACTTCAGGTGAAATCAGTGACCTGGAACCTTGACTGAACAGATAGTTAGAAGATGATAATGATAGAAGGCAATATATGTTTTTGTTTTGTTTTTTGTTTTTTTTTTGTTCATTTGTTTGTTTCTTTTGTGAATAAAAAGCCTAATGCTGGTCATTTGGAGGAAGCCAAAAAGAAGAAGAAGAAGGGGGGGGGAGGAGGGGGGAGGAGGGGGGGGAGGAGGAGGAGGAGGGGGAGGAGGAGGGGGAGGAGGGGGACACTCCTCTGTGATGACGACTGTATCCTTTGAGAAAGCCGATGTGGCATTTACCTACTCTGGTATTTCACAATCATGATTGGTAGCCTTGCTTCAGCAATAACGGCAGGTGTGCCTCCTTATAACCCCCAGTAATAGACTGGTCTGGGTTAACTACTGTTGCTGCTTCGCTGTCCCATTGATTTGCTTATGGCTGCTCTGTGCTTGGCTGGGCTTGGTTGAGAAGCATCGACGATGCAGACCTCGGAAACACGGTTATAAAATACTTTTGGTCACATTTATGAGCACAAGACCTAGAATGAGGCACACTCCGGCTCTAAGCAGACGAGGCCCTTTACTGGCAATGTGAGTTTGAACAAGTCCCTTAATAGCTCAGCCCCAGTTTCTTCATCTGTAAAATGATACTTTGTCAGGTCACTGTAGGGATTAAATGACACAAGTAAGTAAAGCAGTTAGCATATGGTAAGAACCTAATAAGCGGAAGTTACTGTGGACGTTTACGTGTGTCTCATTCAAAGAAAGTTCTTCTGAAATGATGTCATTTGTGATGACTGTCCCTTTCATCATAACAAATATAACACAGGTTTTGTTGTAATAACTGCGGTTTCCAAGGACCAACGCGCCATCACTAATTCTACACTTCCTTCCAATTGTACTTCTTGCCAATATTATCTGTGCATGTTTGGAGAATATCATTTCGCTTTTGTCCTTTTATCTTCAACAGCAAAACCACTCATTCTCCCAACAGTTATAAGTCTCATAACTTTGAAAATATATGTAGCAATGAAAGGAATCTCTTCTATCACTTTGAGATGGTTGGAAAATAAGGCACTTAAAGGCATTTCTATAATTAAAACATAAAAATCAGTATCATTATCTCTCAATCTCTACTTAATGCTCATTAGGAATAAAGCAATACATAAGATTATGTGGTTATAATTCTACAAAGGATCAATTAAAATGGTGCATTTGCCACCAACCACACTATTCCCGTGGGTTTGGTCCTTTATAAATACAGAATCACATTTAACTTTAAATCCAAGCAACCAGAAAGCTCAAATACGCACTTTTTGATAATCACAGTTTAGGCCTACAGGACTCTAAAGAATCATCCAAATAACAAAAGAAATTAAAGCTAATTTAAGTTTAAGGGCAAGATTACGCTATTGCATTCTGGTTGTTGGTATATTACCAGTGTACGTATGGCGTGTGTATCATGATACCATAAGTTAACAAATAGTGTTCAATGTTCTGAAAGTTTAATTTCTTTACAAATTGTGGTATCATTGATGTATTAGTTTTAGGTGTACGATAAAATGATTTGATATTTGTATACAGTGGAAAACGATCACCACAATAAGTCTAGTTAACACCCACCACCATACATAGGTATACATTTTTTTCATTTCTTAATTATATTGGCTAAATAAGAATTAACACATGATATCCTATACATTTGTGGATGACTCAAGATTTTGCCATTGGCTATTTTATAAAACAGTCTTATCCCTCCATCCTACCAAAGAAAAGAATCTCACTGGACCTTTCCATAAATCCTGTATCAAGTGTCTTTAACCTCAAAGAATAGAAGCTATCACAACACCAGCCACAAGATGGCACTCTAATAGCAGTAATACTCGAGTATACGGCGGACAACAAAACAATTTTTAAATCTAGAGTTAAAACAGATTATATGGATATACATTATATTATTGGGTAAATGAAAAGATCAAAAAGCTGACTGTAAATATGAATTACATATACAATAAATTTTCTTTTCCCACTGACTTCTATTAAAAAATCAAAGATGTGTTTCCCTAATGTGTTTCTTTAGATAAAAGTTGATGTGTGTGATATAATAAATTATTATGTAACAGAGCAACATCTTTTATGTTGATATATTTGAAGGAAAATTCTATTTTAAAATGTTTTTAATTTAATTTTATTTTTTAAAGAGAGAGAGTGAGCAGGCGGGAAGGGCAGAGACAGAGGGAGAGAGAATCTTAAGCAGGCTCCGCACCCAGCTTGGAGCCCGAAACAGGCTCGATCTCCCGACCCTGAGGTCACGACCTGAGCCGAAATCAAGAGTCAGATGCTTAACCAACTGAGCGGCCCAGGTGACCCAGAAAATTCTATCTTCAAACCTTTATTAAAATGTTAAAGATTTAATAAAGGTATTCAAATGTCCAAATCCAAATGTTATACAGTTAAGATTCATTTCATGTTTGAAATAAACTGCACTAAATACATGGGGCTAAAAATCACCCAGACATAACCCCTTTGAGGTGCTCCAAAGTGGTTTCCAATAGTTGCTGAAGGTTTTAGAAATAAATAGTCTGGGCCAAACTAAAGGAGAAGAACCGAACACAGCAGAGGCAGCAGTGAAAGCAGGTCAGCAAACGACCCAACCCAGCAGCAGACCCTGCAAGTCCCTGGAAGTTGTTGAGGCGATGGGAAGCCCACCGACCGAGACGCATCATTGGAAGGGTTGTGGAAATCTGTGAAAGGGTCCTTAGTGAGCCAGTGATTCTTTTTTTTTTTTTTTAATTATGAAGCTATGCCTGAGTGAGAACCACATTCATGTTAAAATAAACATGTTTCTGAAGCTATAGTATTTTACTCAAACATCATTGTTTATCAAATAACTCTTGTTTAAGGACTGATTTTCAGCTGTCTCTCAAGTCACAATACAATTCATAATGATGGGGTCACAGGTGCCCCACCATCTGGCTCTCCATCCTTGCCTAACTGTTCTCATTGGCCACGAAGCTCCAATCCACAGTCCAGCCAGCAAGCCTGCTCCCTGTTCTGAGCGCTGCTCCCTCACCCCCCATGCTTTGCTGTGGCAAAGATGGCAAATGCCATTCCATAGCGTAGGCCTGTCGCTGGGCTAGCCTGGGCCCACATTTCCCAGCCCCCACGCTCCCTTGCATCTAGGTGGGACAGTGTGACGAGTTCTTGCGATGGAATCATGCGTGTTGCTTCTTGGCCAAGAGGATTAAGAAGTAGCAGTGCCTTCTCTGTGCGTTTTCTTTCCCTACCTACCAAGGGGATATTGACACACAGGATGATGTTGGAAGCCACAGACGGAAGGTGGTAGAGACTCCCTCAGCTTGGGGTTCTGAATGATGGTGTGGAGCGAGCCTTTCTCCACTCCTATACCCTACCCTCCTGTCCACTCCTGCTACTCAACCAGGAACATCTGGTTTGGATTTTATAGGAGTAAGAAATAAGTTGCTGTTATGCTAAGCCATGAAGCCTCTTCTTTTTCTTCAATACAGCCAGTAACCTTAACTAATTTATTTGTAAAGCTATTTTACTACTTGAAATGTCTTTTCCATTGTAAGGGGAGATGGAGACTGTTTATTAGGCACCTATGTATCAGAGACATCATAATAGTGACGTCTTCATGGTGATTTCTATACAGTATCATTTTGTAAATCTTCCCAATCCCAAGAGCTAGTTATTACCATGTTATTGGCCTTGACTTATACTACTGGATAGTTCTGTTTAGGTGTAGGCAGTCTCTGACTTGTGAACATTTTATATTAGAAGGTCCAGCTGAAGACTTAATTCACCGCTGGGGAGGGGGTTGAGTAAGCCAAAGATTGATGGGGAAAATATGGGAGATGGTCACATGACATTCTAAAGTATTTAAGTCTGGCTGTACCGTAGATATAAGCTTTGGGCTACGTAAAGAGATAATGGAGAAAAATAGAATTGATAGACAGTAGGCCCCAGATCGAGAATGCTATTGAATGATGACAATCCCTCATATTACTGTCTGGTATATATGAATGACCCTAGAATTCTTTGCCCAAGTAGCCCCCTCTTTCAAGTGATGGTGCTTGGGGGTGACTAGAGATTGACTTCGGACATACAGGCTGGGGTATCCACATGCCTGTGCCTGAAGTTTCTATGGTAGTAGATGACCCAGTGTGGGAGAAGGGGAGTGGCTCTTCAAAATTCCTGTGTGAAACTTCAAGAAGCCTGATAACTCCAAATTTGAGTCTGACCTACAAGCCTTGGGACCTTCTGAGAAAGTTAGAAAGATAATGCCAGAAGTGGTGGGGATGACCAGGGGTACCTTTGGCCAGGGTTTGTTGTGCCAGTTGAATGAAGTGAAGTGAGGAGAAACTGAGCCATAGCGGACACAACTTCTATCTGCCCCTCACCTCGGAGTCAGAACTTGGATTCCACAATCTAATGAGGGTAACATGGTGGGAGGAAGATCTTCATGTTGTTGTATGCAGAATGCTTAAGCACTTGGAAGTTGTGTAGGGGATGGGAAGACCCAGTGTGCTTGGAGAGAAGAGCAGAGGTGAATCCGAAGGATCCAACACAAGAACCCTGCAGGCCACTCCAAAGACATGAGCAATACAGAGCTTTGGGGATTGCTAAGCAGAGCAGAAAATCCTGACAAAGATGCTGTGCTGACTAAAGACTGAGCATGGGAGAGAAGAGGAGAGAATGGAGAGATCTTGTGAAGGCCGCATTGCTCTTAAGAATGGTAGACATTAATGCAACGTGGGCATACAGAAATATAGAAACAGGCTTTGGTTTTTAAGATTTTTGGCATGAGAGATTTCGGGGTTTTCATGGGGCCAAATCAAATGAAAGTTTTAAATAAGATTTAAAATTTTTACTTTCTTCTTCTTTTTCAGGACTACTTTTGTACCTCCATAACTTTTAAAATTTTGCATTTCACTCCTGTATGTGTGTGTGTGTATGTGCCTGTGTATATGTGTGTGTGCCTGTGTATATGTGTGTGTGCCTGTGTATATGTGTGTGTGCGTATGCCTGTGTATATGTGTGTGTGCATACTTATTTTTAAAACAGTGCATAAAGTTGATTTTTCCATAAATATGATCAAACAGTAGAAACTTCAGGTTGAGTGAAGTCCAGAGACGTTATATTTGGAAGTGACAGGGATTTGGGTGTCCCTGAAATCACTCAGCCTTTGTGCCTCCGAGTGCTGCCAGTGTGGACACCTTTCCATGTCACTGTCCCCAAAGGCATTAGCCTCTAATGCATGGAACCAATACATGGAAATGAGAATCAAAAGGGTATAATATTAAAGTTTAAATCAAGAGAGCAGATTCTTTTGGCTTCGTTTTGGTAAAGATCATCTAAATTAAACATTAATTTGAACCTATATGCAATTGCCTTGAGCTGTCTTCAAGAAAAGGTAACTCGTCTATAGTTGTTAAATTTCGACAGGCAATTACAGCCACATTCACCTTTTGTTGGGACATCTACAGGAGTGAGATGTCTCTAAATCATTAGCATTCTTCTCCACAACTGGAAAATTCCATCACTTCCAACGAGTTTTCAGACTGGCTCCTTTGGGTCCTGTGACTGCAAAGTGCCAGTTAGAACGTTGCAAACAATGGGCTCACAAGGCCTGGAAGAATTCCAAATCATTTTAGTGGGCTTATCAAGCCTTCTTCTGGACAATGGAAAAAATGTGGGAAATGCAGCAGCTACGTTAAAGAACATTATTGTTCAACACTGAGACGCCTCTGTGCACTGTGTTTGGATACACTTTAAAGTTCATGGGATCAGGGCATCTCAAGTCAGAAGAGGCCTTACAAGGTCATTTAAATCTTTCATTCTCTTCCCCATTTTATATAGACAGATTTATTTATATCAACACATTTTTATAATGTTAACCCTGTGCCAAATACGGGTATTGCTGTGACGCAGCAAGAATAAAGCCCCCAGTATGAGTCAGTAAAGACAGCACAACTGTTGGAGCAGATATGAGGGAAGGTGCCATTGGAGATGTGGCCATGCTGAGTGTAACAGAAAGTTCCCAAGCAAAGTGACGAGGTCTTTGAGCGCAGCTAAAGCAGCAGAGGTGGTTCTCCCTGTGCACGTTATCAAGCAGCACCCAGGAAAGAGTCCTTGATCACCACCCTTGCTAAGCATCCCCATATGCTCTTGGGCCCCGGACCAGTTCATAGAATTGTGTTTGAAAAATCTTGATCTCTTAAAGAAGACTGTGGAGTCTTAGTTTATCTTTGGCTCTCATACCCTTAAGTTTGGATATTTAACTAATTTTAACTTTAACGTGGGTCTAATTTATTTGCAGTTTCATTTTCCATGAAATTCAGTTGATGTAAAAGTTCTCATCTCATACTGTGTATCAAAATAAAATTTTGAACAATTACTTAGTTCTTATCTGTCCTCACGATTTGTACCCTTTTTAACTCTACTTAATGGAAATGAATGGTTGAACTTTCAGTGTGGAATTGTGAGAGCTTAACAGTACACATTTATGAAATAAAACCATCTTGATTAATATAAAAAGAAGTGGAGTGGTCAGCAAAGCCTTTTCAGAAAAGGTGGGAGGTGAAGTCAGAAGTGCTGTTTAGATGAGATCTGCGAGGCTAGGAGAGCATGTGAGGTAGAGGGAATGAGATGCAGAAATGTGCGGAGGTAGGAAAAACAACGCCGGCCAGTAGGATATCAACGCACCGGGTGACCTGATGGAAAGTTCACAGAAGAAGTAGGAGCCAAGGCAAGGTAGGCCTTTGTAACCATGAGTTCTTCAGACCCTTCTGAGAGTGGTGATGAATAGCAAAGCTTTTAGAACAGGCGATGAATAATAAACCCACCTATTGAACAAGGAACTCACTCATGGAAAAAGGAAAAAGGAAAAAAAAAATTAAGGAAAAAATTGATTCTGATTTAAGAGAAACTATGGATCTGATCTTCCCACTAGAGAAATCTAGAATAACGACTTCCGTTTATGCTTGATGAGCTGGGCTTCTTACAAACTCATCTCTAGGAAACAGGCCCTGTGCCCTGCCAGTTACCCCTTTGGTGCTGTCACCTATTAGAATAAGAAGTAGCAAGCCTGGGGAAATGATGTCTCAACACTCTGAGGACATATCCTTTCCGGATAGTGCTAAAAGGATGTAGGCTGGAAGGGGGGTTGTGTTACCACTGACTTGGGTGGCTTAAACAACAGAAATTGATTTATAGTTCTGGAGGCTGGGAAGTCCGAGATCAAGGTGCTAGCCGATCCAGTTTCTGGTGAGATCTCTCCTCCTTGCTTGTAGATAGCTGCCTTCTTGATGTGTCCTCCCATGCCAATGAGAGAGAGAGAGCAGAGAGAGAGAGAGCAAGAAAGCAAGAGAGCTCTTTTCCTCTTCTAAGGCTAGTTTTACTAGATTAGGACCCCACCATGAAGACTTCACCATTGATTGTCTCCTAAAGACTGTGTCTCCAGACACAGCCCCATTGGGGTTTAGGGCTTCAACACATGGTTTTTGCTGTTGTTGGGGGATGAGGCACAGTTTAGTCCACAGCAGGAAGGCAGGTGCAACCATCGAATCAACTGAACATTGAAGATTTTTCATTTACGCAGGATTTGAGAAACCATGTGGTAGTTGCCCAATCATTACTGTGGCAGGTAAGAACATAATATTTTCACCTGACCTCAGCCAAAAGGCCAAGAAGTGATAGCATGTAATATTTTCTACCACATTCTTTTATATATTAAATTTGTGTAAATCACAGTACATGATTAAGGAGTTATTTTCAGAAAAATGTATGTAACTGTATGGAATAAAGTCGGCTGCCCAATCTACCCTTTGATAATCATAGTTTTCACTTAACTGATCACTGGGCATGTGTTGGGGTTTTACATGTTATCTCATTGACCCTCACAATAATGCTCTGATGTAAAGATCTCCACTCCACGGGTGAGAAAATTGAAGCTTGGCGAATTTAGGTAATAGGACAAGACAGAGCCAGATTTCAAACTCAGGCTTGGATGATTCCTAAGCCCAGAAATTCCCTTGTACCATCTTGGCATTCTTGGTATTATATTGTCTTTCACTGCATTGATGACATAACAGATAGAAATGACATTTTCAAAAATCAAGATATTGAAAGGATTGGGGCATGACGACCATCAAAATTACCGAGAGAGTTCTTCATTTTTTGTTTAACCCTGATGTAGTTCTCACCTCTTACCATAAAATACAAACAGGCACAAAACCAGGTGGAGGGAATCAGAATGTCTAAGGACACTATAAATATATATGCCCCCAACAGGGGAGCAGCAAGATACACAAGCCAACTCTTAACCAGAATAAAGAGACATATAGATAAAAATACATTAATAGTAGGGGACCTCAACACTCCACTCTCAGAAATAGACAGAACACCCTGGCAAAAACTAAGCAAAGAATCAAAGGATTTGAATGCCATACTCGACGAGTTGGACCTCTTAGATATATACAGAACACTACACCCCAGAACCAAAGAATACTCATTCTATTCTAATGCCCATGGAACATTTTCAAGAATAGACCATGTTCTGGGACACAAAACAGGTCTCAGCCGATACCAAAAGATTGAAATTATCCCCTGCATATTCTCAGACCACAACGCTCTGAAATTGGAACTCAACCACAAGGAAAAATTTGGAAGAAACTCAAACACTTGGAGACTAAGAACCATCCTGCTCAGGAATGACTCGATAAACCAGGAAATCAAAAATCAAATTAAACAATTTATGGAGACCAATGAAAATGAAAATACAACAGTCCAAAACCTATGGGATACTGCAAAGGCAGTCCTAAGGGGGAAATACATAGCCATCCAAGCCTCACTCAAAAGAATAGAAACATCTAAAATGCAGTTTTTATATTCTCACCTCAAGAAGCTGGAACAGCAACAGAGGGACAGGCCTAATCCACGCACAAGGAAGCAGTTGACCAAAATTAAAGCAGAATGTCTAAGGACAGGGCCTAGGGATCTGTATTTTCTAAAGTTACCTCGGTGATTCTAGTGACTGGCCTAGATTTGAGAAGTAGTGAGTTGATATGTCTGTCTTAATCCCCAGAAACTGTGAATGTGAACTTTTTTGGAAAGAGTCTTTGCAGATTCAATTAAATTAAGGCTTTTTAGATGAGATCATCCTGGATTATTTAGGTGGGCCCTAAATTCGATGACAAGTAGCCTTCTAAGAGACACAGAGATGGGAAGGCCATATGAGATCAGAATTATGTACCCACACACCACAGAATGCCTGGAGCCACCAGAAGCTGAAAGAGGCAAGGACGGATTCTCCCCTTGAGCCTTCAGAATAAGTGCAGCCCTGCCAACACCTTGATTTCCGGCCTCTAGAATAAAGAGAGAATCAATTTCTGTTGTTTAAGCCACGAGATGTGTAGTAATTTGTTAGAGCCTTCCGAGGAAGCTAATACAAGGACCTGCAGATTTAGGTGGCATGAAGTAGCAAAAGTAATTAAGGCAGGATTGAATATGGGAGACAGAAAATAATTGGAAATAATATAGGACATCTTTTTGCCACTCAAGAATGCTCACGATTTAATAGGCTATTTTGATTTTGGCCTTGCACCATTCAAAATTCCATCTTTACATCATTAACCATTTCAAAAATGTTGAGCAGACTTGTAAATTTCTATTTACATTAACTGAGAAAGGTCATTCAAGTCAATGTAGTTAAACCCACTGTGCTCGAAGGCTTTGTGAGTCCTAGAGCCTTAGGAAAGCATTATAATTCAATGCCTTGTGGTGGGGCTAGGCAGTTAGTGGTGAGGTTAATAAAACCAGAGTAAATAGATAATAATTACCCAGAGAATATGAATCCACTAAGAGGGCGGGGGATGAAGGGGGAGAGATACCTTTTTTTCTTTGTGCCTCTGGAAATACAAATGCCATTAACTTCTGTTCTTTAGCAAGAACAGCTCCCGTAGTGAAGGCCTTCCCTCTCCTTTGGGAGACAGTGCAAGACAGGCAGTAACACTTCCATGGTTAACATGATCAAAAATGAGCAGAAGACAATTATCTATGGTCTTCTTGGATATCAGGCCAATAATTCTTTCCCCTATCTATTTGTTTTAAAATAGTATGTCATCTCTTCAAGGACTCAGGGCTGAATGCCAATGATCTACATGTCAATTAAAAATAAACAAAAAAGCTATGTATTAAGTTCGATTTTACTGCCAGTGAAGAAAACATCCAGTGTAACGCTGGGCCAACCTAAGGTGGTAGTATTTTATCTGTATTCCAGACTATGGAAGGACCTCTTGAGATGACACTAGAACATCGTATTAGAAATACATCAAGTCAGTTTTCCCAAATTTATGTGTCTAGCCCTAACATCCTCCCTAAACTCCAGACCGGACACTCCTAAACACACCTGGCATCGCCACTTGGATGAGTAGCCAAAAAAGAGCCTTTGATTCCCGCTGCCCCCCACTTTATTTCTTCCTCAGTGTTCCCTATCTCACCACCGTTCACCAAATTGCTCAAAACAGAAACTGTGGAGTCATTCTCTCCTCTTCTCTTTCCGGCAACCTCCTTACCACCCATCTATATCAGATAACATTGTTTCAGTCTTCCAGAAACATCCTGAATCCCACCACTTCCCTCAGCCTGCTCCATCCTTTGTTACCTAGATCACCACAATAGCCTTTAACTGGTCTCCCTGCTTCTACTCTGGCCCCCAGAGTTTGTTCTCTAGCCAGCAACCAGAGTTTTAAAATATATATCGGATCATAATATGTCTTCCCTACTTTAAGCCTTTCAATGACTCTGGATTATTTAGCATATAGGCAACTGTTGAAATTGAGACCCTCCCTCTCCCCCATTAACTGCAGCTTTAACAAGACCAAAGGTCTGTTGATGATGCCTCCACAGACCAGGGACCCTGACAACCCCGTATTTTATTGTTCTACTGCCTATAAGGCTATAACCTTGAAGATACGCATATTACTTTTACTCTCATCCTATTGGTCAGAAATTAATTGTGTTACCACATTTAACCATAAGAGAGGCTTAGAAATATCTTTGTGTCATGTAGTCATATACTGAGCTGGAAAGTATGGGTTCTATCAAAACAGCAAAAAGGAAGAATGGGTATTCAGGGATATTACGGTAGACTAGGCTGTGGTAATAAGAAGACCCAAATATGTTATGGCTCAACAAAATGAAAGTGCTTTTTTTTTTTTTTTAAATGTAGGAGTTTTGGGAGAGTGACCTGGCTGTTGGCCCGACATTTCTCAACGTGGTCATTAGGGTTCCAGGTGATGCCGTGCTCCGTCATCTTTAACATATGGATTTGAATGTTGCCATCAGCATTTCCATCCCAGAGAACAAGAAGGGAGAAGTGGCCCAGAGATGAGTGTGTGAATGATTTCTTATTGGGAAGAAGCGTGCATCACTTGTACTCACGTTGCATTGGCCGGTACTCCTTCATAGGACGCATCCAGGTGCAATATACACTGTGACATTTGGTCCGGCTATGTGCCCAGGAGAAAGAGGAGGACAGAGATTTCGATGAACACCAAGCCAATTTATTATCCCACACACAATAAATTCCAAACTTTCTTCAGGCTTCCTCCTGCTAACTTAGACCCAGCGTCCCTGGACCTCTTTCTGGTCCTTGAACTTACCAAGTCTGTTTTCACCCCAGGGGCTTTGCAACTGCTTTTTGTTCTGTCTGGAATCCTTTCCCCCACATTTCACATGTCTCGCTCCCTCACTTCATTGAGTTCTCAGCTTAACAACGATCTCCTCAGAGAAACAGTCCGCAGCCCCCCCTCCGCCCCCTCCGTATCCCTGATATTTTTCATCACCATCAGATCCCTTATCATGTTTCCTTTTACTCATAGAAACTACAATTTGTTCACTGCTTAGTTACGGCCTACGCCTACTCATAACTTACATTTATTGGATAGAATTATTTGTTTGGTGCATTGCTCTATCCCTAACTACTTAGGAAATTGTCTTGGAGGGCACGCAATAAATATTTGTGGATTTTAATTAATTAAAGGTAGAAACTCTCTTGATCACAGATGAGATTTAATTTACCCTAACATTTATGAACCAATACATTTGCATTCTTACAGATTTTCTTTCTCAAAGAACATTCTCCAGGATGTTTAATATTTGCGTCCATTATGTATAGAATGGGGATTATCACGTTCATATTTCCTAGAATGTTCATCAAGATTCTATGAGAAAACGGTGTAGGCCACATGGTCAAATGAGCAGTGTGTATTCGACCAGGGCTAGATATGACCTCTAATGCCTCAACTGCTGGATTCCTACAGCGAAAGCATTCACAAGTACAGAAAAGGGGGAAGTCTCTTAATCATTCACATTCCTGACATGTCATGTTATCTAAATTTAGGGGGTGAAATGAAGGATCTAAAGCATAGCTCTCAGCTATCTTGATGGTAAAGTGAAAAGTAGGCAAGTTCTGAATTGCCTTTCATGGAATCAAGTAGTTATTTTATAAGAAACTATCGAGACTCTAAACCTTTCTAGTGCCAGTTTGGTTGCAATAATATAAGAGTATAGACTATTACAGTCATTCTTTCAGCATGACCTGTTGAAAAGAAAGCAGAACAAAATCCTTCTGGTAACATTCTGCACTGTGTCTAATGCATTATTGAACTTGTCAGGCACTTCCATTGGTTTTTACTTTCAAATTAAGAATACCTTCAATCATAGAGTTGACGAATGACATCTGCTATATTCCAATGGACAGAATCATTAAGGGTGAAATGGTTACACTAGCAAATCCAGTCTCCTGGATAATTCTTGCAAAAAGCTGTGACCAAAACAACTCGTATGGGCAGGATCACGAGAAATGGCTCCCAAACACTGAAAGAGCCTGAGAATACTTAGCTAGTAAAAAACATTGAAGTCATTGTTTTAAAATAAAGAGTTACTCTATTTGTTTTTGTAGCAATCATTTTTTTATTATGTTCAGTGAACCACTATATAGTACATCATTAGTTTTGATGTAGTGTTCAATGATTCATTAGTTACATATAACAATCATTTTTTTAAAAAAATATGCTCTCCCTTGACTCTCTAGAATAAATAGCTTTCCTCTGCTGTTTCTGCATAATTTCATAGATGTCACTATTGGGTTACCAGTGGGCAAGGTGGAGTGAGCTGGTCTTAGTCTCCCTCATGGCTCACTCTGGCCCTGGCAGTTTCTCCTTCCCACATCGAGCCAGAGAGGGGTAAAGGTCCTGTATATAATGCCTTATCAGACTAGCATACATCTGCTGGGAGGAGCTGGGATTTCTGACGGTGACTGAGGTGTGATTCCTGTGAGAGGGTCCATGAAAGGCCACACTCCGACCCCTGCCCAACATCCACACACACAGTTGTCAGTATAATTGCTGTCCCTACTTTGTATTCATCACCGTGCTACTCAACCTTCTCTACTTCAAGTTGAGCTGCACCCTGGGAGATGTAGTTTCTACATGGATATCAAAATAGAATTGCTGATTGAGGAGAAAGCTAGGTTATGACTTTGGCTGGCTCAGATGACAGCTCTACTGTTTCTGGCCAGTGCATTCCCTAGTCCTGGAGTTAAGAGCAGGCAGTGGGGGAGAGTCAAAGTCTTCCTCTTGCTTTGGGGTTGTTCTTGCTGTTCTGGTTCAAAGGGTAGCATTTGTGCCATCCACGAATGTGTTTCTCAATCCCTCCCCATTAATGATGCAGTTAGTGGCAAGTCCCTCTGAACTTTGACATATTGCCTCTTATTTTTAGTTTACAAAGATGGTGCCAGATTTTTATCTTTTTGTACATTTTCATGGGTATTTTAATAAGAAATTGAGAGGACGTCAGTTAGGTATTGCTGAAATTTAACCTGAAAATTTGTCTGAGTTATCTGGTTTTGTTTCTTATTAAGAAAGAGCAGTTGAGCAGAATGATTGACTCTGAAGGCTGAATGGGATCATAATTACCCCCTAAGGATCAGTCTCAAATACTCAGTGTCTCTGACTCTTGCAGATAGAAGGGAAATGGAACATCATCTACTTTAAACCCTCACTTTATCTTAGGAATCTGATGGCTGGAGAGGATTGGTGACTTGCCTAAGGACTCAGCTCATTAGGGATAGAGAGCTGAGCTCATGCTCCATATCATACTCCACGGCTAATATATTCTGCGTCTTCTATTTGCTATAATTTGAATAGAAGCAAGGAGAGGGAAAGGGGTAGGAGAAATACCAAGTACTTATTGTGGGTCAGGCCTATGCCGGGTTCTTACATATATTCTCCATTTTGATCTTCCTCACAACCTATTGAAAGTATGTACTGTTATCCACATAGAGCTAGTAAAAGACTTAATAAAAGTAAAATAAGAATTTTTATTTTTTATTATTTTTTTAAGATTTTATTTTATTTATTTGACAGAGAGAGAGACAGCCAGTGAGAGAGGGAACACAAGCAGGGGGAGTGGGAGAGGAAGAAGCAGACTCCCAGCGGAGGTGCCCGATGTGGGGCTCGATCCCAGAACGCCGGGATCACGCCCTGAGCCAAAGGCAGACGCTTAACGACTGAGCCACCCAGGCGCCCCAAGAATTTTTTAAATTTAACTTTTTTGCCAAGCAACTACTCACAACGCTGAATACATTTATCATAGAAAGTAAAAATAAAAAAAGCAAGAGATCTTTCTTTCTAATGACCAGACTGGGTCTCTATCCAGCGTATCTCCTATTAATACTGAGGTAGCTGGGAACTTGAGTCAGTAAGCAGGAAGTCACTGTGAATACTATAATGAATGAAAAGACTATGGACGAATTGGGGGAATGAGTCACTGGGAGATGAGGCTCTGTGCATTACCCCTACCCTACCAGAGCACACATATATAAATAATTAGATTCGCAGTCAGTCAAATGTCTCATAGGATATAGCTCAACAAATACCATCTTGTGATGCTTGGGCTTTCCTTTTTCCTTTACACTGGCCAGCCCCTTTGGTTCACATGGTCTTTATTCAGACAGGGTAGAGTAAAATTGACTAGATTTTCCCTTATATTATAGTCCTTCCTCCCTAAGATTACACTATGCCCTTGATTGGAGTTTTGGTTGTTGTCTAAGTTCTTCAAGCAAACATTTGCAGTCCCTAGGCTTACCACCATGATGACTAATCTCATTTACTATATGTAGATTAGACCACTTTTCCTTCTAGAGGACAACCTTCCTTCTTCTCTTTCCAAAATACTAGCAGGTGCTTTTATTATCTCTTCCATATACTCACCACCTAGATTTGTGCAACGATGTAATCAAATTGTGAAAGGAACTGAAGTCACTCCCTATGTATTAGTCATGGAGCCATAGGTCTAGAAGAGACCTTAGGACGCCATCTTACTTAAGACTCTCCCTAGGTGTGTGAATACCTTAGTTCAGGCACATTGTGAACTCATCTCCTCTTAATTAAATCCAAAAATGACATAGAACAGTTTCTTTGGAAATTCTCTTCAGCTGACATTTTTTTATAATAATTTTTTATTATGTCATGTTAGTCACCATACAGTACATCCCTAGTTTTTGATGTAATGTTCCATGAGTCATTGCTTGCATATAACACCCAGTGCACCAGCTGACAGTGATTATTCCTTATGTGTAAACACAATCTTCCTAATTTTGTTTAACTTTCTCTCTTCTTCAGTAGTCCCCCCTCCCAAGATGAGATGAGTAGAAGAACAGCATCCCAGGTTTGTGGAATGACTACACGGGCATCCAGGCAGAAGCTAGGCAGATAAATGAAAGGTGACCCCACAATGTTTTGGCTGAATGAATCCTGACCAAATATAGGAGCAGGGAGTGGCCTTGACATTCAGGGAGGTTTGGGCCTGAATCTCCTACACATAGTAGATAAAATTTCCATCTCACCTTAGTGATCAGTTGGCACAGGAAACCAGTTGGTCACTAAATCCAGAAAAGAACCAGAGGTGATAGGGCAGACCTCGGCGTAGGGCTCACTAGAAAAGGAAGCTACCCAGAGACCAGCTAAGCTGCTTTTATTATTCCACAAAGCAATAGTTACACCCCTCACAACGTCTCCTGTGTCCCAGAAGGATCTATTCCAGATAGAGCTTCTGAAGGAGAAAGTAGATATGCAAATGCTCTGACACCAGGAGGATCAGAACTACCTCCGTGACCAGAGCTATTTCTATAATCAAGCTGTGGGCAGTATTCCCTGCCTCCAAGGACCTTATGAAAATTTGAGAGACAGTTTTTGTTTTGTTTTGTCTTGTTTTATTTACCAAGTCTCATTAACTTAAAATAGCTGAGTGCTTGCTTGGTTGGGACAAAATACTCTTCTAGGACCAAACCAAAAAATTACCTTGACAGTCTTTTGAGGTGGTGAAGGGAAAGGAGAAAAATGAGTGTTATCAGGTGTGAAGAAAGCATTTCCCTTTTCCATCTCACTTTGACCTCTGACCACAGCAGCCACACAGACCAAGGTTTTCAGTCAGTAGCTTATCAAACCAGGGTACATGGCATGCTCACTAGGACATCCAGTTCACCAGCAGCAGTGGGAACTTCCTTCTATCTGTTCCCTGTTTATTCAAATGTCACATGTATAGCCTCACTGATAAATGTGTTTTCACTCCAAGATAGATTTTCCAAAACTTGGCATTTCATTGATTCTACAAGCAAAGGGACACAAGAAACAAGAAACCAACCCTGAACTTAGCCTGCCTGCCACCTCTTTGCGGATTGTGTTAATTAGGGGCTTTTAGAATCTCTATTCAAGAATCCTTTTGTTTTTCTCACCAGAAGAGTCAAATCTAAACTGGACTGAGGCTTAATTTTTAAAATTTGGAGAAGATATCATGGCAAAAAAAACCCAATACTTTGTAAAGGTGTACATCTCCCATGTGAACCAGGATGGAAATTACGCTTAATATGTAAAGCATTGTCCAGGGGTTTATGTTTTCAAGTGAGGATACCTTCTTTTCAAACAGAGATCTCCTCAAATTCATATATACCACTTAATACTTCTGGGCTTAAGACAAATAGAGATCTGCTCAAATTCATATATACCACCTAATAAAATAAGAGATAATTTTATTTCTGTGTATATGACTGGTAAACACTCGCTGTAAAAATTTTGTAAAATACAGACATCTATGCAAGAGAAAATGGAATCTTCTAGTCATGCCTTAATCATGAAAACCACTGCTAATATTTCAGTATTTCCTGCTAGTCCTTTTTTGATGCATTTTTATTTATTTTTATTTATTTTTTTTAAAGATTTTTTTTATTTATTTATTTGACAGAGATAGAGACAGCCAGCGAGAGAGGGAACACAAGCAGGGGGAGTGGAAGAAGCAGGCTCATAGCGGAGGAGCCTGACGTGGGGCTTGATCCCGTAACGCCGGGATCACGCCCTGAGCCGAAGGCAGACGCCCAACCGCTGTGCCACCCAGGCGCCCCTGCATTTTTAAAACACAGTTAAGATTAGACTATGTATAATGTAATAGGGGATAACATTTTGCAAATATTAAACCACCTTCTTCTGGTCCTCGGGTGGATTTATAATTAAAACATCAATTTCTTCACTAGAGCTAGAACTTAGCTAATTCTTAAGTGAGCTTGGGTAGTTTGTGTCTTTCAAGGAATTTGTCTGTTTCATCTAAGTTATCAAATGTATTGACAAAGTGCTTCATACTATTTTCGTGGGTAGTGTCTCCATATATAGTATCCATAGTGATATAATGTCTGCAGTGATGTCACCTCTCTCTTTCCTAATATAGGTAAGTTACAGCTCAACTTTTGTTTTCCTATTTAGTCTAGAGGTTTATTAGTTTTGTTGATCTTCTTGAAGAACTGAATTTTGGTTTTATTGATGTTTTCATACTGTTTTCTATTTCATTGGCTTTCACTCTGTATTATTTCTTCTGCTTACTCTTAGTTTACACTTGTATTTCTTTTTTTAAGGTGGAAACTGAAGGCTTATGCTTGAGATCTCTTCTTTTCTTTTATGGGCACTGAAGGCTGTAGACTTCTTTTCTGGCACTATTTTAGCTGCCCCCCACAAAGTTAAAATGCTGCTCTTTCATTTTTATTCAGTTCAAAATGCTTTCTAATTTTCCTTTTGACTTTTTATTTAACCCATGATTATTTAGAAGTATGTTCCTTAGCTTCCAAATATTTGAGGATTTCCCCAGATATGTTTCAATTATTTATTTATAATTTAATTCTACCACAAACAGAGAACAAATGTTATGTAATTTGAATGATTTAAGGTCTATTGAGGCTCGATTTATGGTCCTAAAAATGTCATGTCTTGATAAGTATCTTGTGTAAATATTGTGCCTTGAAAAGAATGTCTACTCTGCTGATCATGGGTGCAATGTTATACAAGCACCAATCAGGTCAAGTTGGTGTTTGGTATTGTTTAAATCTTGGACTGAAATTGTGGATTACTCTTTGGTATTCTCATTCTCTGTGTGTGTCTCATGTATTTTAAAGCTTCTGTTATTAGCACATAAGTATTTAGGATTATTATTCCCTCTTTTTCTAAAATTTAAATTCAATTAGCCAACAAATAATACATCATTGGTTTTAGATGTAGAGTTCAATAATTCATCAGTTCCGTATAACACCCAGTGCTCATCACATCACGTTCCCTCCTTAATATTCATCACCCAGTTATCCCATCTTCCCACCCACCTACCCTCCAGCAACCCTCAGTTTCTTTCCTATAGTTAAGAGTCTCTCGTGGTTTGTCTCCCTCTCTGATGACTTCCCATTCAGTTTTCCCTCCCTTCCCTTATGACCCTCTGCACTGTTTCCTATATTCCACATATGAGTGAAACCACATGATTATTGTCTTTCTCTGATTGAATTATTTTGCTCAGCATAATACCTTCCGGTTCCATGCATGTCAGTGTAAATGGTAAGTATTCATCCTTTCTGATGGCTGAGTAATATTCCATTGTATTGGCCAATAAGATCTAACAGTATATTAAAAGAATTATTCACCGTGACCAAGTGGGATTTATTCCTGGGTTGCAACTGTGGTTCAATATTCACAAATCGATTGACACGATACAACACATTAATAAAAGAAAGGACAAGAACCATGATTCTCTCAATAGATGCAGAAAAAACATTTGACAAAATACAGCATACTTTCTTGATTAAAACTCTCCACAGTGTAGGGATATGGAGTACATACCTCAATATCATAAAAGCCAGCTATGAAAAACCCACAGTGAATATCATTCTCAATGGAGAAAAACTGAGATTTACCCCTAAGGTTAGGAACACGACAGGGATGCCCATACTCACCGCTGTTGTTCAACATAGCACTAGAAGTCCTAGCCTCAGCAATCAGGCAGCAAAAAGAAATAAAAGGCAACCAAATCAGCAAAGAAGAAGTCAAATTCTCACTCTTTGCAGATGACATGATAACGTATGTGGAAAACCCAAAAGAATCCACCCCCAAATTGCTAGAACTCGGACAGGAATTCAGCAAAGTGGCAGGATATAAAATCAATGCACAGAAATCAGCTGGATTTTGCCACACTAACAGTGAGACAGAAGAAAGAGAAATTAAGGAATCGACCCATTTACAATTGCACCAAAACCCATAAATTACCTAGGAATAAACCTAACCAGAGAGGTAAAGGATCTGTACTCTAAGAACTACAGAACACATATGAAAGAAATTGAGGAAGACACAAAGAAATGGAAAAACATTCCATGCTCATGGATTGAAAGAATAAGTATTGTTAAAATGTCTATGCTGCCCAGAGCAATCTACACATTCAGTGCAACCCCTATCAAAATACCACTGACATTTTTCACTGGAACAAACAATCCTAAAATTTGTATGGAACCAGAAAAGACCAATATGCAGGGAATAAGCCCAGTCTTTTGGTACCAGTTGAGACTTGATTTGTGACCCAGTATGTGATCTAATCTGGAGAATGTTCCATGTGCACTCAAGAAGAATGTGTCTTCTGTTGCTTTAGGATGGAATGCTCTGTATATATCTGTGAAGTCTATCTGGTCCGGTCTGTCATTCAAAGCCCTGTTTCCTTGTTGATCTTCTGCTTAGATAATCTTTCCATTGCAGTGAGTGCAGTGAGTAATAATACAATACTATTATTGTATTATTATCAATGTGTTTCATTTTGTTATTAATTGGTTTATATAATTGGCTGCTCCCAAGTTAGGAGCATAAGTATTTATAATTGTTACATCTTCTTGTTGGATAGACACTCTAAGTATGATATAGTGTTTCTCTTCATCCCTTATTACAGTCTTTGGTTTAAAATCTAATTTGTCTGATATAAGCATTGCTACCCCAGCTTTCTTTTGATGTTCATTAGCATGATAAATTGTTCTCCACCCCCTTGCTTTCAATTTGGAGGTGTCTTTGGGTCTAAAATGAGTCTCTTCTGGACAGCATATGAATAGGTCTTGCTTTTTTATCCAATCTGATACCCTGTGTCTTTTGATTGGAGCATTTAGCCCATTTACATTCAGAGTAACTATTGAAAGATATTAATTTAGTGCCATTGTATTACCTGTAAAGTCACTGTTTCTGTGTATGGTTTGTTTCTTTCTGGTCTGTGTTACTTTTGGGCTCTCTCTTCACTTACAGGATCCCCTTTCATATTTCTTGCAGGGCTGGTTTAGTGGTCCCAAATTCTTTTAGTTTCTGTTTGTCCTGGAAGCTGTTTCTTTCTCCTTCCATTCTGAATGACAGTCTTGCTGGATAAAGTATTCTTGGCTGCATGTTTTTCTCATTCAGGACCCTGAATATATTATGCCAGCCCTTTCTGGCCTGCCAGTTCTCTGTGGATAGGTCTGATGCCAGTCTAATATATCTACTGTTGTAGGATAAGGAGCACTTGTCTCGAGATGCTTTCAGGATTTTCTCTTTATCTCTGAAATTTGCAAGCTTCACTATTATATGTTAGGTGTGGTTCTATTTTTATTGATTTTGACGGGGGGGGTTCTCTGTGATTCTGGACTTCAATGCCTATTTCCTCCCCCGTATTAAGGAAGTTCTCAGCTATGACTTGTGCAAATATTTCTTCTTCCTCTGGGATCCCAATAAATCTAATATTCTTTCATTTTATGGTATCACTGATTTCTCAAATCCTCCCCTTATGGTCCATTAGTTGTTTTTCTCTCTTTTCCTCAGCTTCCCTCTTTTCCATCTTTTTGTCTTCTATGTCACTGACCCTCTTTTCTGCCTCATTTACCCTAACAGTGAGAGCATCCATTTTAAACTGCATCTCAGTTAGAGTATTTTTAATTTTGGCCTGATTAAATTTTATTTCTGCACTAAGAGATTCTCTAGTGTCTTTTATGTTTTTTTCAATCCCAGCTAGTAACTTTATAATCATTATTCTGAATTCAATTTGTTACATTTTACTTATATCCATATTGATTAGATCTATGGCATAGAGTCTTGCCTCTGGTTCTTTCTTTTGCTGTGAATTTCTCTTTCTAGTCATTTTGTCCGGAGAAGAATAGATGAACAAGAGAACAAAATGAAAAATATCAACATGATCCTAGCAAAATACACACCAGACAAATCTGAAGAGGTCAGAAACCCGAAAAGAAAAGAAAAGAAAAGAAAAGAAAAGAAAAGAAAAGAAAAGAAAACAGGAAAAGAGAATATAATCTCACAGGTGCACAAAATGTGGTCCACTTGGTCCTAGATATATTTTGGTCTGTTTGTTAGAAGACACTAAATCCCAAAATTGTGAAGAAAGAAAAAATATATATATTTTAAGAAAATTTATATATTTTTATATATAAAACATTAATATATATAATTAAATATAGTGAAAGGAAGCCAAAAATGAAGAATATATCTATAAAGTGTAAATGTAAAAAATGAAAATTAAAAAAAGACTTAAAAACAGAAAGTTGATAAAATAAGCTAGGTGAAAAGGAAAAAGATTTTAAACTGAAAGACTAAAGATTCATGAGGGAAACCTAGAATTTTATATACTATTTTCCCCTAGCACATGAGTTTTTCAGGTCTGAGTGATCCATGAACTTGGTATTGGACTGATGTTCCTGCTGGTCTTCTGGGGTAGGAGCCTGTTGCACTGATTCTCACGTGTCTTTGCCTGGGTGGAGTTGTACTGTCTGTGCCTGGGGGCCTGGCTCAGTGTAAGCTGCTTTGGGTTTCCCTATGTGGCTTCTGTTCCCTGAAGGCTTTTTGTGACTCTTTGGAGGATGAAAAAATAAGTAAAAATGGCGGCGCCCTAATCTCCAGCCCCAGAGCTGAGTGATCGCTGCCCCCACTCATCAGTGCACCCTCAGGGAAAAGCAGTCAGTCCCTTTTGGGTGCACCAAACTCCACAGATTCCTGCAGTGCACACCTGCACCAATCCTGCTGGGGGGGGGGGGGGTCTCACTGCGGCCCCACAGCTCACTGGGCTCCTGCTCCGGGAGCAGTTGTATGATCATGCATGCACCTGGGTCACTCCTCCAGGAGGAAGGAGCAGGTTCTCCCAGCGGTTGTTCCTTGCCAGGCCCCTGCTTGGAGAGGGGTCACCCAGTTGTGCCGTGGTTTGCCATTTATGGAAACGCCCAGGTGAGAGGCCACTCCAGGGCTCACTAATTGTAGCTAGTTTCCCTCTGCTCCAATGCTTGGGAACTCTGCTGCACTCAGGCACCCCCGTTCTTTCTGTGACCCTGGGGATCCTGAGACCACACTGTCCCATGTAGGATTCTGCCCTGTTTCACCACCCGAGCACCTTCCAGGCAGGGAGTCCCTCACAGGAGCGGACTTCTAAAAGTTCTGATTTTGCTCTCCACTGCTACATCCCTTTTCAGTAGCCGGCTTCTGGAGGCTCTCTCCCCCTGAGGTTTATCTTCTGATATATCCCCTCAGATTCACGTCTCTGCATCTCCTACCTTGCAAAAAGTGGTTGCTTTTCTATTTGTAGAATTACCGCAATTCTTTTCTTAGATCTCAGGTTGTGTTGACAGGTGCTCAGAATGATTTGATAGAAAGCTAGCTGAATTCAAGGGACCAGATGAAACACAGGTCCCTGTTCTTCTGCCATCCTCGCCCTTATTCCCTCTTAATAAATGGATTCTTTCATCATTATTAAATCATCATTAATATTAAATAATTATTAAATTATTATTTAAAGCATATTAAATGCTTTATCCCAGATGATATACATTGTCTGGTATTAACATAGCCACACAAGCCGTCTTTGACTTTTGTTAGCATGGTATAGCTTATACACTATTTTCCCCTAATGCAGGAGATTTCTGTTAACCTTTTCTGTTAACCTCATCCTTTTCCGTTTACTTACTCGTGTCCATATTTAAAATGGGTTTCTTGTAGGTAATAGATAACTGGGTTTTGAGTTTTCCTTCCTTCCTTTCTTTCTTCCTCTTTCTTTCTTTCTTCCTCTTTCTTTCTTTCTTTCTTTCTTTCTTTCTTTCTTTCTTTCTTTCTTTCTTTCTTTCTTTCTTTCTCCTTCCTTCCTTCCTTCCTTCCTTCCTTCCTTCCTTCCTTCCTCCCTCCCTCCCTCCCTCCCTCCCTCTTTCTTTCTTTCTTTCTTTCTTTCTTTCTTTCTTTCTTTCTTTCTTTCTTTCTTTCTTTCTTTCTTTCTTTCTTTTTCTCCAATCTGACAATCTCTTCTTTTTATTTGGAATGTATAGACCTTTTAAATTTAATAGGTTTTGATGTGGTAATGTGTAAATTTATCACCTTGCTTTTACTATTTGTTCTGTCCATTCTTTTTTCCTGTTTTTCTTTCTTCTCTGCCTTGTTTTGGACTAATTTTTTTATTAGTGATTCCATGTTCTCCTTTGTTAGTTTATTAGGTATAACTTATCCTTACTGTGTTTTTAGTGTTTGCTTTAGGGTCTATAGTATATAACTTTAACTTATCAGAGTCTACCTTATAGTAGACTTTGATGTCAAGTATAAGAACAATGTATCTACATACTTCCATTCTCAGCTCCTTTTCTTTCATTTCTACATTTTTAAAAAAAGATTTTATTTATTTATTTGACAGAGAGAGAGGCAGTGAGAGAGGGAACACAAGCAGGGAGAGTGGGTGAGGGAGAAACAGGCTTCCCACTAAGCAGGGAGCCTGATGCGGGACTCGATCTCAGGACCCTGGGATCATGATCTGAGCCAAAGGTACATGTTTAATGGCTGAGCCACCCAGGCGCCTCTCACTTCTACATATTTTATACCCCCAAAATCTATTATGATTTTTCTTTTCACAGTTCACTTATCTTTCAATGAGTTTAATCAATAAGAAAATTATTATTATTCACATATCTATTATTTCTAGGACTCTTCATTCTTTTGTGTACATTCAGACTTTCATTTGGTATAATTTTTCGTTTGCCTGAAAGACTTCTTTCAACATTTGTGTAATGCAGCTCTCTTGGTGATAAATTATTTCAGCCCTTATATGTCTGAAAATATATTTTGCCTTCATTTTTGGAAGATATTTTCACTGGATATAGAGGTATCCTCAGTAGACTGCACCCCCCCCCCCCAGTATTTTAAAGATGTTGCTCCACTCTCTGCTTGCTTGCCCGGTGTCTGACTACCAATTTGCTGTCTTCCTCAGCTCTGTATGTAATGCTGGCCCCCCAGTGTGTTTAGGTTTCTCCCTTTATCATTGCTTTATTGAAAAGTTTTTACTTTGTGTGCTTTTGTCCATGTTTCTTGTGCTTGTGATTTGTTGAATGTCTTGAATCTGTGTGTTTATAGTTTCGTCAAATTTGGTTGAGAAAAACCTGCCATTATTTCTTCAAGTATTTTCTACGTCTCCCATTCTTGTTCAGGGACTCCAATTATACATAGGTTAGGGCGTTGTGGTTGCTCACACTTCACTGATGCTTCCTCCTCCACGTGACCCACATTTGGGTCACACACTTCCATGTAACTCATGACATTGATTTCTTTAAGGTCAGGTTAGATCCTCAGCTTCATGAGGCAGAAATGACATATGTCGTACATGCATCTTCAACTCCAGCATCTAGTTCTGTGCCCTCCCATAAAAGGCACTCAGTAAATACTGAGTACATTTATGGACCAATTTGCATATCAATTTTGGTGGTTTCATGGTCTTTTGCTTTTGATTTATTAAAAATATTAGTTTGCTAAAACCTACAATTTATATTAAATTGTGTTTGTTGCAGACAAATAGAGATGAGCGGTCCCCATAGTGCTCAGCAGTGGTTGTTTTAGTGTGAAATTCTCTGCATGCTGTTCACCGCAGTGGGACTATTACATCCATGACTTCATCACAGATGTTTCTTTTATTGACTGAGTTCTAACACTTCAAATCGACATAGTTAGATTAATATTAAGTTGCAAGTTGACCAAAGTAAACATTTCCTTAGATTACTTCAGATCACTAGCATTCCAGGGAAATTATGTATCTGTAATTCTAATATTTATTCTTCTTGCTTTTACATCTTATTTCTTTTCCCCAGACGTTATGCATTATTTTAATAAGGCTCTTTCTGCTTGGGTTAGACCTGACCATCCGGAAATAGGCAGCTTTATTTAAAATAAAATAACATGCAGTTTTCTGAAGTGGGCCTTTTATTTTATTTTATTTTATTTTATTTTATTTTATTTTATTTTATTTTATTTTATTTTATTACTAGGCAGTATCAGCTTTTTGTTGGCATTTGCGTTAAGATGACTGGAAGACAAGAAAACAGGCAGGAAACAAGTCAATATCAAAAGACCGATAGAAAAAAATACAGAGTCTGATTTGTTTTTTTGTCTTTGCATGTGCATTGGAAGAATATAGTCAATTTTAAAATACATTTAATTTTTAAAGGATCCGACTACTGATTGTTCTTATGCAAATGTTTATAATTAATTTGTATTTCAGTCACAACAGAGAAGAAATGAAAATAAGATTATATCTAGCAAAATATTTTTCCCTTCATAGGAATGGAACTGTCAGCTTTTCTGTTTAAGGGCTGAGAGAGAAATGTGTGGGGGGACTACAGAGTCAGCAATACCCTGTTCTTTTCCCTTCTGGCCATTCATTCTTCCCTGTGCATCTCACATGCCCCCACAACCCCTAGCCTTTCAAGGGTAACCTTTCCTTTCATACCAATTAATTTAATCCAAGCTCCTGCCCTAAAAACTGCATGAAGTCCAGTCATCTGGTTGCCCTCACCAAGTGTTTCTGATGCCTCGAAGAATGCACATATGTCCCACAAAGATGTCTCCACTGCATTTGTCCCCTTAGCTCACCATTTTTTCCCACACTGCTGCTCCCCTCTCATGTAATGCCTTGTTCAGGATGTGGCTTCTCCCTTACACCTGCACCCACATATGGGTGCAGGTATCTTCTTTATTTCTCCACAACATAGCTAAATAAGGTTGGTCTTTTTTTTTTTTAACTTCATCAAAGTTTAGAGATTACTGAATGGACTGTGATATGGTCAAAAAGTATCCAAATAGCACTGCTCTTAAGTCCTTATCCTACCCTTCTATACGTCATCTTCTGTTGGCATTCTTCCTCCTTGATCCTGAGATGGCTGCCATCTTGTAAGGAACTTTGCCTGTGTCCTCTGGCCTGAGATCCAGCCTTAACTGCTTATGGTCCCAGAGACTGCTTCCCCAGCCCTAGACCTGTTTCCTCTCCTATTCCAGGATGGTTCACAGTAGGAACACCCATTTGTTTAGGAGCACAGTCACCTTCCCCTGCAACATGTGGTCTGCCCACTCCACTTCCCTCCTCCATTGCTTAGGCAAGACACTCTCAGCCGTGGACTACACAATTCCTCAGGCTTCACACCATGTGTGTGGAACAGAATCAAGTTGTCCAGTACTTCTAAACCAACCTCAGTGTGCTTCCTCTCCACAATCTTCCCCCTGGTAAAAGGTGAAGATAAGATCAGATCCCTAGGTCCTCAGTATGGCCTGGTGGTAGGTACAATGTCTCTCAGGAACCCTAGCCTCTCTGGCACTTCCATAAAAATTAGGAAAAAAGTGCCCTTTCTGAAACACCTGCATTAGTATCACTTTATTTGTTTTTGGGCCTTTCAGTGGGACTTTAGCCCAAAACAATGAGAGTCTTATAGATCTACAACCAAACTGGCTCATAGGTGTGGTTTCCTATAGAACAAAAGGAAGGTCTGCCCCAGGATATATCCCAGGTCTTACCCTAGAACACAAAAAATACTCTTGAAGACAGATCCCAATGCCAGCAGGAAGACCTTTTTATTGGAAAAGATGTTTTAAAAGAATTTTTGAAAATTGCTTTTAATTTTAAAAGGGTTTTTTTTGTTGTTGTTGTTTTTTAAAGGCAAAGCCCATGAGTCCACCCTGCTTTCCTGACTCTTATGGTCTTGCAATGGAACTTTCTGAATTTGGTCCATTTTGAGGAGATTTCAGAATGTAAATCTCAGTTTTCTATGAAGTAGAGGCAAATATGAAGAATATGTAAAGAAAAACAAAGAGCATCTTACATTTCCACAGTTATCCGACTTGAGGGAAACATACCAATAACTACTCTCCAACAACCAGGCTTATGCATGGTCCTCTCTCCCCAAGCCATCAGGGACCATGAACCCTGCATCTGGCAAAGTGAGGGGTTGAGGAAGGCTTCCTGGGCCAGGCAATACCTCAGCTAAGCCCTGAGGGAAGAGGAGACCCCCAGGTCGGATCCTCACCATCTCTTCGAAATCTCTGGCAGTGCATGTGCAAGCCCATTTTACAGAACAGACACCGAGACCCAGGGCTTTCAGGTCCCCCTCTGCTTCCCTGGTTTCTTCCCACCAGTTCATCCACTCAACAAGTGTTTGTTTGAACATTCTGTGTGCTTCCAGTCGCAAACTGAGGTGCAGAAGCAGGTAATGGGGAGGGGACTGGACCTCCAATCACAGAGAGGGTGAGACTTCAGTCAGTTCCTTGGGCATCTGTGTTGGGTTCTCTTTGCCTTCCCTGCCAGCTGCCCATGCATTCCCCTCCAGTATCCTCTGCCTCTATCGTGGGAGCCATATGTCCTCTCCATTTCACAGACATGACACAAGCATTAGGTCATGCAGCACAGAGCAGCTCTCTCAGAGCAGCCCATCAGAGAGGGCTCCCTGGAGGAGGCAGCCAAACCCTGGAAGGCAGAGACACCAGCCAGACATAGCTTAAGCACTGTTCCCAGACTGTGCCAGGACATGGAGAGCCAGAAATGGGAGTGTGAGTGGGGGTGAGGATTGGTGGGCAGGTGGGAAAGCTGGAAGCATGGGAGGAGGGTGGATGGTGGGAATGGGACAAGTCCGAATGCTGATGGGGACCCCATGGTGGAGCTTCCAGGCTCTGTTCTATCCATGATCACATGTGTCAGTCTCTCCCTTGACTCTGGAGGGAGTCACAGCCTTCTCTCCACAAAGTCCTAAATTTTTTTTTCTCCACCCTGGTTCTTGCTCTAGTCTTCAAATATATAGGTTGCAGTTTTTCTAATAAATATTAAATAAATAAATAAATAAATGGTCACAAAAGAAGAAGCAAGCTTTGCCAACACTTCCGTGTTTATATGTGTTCGTGTCCTTGTTTGCCTGTTTTGAAAAGCAAAGCACTTCTAAAACATAGTTTTTAAAAACAGGAAATATGGTGCTTCTGATTCAATCTCATTTGCATTCTTTTATTCTCTGTGAATGTATTTTAATGCAAGTGAAATTTCACTGGTTATATGTGAGTAAGTTTCCAAAGAAGCCCCAGTAATACTCAGGAATTATCCCTGCTAGAAGATGTTGGTCAGATTTCAGTTTCAAGCAAAGGCTTTTTGAAAATCCATGAAACAAGAATATATTTATCTAAGGTTAAACAATGAGCTATTGAGTACCCAGCGGGGATATAACCCTATCAGCTATTATGTAGCCCCTTAGGGAGGGTGTTAGAGATGAAGTTGCTTTGGTGCTCTTTTTAAAGAAAACTACAATAGCATCATACATCATCTGCCTGGTCACTGAAGGTATCGGAGACACCATTTATATGAGGCCATCTATTTGGCTTGGGCTCATTTTGTTACTGTCTTCTTCATAAAACTGTTAAATTGGATATTGACTAATAGTGTCCTTGGATATCCATTTAAGTAGACGGAAGAGTTGTACAAACATGGAAATATGAATGTGTTCCTATCATGGGGATTAAAATAATTGCCCCAACCCAGTGATGCATGTGACAGAATGAGCAATCTACTTCTCTCCCTGCTTCCCTGGACACCTCCCGGAGACTGGGTTCATTCAAGGGTAACCATAGCGCCGTAAATCTGTGATGAGATGTTTTTCCAGAGAATAAGTATGCTCGTATGTGTCTGTATGTGTGTGACCTTGGTCATCCCAGGATTGGTGCATACCTTTGAAGTGTGGAAGACGACACCAACTCCTTACCCCTCTCTACCACCACCATCGTATTGCTGCAGTAAATCAAGCCCTTGAGAAAGGCGACTGATAAGAAATTCTGTGTTTGAGAGTCTGAGAAGGAGCAGCTGGCCTACAAGTGAGAAGACACTGGTTCTGTGAGAGATGGATGCCAAGACACCTTAGGCCTGGAAGTGTGTCTATGAATGAAAGCAGGGGAGACCTTGCCTCAATGGGCATCAGGTTGGCATGTGGGACAGCAATGGAGTGCAGGACCTCAGCTGCTAGAGGAGACCAGCCATCCATTCTCCCCTGGTTCGTCAGAGCCCTCCTGACTTTTCTTGTTTCCCCCTCTCACCTGGTTTTAGGATCCAGCCACTTGCCAATATCCTCAAGGATCTTTCTCTTGTCTTCCCTGCAGATTCATGGCCTCTAAACGCAGCTAAACCCTGCCCATCCTTTTACACGTCCCCAGTCCATTCTCACTTCCATTTTCCACTGTAAAAAAAGGTAATAAATCCCTCCCTCGGCACTATTTTGCAGGGTTTTGTGCCTATCCTTACTGATTCATTATGCAAACACACATGTGTATATATATCTATATATATCTATATATACACACACTATATATATGTAATGTATTATATATATAATATATATTATATTTTTATTATATATTATATATATTTATATATATTCAATACAAATTTAATATATAAATTTATATATATAAATTATATATAAATAATATATAAATAAATTATATATTATATTATGTATATATAATATATAATTTTATATATATATGTATATATATATATATATAATGTATATTCACAGAGTGGAATCATACTATGTCGACCCTTTTGTTACCTGGGATTCTCACTTAACAGTGGTGATCTTTCTCTATCAATATAGATCAAATCATCATTAGTAATGGCTGGGTAGTATTCTATTATTTGGATGGGGTACAATATATTTAGCCCAAATCTTGCTTTTTATAAATCTTGCCGTTTATTTATTGCTATTTATTTAGAACACTTACAAGCTTTTCTATGAAAACATTATTGCAGACAGACGCTATGCTTCCTGCACTTGTTTGATTAATATTGAGGATAAATTCCTGGAAGGTGGATCACTGAATCAGATATGTACTTTATAAAGACTTTGATACACATTGCTGAATTTTTCTCTAGAACTTTTATACCAATTCAGTCCCCATGGTAGCCTGAATAATAATCCTCACCCTCAAAGATGTCCATATCCCAATCCCCAGAACTAGTGAATGTGTTATTTTACTGGTAAAAAGAGACTTTGCAGATGTGATTAAATTAAGGATTTTGAGATAGGGAGATTATTCTATAATATCTGGGTGGGCTCGATGTAATCACAAGTGTCCTTATAAGAGGGAGGCCAGGGGGTCCGAGTTAGGGAGGGGGGTGGCAAAGGAAGCAGAAGCTGCAGTGAAGAGGGGCCAGCAGCCAAGAATCAGAGCTGACTCTAGAAGATGGACGAGGCATGGAAACAAATTCTCCCCTGGAGCCTCCACAAGGAACACAGCTCTGCTGACCCGTTTCAGACTTCTGATCTTCAGGACTATAGGAGAATAAATCGGTGTTGCTTTAGGACACTAAGTTTGGGGTAAATTGTTTCAGCAGTAATAGAAAATGAATACTGTCCCCCAAAGAGTACATGGGGTTCTTGTTTGTCCACATTCACACCAAACATTCTTTATCACTTATGTTTTACTCTGATGAGTCAAAAGGGGTGGCTCATAGCTTTAATTTTCATTTTAAAGAATATTACTCAATTTGAAACTGTTCTGTTTATTTGCCGTTCAAATTTCTTCTTGGGTCAGTTGCCTAGTCATATCCTTTAGCTCTGTGTTTCTCTTTGAATGTGCATCTTTCTCTGTATTAATTTCATGTTCCATATTATGATTAATCTTTAAAAACATACCACTTGTCAAGTTTTGTTATAGTATCAGAGAAGAACACCCACAATTATCCGGAAGGCTATTAAAATCCTCCTCCCTTTCCGGCTACATAGCTGTGTGATCATGGTTTATTTTTACATTTCAGCCTCTAGTGGAAACTACTGCACTGGGCTTCCAGCCTGTCTCCTTTCACTATTGTTTCCCTCTCTACCCAAATCTGAGGGCCTTCCATTGCCTTTCCCTACTTTATGATCTTGTTTCTTGGTTATAGTTGGTTAGATGAGAAGAACAATTACACCGAGTCTCCTGGGAATTTGTAACATGGTGGGACACGCTTTGCCTGTTGTAGACTGCTAGAACCTATATTCTGGAGAAGTGTGGAGTGGCCATAGTCCACACCAGTTCGTGGAGAGAATGAAGCATGTGTGCAAAGATTCACAGAGACAAGGGACAGCAACGTGGGTCCAGTTCCTGGCTTGGCCCCCTTTCCACAATCAGGGTGCATCTCTCCTGCCAGTTTCCACACTGCAGCCATGGAGCCCTCTAGTAAATTATCTTTTGTGTAAATTATCGCAAGTCAGTTCTGATATTACCAAACACACACATATAATATAAAATTCTGATTTGTTGTGGTGTAAAGCCCACTGCAACTCTCTTAAGTACTTGCCAGTGTTTTCAGACCCTGAGCCTTTCATGCTGCCTTCCTCCAGTGTCCTCTGAGATGTCACTCTATTCCTTACGTCTCCCCCTGGACCGACTCTGCCTGTCTACTGGCTCTTTCTTGTCTGCATTTGCAATGGCTTCAATCATTTCTGTTTTGGGGAGAAAATCTATTTTAATCCAAATTCCCTTCAAACTCGAATCCTTCTTTCCCCACTTCTGAAAAAAGAAGTCTACACCGTCTTCATTTCCTCACCACTACTCATCCCAAACTGCCTAGCTCCTTAGTCAAACATGGCGCTAGAGTTCCTGTAGCCGAGGACCCGTTACAGCACCCTTGACATTCACTGTATAGTGTCTGAATAACAGGAATGATACATCGCAGCTTTGCCTGCTAATCTAAGTCCATTTTGCTCTCAGAAAGTTACTGGATAGTCCAGCAGTCCATGATGCAGTTAGTCTTGCTCTTTCTTTAGGTTTTTAGCTTGGAAAATCTCAAACATATGAAAAAATAGAGTGAATGTTATAATAAGCACCTATATAACAAACAACCAGCCTCAACATTTCTCTACTCAGATTCCATTTTTTTCTTCTATTCTCTCAGCTACTTCTGCCACTTTCCTAGGATCATTTCAAAGCAGAATTACAGATTCATATTATTTCATCTGTAAACATTTTAGTGTGTGCGGCTAAATGACAAGGGTCTGCTTTATAAACAAAATCACATTATCATTCTCATAATCTTGCATCAACAATTTATTGGTACCAATTACCTCATCAGTGTATTTCCCCAATTTTCCTATAATAATCTTTTTTATTCTTTTTTTTTAAGATTTTATTTATTTATTTGACAGAGATAGAAGACAGCCAGCGAGAGAGGGAACACAAGTAGGGGGAGTGGGAGAGGAAGAAGCAGGCTCATAGCAGAGGAGCCTGATGTGGGGCTCGATCCCACAATGCTGGGATCACGCCCTGAGCCGAAGGCAGACGCTTAACTGCTGTGCCACTCAGGCGCCCCAATTCTTAAAAGATATTTTATTGACTCTCAGTCCAAATAAGAATCCACATATTTTAGGATGAAAGATCTAAATGTGAGACAGGAAACTATCAACATCCTAGAGGAGAACACAGGCAGCAACCTCTTTGACCTCGGCTGCAGCAACTTCTTGCTAGACATGTCTCTGGAAGCAAGGGAAACAAAAGCAAAAATGAACTATTGGGACTTCATCCAGATAAATAGCTTCTGCACAGTGGAGAAAACAATCAACAAAACTAAAAGGCAGCCTAGGAAATGGGAGAAGATATTTGCAAATGGCATATCTGATAAAGGGCTAGTATCCAAAATCTATAAAGAACTTATCAGAGTCAACACCTCTCCTCCAAAATAATCCAGTTAAGAAATGGGCAGAAGACATGAACAGACATTTTTCCAAAGAAGACATCCCGATGGCCAACAGATACATGGAAAGATGCTCAACATCACTCGGCATCAGGGAAACACAAATCAAAACCACGATGAGATATCACCTCACACCTGTCAGAATGGCTGAAATTAACACAGGAAACAACAGATGTTGGTGAGCATGTGGAGAAAAGGGAACCCTCTTACTCTGTTGGTGGGAATGCAAACTGGTGCAGCCACTCTGGAAAACAGTATGGAGGTTCCTCAAAAAGTTAAAAATAGAGCTACCCTACTATGTAGCAATGGCACTACTAGGTATTTACCCAGAAGATGCAGAAATACAGATTTGAATGGATACATGCACCCAGATGTTTATAGCAGCATTATCAACAATAGCCAGACTATGGAGAGAGCCTACATGTCCATCGACTGATGAATGAATAAAGAAGATGTGGTGTATACATATAAGATGGAATATTATTCAGCCATAAAAAAGAAATCTCACCATTTGCAGTAACGTGTATGGAGCTAGACTGTATTATGCTAAGTGAAATAAGTCAATCAGAGAAAGACGAACACCATATTATTTCACTCATATGTTGGATTTAGGAAACAAAACGAACATATGGGAAGGGAAAGAAAGAAAGAGAGAGGGAAGCAAACCATGAGAGACTCTTAATGATAGAGAACAAACTGAGTGTTGATGGAGGGAGGTGGGTGGGGGGTAGGCTAGAGAGGTGACGTGTATGAAAGAGGGCACTTGTTAGGATTTCCCCCTGGGTGTTGTATGTAAGTGATGAACCGCTAAATTCTACTCCTGAGACCAATATTGCACTGTATGTTAAATACCTAGAATTTAAATAAGGATTTGGAGAAAAAAATAATAAAGTACTTTAAAAAAAAAAGAATCCACACATTCTAATTGTTAAGAGATCTCTTTAATCTATAGATGTCCTATCTGTATTTTTCTTCCTTGCAATTTATGTTGCTGTTGAAGAAACAGAGTGTCCTGTAGCGTTTCCCACAATCTGAATTTTGTTGATTGCATTCCTGGGGTATCATTAACTCATTCCTTTATCCCCCTTATTTTCTGTAAATTGTTGAGGGCTTGATCAAATTCAAGTTAAATTTTTTTGCAAGACTGCCTCCAAGGTGTTGCCTACCTACAAGAGAGAAACATATATTCTGGTCTCCTTTCTTGGAAGCCTGTGGATGGATCGGTCACAACCTTATTATACTCTACTATACTTTTCTGTTAACGTGGAACTCTCCCTCTCAAGACTGTAGAATCCTTGAGGACAGGGCAGTGTCCTTAGCACCTAGCTTAATGTCTGCCTCAGTGGCAAAAGAACTCTTTCCAGAATGTTCCTATGAGATATATCATGTCACATCGCACGAAAAATGAGCAACTCCTGGAGGAAAAATTAGTTGTAGAATGTTTCCTTAAAAAATTAAAGGATAAACTGTTATTTACTTGTAGGAAAAACAATGACCGAATTGGAGACCTTCTCTTACAAAGATGGCAGTCGGGGCTTAGAGCGGTTGCTCACGATCTGTTCATAATCGGCCAGACAGCAAAAACACCTCAGCGGTGGAACCACTTTTAGTTTGGGACAATGACCAGTAAAACTCATCTTCCTATTTTCTGTGGCTAGGGGCTACTTCCACGAATGCAGAAACTGAATTTTAGAGAAGTTAGACCACTTGCCCAAAGGCACATACTTAATACTTGGCAAAGCTCGGGGCTTACAGGCAGGCCTTTGGACTCCAATTACAAACCTTTTTCCAGCATATACCACAGAGCTGGTCTGGGAGGTGGCTCCCACATGAGGTGGGCTTTGACAAGTGATAAAACCAAATACTAGTTTCCTTTCAACCCTGGAGTAAAAATCATCAAATCCACCTGCAAGGCAAGATCATTCCCAGCAAAGAGAAGCCCCAGATAAAAAAGAACCAGGTGACAGGAATGCCTCAAGGCTTGGCAATAACTAAAAAGCCTCTCAATTTGGTGCATTGTTCTGAGAGAAAAATAAGTGGTTCAAAATTCTGCCATTGTGAAAAGCCTTGAAATTACGCCCTGTCAGGTGCCCCTGGCCGTGGCCCAGCCTGGCCTATTTGGTGGAATCCCTCCGGCGGTCTCTGGGCTTGTGTTGGGGCACCTGCCAGCGCTCACTTCACACGTATAACTCGCCCCATGGCCACCCTGGGTACTTGACTGGGGCCAGGTGTCCTCGCCCAAAGTAGAAACTACTAAGCCGGGATCCTCCCCCTGGCTGCACCCGCGGCACCTCTGCAAAGATCATCTCAGTGGCTCCTCAGGCTTTCCAGATTTGACTGCCAAGGCTCATCCTGAATAGCTTCAATAGCTTGCTGTCGGGACAAGCCAAGACATCTCAAGCGTCAAGGCCACCGGCGACAGCTCTCTGATTTATTCCCCCGCAGGTCCGAGCATTGCTCAGTCACCTACAAAACCAGTGGCGCCCTCATATTCGGACTGGGCCGTGGCGTGACCTGAGGACGTTAGAGCTGCAGGTGAATACGCTCACTATAGGCTAAAAGCCCAAGCCAAAGCTGAAGCCAAAACCAAAATCAAACGTGACTGGAAGGTTGTCAAGACGATTCAGTGTAGCCCTAAACCAGGATCGCAACGTGGTTGGGGAAGCCTACTCCCTATGACTGTCCTCTGACCTTTTCAGCTCTGAACTCTTAGACGACCAAGGGCAGGCTTCTTTAAATGGCATCGGTTTTGTTACGCACACATCGTGCCCCCTGCCCCCAGAACGTCTAATGTGAAACAATGATCTATGTTGAACAACTTCCCTCGTCTGAGAAAGCTTTCCTGAGCTCCTGGACTTCAGGCATTTCCTTCTTTGTGTTCTCCCAGCACCGGTTACTACTTCCCAGGCAGTCCACATTGCGCGAGAGTTCCACACCGAGGTGATGTCCGTTAGGGTTTACCCTTCATTCTCCGAAAAGCAGGACCCTTGCACCCTTCTTCTCTGTTGACCCTCGACGAGAACAGTGCCTGGCACTTCACACATATTTGTGAAATGCGTGCTGTTACCTCAACAAAATACTTTGCACATGAAACTCCTGCCACTCCTGCTTACATGAATCGAATTACTTCCAGGAAAGAAAGAGAACCTCCTAAAGTAATTTCACCGAGACAGCGTCCTAAAGTGATGAATGTTACCAGTCACAAAGAATCAGTTTGTTTGCTTTGTTTTTTCACGGAAACAAAAATTATGGACTCCACTACAGCACAGTCTAAAATGAGACAACGAAACCTGAATAAAGTAAGGTTGGCATTTTTCTTCTCTGGAAATAAATCCAGACTTAGCATGATGAATACAACGTAAGATGAAACCAAGACAGTTGGCATTGCCTATCCTGACACTTCCTGAAAGACTGGGTGTGTTTCTGGACCATTCAGAGGTTTGGTCTTCTCTCCAGGGCAAGCCAGGGGTCAGCTAAGGAGTCCTGTCCTGAATACAGCTTTCTTAGGATAAGCCTTCTGGGGCTGCTCTGACCTGGAGCTCCCTAATGTAGGCAAATAGGTTGTATTTCACATACTAATGCCAACAGAATTCCTGGAATGTTGGATTGAGAAAGCTCCGTGGCTGGGTTTAGCAAGAACTTCATGATGGATGAGCGGTGGCCACCATGGGTGCAGATGGGGCATCAGGAGACCAGGGCTGGGCATCTCCACCCTTTCATCACGTCCCAATCCAGAAAATAGTCACTACATATGGGCTTTCATCATCCCAACCTTGAGGAGTCCAGAAATGATGAGTTCACACCGAATACCCCAAATTCATACTTCCCTGTCAAAAACAACTCCTGCATGTTTCACGGAGAGACGTCTGGGAGCTCAGAACAATACAATGTCCCAGTGCAGATCCCTCTCAATGTGCCCTTGGCATTTTTGGCTGAGCACAATCCCCACAGGAGCCTTTGCTGCAGACCTGGAGCCAGTTCCTAAAAGCCAACTGCTGCCTATTTGATTGATTTGTTGATTGCACAGCCGCTGACCTGCGTATGGCAAGGGGGGTGTCACTCCTTGGCACTCAAGGGGAATAATAAGAGGAAAACCTGCCAGGATGAGGCATCTGGCAGAACTTTCTGAAACCCTTTCTATTTCCGGAACTTGGAATACACGTGGACCTCAAAGGCACCAGGGAGTCACTCTGGCTTGTCCCCAGTGCCCTTAAGAGGAATTGTTTGCAATCCTTGACCTCACATGACTCAACCAGGTACTACACTGGAGCACATTTCAAATGCTTTGTCTCCACAGGTGGAGAGCTCATCTGTCCTCCACCAACACCACAGCCATGCCTCATTTATATAAGCATAAGGGAGAAGAATGGGTTGAAATCCCTGAAATAAAAGCAGAATACTGACAAAGTCATTTTCAACTTTGAAGCCAGTGACATTGAGTATCAGGTCACATGCACGGAAGGAGCACTGACATACTTTTTTGGCCACTGCGCATGAGCCATAGTTTAAAAATATCCTTATGTAGCCTTAACTGTCCTCTGATTCCTTTCATCACACTACAGCCCTTTACTACAAACATAAGTGATTAGTTCTCCAGCAGATATTTCTTCCTGATATCAATCCTGTCTCTAGAACGGCACTCTTCCGTGACATCTCTAACCAGCTGCTAAGAAGACACTCATAAGGGATCACAGGGAACAGGGAGGAGAGTTCTTTTGCTAACTGCTCATGAGAATGGAGGCAACCTATCTTACCAACTTGGATGCTTCAAAAGAAGGAGTGCTGAAAACAAGTCAAATGCACAGAGGAAAAATTTTTAAAATCTTATGACAATAATGGAATGCAAGGATTTTTATAAGGCCCATCAATAAACACATAGCAGGCTCTCAATACATGATTATTGAATTGAACTAACACTTGTTCTAATTTCTTTAACTCTCTGAGCTCTTTAGAACCTGCACGAGGACTGCTGGTGACCTCTTCCTTTTATCTCTACCTCCCCGACAAAGAGTAGTCCACAGGTATCAACAGATGAAGCCAATGCAGTTTTTGAGGATAAATCCTAGCAGACACTCATGAATTCTGTAGGTAAGAGTGAGTCTACAGAGGGAACCAAGGACTCTGTTCCACATTTACCCTAAGTTCAAAGGGAACAGACACACGGTTTATAGGATCCAGTTTGGCTCACCCAAGAACCAGTCTCAACAAGAGGGCTCAGACTTCTTAGGGGTCATTCTCCTTAAGTTCACAAAGAAGCAAAATGTAATGGGCTAATGTGTGCACCTTCAGAATTCATATAAGTGATAGTCTGATTTTTTCTTTTTTTTTCTTACCTTATTTCCTGAAGACAAATGCTTCCTTTAAATATGTTTTTTAAACTATGCAGACTTGAATATATTAAGTAAATGTTTGTCTGTAGAATATATCATGAAGACTATAGCAGTTGTCTCCAATGTTATTGGAATATAATTGGTTTTAATTATTTAAGTGTTTTAGCTTTACTTCCCAGATGATTAGGAGAGAACAAATCTTTTCATAGAGAATAAGTAGAGAAATAGGTAGTGTAGATAAAATTAGAGCAGTAGATAGAGGAAGTTGGTGGAGAGTTTTCAATAGTTTCTCTGGATGGTGGGAATCTACCAAACATTCAATAAGGCCGTCAGCTCTACCTGTATAGTTGCCATGGTGTCTTCCCTCTTCTTCCCCCTCCCCCCAAATAAGTCCCCATCACCTTGCTGGACTGTTGCAATAGTCACCTGACCAGCCTCCATGTCTCCTTTCTCTCCTCTTCAATCCATCCAGTATCAATCACTTAGACAAGAAATATGTAACAAGCATCTACTATGTGCTAGGCATATTTTTACAACCACTTTAAAGACTATCACAGGGATCTTTAGAGAGAAGAGGCTTTTAAGAATATAAAGTGAATTGGCTTTTATATAGAATGACCTGAAGAGGTGGTTTGTCTACCAAATTCATCCCTGTAGCATCTATAAGTAGGAGGATGGTACGTATGTGTGTCCCCCAGATTAAAACCTGACATTAGTTTGCTTTCTTTTCTGAAGAAGACAAAATTATTTTTCAATCATTTAGAAGACTATTCCAAAAAAAGCCTATGATAGACAGAACAAAGCTCTGGCCGTGGCTGATGTCCTAAGGTATAAGGAGATTGGGTGTCACTGTGGTATAATTACCATCATATTTCTCTGGTCATTTAGCCTAAGTGTAATTTCAAAAGATCTAACCACCTCTTCCCACCCAGCATCTCTGATCTTTTCCAATTTTATTTAATTAATTTTCCAGTGGACTTCTGGTTCCAAAAGCAGTTTTGAGAATGTTTTCAAAACTGTATATACATTATTTTGAAAATTCTTACATTATTCTAGGATGAATCTTCATTTCCCATTTAAAATCTATAAATCTGAAAGTTTTTTTTAAATGCTGTATGAATAATAATGCAGTTTTAAGAAAAAAAATTGGGGGGACCCTAAGAGCTCTCATCGGTTAAGATGCCCATTAGCCTTAGGAGAAAGACTTCCTTTATATTCCAAGATTGCACCTTGCCCTATTTCTGCCTGTTGAGAAATGAGTGCTGTCTACTTGGGATTTGTCAAGTGATACTGTGGAACAGTCTCAGGGTCTGGAGAAGACTTGAATTCCAATCTCGATCTTTTGCTGTGTTTCCTAGAAGAGGCGCTTCTGATCTTGGTGCCTTTGTTTCCTCCTCTGTAAAATCTCACACGATGGTGGGAGGTATATGACATTGCTTTGTGAAATGTGAAGCATTCTGTTAGTAGCACACTGGTTGTGAGAAGGGATGCCTTGGGCCAGTAGGGTCTGTACTCGATAGTAAAGAAATTGAGGCAGATTTCCCTATCCTACTTCTTCCTATACAGTGGAGATGGGGTCTCTTCTCGAACTTTGAAGTTATGTATTACAGCAAGTATTTAATACTCCAAGTATTAAAAAGCACAAAAAGCATTATCATCACCCATTGACCAATTAATTATGGAAGCTAATCACTGAGTCTGAAGAGCTTTTGGCATAAATATACAAACATTTTAAGCTGCTATTGATGGAAACAAATATTCCACTTTTATGTGGATCGCTTTTCCAAATATTGGTTTAATTTTTGTCCCTCTGCCTCTTGCACTTTTTGGCTGGGTACTTATAAGGAAAATACACAGTGGGTATCCACATGCCAGCCGCAGGTATACGTGGTTATACACACTCAGTTGTGTGAAAAATAACTAATGGTATCCAACAAAATTGACTCCTTTTAATTTCTTAAGGACACAATTTTCTGGTCTTCAAGTCAAATGGAAAAAAGATAACAATTATCACACATGAATTATGATTAAATCTACTGGCTAGACAGAAAAGCTGACAGAAAATAAAATCTTTTTGGGGGCTTTAGAATAGTTTCCATACATTGGTCCAACTGCAAACTCCGCCAAAGTCCTGTGGAGTTTATTGTTAAAAAAAATTAAATTTTGGTAACAGTGAGAATCTTTGAGGACAACTTATCCTACTTTCATCATCATGTTACTTTTCATATTTAAAACTCACTCAATTGGGGGAACCTGGGTGGCTCAGTTGGTTAAGCATCTGCCTTCGCCTCAGGTCATGGTCCCAGGGTCCTGGGATCGAGACCTGCATCAGGCTCCTTGCTCAGCAGGGAGTTTGTTTCTCCCTCTTCCTCTGCCTGCCGCTCTCCCTGCTTGTGTTCACACTCTTTCTCACTGTCCAATAAATAAATAAAAATCTTTAAATAAAAAAATAAAACTCACTAAATTATTCTATTTACGTTCCAGTAAATGCAAGTCAACATAATCTTCTATAACATAATACCAGCAGAAATTATTTTCTTTAAAAATCCACCAGCACATTTCTCTGTTCACCCATTTATTTCTGTCTCCATTTCCTCAGTGAGGTGATGTGCTTTCTGGGGATATTTTGGTCACCATCAATTCTCTTTCCTTATTACCACCCTGCCTGCCTGCTTGAATTTCATGAGCAGCTAACTCAGAACACTACTCATCTTCCTTGAAGTCCAGGCTTTGCCAAGAAGCCCAACATGGTTATTTTTAAAAGCTGCATCAACTAGCTGTTTGAACTGGTCAGCCCATCCAGTCATGGGAGTGAACCTGGTCTCCTTTGCATAAGGAGAAGAGAGGGGACAGGGGGTAGGACTGGGCTGAGCTATGGATTATGACTTCCAAGAAGTTTAAAATCACTGATTACTCAGTCACTTGAGGAAAAAAATAGGAAAAACTGCAGTTCCTGAAGACATTTCTGGCATCTGCTTTGTGGGAGGAAATGGAAGCGCCATAGTTTGCATTCTCTACGCACCCCTTTCATCTCTTATGTCCCTATTTATTCATACCAATCACTGTGCTGAGCGCTAATGGAAAGTCGAGGTAGAGGGGAGCTGACAATGGTAGAAATAGAGATGAATTCAAGTCCTATTGCCCAGGACACTCACCATTTCTGGAGGAAAGAACCACACAAACACATGAACTGCAATGAAGGCAGACTACCACTTAGAGCCAGCAGTGCCCCCATTGTCCCTTATCTTCTGTGAGTCTTTTGTGTAAAATGCTTGAAGCCCTTCTACACATCCCACAATGCCAGACACATGGCAGATAATCTGAAATGCGGTGTGAGTCCTACCGGTTTAACTTTCTTCTTCTTTTCTCTGATTATTACATAAATTTGCATAGATTAAGTTGGTTATGAGATACTATATCTTGAGGTGTTATAAAGTAGCTTTACTTAAATTTTTTAAATGTTCCCCACCCACCACACCACCCCCAAATTAATCATTTCAGTAGTCAGGGACAATCTGTTATATAACACAGTCTTCTTAGTAGGTAAAAAAACAATAGTTAATGATTGATAGGTCAGGAGAGGCTCTGAAATTTTGAAATCAGAAAGTGTGATCCACAAGGGAACTATGCTCCAGATGACATACACACCTAGGGTTCTTTATTTAAAAAAAATTTTTTTTTTACCATAAATAAACATACTGCTTTCATGTGTTATTATTAAGGAAACATTAACACAAATTACCAAGTGGTGTGAAACTTACTTTGACTTCACATTTGAATGTTTGACACCAACTTGAGCATTTAATACTTAAGAACACTTTCCGGTCACATACAAAAAATTACATTTGGCTGGCAAATGAAATAAATACAATTCACAAATTGTCCCTGTCACAATTTTTTCTTGGGGAAAAAGGCACAGCATAGCTGAGTTTCTTGCCTCTAAAAATGAATTTGGTGTGACAGCTATGGAACTGGATTAGCCAAAAAAGCCCAGGGGTTAAATAAGAAATCTTGAGGTTGATGAGTTCTTTGAAATAAACATTCTATAAGGGTCTACTTACTGTCCATGTGCACAAAACTTCCAGGAGAAAGTGTTACAACTATTTAGTCCTGTATACCACCAGAGCCATGGATTGTCCATTGGGTTGACTGGTTGTTCTTCCTCTCTCTTTGACTTAGGTACAGTTATATCCCCTGTTCTGTTGTAGGGTAGGGCCATCAGCCATCGTGGAGCCGGGCATCACAAGGCCTTACTGGAAGAGGAATGGCTCACTAATGAAAAGAACATGGTAGCATGGTAGCATCTAACTGGAGACTTGTTGAGAGGCTGCGAAGCAGGTGTATACGGAAGACAGGGGGCATTGCCTAGAGAGGGCTGGCTAGCTGCCTAGACAGGTCCTCACAAGGAGAGTATTCAGTGAATCCACCGCTTTCCAGAGAATGACCTCAGGCTTATGGGCTCTGAAACTCAATCGGTAACCTAGAGTTCTTTGGACTTAGAGATGTGCCTTATTCTAACAAAACTAAAAAGATCATGAGGTAGAAACACAGAATGTCACTCTATTAAATTTTGAAGAGAAATCTGTCAAGGAGACCTCACATTCAAGTCAGTCTGATCAGTGCAAAAGCATAAGAAGTTTATTTTGGGGAAAAGGAAACAAGAGGAATTAGTTATGTGGGCAGGATATGGAGCAAGCATCGGCTTTGACAGCCCGCCATGTCCATTTCCATAGTATGAATCCACTGGCCAGATCGACGTAATATATCATTTTTTGCATTGCTTAAAAATGCACAACTCAGATTTGCCCATGATTTTAATGGGACCTTATATACCTCTCTTTATTCCAAATTATGGTGGACTTATTTCTTAGTTTATTTTTCAAAGAACAATCTTCCTTCCCTTGTTTCCAGATTTTTGAGATCCATTCCTCTGTTTTCCCCACGGATTGTCTGCAAGATCTATGACTAAAAGCTAGACCAGTTCTGGAACAGAGAAGTGGTGAAATATGTCTACGATGACCACACAGTCAAAAGGCACCAGACCCTAAAGAGATCAGAAGTGACTACAGACCAGTATGCTGGACAGCATACATTCTGGATCTAAGACCAACGGCCACTGCGGGCGTGCCTAACACTGACAAAAATCCCCAAGGTTATAGTCGTCTTTCACACAATTTTTCCACATTCCTCGCTGTGATCCACGGTGAAAATTCCTTCAGATATTGACTCACCGGTTGGCATTTACAGCCATAATTAAACACAGAATTCTAGGCACCCCCATCCTTTTTTCTCTTTGTTCTTTTTTTCCATCTGTCACTCAGTGGGATGAGTTGGGGAGGGTAATTGAAGCTAGGGTAGAGATCTGTTCCCATGCCACAGTAATTAGGTATAATGCAAACAAGTACTTTAAAAGATCAGGGTTCAAGGGGCGCCTGGGTGGCGCAGCGGTTAAGCGTCTGCCTTCGGCTCAGGGCGTGATCCCGGCGTTCCGGGATCGAGCCCCACGTCAGGCTCCTCTGCTAGGAGTCTGCTTCTTCCTCTCCCACTCCCGCTGCTTGTGTTCCCTCTCTCGCTGGCTGTCTCTGTCTCTGTTGAATAAATAAAAAAATAAAATCTTTAAAAAAAAAAAAAGATCAGGGTTCTGTTTCTAGCCTAAGAACTACCATGGGTACCTACAAAGTTTCTTAAACACAAAAAATCTCTTAAAATACTTATCATATCACCTCACACCAAGCTGGAAGACTGTTGATTACACAGGTAAAATTTTCCTCAGAAGACAAGTCATAGTCAACATACATTAAACTGAAGCAGGGATTTTTTTTTGTTTTGACCCTCAACACTTTGTCGCTTTTTTGGTTAATCAACCCTTTTGTGTTTTCTTGAAGCTCATTTCAGTGTATGTGATTATCTTGGTGTGAGGCAATAGGATTCTGATCAAGCCGGTAAACATAGCTAAAACCCAGCCAGTGCCTTACGAAACAGCAACAGTAGCATGTGTTTGGAAATACTAAAGTCTCATCTCTAGATTATCTAAATTTGTAATTTCGGATCAATCAAATGAAGCAATTATACTCTAGTAAATCCTGTTTTGCAGAAAATAGAGCAGTACGGAGTATTTTCTTTTCTTTTTTTTTTTTTTGGAGTATTTCCATATTGCAGTTTATGCTGTTTTGTGCGCGCGCGCACGCGTGTGTTTTAATTACAAAGGAGCAATCTAAGCAATGCCTTCTAGAGATGCTCCTAAGGAAAATGCGGTATCGCCTTGTTCTTGGGCTTCGTCTTTGTCTTAAAACCATTTAATCCACAACCACATCTCTTCTGAAGAGAACTTTAGAGAATTTCAACTATCTCTTGACTATCTGCCTGGAATGCTGGAAGTGTGAGCGCTTGCCTGTCTCTGACCCTTCAATTACTGACTTCCCGTCAGCAGGGAAATCTGCAAAGAGGCTTTTTATCTTTGGGGCTTCTCATGACTACATCTTTTTCCTGACCTTAAAAAACATTTATACAGGAGTGTCTTATACTCCTGTACAAATGGCTAATGTCCTAAAATACGCTTCCAACCTGTGTATTTTTAAATGTGTCTTTCCAGGAGGAAAGACACAACCTGAACTGACAGAGTGGGGAAAACAAAACAAAACATTGGCCTAGACTCACAACCAGAGGGGACCGGAGTTCCAGCCCCGTAACTGCTAATAATGAGATCTCAGGCAACTCATGTCAGCTTTCTGATCCTCTGTTTCCTTCTCCTCTAGATAAGGGCATAGGGGAGAAAACTTCCTTAGAGTCTCCGACTGGGTCTAAAAGTTAAACTGACAAAGACAGATGAGCAGGAAAGAAGCGTATGCATTTATTTAATATGTTTTATGTAATGTGGGAGCCTTCATAAGGAAATGAAAACTGAAAGAGGTAGCTGGGCCTGAGTATTTTTATGCTAGATTTGAGGAAGAGTGGGAAGTCATGGAGAGATCTTATAGGTCATAAAAGAGTAAGAGGTCAGTGTAGCAAACTTGGGGGAAACTTAGCAAGGTCTGTTCGCTAGGATTGTTCTCAGGGTCTGTTGGTCTGTAGAGATAAGGGTGCTCCTTTCCTTCAGCCGTAGGGAAGCCACCTCTCACATGAGGGTTTTATGACCTGCTTCAGGGAGAAGGATGAAGGGAAGATCAAAGTGCCTTTCCTGCTTCTTCTGTTTTCTCAAACTCCTTCAGCTTAAAATGTTTGACATGGTGGGGGCGCTCCTGGGGGGCACAGCGGTTAAGCGTCTGCCTTCGGCTCAGGGCGTGATCCCGGCGTTATGGGATCGAGCCCCACATCAGGCTCCTCCGCTAGGAGCCTGCTTCTTCCTCTCCCACTCCCCCTGCTTGTGTTCCCTCTCTCGCTGGCTGTCTCTATCTCTGTCGAATAAATAAATAAAATCTTTAAAAAAAAATGTTTGATATGCTGGGGCACCTGGGTGGCTCAGTCAGTTAAGCGTCTGACTTCAGCTCAAGTCATGATCACAGGGTCTTGGGATCGAACCCCACAAAATTGCTCCTTTTTAGTCCTATAGAAATTGCATTTTTAACTTTAAAAGGCGGGTAGAGGGGGGACCTTTGAATAAGAAGCTAACGTCTTTTAAAATCAGCAATGACTGGAACCTTATGAATAAATTATTATATGCTCTATACTTCTTTCCCCGAAGTTGTCAGGTGTCTTAAGAGGTAAATTAATGTTGGTTCAGGAAGTATAACGTGAGTCATAGGAAGAGAATCTGGTTCAATGATCTTGAAATATATTCAATGTCAAAGATGATCATTTATACTCTTTATCCTAGTTTTTTTTTGCGGGGGCGGGGGGCAACCCATTATCTAAATACTGTTAAGAGGCAAAGCTGGCTATTGATGTAGAATGAGTCAGACAACAGGAATTTGCTCACAGAACTTAGGGCTATCGACATACGGAGAGCAATCCAGAACATGAACACTGCAATCCCGTCCTCGTTTCTCGGCCTTTCCACTCCTCCTCAGCGGGGTGAGGCTTCTTGACTCTTTTGCTGAAAGCCTGATAGATTCCTTAAATAATTTACCAACTTTGAGTGTGTACTTCAAACTTAAATTGAGCCAAACAGACAACCTACACACACAATAAATGGGAAGACTGCACGTATGTTTGGATGCATGCAGGACGTGTATATATCCAAAATAGTTAATAACCATTAGGACATGAAACTGACACTCAGAATGAATGCAGCTGTGGCCTGGAGCACAGGCCTAGAAGGCCCATATTGTTCCAACCACTGACCCTGCAGTTTTTACCTCATAGGGAGATGAGAGGATCCCAAGGGAGGATCTGGGATGGCTGAGAAGAGGTGCCATTTACCAGCTGGTATGGGAGTATTTCAATAATTTAACAGACCATGTGATCACACTGGAGCACACCAAGTAAATATCAGGCTGGAACACAGAAACTCAGCTAAGTTATCTTTTGACTGCCAGGAAAACAGACTCAGAACATAATTGACTTGTCCACATCTTATCTCGTTAGTCAGCCTGAGCTAAATCCTAGGTATCTTGATTCCTAATCCTCTCCTCTTTTCATCATACTGGATATTCTAGGAAGAAAATTAAACAAAAAAATTCCATTCTTTGACCATCAGATCAGAAGGAAGGTCTAAGGTTAAAAAGGCAATAGCCATCTTGAGCCCTAAGAGGAGGTTATCAATGCACTGATAACTTCACTGATAACACAGATTTTTCTCTGATTAGTTAAACTAAATATTAACTCTAAATTTGGAGTTTTTATTTTAAAGTTTTATATTTATGACTATTCATTCTTTATTTCCAATATGGAAAGGACACTCATTACTGACTTAGAGTAGGAGTAATATGGTAGTTAAAAAAGAAAAAGAATTAATTTGGAGACAATTAAGCCAGGATTGAGTGTTCTGTTGCTTATTAATTACGTGAAATTGACCACGAATCTTTGCCTCCCTGAGTGTCAGTTTTATAATCAGTAAAGTAGAGACCAAGACTTAGGTGGAGTAACAGGACCAGCCTGTCATCTGGATTGCTAAGAAATGGCTAGAAAGAAGGCAAGCTTTTCTTCAATGACGCAAATGATCTATGCTTCCTATTGTCCATCACAGTATCCACTAGTCACGTAGGGCCATTGAGCCCTTGTAATGTGGCTGAGGAACTGAATTTTCAACATTCATTTTAATTAATTGACATGTACGTCTAAATAGTTATATGTGCTTAGCGCTTCCCGTTTTAGATAGCGCAAGTAGATAGAGAGCCGGAGAACTCCTCTAGGCAAAGAGAAAATACAGATGCCAGGAAGTACTGAGAGAAGAGAGAGGAGTCTTTCCCTTTCTAAGAGAGCCTATATATAAAAAGTCATTCTTTTTAGACTTGTTTCAGCTTTGGGAATTTACATAATATTTTAATAATGATTTCATTTGCAAAAGCGTCTTTCCAGGGAGTAGTCTAGCCTGTCACTATATTTCTTTGGAAATTAGTGTTAGACATTTTCAACTGTGTTAGACATTTTCTATCTGGTTTACCAGGAGGAGAATTTGCAACCCTTCACCGCTTCCGCGTCATGCCCGTGCGTCCCTCGCAGTGGCTGACTTCCGGCTGCACAGGGTTTCCACGTCTTGGAGTAGACTGCAGGGCAGCTTTGCTGATACGTAGGGAGTCAACAGCCAACACTTCTGTTCGCACAGTGCTATTAGCACGGTACGGCACTCCGAAGACAGGAGCCTCTAGAAAGACTTAAAAGTCCCGCAGATTTGTCACAAAGGCTTAGATAACATTGTTTCTTTGCGACTAGGAGTGGTGAGAACTTCAGATCGCTTATGCGCAGTACACATTCTTTCATCTTGACTCTAGGGCTGTAGGGCACACCTTGAGCTAAAAAGAAAAAAAGAAAAAGAAAAACAAAGAAATGAATGACCTTAATATTCTTTTTCTGTCCAGCCCGTCCTTCTATAATTCAGAGATACTAAATCATCATCATCATCATCATTAGAAACAGTAAATATTCAAAATAGGTCATCGGGTTTCGGGAAGCCACTCATAGAAAATAGGGTAAAAAGTTTAATTTATTCTTAAATTTGACTGAGGAAATAACCACTAATTAACTCATAGCTTTAAAGCGATAACAGAAACATGAACTCTGAAGGCCTTTCAATGCCCATTTCTCATTAAAATATATTTCAAAACGCCTGCTATTGTTCTCTGGGTGCTAATGAATTCATATTTAAGGCATGCATACAGGAGCCTCTCCCCTGCTTCCGAGACAATGCGAAAATGCACCAGCTGACAGTTCGCCTAAATGGAGCACAATTATCACCGAGTTACACAGCCTTTTTATCTGTACTGTCACTGCAGGAAATCTCACTGTGTATGTGACCTGAATACATACAACTCAGTGGAAAATTCCATAAATGCAGAATAGCCTAAGAGCACCTAACAGCTGCCTTGGCTTCTGCTTCTTCTTCTTCTTCTTCTTTTTTTTTAACCAGACACAAGGGATTGCCAGAGAATAGCTTCCCAAAACCACTGGACCTTTTTAAAATTCTCTGTCATTTTCATCTATCCATATTAATTCTTAAACAGCATCCACTCAGATGCTATGCTTCAACCCTGAGAAATGTAAATACTGTGGTAATTATAAGTTATCTTTTCCAGTGGCACATATTTAAATGATTATCTGAAAGTCAAATGTTAATGTCACCAAAATAGAGAAGTAAAACATAGTTAATGTATTTTGCCCATAGTTAATAGGCTAAAATAGAGCAAGCAATCTAATAGCAAAAGGAAATTTGAATGTAGAGACTGGAAGTGCTTTTTCATTATTCAAATATAACAGAATAACAGATATATTTTATTTGCATTAGACTTCCAGAGGACTGGAGGGACAGGGTATAAGGCAAAAGGATTAGAAGAAAATGTGTGGAGACCAGGTCGTCGGACAGTGTGTCTGTCCAGCTGGGTAGGACTGTGAAGTGACAGAGCAACTTGGTACACAGTCCTCAGCCTAAATCTGCCAGGAGCTCAAGGGCAGCAAGAAAATCCTTCCTGATGTAGAAATCAGCCATATGCTCTCTGGGCCCCCTCCTCTGGGTTCCCTTTGTACAACCTGCCTCTTCCTCTCACAGCCAATTTGAACAAACATCAAGTGTAATGTTAGTAACATCCCTAGTTACATCCTAATTTATACTTAACATCCATTATGGAGCTATACTTCTGGGAAATTCTATAGAGTCATCAAATTTGATCGTTATTGCATGTCCTCAAAAAGATATGCTGAAATCCTTACCCCCGGTACCTCAGAAATATTTAGAAATGGGGCAACTGTAGCTGTCATAAGTCAAGATGAGGCTACACTGGAGTAGATGGCCCCCCACCCAACATGATGGGTATCCATATAAGAAGATGGTGGCCATGTGAAGACACAGAGATGCACAGGGAGAATGCCACGTAAAGATGGAAGCAGAGATTGGAATGATGCGGCTACTAGCCAAGGAATGCCAAAGGCTGTCACCCGAAAGTAGGAGAGAAGCAACAGATTCTCCCTCAGAGCCCCCAGAAGGGACAAGCCTTACCAGCACTTTGGTTTTAGACTGCTAGCTTCCAGCACTATGTCAGCAAATGTCTCTTAAGTTACCCAACTTGCGATACACAGCCCTAGGGAGTTAAGACACTCGTATTTGGAAGAAACCTCAACGTTTCTCTCTCTGGATGACAATTCTACCCATAACCCAAGAATAAGAATGACTGCCAACATTTACTGCTTGTTGAATGCATGCCAGACCCCATCAAGGTTTCTTCCAGAGAGCCTGCCTGGTCCCCTCCAGAAACCAGGTGCCCTTCACCCCTATTCGGGTCTCCAGTGAGCCTGCTCTGCGATGGGTGTTTGACCCACTCAGCAGTCACAGTTCTGAGTCTCCAGTACCCAATACTCAGAAGCTCCAAGCGTTTCCTTGTAGACGCCAGTCCACGCGCACATTTTCTCCCTAAAGAGAGACATACTGGGAAGTGGAATGATCAGTTGAACATGGGTTGAGGCGCATGAAGTCAGAGCCAGGTGTGTGAATCTGATTAACAGACTACTTAAGGGCACAGACATGCCCATTTCACCAGGAAGATAGGCTTTGGGTTGGAATGGTGCCATCCTTCCCTGTGGTCAGAGGAACATGAGCCAAGATGTTCAGCTTTGCTTTGACATCCTTTGTGGAGCTCCCTAAGCTGACCAACGTCTTTCTGAAACGAACTTTTTTTTTTCCCTTGGCATATTAATATACTAATGAAACATGTTACAGTTTGGTTTGAATGTTGGTCCAGGAAGCAGATACCAAGATGGGATGAAACGCACATGGATTTTTTTTTTTTTAAGATTTTATTTATTTATTTGACAGAGATAGAGACAGCCAGCGAGAGAGGGAACACAAGCAGGGGGAGTGGGAGAGGAAGAAGCAGGCTCATAGCAGAGGAGCCTGATGTGGGGCTCGATCCCAGATCGCCGGGATCACGCCCTGAGCTGAAGGCAGACGCTCAACCGCTGTGCCACCCAGGCGCCCTGAAACGCGCATGGATTTTACTGGGGGAGGAAGCCAGGGAAGGCTGGGAGGGCCACTGGAGCATGATGCAAACCTGGACTTGAGTGAAAGAAAAAGGGAGAGAATGATGAAAGAAAGTGTCCTAGACTGCTACTGGGGGCAGGGGTGAGGCAGGAGGAGGTGGGTGAGGTAAAGCGGGCTGTAGAAGGAGTCCCCCACTGCTCCCAGTCATTCGCTGGGAGCTTGGGCCTCAGTGCTGACATGGTGAAGGATTTCGGGGCACAGAAGGCAGATTCCTGGTCAGTTTCGTACGCTCTCTTTTTCATGGGCCCACACACCAGAGCCCGGGAACCATTCTTTTTCTTTAAGTCGTCCGATGGCACATCTTGGTAATGTGCTGACTTAAAATTTAACTGCCAGAGGCCATATTACTTCTTGCAAGAAACTTCGCTATGGCATGACTTCCAAGTATTCATAATACTTAGCTGGTTTTAGTCTCTGCATCTATTATAGATATATGGATACACACACGCACATCTAAAATATACTACCGTATTTTAGAAAGGGAGAGAAGGCCATTGAGCTGAACACTTTCTGAGAAATGTAACCTTACGAAACCCATAGTGAAATAGCTTTAAATCGAAGGATCCTGTTTTAGGGTTCCATATTATATCCATTAGGCATTACACAAATGCACATTCAAATTGCATCTCAAGGTGGATAAATGAACACTTTAGACCTTGCAGCATAGATCACATTTAATGAAACGCCTCGCTGGGTCTGGAGAACACTTTACCTCTCTTCAATGAGAACAGATGTTGTCCTAAGAAATAGTAACTTCCACAACCGTCAGTACTGAGAACAGGCGAAACACAGCAGTTCACACCATTTTTCTAACACCGTCCATAGAGCATTGGAAAAATACTCTGAGCACAGCTCCACCTCGTCAGGGAACATTTCCTGCAGAAGACATTGAGAACACATGTGACGCTGACATGACTGTACGTCCAGACCCTTTGGGAATGGACCGCTTTCAAAATGATGTGAAAAAAAAGTACCCATGGGGCAAGGGAAGCAGTGAAAAACACCATCGGCGATGTAAGAATCTTGGATTGTCGTCTCCTGTATTGTCTAACTCTAGATAAATTGCTTAACTTCTTCTCGACCCTTTCCTCTTTTGTTCACTGTTGTTGTTTTTTTGACCCATGGTAGTTTCTGTAGCGCAGTTTAATTTGTATAAAATCAGTCTAGATCTCATGATTCATTTTATTAAATTAATGTGAAAATGTCATTTGAATGATGAGACTTCCATATATTTTTTTCTATTTCCCCCCTTTTTATAACTTGTTCAGAATATTTTTCAACGATCTGATGTAATGTGAAGCAATCTGACCTGCAAAAAGCAAAAACGTCTTGAGCCTCTTTTTAATCTGGGAATCAGTCACTCTTTTCGTTCCAGAAAACTCTGACACTTCAAGTTTACCTCAAGTTCATGAACAGGGCAGGAAGTCTAGAATAATAAAACCCAAATAATTGGAACCTTCAAAAAGCAGATCTTTTTCACAGCTGGCACTCTAATTTTATGGGAAAAAAGGACAAGGAAACAATCATAACAGCTTCTAAGGTGGGTTTAATATTCTTGGACATCTTTCATTTGCTCACAGATGAAAATTGTATCATGGTACCTTAACGTACTTTGCTCTATTTGCTAAGGCAAGACATAAAACGTCATATGTCGTAAAAAATTTCAAGAAGAGGAGACACAAAAAGGATCAAGGCATTTAGAGAGTTAACCCTTAGCACACCAGAAGTTGGACCAACCAGATCCTCTCAAGTAGTTATCCTCGGCTTTGCAATACTTCTCAGTGCATGGAAAATAGATGGCCTCTTGCAGACGGTTGCAGCCTGACCTCCCAGGTCAGTGGGCATTCAGTCCGGTCCCGGGAGGCCAGACAGCATCACCAGGCTGCTTCCTTGCCACGCCCACCGTTTTGCTCCCATGGTTATCCTCAGTACAGTGGATCAGAGAGATGATTCTAGGTGCCGTGGTTTATTTGAGGAGGTGGGAGCCAAAGAAAGAGAGCTGGCAAAAGGAAAAAGCACAGGACTTCTGTGCTTCCCCAGCTCCCAAGGCAGAGAGACTTAGAAAGAAGGGAAAGCTACATTTTGCTGGCACCTCTCCCTCTGTTACACACACACACACACACACACCCTCACACTGTAGGGTGCACCTTTGTCGTTCTTTTCTCACTGCTGCCCTTGATGTTCATTCACACGAGACTTTGCACACTGAATGCTTATAAGCTACAGAAGACACATATAGAATGAATAGTCTTGAGTCATATATTTGTCTAGGAAATCATCTTTGGGCCCCATGATTTGTTAAGCAGGTGCTCAATAAATGTTTGTCGAATAGATGAACGTATGCATGCCACCTACTGACATGAGGCTTAATTTTAATTATTTGTTAGATGATTTATTCCCTTTGTTTCTGAATCATCTCCTCTGCATGTTTCAGGGATCCTACGCTGCTAGGAATTGCTGCTTTGGAAATTAAACAAGATGATCCTGAATTCTAAAAATTCTGGAAAACATCTATAGAAGCTTTGGGTTTTTCCTTCTCTATCTTGGGCTCATTCCAATTTTGTAAATGAGTTTCAGCTATTCTCTTAATCGTCCATCTGTAGCTTAAATTCTATCGGTGCCTTTTGAATTTCCTATATAGATGAACATGCAATGTGTGTACCCAAATCCAGCAGAAATGGAAATTCTATGGTGACAAAATGAATCACTAAAATAATGGGGTTTTTTTCATCTGTTTTAGATAAAAAGAGTGTGCTTCTTGTTTAATTTAATGCTCTCTATATAAATTATTGGCTTAAAATGTAATAGCCTATCGTGGGATTCCAGATTTTTATTTACATGTTAAACATTCACATGGCTGAATCCAGATCTTTGGGGTTCTGTTCCTTCTGTGCCAAGAAAGGGGCAGGACAGGAGACACTTACTAATTTCTGCAGTTAGAGGCTGTAATGACCCTTCACCATTCTGCCACGTTCATACTTCCTTCATCACCTAGAGTTTGTTTCTAATTTCTACACATGCTGGGAGCCAATAGAGCCTCTTTAAGCACCATGCTCTCTGGAGGAAGCTGTCCAAGATCCCTGTCATAGCAGTCCTTGTTGTAGACCCGTGTTGTCATCTTTGAGGACCACATCATTGCAGGGGCAAGTGTGGTTATGGGTTGAAGAACCGAGTACCAGAATGCTGTAGTGCTTAATGCAAATTACTCACAACCATTCAACACTGGTGAGTAAAGCTCTAGCAATAGGAAAAAATTTTGCAAAACAGGAAGCCACCTAGATAGATTTGTTTAATAAAATTAAGTCTGTTTGCAATGAGGTTATGCTGGTGTTTTATAAATCTAGATTCTCTGAATGACTTTCAGGTACGTTTCTTTTGTATCTCACGTAGTTTCTATAATACCTTCAACACGTCTCATAGCAGAAGAACCGAAATGATAGCTATTGGTGGTTCTCACAAAATGAACAGTGATTTTTTTTAGAAGTCTTCAAAAAACATATAATTACTACTCAGTTGTTGGGAAAAAAGTACAAATTAAGAAATACCAGAAAATGTCAATTCTTATGGGGTGCTGGGGTGGCTCAGTCAGTTGAGCATCTGACTCTGAATAATGGCTCAGGTCTTGGTGTCAGGGTCGTGAGTTCAGGCCGCATGTCGGGCTCCACACTGGGCATGGAGCCTACTTAAAATATGTATGTTCTTATAATTCTACCACCCCAGAATGAACCACCATTGGCATTCTATCTGAAAGCTTTATGCTTTTTCTGTGCACATATGTATATATTTTTCCAAAGATGGGAGCATATTGTACATATTCCAGACTGATACCTTTAACCCAATTCTTGCACTTAATCTTTTCCCATGTCAATAAATATTATTTTACAGCATCATTTTTAATGGTGGCATAAAATTTTGTTTGTATCAGGTATTATGAACATTTAATCATTGTTCTGCATTCACCAGTTACACTGTTTTCAAGAAAACACTATTATAAATAGCACTGCCTTAAACATCTTCAGCTAAGTGCGTTGCTGTAGGATTGATGATTTCTTTACAATAAATTACTAAATGTAAAAATGCTGGTTGAAAGCCTGTATGTATTTTTAAGGCCTTTGATATTTAGAGTGGCAGCAGTTTCTGAAGGACTCCCTGGTTGTTGGTGACATCTAACTTGGGCTCTTGGAATAATTTGAGAGGAAAATTTGACCAAGAAAATATTACAAGCCATCTCATTTTGGGTGGACGATGAAATAGGGGAGTCTCCTGGTTTCCAAATGAATGCTAAGTTTCGAACTGGGTATGCCTATAGGAGATATGTTTTATTTTTTTATTTTTTTAAAGATTTTATTTATTTATTTGAGAGAGAGAGAGAGAGAGAGCGAGCAGGAGTAGGGGGAGGGGCAGAGGCAGAGAGAGAAGCAGACTCCCTGCTGAGCAGGGAGCCCGACAGGGGCTCGATCCCAGGACCCTGAGATCATGACCTGAGTGAAGGCAGATCCTTAACTGACTGAGCCACCCAGGCGCCCAGGAGATATGTTTTAAAATTAAGAAAAAATTGGGCCCATTAATGGCTAGAAAAAAAAATATAGTACAGCAAAAGCACAGAGGGGACTTCAGTGCAGTGGATTTGTGCTGGGTCTTTTTCTGGGCTGCCCAGGACAGTAAGAGTCCCATTGCGTGGAGTAGGGCCACTGACAACATGGCCCCATGAGTGGTGACATTGACATGAAAGTCCCATCCCAGTTAATCTTCTCGTGGTTTTTTTTTACATCATTGCAGGGCATAAAGCTTCCTGAGACGCTAGGTACGGAATCAAACCTGCACAAACCACCATCAAGCAGCTGAGTCAGTTCATCTGGGATCTGTTACCACACAAAGGCCACAAGTGACTCCGTGTGGTCCCCCCCGAACTCCGGAGTACCCTCAACATAGTGGAGCTTTGGTTAGGAAGGCAAGAAAGAAAGGAGAAAATAATGTGTAGTAGACCAAGTGGAAGGCTCAGAAAAGACGAGAAAGACAAGGCCAGGCGGTGGCCTAGACAGAGAAGTAGAGAAGAATTACATTCCCGTTTTCAGCAACAACAAATACCAGCAGCACAAACAGTGGCTAATCACTGGGGGGGGGGGGGGGAGGTTGCCCACACACGTTTTTCCAAATTTCTTCTAGAGTTAGTTAATATGTACTTACCCATACTTTAAAGAAGAGAAAGAGGCTGAATGAATACATTGAAACGTCTCTTAAACAGAGGACACAGAAAATATAAGTGCCCCTCCTGCATCCCGGGTAGACACCAGGTTAGCAGACATGACTCACAGAGGCCGTGGCGCTGGGAAAAGGAGATAATGCTGAGGGGTTCACATATATTCAAGCTAATGCCAATTGACATCACTTCTTTGCCCTTCCCCGTTCCTCTCCAGGAAAGGGATGACTGCTGATGGCCAAGAAGTTCCAGGCTCTTTTTCTGCACACGGTCCCCTAGTGATCTCTTCATGGTAAGTCCTAGAAGGAGTTCCGCTTAAAATCCTGGCTGTCAGGGACCCCAGCCCAAACTACTCAAAACAGGAGATGGATGCCTGGAAACAACCTTCAACGACAAGGACTTGGGAGCACACAATAGGCTGAAGTGCTAGAGGAAAACAAAAATGAATAAAACCCAAAATCAAGCAGAATTGAGACAACAACATTTTAAAAATGTATATTTTTTTGATGAAAGCAAGTTTTGTTTGAAAATATCTTCCCTATAGAAAATTAGGGGAATACTAATATCCTCTGAATAAGGAGATTCTATCAGCCTATCAAATAGTTTCTAAACCTGGCACTCCCTAATTTACAACATTTAAATGGGAAAGACAAGCCAATGATTTGGGATGTTGTTTTTATAATAAGATAGGATATGACCAGCAACTTACTTGTTACATTTAATAATGACGATGTAAGTTCTCAGTTAATATAAGCTGAGTGCCAGATACACCATTACTATTTTACACATATATTAACTTATTGCTCCATTTTACAGATGAGGAAACAGTCATAGAGCGTGAAGTTATCTAGAGTCTCATACAGTGCATGACTGGTAGAGCAGAGCTTTGAACCCAGGCACTGTGATGCCAGGGTCCGTGCTTTTAAGTGCCGTCCTGCCCATTACCACGTGTAACAACATCATGCCGGGGGGGGGGGGGATGGCCAACAGCTGATCAACAGCCGAGCACACTTCTGTCATGTTTCACCAAGTTTTTTATTTCAATGAACACAGCACGATTTTCTCTGAAACGGATTTTTACAAAGTGTCCTAGCATATTGTGGGTTCCAAAATGCCTACCACATAAGAAAAGTTGTACGAAGAGTGCTTTGATTGTATCTGTATGAATAAAAGAAGTGTTTTTGTGATTTTACTCAAAAGAACACAAACCCTTTAAACTTATTCAGATCTTCCAGGAAGAATGTTGGCAACTACCAACAATCTTTCTTAAAACGATTCCCATCTTAAATACTCAAATAACTCACCGTAAAAACAGAAAAACTAAAAAAAAATGGGTGGCTGTTAAATCAGCCTATTTGAGTCGTCTTGAAAGCAAGTGAGTAAGAGGGAGAAAATACAGATGATTTCTTTGGGTTCTCCACGTGGGGGCACAGTTAGTCCTTCACAGATCTTAGGACCAAGCCTCGTGCCCTTAGGGAATGTGCATGGATCAGAGAGCTCAGATAAGAGGAGCTCCGTAGCCAGGAACGAGAACGCACAGCAAGAGCAGGAGAACGCACAGCAAGAGCAGAAGACCCCGCAGAGCCATCCGCTGTATGTTCAGGAGGTTCGATGACGTCAGTTAACAGCTCCCGAGTCCTGTCCATCGTCTCAGGCCTGGACGACCTTCCCTGGGGTTGACGTTGGGTATTGACGTTGCCATTCTTGGCTTTTACGGAAGCCCTTGGCTACCAGCAATCGCAACACACAGCTGTTCTCCTTTGCACGTAGCAAGCCTAAGTGTGTGTTTTTCTGTGACTGGAAGAACGTACACTCTGGGTCTCTTCTCCACGGTCCAGGTTCGGTTCTTCAGGAGACACGGGAGAAGCGAGGCGAGGTGATGGAGTGAGTGTGAGACCTCGCACAAGGCACACCTTCTAAAACAGGCGGAGTGACTCACTCCACAGCTATTTCCCAGGCTGGGGTGGGAAATATTTCCAGAGAAAGAGAAAGAGAAGGAACACAAAAGGGAGGTAGCTGATTTACAATCTAGAGCAAAGCCCCGCGGCAGAAGAAAGAGCAAGGTGGGAGAAGCTTCTATTCTCCTTTCCTCTCCCACCCCAAACGCTAAGGTAGCTCTGAAACCCAGCAGCCATATCCACCTTTTCTTTAAAGCGCCAGAGACAGAAACAGAGAGAAACAAAGTGGGAGGTCTGTTGAAGATGCCAGAGCCTTGGGAAGACTCCGGGATGAGAATTTATCTTCTGCCTCCAGACTCTTCAACATGCTTATCTCAAGAAGTGCTACGCGGTTCCCTGGCTGCCCTTTTCTGGGGACCGGAGCTCTGGGTGATGCTCTCCCCCAGCCACTCCCACCCCCACCCTGGCAGCCGGGGCAGCACAAGCCCGGCTCCTCACCCAGGACGGCCGGCGGGAGCGGAATTCACGCTCCCGCTCTAACAGTAGATGTCAGCACTAACCTTGCTCATTGAATTTCAGCATCTGTTGCGACGCCCGCACTGTTTGGGGGTTACACGTTCAATGGTAACATCTTAAGGACAGGAAATAACTAAAAGGGCATTTTTAAAGAAAATTGAAAATTAGATGCTTACCTTAAAAAAAAGAAGTCCAATTTTTCCTCTTGGGAGAAAAGAGGTTGGAGAATTTGCCCGCGTTCATGGGGACATGGGACGTGCTAATGGAAACCTTGCCTGCTTTCAGATCCCTTCTCTCGCTTATCAAACTCCCAGACAAATCTGTTTGTTATGATATTCCTGAAGAAAGTAACAGACAAGGTTGAAGCGAAAAAGAGAATAGTTTATTTTATTATATGAAATTTATATTCAGGGTCTGACAGTTTTAATTATGCTTTTTGAAAAATTCGACTTTATTTTTTTTTTAAGATTTTATTTATTTGACAGAGATAGAGACAGCCAGCGAGAGAGGGAACACAAGCAGGGGGAGTGGGAGAGGAAGAAGCAGGCTCATAGCGGAGGAGCCTGATGTGGGGCTCGATCCCATAATGCCGGGATCATGCCCTGAGCCGAAGGCAGACGCTTAACCGCTGTGCCACCCAGGTGCCCCTCGGCTTTATTTTTTAGATCAGTTTTAGGTTCGAGGAAAAATTGAGTAGACGGTACAGAGATTCTGCCTATCCCCCCCTGCTCACACACGGCACAGCTTCCCTCCTAACAACATCCTACATGCGACTGGTACTTTTGTTTTAATGGACAAAATTACATCGACATATCATTATTACCCAAAGCATATAGAGTTCACTCTTGGTGTTTTACATTTTATGAATTTTGACAAGTATGTAATGACATGTATCCCCCATTATAGTATCGTACAGCGTAGTTTCACTGCGCTAAACACCCCCCTCATTCCCCTTATTCATCCCTCGTTCCCCTGACCCCTTGTAACCACTAATCCTTTGTCTCCATGGTCTTGCCTTTTTCAGATTGTCATATAGTTAGAATCATACAGTGTCTAGCCTTTGCAGATTGGCTTCTTTCATTTAGTAGTATGCATGTAAGTTTCTTCCATGTCTTTTCATGATTTGATAGCTCTTTTCTTTTTAGCTCTGAATAATATTCCGCTGTCTGGAGGTATCAGAGTTTGTCTATTCACCTATTGAAGGACATCCTGATTGCTTCCAAGTTTGAGCAATTGTGAATAAAGTCGTTATAAATTTTTGCATGGACGTATGTTTTCAACTTAATTGGGCACATGGGCAGGGAGCATAATTGCTTGGTCACATGGTAAGAATAGGTTTAGTTTTCTAAGAAAACTGAACTGCCAAAAGTTGAGTTTTCCAAACTGTCTTCCAAAGTGACCGTACCATTTGGCATTCCTACCCCCAGTGAATGAGAGTTCCTCTTGCTCCACATCCTCCCAGCATTGCTGTTGAAGGGTTTTGGATTTGGGCCGTTCTAATAGGTGTGCAACAGCATCTCGTTCCTGTTTGACTTTGCCATTCCCTAATGGAATACAATGTGCATCTTCTCACATGCTTACGCGTGTGGGGTTTTGTTCCCGTGAGTTGTGATTCTTGGTTTCTGCCCAAGCAGCAGTTTGCCCTGTGATCTCACTTCTCTGACAGATCTATGGAGAGTTGTTGGTTTTGAGTTTGTTCAGCCTTTTACTTGTTAGGATGGAGTGATGACTTCCAAGTCCTTAACATGCTGGACCAGAAACCAGAAGTCCTCATTATGCTATGAAAGCATCTGCTTTCCCTTATTTGGGGTCTAGACTGTTAAGAATTACTTACTCTGAGAGGCGTTCTCACAAATACCAAGTTCTTCTGTTCCTTTACGTTTTAGAGCTTAGTAAACAATGATTATAGACTAACGGACTATTAATGGTGGAGGTGAGCTTAGAAACCATCCGGTCCAACCCTTATTTTTTAGGTGAACAAATAAATGAGGTCTAGAACAAGTAAGTTACTTGATCAAGAGCATTCCATGACTTCATCTCGGAGAAATGTCTGATTAAGGACGGTTACTGTTTCAGACTCTACCGCTTGATTACTTCATGCTCACACCCCACTCCACCCCACGTTTACCGGGTATCCGTCCTGCCTCCCACATGTCTCAAGGGATGGTGATCCCATCCTCAACACAAATACTCTGTAGTCCAAGCCCAACCTGGAAAGCCCATTCTCAGGGCACCTGGGTGGCTCAGTCAGATAAGCATCCAACTCCTGGTTTCAGCTCAGATTACGATCTCAGCATTGTGAGATCGAGCCCTACGTCAGGCTTCACGCTGGGCATGGAGCCTGCTTAAGATTCTCTCTCTCCCTCTCCCTCTGCCCCCCCTTAAAAAAAAGAAAAGCGAAAGAAATCCCATTTTCTTTTCAGTGTTCTGCTTAAGAATAAACATGCAACTCTCAGAACATTGGGACACAGGGAAAATCTACTTAAGGGTTTCTGGAACAGGGATGCCTGTGTGGCTCGGTCGGTTGGGCGTCTGCCTTTGGTTCAGGTCATGATCCCATGGTCCTGGGATAGAGTCCTGCATCAGGCTCCTTGCTCGGTGGGGAGCCTGCTTCTCCCTCTGCCTGTCCCTCCCCCTGCTTTGTGCTCACTCTCTATGACAAATAAATAAAGTCTTTAAAAAAAAAAGTGTTTCTGGAACAGATTTATTTGTTCCTAGGAGGTAAAAACAAGAGAAGATTGTTTCTTTGAAGTTGCGACATCTGAAAGTAAGTCTTAGAGTTTCTGCTGCCCTTTTGGGACTATCATAGGAGCTAGCCAGAACCCACTAAAGAAGGTGGAACAGAGAGATAGGAGGCAGGCAGATCCTTGGGGACATCAAGATGCAAGACGTCCTGTTATGTTAGACGTTAAACTGCTTTATTGTTTAAATCTGTTTAAGTTGAAGTTTTATGTTACTTGCAGCCAAAGTTAGCTTAACAGAAATAGTTAAATGTAAATTTTCTTTTTTCCAAATTTATCTTAAATATATACTTTGCTTAAATTTAATGAAAACCTAATGCTTCAATGTGGCGTCTGGTCCACAACAGGAATATACTCAGAGGAACTGAAGTGCTGCCAAATTTCTATGCCTACAAATTCTGACCATAATTCCCTGTTCTTTCAGGGCTGTGTGTTACAATATGATGACACATTGCCCCAAAACAGGCCTGCCTATTTTGGATTGTTCAGGAGACTGTTTTAAAAATCTGAGTTAAATGACTTGAATCCAGACAAGTTCTCACCATTGCATTATCTTGGGTTCTGCCGCTTCCCACATTTATGTTACCTGCTAGGCCCTCGAGGGATCTGTATTTAGGACCCTGATAAACTGCTCTTCTCAGAGATGCTTTTTTTTTTTTTTTTAATTTCCAACCTCAATGCTCTTCACTCCAACAAGTTCCATAAGTGATGGGTAGATTAGAGATTCAGCGTGTCTAGACACCAAGGTCTGCATAGGCCAGTGGATCTCAACCCTGGCTGCCCTGAGAATCAGCTGGAGAGAGTGTCAAGTCCTGATACCCAGGCCGCAACCTGAATGAAGTAAGAGAATCTCTGGGAGTGAGACCCAGGCATCAGTGCTTTTTTTCTTTTTAATTTAAGAATATTTTTTGTCTTGAAATAAAATGAAACTTACCAAAAAGTTGCAGAAGTAGCATAAAGAATTCCTGTTTACCATTAATCCAATGCTCCGCTGTACTTTTATCGTTCCTTACCTCTCCCTCTCTCTCCTCGTTCTGCATCTCTCTCTCTAAATATATATACTTCCTCCTATATATGCTCTTTTACTGAAACATTCGAAAGTTGAAGACATGACGTCATTCTTCTTCAAAATATTTTAGTGTGCATTTCTTAAGAACAAGGACGCTCTCTTACATAATCACGGCACAATGATCGAAATCAAGAAATCCACAATGATAACAATTTTATTATTTAATCTATAAGTCACATTGGGACTTCTCCATATGTCCCAGTCATGCTGTTTTTCTGGTCCAGTTTCTGGTCTAGGATCCAGTTCAAGGTCACCATTGCATTTAGTTCCCACATCTCTTTGGTGTCCTTTAAAATGGACTTGTTCCTCGTAGTTTTCATGACCAGAAAAAATTTTAACTGACACCCTAGTTATTTTGTAAAATGTCACTCAATTTGGGTTTTTCGGGTGTTTCCTTGTGATTAAAATCAGGTTCTGCCTTCCTGGCAGGAACACCCCAGGGGGATGCTGGGCCCTCAGTGCATCATTATCAGGAGGCAGGTGACAGCCATCTGTATTTGTCAAACTCTCCCATGTGATCCCAACATGTGCCCAAGGTGAGAACTACTCCTTTTGGCTAAATATATATATATATATATATATATATATATATATATATATATATAGAGAGAGAGAGAGAGAGAGAGAGAGAGAGAGAGAGAGAGACTCAGACTTTACAAGCTGAAAATACCTTTTCACAAGTGGGACCAGGACGGAACCAGGACAGAATCCTCTAACTCTGAAAGGGCACATCAAACAAATAAGTCAAGCGGTGATGTCAATATGTCAGGAAGATTGGTGACAAGGCTACAGGGAAGATAAGGAATGAAGGAGCAATGAGATGTCTTCACATTCTATCCAACTTCAGTGTGTTTCTTAAACTTCTGCTGAATATGGCACCTGCTTGAAATGAGCTCAAGTACAGCTGAGTCCTCCTTCTGTCATCTAATCCTTCCCCACTGATAGAGCCCCTTCTTTCCTCTGTGTCCCCACAGAGCTGTGTTCATTTCAGTTGTACTTATCATACCTTCCCCTGTAGTCAATGTATTTACTCTTTCCTCTGCTGGATTGCAAGTTTCCTGCTACTATTTTATCCCCCTCCACCATAGAGATCATTGTATAGGATTAGACATTCGATGAGTGTTTACTAAGATAGACTATAGGAAATTGCTAGCTCCCATTTTCTTTTCTTTTTCATTTTTAGTAAGAAATTTGCTTAAATAACAAGACACTTGACCTGATGGGGAAACTATCCAGGATTCAGGTCTTTTAACATAATTTACCTTGATTTAAATACAGATTGCCCTACATGTAACAGCTATGTACAAAAAAGTTCTAAAATTCTCCTTGATTTGGGGCACCTGAGTGGATGAGTCGGTTAAGTGTCCAGCTCTTCGTTTTGGCTCAGGTCATGATGTCGGGATCATGAGATCAAGCCCCACATTGAGCTACGCACTCAGCTGGGAATCTGCTTAAGATTCTCTTTCTCCCTCTCCACTGCCCCTCCGCCCCTGAAGCGTGTGCACTCTCTCTCTCCCTCCCTCCCTACAACAAATAAAAAAATCTTTTTAAAAAATTCTCCTTGATTTTACAATGATAAATGAAGAACATTAAAATTCTTCAATGGAACAAGGTATGCAAGGATTTTTATGTTTTGGGATTTGTTGTGATGGTGGTGGTTGTTGTTAAACTCTGAGCACAAAATAACTTACTGGCATATAAAGGTGAGAGCTGAATGAGAATGCCACGTACAGATAAAGGAAGTGGTTTCACAGAGCCAGCATTTTTCCCACCCCATCTCCATTTGATCCATTGATGTCGATCAAAACATAACATTGGCCATTTTTTAAAAGCAATAAGCTTGTGCTTATTTTATGCCCAGTAAAAGAATGGGGTGGGAGAAAATGAGACAAGAGAGAAAACTGCCCTGCAGTCACGGGGATGTAGTAGGACTAATTGCAGTTTCTCATTGAGAATGCCTTCCTGGGGAGCCTGGGTGGCTCAGTTGGTTGACCAACTGCCTTTGGCTCAGGTCATGATCCTAGGGTCCTGGGATCGAGTCCCACAGCAGGCTCCCTGCTCAGTGGGGAGTCTGCTTCTCCCTCTGCCTCCTACCCTACCCCTGCTTGTGCTTGCTCTCTCTCTGTGTCAAATAAATAAATAAAATCTTTAAAAAAAAAAAAGAGAGAGAGAGAGAATGTCTTCTTGGTCTGTAAACACAGAGTCCTGGAGTGAAGAAACAGCTTCCCTTTTTAGGAGATGTCTCCTGTCTGCTGCTGGAACAAATCAATTGTTCCTTCGGCCCCCGTTTCCACCTGTGCAAGTATGTCTGTTTCACTGATTGGCTACTGTCAATTCAGAATCTGATCTGCCTCATTGACAAACTCTGTCATTCACAACAGGCTTTCATTAGTTTATTCAGTTTACTAAATGGTGTTTACCTCTTAACCCTAAACTGCACCACAGAACCATCCTGTCCCATCACGTTCAAGTTAATACAAAGACAATTGAGAAGCCTAACAGCAGGCATTCATAGAGCTTCCTTTCCCTTGCTTGGGTTCATAGCGAGAATCCAGGATTATAAATAGTGTCCAAATATCTGTAACTGGAGGGGGAACAAGGGGAGATGAGAACTTTCTCTTCCAGTGATTATTTCTTTTCTATACCTTACCACCAAGATGACAGATTTCTTTGTCCCCATGGTCCATACAGGTTCAGTGGCTCTGTGTGACTTCCATATCGTAGGATTTAACTGTAAAGCAAATTATGTCTCTATATTGTCCTGGACCACAGAAGATGCAAATTTGGCTCACAAATATTTTGGTGGCAAGCAAAGCTTTTTCAAAAAAACAAAAAACAAACAATAACAACAAAAAAACCCAAAAGCCAAAAACCATTTTGCATACCTTTAGCCAGGTCATGTGCTCTCTAGTTAGCCACAGTTGCCACCACACCTTACTGCTTATGCACATGCTTCACCATTGGTGTTACCTTGATGATCCTGAAGACGTTTGACTTCCAGCCCTTGCTCTTAGACTTCACCCCTGTCGACTGTCCTGCTAATTTTTTGGGAAGCACCTCTAGGAGTCAGAGCTTGGTCTCCTTTTCTCCTGGAAAGTGCAGACCCATCTTGTCTCCTTCTAGAGCTTGGGAAACCTTCTTATTCTCAAGGAATCTTCCTTCTTCTAGCCTCTCAGTTTCTTCTTACATTCTATCCTCATTCTTCCACCTCACCTCTCAGACCACCATCGTCTATCACCCCTGCATTTCTGCACATGTTTTCCCCTCTGTCTTCTATCCTGTCGTACTTACTTCACCAGGCACTGGGATTTCATGCTGCCTTTCTCTTTGAAAGTGAGGAAAAGAAAACAGTTATAAAGACCAGGAGAAAAAATAATATTCCAAAATACCATTCAACTGCCCACATATAGTTATTCCAGGTTCTTATACTGTATAGTAACAATAAAATAATTATTTTTGTCTCCTAGTTGAACTTGTCCACCAAATTATATCTAATAAGTTAAACGCACAAGCAGTTTAAAAAGACAGAATACCTTGAAAATACACTTAAAACTCAGTCAGCCTTTCTTATTTGCACACATCCATTTCTTTTTAACCTTCAGTAGATAAGACTCGAATTCTGCAGACCATAAATTTAAAAGGGTGACCTTGGTTTAAGATAGCTAAACTGAAACTGTCATAAATCTCTCTATATTCCCATTGCCCCAAGTTTCCCCAAATGCCTAACCAATATTTTACTTCCTAAATCACAGACTTCCCTTCTAAGGAAAAGCTCCATATCAACTCTCCAAACCACATTCCTACCTCTGTATATCATGTTAGTTTGCATATTTGGGGGGGAATTACTTACTCTCAACCATTTAAACAACTCATAAATTACACCTTCCACATTCTTTCCAATGAACGCTTTCTTCTGATTGATTAGAAGATTAGTAACTGTTCCCACCCTGACCTCCGTCCACCTGAAGGTGCTGCTCCCGCAGTTTGGAACGCCCTTTACTGATGTTCTGTTTTACTGTTCAGATTTATTTGCATTCTCTGTGACTTCATCCGCCACAACTCTGTGTTTCAGAAAGCGGAGGAGGGCACAGACACGTGTTTAGTTTGCTGTGGTCCCAGGAACTGGGACAGGCAGATGTAACCCTAACAAAACCTTCACATCTTGGCCCCCCACAGTCCTCAGCACTAAAATAGCTTGGTTTTAAACAATGATTGGTTTTAAATGATGCTTTATTGACAATGAATAAATCTTCACAATAGTTGGGATATGTTCCTGGTTCCAGAAAGGTTAACAAAACACCACATGAAGATGTACATATGGAGATAAGATTAATTCAAAGAAAGTTGATCAGTTTTACCATAACACACACCTTCATACAAGGCTCAGTCCCTCGCTTCCTCTTTGCTTTAACTAATATTTCTGCCTTCTTGGTCTCCACTGCCAGGTTTAAATTTTTTGCACTTCGGTCTGCTCAGCTAAAGCTTGTTTCTCTAGCTTGTCTCATGAGCAGGTGTGGCTAATTTGCTTTTAGCTGTTACTAAGTTCTTGAGAGTCTTTCTTGACAAGAAGATTCCTTTGCCATCACTCATATTATAGCTAATTGGGAGCCTTTCATTTATGGCCAATTATAACAGTTAATTAAGCTTCAGTAAATTGATTTTTAAAAATTTTTTTTTATTTATATTATGTTAGTCACCATACAGTACATCCCTGGTTTTTGATGTAAAGTTCCATGATTCATTAGTTGCGTATAACACCCAGTGCACCATGCAATACGTGCCCTCCTACTACTCATCACCAGCCTATCCCATTCCCCCACCCCCCTCCCCTCTGAGGCCCCCAGTTTGTTTCTCAGCATCAATAGTCTCTCATGCTTCATTCCCCCTTCTGATTACCCCCCCTTTCTTTATCCCTTTCTTCCCCTACCGATCTTCCTAGTTCTTATGTTCCATAGATGAGAGAAATCATATGATAATTGTCTTTCTCTGCTTGACTTATTTCACTTCACATTATCTCCTCCAGTACCCTCCATGTTGCAGCAAATGTTGAGAAATCGTTCTTTTTGATAGCTGAATAATATTCCATTGTATATATGGACCACAACTCAGTAAATTGATTTTTAAAAAACCTTTTTCATCAGATGAAAAAGAACTCTATTTAGTAAAAGACACAATTTTTCTTTCTCTTTTTTTTGAGGCTGCAATTTTATTTTTTTTATTTTTATTTGCTTTCCAGTCAGTTAACATACAGTGTAATATTAGTTTCAAGTGTACAATAGAGTGATTCAACACTTCCATACAGATGGCCAACAGGCACATGGAAAGATGTTCAATATCACCGATCTTCAGGGAAATGCAAATCAATACTACAACAAGCTAACACCTCACACCCGTCAGAATGGCTAAAATCAACAACACAAGAAACAACAGGTGTTGGTGAGGATGTGGAGAAAGAGGAGCCCCCTTGGTGGGAATGCAAACTGGTGCAGCCACTCTGGAAAACAGTATGGAGGTTCCTCGAAAAGTTAAAAATAGAGCTAGCCTACGAACCAGCAATTGGACTACTAGATATTTACCCAAAGAATATACAAATACTAATTCAAAGGAATACATGCACCCCAATGTTTATAGCAGCGTTATTGACAATAGTCAAACTATGAACACAGCCCAAGTATCCATTCACTGATGAATGGGTAAAGAAGATGTGGTATATACAATAGAATATCACTCAGCCATCAAAAAAGAATGAAATCTTGCCATTTGCAACAGTGTGGGTGGAGCTAGAGACTACTATGCTAGGTGAAATAAGTCAGAGAGAGACCAATACAATGTGATTTCACTCCTATATGGAATTTAAGAAACAAAACAAACAAGCAAAGGGAAAAAGAGCAAAAACAAACGGATGGTTACCAGAGGGGAGGTCATTGTGGGGATGGGTTAAATAGGTGATAGGGTTAAACAGGGATATGGAAGTCTTTCCTTCTTATTAGCAATAGTTTTATTTTAGAAGTTGTTGTGAGAGCACCTGGGTGGCTCAGTCAGTTAAGCGGTCTGCCTTCGGCTCAGGTCAATGATCCCAGGGTCCTGGGATCGAGCCCCATGTCCAGCTCCCTGCTCCGAGGGGAGTCTGCCCCTCCCTCTCCCCAACTTGTGAACTTGTGCTCTCTCTCAGTCTCTCTCAATTAAATAAGTAAAATCTCTAAAAAAAAAAAAAAGTTGCTGTGAAATAGCAAAGTTACCTATTTCCTTATTTTCTGAAATTACAAAGAGCCACACTTTAAGTGATTCCCTTTGGAGCCTTCTCAGATTAGTTATTCATTCAAATTCCACAAATGTCCATTGAAACCTATTAGGGAATCCTACCAAATATCTAAGTTGCAGGTCCTTAACTCAAGAGTTACTCATTTTATAGGGCAGGAGATCATACACAGAATTATGATAAAAGATAGGATCTAGTAAAGAGGAAAACAGAGAACACATGCTGCAGAGGTTGGGCCTGACGAAAAGGTTCAGTCTAGCTGGGGAGGGGCTGGTGGGTTAGGGAAGACTTCAAGACAGAAGTAGAAGGAAGGGCAGACCGTGGCGGGATGAACTAGGGTTGGGTACAGAAGGCATTGCAGGCAGAGAGAAGAGAGTAGGCAAAGGAACGAAGGCGGGTAAGTAGACCTGCTCAGAGAGAGCCTGGGGGAGCTGAAAGTTGGAAGAAGAGGGAGAACAGGGCTGGGAATGCAGCGTGGGTCTCGGCCATGGATGGCGCGCTGCTCCTGTCATCCAGTTGCTACTTGCGACAATAAGCTCTATGAAGCCAGTGGGAGTTTTTGAAAAGGAATATGATCAGATCTGTGCTCGGGGAAACTTGCTTTGATGCAATAACTTACAAAGTGGGAGTTTTAGCAGGGTTGGGCAAACTATTGCCCATGGGCCAAATCCAGCCTATCATATGTAAGAACGGCTTTTACATTTTTAAATGGCTGAAAGAAAAACAAAAAAGAATAATATTTTGTGATACATAGAAATGATATGAAATTCAGATTTCAGTCTCCATACGTTACGTTTGTGTAGAACACAGCAACACACACTCGTTTATGTATCATCCAGGAGGCTTTAGGCTAAAATGGCAGACTTGAGTAGTTTGACACAGACCATCTGGTTCGCAGAGCCTGAAATATTTACTGTTTGGTCCTTTACAGAAGGTTCTCTCAATGCCTCATCTAGAACCCTAGCTTAGAGAGATCAGACTTTGGACAACTAAATATTGCAGGGGAAAAAATGTTAAACGTGTAGAACTAACACTAGTTTAGGCTTAATACCTGAAATTAATTTGTTTACATTAAGGCAGGACAAAGTATTTCTTCTTCTTCTTCTTTTTTAAGATTCCATTTATTTATTTGACACAGAGAGAGACAGCCAGAGAGAGAGGGAACACAAGCAGGGGGAGTGGGAGGGGAAGAAGAAGGCTCATAGCAGAGGAGCCTGATGTGGGGCTCGATCCCAGAACGCCGGGATCACACCCTGAGCCGAAGGCAGACGCTTAACGACTGAGCCACCCAGGCGCCCCAGGACAAAGTTTTTCTTATTCTTCCTTCCATTTATCTACTCACCCCATACTAGCCAATTAGTAACAAGTTTCCTCTTGCAACTCCAAACTGAAGTGGGAAAGAAACAAATGAAAAATACGTGTTTAGCTTGTATAGGCACAGGCGAAAGAAAGCACAGTGTTTCCTCTCCCTTTGCAAAGGAAGACTAAGTCACAACTCTAGTCCTAGCTCTGTCCCTTGGGGAAAGCCACAAGGCTTCTCGTTGTTCACTCCTCATCTCTAAATTGTGTTAATATAATCTTCCCTTCCTGCCTCACAGAGAATGAGATAATACAGAGAATAGTATTGTGTAAGTTTCACTCAACAAATATCAATCACCTACTATGTGCCGGGCAGGGTTCCAGGCTCTGAGGCACATGCATAACAAAACAAAGATGCCTGCGCTCATTAGGCCTGTCTTCAGTCTTACAAAAATGTCAGTCCTACCATTGTTTCTCCCATCTCTCCCTGCCCCTCTCCACTGGCAGTTCCTATGCTATGGAAAATTGTTATAATTATACTTCTTCATAATGATCTTCTATTGAAGTTGCTATATGCTCAATCCAAGGGGCCCTTCTACGACACGATAGCTTTTCCCCAGTTATCAGCTCTGAGTGGGAAGTAGAATTGCTATAAATTACTCTTGACATTCCGAGGGAGGAACTAGGCAGTCTTCTCACTCCTGGTAAGGATCAGTCTAATTTGTCCAGATTTGTCCAAAGACTTTAGTCATGGTGAATATAAAGATTCTTTCCTAAATGCAGACAATTTTAATTTCTCTTTGCCAATATCAAATAGCTATGGAATGATTTATAAAAACTGAGATGGACTCTCTGGGAATGATCCCAAAAGACATTTTCTAAGATTACAATGCAAAAGAAGTTACCTAAACAGTCAATCGAAAACAATTGAGTAAAATTTACATGCAGAAGGTCACTTCTGTCCAAGTCTGTCTTTAGATGTACTCCAAATTCTTAATTTGAAGACTATATTTATTTTATTTACTTTCTTGTTTAAATATGGAAGTTTATCTTCCTCTTTTTGACATGAACCTGAATCATCCCAGGTAGAAATTCATTTCAAAAATATTTTGTGCCTTTCTGTAATAAAGATCTAGGGTAGAACAGTCCAGTAGCATCTTCTGTGATGATAGAACTATTCTAAATCTGTGCCACTAGCCACATGTATCTAATGAACACAAATGTGTCTAGTAGGATAGAAAAACTGAATTTTAGGGGCGCCTGGGTGGCACAGTCGTTATGCGTCTGCCTTCAGCTCAGGGCGTGATCCTGGTGTTCTGGGATCGAGCCCCGCATCAGGCTCCTCCGCTGGGAGTCTGCTTCTTCCTCTCCCACTCCCCCTGCTTGTGTTCTGTCTCTTGCTGGCTATCTCTCTCTCTGTCAAATAAATTAATAAACTGAATTTTAAATTCTATTTAATTTTAATGAATTTAGATGTAAAATCAGTGGTTAGTCCCTGCTGTTTTGGACACTGTGGACCCAGGGCTTCTAAACCCTAAGAGCCATGGATTCTAATTCTCCCTGTTTAAAGGTTAAGCTACCACCGTGCTTACTACCTCTGGAGAAAAGCAGAACCATCAAAAGACATGCAGAGGAATCTTCGTCTTCACTTCTGCACAGGGCAGAGGTTGGGTAGAGACACAGAAATTCTGTGTTTGTATTTAGAGAGCCACACGGCATTGATCGATACTTTTCCAAATGAATTATTAAGTGACAAACGATGACCAACAGGTTTTGATTCAACATGTATATCAGTAAAGATGCTTTTGGCTGTAACCAGTAATGTGCTAGAAAATGTTTCACAACCACATTTCCAGGGCTGGAGACAATAACCCTAATTTGTAGCATTTGTCAGTCTCTGAGCTGTAAATAGTCCCATCACGGCCAATTTCAAGTTAATAACATGATGTCACTGAATACAGAGTTGGGAGAGATGCACACTCGGCTCTCGTGAGCCCACATGAGCTGGCCCTCGCATTGACTGTGACTCCAGGAAGTAACAACTCAAACTGGCTCACACCGTAAAGGAATATACTGGCTTACATTATAGGAAATCTGGAGGGTGTGTAAGCGTTAGGGCTTGCTTATCTATTGGTTCATGGAACTCATAAAAGACCTAAGTTCTTTCTGGCTCTCTGTGCTGCCAACAACAATGTTGGCTTGATTCTGAAGCCTTGCTCCTGACTCTAGCAGAGTCAACTCACTCTGAATCTTTTCTTGGTCTGAGCTTTGAAACTTTAACTTAGAATCAAAGATCTTCTAAGTAGATGACTTTTCTTTAGAATGTAATTTTTGTCTTCCTCTTTAATTCTCAATATAATTTTCAGGTGAAAAAAAATAATTCCAGATAATCTGTAAGGTCCTATCAACTTTTAAAGAGTTACAGCCTGCTCCTACAACTTGTTTCCATCTATCCTGTTTCTATGTACTCTTTTTCATGACGATCTCATCTCTTCACACGATTTCAATGAATATCCTCTGTGTGGTAGATAACTCTCAAGTACGGCGCTCTAGCTCTGAAATCCCGTCCTAACTCCAGGACCTATATTTACAAATGCCCAATCAACACTTCTACATGGGTATCCCAATGACCTCCAATTCAACCTATCTAATCCAAGTAAATCATTTTTTCTTGTTCTTTCCAAAGAAACAAACAAAATAACTAAAAAGTTTTCCTGAAAGTGCTAGCCCCTTTTAAGGGCACCACTATTCTCCCAGGTGCACAAATTGACTCATCTTTTGAACATCAAGGATGATGCCCAAGTCAAAATCTGATTTAAGAAACTAGACGGCCGGGTTTTTAATTCACTGAGAGAAGGAAGAGTGGAGGATAAAATGAGTTGTGATGGTGAGGACAGGTGGAAAAGGAGTAGAGTACACGTGATGAGATTAGTTTGGGATATACTACATTTAAAGAGTGATGGTAATGTTCAAGAGAGGGTGTCTGGGGGACAATTATTCTTGTTGGTCTAGTATGGAGAAGAGAGATCTGTGCTGTAGGGAAAGATGAACTTGGTGGCATTGACATGGTTGAGCACACCTAGGGGAGCAGGCAGAAGGAGAGAAGAAGAAAAGCTAGGCTGGACCCTTGAGTGTGGCACTGAAGGGAAGCCAGGGAGAAAAAAATTCCTGAAAAGTCAACTGAAAAGAAGCAGAGAGGTCTGAAGAAAGCCAGGAAAATGGAACGTTATTGAAGTCAAGAGAAGAGAACGCTCAAGGCAAAGTTGTGGTCTAGGGAGTCAAATTCTGCTGAAATCTGACACAGGGTAAGAACTTAGAAGTGTTCTCTGGATTAGCAATAAAGAGCTTGTAGGAGAGCTTCCACACAGCATTTTCAAGGGGTGCATTGAGTGCAGCAGCCAGAACGTGGTGAGTAGGAAGTGACGATGTGGATGACTATTTAGAAATGGCGTCCAAAAAAGTGACAGTCTTTTGGGACGAAGAATCAACAGATGCCCACTAAATATCTATTACATGGTCAGACTGTGAAATAAAAACAAACGAGAAATAAGTTCAAATGCTTGCCTGCAGGGAAAACGTCAGAGAAGGATGCATTTGAAATGCAGCCTGAAGTTCACGGGCATTCTCAGGGGTAGAGAAGTGAAGGGAATATCTCAAAGACTGGGAAGGGCATGAACCACAGCAGATTAGGGGACATGTGAGGAGCTGGAGGAGATAGTCCAGTGTGCTCTGCACTGAAATTTAGAAAAAAATTTTTTAAAAATTAGCTGAGATTAACCACAGCAGAGCAAAGAGAGGGAAACCTAGAGATAGGAACTTTGGTTAGAAAGATCCCTCCCACTGGCCCTTGCTGTTGCAACATCTTCAAGCCTATCCTGTCTGAAAAGCAACCACCACCGCTGTTACCATAAAAACCCCAGCCTGCGACTGCATATCTTTCTCTAGCTCTAGCCCCATCGCTTTCCTCTTCGCAAGAAAATGTTTTCCAACACTTTCTGCCCACGCATGCTGATCTCCTTAGAGCCCCTTTGAGTCCAAATTTCAAGTTCTTATTATTTACCTCAAGCTACCTTTTAAGTTTTGTCTCCAGGTTCTTTTCCATGGAGGGAGGGAGAGAAGAACAGGTGGATGTGTGCAAGGCAGGCCTCTGTGCTGCTAGCAAGCAGCGCGATTCTCTTCACTCTCCTTGGCTTCTGCCCCTCCCCTCCACAGCATTCCTCCCCCTGGTTTATGGATCACTGGCCTTCCAGCCTCTGTCAATCTTCCAGATATATTTCGGAACTTTTGTTCAACGCTTATCTACTTTCCGTTCTCTTTGCTGTTATAAATTTATTCCTTTACTATGGGGTCTTGGGAGGACTCAATTTTACTCTTGACGATAGTCTAAAAGAAGAGATAAAAAGAAGAAAAAGAAATTTTCCTGCCAGATTCCTATTGGCCCAGCTTAAAATGAATTTAATTCCAACGAGAAAATTCATCAAGTTATGGGTTATACCATGCTAAGTTGTCCCCTCCCTAAGGCCTTTGCCTCACCCTTCCCCCTAATTGAATGCTCTGACCTTCCCTTGCTTTGTTCCTTCTTCTCATTCAGGACTCTCCTTGTAGGTCACATCTGCAGAGAGCCCTTCTTTAATGACCAGCCTACCCCTGCCCAGTCACTCTCCTCTCACCTGTGTTTGTTGTCTTCAAAGCCATTACCACTGGGTGAAATGATCTTTCAGAGATCTTGCCTCTCTTGGTCATGGTGAAATCCTAGGAGCCTTAGAGCAGTGTCTGACCCCCAGTAAATGTGTAAGAAATATTATCTCCATAATTTCTTTATCAATGAGGTACATTCACAATGGTGGTAGCTTTTCTATCTGAAACAAGCACTATTCTTTCCCTTCTTTCTGAAAAAGTAGCAGAAAATGTCACTTAAATGGATCATTTTAGGTCCTAATTATGGTATTTATGTCTTGAAAGCATCTATAATCATGTCACTGTTGAAGTCAAGGAATAGTTAGTAATCTGCTATGAAGGGTAGGTGTGGTAGAAGACACAGAGACCATCACGGAGTCCTGCTGACCATCTAACATGGTTGTGTGTGCCATATGACATCTGGAAGGAATGTTCTAATTGCCTCCAAGAGCCTTCACCCTTCTTCTCTATAACTAGACCACATAGCACTCTTCTTCCGTCAAGCTCATAAGTTAACCATTTCTTTGCCTCCATTGCTTCCATTACAGAATATTCCCTGTCTCCACAATCACATCCTGGCTCTCTTTCCAGCCTCAACTCAAAATTCCTTTCTCCATGTGCCTTTCACCAGATTCCAAGTCTCCATTGTTATCCATTGCCTTTGAACTGTCAGAGTATCCAGTCTGCCATACAGCTTAACTTTTCATTGTTCACTCTTCCCCGTTGTAAATCCTGACTCCCCGCTGGATTATAAACTCCAAGAGGCGCTTATAGCGTATGCTCCCTAAACGCTAATAGTCAGAGCACCACCTGACTAAGTGCCCTGGAACAGATTTGAAGTTCAGAATCATGTTCATGCAACAGAGCGGAAAGAGATCCTGAGAGCTCTTCTAGAAATTCCTATTCTATTCCCCACCTAAGCTAACAAGCACTCTTTGCCATAGTCACAAACAACTCTTACACTATTAGAGACAAACATGTTACATTTGGGATGCTCTGGTAGCTCCTTGTATTCCCCAACTCTCTCCTCTCCCAACCCTCCAACATCCTGGGTCTATAACACCAAGATGATAGAATCTTTAGAAGGATTAAAGTGACAAGGTAGAGGAAGGGTGAGAAGAAAATGGGATGGCTGGATTTTTTTAAAAATTTAAATTCAATTAATTAACATATAGTGTATTATTAGTTTCAGAGGTAAAGTTCAATGATTCATCAGTCTTTTATAACACCCAGTGCTCATTACATTACGTGCCCTCCTTAATGTCCATCACCCAGTTACCCCATCCCCCTACCCCCCTCCCTTCCAGCAACCCTCAGTTTGTTTCCTATGATTGAGAGTCTCTTATGGTTTGTCTCCCTCTCTGATTTCATCTTATTTTGTTTTTCCCTTTCTCGTATGATCCTGTTTTGTTTCTTAAATTCCACATACGAATGAGATCATATGATAATAGTCTTTCTCTGATTGACTTATTTGCTTATCATAATACCCTCTAGTTTGGATGGATATTTTTTATGTAGAGAAATATGGAAGCGTATTAATTTATCCTCTCTGTGCCTAACTTCTGAAAAAGATTTCAGTAGGGAAAGAAATGGGATTGCAATGCCTCTTGTCTTTCACACTTCAAGCACTAAACCGTGTGTGTGTGCGTGTGTGTGTGTGTGTGTGTGTGTGTGTGTGTTTAGCGGTGGAAAAGAAAGGATTTCAAAGCTGTTGGTGGTGTCATGATGCCAAAATATCCAGATGAAGAATTCAATCAATTGCGCAGATGTTACAAATACAGAATGCCAAATATCCCAATCTATGAAAACATCAAATGATGATTTTTTTCATTAACAGAAATATTTTGGCGGGGTACAGTTGTAGCCTGATTTGCCAAGCTTAAGAACCAAAATCACAACATTTTCTATCCAAAGTTATCAGGTTGATACTCTGGAAAGGGTTTTTAGTTTCCCAAAGATTTATCTTTTCTTCTTTTAGGGTACTCTTCAAGCAGGAATTATTTTTCTGACTTTTATTACTTATTTAATTTAATCAGAAGGAGAGCATAAAAGACAAAATAGACTAATCCTCAGAAATTGCTATAGAAATAAACATTGTATTTTTTAAATGGTATACATCAGGACAAAATTTTTTAAGAGATTTAAATAGTCCTAAGGAAAAAAATGTACAGGATATTATGAATTAAGTTTTCTTATATCAACATGTTAAGTCTTCATAACACAACCTCCATAAACTCTGGTCTGTTACAGGAATGCTCTAATCTGACCCCAACTATCCAGGTCCTCAAATATCTGACTGCCTGATTCCGTAGTCCACCCTTGTTCTCCTACCCGAGCAACCTGACATGGGCGTTCCATTTGGAATTTGCATCTAGTTAATCCCACCCAGCTCCACACCCCTGCCATGCTGGGTCACTGCCAGACTGCAAGCCTTGTGGTCATCTGTCTTCTTCCTTACTCCACCGCAAACTGCTCTTGGTTTTCTCTCTCCCTACCCAACCTCTCATGTCTCCTCCTACCTGAATCCTTGATTATTTGGGAAGAGGGGAGGCAAGGAACAAAGGTCCTTTACTTTCACTTTTGAAAAAGTCCTCTTCCATCATGCTACCATCTTTGTTTATTTTTAAAAAATATGTTATATCACTATGATTAAAGAGACAATCAAGTGTTATTACTAAGTCAGCCATAACTATCTTAACCACATTACCAATTTGCTGACATTTTAAAAAATTTTTGTCTTCCAAAAATTAAATCTGAGATACTTTAAAAAATCCTCAAGTTATTTTTCACCCCTAAAACTATCTTTGAGGTCACCCAGACGGCCCCTAAAAATTACAAATATTGGTTCTTTCAACTTATAAAAAGAGAGATGCCGGAAATAACTAGGTCTGTTTGAGGAGTTGCATGGGAAGAGTTGCCATATCAGGAGAGACATTCACTTCCACATTAACTTTGTATAGGGAAAAATTTATTAATATAAATTTATGAGAAATTGCTTGCTTTATGGGAAACTCATGGTGATTTTTCAGTATCTTCCCTGTCCACAATATATTTCAACCTCCGGGGATAACATTGATCAAAACTCTAAGAAATAGTTGTGTTGGGTTTTCCTGTATCCATCAGTCTGAGTATTGCTCCTCCTGATGACCTGATGATGCTTGGCAACCACGGTGTTATCAGTCATAATCCTAGTTATTGTTTCAAATTTTACTTGGCTGTAATCTGACTCCTTTAATTTGAAAGTAGAACCTTCTAGATCAATTGCTCTTATTGGGGATCTGCATCAGACTTAGGTATGGAGTTTTATAACAATATAGCTGTCTACACCTTCCTCCAGGCTGACTGAACCTCTTTTCTTGGTATCCTTGGCACATTATGAGTCAGATCCATCCTTCTCAGAGGTGCTGGCCACGCTCGGGGGAGGGGACTGTTTAGGGCATGTAGACAAGAAGCAGGAATCTTGGGGGCCAACTTGGAATTCTGCCTATTCCACCTTTCCATTCATCCTCGTCAACATTTAAAATAGCAGGAATTCTTCTTCCTTATTCCTTATAGTACAACTGGGAGTTTTAATTATTTACTTGGTATTTTCTTCTTTTGGTAACTTCTTGTAATTGGAAGTTGGGAAAGAAATAAAAGTGAGGTCAAGCTTGTCTTCTTTGTCTCCTAGAGTATAGACACTCTCCTCTCTCTGCTGCTGCATCTCAGGCTCATTCACCGGCTCTACTTTTCATCCCTGAAAGTGGATGTTCTCTGGGCTTCCATCTCTACTCTCTTCTCCCTGGATTTACTTTAACAGAATGATTTCATTGGATGTTATACACAACCGATACATTATTGAACACTACACCTGAAACTAACAATGTTCTATATGTTGCCTGATTGAATTTAAATAAAAAAATTTTTTAAAAAAGAATGATTTCATCTATTCCCATTGCTTCAATGCCCATCCATGTACTAACACTGCTTACAATTTATATCTCTAGCCCAGTAATTACTCCTGTTCTAAACATAATTATTCTTGTTGTCCTTAATTTAAGCCAAATCGGTTACCATGTGTGCATGTCAGAGATAAGAATCTCTACTTTTCTTGGCATTTATAAATCTTGGTTTATTTTAAAACCTGTTTTATGTTACTATTTATTTTATTAATGAAATTTTACAAAGTTTTAATATGTGTTAGCTCAGGAACTGGCAAGTGGGATAATTATCAGCTGAAAGCCGAATCGCAAATTCAAGGAGATCTTCACCATATTTACAAGTATTTATAAGCGGCAGTCAGGAAAGTCCTAATGGTTAGGATAGCTAAGTGACATCTGCATAGGAAATATTTCATTCCTGGGAGTCTCTGTATCCTTCTCAATATGGTATGGCGGGTGTTACCTATCGTTAATCAAAAGGTCTGAAATAAAAGATATTTTACAGTAATTTACTATCAACATCATCGTCATCACTACCTTGTACACAGGTGTGATACATAAGAAACTTTCTTCTGTTTTGAGAGAGGAGATATATGGGGGGGGAGAGGAGGCAAGAATGGAGCTAAAGAAGTAGAGAGGTGAAGTAGAGAGTTCAAGGTAGCAAGGGGAAGGGGACACCGGGTTCCTTCCCACTGCAGCCCTTTGCCTCGGCCTGTAGGCCCACCAGACCCCCTGCAGTACTCAGCTGGCCAGAGGAGTTGCAATTCTAGAAGGGTCTTTAGCAGGCAGCTATAAAATGCAGTGTTTGCAGAACTAGAATTTTCCAACTGTTTGGAAAGAACTAGCCAATTGAGGTGGTGGGGGAAGATAAGGAGAGGGAGCTAGGAAGAGACACAGAGAGGCAGAGACAGAAATAAAGATAGAGGGAAACACATTCAGAATGAGGATCAGAGAACGCTTTCCAGGCAAAGCCTCCAACAGAGTTACACAAGACAGGAATCTGGTTCAACATGAGGATTCCTGGAATTCGAAAACCAAGGGCCAATCAGACCTTGTCAGAATGAGTCAGTATAAAATAAACTGGGCGGGGGGGGGGGGGAGTCTGTCTATCTTCCCAGTTTCCATTAAGTGCAAGATTTTTGTCACCACATTTCGTCCAACCTACTGAAAAAATGAAATAACTGTGTTTAATAAAAAAAGCTTCAGATGCTAAAAACACTATTCCTGTCACACACAAAACCATTCCAAGCAGATAGACAAGACAGCCACACAGTGCCGCTTCTAGAGGCCAAAGCATCCTTCAGACTCTCAGAGCACCTTCACCAATGGAAGCTTCCACAAAGTTTCCTCTGTGCAAGTCCCTCTGAGCTTGTCTGTAGTTGTGAAAAGAGGCTTGTTAGACCTAATGTGAACTGTTGCTTCAGAAACATAAGAAGTGAGTTCTCATTTGCACACAAAAAGTCCATTTTTGAGTGACGTGTTTAAGAAATATTGAATTGAGACTATGGACTCTGAGAAACAAACTGAGGGCTTCAGAGGGGAGGGAGGTGGGGGAATGGGATAGGCTGGTGATGGGTAGTAAGGAGGGCACATATTGCATGGTGCACTGGGTGTTATATGCAAGTAATGAATCATCGAACTTTACATCAGAAACCAGGGATGTACTGTATGGTGACTAACATAATATAATAAAAATATTATTAATAAAAAAATAAAAATAAAAAAATGAAAAAGAAATTGTAAACAAGGGCAGTATAAATTTAAAAGACTATTTTGTTACAAGACAAAAAAGGCTTTAATTTTACATAGGTTTAGAAATATCTCCTTAACATTTCCTCCCTATGGTGTATTCAGCGGTTTTTCATGGCCTATTTCATAACAAAATTTATTAAAAAACAATTTTTATGTATGTTTTAAAAAAAAGAAATATTGAATTGTCCTACTGAATCTGGTTTTGGAAGTGTTCTGTCTTTCCCCCAGTCGCTAAGCTGGTCAGCACTGACGTTCCTTCCCCAGTATAAGGACAAGAATGACAACAGGCATCATTACCGAGCACTTCCTCTATGGCAGGTGTTCTCAGCATTCCACGCGACGGCGCATTTAATTCTCGCAGAAGCCCCGGCGCTTGGTTTCCTTAGTATCCCGGTGGTGCAGACGTGAGAAGCAAGAGCCGGAGACGCTGCGTGATCCTCAAGTTACGCAGCTGCTGGCGGAGGGCTGCGCTTCGGCTCCTGCGGCCACAGGTGCCCGCGATGCTGGATGTCAGCATCTGCCCGTCTGCATCCCGCTTCAAGGTCTGGTTCCAAAACCAGTATCCTCCACAGAGCTTTTCCTGGCAGCCCACCCTCCGTGCCACGCCCGGGACAACGAATCAGCTCCTCTTCTGCGACCTTCCAGCACTTGCTCTTCCCCGTGCCACAACTGTCTTCACGCTTTTGGTTCCCCCTAGTACGGCATCCAGTGCAGCACACCCCAGATGTTTCCCAAATGTTGCGGCAAATGACCGAGTAAACTCCGTTTCCTCCGAATAGGTAGACCTCATTTCTCCTCAAACCACCACATTTAGCATGTCTCCTATACAGCTCACTTTAACTCTTCTTCTACCATTTTACTCTCTTGCCTTGAGATCTTTCCGACGTTTATAAATTCCTTCGTGTGAGGGGCCTTCTTTGATGGACAGGACACAAAATCTGCGTACAAGGACAGCACTGGGAAAGTAGCTGTTGACGTGACGCCTGGGAACCACATCTACCCTTGTCAGCACGCTCTGACACAATCTTAAAGAGGTGTGTTTTTTAAAAAATCCATTCCTGGGGCGCCTGGGTGGCTCAGTCATTGGGCGTCTGCCTTCGGCTCAGGGCGTGATCCCAGCATTCTGGGATCGAGCCCCACATCAGGCTCCTCCGCTGGGAGCCTGCTTCTTCCTCTCCCACTCCCCCTGCTTGTGTTCCCTCTCTCGCTGGCTGTCTCTCTCTCCATCAAATAAATAAATAAAATCTTTAAAAAAAATAAAATTAAAATTAAAAAATCCATTCTTTCGCGATATCCCCCAAGTCCGATTCTTAACAGCCCTGTGCTTGCTTAGCTTGGAAAATCACATGAATGTTATAATTCTGCCCCCTTCCGTGTTAGACAAGAGCCATGCTATCAGGTTCTATGGACATAAGGGTTTTGACATCTATCAATTATGGAGCAAACAGCTCACCTCAAAGAGGGAAATTGGGAGCCCCAGAAAAGACAAAGTACTGAGCAGCCCACTCTCCGGGTAACAAGAGGTTAATAAGTGCATGAGACTAAGCATGCAGGAAGCCCTGAAGAATAAGATAGGGCCTGACAGGGGTAGGTAGATAGGGGTCTTCAAAGAGAGCAGCATCTAGGGGACTAAGGCTCATGAACAACTCCCCTCCTAGCTGGGAGCTGTGGAAAACCCCATAACTGGCCATTTGGCCGAGGTAGAATGGACTTGGGGTCTTCAAATTCTAGGCCTATGGACCTGGCCAACAGGGTTTGCCAGGGTCAGGGAAGTGTGTTAGCTCATATGAACGCCTGTGCTCTGCGAAGCTGGCTTGGGCCACAGAATTCCTTATGCTGTAGCAGAGCTGATTGTTGACTCTGTCCAAATGCTGGGATTTAGGATGAAAGCAGAGGTCGAAAGGATAGAATACGATTATGACTCGAAGGTGGTCCCAAAGCTTTGGTTTCATCTTGGCCTTGCAAGGTTCAGAGGAGATGAAGGAGGCCAGCCCCTGTCCTGTGGCCTTGGTATCCTTAACACAGCCCCTGAGTCGATTCCCCAGAGCAGCCCCAGGATACTCTCACTCGATCTTGCTCACCTTTCCACCTGGCAGCTCCAGGCTTTGAGACGAGCACGTGAACGTTGTCCTTTCTTTTTTCTTGGCTTCCTTCCAAATGCACCAGCTGTTTATGGGAAACCTTTTCTTGGTCATAAAACACATCCAGAGAGTTGGCATTGACACGAGGCTTATTTCTCGTGGGATATCTTTCTTGCAAGGTGGAACGACTGTCCTTGGATGCTAGAGAAGTCTGTGAAAGGTCTAGACATCCTGTAGGTAAGGAGCATTTCCCAGACAGCTAGAGTGGAAACAGACTATGGCACTTCGGCTTTCAGTGCGATCGATGGTGGTCTTCGAAAGAAAAGAACATGTCTTCACTTTGTAAAATTTCTGACAGCCTTGTCTATCCTTCACATTGCTTTTTCAATGCTGTCATTTTAAAAAATGGATTAAAAATGGTTTATTCCAATTAATACATGCTCATGGTCTGAAAAGCCAAGCGGTTTTTCTAGTCAAAATCAGCAGCTGGTTAACCCACCTCTCTTCATAACCCCCTCCCCCAATAACTTTCCATTTAACTGTTTCTTCTGGGTTTTCCCTTTGTGTTTTAAAACTGTAACTTCTCTATTTTTTTCCACTTTGGCCAATATTCATTGTTGAGATTATTTAAACATCTTGCAAGTCTCATCCCCCTTAGCCACTCCCTACCGTTTCTAATACAGCTCTATCACACTTTCTAGAATTACATGATGAGTTCACAATTGCACCATCATAGGGATGTCAACATGGACCACTGCTGAGTTAAACACTGTTGTTTGATATTTTCTTCCTTGTATAAATAGCTTTTTAGTTTTCTTTCCTTGTTTTGTAGCTTCTTACGTATCTATCCAACTGTTCCATGAGATCTGTAAAATAGTTAATGGATTTTCCAAATGGCTACATTAGCTATTCATTGATTTCATTCCTCCTCCCACCCCTAGGTCTCCACCCCTGAGTCTTCTTCCCTTCTGCTCCAGTTGACACAAATTACTTTCTAGTCCTGACTGGAGCTCTCACCCCGGTCTTTCCCTTTGCTGTGTTCCTGCACTGGGCCCCTGGGTTCCTGGGTCACATAACTTCTTTCTTCTTGGTTTATTTCCCCGTTTTTAAAAATTTTTATTTATTTATTTGACAGGGAGCTAGAGAGAGAGACAGGCAGATGGAGAGGAAAAAGTAGGCTCCCTGCTGAGCAGAGAGCCCAACGTGGGACTCGATCCCAGGACCCTGGGATTATGACCTGAGCAGATGCTTAACCAACTGAGCCACCCAGGCATCCCTAGTTCCTCATTTTCTTTCTTTCTTTTTTTTTTAAAGAGTTTATTTATTTATTTGACAGAGATAGAGACAGCCAGCGAGAGAGGGAACACAAGCAGGGGGAGTGGGAGAGGAAGAAGCAGGCTCATAGCGGAGGAGCCTGATGTGGGGCTCGATCCCAGAACGCCGGGATCACGCCCTGAGCCGAAGGCAGACGCTTAACCGCTGTGCCACCCAGGCGCCCCCCTAGTTCCTCATTTTCTAAAGCATATTCTCTAGTACATTCCTCAGGAAGGATGCATGAATGGTAATTTTTCTTAGTGTGAGCATATATGAAAATGTCTTGCTGTCATAGTTGATTGAGAGTTGGGCTGAGTATAGAACTTTTGACCTAAAGTCTTTTTCTCCCCCTCAGGTTTTGAAGACAGTGATTCGTGTATATGTTCAGGGTATTTAAACCTTCTCTAATAATGATATACATATACATATATGTGTGTATATATATATTTATATATGTGTGTATATATGTGTATATATGTATATATAATATTTTATTTATATAATATATGTATATAAAGTAAATATTCTATTTATATATATTACATATATATTCTGGAGTCCTTAAATTTCAAGATGCTTTGAAATAAATTTTTTAAAAATCCATTATTCAGAGTGGTCTGTGAAGTTTTGTGTTCTTTTTTTTTTTTTTTTTTTAATCTGGAAGCTCAGGTCCTTTAGCCATAAGAATTTTTCTTGCTATCCATATCCTCTGCTCTTTTTGTCTAGAAATCTTCTCATTGACTTTGCTGAGCTGCTCTCTAATTTAGTTATTTTCTTTCTGTTGGGTTACAACTCTTTGTCCTTTGTCTTACTTTCTGGGATAGTTTTTTGATTTGCTTGTAATCATTTGTATTTTTAGGGGCTCTTTCTTTATTTCCCCATAGCAATTTGGTCTGCTATGAAAATAATGGGTTGCAAGAGGGGTGCCTGGATGGCTCAGTCAGTTGAGCATCTAACTCTTGATTTTGGCTCAGGTCATGATCTCAGCGTCCTGGGTTCGAGCCCCAAATCTAGCTCTGTGCACAGCGTGGAGTCTGCTTGAGATTCGCTCTCTTCCCCTCCCTTGCCCCACTTGCTCACTCTCTCTCTCTTTCTCTAAAATACATAAATAAAATCTTGAAAAAAAGAATGCGATGCAATATTTTCTCTTATCTCTCTGAGGACACTAATAAAAATATTTTATTTTACCTTTTCTTTTTCTCTTATATTGTGTCTTTTTCCTCCAAGTTCATGTCTTGTTTGCTTGTTTTATTAGTGTCTCTCATGCTGGAGGCTTTCCACAGATGTCTGGTAACCTGTGGCTGTCCATTTACATGAATGTAACAGCTTTACTGAGATATACTTTACACGGCACACAAGTCACCCATTTAAAGTGAACACAGCAATGGTTTGCAGTATATTCACAATTTTGCAACCATCACCACGTTACACTTGAGAACATTTTCATCACCCCAAAAAGAAACCCCATACCCATTAGTAGTCATTTCCCGTTTCCCCTCAATCAATCTTCTCTCCCCGCTCCTCCTAACCCAACTGTAGGAAACCACTTTCCATTGCTGTATATTTGCCCGTTCTGGCCATTTCGTATCAATGGAGTCATACAATACGTGGCCTTTTGTGACTGACCTCCTTCACTTACAGTGTTCTCAAGATGCACCCATGTTGTAGCATGCATGCTATTTCATTTTCTGAATTGCCACATAAGATTCCATTGTATGGATATGCCATGTTTTGTTTATCCATTCGTCCATGTGTGGACATTTGGGTTGTTTCCACTTTTTGGCTATTATGACTAAGGCTGGTGTGAACATTCATGTACAAGTTTTTATGTGGACATATGCTTTCGTTTCTCTTGTGTTTATGTCTAGGAGTGGAACTGTTGGATCATATGATAATTCTAACTGTAATTTTTTTTCTTAAGATTTTATTTTTTTGAGAGAGAGAGAGACAATGTGTGAGCAGGAGGAGGGCAAAGGGAGGAGGAGAGACAGTCTCAAGCAGACTCTGTGCTGAGCTCGGAGCCCAACTCGGGCCTCTATCTCACGACCCTGAGATCATGACCTCAGCTGAAATCAAGAGCCGACGATACTTAACTGACTGAGCTACCCAGGCGCCCTCTAAGTGTATCTTTTTAAGAAACCGCCCGAAACATTTCCAAAGTGTTACACCATTTTACATTCCTACCAGCAGTGCATATGGGTTTCAGTTTCCTACATCCTTGCCAATAGTTGTTATTATCTGTCCTGTTGATTATAGCCATCCTAGTGGGTATGAAGTGGTATCTCCTGGTTTTGATTTGCATTTCTCGGATAGCTAATGATATTGAGCATCTGTTCGTGTACTTATTGGCCATGTGTATATTATCTTTGAAGAAATGTCTCTTCAGATCCTTTGTCCATTTTTAATTGGATAATTTGCCTTTTTTTTGTTGAGTTGTAAAATTATTTTTTATGTATCCCAGATGCAAGTCCCTTGTCAAATACATGACTTGCGAGTCTTTTCTCCCATTCTGTGGGTTGTCTTTGCATTTTCTGGAAACACAAAAGTTTTTAATTTTAATGAAGTCCGATGTATCTTTTTTTTTTTTTTCTTTTGTGGCTTGTGCTTTTGCTGTCTTATCTCAGAAGGCTTTGCCTAAACCATGGTCACAAAGATTTCATCCTATGTTTTCTTCTATGAGTTTGACAGTTTTAGTCCTTCTATTTAGGTCTACGATGCATTTTGAGTTATTTTTTGTATATGGTGTTTAGAAGAAGCCCAGTTTCATTCTCTTGCACGTGAGCATTCAATCGTCCCAGCACCATTTGCTGAAAAGACTTGTTTATCCATCTTTAGGAGTGAAATACTGAAAGACTAATTGGAACTGCTGTACATGAGAGGATCTAATCAACCGGAAGGCTTTCCTCTAAGGTTACTGGGCAGTGAGCTGGCCTTTTCCTGGAGTTCCCTAAAATGGTAGTATTCAAAGATGTGTCATTCTATTCTCGACCTAATACCTTCCCCAGTTACACCTGCTGCTTTCAGGTCCAGAACATCTCTCACTTAATTGCTACAAAAAAATCAGTCTGTAGTCACTTAGGAACAGGTGATGGGTGGGTAGGGAGCAGGAAGCTGACACCTGCCCACTGTGAGCCAGAAGAGATCTGCTGGTGTTCGACCACTTCAAAGGCAGATTTCCAACTTATTCCCTGGATTTTAACTTTTTGCTATATCCACACCTTGCTGCCTTCAAGTCTTGAGACTTTTTATGAGTTTCAGTGGAGCAAATTGACTCATTCCTCATCAATGGCCCTTTCAGCCGGCATGTGAGTTTCAGCGTCTTCCACTCTAAGTCACTCACCATGCCTTTTTAATGGCATCGTCTGAAAATCTATTGAAAGACTTTGTCTGCTGATGACTCATCTCCCTTTCTTGTTTTGTCATTTATCATTTTAATGGTGTTCAGGAGCAAAAGAAGATAACCATGTGATAACTATGCCATGTTTAACAGGAAATTTCTCTTCAGTTCCAACGGTGCACAGCTTTCAAAAGAACTTCATTTCAAATCAGAATAGAGCTAATTTCAATAGAAGTATCTGATTTTGTAAATGTAAATTTACAGTTAAAGGGAGAGAAAGAGAGAGAGAATAATCTTTCTAAATTAGAGTCTATTGTCCATATTAGATGTCATTCCATTGACAAAGTTAAACTCCCTTGATGGCAGGCACCTTGTCTCTGTTTCCCCATTAAGTTCTCAGCGGCTAGCACAGTGTTCAATACATAGGGAGCTCTCAATAAATGTTTTGTAAATGAATGGAAGGGTTCATGAGCAGCCGTAGGACACTGATCAAAGTTTCCAATTACCACGAGGAGGTTCCTGTTACATGGTGATTTTTTTCTGCACTTACAACACGGATTTTGATCAATGTTTACATCCTGACTTGGGGGAGATAGACGAAGGACATTAATTTCTCAACCGTGGCTCCAAAGCTAAGCTGTGTTTTGCTCATATGCGAGTCAACACAGACTGATGAGGCATAAGAATTTACTCCTAGTTCAAAGAAATCCGACTTCAAAGCAAGTTAAACGTACTCTTAAATCAATCCTCCCGCACTCTTCCTCCCACCAACTCCAGAAGACAGAGTGTCATTGTTCACCAACATGACTCAGATTGAATGAACAAATTCAATCCATTGGTGGTTATAAAAGATAATTAAATTTATAACAGGATATTAGTATATTACCTTGCTCTTTTGAAATTATCTATCTTTTTAAGCCTATTGAAATATATGACATGAAATGACTGTTTCTTTGAGGTGAGCTTTGGTTTCGTCTTATTGGGAAAAACCCTAAGATATTTAGATTCATACCACTTCGAGTATTTGTATATATTAATTCTTCTTATATGAGGTCACCAGTACACCATGATAGTTGTCAATAAAGTAAGTTATTTGAAGTTGAGGAAGCAAAAGAAGAATAGACAAACAGAACACTCTAGTACAATGTGGTTATAAATTTATACAGTTTTACTCATCATGTTTTACTGCACCTTAATTTATCTATTAGTAAACTGTGGAAATGGAAAATGCAAAACAGGAGGTGTTGGTGATTTGACTTCTCAAAGCACTTAGCTTGCTGAGAACGTCTCGGATAACTTTAGATACAGCACATTTAAATTGTTAAGTTGGTCTCAGTCCATTGTCTATGTCTCAGCCTGCTGCCTAGCAATTTCTCTAGGATTTCTGGAAGATGTTGTTGCTTGTCCTTTCAAGAATAGTTGAGATATGATCAGGAAAAGGATATGTTCCCATTATTCTGAAAAAGAAAAAATGTAGAAGCAAAGTGTTTTCCTCTCCAAAGTGGGGGAAAGTTGTTTGATCTCAGTCAAGTTCCCCTTGATAATTACGATCTGTTTTATTCTTGGGGTTTTTTTTGTTTCCTTGGTTTGGCTTAAATCTCTTTATAACTAGTGACACTTACTGGTTTTCTTCATTTTTCATTAGTTACTTAAAAATTACATGAACATCACTTTTAAAAATCTCAAATAATAATTTGAAATGTCATTTACGTTACTTATATTAGGGCTATGTAAATATTTTGCTGGTGGAACGAGATATTGAGCTTGGAGTTACAGAGAAGTAAAATATATTATTGCTATTTATATTTTTCTAAAGAGAATTTTTCACAAGCTCCAGATTAATGAGTTCACTTCTAATTGTGTTCTGGAGTCTTTCATTTCTGCATTCATACTCAACTGCTGATGTTTCTTGTATCTCAAGTCCTCCTGTTTCTTAGAACCACTTTGCTTTAAATTGAATATTTATATCCTTCCCAAATTCATATGTTGAAAACTAATCTCCAGTGTGATAGTATTTGGAATTGGGGCCTTTGGGAGGTGATTTGGCCATGAGGGTGGAGCCCTCATATATGGGATTAGTGCCCTTATAAAGGGACCTCAGAGAGCCCCCTCCCCTCTTCTGCCACATGAGGATGCTGGAAGAAGCTGCTAAGAAGCGGGAAGCCTGCTCTCACCAGACACTGAATCTGCCTGCAACTTGATCTTGGACTTCTCAGCCTACAGAGCTGCGAGAAATGAGCGTCTGTCGTTTATAAGCCACCCAGCCTATGGAATTCTGTGACAGCATACCAAACTGACTAAGACGCATTTTATATTTTCTCGGTTTGTCTGTTTGCATAGTAATGAATGCTAAGCTTTCTTCATTCTTGTATATCCAACAATATCTTTATTTTGCCTGCGCACTTCATTAGTATTTGTCTGGATGCAGAATTCTAAATCCAAAACTTCAGAATTTACAAACCATCATTCCATTGCCAAATACGTAACATCTGACGTTAACCCGATAGAAGTACTCTGTAGCTAGTGATTTTTTTCTCTGAAGGCTTTTAAGTTTTTCTCTTTGTCCCGGAGTTCTAAAATTTCACAAGTATGTACCTCAGTATGTTCATTTTTAAGTTAATATTCTTGACACTTACTAGCGTCTTTCAAGTCTTTCTTCAGCTCAGTATGTTTTCTACTCTTGTTTCTCAATTATTTCCTTCTTTCTATTCATCCTGTTTGCTCCTTTTGGAATTCCAATTAGGTGGTTATTGGACTTCATAGGTATATCTTCCATATCTCTTAACTTCTCTCCTACATTTCAAATAAGCAAGGGAGAATATTAGTTTAAGAGCAAGGTCTCTAGGGTCAGATTCCCTGGATTTCAATTTCAGCTCTGCTGCCCCCATAGCTGTGTGACTTTGGGCATGTTACTTAACTTCTCTGTAAATCATAATAGTTCTCTGCTCAGAGAGTTGTTATGAAAATTAAATATGTAACAACTAAAGCACTTAGAACAGTCTGGCATATGTTAATTACTACTACTATTTTCCACTTGACTGGCTCTTTGTTCATATATTCTAAGAGTTCCTTTAATTCACCTTCTGTATCAACTTTTCGAGGCGTCCAATGCATTATCGGACCATTATTTGTTTTGGACCATTTATTGTTGGACCATTATTTGTATTGGACCATTTATTGTTTTCATCTGAACAACTGTATTTTTAATTGCAATAATATCTTTCCCATTTTCTGATTGTTCCATTTTCATAGCAGCCCGTTCTCATTTTTGGTGGCAAAAACCAATTTTTTTAAGTTTTTATTTAGATTCCAGTATAGTTCACATACAGTGTAGTATTAGTTTCAGGTGTATGATATAGTGATTCAACACTTGCATACAACACCCAGTGCTCATCACAAGTGCCCTCCTTCATCCCCATCACACATTCCCCCCACCAACCTCCCCAAAACTTCTTAATTCTAATAGTAATTGTTCTTTAAAGTTTAAGTTCTTGTCTGTTCACCAAGCCATCTCCTCTTCTCTAGGGTTAGTATTTCTTCTGTTCCCCTTGGTTTTTCTCTTTCCTGGTGTTGGTTTTCTTTAAATGCTCGGCAACTTTTGATTCCCTTTCTACGTTTATGGATATGGGTAAGGCCACATACTGAGCTTGGGTTTCCTTTGTAGTCCTGTTCAATCTGGCTCTACATCAGTCAGGGTCCAAACCAGAGAACAAAGACCACACTAGCTGTTTTAAACATGAATATAGATCAAATTTAATACAGAGATTTTTTACAAGATTGTTGGAAATTTTGAAGGAGCAAAAGACAGTAGAGTCAAATTACTTGAAGATTAATAACTATAGGGAACTGTGACCATCTCTGAGGCAAAACTTTACCCAAAGACCAACTTCGATGCGCTGCTGAGGGTCCTGCTGTTGGAGCCCAGCTGCCCGAGCAGGAACCCAATTAGTTGATCTAAATGGTTGGGACTGGGGTGTGCAAACTTAAATGCTTCCAGGGGCGTGGCAAGCCCCATGAAATATGAAGCAGCTGGGCTAGTGGGCATGGAACAGCAAGGGTGTTGGGGACTGTAGCTAGCTAGGGAATGCACACCCAGCCCAAAGGCATTTGCAGGAAATTTTACAGAATATGATGCTATCTAATAAAACTGGATTTCAGCTAGAGTCTATGCCTGTTGGTTTTCACTCCCCCAAAATATTTTAAATATTTACTCTAAAGGAAAACTTATTTTCAGATTTACCAAAGTCCTGATGCATGCAACAGAGAGTGAGTTTACTATTATCTGTGGAGCTGAATGTTAGTAACTTGTATCCTACTACATCATTTTGTTAAAATCCTATATCATAGTATGATATGGGTCATACTGGTCAAAACGTCCCGTTGTCTTTTCATTCAGCTCTTTTGAGGGTATAGGAAAACAATTCTGTTCCTTTTAATATTTTATAGTCTGCTTTCCGCAGCCCTGTCTCACAAACACGGGCTGGAGTATCATTATGCTTTGGATGCCTTCCAGATACGAATATCACTGTTCAGACCGTAAAAGGAGTGACAGGATCCTTGGCAAATGGACTAGAACTGAGTGAACCTCAGAAGGACTGACTTTATGCCGACTAAAAGAGTGGAGAAAAGAAAACAAGGAAAAGAAAAGTGGACTTGTCATACAGTCATTGGAATTTCTTCCATAGATTATTAAGTTTATGGGGGAAAGACTCACACCAAGACCAAGGGATTCTCTCCAACTCTAGGAGAAATTAGCATTGTGCCAAATGCATGCCATGCTCTGTACATTGTTACTTGTTTTTCTCAAGTCAACCACACAAGACAGGCATTTTAGCCCATGTTATGGATGGAAACTTGAGGCTTAGAGAACTTAAGCACTTAACCAAACAGCTATTAAGTGACGGTTCTGCTGTTTAAACATAAATCTGTTTTATTTCAACACTCAGGTTCGTTCCTCTACACCATATCATCTCTTTATGAAGTCAGATGTTAGTGAGAAATTTCAGAAGACCGTGGGGAAGTTCTCAACAAAGGAGCATTTTTGAGAGCTGTCAATTTTCCGCTAACAACGTATTGAAAAAGTGTGATAGGTTTTAGACATATTACTGGTTAATTTGCAAGCAGAGCAATAAATGGGCAAACTTTTTTCAAATTAATATCCACTTCGATAGCTTTTGAGCCAACTCAGGCATTGACGATGACCCGGCGATCTTTGCCCCGTTCCACAAATAGAGCAGCGATGACTCATGTGCAGAGTCAGTAATAAACCCACTGGCTCACACACGCACCCTGAGCTGTGGTCCCCAGGGACTTAACGGGTCTCTGAATGTTGACAGTCAGCCACATCTAAAATCACAGCTAGGAATAGAAGAGGACTGAGAAATCGGATACTGCTCTCTACTTCCAGAACCCTCTCAGCACATAATGGAAAAACCAGAGTAGGCCTTCAATAGGTAGCTGAAAGATTAAGTTTGGGGATGGTGGAATTAACCAACCTGAAATGTAATTGTTCAAGGGGCAATTGATCCTGTGACTTGCAGTAAGTAAGAGGCGGCTCGTGAACACCATCTGGTTGTATTTCCTTTTGAGGTCAACGTGTTGGTATGTTTATGAGCATATAACGGGCACTACCTGATACCACTAATTGCCACTTAGCGTCAATCTTAGGCTTATTCTTTCTGTGTGCTTTATGATCCCTTAATTGGTTAATTAGCCCAGCATTGGCTGCGAAGGCAGTAAGTTAGTTGCCTTCTGTGTCTACTCTTAAGAGACTAGAAGTCAATAACCACTACCCTCCGGAGACCACGCCTTGATTATTCCTGTGCCACATCTTGTTCTGGAATTAGATACACCTGGAAAGCCCTTCATACTTGTTAATATGAACTCAAAAGGGTCTAAATAGCTTCCCAGCATCCTCTCTTGCGTCTCTCTAATCCAGGGGTCCTCAAACTTTGGCACACTTCAGAATCAGCTGCTGGGCTTGTTAAAACACAGATTGCTGGGACGCCTGGGTGGCTCAGTTGTTAAGCGTCTGCCTTTGGTTCAGGGCGTGATCCCAGGGTCCTGGGATCGAGCCCCACATCAGGCTCCTCCGCTAGGAGCTTGCATCTTCCTCTCCCACTCCCCCTGCTTGTGTTCCCTCTCTCGCTGGCTGTCTCTCTCTCTCTGTCAAGTAAATAAATAAAAAATCTTAAAACACACACACACACAGACTGCTGGGCCCCACCCTGGGAGCTTCCTAGTCACTAAGTCAGTTCTAGTAAGTTCCCAGGTGATGCTAAGGCTACCAGCTTGGGGGCCATCCTTTGAGTACTACTGCCCTAACCAGATATTTCACAGCTATCCTAGAACCCAAAGACCGAGGCTTCCATCCAGAAACCCATCATGAGACTCAAGTCTTCGTAAAAAACAACACTGAAGAAAAGCCAAACTCTGTTTTTCCCCTTGGTGAGGGGGAGCCACAATGACCCTCTAATTCAGTGGTTCTCAATATGCAGTTCCCCAACTGGAAGTTTCAGTACCACCTGGGAACTTGTTAAGAATGCAGATTTTCAGGCCCCACCCCAGACCACCTGGCTCAGAAATTCTGGGGGTGAAGCCCAAAAATCTCTTTGATAAGCCTCCCAGACACTGAAGGGGGACAGCTTCTGCTTCAAATCCATTCTCTACAAGGCAGTCAGAGTAACTTTTTTTAATCGAATTTTTTTTATTGTGATAGCTGTAGATTGGCATGCGGTTGTAAGAAATAATATGGGGAAATGTTTTGTACACGTTTTGCCCGGCTCCCTTGATAGTAACATTTTGCAAAACTGTAGGATAATGTCATAACCAGGATGTTAACATTGATCTAATGCACCTGTTTATTCAGATTTCAGCATGTTTACTTGTCATGTGCGTGTGTGGTGGGTGGGCACGCGTGTGCATATTAAGCGCCATATGGTTTCATTACCTGTGTCTTTTCCTGCATCAACCACCACAGACAAATTCCAACACCATAAAGACCCCTGGGTTTGTCCTTTCTAACTGTACCCGTTTCCCTCCAGCACCGCCTGCACCTTGCTTGTCCCTCACCCTCGGCCACCTCTAATCTGGTCTCCGTTCCTAAACCTTCGTTGTTTCAAAAATGTTAGATAACCAAAATCATACTGAACATAAGCTTTTGGGATTGGCTTTTTTCACTCAACAAAATTAGCTGGAGATTCATCCAGGTTGTGCGTTAGCAAGTTTGTCCTTTTTTATTGCTGAGTAGTTTCTAGAGTAAGTAGGTACCACAGTCCGTGTAATCATTCCTGTTGAAGGAATCTAGATTGATTCCAGTGTTTTGGCTATGACCAGTAAAGTGGCTACGAACATTCACATAGGGGTTTTTGTGTGAGCCTAAGTTTTCATTTCTCTTAGGGTAAATACCCAAGAATATAATTGCTAGGTGGTATGTTGTTGCATGTTTGGTTTTATGAAAAACTCCCAAACTACTTTTCAGAGTGGTTCTACCAGTTACATTCCCCACAGCGAAGTGTGAATGATCCAATTTCTCGGCATCCTCACCAGCATTTGGTGTTCTCACTATCTTTTGTTTGAGCTGTTCTGCTAGGTGTGTAGTAATAGCTCACCAGAGTTTTAATATACATTTCCCTAATGTCTAATGATATCAAACCTCTTCCGTGTGCTTATTTACTATCTGTATATCCTCCCCAGTCAAATGACTGCTCGTGTCTTTTGTCTGTTTTCTAATTGCATTATTTTTGTTGTTGCCATTTTTACCGTCAATTTTTAAGAATTCTTTATATTTTCTAGATGGGAATCCTGTGTTGGATGTGTGGTTTGCAAACACTTTCCTCCCACCTATAACTTATCTTTTCATCCTCTTCACATAGACTTCCACAGAGCAATAGTTTTTAATTTTGATGAAGTCCAATTTTTTTTCTTTTATGGAAAAATTGTCTGTAATGAGTTTTCAAATTTTATTTTATTTAAGATTTTTTTAAGGTAATCTCTACACCCAACATGGGGCTCGAACTCATCACCGTGAGATCAAGAGTTGCACACTCCACCGACTGAGCCAGCCAGGCACCACATGAGGGGTTTTTTTTATATTGTGGTAAAACATACGTAACACAGTGACCTTTCAGAACACCTTTCTAGAGTGACCTTTTAAAACACGGATAAGAGGATGTTTCTTCCCCGTTTAATACCTTTTAATGGTTACCTCTTGCCATTAGGATAAAGCGCAAAATCTCGAATGTGGATTAAAGCCCTCACAAGCCCACTGCGAGGTCACTCTTCTCTGCATTTCAGCCAGACAGAACTACTTTTGGTTCCTCTAAAATCTCTGGCTTTCTCTCTCTTCACTCCTCTGGGACCATATTCTCCTCTCTTCTCCCTTCTACAAATTCTTTCAGGTTCTGGCTGCTCTCTGGTGGTTCCCCTTCTATTTCACAGCACTAGCATCTGTGCTCTCTAAGCACTTATCACATGCACATAGAGTGCACCTTTCTCTGCTTTCCCCATTTGCAAGCTCCTTGGAGGCAAGAACTACTTATGCATTGCTGTCTCTCTTGGCTTGTTGAAATGCCCGCCACACTGTGTGGCCGGACTTAAGTCACTAACCTCCCGCGACCTGCAGCGCTGTGCACAGGACCACCTCTCAGGAAAAGAAAACAAAATCTAACCAAAACATTAGCTCCAAAATGAACATCACCCTCGTCATCTCTGATCAACTTTCAAAACATTCTGAGATTACAAAGCGGCCTTTATTATGGAGCACTTGTGTGTGGCATGGTATTTTGGCAAAGTATTTTATAATTAGCTTGTTGATTGTTTCTCAAAACCCTGAAAGAGAAATGCTCACCTCCTGTCAGAGATCAGGGAACTGAGCCCAGATAGATCAGAAAACGGCATCTAAAATCATATAGCAAATCATTAGCCCTCACCACAAGGGGTTTTGTATACTTGGCTTGGACCCTGATATGTATTAGGGAAATTCACCAAGCCCAGGGAACACCCAGAGGGGGTTATCCAATACAACTTTCTTTTTTGGACCATTAACAAAAATCGAATGATGATTTTCTTAAATGTCTGTTGAATGTATAAACTGAACAAATACAAGCCTACTTTTAAAATGTGGAGCTGGTACTCCTGTTTAAAGAGGTAGGGTTAGTATGAGTCCTACTCATCACTAGCTTGCTGAATATTTTCTGGCTTATGGACTAGGGTCCAAGGATTAGTATAATCCTTTCTTATAGCTTCCGTAATATTGGAAGTAGAGAAAAATCTTCACAAAAGGCAGGAGTTAATTCTCTTTATTTTGCACAATTTAATCTGGATATCTTTTCTACTCGTTGAGTAGATTTAAAGATAGTCGTTGAAACCCACCCACATTCTCAGATGGATTTGAGCCCTCCATACCAGGCCCTCACAAAAGGAAGAAGGGCCTACTCAAAGGGAATAGTAATCAATAAAGAAAATTCAGGAAGAAAGCCGACTAGCCCATCCCCCATGCATCCTCCTCTGTAAGTTCTAAAGGAATATATTTTGAGAGTCTACATAATCTCCCTTGGGGTGGCTGTATTTGGGCTGAATGCAGTATTAGGCCTTCTTGTCATACCAAGGCTTGATTGCCACTGGATCTCCATCCTTGCATTCTTGCCTGAGGGACAAGACATAAAGAACAGGTCTGTCTCAAAGTATCAGCCGACCAGTGGGCTAGGTATACCAGCAACCCCGGCCTGCTGTGGGCCCAGGTCTCAGCCCACATCTATTCGATGGAGCAGGACCTGTTCCTCTCTGGTTGATTTGCCCCAGGACTATTGCATCAGGAGCAGAAATTTACTTCTGATAGACATCTTTTCTCCTCAATCCACTCAGAAGTATTATAGGCTCAGTGATTTTATCTTGATTATGAAGATAACATTAACTGATGCTGAAATTCAAAACATTTTTGTAGTCTGGTTTTACTGACCAATATAAAACTGTTGTTCACGTATTTATTCCACATAGGCTTACTGAGTACTTCCTCTGTGCCAGGCACTGTGTTTAGCACCGGGAATAGAATAGCTTAAGCACGGCATCTGCCCTCTCCAAGCTTACAGTCTAGCAGGGGAGGAGCCTAGTATTAAACAGTCCTACAAGAGCACACATCCGTCCTTTAAAGCCAGCCTACGCATGCAGCATTCATTTGTTTTAACACCATTTGTATCTGAAACATTCTCCTTCAAAGATACACACACACACACACACAGCGCACTTTACATAACACACTCTCTAGCTGGGCATTGTGGCTGCGTGTCTTTCCCCCATGCTCAACCAGAGCCAGCTCACCCATTGGAGCATCACCCACCATGCTGTAAAGACCCTCAGCCTGTGTGTGTTTCTGAGCAGAAACACTGGGCTGCCTACATCCACATGGAGCTGAATTCTGCCAACAACTTGAATGAGCTTGAAAGTGGATTCCTCCCCAAGCTTCCAGACACCTTTGACTTTGTAGTTCCCAGATCAGAAAACCAGCCAAACGTATTGGATTGCTACGGAACTGCGAGATAACAATTAGTGTTGTTTTAAGACGCTGCGTGTGTGATAATTTCTTACAGCAACAGGAAACTAATAAAGGAGGAAGGGCGTGGACACTAATCAAGAAATTATTACAGAAATGTAACTACGTGTTGGTGGCATGGACCACACAACAGTAGGAAAGTGATAAGAAATCGTAAGTTTCTACGTATTTTGAAAGTAGAGCCTGAATGATTGGCTGACGTGGTGTATATTTGGGAGCAGCCGAGGGTGACTCTGGGGGTTTTGTCTGAGCAAAGGCTGAGGAAGGCTGAGGTTTTCACTTAGAGTCAACTGTGAATGGAGCAGTTTGCAAAGGTGAATTTAGAGAGGTAGATAGGAACTAAATTATACAGAGCTTTCTGAGTTATGTTAAGAATTTTGAAAGAGAGTAGATCTCAAAGTTCTCATCACAAGGGAAAAAAAATTTTGTAACTATATGAGTTGAGGGATATTAACGAAATTTTGCAATATATGTATGTCAGGTCATTATGCTGTGTATTTACACTTACACAGTGTATATATACTTACACAATTATGTAGTCAATTATATTTCAATAAAATTTTAAAAAGAATTTTTAGCATTATCTTAAAAATAAAGGTATTGAATACTTTTAAGTAGACAAAGGCTAAATCAGATCTGCATTTTAAAAAGAGCTCTCAGGAGCCCTCACAGTGGAGAAACAGATGTAGTCAGGCACATTCACCCAACGTAAGTAAGTAATTCACACATTTAGGAAGACCAGCAAAGCCAGGGTCCTCCAAAGTGAGACCAAGGAGAGTCTTCTAGCTCATTACGACAGAATTTCTCCAATGAAAGTAATGAAATGAGAGACAATTGCAACCAGGTTATCCAGGATTGATTTAAACTATTTTAATTACAATGTTACTAAAATATGTAATGAAACTAAGCATAAACACTGTATAATCATTGTTCTTATACCACTGTAAAACCAACTAAATTTACAAATTCAACACTGAGAAAAATATAACTCAAATTTAGAACATTACTATGCTGTTGCAGAAGATACTGTTTTGCAGAAACTAAATTGCCAGGGCTTGACTTAACAGGTGAAAGATGCAGTCTGTGTCAACAATACAAATGCAAATGCCTGGTCTCTAATCTGTTGTAGAAAAATGATGTTACTAACATCAAAGTTTTGCTTGCTAGTTGAAGATAATCAGATGTCATGGTAGTCAACATTTGCCAATGAACAATCTTCAAATGGCATTTTTAATGAGGCACAATTTGATAGTTCTGTAAAGTTTACACACGGGCATCAAGATGAGATAGCATTGTAATATCTGTAACATCTTAGACATTTTCATTAACATGACATTTAATAATTTTGTTGAATATTCATCATATATGTTTACCTCTCCACTTACTAACAATGGACTATTACAAATAAATGCAAATAAAGGTGGAATTTGTGTGACACATCTGCTTACAACACCACACGGTTCCTTCAATTTAGCATGCCTCTATGCAAAGAAGACAAGGAAAAGAAAGTAAAACTGCAAAGCTTAGAAAGGAAGAAACGAAATTGAAATTACTTGCAAATGATGTGATTTTGTGCAGAAACACTGCAAAAGATGCTTCAGAAAATTAGTAGAACTAACAAGAGAATTTATTTAGCAAAGTTTCTGGAAATAAAAAATTGTTGGCATGCATTTCACATGCCAGTAGGAGTTGAAAAATAAAATTAAACATACTATTTAAAATAATAGAAAAAGAAGTCTATAATAATAAAAATGACAAGATAGGCAAAAACTTTCCAGATAAATGTATAAAATTTTACTGAACAATGTTTAAGGAGACCTAAGTAAACGGGAAGATAGACCATGTTCATTGACTGGAAAACACGATATTTAAAAAAAGGTCCACCCTTTCTAAGTTGATTCAGTGAAATACTATTCATATACCCAACAGGTTTTTCTTTTTTGAAAATTAATAAGCTAATTACAAATTTTGCACAATGCATAGAGTCAAGAGTAAGTAAGACACTTTTGAAGAAAAAAAATAGGTGAGGTGACAAGTAGACATAGTTTACACATGGTATTACCAAGCTAAAGTAATTAACACTATAAGTTGTTGGTGCAGGCAGAGAAAAATAGACCAGTAGAACAAATTAGGCTTCCCAAACAGATGCATTTATAAGTGGGCTGTTGAAATAAGATTGGGGTAGTACTGCGGGTCATTAATGAAATGATTTTTTTTCCCAATAAATCATCCTGGGAAGTTGACCATTCTTTCAGACAAAAACAAAGTCGAATGCCTTTCTCATGCCATAAATAAGAAATAATCAGGTAGACCAAATATCTAAATGAGAAAGCCAAAAATTATTAAACATCAGGAAGATAATATAATAGACTAGGACTTCAAGGTCATAAATTATGAATATTAGTCCTAAGTAGATAAAGGTAAACTGTAAATTGTAAATAAAAGCCATGTTGTAAATATTATATAAAGTTCATTAACTATAAAAGATTGATGGCTTTAATTACATTAAAGTTAAGAGCTTGCGTTCATCAAAAAACAGTGCCAAGAGTGAAATGACAATCCACACCCTGGGAGACGATATCGATGACACATCAATAAGACGGGAGAGGCTAGAGTTTCCTCTTGAGAAGGATCTATACAACAGGAGATGTGATCATTAGTAGCTCAAGGTCTTTGGGAAGGTAAGATGTGAGCACTCAAGGAGATACGTGTTTTGAATAACTGTGGCAACACTCGTCCATGAGACTTTCTGTTAATACAGAAAGGACGTTGGTGAGGACAAAAAGAAACAGCCTCAGGCGAAAAGACTGCAGGGGATATAATGTCACCGGAGGGTTGTTTCAGTGATGTCAAGGAAGCGGAGCAAATGTCCAGGAAAGAAGTCGAAGGTAAGGGAGATTGATGAGGATGGAGCAGGAATTGCAGAGGTCACGGGGGTTGGGTAGGACAGTGGGGAGAGGCTCGGGGTTCCGTTTAATGAATAGGACGGAGAAAATAGTAACATAGGAAGGAGCCCTCAGTGGATGGTAGCTGACCAGAGATGCTTGCCCACATTTCATGGGACCCACATCAATGCAAATAGGAGGTGTAAAGGAGGGGGAGCACCTAGATTTAGTAGGATTTGGCTGTGTCCTTGAAGCAAGCCCAGTGACTCTGGTGGGAGCCACATGTGCCATCACTGGCAGTGGCGGCCCCTGTGACCACAGAACGCTTGGAAAAGATGCGCAGCAAGGGTGATGTTGGAGTCTGTTGGTGGCAGAGGGAGCGGGGTCACAGGTGACCCAGTTGATTCTTCCCAGGAATGGGTTTGTGTTGTGTGTACTTGAGGGGTCCCCCATGTACAAGCTGATAACTATTGTCTTTTCCTTTTCCTCCTTCCCAGGGTGAGATAAACTTAACTCTTAAAATATCTCATTTCGATATTGGCAGTTGAGCCATTTAATGTCGAATATGAACATTTAAAAGTATCAGCTAATGATTTCCTCTGGGTTAGTAGACTGGGGCTAACTAAGCAGAAACATTTGCTAGTTCTGTTACTTTGTGGGGATGTAATAGGTCCTGTGGATGCCAGATAATATAACTATATGTCTTAATAAAAGAATTCTCTTTTCAGAGGCACGTAATACTATGAAAAGGCTTATGGACACAACTGGACAAGTGTGGTAGCCTTATTATACCAGCAAGGGTTTGTCGCTGTCAGCCACAAGGCAAACTTTGGTGGCTTTCGACAGAACAGAAACTCAGGAGAAGGAGCCCAGGTAGCTAGGGGACCCACTCAAAGGACCGGAGCAGAACGACCCTACACTGGCTGAGACCTGCACCTGCCAGGAGGGGGCAGCTTTCTCTTCTTCACAGGAAGGCCGCCGCAGGCTCGCTGAGGCCTGGATGGGGAAGTCAAGGTGGGTAGGGTGACAGATCTAGAAAATGCCCCCATTGCACCAGAGGGCTGGTCTACGGAAGCCATCACTGCCCCCTGCTAAAGCACTGCAGCCTGGGGGCTGAGCGGGCAAGCACCGGCTCTGTCCACACCCCTGGCCCGCCTGCAGCTGCAGCCCCCCACCCCGTCCTCCGAGTCTCCCCGGCCCCCCGGGTGGGGGGGTGTCAGAGACTCCTGAGTTACTTTCAGCTCTTTACTCCAAAGGAGGAGAGGAAAGCCAGTCGCTGATACATTCAGCTTTAAGAATAAGAAGTGTCTGAGGGGCCCGACCAAGACTCCAGGGTGAGGACCCCCCAGACGCAGGAAGGGGGGCGGACACTGGGCAACGGAGAAGGCCACAGCACGCACTTGTTCTTACAGTTTCCTTTATTTGGACTTCACCCTGGCATTCTAGAAAACTGGGCCCGCGTGCTTAAATGCAGTAGGCGGCTCTGGAGGTCAGTGCAAAGTTGAAAGAGGATGGGCCCGGGGATAAGTGAGACCTTTAACTGAAAGGAGAAAGCCCTTTTGCAGCCATTGTCCTGTGCTTCGGGGGTCCCAAGGGGCATTCCATTCACCGGGAGGAGGGCCATGGAAACCCACGTGTTAGTTCAAAATGAAAGAAATCCATACGATGAAGTTTCACTCAATTTCTTATTCATTAAATGTTGACCCTGTCATGTTATCATTTGCTGCACACACACACACACACACACACACACACACACACGTGTAAGGAGACGGCTACATATGTGCACATGTGCATAGCGGTATATATACACATACGCATACACACGTATGTAACAGTACATGTGACGTGTATGTGTACCAGACTCCATCTTCGAAATCGTGCTCTGTTCACTTTGCTTCTGTGTCCTCACTTTGTTTCAGATTTCCCCACCTTCCTTTCTGCCCCCCACCCCCACCCCAGTCCTGTTGATTCAACCGGATACCATAGCAACGCGCATTTGAACCCTAAGCCACACGTCCTTGACCCTGCTTCCATTTAAGTCAACTTAATAAACATTTATTAATTGCCTATTATGTGAAACATATGCAGATGTGGTTTTTTTTTAATTCAGCAACAAATCTTGTCTCTCCTTGTCTCCCTCCCCACAGCTCATAACAGATGGAGCTGCCGGAGGTAGATATCTCCCGTAAAAACAAACATAATGAACGGAGGGATCTAGGCAAGATATGCACAAAACAAATGAATCCGTTATCTAGAAAATACTAGTGAAATACTTCTCTTTGTCCCCACCTCTTGTTTTGTTATTCTTTAATATCTGAAGACGCCCTGATTTTGGTACAGCACTCAAGAGCAAACTCTAAATACATTTGGACACTCACTACATGGAAGATAAAACCTGTGGACCAATGAAATAAAGCACTGCTTTCTGCAAGAGAAAAATGTTAGCATATGCGGTCTTTTTTTTTTTTTTTAATTCTCCTTTCCAATATTTGGAAAATATATGCTCATCAAATAGTGAATGAGATTAAGAAATGTGTATGTAAGATTAAGAAAAAAGTTCCGAGGCACTTATAATTTATAAGACTATGACTAAAGTGTTATTGTTTAAATATGCTAGATAAAACTCGAGTCACTTTATTGGGAATACATTTTGAAGCTTAACCAGGGCTATGGTGCCAGTGCCCTGGGAAGGCAACACTTCTGAGCTTGCCATAGACCAGAGGAGGAGGGCTGACTCTTAAGAGTAGCGTGGTGAACTCTAAGAATCTAATAAGGACACAGTTGTAGTGCTTTTAATCTGAAAATCTATCCTGTCACTTAACAGTCCTCAAGACACAGATTGGCTCTTACCAGTACGAGCACTGTGAATCGAAGATAGTTCAGCAAAAGGAGATCCTTGCTGGCAATGTTAAAAGGAGAATGGTGAATAACAGAGTCTAAAGAAAAGGGGTTTGCTTTTTTAAAGCAAATACGTGACACGCATGGCCAGCTTAAAATCAAGCCCGGGCACTGGAGTTTGGAGACCTTCAAGCAAAAAGTATGCATAGCTCTGTTCTTTTTGACGTGTTCCGCCATTTCCTGCAACCCCTTCTTCCTAATCTTCACCCTGGCTTTCAAGGCCCCCTAGCCAGTTCCAGCCCCTTTCTGAGCAAATGACCTTGCCTCCTGCCTTTCAGTGAGAGCAGAACTCTCCCAGAGTCCCAACTTCTGCACTGACGTAAGTAAGTGTGTAATTATTTGTTTAATGTCTGCATCTCTCCTACATAGTGGAAAGCTCCCTGAGATGGGGGATGGAGCCTTTCACCAGGGTCCCCAGCACCCGGCACGTGGTCTCCCTAGGGCTCCATATGTATCTGTTGAATGAATTCATGAACACGCTTCCTTCCCCTCATTGATCAGTTTTTGTTTTAAAAACAAAAGTTTTCGGGGATGTACTGCATGGTGACTAACATAATATAATAAAAAATCATTATTAAAAAAAATAAAATAAAAACAAAAGTTTTGTGTTTTTAACATAATATATTGTCATGGGGGAAAAAAAAAGAAACCCAGAATAGTACAGAATCAGATTAAAGGGCATGTTCAAGGGGCCCTCCGCGGGAAATCCTGCTGGCTCCCTTCCTCACCTCCTTGCCGGCCTCCAAGCTCATCTTCCCCCTGCACCCAGACTTCATCCTCTTGCTGTGAGCTCCTCCTGGAAGCACTTCTCGTCCACGTGGACGAGTCAGGGAGGGGGTCTTGGCAGGGCCTTTGCTCAGGGTGGCCAAGAGTTGCAACAGCTGAGGGCGAAGGCAGTAGTGCAGCCAAGGGGAACAGTGGCTGCGGGCCAGACAAGCTAAATCCGTCATCGGATCTTCAGGGTGAGAGCAGGCTAAGGAAAATGCGAGGCGAAGTGAAAGGTCAAGGGGATCCAGCAGGAGGTCAAGAATGCACATGCAAGCCCAGACCAAGAGAGAGGGTCCAGGGCCATATCGATGAATGGAGAAGGGATATCGAGAATGCATTTTTTTCAATTTTGGGGCGTTCCAGGGGGCTGATGAGGGCTGGACGGCACTCTGACGCCTCTTCGGAACTTCAGCCTATTAATTACCCTCTCTTTCCCCAGTACACTAATTCCAATTCCTTTCTTCAGACTATAAATATGCGAAGCCTCTTCACCTACAAACAAAACAAACAAAAAACCTCTCTCTCAACCCTGTCTCCCCTCCAACGTACCCCACCCAGTCTCTCTTCTGCCAATTCCAGACACATCTCTTGAAAGAAGAATCCAAGCTCCCTGTCTGTATTCCTCGCCTCCTACTTACTGACCGGCTCGGTTGATTCTGCCTTCTGCCCCACCGCTTTGCTGAAAACCGTCTTTGCCAAAGTCGTCCTTGACCTCCGTATTGCTCACATTAGATCCAGAGGACACGGCTTGGTTTCCCTGTGAACTGACTCTTTGGAGCGCTGACCACTGCCTCGTCATTTGGCCTCTGACATCCCCACCGCTCTGCTGCTCTGCCCCTCCGTCTGCGGCTCGTCCTCTCCTTTCCTTTGTGAGGCCCTATGTCTCCACTCCTTTTTACCTACAGCTGCCTGTGGAGCTCAGGTATCAGGAGGCAAGCGGCCGTAGGTCTCCCCATTCTTTTTTTTATTTTTTTTTAAAGATTTTTAATTTATTTATGTGACAGAGAGACAGCCAGCGAGAGAGGGAACACAAGCAGGGGGAGTGGGAGAGGATGAAGCAGGCTCCCAGCGGAGGAGCCTGATGTGGGGCTCGATCCCAGAACGCCGGGATCACGCCCTGAGCCAGAGGCAGACACTTACCGACTGCGCCACCCAGGCGCCCCAGGTCTCCCCGTTCTTGAGCAGCTAACAGCAAAGCTGCCCAGGCCCCAGGCGTGGACGCAAAGCCCGCTCTGGCTTATTGTCCAGGATTGCTCTCCACTGACTCTCAGTCTTTTATTACCACACCAGCGCACTGCTTCCTTTTCCTTACAAGAAAGCATTCTTTCCCATCGTTTTATAAGATCACCATGGTTACAGCTCATGGAGTATTTGGTATTTGGGTGTTTCCCTTTCGCTAACTTTCTTAGGCTGCGAATGCGTCCCCACCCTTACTATGGTACGGGTGCTGTGGAGGTGTAATCTTGAGTTATTACAACTCACTTAGAAGATAGCACATTGTCACTTTAGGGGCTGAAGGTGAGGCTAGCAGTTGTCCGTCCTGGCTGACATCTAAGAACACGTAAGAGGTACACCAAGAATTTGGATTCGCAGCTCTTTACACTTCACTAGGATACCAAAAAATAAATCTATCCTTCATCAAGCATCTTATGCCTGGAGCTTTCCCCTCCTGTACCTTATTACACAAGCGGTATTATTAGCTTATGGCCTGATGTTATTTTTGAAACAGAGGAGGGGAGATCATAGCCATGGAAACCCAGGATGCCGTAACTTCGTTATCAGCACTACCCCCCGCCTTGTTCCCACACGATCCACGCGAGGCTGCCTGTGAATCATGTAGCTTGAGATTCGCTTATTTATTCATGGTTTCCTAGATCTTGCAATATATTCCTAAGGGATGGGGAGATGGGAAGGCCAGTTTTAATCAAATAAACAAGAGTATATTATTACGTCTGAGAAAAGTCCCAGGACAAAAAGAGTACAGTTGAATACAAACTGATAGTAAAGAAACTTGACCCAGAATGGGGTTCAGGGAAGCTTCCCTAAGGAAATAGCATGTGAGTTGAGATCTGAGTGATGAATAGAAGGGAAGCCCATAAAAGGGTGAGTGACTTCATGAGGAGGGAACAGCACATGCAAAGACTCTGGGTAGAAGAAGAGGCATATTTCTTTCAAAACCTAGCAGCTGGGACATGCAGGGAGGGTAACAGAAGGGTCCAAGAGGAGTAGCCCGGGCCAGACTATGCTGACCATGCACCACTCTTTTTTATCTTAAGAATCACAGTCCAGCAGGATGGGGGTCTTATCAGATTTGTGTTCTGAAAATCTACTGCCATGTAGAGAACCCACTGGAGAGCCCCAAGAAGGATAGAGAAGAATCAGGAATCTATTGCTGTCGTCAATGGTGCCTTGGACTAATGTGGTGATCACAGAGGAAGACAGAAGTCAATCAGTCTGACACCTATTTGAGGAGGTAGAAGTAGCAGGATATGTTGGCAGATTTAAAGAAGTGCTATAGTCTTAGGGATCGGAGATGCCTAACTGCGTGAGTGATGGCGTCATTTCCAAAGACACGGAAAAGTGGTTGGAGGAAATCATGGGTTTGGTGGGGTATGTTAAGGTGGAAGGGCTCATGGCACAACAAGGTGATCTCTGGCCGTACCAGCCTAGAATGCCAAAGAAAGACCTGGGCTGAAGATAGGAACTAAGGAGTCATCAGTGGAGTAGTAATCAAGCCATGGGCATGAATGAGACAAGTCGGGAAGAACTGGAGATTGAGAAGAGGCCTAGGATAGAGACATCCAGAAGCCGTCATGGAAAGGACTCACTTGCCAATCATTTAAAAGAAAAATGTTTTCTGAAGAAATTTAGCAACTTCTTAAAATAAAATTTCTCTTAACCAAATTTTAAAATATTAACATCAGTAACAAGACTAAAAAACAAAACAAAAAAACGTTGCGCCTCTCTGGCCCCAAATGAATCTGTAATGTTTTACTTATTTTTCTAAAAAATTCCAAAACAGACTGAGGGCTTCAGTGGGGGGAATGGGATAGGCCGGTGATGGGTAGTAAGGAGGGCACGTATTAAATGGAGCACTGGGTGTTATACACAACTAATGAATCATGGAACTTTACATCAAAAACTAGGGATGTACTGTATGGTGACTGACATAATATAATAAAAAAATGTTATTATTAAAATAAATAAATAAATAAAAAATTCCAAAGCATGCAAGGTATTGACATTTGTTTGAGCCTAGGGGTAGATACATAGGTGCTTGTTATATGTCTCTGTAGTTTTTGCATGAATGAAATATTTCATAATTAAACAAATAGTAACAATAAAAGGTTCCAGGAAACAAAGACGAAGTCAATAAAAATTCAGCCCAGAAAATTAAATACCAGAAATGGTTAAGGGAAAAATAAAGGATTACAGATACGGCCAAGGAGTCACTTGGCCCCAGTAGGAAAGGTTTCAGCCCAACCTAAGAAGATGTGCCCTGAAAGATTCTGCTGACATATTTGCAGGAATTTCCAACATTATAGAGACCATAACAAATAAAATCCATTTATATTTCAGGATAATGAGAAGCAAGAAGTTGGCCAATATTATTTGTTTTGGCTGCGCATAAAAGTCATTCATCTGGTTTAATGCATAGATGGTACTTTGTGAGCCCTCTGTACATAAGAATATACTTAAAATTTGGAAGCAAACTATGTCTGAAACAAGACTAGTGATCTACAAGTGATGTCTAATCGGAAATGACTTTGGTAGTGTCGCAGGACAACGAAACCACTGTCTGCCTCCCCAGTACCACCTACTACCACCACCACCACCGTCCCTTCCTCTCCACTCCCCCCAAGAGTGGGTAAGGGAGGATTGTAGAATTATTGCCTCTAAAAACTTACTCTGGCCCTTATATTAAGGAATGTATGGCTCAGTGATGGACTTTGTTCACAGTACCTAGAGGAATACAAACTTCATTGTTTTGAGAAACTATGCTGGGGAGATGTGGAGACAATTAGAAAAAGAAAGGGGCGTGGCTGTAACTCACAAGGGCGCTGTGTGGAATGCTACTGATTTTCCTACCGAACTGCAGGGTTGCCAACCCCACCTTGGACCATCCTGTTGGACTCATCCCCGTGGTGTTCCTCTCGTAGTAAATAACTCAGACTTAGGGAAATGGTTAATGATGACTGGGTTCCTTGGATCACTTTTTGGGAAAAGGGAAGGGCTGTAGGGTGAAGGCAATCCCTGGAGCACTGAAGGGACAGCTGTACCGTGAAGGCTTGAAGAAGGGGCCCTCCTCCATGGTTCATGACCCTGAGGTAGAAGGTCTGTTATTCACGGCATGATGGTGGCTATGAAAGGTTTTTTGAGGAATCTTTTTTGGGTTTCAAAAAATCATGGTTAGCTTATAGTTGTTTTTCCCTTCTAGACTAATAGTTACTTTTTATTTTCACCAAACTTTCAGCGAAATCTAATGAACCCACCTAACTGTGTGTAATGATATTGTAGAGGGGGAAAAGGGATAAGTCCCAGATGGAAGGATTCCTTCACTTTTTGTAGTGGGTTGAACAGTGTCCTCCAGTAGTTCATGCCCCTCTGGACCTTCAGAATGTGATCTCATTTGGAACAAACCTTTGCAGATATAATTAAGGCAAAGACCTCTAAATTAGATTATCTTGGATAGGGGGCGCCCTAAATCCAGTGACTAGTGTCCTTTAGAAAATACAGAGAGGAAGAAAGCCTAGAGATAAAAAGACCATGTGAAGACAGAGACAGAGATTAGAGAGACCCATTAGCTTAGGAACGATAAGACCTGCCTGCAGTCATCAGAAGCTAGGAGAGGGGCGTGGAATTCATTCCAGAAGGAACCAATCCTGCCAAAACCTTAATGTCAGACCTCTAGCCTCCTGAACTGTGAAGGAATAAATTTCTGTTGTTTTAAACTGCTCAGTTTGAGATAATTTGTTACCAACAGCCCCAGGAAACTAACACATCTCCACAAATGCCTTGTGCAGTTGGCAACATTTCTTTGACGATGACTGGAATGTTTGAATTTGGGGCTGTAAAGAGCAGTAAAGTAGGCAGTGGCCTGTTCCTGAGGGCCGAGGAGCAGAGTGGAACATGAGCAGTCAAGTAAACTGCTTAGAAATTCACCTAAATTGGGGCGCCTGGGTGGCTCAGTCGGTGGAGTATCTGACTCTTGATTTTGGCTCAGGTCATGATGTCAGGGTTGTGGGGTTGAGCCCCGTGTCCAGCTCCAGGCTCAGCAGGGAGTCTGCTTGGGATTCTCTCTCTCTCTGAATAGATAAATAAAATCTAAAAAAAGAGAAAGAAAGAAAGAAGAAAGAAAGAAAGAAAGAAAGAAAGAAAGAAAGAAAGAAAGAAAGAAAGAAAGAAAGAAAGAAAGAAAAAGAAAGAAACTGACATAAGTTAAGTCCTCCCACTTCCCCCAATAATGCTAGGAGGAGGTAATCTGAAGGAAGAGGGGAAACCTCCTTTCTTTCCCCCCTCACTCTCTCTCTTTGCTGGCTGTGGATGTCATGCACACAGCCCTGAGAATAGTTGCAGCCAAGCTTGAGGAGAAGGCAGCTTCACTAGAAAGCTCATATCGCAGGAGGCAACATGGAGACACAGAAAGCAAGCCATGGTAGCACTAAGCTGCTGAATCACGCCAGCCCTGAAGTCGGCCCTACCCTCTAGATTTTTGAATCACAGGTGCCAAAGGAGCCTTTATTATTGAAGCCAATCCGGATTGCATTTTCTGTTAGTTGTAGCTAAAAGCATCTTCACTGATACAATGACTTGTGATTAAAAGGGACAAAACAGTAAAAAAGACCTAGGATTCGGATTTTGGTTTCTTGTTTGGCAACTATTTCTGATTGTCTGCCAAGGGCCACGCACTTCCATGGGCATAGTCTGGCCACTTCCTATCAGTGTGACGTTAGGCACGTCTTACCCCTTTGTACCTCCACTTCTTCATCTCTAAAGGAAGGATAATGGGAATAGAGGGAATGGACTTAGTTATGTCTTAGCCTCTTCCTGCTCTGCTGTGTAGACTTTATTTTAAAAATGAGTAATATCATCCCTCTAGCATTAATTCAGTCGTCCATTCATTAACTGAAAATAATGGGAAATCTGCAATGGACTGAGATCAAAAGGATAAATAAGGCATGCTCCCTGATCCTAATGAGCCCAGAGTTATTAGGGAGCTGGATATGTAAGCAACCAACTGTAATGAGTGCCATGAGCGATACGGAAGACGTAGGTCGCAAAGCGTAGTGGTGACTCCAGAGGGAAGGCGGGTCAGAAAGGGTTTCAAAGAGGAACATCCACGTGAGCTGAGGCCTACAGATGAGTAACAAGGTTAGAGGCAGATGGTGGGAAAGGCAGCAAGTTATTTTCATACGCATAAATAATATATACAATATGAATATATTACGTGAACGTATCTCATATAAATACGGGTAAGAGAGAATAGATTTAGAGAGTATTAGCTGCAAATGCAAATGTGAGAAAGTAACGGTCATCGATGACAGAGTATTAGCTGCAAATGCAAATGCGAGAAAGTAACGGTCATCGATGACAGAGAGTATTAGCTGCAAATGCAAATGTGAGAAAGTAACGGTCATCGATGACAGCAATAAAGACAATAATATTAAAGCCTAGTGTTTACTGAGTATTTACTACATCAGGCACTATTCTATTCCATCTTAGGGATCTTCTCTCCACCCTCGCACAGCCTCATGAGGTACCCCATTACTCTCCCAATTTCACTGAGGGCAGCACAGAGAAGTAAAATGGCTTGCTCAGGTCGCAGGCGGTGGAACCAGGCTACAAGCCCAGGTGGGCTCGCCAGAGCCACTGCAGTAGACAGCTGCTCACGACTCTGAGAATTCTATGATTCTCAGAATCCAGGGAGACACTGTACTGGAAGACTCTTTTTATACTAGTAAGGTGGACTTAATCTACCAACCCATGAAGGAGGAGTGGGTATATAAAGTATTTAAAAATAGTTGGAATGTGATAGGGTACTTAATATTAAAAGGATAATATGAGGGGCGCCTGGGGGACACAGCAAATGGGCATCTGCCTTCAGCTCAGGGCATGATCCCGGCGTTATGGGATCGAGCCCCACATCAGGCTCCTCTGCTATGAGCCTGCTTCTTCCTCTCCCACTCCCCCTGCCTGTGTTCCCTCTCTCGCTGGCTGTATTTATCTCTAAATAAAAAAAATCTTTAAAAAAAAAGAAAAGGATAATATGAAAGGCATAGTCATGGGATCGAGGCAGCAGTGATGAGTTCTGGGGGATTCTGCTGTGTGAGCCTCTGTATATGGGACAGTAGAGCTCTTATCTCACGGGGCAGCGTCAACAAGGTGAACAGCATGGAAAGCATTAGTCCCAGTGCCCAGCTCCTAGTAAACGGCCACAGTATACATAATTTCTTGTTTTGGGAAGCTATTCAGTAAAATCAGATTTAATGAAAGAATGTACAGGAAAAGCGCTTTGGGGAAGGACACGGTGCCCTTCAGAGACAGTTCCTTACCTCAACTGATTAAGCAGCACTTACAAACTAAAAAACTTGTTTTCCACAGGTGCTCATTCACATTATTTTATCAACAGAACCAAGTCTCTTCTTTTTTTTTTTTAAGATTTTATTTTATTTTTAGAGAGAGAGACGGAAAGAGAGAGCATGAGAGGGGAGGGGCAAAGGGAGAGGGAGAGAGAATCCCAAACAGGTTCCACACTTAGCGTGGAGCCTGAAGCAGGGCTCCATCCCATGACCCTGAGAACATGACCTGAGCCAAAATCAAGAGTCAGACGCTTAACTGACTGAGCCACCCAGGCGCCTCCCCTCCACCAAGTCTCTTTTTTGCCATCATATCATCTATCTCATTCTAACTTGGCAACCAGTAATTGTAGCGACAAGGTTTTCCCAGAAGTAGTTCCATTGCCAAATCACTAAGAAACCAACTAATTACACCTGTACTATTTTAAATAAATCTGTCCAATGAAGACACATTTTGTAACTGCCTCTCCAGAAGTAAGGAAAAAGTATCCCTCTGAATTGAAACCCAAACGCTTATGTTTTTGCAGAGAAATATTCGTTCTGTAGAACTCTGGTCTAATGGGAGTATTTCTTCTGGATTCCATGTCCACCTTCAGCTGCCAGCGAGACCATGCTGCCTTTGGCCCCCATATTTCATGATTCTTTGAGACTCAGGTGTTATAGACTGAATGTGTCTCTCTGAAATTCCTCTGCTGAAATCCTAACCCACAATGTGAAGAGAATTACTTTGGGAGTCATGATAGTGGAGACCTCATAAATGGGATAAGTGTTCTTGTAAAAGGGACCCCAGAGAGTTCACCAGCCCTCTTCCTGCCATAAGAGATGACACAGAGAAGTTTGCAGTCTGCACCCGGAAGAGGGATCTCCCCAGAACCCCACCACACTGGAACCTTGATCTCGGACTATAAATCACAGAAATAAATTTCTGTTGTTAACAAGCCACCCAGTCTGAGGCACCCTAGTAGAGAAGCCCATGGTAAGGCATCAGGTTAGGACACCTCTTCTCACTCCCTCCTCCCCCAAGTGAAGTTCCATGTCTAGCTCCCCATGTGGGCACTCTATGCTTAGCACGCTCTGTCCTTCCACTACCATCTTGAATACCTGCTTCTGTCTGTCACCCCCATGAAATTGTGAGCTCCTTCCTCATGTTTATACTGTGTCATAGTAGAGAGAAGACAAATGTTGAAGAAATAGTCATTGAATGAATAAAAAACTTCAACTTCTCTCTTAGCAAAAAAAAAAAAAAAAAAAAAGTAGTAAAAGGCAACTACCTCATTGAGTTGAGTTGTCCAGATTTTCCTTTCCCCCATATGTATTAGTGTCATCATTAATATCTCCATGAACGCAGTTATGCAGGAATTTGAGGTGACTGCTTGGAAATTCCATCTCAGTGTTTTGGAGGCATTGTTTACCCCAAGGGCCAGGCACTCAGGTAAAGATGTTACTGAGAGAGCTGGTCTCCAAATTTCTTGTCAGAGTCTTCATGAGAGGGATGGAGAGGTGGGAAAATCCTGCAAACTAGGGAATTCCAGTGTGTTTTGTCAGGAGAGCCTAAAAGGTGCTCTGTGTTTTCAATGTCGGACAGGGCTGTATTTACATCACTCTTTTCCAGTGGTCGCAAATCTTGTCTTTTTCTCACTTCTGGGCACAGCTGTGCCTAACCGTTAGTGCGGGAGGCTAGGTTCCTGGGTGTGGAGAACAGGGAACATTCCTGAAGATGCAGCAGGAGGGTCTGTCCCTGATTGGCACAGAGAGTCAGAAAGTGAGGTCTCATGTGCTAGGAGGCCAAGGAGACCCCAAAGACACCCAGTGTGAGGCCAAGAAAGTGGAACCAGCTCCTACCATCTTCCCACCTCAGTCTTACCCCTGAGGCACCCCTGGCCCAGCCTCTAACACTGGGGTCCCAGAGAGGAAGGAAGGACAACTCTGTCCCCCAAACAGGACCTGGTGGCCTCAGCTTCCTACAATGAAGGCCTTTCTCTCTCAACTTGAAACACATCATAGGCCCACAAGCGTTCCAATTACTTTGAGAGGTAAGTTACTAGTTACTGTACTTACGTATGAGGTGGTAATATGCAGGAACGGGAAGCCACGTTCCCTGTGACTTTAAATGAAATTTTAATATCGGATCTTTGTATGTGTTTCCCACAGCAGTAGAAACAGATGATTTGCCAAAAGGACAAATTTAGTTAACAAAATATTAGCATTATAAGCACTTCCAATATACTTCCCTCTTTTCCTATCTCACGTGGAGGAAAAGCAACACTTGCCTACAAGCAATTTTTGCCTTAAAGTCCATAGGAATGAGGCAATACTCCTGGGTAGTTGTCCTAAAGGCTTATTAAAAACCTGATGTGATTATTTTCTGCCGTGCTAAAGTGTACCCCAAGCGTGGGGTCAGCAGTTGATCAAGTCACATTTTGGGCTTGATTGCTACCACTCTAGAAGCTGCCAGGTCCCAGCTCCTTCTCCCCCCTGCACCCTCTACTCATTTCCTGCCAGTAACATGTGTGGGGAAGGGTTTTATGGCTGGAGGGCTAGAGGCTGAGCTCGAGGAGGGGGAAGATGCTGGGGCCAATGTGGTCCAAGGAACAGAGAAGTGTCTTCTTACCACCACTGTCTCAGCCCGTCTGGGCCCTGATGGACACATGGGCATCCTGGAGACCACACTGTGAGTGCGGGCCAGGACATGTCTCAGCTTTTCCAAGTGGCTCCTGGGACAGCTGTGATGGAATGGGTACCGAGGAGGAAAGGAGGAACAAGGGGTTGACTGAGGCAGACCACAGTGATTGGTCTGTGGAAACGTGTGAGGTGTCCCCTTTGGACATACTTGGAAGTAACTGGAGCACTTTGAAAGGAGAGGAACCAGCTCCTTCTGTTACTTTGATAGGAGATTACATATATATGTATATATTATACATGTGTATATATGCATAGAATATGTAACATATACGTATATACATGCACACACGTAATATATTGTGAAAATACCAACACATTATGTAACAAATGTTATATGGTGCTATATCATACAGTACATATTATACATTGTATATAATACAGTATTATTTAATCTCTACTAAATTTAGGTTTATATGGTGGTATAGACAACATTGTATCTTAGGATAAATAGGCAATAAATATCTATGAATGAAAAAACATGATTTTTTGGATACTGAAGTTCTGTCTAATGTCTTTATACAATAGACACGCAGAAAGAGACAATGGATGAGTTTACCCTTTTGCTTAATTTCACATTCAAAAAATTTGTTATTTATTCTAATTCCCATAACACTAATTACTGATAAAATAATTTTTTAAAAAGCACCCCCAGAATGGCATTGTTTTAACTAAAGTCTTCTTGTGTACTTAGTTATACACGGTATTTTACATTCTTTTTTTCATTCCTTTTTGTTATTAAAATGGGCAAAAGTTTTGCAAATTAATTTTATTGGCTTCATAAATTGGCCCAATTTTATTGGCTATATAAAGCAGCTGCTTTTCATCAGTGAAAATAGAAATGATGGGTTTTTCACAACTACTCAGGGCTCTGTTTTCTTATAATCGTTGTCTTGTAGGACTGGACCATGAAAAGATGGTACTCTAGAATGATCACCGCAGAGTTCAGGGACATGACGTTCTTCCAGCAGTGAGGGTGCTGTGGTCAGCCTCCCCTGCACCTCGGCCTTACCAGTAATGCACAGCTTTCAAGTGCTGCCCTTCCTCGGCCTCACGCCTCCCTTACGCATGGTAGCCCTCTGACTTCCACCTGCAGAAGCCATTTCAACTCAGTTCAGAGGAGCCTTATATTCAGAGACTCCACCTGGAGTCACCGCTGTACCCAGAGTTCACAACAAGTTGCTACATTTTTCCTCCCATCTAAATTCTTTGGGAATCAGCTTTGGACCGTGGTCTCCTTGGAGAGACTGGGGTCCTGCACCCAGTTCCCAGTGCTATAACCAGGGTCCTTCTGCTGAAAGAATCCATGACCAAAGCTTTTCCTGAATCTCCTATATCAGGACCCCCCTCCACCTTCCCCACAGCACCCCTTAGAATTTCCTCCTTGGCCACTCCCCTTGTGCAGACCCCTCGCTCTTCCGCCCTAGGGTGAGTTGTCACCGGACCCTTTAGGTACTGTATTTGGCCAGCGGGACCTGTCACCTCCCCGACAGCCCTCAAGTCGGTCTCCGCAGTGGGTGAGCCTGGTCTCCTTGTTCTCAGCAGGAGCCAGAACCGCTTGAGGAATATCTTACGTAAGGACTGAACTTGTTAAAATTAAATTCCTGCTCATTCCTGAGATTCTGATTCAACAGGCCTGGGGTAGGATCAGGGAGTTTTTCGCAAGTACCCTGGGAACTCTTATTCAGGTAGCCATCCAGGGACCCTGCTTTGCAAACTATTGATCTGGTCCCAGGCCCCACACTGCTGAAGATCACGGACCAGGATTCTGGAGCAAGCAGCATCCATGTAACCCATATGGTCACTGAAACACAATGAAGCCCATCTGTTTGGGGCCTAAGTCACTGTCTGACACTAAGCTATGGTCCCAGGAAAGGGTGAGAGCTGGCCTTCCAAATAGACATGCCCTAACTGGTATAATTTCAGGCGTTTCAGGAGATCGTGTATTTTCGAACTTGGCCATATATTGAAATGACCTCGGGTGTGTTGTTAAAATATAGAGGCAAAGACCACAGCCCAACATTACGGAAATCAGCTTCTCCAGAATGGAGTCTGAGCGTTTCTGTGTTACCCCAGGCTCTAGATAAATCTGCTGCAATCCTCTGCACAGACCCGTCAGTGATTCGGGACTATAGGGACATAGCACGTTCCTTCCTGGTATCTGAAATTTCAATTTAGAGGTTCTCGGCCCTTTGGCCTAAAGATTGTCTTATTACTCTGTTAATATTAAACGTCATTAAGAAAGAAGCCTGCTTCAAAAGCCAGAGAAAATAATTAACACTGAACACTACCATGGTGCATTTGAGAAGGTACGGAAGTATGTTCCTACCGTGTCTTGAAGGGAACCACAGGCTGCGTACTTCTACATTCCTCTATATGTGCTCCTCAACGCTGTTCTCCAAACCACGCCAAAATGACTCTCGTTTACAATAATTATTTTTGCACGTAGGGCCCCCTCCACTAGATTGCACATTTTCAAAGACAGAGAATGTCTAATTTGTCTCTCTGTATCTTAGACATTATCCAGCACATAAGTGTTCAGTAAATTGTTGCTTAATACATAGAAGAAAGTACTTTAAATCCTCACACCTCAAAGCCAGGGGGTTTAGTAGGCCTTTCCTCTGAGCAGGCTTTGATATGGGGGAAGATGAGAATGCGAAGGCACTGACCCCCTCCCCCAGCCCCCTCATGGACACACACCACCTTTCACGGGGCAAGAGAAAGTGGAAGATATATTAGACGGATGCCAAACATTCATCTGGGGAGCCAAGGTCAGTTCCAGAAAGTCTGAGGCCTCTCCCACGTCAGGATACCTCTTGGATGCAAAAACAGCTCTTTCCAGGGCTTGCTCTGCAAGCAAGGAAAGGAGGCAACGCTAGGTTTTGGTTTAGATGGTATCTCAAGGCTTACTTGCCCTAAACATTTGGTTGCTGATATTTAAATAAGAGGCTTGGGAGCAGAAGATTTGGTTTGATGAAGATATTTGGAAATCAAATGTTATAATCACGATGACAGACTTACGTACTAGCTCATTCCTTGGGTAGGATTCTCCCTTTATGTTATAAGTTAAATTGTTAGCATAAAAATTGGTTACGTTAAAAAACACAAAACTCTTATGAATCTAGAAGTTGATCACAAGAGAAAATCTGGAAAGACCGTAAATACATGGAGGCTAAATAACAAGCTATTAAACAATGAATGGGCCAACAGGAAATAAAAGAAGAAATAAAAAATATACCTGGAAACAAATGAAAATGAAAACACAGTGGTCTAAAACCACTGGGATGCAGTAAAAGTGGTTCTAAGAGGGGAGCTCACAGCAATGCAGGCCTCCTTCGAGAAGCAAGAAAAATCTCAAATAAACAACCTAACCTTGCACCTAAAGGAGCTAGAAAAAGAATAACAAACAAAATGTAAAACCAGCAGAATGAAGACAATGATAAAATTAGAGCAGAAATAAATGATACAGAAACTAATAAAACAATAGAACAGATCAATGAAACCAGGAGGTGGTTCTTTGACAAAAAAAATCAATAAAATTGATAAACCTTTAGCCAGGCTCATCAAGAAAAAAAGAGAAAGGATTCAGATAAAGGAAGTTACAAATGTTGGCAAGGATGCAGAGAAAGGGGAACCCTCTTACGCTGTTGGTGGGAACGCAAGCTGGTGCACCCACTCTGGACAACAGTATGGAGTTTTCTAAAAAAATTAAAAATAGAGCTACCGTGCAATCCAGTAATTGCACTACTGGGTATTTACCCAATGAATACAGGAACATTAAGTCAAAGGGATACATGTACCTGCATGTTTATAGCAGCCTTGCTTACAATAGCCGAGGTGTGGAAGCCGTCCAGGTGTCTGTCGTTGGATGAATGGATAAAGTGGAGTGTGTGTGTGTTTGTGTATGTGTGTAATGGAATATTAGTCATCCACAAAAAAGAATGAAATCTTGCCATTCGCAATCATACGGATGGAGCTAGAGAGTATAATGTTAAGCAAAATAAGTCAGAGAAAGACAAAGACCATATGACTTCACTAATATGTGGAATTAAAGCGACAAAACAAATAAGCAAAGGGAAAAAATAAGAGAGAGAAAGACAAATCAAGGAACAGACTCTTAATTATAGAAGATAAACTGATGGGTCCCAGAGGGGACGTGGGTGGGAGGATGGGTTAAACAGACGGTGGGGATTAAGGAGTAAAAAACAAAGTAAAACAAAAAAACCACCAAACTCAGAACATGGGCTTGAGGTGTGACTTTGTCCTTTACACATTAAATATTGCAGAATATTGCAACACATCTTTCCTAACGTACTACATGCTGCAATATGTCAACATAAGTTGAAGAAAAAATGCAGGGACTGACTGTAAATCTCACTTCCAAACTGACTTTACCATTTTGGTTTGTTTAAGGTTTAAAGGAACCTCTGTTTCAGGTACCATATCTCTCTCTGAATGGAGGTGCTCAGTGTCCCGTGTTTGAGGCTAATTCCTTACTGACTCACTCAGACACCTCCTCCAGTTTACGGTCAGGCTTTTTACAAGAATCAGAACCTTCTTTTGCTCCTGAACTCTCTACGGCAAGTTGAACTAACAGATTCCGCTCTCTCCCACCTCGATCGTTAGCAGGGGATCCAGTATCAGAAAGATTCCTTCAAGCTGGATCATTCCTTTCAGACAGCAAAGGGAGCGGCCGCTGACAACTGACATGCTATGACGTTCACTGCACGGTGGCTGGCCTAAAGCAGGACAGAAGAAGAGGCAAAAGCACTGTATTGGGCTGGGATGTGAAGCTCTATTATTCTTAAAGAATCAAGCAAAAGGAAATGTCACTCGAGTTATCTCTAGGTGAGTCAAGCACGTCTCTGTGAGATGTGTTGATTCACAGGGACCTACTAAGAAACCAACCAGCCAGAACTAAAATCAGAACCCCACACTGATCTCATTTTGGACATAGGAGCTTGTCCGCCTCCGGAGAGGAGTCCTTCTTGCTATCTGAGACGGCTCTGCCCCTCCACTATCTCAGGAGCACCCGCTCAAATGCTGGCATGGGCTGCCCCTGGGCATGGTAAATACGCTAACATCGCCACTGTCTTAAGAAGCAAAAGCTTTCCTCACACTCATCCTCAAGAGTCATTTTCTCGAGGAAGTCTTTCTCCGGGCCCAGTACATCCTTCCTTCACCGTAGTCTTTGTCATTTTCTATTTATTCGTGTTACACTTTGATTAAAATATTTTCTCTTACCAAGTCATAAATTCCACAAGGACAGGGATTGTGTCTGTTTTGCTCACAGTTCTATCCTTAGCACCTAGCACTAAGGGGGCACCCCATAAGTGTCCAGTAAATCGGAAGATGAGCAGTTGTGGACAGGACTGGGCTTTCTGAGGGAGGAGACGGGGTCACCAGATTTGAATGGAGGGCTAGGTGTGGGTAAGCAGAGTCCAGAGGGGAGGAACATCTCCGGTGAAGGCAGCGTTTGAGGGGCTTTGTGTCGGAGCCTTCCTTTGTACAGTCAAATCATTGGAACCTTCAAATTTCTACTTTGGAATACCCTTCTGAGATGTACCTCACCCCAGAATTTGACGTATCTACGTAGTCCTATGTTCGTGGGCTGTTGAGGGCTGACCAGGTAGGATTGCTACAGAAGAGGAGGGCCTAGACCTCCTACTTTGCTGAAGGCCTCATCAGAGAAGGGCCTGGAAGAGTACTCGGCCTTGGTCAGTGGCCGTGCATGGAGTGACACAGAAGGTGATCTCAGTAAGACTCAACTTCTCCAATGTCCCATATAGGTTAGGAATATCTCCCCTTCCAGAACGAAGTTAAGATAGGCCCCCAGTAACACCAGGTTATAATTTTAAGATCAGTAAGTGCCAAAGTCATCTTCCCCATAGTATTTTAATCCGAAATGCTTTTGTTTGATAAAATCTATTCTTTATTACTCAACTTTTCAACTTCTTGAAAAACAGAGAAGCATCAGTTGATTTACCCATCCATTCATTTATTTATTCAGCAAATACATCTTGACAAAACAGAACTCACAGTCTCAAGAGGAACCATGCAAACAAGCTATTATACAACGAGAAAGAATGAAGCAATACTCCGTTGGGACAGCCAGATGCTTGAGGACAACGCAGAAGGGAGCACATATTTCTGTCCTCTTCCACACCCTCTCTCTCCTACATCTGAAGAGTAAAAGTTAAATGCTTTCATGGAACTTGGCAGTTTTGTTTTGTTTTATTTTAGATTTAGTCTTCTGAAAATTAGGCAGTGGATTAATAATCGTTTCCTGTCCTCCATCTCTTCAGAAGGCAAATAGGAAACCGGGGTTTTGTTGTGGTAGCGACGGAATGAAAGAACACGCAGAAGCTGTTCATTTGTAGAGCGTAGATCGCACAGGACGCAAGGATCAAATAGTCTGCCCTCTTCTCCTAGGGATGAGGAAACAGGCCCAGGGGACCTGAATAAAGTTCTGGGGTGATAATAAGAATTTTTCACGAACAAATGATGCGACTATGATCAGCATTTTCCATTTGAAAAGGGTACGTGGCGTGTGTGACTTAATTAAACTTTTTAAAACAACTCCATGAATCGGTACAACTGTTATCCCCAAATAAGAGATGAGGAAACCGAAGGATAAAGAGGCTAATCATTTGCCTAATTAATGTATAACTAGTAAGTAGTTTTAGCCAGTGGGTGTCAGAGCTGGAATGCAAACCTAGGATATCTGGTTCTAGAAATCAGAAACCAAATGTTTCACTTCACATCTCTATCTCTTGTATATTTGGAGTTCGTACATACATTTTTGTACATATATTTGTACCTATAAATATATTTAATGTGGTAATTCTCATTAAACATGTCCGGTTTGGGGTGATATGTCTTTTCATTTGATTTTTCCAGATAAAGAAAATACGAAGTTAAGACTGATGTGAATTAGTTTCTAACTCTCAAAGGAATGTCAGAAGGGGTAAAATTTGCTTTTAGAGCACCTTGATATCATTTTCCGAAAGCTGTCATGCTATTGTGTTACCTGGCGATGTCAGATCAATGTCAGTCCCTGTTCAAACACCAGTTGTGCAAAGCACGTCAGAGTAGCTGGTAGCCTGACAGATTTCATCATCACTGTCTCTCTAGGCATCGAAACTAGAGCTGGACACCTAATCATGGTGCCTCTTGACTTAGGAGAAACAAAAAATAGAGAAAAGATATAAATGATCATTAGGGATAAATCACAGGTAATTTTATTTAATAACTCAGGAACAGTGTTTGTTACAGCATGCAAATCTTAGGGCAGTCTTCACTCACTCACTCAATGCATACAGACGTCCTGAGTACCCAGTGTCAGATACTCCGGGGAATGCCAGCAACACAGATAAGAATAACAGAGACTGGCTGCTGAGGGGCCCAAAGTCTAGCAGGGGCCAAATAACGTATTATGATATATTTCTGGAACCCAAATGAGGGCAAGTTTAATCATGGGACAGAATGAGGAGAGCTTTGGAATCCTGTCCACCTGAGTCCAAATTCAAATTCCGCCTCTTGCAAGCCACTTAACTCAGTCTCTGTTTTCTCCTCTGACAAGGTGGGAATAAAAGCATCCTCCCCATGGCGTGGTTGTAAGTACTAAATTCCATGTCCAAAACCTGCTGGTTCTCTTTTTCCCTGCTTCTTTGAACTCTCCACCCCCGCCCCATGTTCCCAGCCTACCAAGAAAAAAGGTAACTGGAATCAGGAAAGGTTTCATTCACTTAAGTGGTGATATGTGAGCTGGGTCTTGAAAGATGAGTAAAAAGTGAAGTTGACAGGTGGAGTCGGTGGCAAGGGCTTCCAGAAAGTGGACATAATACATTCAAAAGCACTAAGGCATGGAAGACCATGGTGTTGGGGAGCTGGGGGGGAAGTGAGCAGTTTAGAATATGGGCTGCATAGACGGCTAGAGTGGATTGACACCACAAATGCCAAGTTGGAAAAGGAAGTTGATGTGTTTGGTGAATATGACTGGTCAGGGGCGTGCCTGTAAGGCCATTTCCAGACCAGAGAGACAGAAGCTGACTTCCTTGGGGCTGGTGTTGAATGTCGACCACACAATGCACAGTCTTCTCTCTGAGCTATTCGTGTGCAACATGCAGGCTCTGCTCTCCCTTTTCACCTCCTGGAGGGGACCCCAGAGTCTGGCCCCTGCCATCCCAATACTGGACACAAGACTGGGTCTTCTGAGATCCTAGATCTAGTGTGATATTTTGTTTTGAGATCCAGTTGCTAGTTGTTTCATCATGTGAAACTGAGGTGGTGAGTGACCTATTCAGCTATCTTTTCCCTAGTACCAGTAAGAAATGGTAGCCCGTTTAGAGAACGTAACACTAAAACTCAACCATAAATACAATTCCTGGTATTATTCAGTTTGTCACATAAATCAAGTTCAAATTCATATAAAATAAAGTCATTATACTGACATTGGAATTCATGCAATTATGATAAAGAGGTAATTGCTTTTAGAGTAATTATTTTAAAAAAACCATAATTTTATGGCTAAGCATGCCATTTAGGGTTGGCTCTATTGTAGGCAGGAAAACAGTTATCAGTCTTAGAAAAGAAAATGCTCAGAAGAAAAGGGAGGTGAGTTGTGGGAGATAACGAATTTGAAGCCAGTGGTTCATGCTCCAGTCTGCCAATTACTGGTTCTGTGTCTTTGGACAAACCATCTAACCTTCCTGAACCTCGGTTTCCTTTCTCATTGAATGGGGAAAATAATAATATTATGGTTACTTATTTTTACTAACAAGTGCCATAATATATGTTAAGGTGCTCTGTGGCCTAAAGCCATTCTACTAATTATAATAATTAATTGGAAAAATAATCCATGTTAAAAGTCTACTATCAAAGAAAAATATTTATACAACGTCTACTAAAATCACTGCCATCAAACTTCTTAACAATAGTCCGTAAACCGAGGTTCAAGTAAATAAATTTTTTAAAAAATCTAAAAAAAAAAAAAGAATTAACTTTGATTCAAAAGACTATATTTGGGGAATGTTTTTCCATATAGAGTTTTCTTTAAAAAAAAAAAGATTTTATTTATTTATTTGACAGAGAGAGAGACAGCCAAAGAGAGAGGGAACACAAGCAGGGGGAGTGGGAGAGGAAGAAGCAGGCTTCCCGCTGAGCAGGGATCCCGATGTGGGGCTCGATCCCAGGACTCTGGGATCACGCCCTGAGCCAAAGGCAGACGCTTAACAACTGAGCCACCCAGGCACCCCTCCATATAGAGTTTTCTTAAAAAGAAAAGTATTCATGACAAAACTAACCACCATTCCTAGGCTAATATGATTTTAGAGCAGAGAGCTTTGATGTGTTAATATAATTTTGTGTTCATATATGTGTTAATATAATTTTAGAGCAGAGAGCTTCGATCAAGCCAGCTCTGTCAAAATGGTAGTAAATGCTATCTGCTCTGTAAGCTTTTTTCTCAATTGCAAACATTTCATTTTCCTCCAGCACTAGGTAAGTTTTTAGTACCGTCTGAAAAGAACTTAGGTCAGGAAAACAATGTATCAAGAAATGTACTCCATTTTTCAGAAGGAGAAAATGAGTCACTAAGGACTTAGTGATTTGGCCAAGGTCACATAGCTCGTAGGTGGTAGCTCGGAGCTTCAAACTTAAGCTAACCGCTCTAGAGCCAATGAACGATCGGATGATAAATCAAACGTGTTTTACACTGCGGTCCTGCAGGTGTATTCATGTTGCTGGTTAGGGCTGCTTCTCATCGTTTCAAAGACTGGTTTAGAATAGACCTTTGAAGATTGTCGGGTAGGTTCAACAGAGCAGTCAATGGCTCAAGGTTTGGGTTGTACTGGGGAAATAAAGGGTTGTCAGTTGTCTCATACCATCCAGACATGGCTTTGAGCTCTTCTTAAACTCTAATGGACAGTAGCTACAAAAGATGATACACTTGAACTTTGTCCCACATTTCACTGACTCACAGATGAATGCATCTCCTTTTACCTCCACACACACCTGATAGTAACAGTTTATCTAGATGAGTAACCCATTGGACTCCAGCAAATGAGGCAATGAAACACTGTTTTTTATCTTTTCTGTACTAAGATATAGACGCTAAGAATTGATTAAATAAGTAGTTCATTAAAAAGTTGTGCAGTTGCCCAATTAACTAGTATCTGTCTTAGAATTGCATGATGTCATCTTCATTTGGTTTTCTCTGGAATGGCTTTTCATTTTAGGAACCTGGGTATCGTCTTTAATAAATGTCAGGTTATGCAGAGAGAAATATACATCTGTCTTGATCTGTCACTTATCCTTTCAATCCTACCAATTTTGACACTTTAGTAGCTTTATAAAATGCGCTTATGTTTATTGAATAAGAATTAATGGGAAGTGTGATAGTATAAACATAATCTATTTTCAGCAAGTTTAAAGGGACTTGAAAATTATTCTGATGTATCCTAATTTCTCAGAATGGAAACTTCGTATTATGACAGACTAAGGAGGTATACCATAACTGATCAGGAGTGGGAAAATCAGCTTTCATGAAACAAGTATTTTTTATTTTTTATGTTTTTTAAGGATTTATGTGTTTTAGAGAGGGAGAGAGCAAGAGCACAGGTGCACAAGCAGGGGGAGGGGCAGAGAGAGAGAGAGAGAGAGAGAGAGAGAGAATCCTCAAGCAGACTCCCCGCTGAGCTGGGAGCCCTATGTAGGGCTCATCCCAGGACCCTGAGATCACAACCTGAGCTGAAATCAAGAGCCAGCCGCTCAACCAACTGAGCCACCCAGGTGCCCCAAAACAAGTACTTTTTAGATACTGATTTTTTTAATATTTAGGTTCCCAGTGAAGGTATTTATTGCATCATCCTTCTGTTGAATTTGCATTGTTGGATGGTTTTAGTACAATTTGATGTATATTAATGTTGTTTTTTAAGTGTTCTTGATCATTATACATTATTGGGGTAATTCTTGTCATTATCCTGTTTTTTGATGTGCTAAAGTGTTGCTGGTGTTTTAGTCAATGGGAATTCTAAGTAAGAGGAGATGGTTCTAGGCTTTCATGCTATGATCAAACAGTGACGTTCTGAATACAGTGATATCGGACATGCCAGAGTTCAGAAAGCAATTTGTGTTGCCTGGTGAGTTTGCTGAACTGTGGCATCAGTTCTCCATTGGAGAATATTTTTTCCCCAAAGAATGACAAATGAGTATGAAAATACACAGAGGGGCGTGAACACATTTGTTACACAGCACTTCTTTGAAACAAGAATTTTGCTTAACGATATAGTTTTAATGTAAACAGTTTTCCTTAAAATGGTAGGTTAATGCTTTTAATAAACAGAACTAAAATTACAATGCTATTTATTATATCCTAATTCTTTCTCCATATATACTGGGAATTATGCTTAAATTGAAGTCCCAGAAAAAAAAAATTACCGCAAAGATCCCCACTCATGGTTAAATGCTACCAAGTTATCCCCAACTTCACTGATCAGAAAGTGACTTTAACTGTGAATGACAGGTTTTTCATTTGTACCTCTTCCTCAATTTTTTTTCCTTTATGTCAGGTTGGTGTTTGATAACCCTAAACCTGGAGGCAGTTTCGAGTCATCTACCTGAAAAACTTTTTTACTGATTTCAAAACTTTTTTACTGATTTCAAAGTGAAGAGCAACACCTATCCCGGGGTATAGGGCAGATTCACCAAATGCAACCTTGACTAATGAAGAAACCTAATTATAAAACCAACAACCAACCAACCAAACAACAAAAACCCCAACTCACACCAAGATCTTCTCTGTTGTCAGGGACCCAGAAAAGAGGGAGCAGGGGCTGGCGGCTCCCAGGCTTCACTCTGGCGGGACAGCTGGACAACTCAGCCCACCTGGGAGGATGCTTTTGTTTACATCTCAGGTTGCCGCCCGACGATTGGTGGCTGGGCTGGAAGGGAGGGTCCGCAGGAAACGCGACACTGGGGATGCTGCCCCCTATCACATGACGGAAATTTCCACTCTTTGGAAAGGCGAAAAGAAAAGAAAGGAGGGTCTCTCAATCCACCCCTTTCCGATACTTCCCCTAGATCCCGATCGGCAGACGTAGAAAAAGACACAGGTGAGTGATACTTTTCTATTTTCTGCTAGGCTTACAGACTTGTCAGTGTGCAAACTTGCGGCTGGATCCCAGCCCGGATTGGTGTTTGTGCGCGCGTGTGCGTGCGCGCACAGGGACACGCACACGTGTGCAGTCTGGTCTCTCAACCGTCTGGGGTTTAGGTTAGGCATTGCGGCTCTTTGTGACTTGTTTGTTGATTGACCCTAATTCTTCTTATGATTTTCCAAAGGATCACGCTTTGGGTGGGTTATTACAGGCTAATGACGGGATTGACTAGAAATAAAGTAAACCAGGGCATATGAAGTTAAGGGGACTAACTGGAAAGTCTCGTGTGTGACTTGCTTTGCAAGAAAGGTGGCTGTGCCAAGGTAGCCCATTCCCAGGAGGACTACCCGCGCCCCCGGCCCCAGATTCCCTCGGCACTTGGATTTCCAGTTAGGTGTCCCGGGACTGCCTTCCACAGCCGTGGCCGCGCCACCAGCCACCAGCCTAGCTCGAGTCAGCTTAGGATCAGGGTTGGCAAGTGCTACCCAAGTTGAGGGCTCATGTCCTTAGGGCGGGGACATTGGGTGCTGGACCTAAAATAGACCCGCTGTCCCTGACAGCTGGGCTGCCTGGGCCCGGCCAGCACGGTTTCCCGTGTAGGCGGCTGCAGCCCTGGGAGTCCCCAGAGAGTCTCCTTCAGGAGAGGAGGGAGGCGAGAACTGTACTGGGTCTGGGGGCCGTGGCGGGGCGGTTGGAATACTGAGTCCGAAGTTTCGAGGGAGGCGTCCAGCGCGATGGGACTGGGAAGCTTGGGGCGCACTGGAGAGAAGGCAGGGGAAGTGCAGAAACGCGGAGCGGGAAAGGCAAGTGGAGTTGAGGGGACGGAGAGAGGACTTCGGAGTAGCCCAAGGAGGAGGGAAGAAGGCGAGAAGGGGTAAGAGGCCAGAGTCGGCAAGAGGTTGGGAGGGAAATGGAGAAAAGAGAATGAATGAAGGAAACAGAGAAGGGAGCCCGGACGCAGGGAGCCCCTGGGGGTGAGCTGGGAGTCTGGAGAGAGAAGAGAGGTGAGCGCGGGGACCAGCCCGGCGGGCGCTGGAAGCGGCTCAGGAAGTGGCTCTTCGCAGGCTGGGACACCGGCGGGCGCTGCGCCCTGGCCGCGGGCTGAGGTGGAGGCGCCGGGACCACAGAATGCGCCCCGGGGGAGCTCCCAGCTCCTCTTAATGATCCAGCAGGGAGAGTGGGGGAGTCCCCCGCCCGTGCCGTGTGCCCCGGGACAGCCCAGGAGATGCGCACCTGCCTTCAGACTTGGTTAGAGGAAAGGGATGAATTAAACTGGGAAGCCCGACCTGGGAGGCTTGGTCACTGGTGTGCCAGGGTGTGTACCGGGCAGTGAGGGGGCAGTAGTTGGGACCTTGAGAGGCTTGGTGAGGACCTGGAGCTCCCGAGCCCCGGTTCTAAGCTCAAGTGTTTAGATACCTGGACCTGGATGCACCTGAGGATGGGGCGGCTCTTGATGTCAATTTCTCCAGACAGAAGTGCATCTCTACCTGTCTCAGGAGCATCTTAGAGGCCAAGAAAAGAGACGTAGGAGTAGCTGCGGCCCTGGAGGTGTAAGCGGACCCTCTCCGTGAGCAGGTCCTATGGACACCTTTTCCATCGGCCCCCTTCCCCCCTCCGCCCCAGGCTCGTGGACCATTGATTATTCTTAAATCTAAATGAATAATACTCTTTCACTTGGTACTTTATCAGGGGCAGAACTGGACAGGTGACTTTTAGGGACCCAAAGCTGACCATTTGGCCTGTTACAGACTAATCCTATGCTAAAAAAGCCAAGACATGATCATATAGCTATAGACTGAATTCTCACAGCCCCAGAGCTAGATTTTTTCAATAAGTGACATTTGAGAAATGCATAGGATGCCAATGGTCATCTTTCAGTTTATCAAATGCTGAGGCCAAGCATAATAAATATAGCCGTTGTGGACTTCTGTGTTAAATGTTTTTCTTCTTTCATGTCAATGTCACTGTTTATTTCCTCAGTGATTTTCACGTGTCGATTCCTCGTTCTTTTCCCTTCTCCTTTGTACTGACTTACTGATATTTTCTATTTCTTAAAACTTAAGCCCTTCTTTGTTTTTTTTTTAAATTTTTTACATATCCAAAGCAATGATTTCTATTAAAAAGCAAAGGTTTAATGGAGTCTATGACTACTTAGATATATTTGATATATATCAAAATAATATAATTTTTTAAAATGTGCTTCCTGTACCACCTGAAGTCCTCTTGCAAGCCACTACTGCCCTGGTGACATCTTGTAGGAAGGGTAAGGGGTGGGAGTAGGAGAGAGACAAAAGAAAGAAAAGGAGAACTCTCTAAGAGCCAGACTCTTAGCTAAGCCCTTTACAAATGTGAATCCCATTTAATCTTCACACAATCCTCCACGTTATAGGTGTTTGCTATCTCTATTTTACAGAGAAGGAAACTGAAGCCCATAGAAATTAAGGAAAGAGCCAAGGGTCACCCAGCTAGTGAATGACAGTGCTGGCATCAAGCTAAGTCCCTTCTATGCCAGAGTTCCTGCTTCCAATAAAGCCAGTAGAAAGTCAACTAGGAAAACAAAAACTTAAGGAGAAGAGGCTTAGGAAGATGTTACCCAACAGGGTAGGATGAGCTCGATGGGAGAAATGGAACTGCCAAATGTCTTTCGTGTGACTGCTGATCTTCCTCTGGTCTTCCTTCTACTATTTTTGTAATGACCTAATTCCATTCATTCATTCCACAAATAATCACTGAGTATCATTATCTTCCAGGAACCCTGTTAGGGAGTTTCTTTTATCCCTGTTTCCCTAACACCTACTACAGTCCTGGGCAAATGCTAGGTGCCCAAGCAATATTTGTTGAATAAATGAAGTAGTCTAGGGGGAGGAAAGAAGAAGCAAGTGAAAAGTCGCACTGTTGAGGGCCTTTTGAGGACCAGGAAAAATTCAGATTTGAGCATGCCACCGCTGAAACTGGCTTAGGAAAGAGGTCATAAAACATGCAAGACTAGGTGATGAAGCAGAAATAAAAGGAAGTGGGAGAGAATTCCCAACAGAGACTAGCCTGAAGGGAGAAAGGAGAAAGTGGGAACCACTCTGGGAATTTAGCAGTTCAGTACCCGGAAGTGGAACTCACAAGGGAGGAGGTTGGGAGGGAGGTGTGGTTGGTGAGGTCCTTGCTCATCCTCTCTGAGAGGGTCCCAAAGCTCTGCCCCGCCCTTGAATTTCAGAAGTGAACTGTGCTAACCAGGGACAAAATGATTGAATACAGGAATCAACAACACTTTTATTATTTTATTCTTCTATTATGCTCCTATAATAGAGAACTATAGTTTTTGAGACTCCTTATATTGTTAGGGTTTTAAACACTGTGCTCAAATGAAAAGATTAGATTTTGTTGTCCTCCGTATGGGAAAATCAAATTATTTTTCTGGTTCTCAAGGGTATATTCTATTTTAACAAAGATACAATTTACACAATCACAAAAAATATTCCCAAATGCTTTTGTGTATTTTTCTGGTTGGGGAGGGGGAGCTGGAGAGGATTTCTCTCCTTATTTTAGTTTTTAGTGGCTTGATTTATTTTAGTGTGTTACAGAAGAGTCCGGAAGGAAAAATGTATTAAAAAAAAACAGTGAGATAGGGCATGGAGTAACAGTAATGGTATCAACCTCTTAGCTCCAAAGTAGATGTTTACGCCAGTTAAGATTCTGGCTTTTGATAGCAGACTTGGAAAACTCAACTCCCAGGGTCTCTTGTTTCTTTAGGGATCTTTTACGCCAATCTTTCACCCCAGACCATGAAGAGGTCTACATGCCTCTTCACTTCCACGCTTGTAAAATAATCACAAACTGTTACTTGGAAGGGAATTTAAAGGCTAACTGAAATCCACAAATAATCCAAAACCTAATTTCAGTTAATACATTAAATCCTCCACTTTTTAGGCTTATATCCTTGGGCAAGTTTTTTAATCTTTTTGATCCTCAATCTCTTCAGCTACAAAATTGAGATCATAATAGCACCTACCTCATGGGATTGTTATGAGGATTAAATGAGTTAACACATGTAAAGTGCTCAGACTAATGCCTGATTCATAGCGAGCACTCAGTGTGGGACAGCCATTACTGTTAATGGTAATACTCTACTACCCAAAGCACTATTTGAAATGTTAACAAATGTCTATACTAGATGTTCTTTGACAGTGTGTTTGCCTCTGTCATAACTAAAATGAAGGAAACAGAAGAGAGGAAATGAAAAAAGGGATAAATAATACGCAGGACAGTCCAGCCCAGAATAACGTCATTCCCTGTATAATAAGATCGAAATGTTCCCTTATTTCCTGTTGGCTATTTGCCCCTATCTCTCCTGATAACTCTAGTGTGTACCCATCATTAAAATGAACATCATCTCCAGTTCCCTTGTTTTCTCTCCTTTTTGCCTCTTTTGGTCACTCTTGTCTTCATGGTTCCTCACACAGTGCCTGGCACAAACAGATACTCATGCATGTTTGTGGAAGGAGGGAAGGAAGGGAGGAAGGGAGGAAGGGAGGAAGGGAGGAAGGGAGGAAGGAAGGAAGGAAGGAAGGAAGGAAGGAAGGAAGGAAGGAAGGAAGGGGAACCGCCTGTGTTTTTTACAGTAGTATTTATTCTTCAGGGAAGCATGTTTTCACTGGACTATGAAAGCCCTGTGCAAGTGAATTTATGCATTACTGAAGGTCAATATAAATATTTTTTAATTAAATTGTTGATGCGGTGTGCATTGTTGCACGCAGTGAAGCATGCAGGCTGGGGAATGGGGCGTGTGGAGGTGAATGCCTGCGCCATCATACAGTTGGGCTTCCTGGGTTCGGATCTTGGCTGCTTCCAATTCTGGCTCTCCCACTGTCTCCCTGAGCGACCCCGAGAGAGCTAGTTACTTTCCCTGACTGCTTCATTCTCTTCATCTATAAAATGAGGGAAACATTTCCTACTTCGTAAGGATTTTATGAGGGTAAAATAGAATTATGTATGGCACATGGTGAGCGCTAGGGGTGTTTTTTTAAACGGTTAAAAGAAACCCTGGTTTTCCAATTAGATGTAATACTAATACCTACCTTATAGAATTAGTGTGAGGATACTGCATGGCACGTAACAAACCCTCAAAAATGCTCCTGTTCCAATGTCTAGTATTGCAACTCCTTACTTCTATCTCTCGCAGAGGATTTGGGGCCCTGACTTGGCTTTTCCATTTTTCGGTCCATCGCGAGTCTTATTGATTCTACCTTACATTTCAGGGTAACTTCCTCCCCACCCACCCCGTGTTTGTCCTGTCATTTTGCCTTGCGTCATTCGCGCCTTTTCACACCGCATACTCCTCGGGACAAGGACTTTGCTCTTTGTTTTGGCATAATTTTATACCACTGGGTACACTCACAGTACTATAAAAATGTTAAAAAAAAAAAAAAAGAAAAGAAAGAAAGAAAGAAAGAAAAAAAAAAAAAAAAGATGTAATCCCGCAAGAGGCCACTTTGGCGGACAGCCGGTCGGGCGGTCGCTGTGTTTGCGGTGTTGGTCCTGGGCGCGCGCGCTGTCCCGCACCAGCTCGGGCGGTGGCCGGGGGCTCCCGGGGGCGCGCGTCCCGCTGCGCCGGCCGAGCGTGCGCGCTGCGCTGGGAGCACGACTGCGTTGCCGCGCTGGGAGGACGGCGGGCGGCCGCCGCCTGGGGACCCGCACCGCTCACAAGTTTGCCTGCTGACTTCGCTAGAGAAACCAGGCGAGTGAGTGAGATGAGCTCGAAAAGAGGAGAAAGGAATCGAAAAAGGAGGGGAGGGGGTGGGCAGCCCATTCTGCTTTAAAGAAGGTTTCCCCCATGCGACGTGGGGCTACACATGCTATGGTCTTATTTTCTGGAATTTCTCCAAATGCAAGGAATGCGGCCCATAGATGCAGAATGTTCTTATAAACTGTCTGATCCGACTGATGTTGAATGTTCAAGGGATCTAACTAAAAGCATTCATGTTTCCAACCCGACTTTTGTGAATGCCTGAAAAGCAATCAAATGGTTCACAGCACTACATAAATGGAGCGATTTTATTACAGTCCTGAGAACACAGTTCATCCCTATATGATTCCTTTTTGGTTTCTGAAGCAATTTTTTAGAAAGAGCACACTTTTAAAAAAGTATCTGACACTTTTTTTGGCACGTGTCACTGTGCTATATTTAACTATACTTTCTCTACAGAGGGGCCCATGCTATGGTGGACTTACACGTATTTAAACTTTTTATTTTGAAGTAATGATACAGTCGCAGGAAGTTGTAAAGGTAGCAGAGAGGCCCCATAGACGTTTGACCCAGTTTCCTCCAATGGTTACATCCGACGTAATTTTCGTACAAGATCAAAACCGGGAAATTGATGTTGGTACGGGATGTGTGTACAAAATGTATGTATAGTTTTCATGTCATTGTATCACACGCATAGATTCGTGCAGCCACAACCACCACAACCTAGATACCGAACTTGCATCACTCGGAAGTTCTTCCTCGTGCGATTCCTTTACAGCCACGCTCGCCTCCGTCCCCGTTCCCCGGACAACAAGATGTTTTCCGTCTCTATATTTTAATTGTTCTGTGAATGTTACGTAAGCAGAATCATACGATCTGAGATCTTTTTGAGGTTGATTTTTTTTCACTCGGCATAACATTCTTGAGATCCATTCAAGTTGTTGCATCAATAGTTGGGTCCTTTTTATTGCTGTGTAGTATTCAGCTGCCTCACCATATGTATGGTGGGGTTTTTTTCTCAATTGATATATTTGTCTAGAACTTCAGTTGGATACTAAGTGTACTCAGTAAAAGTGTGAGGACAAAATTTGAATGTTTTCAACTTCAAAATGGCATTCGTGTGCGATAGGGCAAACGGATGTGTAAACTGCATTTTAAACAGAGAACACTGGAGGAGTGGAAAGGAGAAAAGGAAGGTGGTGGAGAAAAGTATGTATTGAGACAGTTATGATCTAAAACCTGGCACTTTTTAAGATTTCCACACGAATAGGATAATCTACTCTGTGATTTTTGTCTTTAGTTAGGACAACTCAGAGCTCTTGAAGCTGATTTTGAAAATGCTTCTGCGGTAGGGAATTCCCTGCCAGTCTGTGCTTATTCACATGGTTGATAACTCAGGGGCACGGTTGGAAATGACCGTGAGAGGCCCTCCAGTTTAACACAGAGTCACCAGAGTCAAAATAGCATCTTTAGCCCCAGGGCAACTATCAAGGGTCCTGAGACTGTCAGTGTTCTACTCTTCTGGCCATTCGCCCCACCCACCAGCATCTCCCAAAGTTCACTTAGGTCAGGCTTTAAAAGGAGGATGTGACTCTTCACCTGAACCCCCACAAGCAAGGGGAACCTGGACTCTCCAAAGACTGTAAGGAGCTCAGGGAAATGCAACACTTCTGCACAGTACCTAGAAGAGTTTGGCTCAGTCCCTCCCTTCAGCGAGTGCCTATTGGAGAGTTCTCGCCCCCACTCTGTCCTCCCCAGAGGAGAGCACAAAATAGCCACTACTCTCTGAAAGTATAAATACCCCTTTGCGTTTTTAGAATTTCACACTTTGGGCTTTGAGAGACATATTATTAATTCACAAAACAACAGAACTCTCAGTCTAGAGCCCTGACTAGGTCCAAGTCGAACTGAAGGCATTGCACCAAGTTGCCATTTTAATGATTGCTGTTACCAGACAAATATTCTTTATTCCAAACCCTGCCAGTAGATGAAGGGGAGGGAGGGGATGCTGGTTGGAAAGCCTAAACAGATACAGAACTGTCATACCTGAAATCATTTGTAATTCCTTTTATGGGCAAATCTGCTTTCCTGAATCTTTCAAAATGGAATAGAATCTTTGCACTGTCTATGTAATTTATTTTATTTTGTGTAAATGTTAGACACCTCACATAGCTTTGCAGGCTGTTCTTGTGGATTATAACTCCTGTATGTGGGACCTGAGGTCCCACAGCGTGTGGTAGGGCAGATAATGTGGCCCTGCAACCTTGAGGGAGTGAACACCTTGCCGTAAGTCAGGAAACTGAACAAAAGGCTTGCTGAATTTTGTTTACCTCTCTTATAATATGCTATGTACTTATTTAACTAATGATGACAGTCATTCCAAGAATGTGATATGAAATGCAGACACAGGCTGTGGGTCCCACCATCACAGGCTTTGTATTTTTCTTGAGGAGTGACTGGGGGGAGTTGTTTGTTTCTTTTCTCTTTTTTTAAAGATTGTATTTGTTTTACTGGAGAGAGAGGGCCTGAGTGGTGGGCAGGGGCAGAGGGAAAGGGAGAAGCAGACTCCCTGCTGAGCGGGAAGCCCAATGCAAGGCTCAATCCCAGGATCCCCAGATCATGACCTGAGCCAAAGGCAGACGCTTAACTGACTGAGCCACATGGGCGCGCCTTAAACTTTTTCTTTAAAAAGAAAAAAGTAGAGCTTTTCTGAAAGAAAAATAAAATAGGAATGCTTCCTGTACTATATCAATGTAGACAAAAACCAAACAGCTGTACGATTACTTTCAAACAACTTTGTAATACTGTAGCAGAAGCCGCCCTTTGAAGGATGACACCAAATATAACGCTTTACATTATTCTTTATACCAGAATTCCACAAAGTTCAAGCTCCTTAACCTGGCAGTCAAGGTCAGCCTTAGCCAGACTCTACACCACCATCCTATGTGAGCTGGAGTAGACCCTAGTTGTTTTGGTAATACTGGGGCCAAACTTCTGATCCCATTTCTCTTGCCTGGAACCACCCTCCTCTCTCTGGAGTCATACCATTCTTTCTCCATGAAACCTGTTCCATTTGCCCCAGCACTCACGCTGAGCTCTCCAGCTCAGTGCCATGTCTTGAAGACAGGGATCCTGTTATGAACAATGTCCAATGAAAAGTAGGTACCCAGTGGTGATGGACTGTTGTTAGGAGCTGGGCTCTGCAGTTAGATGTGGGGCTGTGAGCCCTGGCTCACTCACCTGTTCACCAGCTTTGATCTTTGGGTAAATTACTCAATCTTCTTGAGCACCAGTTGCTTCGCTTGTAAAACGGGGCTAATAATATTACCTATCCCAAAGGTGTGGGTGCTACTGATTCGATACATGTGATGTGCTTAGCATTGGGTTGACTGTCATGAATATGATTATTACTAATGTGAACATAAAAAAATGAAATTTCAGACTTTCCAAAAATTAACAGGCTTACGGTCTGAGTGGTGGATGTAGGCTAGAAAACTTGATTCTTCAGGCTTCTCTGTGTCTCTCAACCGTAACTGCTGTTATAAGAAGGGACAGGGTCCCTCGATGTCTATCAACCAGGGAGATGATCTCTAATCCCACCCACTAAGATGGGACACAAACAGATTGAAGCAGAAAGATTCTTTCCTTCTTAGCTCTAACAAAAATATGTGTGGCTTGGCACGTATTTTATTTTTGGTAAGAAGTAATCAAATGATGAATAAATTTCTATGAGGAAGGGAACAAAATCCTAGATATTGGCTTCAAAGAGTAATTAAAATAGTCTCATGATGAGTCATCTATCCTTGAAGCTATTAGAAATACAATGTGTAGCCTTAGAGAAGTGAAAAGTTCAATAAATTACCTGGTGGTTTGATCTGCGTAATACCAAGTTAGTAGGTTTTCTGATATTCCCTTACAAATTGGTTGATATTTCACTGAAGCATAGCTTCAGTCCAGTCAAGGGCATAACCATTAGTGCTCTCTTGCTTATACTGATGTCTAAACAAACCCTTTATGTGTTTTGAATTACAGATCTAAAAATTATGTGTTTAGACCATGGCATGCGATTACAAACAGAATAGCAGTGCTTTAAATAAATTGCAAAATAGATTGGATTTGGGTTACAGGGGCAGGAAGTCATGTATAGATTCTGATTTTATCCTATTCCTGGGGCCATACCTTAAATAATTACTCTTTGTCAAGTGATTGGACCTCTATGCGTATAAGTATTTCAAAATAATAACCCCCCCAACCTCGAAGATGTGCTCAAAAATTCGCTGAGGTACACATACGCACATGGATATTCATAAATTTCACAGACACAGAAGAGAAAAATTCTGCTCAAAAGTCTCATTTGTCTAGCTAAGGATTTAGAAAAACTCTGTTACATAATTAAAGAGTGCAGTGTTCCGGTTAAGAGGAAATGATACCTGCCATGCATTGTCAATTTGCAAAAAATTAGAATACGCAAGATCCATTTTAAAATCAGAATTTTATTGAATATGATTTAATGTTTTAGTGTGCCTTAGGCTTCCCCTATTGTTAACTTCATTTATCATGGCAAAACCCAAAAATGCTAGGTAATAGAAATTTCTGGTTGGTTGAAAGAATTTATAGTATCCTCCTTCTGCTTTCAAACTTTTGGGGTGGATATCAAGAAAAATACATGTAGAAGTTCTAAACTAGGAAACTTAAACCTTCTTAATATGGAAAATTTCTAATGTATTCCAGAGTTGCTTGTAGTACAACTGTCTTCACAAAACTTCAACAACTATTGATACTTGTCTGTTATATTTCAACCATACCCATACCTTTCCTCCTGCTACCCTTACCACAACCATCACTACATTATTTCCAAGCGAATCCAAGTCATCATATAATTTGATCCATACATCATTCAATATGTATCTCACAAAGATAAGTCTTAAAGAATAACCGAATTATCACACCTTAAATGAACAATTTTCTTAATATTATCAAATATCCAGGCAGTGTTCAAATATATCTGATTGTCTCAAATGGGGTTCACACACTCATTTGTTGATATGGATTCAAAGAGACTTAAGAAACATAAGTTCAACCAAGCCTCATCTCTCTTATTCTCCCTTGCAATTTATTGGATGGTGAAACCAAGTCATTTATCCTATAAAATTTCCCATATTCTGAATTTTTCAAACTTTTCAAACTTTTAAAAACTTTTAAAACTTTTAAAATGTCATCCTCAAGCTTCAGTAAGCTATCTTCTTAAAATCTAACCCTTATAACATTTCTTCTCTTTTGAAGAAAAATTATACCTTGTCATTCCCTTCCTGTTTCCTTGAGGATCTTCCAACCTACAGTTTGCTCAATTTTGTCCAAATATCCTTCCTTTTAATACTTATGATTTACCTCACACTTCTACCTGGCTAACCTGGGATGCCCTTCGGTCAGGTTTCAAAATGTGTGCTGGCCTCCTCCCCTAGGTGCTTACTCAGCTTTCTCTAAATTGTCTCGAGACATCACCAGTGAACAGTACTTCGCTTTGATTTTCAAAATTGTGCCACATGACTATTTTTTAAAAAGTACTTTTTGATTACTGACATACACAAATATATTTACTAGTAAATTATATACTTGGGATTAGCTTTAAAATAATGAGGGAGGGGGAGGGGTGGTTTGGATGTCGCAAGATTGGCCAGGGTCCATAATTGTTCAAGCTAAAGAATGCATCCGTGAGGTTTCACCATATTATATCTCCATTTGTATACGTTTGAAATTTTCCATAGTAAGAAATAGAAACGAAATATCGTATATCACCTAAGCTAAATAACGAAATATTTCATTTTAGGGGCCGATGTCACACCTTTGCTAAAGATCATCAGAAAATCGTGCCTAAGGAACAATTCACTCGCTTTTCCCATTCCACTCGCTGGTTTGCCCCCAAACAAGTCAGTTTTAAAGTAAAATAAAATCATCATACCGATAATATTTAAATAAAAGGGGGTTTGGAATGATTGAAAATAGGAGTCAGGTAGAGGGGCTCCATAGGTTTGTGATTCCTCTAAGCTGCCCTTCTTAAGATGCTGGCAGGATTCAGACTTGCCCTGTACTCCACTAACTGTGACACAAGACTCCCAGAAGAGAAGTGACCCAGACTATTTGATTATCCCATAAGAAAAAGATTCTAGAATAGATTATGAAGGTTATTCTTACTAGCTGGCCCTGCTACTATGCCAGAAGAACGTGCAGGTCCTGTCTCCCAAGGGGAAAGTCAAACAGACCTTTTCAGAGACCTATCAGCTTTTAACCTTAGTCCGATTGCTCTTTGTTCTGTTCAACTGTTGAAAAGATAAGAGAATTTAACACCGTAATGCTTGCATTAGCCATATATACTAGGGAATGCTTTTTAACGGACATTCGGCCTTTATTAATAATTTTCTATTGTTTCATTAGTATCATATTTAAATAATTTATAATGGTAATTTTTACCTGTAATCAGCCATGCAACTGCAAAACTCCTCGCACCTACGGACCTGCTTCATGACATCTTTTCTAAAATCAACATGAATTTAAGACCATGCAGTACATACAAAGTCCTGGTCAGTCCAGTTGAGGATAATTAAGGGGAAACGAGTAAGATCGGAGGCTGAAAAGGGAAAGGAAAGAAAAGTGGATGCATTGTAAGAAGAAATGCTTTTGTGTGAAGGTTTGGAACAACTAACTGGAGCATAAGCTTGGGGTCAGGCCTGTTGGGTTCTCGCTTCAAGGGGAGGGAGCGCCAAGCAGTTTGTGCCTTCCGATGTAGTTTTCACGTCCCAGGTTTAAAACACCTGCTTTGAGAGACAGAGGAATAGGCTTGGGAAATATCTACTCATCTAGGCCTAGTAGGTTAATGAAGGCTTCTAGAAGTTTCTGCATCTCCAGCATCTGTGTTCATGCTGTTTCTGGGCCCACACTGGGAGCTAGCAAGCAGGAGACAATGCCTCTAATCCGTAAGATCAAAAAGGCATTAGACATTTTATTGGAATAAGGTCATACGCTACAAATGTGCCCTGTTAGATGTATATTTATATACAACAAAGCAGTATGAGTTTGAAGTTGTTGGAAGTCTGGGAGAGACTCTAAAGACACTTTCATGAGCAAAAGGTGAGAAATCCAAATTTAATTGTCTTTATTATTACCAATTTAAAATATGTAATAACATCATTGGTGATATTTTTACTTTTAGGAGTGTAAAAATATTTCACAGATTCACACAGGCTTGGCCCCAACCCCACAAACTGTATCTTCTCTGTAAGCTCTGTAGCTATTAAGTTACCCACCTTGGGATTCTCCTGTCACAGACTTTAAGAATTTGATCCTCTCAGCTGGTGAGAGGTTATTCTATACGCAGATCCCCCAATTCCTCTGAGCTGTTACTTCCTACATAGTCACTTTTTTTTTTAAAGATTTTATTTATTTATGTGACAGAGAGACAGCCAGCGAGAGAGGGAACACAAGCAGGGGGAGCGGGAGAGGAAGAAGCAGGCTCATAGCGGAGGAGCCTGATGTGGGGCTCGATCCCAGAACGCCGGGATCACGCCCTGAGCCGAAGGCAGATGCTTAACCGCTGTGCCACCCAGGCGCCCCACCTACATGGTCACTTTTTAAGAAAATTTTAATCAGAATTGAAATAAAAACCAATTCATGCCCCTTTATAATTCTTTCAGTAAAGTGATTATGTATGTGTATGTTTCTTAGTTTGTAGATTTGTAGACATTTTAAGTATTGCAAAAAAAAAATTAGAAAAACAATTCAATAGCCCATGTGAGTACATTTTTATTACTCCTTTATTCTCCACCAAAATTAATTGAGAAAAATAAATTAGGGCAGTACACTTTTGAATAGGGAAAGTAAGGAAATAGTCAGGGATGATGGACTTCAAATTCCATGGGATTTGGTCACCAAATACCCTAACCGAGGCCACAGAATACCCGGTCATCTGCCCATCTGCCATATAAAGTATAAATAATATTCTCACAATAAAAAAGGAAGAACTGTTTCACCTTTGCTCCTTAGAAATTCGTATAGAGTGTTTGGGGTTCTTTTTGGATTCTTCAGGGTTCACTTTTAACAAATAGGCTTCAACCATATATAGAAAATATCAAAGTAAAAATAAGGCATATTTATATATCGTGTTTTTAATAAAATGAGAGTCATTAACTCCTAACATTCTAACATTGCTAGCATCGTGTCTTCTCTGCCAGAGTCACTATTATGCACATCGAACATATTTTTGAATGTTCCTTTAATAAAAAAAAATTCTCCTTATCTTAGGAACACATATATGCTTTGTGTTGCACTGGTTGCCATGGCAAGTCTGTATATTTTATTAAATACCAGACCAGAGTAAACAGACATTGCAGCAGACATAGGTTGTGCTGGAGGCATTGAGACTTTGTCAGCATTTCTGTTATAAATATCTATTTTCTCAGGGTTTCCTACATGTGAAATGTTAACTCCGTAGCAAGTTCACACAAGACAACGGATGCTAATGCCCACGTGGCTGAATGTTTCAAGGGGCCCTAAAACAGGAAGTAAAAGGAAGCCACTTCTGCTGGAGATATGTGAATATTATAAATAACAAAAGTTTGGACACCATTCCCGAAATGTTTACCAGTAGGCCTAGAAATTAGACTTGCCATTTGGTTTTCAGCCAAGAATACGGACTAAAATTTTTGAATTGTGGTTTGGCTGATATATGGTAGTTATTCTTCTAAATCAAAAATTATCTGCTCAAGAGTAGATTCTCATAGAAGCACCTGGATGGCTCAGCTGGTTAAATATCTGCCTTCAGCCCAGGTCAAGATTTCAGGGTCCTGGGATCGAGTCCCACATCGGGCTCTTGGCTCAGTGGGGAGTCTGCTTCTTCCTCTGCTGTTCTCCGCTGCTTGTTCTGTCTCTCCCTCTCTGTCAAATAAATAAATAAAATCTAAAAAAAAAAAAGTAGGTTCTCATAAAAATTTTAAGTACCTAGGCTATTTTATGTGATTCACGGATTTAAAAATATACAACCAGCAACAACAATAAATAATATTTATTTAGCTCTGACTCTATCCCAGGACCTATTCTAAGCTTTTTACATGTTATTATCTTGCTTGCAGAAAAGTAAATAAGAATACACATGCCTTCTTTAATAAGTTACTGTTCTGTGCAAAAATAAGGAAGGAAGGAACTAAAAAATAAAAAGAAGTCTTAATTTACCCATCTACTTAAGACATAAAGTAAGGACCATCTCCATAGGATTCATAGAGCTATCAAGAGCGAGACAGGCCCTCTAACTCCTAAGAGCCCGTCAAAAATTCTTTTCTGTCCAAATCTGGTCAATACAGGCATACTATCTTATGTATCAATTGTGACAATTATTCTCAACTGATTTCAGTGACCACAACACTGAATAACTAATTGTGATAAGGTGAGATAACGCGATGCTTTAAAAGAAAATCATTTCTTAAACATTTTAGGTGAAAACTCACATGCCACAAAGCCAGGTGATCTCATCTATTTCTGCTATTTTCTTACTAAAAATGAATCTGTTTATACACCTAAATACTTATGATAATGTATATAATGTATATAATAAAAACTGAGTGCCTTTATTTGCTGAAAGCCCAGGAAAAAGAATGAACAGAGCCCCCGGTTTTTCACTCCGGCTGGAATGACTTAGCTTTATTGAGGTCATCATAAGGAGATTTCTCTAAGACATCTGAAAATGTGTTTCATCTTTTTGCCACATATTTCTCAATCCTTGTATCAGTGTAATAAAAATAAGCTGTATTGGATAGTTAAGAAATATTTAAATAATGTTTCTTGTGATCCAAAACAGGACTAGAACACACCGAGTAAAATCCTAGGGAATCTTCCAGCAACTCACTGTGGCCTCATTTTCTCTCCTTTCACATTGCGGTTCTTGCTCCTTATTGTTTCTTTTCTTAATCTGGCTTTGGTAGTGACAGTGGGGCGTGGGAGTGATAGAAACATTGTTTACTTATCAATTGCCCCAGGAAAACCAGTGGATACATCGGAAAATGACTAACTCGGCAGAATAGCTGTGGTTATCCTACTACCAGATAGCGGGACTGATTTATTTATTTTTTTTAACTAAATTTACCTTATACAATTTAAAGTGGGTTGTTGAGACCATAACACTTAGTACTCTGGGTAGGTGCCAAGCCTAAAAATATCTAGATTTATGTAATAAATATACTTCAGTATTATTCCGTTTTGGAGGACAACAGGGACTTGTGCACATCAGCATACTCACACTCGTGTGAGAACAGCTCAGTATGTCAGCAATTGGAAGACCAACTGTTGAAAAGGGGAAGAGGTGGAAAGAAAATGAAATACTAGAGTGCATCACCAGCTTCTATCAGCGGTACACTTATTCACATTTATACCCATTTCACCTGATGGGTAAAAAAACTGGCATGTTTCCTAAATAGTGTAAAAATATTTCATAAGAACGCTAAAGATTTTAATCAAGGTTCTTTTTAATTTCTATAAAGTGTTCTGTTGGAAAACACCTGCATGTATGTTTCCTCGTGTCTAAATCGCAAAGAATGAATTGAACTGGAACTAATAAAGGATTTGACAGCACAGTCTTTTAGACTTCAATTCAAATTCTAAGCAGTTGTATCCAAGTTAACCTTGAATTAATGAGAAGTAGCATCTATGCCTGCTTGTAAGATTTTTTTGTATATAAGAGATGTAAAGATGGACGTTAGGGGTTCTGTTCGATCAAGTAACTGCCTCAGAGAGCCAGTCATCCATTCGTGCTGCCCTCTCATCCATGCACAGATTGATAATGATGAAAAGGGTCATGCAAGTGAATTAAGTGACAATGATTAAACCAAAACTAGGACCGGCCAAGTTGAGAGTTAGCACTAAAATGCCCAGCAATCTTAAATCTTAGAGTGTAAGCAAAACGTAGGGCAGTTACTTTGGCATTTGGAAAGTGTGTTCTTGGTATATCTTTGGGTCTTCATGTTTTGTCAGTCTCACCAAAAAGAAAATAACCCAAAGCAAAGCCAAACCACCCCCCACCCCGAAATCTACAAGTATATTTACATGTTTAAACACTGGCTCCAGGACAGGTTCAGGGATAAATATGTACCATGGTGCTGTTCAGCTTCACAGGTTGGTTAATGTTAAACAAACACGTTGCAAATTGTGTCTTCTTACGAGGTTGTTTTCTGAGATTCCATGGGTCAGGGTCAAAACCTGCCGTTTTCTAGCTTTTGTACAGTGCTAATCAATAGTTTAACAAATGGAATAACGGTCTAATTAAACAGTGACAATACGCTTCCAAAGCAACTGTGCTGAAACTATTTCACGATCAGTTTTGCTAATGTCATATCATCCTTATAAACGAACAGCAAAAAAACCAACCCCCCCCCCCACAAAAACCCCACATACACCCTTTACGTTTATAATGGTTAAATATATCCATTATCTCAGTTACACCTCACAGTAACCTGGTATAATGGCTTTTGTTAGACTAGTTTTAAACAGAAAATTGAGTTCCAGAATATTTACATAACTTTACTTATTCAAGAAAGGTATATTCAGTAGGTACCATGCTAGGTTTTGAAGTTAGAGATAATCCTTTAAATATACAAATACTCGCATAACATTTACTATGTGTCACTCTTCTAATTTCTCTACAAATATTAACTTCGTTATTCCTCAGAACAGCAGTGTGACGTGGGTACTGTTATTACCTCCTTTTTGCAGATGAAGAGCCTGACTGCAGAAAAGGCAAACAGCTTGCCCCAAGTTGGACAGTTAATAAAGGAGGAATCGCATTTAAGTCCAGGCATTCGAGCCCCACAATCTATACTAGTTGACCTTGTGCTGTGCTGAGTAAGGCACAGCATCTGCTCCCAAGGACTTCAAAGCCTAAAAGGACAGATGTGTAGACGAATGTGTCCGTACAGTGTCCGTACAGCTTGTAGGAAGTGCGGAGAGAGGATTAACTCTAACTTTTCTAAAGGCTCTCAGCTGGCAAACAGCAGAACGAGAATCAGATTCGAATCAAGTGAATTTGAACTCCAGAGTCAATGTGTTCTCCATCTCATAGGGCAGGCCTGTATTTGGTGCGTGTTCCGAACGACACTGAGAAACAATGCACTTAGAGGAACACAGCCTGTGAACCAAAGGATAAAGGCTGGGCCTCTTTGAATAGGAAAAGCGAAGCACTGTGGTTCCTACCAGATATAGATGTAGGCTGGATATAGGCATACAGATCGGCCTCTCATCCATGGCACACAGAATGCATGCACGCACGATCCATGTAACACATAACATATGGAGATACCAGCAGAACTCTTAGGTATATCAAGTCAACTGTAAAGCTCCAGTTAGTCTAAGGCTCGTGGTCAATCAGAAAAAAACAGTCAGACGTTCTGCTCAAAAGTAAAAGGAAAGCCTAAAGACATGGAGACAGAAATGAGCATCGTTCTTGGCATAAAATAGTTGTTCAGTGATGACTGGCTGATTGGACTGACTGCTTGATTGACTTACTAAAAACAGGAGAAAGAAAAAAAAGACTAGAGATGATGCATTCTCTGTTTAACCTTTTAACTTTGGTGAAAATTTTGATGAGAATTAGTTAAACTGAAACATGTAGAATCAGGATGTCAACACATGAATTTTATGTCTAACAGGTCTCTCCTGGACAACCATTTCGGTATTTCTTTGAGTACTATGTAAGTGCGGCTACCAACTACTTACATTCTTAAGCTTTATGGTCCTAGCAGTGGCCAAAGGAGCTCCACAGGAAGAAAAAAGTAACTATTTAGCCAGTTTGAACTATAGTTGTGCTTGTAAGTGTGTTCTTGGCACATAGTAGGTCCCCAATAAATGAATGGGTGAATTTCATTTGGTCCTTCCAATTGTCTTGTTATTATTCCAGGAATTACACACTTTATATAAATGAGAAAATGAAGACCCAGAGAGTTTACCAACCTGTTGATAAGGCCCATAGCTAGGAGGGAGGGAGTTAGAACTTGAACCCAAATCTCCCGAAAGGTCAGCCAATATCAAGTGTTAGCATAACAAAGGAACAAGCCATTCAGATCCTTTGAGGGTCGGAAGCCTTGTAGATGAGAAAGAATGAATAGGGACAGTTCAAGACAAAAAGTGAAGCTGATTTCCGGCCTCCTCCAACTACTGTTTGAAGTCTTATGCAAGAGTCAAAGGAAATGCCATCAGCCTTTTAAACTTAGGAGCACAAGCAAAATTGAGTTAATGTGATTGTCTTACACATGCAAATATCAGATCACCCATAGTTAAGAAGTATCAGTCTTCAAGTTGTTACCTATCTCACTACACTAGACACTATAGAAAAGGAATTTGACTACAGATGCTTACAAATTAAAATATTAATATTACTGGATAAATTACTCATGATTTACTTAAGCATCAATCTTTACTTAAATGTAGTTTAAAATAATTAAGCTTGAATATATTGAACCTTAAATTCTAACTTTAAAAATAATCTTCAAATACCTAGGAAAGAAAAGAGTCAAGATTTCAATACTTAAAAATTCAATTCCCCGTAAGACTCGTAATTAGCTCCTTTCTCATGTGTTTTACACCATTTGAAGCAAAATACCTCAGAAACCTAAACTTTTCTGTTCTTTGCTAAATTATACTACAGCAATCACAAGGCAGAGGCCCCAACCCACCTGAACACTCTCTCCAAGAATGTAATGCAGGCAAGAATTGCCCCTGGCTACCCTGGTGGGTTTTTCCTGTTTGCAGTAATCTTTATTATCACAATTTCTAACACATTCTCTTCACGTCTGAGATTTTGACACTGCTTGGCTGCTCTTTTTTATGAGCTCGGTTGAAACAGAACAACAAATAGACATGGCACTCAATGCCCCCTATAATCCCTCCCTCCCCCCCACCCGTCTCCCCACCTCTCCCATCACCTGCCTCAGCCTTCCAGGAATGGGGGCAGCCAGGAGCTGCTTCTTGCCTCCTTTGCCTTTGCTCCTGCTGTCCCCCAGCTGGGGGTCCGCTCCCATCCCTCTGCTCCTGGCCAGCTCCTGTTTATTCTTTTAGTGGAACTCAGCTGTCCCCTCCAGGAAGTCTTGTTCGTCCCTTCAAATGGAGTTGGGCGCCACATTTTCCTACCGCTCAGTTCGCACCCGCTACCTTAGTGTGTCAGGACCTACATAAGCAATGGATTCCCTTGCGAGACCAGGGCTTCAGACAGTGGGTCTTCTTTTCTTACTGTGTCTAGTGTCTTAGCCCCTACCACGAAGTCTGGTACGTAGATGTTCAGTACTATTTATCGACTGGATAAATGAAGATGACTCCTTACGCTATAATAGAAATTGACTATCTCACAGCATTATGAAGAAGATATCGACGTCCATTTTTCTCAACAACACTTGAGATCTGTTAGTGTACCTCCTCCTGGTGGGGAAAAAAACAATCCCTCCGTTCAGAAGAAACTGGACATGTATAATTTTGTCTGGACTCTAAATAACTCATAAGTGCCCGTTCGGAATCAAAGATTTTTTAAGAGAGTTGATTGTTGCTGGTCAGGCACCCAAAATATTCTCACTAAAAATAGACATTCAGCTAGTGGCTAATATCCCGGATTGATTAACAGTTGTTGCAAAACCTAGGAGAGGAACTCTTTGTTTTTGTTGCTTTTGTTTTTAGTAAATGTTTACTGTTTCTCTCATAGGGAAAGTAATCCATAATTTTTAAAGGTTAGTTGCAAATATAGATGAGGGGGAAAAAAAGATTACCCACATTTCCATAATCGGCAAATAATCACTTATTCATATTTTGATAGGTGTAATTTCAGGCATTTTTCCTTTGCATGTTCATATATGTTATATGTCCATAATTTTAAAAACATAGGGATCATATTACTATTAGATTTTGTATCTTGCTTTTAAAACTTGTGATTTTCCCATGCCCTTATTATTCCTTGAATATTCTTTGAATACATGTTTGGTAATTATTGCTTTATGTTCTGGGTAGGCAGCTCGCCCTAAAGGAACTAATGTGTATAGTATGACCAATGGTTTTACCATCTCACCATTGGCTCTGAGCAGAAGAAGGAACTACTGCAGGATTGGTCAATTGAAATAATTATTACAATGTTGCTTGTTGCAACCTCATATATAAGTTCCAAAGAAAGGTTCTGGATGCACAGATCGAATCAGTGTCCTTAATAGAGATCTTCATTAGTTCAACGATTTATACAGTACCTGTTATAACCCAGGCAGAGGCTAAAATTAATCAAGGTAAACAAGCAAAAGAGATTGTTTACAACTAATCTAAATTGGCTGTCCGGACATACTCAAAGCCATCCCCAGACCTCCTAAACCATCTGACCCAAATCTGCTGCTGTCCTGCTAAGTAAGGTCAAGACATTTACTTGAACTGAGTGAATTTTCCTGTATTTAAGGAAAGATTGATGCTACCAACTTTTACCCAGCCCTCCAGGATTTATAGATCCTCACTCAAGCGACCCATAAAGTACAAAAATCAGGTCGTCTCGCTGTGCTGGGCACCGCTAACCCCTGTAGCAAAGGACCATACATCAGTCTGCAGGTGCCCTGCGAAGAGCTCTGAGCACCACCGTTCATCTCTAGAGTTGCCTGCAGCCCAGCAGGAGAGATGAGCATTCCTGGCAGAAACCTGCCCCTCTCATTTACTGCACAGACCTGACTCAGGAAATCCTCTCTGTCCCTAAGAGTAGTCCATTAAGGATTGTCACCGAGGGACACCTGGGTGGCTCAGTTGGTTAAGTGTCTGCCTTCGGCTCAGGTCATGATCCCAGGACCCTGGGATCGAGTCCTGCATCGGGCTCCTTGCTCAGTGGGAACGCTGCTTCTCCCTCTGCCTGCCTCTCCCACTGCTTGTGCTCTCTCTCTGTCTCCCTCTCTGACAAATAAATAAATAAAATCTTAAAAAAAAAAAAAAAGAATTGTCACTGAGTCACAGCTCGAGATCCTGTTGGGAGTCCAAATGCAAGCAAGAGGGCACCAGGTTTACAATCTCCAATCATTGATGAAGTATAGAATGTGTTCTGCTAGAGAATTTGCTTTTATAGGAAAGGGATCGATGGAACTATGAAAGAGAGCAATTGAAATTAATGTGCTGTGTCCCCCAAAGAAAGTAATTTTTAAACCATCACTTGCTATTCATTAGAAAGGCAATCAGTTCATGCTACCGTTGTGTTAATACTGCATTCTGTACAAAGAACTTAAACAAGGTGATTAAGCTAAAGTGTTGTTCTCATTATGGTTATATATCTCCTTCCCTCCCAGTGCTGTTTACTCAAGCAGGCATTGTAAAGGGTAGGAATCATTCTTTAGAACAAACTTTTAAAAAGCTCTAATTTCACATTTAGAATTTTTGGTATATTAAGTTGTAATCAGCCATAAGCCTCATAGACCTTGTTATTCTTCTTTACCCTGATAGATCTGCTTAGGCAGAAGCCTGGAATGAACTTTCGATACGTTTTCCTCTGCATCATATCAATGTGGAATCAAGACATAAAATTGGACAAGAATTTGAGTTGCTTAAAAGGCAAATGGCAGAGAACAGAATATCAACGACATGAGCTGTCTTCTAACTAGTTGGGTTTTTTTTTTTCTGTCCGCTAAGGCTGAAAGGAATTTTCTATTTAGATCTGTGGCAAAGTCAGTAAGTTTGTCAACCTGCACCAAACTTGTTTGCTAATTTTGCAATATAGTAGTTGACTATTCGAACGTTTCCAAAATGCTCCATTGTATAACTGTAAATGTGCTTTTGGCTGGGTGGAAGAGAGAGGCATGCCATCAACCAAGCAATTTCCTCAGAATGCAGGGGTCATTGCATTTTTCTCGGCCAGAGAGGTTTTTAGAAAAGAAAAGCAACGCCTCTCCCAGGAGCCTGGGCTGGGAAGCCCTTTGGGGCCTCATATTTGAGAGTGTCCCAAATTTAGGCTTTTTGAAGGTATCCTCAAATGAGGCTTTTGAAAGTCATTTGTATCGTATGTGCGTTTAGGTATTAATTTTTGAAACAGACATGTTGACAAGGTACTAGAATTTAGTAACCCCGTATTGGATTTAAGTAGATTTTTAAATATATTTGGAGCCTTAAAAAATGGAAGTGGCTCAGTCAGTCAAGCCTCCAACTCTTGATTTCTGCTCAGGTCATGATCTCAGTGTTGTGAGATCGAGCCCCACATTGGGCTCCGTGCCAGACCGGAAGTCTCCTTGAGATTCTTTCTCCCTCTGCCCCACCCTTCCCCCCCACTCCATGTGCATGCGCACTTTCTCTCTCTCAAATAAATCTTCCTTTCTTCCTTCCTTTCTTTCTTTCTGTCTTTCTTTCTTTCTTTCTGTCTTTCTTTCTTTCTTTCTTTCCTTCTTTCTTTCTTTCTTTCTTAAAAGTAACTCTTCCTGGAAAATAAGTCATCACAAAAAGAATGTAGTATAGAAAAGTTAAAGAGAAAGAGAAGAAAAAGTAGGGGACCTAAAGAGAAATTGAGCAAAAAAAAGGAAGTGAATGCAGATACACACACAATACAAAATTATTAAAAATTAGGTAATTTGGTTTCTCAGTCATTACTGTTTCTACCCATCATCTTCCAGTTTGGCTGTAACCAGATCCTATTTCCAAGTACTATTTTGTCCCATGACTAATATTAGAAATCTGGGTGCAGTCCCGATGAGAACAAGAGGTTATCTTTCCCAGTGTCATAGCAAAATGCCATGATGGTCTGGCTAAGGCATTTTTTTTTTTAATTGTTGATTCATTTTGACTTGATCCAGCTGAAACTTTCTCTTTGAGGACATCATTAAAAGTGGAAATTTTAAACCAGATGATCAATGATTTTAAAGATGAGCAAGAAAAATTTTAATTTAGTGCACAGGTATGATCCGAATTTTGAGCCAACAGTTTTGTACTTTCAATAGATAACATATAGAGATATATACTCTTTCAAGACCTCCTCTGTACTATTTGAAAATGATAACAACAGATGGATGGAAGGGGTGCTGAAGCAGATGAGTTATCACCATATAGTCTCTTTTGGTTGATAAAGAAAAATGAAGATTTTATTGCAAGTTTCTTGTTTTTCATAGGATAGTCACATAAAATTCATGGCTTGTATTGTGAGCCAGTGAAAGTGATAAATGGAACAGTACTACAAGAAAGAGACAAACTACCACTGACCTCAATTTAAATCCTTTCCATCTGCCTTTTCATTTGCCTGAGAATAACAGCAGAAATCACCAGAGCCAAACTATCATACAACCTCTTCACTGTCCTCCATGTCCCTACCTCCCTCTCCATCCCATCTTCCTACCTGCGTCCCTTTCTTCCCTGCTGATTTTATGATTCTTTTTTCAGAAGCTTTCAGGAGATTCATATCACTAAAATTCTGTGCTCCCTAGACTTAATGGCTTTTACAGTCTGGACCATTCCATTCTATTCTACTTTTTTCCCCTGAAAGTCTCCGCTGCAGCCAGACTGTTTCTCACTCTTGCCGGAATATGCTTTAGCCTATCTACGGTTTTCACCCAGGATGCCTTTCCCTTTTCTCTCTACCTATTGGGATCTCATGTGGACTTTTAAGGCCCCCCTAAAGGTCCATGGGCACCCTCATGCCTTCTTGGAGGACCTCAGCCCCAGGGGACCTTCATCATCAGGAGTCCTGGGGAATAGTGTGCAAATCTGCTGACATTAACTGTGTTATAGTCTGGGAAGCCACGGATTGCTTTATGTGGACGTATCTTGCCCCTTGGGCCCCCTTTCTCTGCCCCCCTACCCACCCACGGACCTGCTCCTGGTAGTACTTATATGAATTCCTTATATGAAGGATCAGTTAAAGTGTTTGTCATCTTCTTGCTCAGACTTGCTTCATTGTTCACTACCCAGATATTTTTCATTGTATTCATTTTTGTAAGTTGGCACATATTCTGGTTCCTTACCTCTTTCTGCAGTGGTCCTGGAACCAAATCAGAGACTAAATGAATATGTTGTATTTGCCATGCTTTATTTTTTTTAAAAAGATTTTATTTATTTATTTAACAGAGATAGAGACAGCCAGCGAGAGAGGGAACACAGCAGGGGGAGTGGGAGAGGAAGAAGCAGGCTCATAGTGGAGGAGCCTGATGTGGGGCTCGATCCCATAACGCCGGGATCACGCCCTGAGCCGAAGGCAGACGCTTAACCGCTGTGCCACCCAGGCGCCCCTTGCCATGCTTTAAAAATCAAAAGAGCATAGACCTATTACCAAGTGCATATGAAATTACATCATGTATGATTTTAAGAAATATGTGGAACATGAAACTAAGGCGTTAAGTCTGTGTTTTCCTTATGAATGGAAATTTAAAATGAGTTTTGTCAAGACCAGACTATACATTTTTTCATTAATTGACATAGCTAAATATATCAAAAATTGAGGGAAGAAAATAGACAACAAAGTTCCGAAGCTATGTTAATTCAACCACTTTTGTCAAATTAATTTGCAAGGTATGTATTTGATTTTTAAGTGAATATTAGGAAAGTTTGTGATAAGAATTTTGCAATTAGAATAGGTTCAAAAGGAATATAAGACCCTTCATAGAAGTCTGTTAAGTGTGCTCTTTAGTTTAATCTAATATGCTAATTTACTAAATTTAGTATACTTGAAGAAGATCTAAATTATAAGTGAAATCTAAACTTAAAATTTTAAGAGAGGTAAAACTTTAGATACTTAGACAATTAGCTCTATCCTTTTTTATATGAAGATATCATAGTATGAGATTCACATATTACAATCCTTTTTTTTTTCAGTTGACCCACTATGAAATGGAAATCTTCTAACAATTAATGCACATTTTTGCTCGTTTCATCTGTTAACTTTGATTGCAGCTTTCTTTTGCAGATAATTTTAGGTTTGAGCATACAATTAGGACAAAGAAATCTTAAGTTGGAAATATCACAATTAAATGATGGAAATAATTTGAAAAGGAATATTCTTTAAATTTTTCTGAAATTAAGATTAATATATTTGTTGTAATTTTTTCTCAGACAATAATTTTCATCCAATAAAAGACAAATCTATAGAATAATTTTGAAAAATAAAGAACAAGCTAGCTAAGAGACAAATACAAGCAAATATACCATATAAAAGTTAGTAGACCAAATGGGCACATTTGAAAAGAAAATAAGAAATGGGTCAATGGACATTTTACTTAATATTTAATGCTTTGCATCAGCTTAAGAATTTCTTACTCAAAGAACAATGTTTAGTTGTGTTTTTTTGGAAATTGGGAGTTGACTCACCTGTTGTAATCCAGCATTTCTTCTGATTGGTCATCAGATTGTTCACTCGTGTCATAAATATTTAAAAGGCAAAGAACCCTTAATTCTGGATTGATTTTTAATCTTTTTCTCACCCCACTGATACATTTTCATAACAGAATAAATTATATGCCAACGCATTTTAACCCCTTCTCTGATGTTTGGAAAGCCACGTAGATTTCTTTGAAAAAGATAAGTGTTCATTTAGAAATTCTTTAAAAACTCCAAACAGCGTGTTGCTTACTCAGCACAGTGCCTTTGGAAAGGTAGCAGAGCTGGATAGGATGGACGATTTCCATTCTTGCGGTACCTTGAGGAGCGGTGCCATTTGTGAGTATCTGTCATTCCATAAAATTTCCTCTGAATAAGCCAGCAATTCAAAGGAAAATAACGTTTCTTCTCTGTAATTAATATTTTCTATACATTCTGATTATGTTTCATTAAACAATCTGACTCCATAAGTATTATTGTTATCGTATTATTATACTTTGCCTTCAGGTCATAAATCTATGTTTTATGTTAATGAAGAAATGTTAGAAACGCTAATTTTCTAAAAGCTTTATCAACCAATGCATAGCATCTGGATACAGAAGAATACCAATCAAGATAAAGCTTTCAGTAAGTGAGTATTTTGCTGTATAAAAGCCAAAATTCTAAAAACAAATAGAAATTGGTGTAACCGATGTTTAATCCAAATGTACAACAGTAAACTGACTTAGCTTCTCTTTTTTTTAGAAGAGCTGACGCAAGTTGGACAGAGGGAGGTGTTGGGGCAAGGTAGTGGTGGTGTGATTGGCTTGTCTCATTCACGCCCACTGGTCTTTAAATCATTGTCTCGATCCCCAAAGGTTCATATAAGTCAACACTCCTCCAGGGGTCTGCCATTCCAAACAATTCCAGAAAGATTGCACAGGACTGGGTAAATAATTAAGGTAAAGCTCTTTTTACGTTAATAGTTGCAGAGTTAAAATAATGCTTCCTTTCTTCCTTTTATGGTGTAGCGTGTTTATTTATTACAAGTTAAATGTTTGAAATTTTTTCTCATTTTAACAAAGATAAATTAGGTGTAATGTCAGACATTGAAACTATTATCCCAGGCCTTGATTGCAGCTTTCTTTTGCAGATAATTTTAGGTTTGAGCATACAATTAGGACAGTGGATAACAGAAAAGGGAAATGTAGCAAAAAAAAAAAAAAGGTAGGTAGGTAACAAGTATTTAGTTATTTACATCTCCTGGTTAATCACTGAGTAGAGTGGAAATAATTTGTCTTAGAAAAAATATGAGGTTTTAGAAGTACATTCTCAATGCTATAACATTAAAGATTTTTTTAATCTTGAAAACAAAAATACCCGCAAAAACAAACCAAAGGAGGAATATCCCATGACTGCAGCAGATATGAACGGCTAAGAGTTTGGGCTGCATCATTATCAAATGAAAAAGAAAACAGAGTTGTGATTTACCTTATCTATGTATGTGTCCATCTTAATGAGTATTTTTAGAGTAAATTTACTAGAAGAAACTGGGAAATTGAATAGAATAGAAACATAGCTTTAGATTTGGAAGGACTAGGATCAGTTATCTAAAAAGAGAGCTGTACTCCTCAAATTTATCAATTAGATGAGGGAGAATTCTCGGTGGATTTGTGTATCCCCATATTTTGTATATCTTACAGAGCACATAGTCATAGCCTAAGAAGTATATCAGTAAGATTTAAGTACTGAGAAATGTAGTTTTGAGGACTAAACTCTTGAGTTTTCTATAACTATGTTACACAGGATACTTTGTAGGCTACTAAAGTTCTTTTTTTTTTTTTTAAAGATTTTATTTATTTATTTGACAGAGAGAGAGACAGCCAGTGAGAGAGGGAACACAAGCAGGGGCAGTGGGAGAGGAAGAAGCAGGCTCACAGCAGAAGAGCCTGATGTGGGGCTCGATCCCAGAACGCCGGGATCACGCCCTGAGCTGAAGGCAGCCGCTTAACCGCTGTGCCACCCAGGCGCCCCACTAAAGTTCTTTTTAACATATGAGTTACTTCAGAGAAAATAAAATAATTTATTTTCAAAAAAAAAAAAATTCCTCCGGAGGTGGTCCCGTATCTATTATACGGAATGTAGACCTTTTGGAATTAACTGCATCCACAATTCAGGTTCCTAAATATCGTGCTTCAATACATGAAGCATGAAGAGTTCACTATGATAATATCCTACATGGTACATATTTTTCTGCATTTCTAGAAACTACTATTTGGGAAAATAAGAACTGAAATTTATGCGTGAATTAAGATGTTTCTCAGTGTTTAAGATGACTAGAGAATCTAGGTCACCTTCTAAGAGCAGAGCTAGAAATGTTATTTTGCTTATATTGTATTTTGGCCTTTATATTATAGTTTATTATATTATATTTGAGCCTGTATACCTCATCAAATGGCTGCTATAACTCTTATATTAGCAAGCATTTAATAATCATAGTAAAAGGAAAAGACCTCAACATAGGGTTATTTCCTTTAACTCTTCCAGTTCTCCCTAGATATTATTTCCAAGGTGTGTCTGAGTACAGGAAAGGAATGGAGATGCTGGGGTATTAGCACCAGCACTAGCAAGTAGTCAATAAATACAGTTTTGCTGTCATTAGCAGTTCTTCTAAGATGTACTTCAGACTGAATGATACTGAATGTTTTTATGGAAGCTAATTGTGAAGACTCACGCCACAGACTAACAAGCCGTCTGACTCTCGATGAGCAACTAGAAGGGCATTGTTGGGGAAATTGTTTACAAGAATTTAATATAAAGGTAATATTAGATTGACTTCATTGTGAAAGCTATTCACAATGAAAGGTGTTCATTTACCTAAGGGGCATTTGGGATGTGGATTTAAGTCGGTTCCTTGGATGCAGAGAGCATTTGGCTTTTAGAAGTTGTATGACCAGCTACTTCCCACTTGCTCAACCAAAAGGTAAATGACATGGGAGGCGATCTGCTAACTAAGCCTAGATTGCAGAGTAGACTCGTCAGAAATAGGCTGGCACGGAAGACAAGACAGCCCAGAATGGTGGGAAATGCTCTGCCAATGTCAGCTCCCTCTTCACATTCGCTTATCAGGTAAAATAAATGTTTACAGTCACTAGGGAAGGTCGTAACTTTTGCCTCTTGACTCAAGGACAGTTTTGCTTTCCAAATTTGAGGTCTAACGTTGAACTACCTAAGTAAAACAGAAGTCTGCTTTTCTGAGAATCGCCCATCCTACATTTCTTGAGTACCTATTCAAAGAACAGGACAATGTTAATAACTAGAATTTGACTATACGTTAGGACATTAAGATAGCTCTTAATAAATATGAAGAAACAAAGCCTTCTGACAGTCACAATATTCTAATTACCTTTGTTTCAAGTTCTGATTTTTTTTATCTTCATGAATAAGTGAATTGAAGCAGCAGTGCAGATAACCAGCACACTGAAGATCTCTTGGTGTCACAGAGAAACTTCACGTCATTGAAGAGAAAAGCTAGACTACAGAAAGTTCTGTCACACCAAATTTGCTTTTTCTTTTAGAATAATTTCGAACATTCTTTGGCGAGCAGAGCTGTTCTTGCTCCTGGTAGCCAGAGGGAAACACTTCCATTTCATTTTGAATTATTAACCTTTAAAGGTGTAACAAGAATACATTCTTGTATCTATAAAGGAGAGCACACAGAGATACAACAGTCTTAGGAGAATATAACACCAGGCACTGTGCCGCTTGCTGGGAACACGTAGGGTCTACAAACCCAGCACCCCTCCCACCTTCATGAAGCTCTCTGCCTAGTGGAAGAGACAGTTATTTATCAAATAATCACATAATTTAAAACAGAAGCGCAAAGTGCGATAAGGATGTGAAGGAGAGGAGAATATGATACCAGAGCATATAACGGGGGATCTAGTTTAGATGGGGGGGGCCTCTCCGCCCACTTGGCATTTAAAGATTTTCAGGTTCTTTTTACTGGAGAAGAACGTTCCAGGCAGGGAGAGCAGCATGTTAAAAGGTCCCGAGGTTGCAAGGAGAAATGAAAACAGCCCAGTGTATCCAGTGAGTGCGGGGAGGTGTGGTTCCAGGTGGGCCTAAAGAGCGCGTGTGGATTAAAGTATGTAGAGCCATGGAGAGCCTGAGAGCATATTAGGAAATTTGACTTGATTCTAAAAAGTGATGAGTAATTCATTTTAGGCCTTTAGCAGGTAGTCATTTGGAATAACATATTGGTCATGGAGAGAGAAATAAATGAATTATCTTTAAATGTTGAAAGAAGGATTGATAGGATTTGGTGATGCATCGGATGTGGGTAGGGAGATTCAGGATTGAGAATAAGAGGTGTCAGTGCCTATAGCCAGATTCCCCCCGTGAGCAATTGGGTTAGTGAAGGTGCTGTGTACTGAGATGGGGAGCAGTAGAAGAATCTCTGCCTATGAAAATTTTATTCTATAATAATGTGGCATGTCATGTATCACATATATTACATGTAATATATTAAATTTTTCAACCAAGGTATATGCCAATATCATTCTTTCCTAGCCTACCCATGCAAAGATTCATTGATTATTCATCAAGTAGTTATTTAGAGAAAAAAAGTAAAAATGTAAATTATGTTAGACTACTTTGTTCAAAATCTGTTTTTTCTACTAAACAGTTCATCCTGTGCAGGGATTCTGTCTTTTTTTTCTTTTTTAAAAGATTTTATTTATTTATTTTTTATTTATCAGAAAGAGAGCATGAGTGGGGGGAAGGGCAGAGGAAGAGGGAGAGAGAATCTCAAGCAAACTCCGTGCTGAGAATGGAGCCCGACATGGGGCTCAATCTCCCGACTCCAAGATCGTGACCTGAGCCGAAAGCAAGAGTCAAATGCTGAACCAACTGAGCCACCCAGGGGCCCCATGGGATTCTGTCTTAGTCATGCTTTCTCTTTCATCGTTTGACTCGTATTTCATTTTCAGTATTTGTTGAATGAATAAATACCATCTGTAAAATTCTTCCACACTGAAGTATAATCATGTTAATATATTTTAATAATTATGATATGGTCTGAATATTTCAAGGTATGTACTTTGTGCTGCAGGCAAATGATGCAGAATGTCTAGTTGCCCATAATGTTCTAACTCTTTTTAAATTTTGTTTTCACCATTGTTTCCTTAAAATAGGTCAACAATAGAATCTTCAGAGCTAAAGATATAAACTGTGAAAACGTGTGCTAGCTTTTATGAGAAGATGACACTTGGCCAGGGCCAAAATTAGGATTTGGGGGCCGGGATCTTAAATCACCGTTTCATACTTCATGGGCTATGTCATGTCATTGTCGAAAGAGAAAGTAATGTTTTATATCTGGTATAAATAGCATGAGATTAGGTCTCAATTTCCTTATTCAGGAAGCCTACCTACCTTGCTTACGTTTTTTGTGAATTTTGAGAAATGTTAAGTCCTCTTTTATAAAAACTGTAGATATACACATAAAATACTATGTATGTTTGCTTGCAGACAAAGACAGCTGTTAAATTCTGATTATTAAAAGAAAGAGGGGGGCTGCCTGTGTGGTTCAGTCAGTTAAGTGTCTGACTTCAGCTCAATGTCATGATCTCGAGGTCCTGGGATTGAGCCCCGCACTGGGCTCCCTGCTCAGTGGAGAGTCTGCTCTCTCCTCCTCCCTCTGCCTACTGCCCTCCCTGCTTGTGTGCTCTCTCTCTCAAATAAATAAAATCTTTTAAAAAATATATCATTTAAATCCTCACAATACTGCTTTGTGGTAAATGATATTACCCTCATTTTACATATGGTAAGACAGAAAAGTCCAGAAGTTAATTTGGCCCAGATTTATACCCTGTTATATTTATCATCAGAGCCAGTGTTTCTGTTCTGTATCTGGGCTTTAGTTCTCAGCAGAACTGAGATGGCATAGCAAGGAGGCTACTTTACTTCTCTGTGTCTCCATGACTTCATTTGTAAAATGGGAATAAGAACCAAAATTGTACCTATCTCGGAGGGCTGCTGTGAGGATTAAATGAGTTAATGGATGTCAAGTCTGTATCAGTTTCTGACATGTAGTACGTGCCACCATGTTGGATATACTTTTTATATATATCCAGGATATATACCAGGTTAGCATGGCTTATTACAAATGAAATCAGTGAGTTTCCTTTGAGTTAAGTGCTAAGTGAAATGGAATTTAACTGAAGCCCCCAGGCCTACTGCCATGTATATTCCTGTAACCCCCTAAACAGGTCGACTAAGTAAGGCATGGAACACAGAGCATTCCAGGCACTGTGGCTCAGATGTGCAAATAGCCTGAGGTGGTAGAGAACCCGGGGAGTTCCTGGAATTGCAAGAGGGCTAGTGTAGCTAGAATACTGAGCTGGGAAGGAGAGGAGACCAGAGAATACGGTGAACCACCCAGAACCTCATGGGCATGTTGAGAAGTTAGACTTTCTCTTAAAAACAAGGGGAAGGCATGAAAGAGTTTTATGCAAATAAATATGACCTAAGATGTCTTTTCAAAGGATCATTCTGAAAAATAAGATAAAATAAAATAAAATAAAGGATCATTCTGGCTGTTGTGCAAGAAGTGAATTGCGGGGGAGGAGAAGCAAGTGAGGATTCAAGGACACGGATTAGGTTTGTTGCAGTTGACAGGGTAAGAGAAAAGATGGTAGCTTGGACAAGAATGATGGTGGGAGAAATGGAAACTACTAGATTAACTTGAGAATATACGTTGACTAGTTGTAAAATCAACCAGACTTTGTAAAGGACTGGATGTGTGGCGGGGCGGGGGGGGGGCTAAGAAAGGAAAATTTATAATAGAAGATTTATGCTTCTGGTTTGAGTAACCAGATAAATGGTAACAATATTCTTTGGATAGGAAACATTGGAAGAAGAGGAAACTGTTACAAGTTAGACTTTGGACACACTGAACGTAAACTGCCTTTGAGATGTGCAAGTATATACATCCGTCAGGAGGCTGGACATAGGCAGCGGGAGATCACAGGAGAGGCCTGGCCCAGAGACGGACCTTGGGATATGAAGTCTTGGGAGTCAATGGGAAGAATGGAGAATTGGGACCTCGTGTTGAGGAATTCAAGCAATGAAGCTTTAAACAAAATAATACTTTTTAAAAGAAAAAAACCCAAAAGTTCTGAAAAATAATAGCAATGTTACTAATAAACACAAGTTTGGAAGAATTCCTAGAAGCCAGAAAGCAGATAGCACCAGAAAATCTGTGAAAGAAAAGTAACCAGGGTAAACCAGGGTAAACAATTTACAGGGTGAGTGGGCTTTTTTCAGAACGAGCCTGGCAGCTGCTCCAAGCGAAATCAACGTATACAAAGAGAAGGTGTGGATCACAGGCCACCAATGGCCAGCAAGGAACCTCAGTTTGGGCATTTCCGTCTGTTTGGGCTGCCACCTTTGCCCAAAGGTTAAGGCTGTGATCTAGTCTGTAAAGAAAGCCCGACTACAAAAAAAAAGCCCCTGGGGCCTCCACCACAGACAGAGAGGGATTACAAGCAGGAATGGAAGCTTCACCCAAAAGGAAAACACATGACAGCCTTTTGCTCCCATAGAAGCCTCCCCGAGAGCGCCGGCTGCGTCCGGAGCGGCGTTCTCCAGAATGCTCCACACGTAGACGTCTGCAGAGAAGCCGCTTACGGGAACGCAAGGGAGCAGCAACCCATGAATGAGATAGGCCTGCAAAGTTTAAGAGAAACCCCCGAGTACCTCCTGGCTAAGTAACCACCATACTCTTCACTTATAAAGATGAACAGACAACCTAGGATCACTAAGAATTTAAACCAGCGAGCAAGAGAGGGACCAAGATGAACAAACACAATTCACTCCAGGAAAAAAATACATAATTCAGGGAACAAAAGGAGCTTTTGAAAACTTCTAGTCAGTGTCCTTAGATTTGAGAAAATACTGCCTCTGTAAAACAAACAAAAAGGGTGAGATGAAAAAAGAGGGAGAAGATGAAGACCAAATTATTACAAATTAAAAACATGATTGTGAAAAATAATTAGTGGATGCGTTGAAAAATAAGATAGATATAGCTTAAAAGTAAACTGTGTTGGGGCGCCTGGGTGGCGCAGCGGTTAAGCGTCTGCCTTCGGCTCAGGGCGTGATCCCGGCGTGATGGGATCGAGCCCCACATCAGGCTCCTCCGCTATGAGCCTGCTTCTTCCTCTCCCACTCCCCCTGCTTGTGTTCCATCTCTCGCTGGCTGTCTCTATCTCTGTCGAATAAATAAATAAAATCTTTAAAAAAAAAAAAAGTAAACCGTGTTATACAATGGAATACTATTCAGCCATAAAAAGAGGGAAATCTTGCCATTTGCAATGACACGGATGGAGCTAGAGTATTCTGCTAAATGAAATAAATCAGTCCGAGAAAAACACACATCATGTGTTTCTGCACATGATTTCACTCGTGTAGAATTTAAGAAACAAAACAAAAGAACAAAGAAAAAAAAGAGAGAGAGAGACAAGCCAAGAAACAGACTCTCAACTATAGAGAACAAACTGGTGGTTACCAGAGGGGGGGTGAAATGGGACGAAGGAGGGCACTTGTCCTGACGAGCACTGGCTGATGTACGGACGTGCCGAATCACCATATTGTACACCTGAAACTAATACTCTACTGCATGTTATCTCACTGGAATTTAAATAAAAACTTAAAAAGCAAAGTAAACTACCTTCTTCTACTCTACTCAATACTTCAAGCAAAGTTTGGGGCAAAGTAAAGCATTTTTCCAACATGAAACAACTCAGAAATTCTGTTTACAAACATGGTCACATTTTGTGAAAAGAGTTATTCAAGGTGGATTCCAGCACGATGCAAAATGAATTGAAGGAGGAAGCTGGACTGGTGCTCAGAAGACACTGGCAGCTGAGTGAGACCCAGAGGGTGGAGGAGGAAACCATTCAGAAAGTAAAAGGATGGAAAATTCACTTGCAAAATTTTACTAACAGAGGACTTCTAGATCATTTATTAGGTAGCCCAATATACCACTTGGCTCTTTGGAGCATACCATTTACATAATCATAATGTTGTCAAAGCGATTGTTGGTTTTTAGTGTCCAAAACCGACCTATAGAAAATTATAAGCGACTTCATTGTTTTACAGACTAGTATGAAAGTATTATGAATCTCAACGTTGTGAAAGTATTTCATTAACTAAAACAATTAGCAGCTTGTGAGAAGGACGGATAGAGGGAAGTATGCTAATTTCCTCATCTGTCATATGTACAAGTCTAGAATTGATAAACCATGTCAGAGAAGTTTTAGTGAATAATTTAAATTTAGGATAACTAACTAAAGAACTAAAAATAGAAACATTCATAGTTCCTGCTCTTGGGTGAGACTGGTCTGTGTGATGGATAGGAGAAACTTTTTTTACTCATTTAATGGAACTTTCTATTTTTTCTTTAACCATATGCATATCTTCTATTCTCTCTGTTGGCTTTTATAATTTTTCTCTTTCTCTTTATCATATTTATTAATGAATATATTATATTCATTTTTATTCCTTCTGCTTGAAATACTGTGTGCTTTTTTTTAAATCCTGAGAGCTACTATCCTTTTTTTTTTTTTTTTTTGGTTCTGGACAATTCTCTGCCATTATGTCTTTCTATTTTGCTTCTCCATGGCCTCATACTTTTCTCATATTAGGAGGGCAAGTGGAATATGTTAGACTTCTTATTCTTGCTTCCCCCACCATGTCTCTTAACTTCATGTTTGTCTTTCTTTACCTATTTGTGATATAATTTGAGTGACTTCCATGGATCTTTCAGTTTCATAGTCACAAAAATAGTCCCTTCAAAGTCCCTTCAGCTGAGTTCTCTTTATTTTGATGACTTTTTTTTTTTAATTTTTAGAATTCCTTTTTGGCTTTTTTCCAAACCAGCCTGACCATCTTTTACCCTGTTCTTATTTTATGGATGTTATTTCTTATTTTGAACATTCCTATTAGTTTTTATTATACAGTTTTAAAGTCCCTTTCATAAGTCAAGCAGAGAAAGACAACTATCATGATTTCTCTCATCTATGGAACATAAGAACTAGGAAGATCGGTAGGGGAAGAAAGGGATAAAGAAAGGGGGGGTAATCAGAAGGGGGAATGAAACATGAGAGACTATGGACTATGAGAAACAAACTGAGGGCCTCAGAGGGGAGGGGGGTGGGGGAATGGGATAGACCGGTGATGGGTAGTAAGGAGGGCACGTATTGCATGGTGCACTGGCTGTTATACGCAACTAATGAATCATCGAGCCTTACATCGGAAACTGGGGATGTACTGTATGGTGACTAACATAATATAATAAAAAATCATTAATTAAAAAAAATAAAAATAAAAAAATAAAGGCCCTTTCAGATTGCTTTGCTAGCTCTGGTTACTCAGGTATGAATCTGCTTTCTCATGCTTACTGACACTCATCTTGAGTTTCCATGTGTGTTCTGTGGCTTTTGTACTTTGGGGTTGTGAACTCGCAAGTGTGAGTTGCCTTCCACAGATGTGCTTCCTCGGGCGCCGGACTGCCGAGACATTCCCCTGTGCTTGCTTTGTATTTGTCAGGGGACTTTCGGATTTTTTGAGTTCTGGAACAGTTTTTATGTTAGTTTCTGTGCTCGGGATTTTCTTCCCAAACGGGTAGTGCATATTCCAGAACCACACCTTCCAAGCGTGATATAGTATTTCTCCCGCTATAACAGTTCAACAAGAATTGACTGATTCTAACGGTAAAATTTTAGAAGAAATTGTATCAACAACGCATGATGGATTCATAGCCTTTTTTTTTTTAAAACACAATGCCAGTCCACCCCTTTTCATGTTATAGTTGAGGAAATGAGGTTTAAAAAAAAAAAAGTGTGCCTGGGTGGCTCAGTCGGTTAAGCGTCTGCCTTCAGCTCAGGTCATGATCCCCGGGTCCTGGGATCGAGTCCCATATCGGGCTCTTGTTTCAGTGGGGGAGCCTGCTTCTCCCTCTGCCTCGTGCTCGCTCTCTTTCTTTCTCTCTCTTGCTCTCTCTCAGAAAAATAAATAAATAAAATGTTAAAACAAAAAGTTAACTTGTGCTGGGATCTGATGACTTAAAGGCAGAGCAGAACCTAAAAGCTGAGTCTCTTTGTTGTTAAAATGCATTTTATAGGGATGGTGACAGATGCTGATTCAGAGATAAACCCGTACTTCCTTTTGTTATGTTCTTAGCTTTAGCCTCATGATGCGGGGGCCTGGAACGCAGCTCCCTTAGCGTGATCCTACCCTGCGTTGCATATTGTCGGGCGTTCTGGTGATGTGAACTCTTTCATACCCGATTAGCAAACTCAAGCAGTAACTTTCTTATCCTACCGCTAGTAGAGACAGCGTTAGATTCTGCCTTGTCAGGTCTTTGTCAACAACTTTTGTCTTTCTTTTAAAATCAGGCAATTTGCTCACAAATAAGAAATCTTCTTGAAGATGGCTGCCAGGTCTTTTTTTTTCTTTTTTTTTCCCACAGTGACTAGCAAAGCACCTGCCGTATTCATGTACATAGGCGCTCTATAAATATCCGCTGATTTAGCCATTTATTAATGACTTTCCTTCTTCTCTTTGATTTTTCATTTTTGTATTGGGTAAAGGAAACTTGCCAGACATAAATTTATAGGACATTTTCAGGAGTGTACTTTCTTTCCATGTTTCTATAGAGATCATACCCAAGGTAGGTAATTCGCATTCATTAATCTAATTTAAAGAAAATTGTGATTTGTTTCGTGCTCTGCTTGCAGAAAAGCGTGTTCCGAACACCAACCTGAAGTGGAAGAGAGCCTGAGGCGGAAGGTGCAGGATACTGTTTACACTGAAGGAGCTTGTGTGTGGACAAGAGGCGCTGGCAGCTCAAATGGATCCCATGGAGCTGAGAAATGTCAACATCGAACCTGATGACGAGAGCGTCAGTGGAGAAAGTGCTCAAGATAGCTACACCGGGATGGGAAATTTAGAAAAGGCAGCCATGAGCAGGTATGGGATTAAAAATGACCAGGTTCCAGGGGAAAATGTCAGGTTTATGGATGTGAAAAACAAGGTTTTTGTCAGGAAGAATTGGACTCATTACCTATTTGCGAGATGACAATGACATTGATGTTCACACATCAACTCTCTGACCCTGAAGTTCATTATTATGTCATTATTATATGTCAGTCTGATTTAGACTGTGTGTGACTAATGGAGAATTGAGGTTACAGTGTTCTCGTCCCCATTAATATAGAACATTTGAAGTTATATTAACCTATCACTTCTTTCACCTTTTGGACTAGTTTCCCTCAGATTCCTCTTCCTTTGACTGCCCCTTCAATGTTGCTGCATCTCCAGAGTTCTGTAGGGATTCTTTGGTCACCAAAAGTGACCTGTGAGCAAGCTCACTGACAACTCTCACGGTTTCATTCACTGAATGTGTGCCACGTCTTCAGCCTGTTAGACTTCTCAACTTCATTCAGGTCACTCTATCCAGCTGTCTACCACACGTCTCTACGGGTGCCTCATGTGTCTGAATTGCCTCATTTATAAAGTCAAGCTTGTGATGTCTTATACTGAACTCCATTTTTCTCTTCAAAATCTCCTCCTCCTCCAGTAATTGCCATCATGGTAAAAATCACCACTGTCTTGTAGCAACTCAGTCAAAAGACCCTGACTGTCAACCTTGAATCGTCCCTTCCCCCAACCACACATCCAGTGTTTGATTCTATCTGGTTGGTTCCACCTCTTTAATGTTTCAAATCCATCCTCTTGTCTGTACCCATTCGACTGCCATCTTACTCTAGGACCGCATCATCTGTCACCTTCTATTAAAACAGCCCTTCCTGTCCCTTGGTCTCCCTGTCTTATATTTTGCTCCCCTCCAGCTGGCTCTGCACATCCCTGCAGAAGTCATCTTTTACAACTGCAAAGTGACTTGGGTTCCATCCCTTGGTAAAGACTTTCAGTGGCTCCCCGTTAGCTATAAGACAAAGATTAGGCTATACGCTGCTTGGCATGGAAGGCCCTTCATGATCCGTCCCTGACCTGGCTCTCAGGTCCCTCTCTTGCTCTGCTCCCTTTTTGTAGGAAAGCCTTTTTGAGCCTCTCCCAGCTCCCTGCACCATCATTCTTTCTGCTCCATCTGCCTGGAATGCCCTCTTTTTGTGCCACTCATCCACCTTCCCCTTTCTCTACTGATACCATTCATCCTACAAGACAGAGCTCAAAGTCAGAACTCCTGTGAAGCCTTCCGTTGGGTGGAAGTGACCACCCCCTCCTTTGTGTGCCCTCTCTCCTTCCTCATTCCACTACAACAGGTCACTGGCCTCTGTGGTCCCAGCACCTAGCGTACTGCCTGGAACATAGTAGGTGCTCAATAGCCAGTTGATGAAGGAAATTCGTTTCTCACAAAATGGTATATAATACAGATGAGGGATGACTTCAGACATTTAGAAGGAAATGTTTGACCAAATCTAGGCCCGAAGTAGAGAATAGGACCCTCAAACAAGGACATCTCATTGCACTTCACAACATCCCGGAAAGACCACCAGGAGGAAGCCCCGTTCTTCCTCCACGGAGCCATGCGGTCAGCTTTTGTGCCATTGGACCAGAGAGGTGATGGGGATGTGACTCATGGCATTTTCTAGGTTGAACAGCTCTGGAGAAGGCACAGTGTGGCAGGACAGAGGGCTTTGGAATCTGCAGGCCGCCTGAGTTGGCAGGTATTTCTCTTCTTGTGAGCTTCAGTGAGAAATGCAGAACAACACACTGGCCCCTACTTTTCTGAGGATTAATTACGTGAATCCCTCCCTGCAAGATCGCTAATCCCCGGGGAACTTTGTTTCCTTCACCTCCACTTTGTCACCCCTTGTAAATCGACCAACTCTGAGGGCTCTTGTTTCTGAGAAGGATGCTCACAGATACAAACCCTGCAGAGGTGGCTGAGCTGAGGGGACACCATCCCGAGAACAGCCCTACAGGGTCATTCGATTTGGTCCTCTAAAAGCCACAGTGGAAAGACGGGAGTGCTTTCTTTAAGCTTCGTACAATGTGTTCTGGACTGCTTACAGTGACTTAGCTTTTAACTCCTGACTCAGACACAGCTCATCATTTTGCAATTTTATAATCACTTTAAAAAGATGGGTTTTGTTTATGTTTGGTTTGAATTGATCCCTTCCATGTAAACTGTTGGGAAATTGGACATAATTCATTTATTTGGAATCATTACACTTATGTTTTCAATACATGCTGGGTTCAGTATCAAAACATTTAAGACATTCAAAACATTTCTCATATTTTATCCAGTCTTGTCATGTTTTATGATCATTACTCATCTCATGCCAAAAGAAAAACATGCAAATGCCTTGAGAAAGAAAAATGTATTTACTTTCACGTTTTAAATTTTACAAAAACTACTCATGGACTAAAGGATTTTAATTTATTGACTGAGGTAAAAAAATAGAATGTTGGCATTCCAGAGTCTAAATCCAGATGACACTTTTGCTTTCTAATCCTTAGGCCTGTTTTAGGCTTCATTTCATCTTATTTTATCTATTTCCAACTATGAACATTATGTACCAGTCTCCACATAGCAAGTATATTAATTACAGACTATTAAGATAAAGCACAAAAAGGGAACATGGCGTGAGGGGGTTCGTGAAGGGATGGAAGAAAGCATCGACAGGCATTATGCTTCCTAGGAGAAAGAGGAGAATGCTGGGAAACGTTCCTAATTAGTACACAGTGAATACCTGGAGAAGCACATCAGACTTAGTAACTTTGTCTGCTGGTCCCACCTCCACTTCACAAGGTTACTTTGGGAGAGGACGGAAGAACAATGTCCTCTCTTTCTCACAAGATATTGTCAGGATTAGCTTCTGTTATAAAGGATCATTTGTACAGGTCTCCTGTTATTACTGGTCAAGCCTTTGGGACATGTGGTTGTATTAGCTCACCTCCTCAACCCCCTGGCATAGAACTGTAGGACCCGTACAGTGTGACCATGTGTGGTGTCCGGCCCCTGTCCGCGTTGACCACGATCGGTGTTCGCAGATAGCAACGGTGGAAAGCCCTGCTTCCTTCCCGCTCTTCTACCAATTCGTGGGTTTCTTTAACATTTTTCATAGTTCCTCATTGTCTAAATGGCCCAAGCGTATCTTCAGAGTCATGAAAATCTGTACACTCACACACAAAAACAACCGAACACAGCACAGAGCTACCGTTGAACTACCTTCCAGCGAGGGATATGTGAATACACGGTGGGGCCAGGAGAAGCGGAAAACACCAGCTATGGGGTCTTGCCTGGGACCGCAGGGCGCATGGAAGACCCTAGACTTGGAGTCGGGTGGGTGTGGGCATGGTACTTCCCTTTTCTGAGCCAGGGTCGCCTCATCTGTAGAGCGGGGGCATGAAAGTTCCTCTCATAGAGATATTTGAGCATCGAATGAGATGAAGATCACACGTCTAGACATTAATATTTATTGAATTAATGTGATTCTGGTGTGGTAGTAGTGGAGAAAGCTCAGTCACCGCTCTGCACCTTCTCTTTGAGAGGGCTCAAAATGAAAACAAAATGAGCTGCAATTATTCTCTTTTTTTGCACAGTTCATGTGAGAAGAAGAAATGTGGCTTAAAAAAATTATTTTCTTCCTTCATAACTTCTTCTCTCCTTCCCAAAGTATATTCATGAATGGAGCTCAGCTGTTGGTCCGGAAGGAACACTAGTACGAAGGAACAAAAGAAAGAAAGAAGAAGTTCCGAGTACCTTGTTTTTTCCTCCCCGATTCAGTGAGTTAGATTACCTGAAACATAAATATAATTCAGAGCACTTACTTAGATGTTTTTCCTTCATTTTCTTTTTTGTGTGTGCATCCAGTCAATTTACTAATGAAGATGCTGAAAGTCAGAAATTCCTGACAAATGGGTTTTTAGGGGACAAGAAGCTGGCAGATTACAGTGATGAACATGTAAGTCAATCTCTGCTTTGGGGCAGTAAACAGGACCGAGGGTGCTTGGTCTACCGAGGTCTCTGTGGGAAAACAATGTGACTGAAATTTTCCAAGCCTCCATCAGCACATCCTCTGTTTATTCAGGCCCTTACTGGAATAAGGACTTGTTTTTCCTGTTCGCCATATGGCTACATAAATCATTTATGAAATTCATTTGTTTTTTGGAGAAATCATTCTAACCCAAATGTAATCTGCAATCAGACATGCTTTCCCTTCTTTATGTTACCCGACCCGTATTTTCTATTTTTCCCCAAGACCCCTGCTGCAACCAAGCATTCCTTTGAAAATTATATGCTTTTATTGTAGTAACAGCTTTTATTCACTGTGATATTATCTTACTCTTCAATTTTGAACTGTAACCTCTTCCAGTAAAGATAACGTGAGAATAAGAACAATTTGAAAAGGGTTCATCCTTTGGCAAATATTTGCTTAAAATGCGCCCTTTTTTTCTTGAAGCATCCTGGAACCACATCCTTCGGAATGTCTTCATTCAACCTGAGTAACGCCATCATGGGCAGTGGAATCTTGGGCCTGTCCTATGCCATGGCCAACACGGGGATCATACTTTTTATGTAAGTACGTCTGGTTCAAAGCCCATGCACACCTGGTGTTCCCTCAATTAACAATCTCAAGTTTGATCTTTGTGAAGGAATGATCTGAGAAAGTATTAGCATATTCTCTGGCTTCTAGATAAAACAGCAACCTGAGGACTAATCAGAGCAGACTAATCATGGTGCTTGTTCAACCAGCTGCCCCTAACCAGCTGGCAGAAAGTATATGTGCTCAACCACCCAAAGTATTGGAGCAGCCCTACCAGTTTGAAGAAAGCGTTTTACAAAGAGGTTCACTGTAAAAAGATCTTTCCCAGAAGCAGATCCGACTGTATCACACTAAGGAAAAAGATCCCATCCCAAACCAGGCCTACAGAGTCCTGCATGCTGTGGTCCCATCTTGCGCCCTGTCCCCCAGACCCCCTAGATGCCTGATACAATGGGCACACTAGCCTTCTCTCCATCCCAGAAAGTGCCATATTCCCCTCTCACCACAGGGCCTTTGCACATGGTCCTGGGTTTCTTTTCCCTTTCTTCTTCATCTAGTTGACTCCTCATAGCACAGCTCACCCTCACCTGAGTTATGCCTTCTCTGACCTCCATGACTGGGACAAACACCTTATTATACGCTCCCCACAATTTCAGTATTTTAGTGCAGTTGTCTAATTTTTGGTTAGTATCTCTCTCCCTTTCTAGATTATAATCTCCAGAGGCTTGAGCCCATGTCTGTTTTCACTCGCCACATGTCTGTATCCTGAAGACCTAGTACAGTGCTTGGCACAGAAATATTTCCTCAACCTATGTACTCGGTCAAATGCCACCCACGGGCAGCAGGGCCACATAGCTGACCTGGAGGACGGATACCACACCGTCTGTGACGGGCAGCCACAGATGTTTGTGTGCATTACGCACAGCCTGGTATTTTCTAAGACAGTTGGCAGTAGTGGAATTCTTCACAGGAATACAGTCTAATATTAGTCAGGCATCAGCGTGAAGGCAGATCGCCATCCTTAATGCAAGGCTAGAGCATTAAATAGCTGTCTAAGAATGCAATGCTTATGTTATAAATACATGCTATTTATGTTTTGAACATCATTTATGATTAGATAATCACACAGCTATTTGAGGGCTAAGGATCAGGCGGGACTATAAATATTTATATTGTGTTACCGCTCTGATCCGTTTCGGGTATAGTATTTTTTAGCTGAACAGATTTTTATATCAACGTCATGTTTGAAACAAAGTAGCTTTTTTCTTCTCTGAATCTTAATGGCTTAGAGATGTATTCATACACACAGTTGTACACTCTTGTAACAGGCACGATCTCGAAGACACACTGTCTTCTCCTTGTTAATTATACATACTGTTACAATTAGGAAGTTATCATCCATCACTGATGAATAGAGATAAGAGACTCTTCCCCCCCCATCCTAGGCCTAGGGCCACAAGATCATTTTCATGGGAGGAGAATATTCCACTTTTAAAACCAAGGGCCTCATTTTAGGCCTGAACATTTAACAGATTACACTGTCCAGAGCAATTCCGTCGTTGGACATCATGGGGCACGTTCTGTGTACCCAAGCACCGAAGTCGGCTATCTCCCTTAATTCACAGCGAGTAACACAGGATTTCATTGGTTTTACTTTTAGTATTTTCTGCTAAAGAAAGTATGTGTTTAGAATACAGGGGATGCTCATTATTTTTCCAGGAAATAAAATTCTGTAATCTGAATCACATCTTTAAAAACAGGTAAGTTCATAAGGCATATGGAAACATATGAATAAGTCATTGAGTAGACTGTTGCAATAAATATACTTTGTGGAAAACAAGAGCACAGGATAGCTAGAGTAGTTATAAAAATGTGTAACCTGTGGCCCAAATGTACATTCGCAACATTGATGTCATTAGGAATTACCAAAGAATTAGATCAATTGTGGGGAAAATGTTTGTGTTCTGGTCGTGTAAAACAAAGAATAAGGGGTTTTTGTTTTTGTTTTTAGATGTCAGGTAAAGTTTAGTATTATTCCTTTATTTATTATATAGATGCTTTTATCTATGCTCTTATTTTTGCTTTCCAATGCTTGTTTTTGGAGAAGCACTGATCACTCTATATGTAAAAAATTCGTATATGCCTGTGAACATGAAGACGGTCCTGAGCCAGAAAGGGTTCTTTCTGGCCACAACACACAAAGGCGTTTTCCGGTACCCCATCCTTCCCTTTCTCTATTTGCTCTATTACGCAGGCAGCAGCCCGACCCCGTGGCTGCCACAGTCTCTTGTCATCGCATGTGCAGGATCAGTAGTGATATAGGTTAGACTCTGCACGCTCTGGCTTCCGTATTTCTAGATTTGACATTAAGGCTGAGCCAGCTTGTCAGATAGCCCTCAATTATAAATGTTGCTGAGAATAGCATACAGATATGATGGACACATACCCATATGCTGAATAATTAGATACAGTATTTGCTAATTTTGCTATACATTTAGCATCTGAGTTATGAACCAGATTCTACTTGTGGGTAACACTAAAAAAACGAAATGGGAGGAAGTTCCAGTGGTATGTTTTAGCACATAAAATATAGCAAATTCCAGTTCTGTGACAGCAAAGGGTATGCGTGGAGTTCAGAAAAGAATCTTTCAGCTTCCCCCAAATCCACATACTTTTGGAAAGCTGATGGCTGGAAGGACCAATGCGATAATTTATGATCATATCAAATGTAAGGGTGTCTTATTTATTATAGAAATTTATTGTCTACTCTCTATTCCCTTCCCAGAATCATGCTGCTTGCTGTAGCAATATTATCACTCTACTCAGTCCACCTTCTATTGAAGACCGCCAAGGAAGGAGGTATGCTACCCCTCATGTCCAAGACGTTCTATTTTGATTCTTGTTAAAGGGTAGTTCAGTCTATTGCTCTCTAACTATAGGAGGATTTTAGTCAATTTCACATTTCATTTTCTTCTGACCCCAATGACGTGGCCGCTCAATGCTTTTAGTAATTGGGGCAGCTAAGAGAAGTGAAAGGCAACTGGCTCAGGTTCAAGCCAAATAGGAAAAAGGAGTCTTGATGGATGACAGAAATAACAGTCCTGACTTGCTGCAAGGAGCTAAGATGAATGAAGCCATTGCTCCTTGTCTGGAGAACATGTAACATATTTTGTATTGGCTTCTGAGATTGCATCTTTGGGGTTTATAATTTCTATGTGGTGTTTATGTACACATTTGAGACTCTAGTTTATAATTATAGAAATATTTTTGTCATTAAAACAATCCTTTTAAAAGGTTGTTTTTGTTCGTTTTTTTACTTTTTATTATAGGGTCTTTAATTTATGAAAAACTAGGGGAAAAGGCATTTGGATGGCCTGGGAAAATTGGAGCTTTTGTTTCCATTACAATGCAGAACATTGGAGGTAAGGGCATATCATATTCACTACCACTTAAACTTTCTAAAGAATGTTCCGTAAATCAGGAAACTCTTTTTTTTTTTTTTAAGATTTTATTTATTTACTTGACAGAGCAAGACAGCCAGCGAGAGAGGGAACACAGCAGGGGGAGTGGGAGAGGAAGAAGCAGGCTCCTAGCGGAGGAGCCTGATGTGGGGTTCGATCCCAGAACGCTGGGATCATGCCCTGAGCCGAAGGCAGACGCTTAATGACTGCGCCGCCCAGGCGCCCCGTAAATCAGGAAACTCTTATGGCAATGAACAAGCATGTTCAATACTGAAAAACAGCTGCTCTATATTCATAAATTTTAAAAATAAGGATTCTTAAGTAGATTTGCTGTCCTTCTTTAATTAAAAATAACAATATCTAAGAAAATATTATATAGGATCCCACCAAATGAATTCTAGAAGTAAAATAGAAAATAAAAGCTTTGATGTCAAATGCTGTTATGGCTTTCATTTAAATTTTAAAAATTAAAGCATTAGTGCTTATTTCTGTTGTTGCCAGAAGAGTTGATGTTTCCTATGGATGACAGTTTATTTCATAAAAGAGAAAATTAAGTATCTGAAAGGCACAGCCAAATATGGGGGGGGGGTCCTTGAGACAGCCTGCACAGAGCCAGCCCATTGGAGTGTGTCCCAAGAAGTTGTGCTAAGGCAAAGATCTGGCTAGGTAGGCATCGGAAGCATTATAATAAAACCACAAATTCCTTGGTTCTACAGATTCTTATAATTCCTACTAAATGATAATTTCCAGAGTTCTACTCTGGAACCTGTATTTTTAATCGTGTTCCAGGTGATATGTTTGCCCACCAGCTTCACTGGTCCTGTGGAGTCTTTGACCCTCAGAAGGCATCCAGGCCCATAATTCCTATGTCCTACTGCCTATGTCCTCTTGAAAGGCCTGGAATCTATCATCACACGGTGGTGCTTACTTCCTCACCTCCTCTCCAAACCTGCCATTCTGCTCTTCTCTCAATGAATGATACCAGCAGCATCCAGTTTCTTGAGCCAGACATCACAGATGTCATCCTAAACTTCTCCCTCCTTCCTTAACCCTGAACATCCAATCAAATACCAGTTCCTGTCCATTCTGTTTCCTGCCTGCCTCGAGAAGTTCTCCTCTCCTTCCAGTCTCTCCGTCTCAGTTCAGGTGGTCACTGTTTCTGCTCAGACTGGTGCAGTAACCTTCTAACTGGGCTTCCTGCCTGAGTTTCTCCTGCTGCTATCTCCAGTTCATCCTCCAAATTCACTTTCTCAAATGAAAATCTAGTCTTGCTTCTCACGTGCATAAAGTTCTGCAGCATGAGCTCATTATTTTCAGGATAAAACTTAAACCCCTTGGCCTGTCCTGTAAGGGTCTTCATCTTTCTTCTGCCTACCTTTCCGATACCTTTCCTACCACCCCCATACCTACCTAGCTAGCTAGCTGCTTCTATATGTCCTGTCATACCATAACAAACATTTTCAGTTCCCCTACTCTTGGAGTCCCCCAACCCCCCCCCCCCACACACACTCTTTCTGTTTGCTCCCATGACCCATCGCTTCTCTAGACTAGTAGGTACAAGTCCCTCTGGGTTCCCTTGGCCCTGTTTGTATGTATCCGATATGTTCCTGCTTTTTAAAAATATTTTAAAACCCTTGAATAGAGACTAGACTTTTGGAGTCTGATGCACCTAAATTTGAGTCTGTTCCTGTCACTGTCTGTGACTTCTCGTCTGAGTCTAATTTTTCCATCTGTGAAAATGAGAGTAATATTTCATCCCACAAGGTCATTGTGAGGATGAAATCAGATAACATATGGCACATAATAAGGGTTCGGTACATCCTTTTCTCCCTATTTCTTGGATTCAATGTCTCTGGAGCCCTCTTGATTATTTTTTAAATGGGCATTTTTATAATTATAAGATAAATATAAGCTAATTGTGACAAACTAAGACATCACATAAATATATAAATTATAAAGAAATGCTTATGTAAGTCACCCTTAGAAATAACTACTCCAAGGTTTTCCTCTATGCAAAATTTAACATATTGTTACTGATAAAATTGGATCATCTTCTAATACTGATTTACGACTTCCTTTTTTTACTTGACAATATGCCTTGGATGTATTTGCATATCATTCTTTTAAATGGCTTTTGAATTTTCCATTGTGCAAATGCACCGTAATGGGTATACTGAATCCGTTATTGATGTTGGATTGTTTCCAGTTTTTCACTATGACAAACAATGGCTGCGATAAATAAATTTGCGCAGGGATTTTGCAAGGAGGTAACCCTTCTTAAAATCATTGGATTTCTGGAATGCAGCAATTCTTTTACTAACCTTTATCCAGCTACACCTGCTCTTGCTAATGGATGGTGGGTAAGCAGTTAAATAGCTTCATGATTTGTATTTCTTTCTTTTCATATTTGTATATATTAACACTACAGGCCTGGGTAGAATTTGGCGGTAATACCAGGATTGTTTCTTCCTTTTTACTGGTTTGGGGCCACAAGCATATAAGCTTCCCATCTGCCACCAAATAGACTGCTTTACATTTGGTTCAAATTTTCAGCCTTTTCAAGACTTAAAATATCAGGCATTTCCTAGGATCACCTCATAGTTGATCTAATTCACCTGTTTGGATAACTGAAATCACTGGACATACACATATTTAGCCCTAAACCCCATGAGCTGAGGGGCAACAGCCACTTCTGTTGCTCAGAGTGTAACCACCATTACGCTTCTAACTAACGGAGTAAATTATAAAATGGTCGCTCAGTCAAGACACGCACACAGGAAGGAAGTGTGGCTTTAAGGGAGTAAAACAGAAATGTCATATACCATTCCTGAAAATGCTCTCACTTTGGTTACTCTATGCGATTAGTAGTTATATTAGCCTAAGGGAAGTCATTTGCGTTTCCGTATTTAGCAACTCCACATTTAGAACGTTCAATTTTCTCAATCCCCTGAAAAATTAACATTTACCACAGATGTTTCAACATTAGCAGAATAATGTTGACATTACCCAGACAGGTCTGGATCCTTCTAAATTTTCGAAGACCAAACACATTAACCGTGGTGACATCACTGAAAGTCAGCAATTAATAGCTCTAAAATTGAATGGTACCTCACCGAGCCAGTTAATCAGAAATATCTCCTCTGTTTGCGCTCTGTAAGATTTAGCTTTAAGCCAAGGTCTTTGTAAAGATTAACCAAATAATATTTACAGAAGACACATCAGGTATTGTAAAAAAAAAAAAAAAATTCACTTCACAACAGAGAAGAAACACTGGCCTAAAGTCCGGGATCTTATATTTTGGATGTGGTCTGTTGTTTTCAATCTGTGAGACCTTGGACAGGTCAAGCAAGCTTTCCAACCTTTATGTCCTCAGCTGGGGAATGAAAATGACCTTCACCTTGCTGTTTTACGTGGCTTTTCAGCTGATCAAATGATTTAATCTGCAGGACTAAACAACGTTGGGAAGCATCATCACCATGACTACTTTTGTTGGAGGTTAAAGAAATCCTTTGAAAGTATTAATGGTACAATTTGCAACGTAGAGATCTGCTTTCACATGTCTGCGAGCGAAAATTCACCAGAAAGATGTGGCACACGCTTAAACACTGCAATGCAAAACTCGTCAGTCTTATTTTTAATTTAAATTAATAAGATGAATTTTACTTTTAACTTCCTGGACCCTGTGTCAAAGTCACATTTACTCCACGGCGTGGATGGACTTGGGGAAGAGACGTTGCATCAGTCCCTATGACTTTAGGCAACATCATACGTTATGACTATGTATACATACACGTGTTTCCAGGGAGAGGGTTTAGAGATTCTATCAGCAGATTTTCAGAAGAGCGCATGATAACACATCACCTACATAGGTGCTCGAGACCTTTCGCCGTGTCGTATAATTTCTTATTCGGCCAAAGGGAGATATAGAGAAAGCAAATTCATTGACCACGGCGGGAGAAGCTATCCTCTCTTACATTCTTTTATCTATCCAGTCAGCCTCCAGTTGAGACAGCCTGTGCCCTGAGGTGTTGGGGGCCCCTTGGTGAGGTTACAGAGGACTAGACTAGCGCCCACCTGGGGAACTGCCTCTGGCCCAGGCCTTTTGCTGCCAGACCCCTGCCCAAGTGATGGACACTAAAACAGGCGCTCGGTACAGGCCACGATGACTTAGAACTAATTAGGGGAGACTTTGAAAGAATAACGTCACTGAAAACCTCAGAGCTGGACTAAAAACAGAATCAGCATTGATACTGTTAGCAAAGGTCCATGTGGAAGAGCCAGAGGGCCAAATATCTATTTTTGAAAAGAACTTGGAAGCCGTACAAAACATGCTGGGTGGCTTTTCTTTCCATTTGGGAGATTAGATGCTCATCTTACCAGAAGACTGAATGTCCCAAATGCCAGGACTTCTCACGACTTGTGACTTTAGTTCTATGTACACCACTGAGCTGTCACGTTTTCCATTTTAGCGATGTCGAGCTACCTCTTTATCATTAAATATGAACTACCTGAAGTAATCAGAGCGTTCATGGGACTTGAAGAAAATACCGGGTATGTCTTACGTTCTCTCTGTAACATCTGTTGACTCATTCTCCTTGGGTCTTTTCTGATCCTGATTTTTTCTTTTTCTTTCTTTCTTTCTTTCTTTCTTTCTTTCTTTCTTTCTTTCTTCTTTCTTTCTTTCTTTCTTTCTTTTTCTTGAGAGAAAGAGGGGTGGGGAGGGGCGAAGGGAGAGGGAGAGAGAGAATCTTAAGCAGGCTCTATGGCCATCATGGAGCCCAAAGCAGCGTCCCATCTCACGATGCTGAGATCATGAATCAAGCGTTGCACGTATAACCAACTGAGCCCCCCGGGTGCATCCTAATATTCTTGCCGCTCTCTCTTTCAGAGAATGGTACCTCAATGGCAACTACCTCGTCATATTTGTGTCTCTTGGAATCATTCTTCCACTTTCTCTTCTTAAAAACTTAGGTAAAGTCATTTTTAATTTTTATTTTCATTTCATATTCTAATAGGTAAGCCAATTGTAGATACCATATTCACCTTCCAGAATTTCTCTGCTAACTTTTAGGTTACCTTGGTTATACCAGTGGATTTTCTCTTACCTGCATGGTGTTTTTTGTCAGTGTGGTAAGTGTTATATTGACACGATCCCTGTAGGTTGGTGAGCATGAGACACTTAGTCTCTGAATTAGTGTCCTCGTTTTTGTTCAAGCACTTCACTAGCATGAAATTCTTCTTGCATCATAAGCCATTTTCTTGCATTCTAATTTGGAATGGGGAAAGGACGGTCATGAGTTTAGAAATAGTCGCGTTAGAACGACAAGGCTGTGGCTAATAGTGTGTTCAAAGCACACTGGATGTATATTTGGACAAGAGGAATCCTTCGAGCAGTATGTGACAATGACCTACCATTTAGAAAGGTGGAGGAAGAAGTGAAGAGTCCAAGAAGAGAAATGAGTAGGCTATAGAATTAGCCACATCAATCTGCCATCTTCTCCTATACATTCTACCCGTGAAAAGAGGGCGACCCCAGTGGAATTAAAGAAGAAATCCTTCTTCCCACTGCCCTCACTCCCCACCAAAAGGGAGATTTTTTTTTTTTTTTGTAAAATCATGGATGCCAAAGTATATACAGCATTTCCCTAAAAAGACAAAGGGGGAGAGGAGAATTTTTGATAACCCTTATTTATTTTAGTTTGAAGAACTAAGATGAAATGTAGCAAGGCAATGATCACCTTTCTCACAAAAGAATATGAATGACACTTAAGATGGATGCACGCAAAATACTGTCCTGTTGACTCTCAGGGCCACCATCGTTCCAACCCTTTCCTCAGGGCAGACGCTGGAGGGAGTCTCCCTTGTCCATTGGTCTAAAAGGAACCCTCAGCAGAGGCCCCGACCTCTACCCCGTAAGCTACATATATGGATTTTGGTTTCATTGTTTTCCTCAAAAGGCTGATTTTATTTTATTTTTTTTTTAATGGCTGGGCCTAGGTGATTTACAAGAAATTCCAAATACCCTGCCCTCTGCCCGTCCTGGATCACAATGTTGGGAATCTGACACTCAACAATACACTTCCGGTGCACCTGGTAATGCTGCCTAACAACTCCGAGAGCAGCGGGGTGAACTTCATGATGGATTACACGCACCAGAATCCCGCAGGCCTAGACGAGAACCAGGCCAAGAGCTCTCTTCACGGCAGTGGGGTAGAGTACGAGGCACACGGTGATGACAAGTGTCAACCCAAATACTTTGTGTTCAACTCCCGGGTAAGTGAGGAGCCGAGTCATACAGCCGAGTCTCTGCTCGCCAGCGGACGTGGTTGGGGACGGCCGTCGGTGCCGGAGCGCTACACCGGCGCTGTTCTCTTTGTTTTTCAGACGGCCTACGCGATCCCTATCCTAGCATTTGCCTTTGTGTGCCATCCCGAGGTCCTTCCCATCTACAGTGAGCTTAAAGAGTAAGGCAGCCCTAATGCTAGCGTTCCGATTTGTTTTGAAAATGTGCTCATATGGTCAAAGGGGCTTTATACGGAAGCATGGTTAATGGCTTTTTCTCCAGAGAAAGTTCGTGGTACATACCGCTCATCAGGGATGTACTTTAACCAACAGGTGTGACTCAGCCCCCACACTGCACTACCTTATCTGCTTCCTTCTCTCCTATTTCTCCATCCTATTGGTCCACAAGAGGGCTTTAGGGCAGGGGGAGGAGGAGCCAATGGCTAGTAGAATTTGAGCAGGCATGAGGAATTTGAATTTGAATTTTGCTGGGAATGATATCACTTCAGCCAGAAATGACCATACCCATGAAGACCAAAAATTATGGTTAAGATTGCCTGGCTAAGCCATTGATGTCACTTGTGGTCAGTCCCTAACCCTTGTCTAGAAGACATTCACCGTGAGGATGTGCCAAAACCCGGCTTCACTGTCTTATGGGTACAGCGTAGTCTTCAGTGTCTTATGTGTACTGGCTAGCCAATCTTGTTTCTTCTAGCTGAAATTCTATGATTCATTAAGAGTCTTTTCCCTTTGAGGTTGGTGACATCTACTTAGGTCTGAAATACGCCTGAGCCCACTAGCACAGTTTTCCCCTTTATCTTTAGAGAAGGGTTTCCTATAATACTTCTCAATTTATTTAATCCAGGTACCAACAACCTCACTCTTCATTCTCTATAAATAGCAACAACTTGCTTCACAAATTCTGATTTACCTTATAAGAAATTTCTGGAATACTTTCAACTATTTTGATGTCTTTGGTTTACTTGGAAAAAATCACATGTAGCAGTTACTCTACACTCGATTTTAGCTGAAGATCAAGAAGTGATAGTAGTCATTTCTGAGGCCTGACAATTGGCCTTAAGCAGCTGGGTGCTCTCCAGAATGGTTTCCAGAGCTGTCCAGGCTTCCTGGTAGTCTGGACTCATGAAAGTTGTGCTTTGCTGATTCTAGTAGGTTTGTGTCCTCATTCAGCCCATCTCACTGTGAAATATGAAAGCTTTCTACATTAGGAGCCAGTCTGATCTTTATGTTATTACATTCTTGAATACTCAGTAGACAAGTATATTTATCAACACAAAATAAAACAGCCTTCTAGGAAAACGGTTGTCCCTAAGACTGAAGGAGTGGCGTTTAAGAAAAATGGAAACAGGGGCACCTGGGTGATTCAGTCAGTTAAATATCTGACTCTTGCTTTCAGCTCAGGTCATGATCTCAGGGTCATGAGATGGAGCCCTGTGTCGGGCTCTGCCCTCAGCGGGGAGTCTGCCAGAGATTCTCTCTCCCTCTCCCTTTGCCCCTCCCCCTGCTTGCGTTCTCTCTCTCTCTCTCTCTCAAATAAATACATCTAAAAAAAAAAAAAAGAAAAAAATGGAAACAAATTTAAATTATAAAAAGTGATACTTTCACGAGTTAAAAAAAAAAAAAACACAACCCACAAAGCTTGGTGTTTACTTTTCAGTCGGTCCCGGAGGAAGATGCAAACGGTGTCGAATATTTCCATCACGGGCATGCTCGTCATGTACCTGCTGGCTGCCCTCTTTGGCTACCTGACCTTCTACGGTACGTCGCGCTGTCAGTCATTCTCTTTGTGCAGATGCTAGTTGCACTGATCGTTAACCGGGTAGGTAGAATTCTCTTAGTTGCCTTCTCTAAGCGGCACGGTCTCTAGTACACATCATCCATCAGCAGCCTCGTCACTTGACCTAAGAAAACGGGACCTGAACCAGCGGGGCCGACAGTTTACACCCATTTGTGAATTCACACATATTTTATAAAAACCAGCCCTCATTTAAATGATTTTCCCTCAGGGCTAGATGATCTTTCTTTAGCTTGACTCCCGAGGCCATCTCAAGCTAGAAGCAATGGCTGTGAGTCCAACTGTATATTGTAAAGCTCTTCTGGTAGAATAACTAACTACCAAACAAGTGGTAGGAAAAGTACAAAGTCCTAGAGTTGGAACCTGCTTTTTGTTCACCAGGCAAGTGGAATCTGGGGGCTTGGAGCCTTAGGCAAGTTTGCTGGCTCATCCCGTTCTATTCCGTTAGAGTGAACGGTTTCCCGAAAATAGACGACATGAGAGAATCCCCTTCAGTCTGGGAATGCACTACCAAAAACGAAGGAAAGCAGCTATGGACACATTCGATTATGCCTAGAACAATTTCCCTATGGCGTCTTAATGGACACATTAATCCTACAAGAAGTCGGACTGTTACTGCCTTTCGGCCCTGTAAACATATTTCAGGGATTCTAACATTGAACCGTTGTCACTAATCAATGTTAGCAACGTAAATCTACCTTTTATATAAACCTCTAACTTTTTTGTTTAGTTTTGTTTTTCCTGATTCAGTAAACTAGATTGATTGCAAGACAAATTGTGGAGGAAGAGACCGGGGAGGAGGCACCATTTACTTGGGGTTTTTTCCATTTGACTAATATTTGGCTATTAACCAAGCACTCACTTTAGACTGGGCATGAACTCTTTGTTGGATTGTGAATTAATAAAAGTCAGATCGATACCACGGAAGGTATTTTTACCACCCCCCCCAACTCGTCTGCCTCGGAGGGGAGTGAGGAGGAAAAAACAAAACAAAACAAACTACATCTGATTCTATAAGCATCTCCATGTCATTTGTATCTGGAATTCTGAGTGAATATGGTTTCTAGGTGGGTGGCATTTTAATCTTAGATCAATATTCATTAAGAGACCCTGTAAAAATCATGCAAATTCATCCTTGCATGTAACTTATATTGACTCTAAGGAGTTTCATAAGACAAGCAAAAGCTTGAAAAAAAATTCCAAAAGTCTGTATCAGCGTCATGATGGAGTCGGAATTGTTGAACTTGAGACAAGAGATAGAGTTCATTTGTCCTAAGGTTTCCATACTAGGTTCAGAGAAGCTGCATCAAAGCTCCCTGGGCAGGTGGGAGTGGGGGGTTGGTGGCAGGATGTGAGGGACAGGCTGGTGGGGCTTGGCCCTTTCACCCCCTTCCACCGGAGCACCTCAGCCTGTCACGTCTTTTGCGAGGCTTCCGTACAGCAGAGAGAGACTTATCACGAAGCAAATGAGCCAGAGAGGAACCTTCGTAATTTGATTCTGGCTTCTGCAACTCCATAAGCTTCAGGGCTCCCTTGTTCATTTGAAGAAGCGTCGCACCACTAACAAGCTCAGAGACAGGAGTAAACAGAGGTGTCCAGATTCCCACAACTGGGTTTTTTTTCCCCCCATTTTACTGTGTTCCCTTTGTAAAATGTTCCTGTTGGTATCGACTTGACACACCAAGTGAACCCATTCTCTTCCTCTTTGTAGGAGAAGTTGAAGACGAATTACTACATGCTTACAGCAAAGTCTACACATTCGACACCCCTCTCCTCATGGTTCGCGTGGCGGTCCTCGTGGCAGTGACGCTAACGGTGCCCATTGTCTTGTTCCCAGTAAGTACATGAAACTTTGATGGAAGAATCCTGCTGAACCTCCTGGATTAGTACACATGTTCCCATTTGATATGGATTTCATTATAATGTGCGTGTTTGCAAGTGCAATGCCTGAAGACGTTATTTTTATACAGCACTTTGGAGCCGTTTAAAATGGACAATTTAATATGTAGATACAACAAATATTCTTAGATGTTAAACACTTCTAAAATATAGGAGGGAAAAAATCACCAAGTGTATTCCTATATTCATTTTCCAGCTTTATTGAGGTCAGAGTTTATTGTTACAAACTCAGGATCTGCTTTTGGAATTTGAGCCTATCTTGTGGGTTAGTAAGAATGAGTAGGAGTTCATAGAGCTTCTGAAACTTGAAAGCCAAAATACATCACTTTTCAGTTCATTGTGTTTTCACCAGTTCTGAAGGTATTTCATCCCCCCGCCCCAGTGTGTTGTGCTGCGGTAACATTCAAGAGTCGCCTTCATCCAGTTCCTTGAAGACCAATGAGAAGGGGAATCCTCTTAAGTAAATTACGTGCGAGAACTAAAGTCCTTGAAAAAGAGTTTTATTATGCATCATTTAGCTTTTCTACGACCCCCAAAACTGACACACGTCCTCTGCCAGACTCACACTGGGAACGCCCCTTCTTGGCATTTGCCTTTGGCGTCACTGGTTCTGAGACCACAGAGGAGGGCTGGTTGAAGAGATTTGGGCTGCGTGAGTTAAAACCACCACCTGTGGATAAACACAGGTCTGCATTCTCCTGCCAACTCTTCTCCTTTCATAAACACTGAATTTACTCATTCATTTTAGGGGGGAAAACAGGCGACCTAGTAACCAGCACCATCCTGTACAGAATGTTCCATACAGCGCCCAGCGTAGGAGGACGACTCCTATAATGACACTGTGGTCACTTTAAATGCAGCTTGTGTGCTGAAATATTTTTTGACACATTCCTTTTTCATGAGTGCATGAAATCAGATCCTTATTACCAGGAGGGCTAATATTTTACTCTTAAATAATATCTTGCCTCTCATGTGTCTGAAAGTATTTCAAATGCCATGCACACAGCTTTAGCCTAAAATCAGCCCTACCGTGGGTACAAGGCAGAAGACAGCTGTAGACAGAAAGTGTACCATAGGGTAAAATTTCTAAGCAGACAGCGTCTCTGAGGAAAGAATGTCGAAAGCCCTTCTTTCTGTGTGTAAAGCTATCACTGACTAATTTTTGGCGCACAGTAGGCACTCCTATCATTATTGAATCAAAGTAATTTATTAAAGAAGTCTGTTCTGTGCTTCTGTATGGTTTTACTCATAAGCCCTAAATATAGTGCTTTCACGTTGTGGTCTCGGTAGACTAATGGACTTGGCCGTGGTCATGCGGCTCGTCAGTCACAGTTGACTCCTGCAGTGCTCCTGGCAGGACACTGAAGCCTGGGGTCAAGATAATGGGAAGTGGAGGTCAGCCTTTCATCCACTGATGGTCATTTCACCTCAACATTTAAAATCTAGAGCTCCCCATAGAAGTTCTTTCTCTCATGACAGATAAGGCACTGGTATAAGTCAGACCATCAGGAAGAGTAGTAAGAAACATCTCCCATGAGATAGTCCTTAGAATCAAAACTGACTATGAGAACCAAATTTCAGAAAAATAACTGTTATCCTTAAGAATTTTCACCCAACGTTAACATTCATGAAACATTTTGCACGTAATTCTGTCTTTGACCTTAGTGTTACCCTGAGCTCATCTGTGTAAGTGCCCGCCTTCTCCCCCTGGGTTCAAAGTCCTGGAGGTTAAGGATGTGCACAGGGACTGGCCCGGAGCTCAACAATGGCTGCCAAGAAAAATGGTCTCCAAAGGAATCTTGCCTTTTCTGGAGATGCATAACTGCCTTTTCTGGCAAAAGCAGAGGCTGTTCCCCTTGCTGCCATTTGCCATGAATTTCAGTTTGGGTGAGGATCTGCTAAATGAGCCAAGCCTCCATGGGTATGATGGAGAGTATAAAAGTGAACGTGGAGGGCAAAAAAAAGCCTCCTCGACCCGGTCAAACCCACAGGGCTACGTTCAGACGCTTCCCCCTGAAGTGCGAGAAGTTGAGGTGTTTGTTCCTTCCCATTTACAGCCAAGACTTTCAACATGTCCAACACCGAGTCCTGCACAGCAGGGTTCTCCCGAGGCTTTCTTTGAATTAAGAAGCTCTTGACCAATAAGAAATTTATTTACTTCGCTTTGCTATCCCCACATACAAATAATAAAAACAAACAAAACCTACTCTATTAGGATAAAAATCTCTCAGTTGTAGGTATAATTTTATATTCTACTTCTTTCAACAAATGGTAAGTGGGCTCTTTTTCTTAGGAGCCCAAGAAGAGACAACAAGGCTGTTGCTGTTGGTGGCTAGATGGATTTTCCTTGGATTATTCCATTTATTATCTTTATTTTCTGCAGTTAGGTCAGTTTTTTTCTTCTTAATCAAAGACACATATTGAGTACAAAAATGATTATCGAACAAATGAATAAATGAAGTGAATTGCTTTTTCACTGGTGTCCCAACATTTCCGTTTCCAGTGTTGGGGTGCTGGTGGTATGGGCAGGGCTGTCCATTATGGGACTGCACCTCCAGCCCAAAGACTGTGAACACCATTTTCAGCTTGTGCTTCCCTTTATGCAGTAAAGTTCACACATCACATGAAAAACAGAAAACCAGATAATCCTGATGAGTTTATCAAGAACACAGACTCACGTTCCATTTGCCACACCTTGAAAAAATAAAATCACATCTCAGGTTCTCTAGATACTTCTATTTTATTTTACAACAGTGAGACCATTCTTTTCATCGATTCTGCCTTCAGATCCCCCATTCGATACAGGCATAGAAATATGGCAGACGTTGCGTGAACTGGAATAGAGGAGTGATCCACAGCTATTTCCGACGCTCTGATCTTAAGCAGCCTTACAAAGTGAAACTGTGATTCACTTCTAAACGATAGGTTGATTTTTTTTTTAAGAGTTAAGACCTAACGAAGGTTCCCACTTTTACTCTGCCTCTCATTGGGTCCCCGGGTTAGAACATAGCACCCCCTCACAGACTCCTATTCTGAATAGGCTCTCTGGAAGTAACATGTTTTTTTCTAGAGCTGCCAAGGACCTTTCTGGAATCATTCTGGGTCAGAGGCCATGGCCGTTGCTACGGCCTCCCCCCACCCAACAGCATCTGACCCACATTTCCAGGTTCTTATCAGTTTGTGTCAGTAGAGAAAAGGCACTTAGATAAGTGGAACAGCAGGCAGTGCTTTGTGGGTGACAGGCCAGACTCCCTCACTCCCGACGTAGGTAAACAGAGCTGCAAGGACCTATTGATCCAGGCTCAGCTCGCAAGGCAGCATTTTCACAGAGAATGACCAGCAAGTTTTCTTCTATTCTCTTCCGCCACCACCTCCCACCAGCCGCAGCCCGCCGTGGCCCAGTTTGCCGTCTTAGCCTTCCTAGGAAATGCACTGGCAGCGCCATATGCCTTCAGTTCTGCTGGGGATTTTGCTCTTTCTCTGCGGTGAGGAGCCAGCTCTCGCCATCTTGGTTCCTGTAAGCCTTCCGTACTCTTCCATCATCAGGCCAAACCCTCGTCTCTCCGGGAGCCATGAGACCGTGGGAAACTGCCTTCACATTCCGGGACCCTGTCCATACAGGCTTACCTCTAACTCAGCCTCTTGACTTAAGAGTATTACTTTAACCAAAGACAAAAAAAGCACATAGGTACGACCCCCGCCTGAAAATAATCTGCATTCTTCTTGTGCATTCTATGCGCTTAGCACTTTCAGACAAATCCTTAAGCCGTGTGGACGTATCGTAGAAATCTCATTTTTAAGCCTAATGAGACCAGTTTGGACAAGACTGACTAAGCACGAATCGTGGATCACAATGGAGAAATGATGGGCAGCTGGGGAAAATGCTCTCCAACCATTTGCTTTCTTCAGCCGACTTTTCAGAGCGAGTTTCATAATTTTCACTAATCCAATTTTTAAAATCCTTTACAAAGTCACTTTTAAACCATTTCCAGAGACTCTCTGGTTTGCCATTCTGGAAATGAAATTGCTTTTGAAACCTAAACAGATGGCTTTAATTTTTGGTGGAGCGGTATGAAAGGAATGTCCCATTAGACACTACAAGCGATTCAGCTCGAAGTTTTTGTCGTGCACACATGTGTTTCTAAATGTATTTTACATTTTCTCTCTCAAATGAGTTCCCATCTCTCCACCAGTAAGAGATTTCAGAAGTAAAATTTTAAGTGAAAAACCATCCCCAGCATTTCTAAAAATGTGAAGTCCTAGCTTAACTGAGGTGCTCACTTACTGAAAAGCCAATAGACTAATTTCACCAAGTCAAAAAGTGTCCTCTAAAAGATTCCAAAGATAAGAGTATTTTCCACTTTGCTAAGCTGTCCAAACATGAAGGGCATTCCCTCTACCCACAAGGATCCTTTTATCTGGTTACAGCACAGTGACTTGAAAGGCCGCTACAAACAGAGCCTCTTTTGACCCTTCACCTACTTACTGTAGCTGCCGAAATCGGGCTAAGTCTGTCAAGGCTCCGGAAGGGAGGGAAGGGATTTGTTCTGTTCAATTTAATTCAACACTTATTGAGTGCCTGCTGTGTGCAAGCCACCAAACTAGAAACTTTCAAGAATGTTAAAATTATTAGGTCCTACTCTTTGCTTTTTGTACATTTATAATCTCTAATTGGGAAGGGGGCAGGTAAAAGGGGAAAAAAGAGAGAGGAGTAGATACAAAGAGTATCATATTTTTAAAAAACATTATGTGGCAAAATGTTAAATACAATGCCAAACCGAAAAAAAAATAAAACAAAAAACCAAACATAGATTTGTAAAAATCCTGTTCATGAGCAGTGTAACAAGACACGTTTAGAAATCAACCAGGGTTTTCCCGTGTCCCTGAATTCTATGTCTTACCTGTTATTTCATCTCTTTCTGAGATTATTTTTAAGAAAAAAATCTGAAAGCTGAGAAAGCGAGCACAAGGAAAATACTCTCTCAAACACATGTCAGCATCAAGGTTGCATAATAATATCAATGTACTTAATAACCGACCTGTACACTTAAAAATGGATAAGATGGTAAATAATATGGCTATTATGTGTATTTTACCACAATAATGAAATTTCGGAAGATAAATCAACACTGAGATCTTTTTTGGGAGAAAAAGGAAAAATGCAGAAGATGCTTTAGAGAGACAAGAATATTTGAAATTGTAGATAAAATCAACTTTGAACTTTCTTGTTGCAGATTCGTACATCAGTGACCACACTCTTGTTTCCCAAAAGACCCTTCAGTTGGATAAGACATTTCCTGATTGCAGCCATACTTCTCGCACTGAATAATGTTTTGGTCATCCTTGTGCCAACTATAAAATACATCTTTGGATTCATAGGTAAGTTTGAGAACAGCTTTTATTTAGTCAACTCCAGCTGATACCTCCTTAAAGGGTGGACAGGGAGCCGGTGGATGGGAGGTCAAGGATCCCTGGTCCATCTTAGGCTCATGGGATTCCTAGTAGCCAAGCCAGGCTCCAGCTACTCCCCTCCCCTCCCTCTCGGGTGACTCTGGAAGTTATTCATAGGATCAGAAAAAACCTTAGTGGTCACCTAGTCCAGCTGCCTTTTCTGACAGATGAGGAAATTGATCCCCAGAGAAGTGAGGTCATACACAGCGTCTCCACCCACCCCCCCCAATCCAAAAGTCAAGCGTTCCTATGAAACCTTTTGTAAGCCTAAAAGACTTAAAACAAAGAAGCAATTACCATTCATTTATATGGAAAAAAAATTTTTTTTAATGTTTATTTTAAATATTTTATTTATTTGACACAGAGAGAGAATGAGAGCGAGCACAAGCAGGGGAGTGGCACAGGGAGAGGGAGAAGCAGGCTCCTGCTGAGCAGGGAGCCTGATGCGGGGCTCGATCCCAGGACCCGAGATCATGACCTGAGCCGAAGGCAGACGCTCAACCGACTGAGCCACCCAGGCGCCCCGTATATGGAAAAATTTTTGAGCATCCCAGACACAAAAGTAACCTCCTTGGGCTTTTCTGATACGTTAGGATACAGATTGGTAACAAATGCAGAAAATAAAGGGAGATAAAACAGATCTTCAGACATAGTTCCAAAGCTATGACAGCTTAATGCTGAGATGGAGTGCAGCTCCCAGGGAAGGAGCTTGGTGATAGCACTCTCTCTGCTCAGGGGGCGCTGCCTCTATTCATGCGCACTGCAAATCAGAGTCTGAATGCTATTTTCATTTTTTGCCCTTTTTTTCTGGAAAGGCAAAAATCCTCTTCAGATTTCTTTCAGTTAGCAAAAATGGGTACTAATGTAGGTCTTTCCTAACAGCGAAGTGGCATGACGTGAACTTTCAAAATTGGGGAATACCTGTGACTTGGAATAGATTCGGGCTTTGGATTTAGGTCTTAAAGCTGCATCAGAAAGTAAGGAAGATAGAAAGAAAGCATCCTGTCGGTATAATCTAAGTTCTGTCAGGATCAACTGAGCGTTGATGGCTATCGTTGGATGGTAGAGGACGTTGGTCTTTTAAAGCATGTTCTCTTAACTGTGTAGTCTATTAATCTAGTTTTCATCTCCTGATTTGAAGGATTACTCAAATTTTAACTACAATATAAAAATTTTTTAAAATCAGGTGTAACTTGCAAAGTTAGAAGTGCACAGGAAGCAAGGATAGGTGTATTGAATACAATCCAAAATGGTGATATTTTAGATTTAGTGGGTTAAATAAAACATATTATTAAAGTTAAAAAAAAAAGAAGTGCATAGGAAGGGCATGTGATGAGCTCAGCTTCCTTAGTATGTGTTTATGTATCAATTTCCTATGAATTTTTAACAGGAGGCCTTTTTAATGGTTATTGTAGATTATGTGCACTTAGGATGCAACGGTGACGTTAGTTATATTTTAATTTTCTTGATAACCAGATCTTCTTTGAATAAGCAACCAAGACGAGGTGACGGTACTTTTAGTGCTAAGATTAGGGCAGCATTAGATTTGGTTTTATTCAAGTGCATGACCTTGGGTCTCTGCCTTGCTGAGTAAGACACTGACCTGTCCTGTGCTTCTCTCCTCAGGGGCTTCTTCTGCCACTATGCTGATCTTCATTCTTCCAGCAGTGTTTTATCTTAAACTCGTCAAGAAAGAACCGCTTAGGTCGCCACAAAAGGTCGGGGTAAGTAAGGCTTGCAATTTCCCCTTTTTATGCTGCTCTTCGACTACTTCGAGTAAAACAGAAAATAAGTAATTCAAAAAAATTGATGAACGAGAACCAAAAATCAGATGGGCTGGAACTCTAGTGGAGGGAAAGAGGGGTGGATTTCTGGTACTGAGATGATTCCAGGACTTCCTCCCTTCATATCATCAAGTATCTTGTGTTGAGTCCTTCCTCCCTGTCAAACACTAATGGACCTACACGTGTACCGGTGTCCACCACCAAGACGGCAGCACTATCTACGGGAAATTAGGTGGGAAGGAATTAGGCTCCCTGGCAGTGTTATGACTAGTAGGTTTGAATTATTTCATATCTGTTAGGTTGGTCAGGTCAAAAGAAAAGATGTTGCTTTGTTTCCCCCTCCAGAGTACCTTGGTGTGGATGGAGATCCAGAACAGAATTATCCCTTTTCTAGTTAACCTCTTTAGATCTAAAATATAATCTTCGTAAACTAGAGCATATTTCCTTTCTAAAATGATGCTATAGAAACATATGCCAGAAATAATTGTTTTTCCAGTAATTAAATATTATCAATGACTATTTAATAAAGTCTCCCACTTAAGGCTTAAGAGCAAAGCTTTTTCATGAGTTACGCTGAATTTTGCCTGAGAGTCATTCGCCCCTCAGGACTGTTCAGGGACTTCACAGCAGTTTGGTATCAAAAGTTCCTCCCGTCACCTCACCCCTGAGCTCCTACCTTCTTTAGTCCATCTTGCTTGGACTTTTAAGCAGTGTGAGTGACCTTGGCAGATTACTTGTCCTGTTCGTGACCCATTCCGAGTTTGAACAGATGTCAAAATGAGTAAGAGTGTCTCCTAGATTCTTTCTAGTGAAAAAGCTTTTAGCTGTTGCTTCCTCAGGTATAGAATGAGGAGGCTGATCTGAGCGGTAATATAAAGGCCTCTTCTAGTATTGTGTGTAGACACGCCCCCCCCACACACCCCCATGCTTCTTTTTTAAGGAATATGCAACATAGATTAGGCTTTTGTTTTGATTTGTTTGCTTTATAAAATTGACTCCTATCATATATACTATGATACGCAGGTCTGGGACCTGCCCTTTTCCACCTGAAAGCTTGTGAGCGCACCCAATGTCATCAAATCTTTTTCTGTCACTTGATTTTTAAAGATTACAGGGCATTCCATCATTCTGATGTACCGAATCAACCATTTCTCTATTTTGAGGCTTTGGGTTAAATCTTTCCATTGGATTCACCCTCTTTCCCCAACTCGGGTTCTAAACTCACTGAACTGCTAGGCACCGACCTCTGAGCTATAAGAATAATACAATTCAATATGCCAATCAGATGGCTGCCTTAGGTAAACAACTTGTAAGAGCAAATACGGTTTCTGTGTGCCCTAACAAGTTCTCTCTGATTGACAGGCTTTGATTTTCCTTGTGGTTGGAATCATCTTCATGATTGGAAGCATGGCGCTCATCATAATTGATTGGATTTACAATCCCCCAAATTCCAAGCATCACTAACCCAAGGAAAAATACTTTTTCTATTGGAAATGGTTGCAAATTATGCTGCAAAAGACATTTGAGTTCTATTGATTGGAATGTTATTCATAGGAAATAACAGGAAGATTCCAAAGATGTTTATAGTAACATCACCAGGCGCCTGCGGAAGAGAAGAAGCATCAATTTTGTCAAGAATGGCTGTCTGTGTGTTTAAAACGAGCGGTGCGCATTGCTACCCGCGTTCTCCTAGAAAAGTGTGAGAGGATGTATTTCTGCTGTTTGGTCATCAGAGAATACCCTCCCCCTCCCCCCCAAAATCACCAAGTACTTGTATTCTCAGAACATCAAACAAAAATGCCCTGGTGGCGAAGCTATCTAACTGCTTAATGCCTTCCCCCAATCCAGCACCCAGTGCTCTGCGCTTATTGACTAACAGAGGCAAAGGCAGGTCTTTCGAGCTGTCCCTGTAAGGTACATGACCAGACAGCAGTCTAGAACATCTTACTGTCAACAGTAAAAGAATACGTTGCCCGTTTTGTTTGTGACATTGAATGAGAGACGTCTTTGTTTAGGAGACTTTTGGCAAATATTAAGACAGCTGACTATACACAGGCAGACCTCGTTTTTCTGTGCTTGACTTTACTGTGCTTAGCAGATATGGAGGGTTTGGGGTTTTTTTGCAAATTGGTTCGCAGCAACCTTGCGTGGAGCACCATTTTTCCAACGGCATCTGCTCCCTTTGTGTCTCAGTGTCACATTTTGGTAGTTCTCACGGTATTTCAAACTTTTTCATTATCATATTAGTGATGGTGATCTGTGATCAGTGATTAAGACTCGCTGAGAGCTCAGATATGGTTAGCGTTTTTTAGCAATAAATTATGTACTTTTTTAGACATAATAGTACTGCACACTTCGTAGACTGTAGCATAACCTTTTGTAGGCACTGGGAAACCAAAAAGTCTATTTGACTCGCTTTCTTGCAATATTTGCTGTATCGCGGTGGTCCGGAACTGAGGCTGCCGTCTCCAAGGTATGTCTGCATGTCTCAGGAGTTGTCCCTGCAAGGTACATGCGTGAGTGATCAGACACCAGGCTAGAACACCTTATTGTCGACAGTAAAGGAATGTTTTGCCCATTCTGTTTGTGACATTGAATGAGTGCCTTCTTCGTTCGATTTTTTTTTTGTTAATGAACGTTAAAACATCTTACTACACAGAGAGAGGGGCTGTAGTTAAATTACAGAGCAACAACAGAAATCATGCTTATTGCTAAACTGCCTGTCCTGGAAACATTTGCTTTTCAATATTATTCCTAGTCCTCTTGTCATGCTTCTGTCATGGAACAATGCTCTCCCTCTCGTCTTCCACTGGCATCCAGAAGTTTTAGACAGACCACTATTCGCGTGGGGCTACTTTACCCAGTATTGTTTGATACATTTTTATTTGATAAACATTCAGTGCAGGAAACTGTGATCGCTATATGTTTATGTATATAATCTTATTCTGTAGTCATCAGAATTTTACTGTATGGTACGTTTGGTTTTTATTTTGTACATGTGTAGTTTTCTCTCTTCACGGTCAAAATGTTTATACTATTGAGGGTGGGGGCAGGGAATTAAGTTGATGGGCTCAAAAATCCATGTGTACGTATCTGTTTATTGGGGATATTTTAAATTTGAAACCTAAGTTATATATAGTTCAGTAATGCTCTCCAATGTTTACCATAATAACACAATCATCTACAAGAAAATAAGTTCCTTGTTTGCAAAGAGTTATCAATGTGAAGGTTGTTCTTTTAACTGAGCATGTCTAAAATAGGATTTAGTTCATTCTGGCTTGCACTCATTGGTCATTTAACACAACGTTAAATGGCTCTCCGTAAAAATACAGAGAGATGCAAACTATATGCTTGCTCACTTCTGCAATACCCTTACATGAAATGGGTTTAAAACTAGCACTTGCTGCCCAGAATTTCTGGAGTTTGCCACCTTTCCCCCCACCAAGTCGTAGCAACATTTATGGTATATTTTTATATTTTAGTAAAGCCAAGTATGAAATACAAGTATCATACCAGTATAATATTAAATCGTATTTCAATAGTTGCTTTGGAATGTGCCTTAAGAAAATATACATTCGTTTTATGTATCATTTTCTAGAGGCATAATACTGTCAAATGGTGCACTTTGCTATGGAAATTGAGCATTACTAGAAACTATCATAACTTTTGAGTCATTATTGGAAAATACTTGCCAATACTTGTCTTTCAAGATAGGTTTCCATTTACGTTCACCTAAAGAGTGTATGAAAATAGAAAGTGGAAAAGGTACCTTCTGAGTGTTAAAAACAGGTTTAATCTGAATGGATTTAAATGTAAATATCAAAGATTAAGTCAAAAAAATTGGGAAAGTATAAAATCTGTATATATTTTGAATGCTTTACACCTTTGAAATGACTAACTTGAAAATATCAACCTCTGTAATTATACAGACATTCAAGAGCAATACTACCGTGCCAAATAAGGAAGCACCGTTTTCTTTCTCACGGCCATTTCCAGGACTAGAGCTCACACAGACTGCAGGGCAGACTCACATATGGTATCTTGTACTGGTTAATTTAACCCCATTTATGAACAGATGAAACTTTTATTTTCTTATTTCATTTATAAGATGGTTCAATGTACTGGGAGGCTTTTTTTTTTATTACAGAAAGTGTATATTGGTATATAATAAATGAACTTTTCAAATGACTCTGATTTGCTTTTCTTTCTATTGTTGAAGGTTGTAAATTATTTGTGCATGAAAAACATTTCAAATCTAAATACAGTCTTTCGTCTATTGGCATATGTTCCATTTTCGTAGTTCCTCTTGGCACATAACTAACCTTTACAGCTGTCGAAGAAAAATAGTCACCATCTTATTTTGGCAAAATACACAGCTAATCCTCAATCATTTTCATTTATATCATCACATACATACCTCCTAGGATGGATATGGGAAAATGTGTCTCTATGGTTAAGTAGGGAGAATTCACTTGGGAAGGAAAAAGAATAGAAGAAATATGAAAGTAGTCGAATAAAGACATGGAAGACATGGAAGAAGGGAAGCAACGTGGGAGTGCAGAGGATTGGGTCAAAACCGACAGGTGGTGGGACTGACGGGTTGTGTGCTTGACTTTCTAAGAAAATTCCAAGTAGCTCTCCAAAGGGTTTCCACCATTTTCATTTTCACCAAGAATATATATGGGCTCCAGTTGTTTCACAGCTTTGCCAACACTGGGCATTGTACTGTATAGCCTTTCCAGTGGGTGGGAAATGGTAGCTCTTTGTGATTTTCATTTCCACTTCCCTGGTGACTAGTGTCGGAAATTTTTCATTCCATTTCCAAATGACCGTTCCGGTTTCCTTTGTGAGATGCCCATTCCAGTCTTTCACCCATTTTAAGAATGAGGTTGTTTGTCTTTTTATTGTGGACGTGTCAGTTCTTTATATATTCTGGACATATGTCCTCTGTCAGATGGCAAATATATTTCCTCAGGCTATGACATGCCTACTCATTTGCTGAAAGGTATCTTAATTCTGTCTTTCTGGGGCCATGGCTCTGCAATTCCTGTCTTACGGAGATAAAATTAATTAGGGTGGTATTGTTATAATTCATGTTTAGATTTTCAAATGTGGAGAGTAAGTCTTCTTTTTCTCTTTTGTGGGGTGGGGGTGGGTAGTAGGTTTTCTTGCCTGGTGGTGAGCTTTTATTGAATATATGTGAATATAGTTCTTGTTTTATAAGTTACAGGTAATTGACTAAAAATAACCTTTGCTGAGTCACCTTGACTCTTGGTTAGGAGACCTAGTACTACTTAGATAGGCCCAGGACCTCAAAACCCTGTGTGGCTCCTTGTAATCAGCTTCATTAGTTCTCTCAGTCCTTGTTACAGGCACATACGGATGAAACAGGAGAAATCACTTCACGTGGCTCTTATTCACCAGCTTGGAAGTTGTGCCATATCCTCTTGACCCTGTTTTCATGCACATGGGAAGCAGTTTGCAGGGCCTTTGCTTCTATGGCATGTACTCTTGTGACTGTCTTTTCCCAAGAAAATATTGGGTACTAATTATTCAATAGACCGTACTGAAGAAACGGATTGGAAAAAAAAAAAACGTTTAGAGCCTTTCTTCACACCACACACCAAGTGGAAAAACGCAATAAGAAAGGCAATACGTAAGCAACAGCATTTTAGGAACAACGACTTGACAGCTGCCTGGGGAAGTAAGACAGTGGGGGGAATTACAAGGCCAATGATGGATCATGGGACTAGGCAGCAGTGCATTAAAGAACAATTAACAAAACACCAACTCCTATAACATACAGGCCAGTGTATCCTTAATGCAGGAAGAGACAAAAACCGATAAGGGAACTATTAAGAATATAACAGAAGAATGGGCAATGGATCTGAGATCACTGAAGACAAATAAATAAATTGTTTGATCTCACTAGGAGTCAAAGACATGCAAGTAAAAACACAAGTACAATTGTTTTGTCTGTCGTATTACTAAAATAGAAAACTTAATCCTCAGTGCTGGTGAGTGTGCAGAGCTGAACACTTATTCAAAGCTGGTGGCAGAAATCTTGGCTCAGCTTCCCTGGAAAGCATGCTGGCAACACTGAAAGATCCCTAAGGATGTTTGTGGTAGGCAGAACAGCGCCCCCCCAATATCTAATCACATGAGCCCTTAAAATCAGAAAACGTTCTTCACCTGAAGTCAGAAAGAGTCAAAGCAAGAGAGGGACTCAAACTGCTGCTGCTGGCTTAAAGACAGAAGAGACCATGTGGAAACAGAAGGAAAGGAGTTCTGCCAACAACTGAAATGAGCCAAGAAAATGGTTCTCCTGAGCCTCCAGCTAGGAGCCCACGGCACCAACACGTCGATCTGAAGCCCGAGAGACCTTAAGCAGGATACTCTGCTGCGCCAGCCGGGCTTCTGACCTCCAGCTCTGTGCAGTGATAAAGAGTGCTGTTTCAAGCTGCTTGAGTGTGCGACAATTTGTTACAGCTACAGGAAACCAGCAAATACAACATTCACGGCTTTTGATCCACTAACTTCTTTTCTAAGAGTCTATTCTTAGGAAGACATCAGAGAAGTGAATTCACTTCTGTCTACCAATGTATTCTTTCACCATATAATGAGCTACATTTTTGAAGCATTCCAAATGTCTAAAACTGTGGAATGACTGAATAAATTCTAGGACCTTCATAGGCTGGAATAGGACATAGTCATTAAAAATGTTTTTGAATAGAGATGCCTGGATGGTTCAGTCAGTTAAGCATCTGCCTTTGGCTCAGGTCATGATCCTGGGATCGAGTCCCATATTGGGCTCCTTGCTCAGTGGGGAGCCTGCTTCTCCCTCTGCCTGCTGCTCCCCCTGCTTGTGTGCTCTCTCTGACAAATAAACAGATAAATAAATAAATAAATAAATAAATAAATAAATAAATATTTAAAGTTTTTGAATAATCACCAATAAAATGAAAAACTATGGTATAACATTAAAGTGGGGGAAATAAACAAGAATAAATATTTAACTATACCAGTTTTATATATTAAAAATGCATGGAATAGAAAATCAGAAATAGAAAGGAAATAGACATAAGTGATAAAAGTAGATATCACAGGTAGCAAGATAATAAGTGATGTCAGTCTTCAACCTCCAATATTTCTGTTATTTTCTAAATTTTCTACAGAGACTATATTCCTTTCGTAGTTATAAAAATATTTTAAAAAGACATTTTTCTATCAATTTATATTTTCTGGAAAAACTAAAATGTGCCGCCAATTTCTATACATTTTTATATTTTCAGCTGACTCTAAAGGCAGAATTGGATGAGCGTACAATTCACAATTAGGGAGCAGTTATTGATGACTGAAGCAGAAGGTGAAAGGCTGGGGCAGCACCTGTCCAGAGGTGGGGCATGCGAAGGACTTGGATGGTGTAGCATAGCCAGTAGACCAGGATTTCACATCCATGGTTTGGGCAAGTCACTTAATTGTATTGAGCTTCAGGTTTTTTTCATTTCTGTTGGTATAATTTCTGTGTAATGCAATTCCCAAGATGATTTAGCTTGGAATCATTGGAAATCACAAAGCCCTTACAGCATAGTCATATCTCTAGTATAAATGCTTGCTAGTCACAAGTCAAGGGATCATCGGACAGCTCCAAAGCATACCTTGCAGCAGTGATTTCTGCAGCCTGGTCCTGCAAGTGAGTCAGAGGAAGTCAAATGTTTCCGGGGAAAACTCTGCCTTGCCACTCAGGCTGAATAATTTAAAGGAAAAACATTGAGTGAAAACCATGCATCAGATATGGTCCTAAGCACAAGAAAACAGAGTAGTCCTTGCCTTTAAGGAGCTTACAGTATACAGAGGAGGGGGCACATGTATACAAATAGTTATAACATCAAATGGACAATTCTCTACTATATACGCAGGATTCCACGGAGCGTCTAAGGGGAATGCCCAAATCCACTTGGGGAAAGAAGAGTCGTCTGATTTCTGGCAGCAGATGCCCCTGAAGCTGAATCCTAAAGGACACACTGAAGTTGTCAGACAAAAAGATGGAGAAGCAGAACAGCATGGACAAAAACGTGGTTCCTCCCAGGCCTCGCACTCCGCACGCACACAGACACATATGCACACACCTTCCACATACTCCGTATTAGACTCCTTCTGCGGTTACAGCAAAGTACCACACACTTAGTCCCTTAAAAGAACACCTTTTATTATCTTACAGGCGGCTCCAGCAGGGATCAGTAGAAGCCCCAGGCAGATCGTAAACCATGCGGACCAAGTAAAATAACAAGGATTCTTAAAATTAAACTGATTAGTACTACAGTCACAGAGTGGGCCAAGACCTGTGTGCCAAATCTGAGAAGAGCGGCTGCTTGCTACAATAAGAGATTTTAATAGAGTGTCTGATACACAATTGAAAATCATCCACCATACCGAGCACCAAGAAAATTACAACTTGAATAAGATAATCAACTGATAAGATGTTCAAATTACCTAGCAAGGATTTTAAAGTACCCATCCTAAAAGTGCTTCAATAATCAATCGTAAATTCTCTTGAAAAAAATGAAAAAAAAAAAATAGAACATCCCAGCAGAGAAACTGAAGTTTATAAGAGAACCAACTGGAAATTATAAACTGAAAAATATAATAACAGAAATTGAAAGAAAAATTCACTGGATGCACCCAGTAGCATCCATTCTACTGAGAAAGGAGATGGAGAACGGAATCGGCGTTCCTGAGGAAGTGGCAACAGAATCTGTCCAATGTGAACAAAAAAGAGGAAAGAAACTAGAAAAAAAAAAAAAAGAGTAGAACAGAACGGGGCTGTAGACCTGTGCGACAAAAACAAAGTCAACGTTTGTATGAGCAGAGTCCCAGAAGGAAAAGAGATGGATTAAAACTAAAAGACAAATTGGAAGAAATAATGGCTGAGAACTTCCCAAATTTGGTGAGAGACACCAAGCTACCTACTTAAAAACTCAGTGAATTCTCAAAAGGAAAACCCAAAGATAAATCCATGCAAATAATCGTCAAAATTTCTGAAAACTAAAGATAAGGAAAAATAGTCTTGAAAACATCCTGTGAGAAACAGATGACCTATATGGGAACACTCATTGAATGCCTGAGGATTTCTTATCAAAACCCATGGAGATCACAACGAACCAGCACAAGATTTTTCAAGTGCTGAGAGAGGAGTTTCAACAGTAAGCTCTATATCCAGCAGAACTATCTTTCCGAAATAAAGGGGAAATAACATTCTCAGAAAAAGGAACAGTAAGTGAATGGTTGCTTGTCTACCTGTAAAAATGTACTGAAGAATGTCTTTCAAGCAGAAAATGATAAAAAAAACAAATGTTAGAAAATCAGTAAAGAACAAAGGAAAGACCAGACATATGAGTGCATACAACAGACTACCCTTTTCTTCATGAGCTTCATAAATACATTTTCTATTGAAACAAAAATTATCACCTAATACTCAAGGCAATGATTTTTTTTAAGTGGAGAAGGTAAAAGGGACTTCTAGAAATGAGGTTTTCAAATTTGCTCCAGGTGGTAAAAATGCTGATACCAGTAGACTGTGATAAGCCATATGTATATCCCACAATGCCCGGAGCAACCATGACAAAAACTGTACAAAGAGATACAATGAGAAATGCTAAAACTAAAGATGAATTTCACAAAAATGTTTAAGTAACCCACTGGAAACCAAAGAAAGAGAAACAGAGCAATGAGAACAAGAAAAAACAAAGACAATCATAAAATGGCAGACTTAAGCAATAACATCCATAATTACCTCAAATGTAAATGGCCTAAGTACACAATAAAAAAAAGAACAGATTAGAAGAATAAATAAAAACCATGACCCAACTATATGCTGATAAGAAACTTCAAATTCATTGACACGGGTAGGTTGGAAGTAAAAGGGTGTAAAAAGATATACACGCAGGGGCGCCTGGGTGGCACAGTGGTTAAGCGTCTGCCTTCGGCTCAGGGCGTGATCCCGGCGTTGTGGGATCGAGCCCCACATCAGGCTCCTCCGCTGTGAGCCTGCTTCTTCCTCTCCCACTCCCCTGCTGTGTTCCCTCTCTCGCTGGCTGTCTCTATCTCTGTCGAATAAATAAATAAAATCTTTAAAAAAAAAAAGATATACATGCAAAAAAAAAAAAGAAAGAAATGTAGGCATGGCTATATTCACATCAGACAAAGTAGACTTCAGAGAAAAGAAAACTATTAGAGACATAAAGGTGTTCCTTTGATCTTTTTATTATGTACCTGACAGGGGTGATCCAGCAGGAAGCCCTACTAACCCTAAATTTGCACACACGCCAAATAGCAGAGCCTCAAAAGACATTACCTTCTCCACTCCTTTTGTCTTTCGAAGCAAAAACAAAGCGGAGAAAGATGAGTCCACAATTATAGTTGCAGACTTCTACACCCATCTCTCAGAAGCTGCTAGAACTATTAGACAGAAAAATCAGCAAAGATACAGAAGATCTGAACAGTACAATCAACCCAAAGGTTCTAACTAATAGATTATAGAATGCTCCATCGCCAGGGGCACGGTACAGGTTTTTTTGTTTTGTTCTGTTTTTCCAGCTTGCAGGGAACACTTAGTAAGACAGATCGTGGCATGATCCTTGACAAGTTAGAACTGAAATCATATGGAGTGTGTTTGATGACCATAATGGAATCATCTAGAAACCAATAGCAGAAAGGTGTGGAAAGTAAATAAAACACTTCTACATAATCTGTGGGTCAAAGAAAAAGTATCAGAGGAAAATTAAGTACCTACTGAATAAAAAATGAAAAACCAACATATCAGAATATAAAGAACGCATCTAACATGGTGCTGAGAGAAATCTGTAGCATTCGAGTGACTACGTTAGAAATGAAGAAAGGTCTCAAATCAATATTTACGTTCCTACAGTAAAAAACTAGAAAAAGAATAAAATAAACCAAAAGGAAGCAGAAGGGAGTTAAGATAAGAACATACATCAGTGAAACCGAAAACAGGAAAACAATAGAGAGAAATCAGTGAAACAAAAGCTGGTTCTTTGGAAAACTCCAAATTGATAAACCTCTGGCAAGGCTGATGAAAATTTTAAAAAAAGAAAGCATTACGTCTCAGCTGGCAGTTTTCCTCTTCTAGTCATCCATGAAATAATGGTGCATCTTAAAAAAATGGTGCATCTTAAGAACTCTTCAATACACTTTTCATTAAAAAACAAACAAAAACAAACTTATTACCATATTTTGGTGCAAAGGATATGGGTTCCTTTCTTTTTTTAGAGTTTCTGTTCATAGTAATACAAAATATTATAGTTACCATTACCGTGTGCCCCTTGACTTCTAGAATGTTTGTGTGTATATGTATGCATGCGTGCATGTGGTCTGGATGGGTCCAGCCCAGACCAAAGGAGGGTTACAAAAGATGACCGAAGAAAACATGGACTCGCTGCAGTCTGAATTATTCCAAATCAGTGTAATTTGGGTCAAATTGGTTAGCTTATTGGACTCATAAGAAAATATACCTATTTCGCCAAAGGGAAATTGAGGCTCCAGGAATGACAGGGTCATGGCGAAATGGCCTCCACATTGCACTTGGCCTCCCTGGTCTCTAAGTCCCAAGCCTGACTCTGGCTGAGTGTAGCTCCAGCAGTAAGGCTTCTACACAGCAATCTTCACGCTTAGTTTGACACTCAGTTCAAATGTCCCTAAGCGGAAGTTTTCCACCAGCCCTGGTAGGTGCAGGGAGCAGGACAGAAACCCAATTCTTCCCTGTTCATCATGGCTCAGCCTCCCTGGCACTGGGTCATAGAGCATTTTATCTGGGCCATTTGTGAATAAGCTACTCAAGAACGATTATTTTATGGTCCAGTCCTTGGTATTCTCTTCTCGAAGGAAAACTTGCCTATTCTCCAGAAAGCGATGGACATATTTGTTTTATTATAAAACTTTGGAAAATCACCAAGTTTTACTAGGTAAGAGATTGTCTAAACCTGGTCTGCAGCCCAAACTTCTGTTCCCAGGTGGGTAATCAGCATTTCTTCCAACCTATGCAAACTCAGCAGCTTAAGGAGGACTAAACCCAGTTGCCATTTTACATTCAGCTCTTTCCCTAAAGGAGTACATCTCGGCCAGCCGCTCAGGGCCAGCCACTGCTGGAAGGGTATAGGTCCTGCTAAAGTGGCAATAATCTTGCCGTGCAGGAAAATGAAAAGAAAATGGACTATTTCATCAAATAATTTACCTGTGAAGGATGTTCATCACATGGTTCGTTTTCTATTTAAATCCTGTTATGAAATGAAGTGCCGTCTGGCAGAGCTTCATGGAAGTATTTTGGCGACTTGGTTAGACCCAGTGGTGTGCTGTGGTTGGCTTGTGCCGGCTTGCGAACGCTGCATCTCTTTATAACTCCACTCAGTGAGATCATGTTGGTAGCATGAAATGAATGGGGAATCTTTACACCATGAAAATCGGCACATACTGCAGAGCAGGGGATTTCCTTTTAGTTTAGTTTTGTTTTACTGGTAAAGTCAGGTGCTGGAAACTTAGCAGCGCCCCACTTTTTAGATCCCTCTGCAGTCTTCCTGTAGCGCCTTCCCTCTATCATACTTAACGCATATCATACATTCTGGTTCCTTGTCTACATAACCCACCAGACCAGCGGCTCTGTAAGGGCAGACTCAGCCCATCTCGTTCACTACTGGTACCTCCAGTACCTTGTGTCGTATCCAGCTACACTGTCCTCACCAAGTATTTTGGAATGGATAGCGTCTTGTCGTTCCCCTCCCTTATATGATATCTGACATGGCCAATAACTAACTGTGGCCCAGAAAAAACATGGTTAAAGACACCTCTGTTCCGGGCTATGAACACCTCTTCAGAGGCTCCAAGCCAAGCTTTGGGCGGCATCTGTGAATGGAGAGCCCAGTCCCTCCGGGAGGACATTACCCTTTTATCCCCAGCCAGCTTTTAAGAGGGTAGAAGAGGTGAAGCACTTAGAAAACTATGAAGTGTAACTCAAAAGCGAGACTCTGAAAAACACTTCCCCCACTTATTAATGCCTGAACTTGCCCTAAGAGATAAATTATTTCTTGCCACGATCAGAGAGAGATATAAAATATAAATGTCCTGTTAGAATGGTGTATCTGTTTTAAATTCTCAATTAAAGTAAAAGAATCCCATAAAATCTTCCCTTAAAAGCAAGCTTTGATATAGGAGTGGGCAAAGAAGCCAAAAGCTGGAGGATGTTAATTGCCTGAAATAAGGGAAGGAAAATGGTATTCAGTCTACAAAGATGGTGGCCATCAATCCCACAACCACCAGCTCTGCCCATATGCTTGCCACTTGTCCCATCAAGAGATGAAGTGCCCTAGAATATGCGCTGGTCTTGAGATTTGTTCTGACCAAGAGCATGCAGTTGAAATGATCCTATGCCAGTTCTTTAAGAGGCCTGGAAGCTTCTGCTTTCAAACTGTCAGGGGGAGTTGGTATTAAGAGTTTGCTGTGTATCTTTCCAGACCTTTGTCATAGATAAAAATATGAAATCATTTTGTATCATTTTTAAACATAAGTTTATATGTTATATTTATTCTATAACTTTAGTATAATTTTTTGAAATTTTTATTGATTCATGTAGATTGAGTTTATTGCCCTATGATAATTCCATTGTTTAACAGAGCACATTTCCACTATTGTCAAGTCACAGTCACTTGTTGTTTGTAATTTTTTCATTATTATAAAAATACTGCCGATCATAATTCACATCTATCATATACAGAAGCAGGTGTTTTACTAGCTGGGCCAAACAGCACATACAACTGTAATAAAAACTGTCAAATTATTCTCCGAAATAACTGTATCGATTTATTCTCCCACTGTTACTATAATACGGACAGTACTCATCTCCTTATAATTTGATAACTCCTTAATATTGTCATTATTTAATGGTTGCCCTTATGATGGGGGAAATACAGCATTGCGTTTTAATTAACATAAATTTTATACATATTTAGAATTATGTTTATAACCACTGTTCCATCACCGGAAAGTTGCCTGTTTATATCCTTTACTCATTTTTTCCTATTAGAATTGTTTTTCTATTAATCTGTATTAAGAGTTTTTCTTTAGTAATAATTTTTTATTATGTAATGTTAGTCACCATACAGTACATCCTTCGTTTTTGATATAATGTTCCGTGATTCATTATTTGCGTATAACACCCAGTGCACCATGCAATATAAAAAAAAAATAGAGTTTCTTATACACACTGTGCTACTGTGAGTTTAAAATGACTTGAACATAACCTTCTAAAATAGACAGGAATAGAAAATTTGAACAGACTAATTACCAGCAATGAAATTAAGTCAGTAATAAAAAAAAACACCCTCCCAGAAAACAAAAGTCCAGGACCAGATGGCTTCACAGGCGATTCTCCCAAACATTTAAAGAGTCAATATCTATTCTTCTCAAACTATTCCAAAAAATACAAGAGGAAGTAAAACTTCCAAATTCATTCTATGAAGCCAGTATCACCCGAATATAAAAACCAGACAAAGACATCACGATAACAATACCAAATCCAGCAATTCATCATAAATCAGACACATGATCAAGGGAGATTTATTCCCAGGATGCAAGGGTGGTTCAATATTTGCAAAACAATCAGTATAATAGGTCACATCAATACAAGAAAGGATAAAAATCATATGATCATTTTAATAGATACAGAAAAAGCACTTGACAAAGTCAACACCCATTCATGATAAAAACCCTCCGCAGAGTGGGTCTAGAGGGAACATACCTCAACACAGTAAAGTTCTTATATGAAAAACCCACAGTCAACATCATACTCAATGGAGAAAAACTGAGAACTTTTCCCCTGAGGTCAGGAACAAGAAAAGGATGCCCCCTTTCACCACTCTTATTCAATACAGTACTGGAAGTCCTGTTCACAGCAACTAGACAAAATAAATAAAAGGCATCCGAATTGGCAAGGAAGTAGTAAGACTCAGTATCTTCGGACGACATGACACTATGTTCAGAAGACCCAAAAGACTCCACCAAAAAACTAGAACTGATCAATGAATTCAGTTAAGTCACAGGATACACAATGAATGTACAGAAGTCTGTTTCATTTCTATTCACTAATAATGAAGGAACAGAAAGTGAAGTTAAGAAAATAATCCCATTTACAAATGCACCAAAACCAATAAAATATCTGGAAATAAATTTAACCAAAGAAGTGTAAGACCTGTATTCTGAAAACTATAAAGTACTGATGAAAAATTAGAGACAACAGAAAGAAATGGAAAGACATTCCATGCTCACGGATTGGAAGAACAAATATTGTTAAAATATCCATACTACCCAAAGCAATCTACAGATTTAGTGGAATCCGTATCAAGATACCAACACAGAACTAGAACAAACAATCCTAAAATGTGTAGGGAACCACAAAAGACCTCAAATAGCCAAAGCAAATTTGAAAAAGAAGAACAAAACTGGAGGTGTCACAATTCCAGATTTCAAGTTTATTACAAAGTGGTAGTAATTAAAACAGTATGGGAGGGGCATAAAAAACCCGCATAGATCAATGGAATAGAACAGAAAACCCAGAAATAAATCCACAATTATATGGTCAATTAATCTTTGACAAAGGAGGAATGAACATACAATGGAAGAAAGACAGTCTCTTCAATAAATTGTGTTGGGAAAACCGGACAGCAACATGCAAAAGAATGAAACTGGACCACGTCCTTACACCACACACAAAAATAAGCTCAAAACGGATTAAAGACCTAAATGTGAGATCTGACCGAAACCAGAAAAATCCTTGAAGAGAGCACAGGCAGTAATCTGTCTGACATCCACTATATACCAACATTTTTCTAGATATGTCTGAGGCAACAGAAATAAAGGCAAAAATCAATTATTGGGCCTATATCAAAATAAAAAGCTTCTACACAGCGAAGGAAACAGTCAACAGAACTAAAAGGCAACCTACTGAATGGGAGAAGGTATTTGCAAAAGATGTACCTGAGAAAGGGCTGGTATCCAAAATCTATAATGAACTGAAACAATTCAATACCCAAAAAACTAAAAATCCAAGTAAAAAATGGGCAGAAGACATGAATAGACATGGCCCCAAAGAAGACATCCAGATGGGCAACAGACATATGAAAAAAGGCTCGACATCACTCAGAGAAATGCAAATTAAAACCACCATGAGATATCACTTCACACCTGTCGGAATGGCTAAGATAAAAAACACTAGAAACAGCAAGTGTTGATGAGGATATTGAGAAAAGGAACCCTATTGCACTGCTGGTGGGGAAGCAAACTGGTGTAGCCACTCTGAAAAACAGTCTGGAGTTTCCTCAAAAAAGCAAAAATAGAACTGCCCTAAAACCCAGTATTCGCACTACCGGGTACTTACCCAACGAATACACAAACACTAATTCAAAGGGCTACATGCAACCCTGTCTGTAGCAGCATTGCCTACAATTGCCAAACCACGGAAATGGCCCAAATGTCCACTGACTGATGAATGGATAGAAAAGAGGTGGTGTTCATATACAATGGAATATTATTCAGCCATTGAAAAAAAGAATGAAATCTTGCCATTTGCAATGACATGGGTATAGCTAGAGAGTATAATGCTAAATGAAATAAGTCAGTCAGAAAGAAAAATACTGTATGATTTCACTCATATGTGAGATTTAAGAAACAAAACAAACAAGCAAAGGGAAAGAGACAAACCAAGAAACAGACTCTTAACTATAGAGAACAACCTGATGGTTACAGAGGGGAAGTGGGTAGGTGGATGGGTGAAATAGAGGATGGGGAAAAAAAATAAATAAATAAAGACCTGCGTACAAACACTTCTTGAAGCCCAGAGTAATGAATCTGTATTATGGTGAATACGGTCTAGGATTTTGCTGACTTAAAAATGTTTCATCAATTCTATCTGTGTTTTCTTTGTTGTAACTAAAATAAGTGTTTTGCCAATTAAAAGAAATGCCCTGAACAAAGGCTCCTGATCTCGGATCTTAGTACAGATAGTCATTTAGTCACCTGATTGGATTACATGGGACAATATATTTATAAAGAAAATATTAATAATAAGATAGGAGGACAGGGGCGCCTGGGTGGCACAGCGGTTAAGCGTCTGCCTTCGGCTCAGGGCGTGATCCCGGCGTTCTGGGATCGAGCCCCACATCAGGCTCCTTCACTATGAGCCTGCTTCTTCCTCTCCCACTCCCCCTACTTGTGTTCCCTCTCTCGCTGGCTGTCTCTATCTCTGTTGAATAAATAAATAAAATCTTTAAAAAAAAAAAATAAGATAGGAGGACAGAAAACCATGTAAGCAACACCCTTCTGAAATAAAAGGTTACTTTTCAAATAGTTTGTCCAGAGGCTTTAATAACCATCATGTAAGGAAAATCTCCCACTCCAAATAGAGTTTAAAAATATGTGTTTCATTTCATGATCTTCATCAAGCAATGGTTAGTATCTAATTTTTACACATTAGGAATTCATTTGGAAATTTGATATTTTGTAACTTCTCAATGCTTAGTGTGTTATTAACATGAAGTGGGAAGCATGCACACGGAACAGCAGCATGAAGGGTTATCCTGCAATACGGAGCTTTTCTAAGTTTAGCTTTAGCAGGTTAGGCAACTGGAGATTTAAAAAAAGAAAAGCAGGGCAAAACAATTCTTCTCTTTCTTTTCTGATTTCAGTGTTTATTGTTTCAATGTTTATTTCAGTATTTATTAATCAAAACAATTTGTGTGTGTGTGTGAGATCCACGTTCTGCAAGGTTAAATGCCTGAGTCAAGACAGCAGGGTCAAAATAGCGGTATAAAAATAGCAAGACCAAATCATCTGCTCGTTTTTATTATGTTTAAGTTTTTATTTTAATTCCAGTTGGTTAATATACAGTGGTTATATTAGTTTCAGGCTCACAGTACAGCGATTCAACACTTTCATACATCACCCAGTGCTCATCACAAGTGCACTCCTTAATCCCCATCACCTATTTCACCCATCTCCCCTCCCCCCACCCACCTCCCCTCTGGTAACCATCAGTTTGTTCTCTACAGTTGAGAGTCTGTTCCTTGGTTTGTCTCTCTTTTCCTTTGCTCATTTATTTCTTAAATTCTACATATGAGTGAAATCATATGGTATTTGTCTTTCTCCAACTTATTTCACTTAGCATTATTCTCTCTAGCTCCGTTCATGTTGTTGCAAATGACAAGATTTCATTTTTATGGCTGAATATTCCATTGTGTATATATACACACCACCTCTCTTCATTATCTATTCATCACTTGGTGGATACTTGGGTTGCTTCCATAATTTGGCTATTGTAAATAATGCTGTGATAAACAGAGGGGTGCATATATCCCTTTGAATTAGTGTTTTTGCATTTTTCACATAAATACCCAGTAGTGCCATTGCTGGATCATAGATTAGTTCTATTTTTAACTTTGAGGAACCTCCATACTGTTTTTCACAATAGTTGCACCAGTTTGCATTCCCACCAACAGTGCATGAGTGTTCCTTTTTCTCCACATCCTCACCAACACCTATTCAAAACAATTTCTTGTTGCTTATTTCATTATGATTAATACTATATATATATATATATAAATATATAAATAAATATATATATATATATAGCACATTCACATATACTTGTCTCCAGCCTACCATCCTAAGAATACCTCTTAAAATAATTGAGTTTACTTCTAGGGAATGCCCAGCATGAGCCCTGGAGGTGGAAAGAGGAGTAGGGTAAGGTCCCAGGTCACTTCCAGCCTCATTGTGGACATGGAGCCCCATACCCCAAAGATGGGCTTCTCTAGCCTTCAGAAGAAGCCCACCCATCACACAAACCTACCCAATAGAGAGCCAGACCCCAATATTTGAGGGAAAAAAGCCAAATGGAATAAGTAGAGGAACTGTCCTCAAGGAAAGCACAATTAATGCAAGAAAACTAAAATATTGAAAAAAAAAAAAACAACCTTAGAGAAAGGTCCGACAATTCAAGAAAATCACAGCCATTAATGAGAAAGGAATAGTATGAAATTGAAGCATGAGAATACTAAATAACTCTTGGAAGCTGAAATTCTGGTTGTTGAAATGAAAACTCAGTAAAAGGACTGAATAGAAGTGGAAAAAGGATGAGAGGTGTTCTTGGCAACCCATAAGCTTGAGTGAAGGAATTTTCCAAGAACACAGTTCAAAAAGAAAGAAGAATGAAACTATGAAAGGAGTTAATAAACATGGAACTACATCCAGAGATCTAATATTTACCCAATAAGATATGTGGACAGAGCATGGAGGGAAAAATAAAATCAAATAATGGAAGAAATTTCCATATGCTAAAGAAGGACCTGTGTGTGCAGATGGAAATGGCCCACCATAGCTTTATGCAAATACTAAGAAACAATACCTTAGTGATTTTTATGAATTCCAAGGCTAAAAAAAAGTGTTACAAACTTTCAAAAACAGAGAAAGAAGGTGGAAGGAAAGGAAAAATTACAAAGGAGTTAGAATGAGCCTGGCACCAGACTTCTGACTAGCAAGAGGAGAAGCTAGGAAGTCAAAAAGGAATAGCCAACATATTCTGAGGAAAAAGGATCTGGAAACTTTTTCCAGCCAAATTAGCATTCAAGTATGAAGGCAAAATGAAGATAATTTTGAACATGCAAGCAATTTAGAAATTTCGCCACCCACGTAACTTTCTGAAAATATTACTCAAAATAAAAATGTAATCCAAGAAAGGGAAAGAGATAGGACACAAAAATTGAATAACAGAATAAATGAACAAGTAACCAGTAGAGCATAAGATGAAGACAAATAATTTCTTATAGGACACCTGTAATATGTATTGAAAATTGTTGACCAAAGAGTCCCAAAATAGAAAATGCAATTTAAAAACAATCTGGAACAATAGTTGCAGCAGCTAGGAGATGGAGAGGAAGTGGGGAGGGCGGAGAGGAGCTAAAGGAAGCCAAGGCTCTTGCACAGTTTTAAGGGAAGGCCAGAGGGAGGGCACAGCAGTCAGAAGGGTATGGATCAGTGGGAAGGAGGGGCCCCCATTGTCACTGAAGTTTCCCTTAACGTCCCAATTCAACTAGCATGAATCCCAACAATTTATCAGGACTCCAGAAACTCTAGAGGGCAAAAGCAGAAGCTGTGCTACCCTATGTAACATTTTCCTGACCTCTTGTTTAAAAATAAGTTTCCATAAAGTTTATCATCCAAATCGAGACATGCTTGAGCCTAAAAGGGCTGATTCTCTGGATGAATGCAGGACAATATGCATAAACCAGACTGTCCTGGAAAATGGAGATATATGGTCATCCTGCCTATAGGTCATCAGTCAGTTACACTGACTCTGCCGGGTACTGCACACTTGAGTTGGAGAAAACAGCTGGATCCTTGCTTGACTGCAAATCATTTATGGGTTTTCATCAACACGGTTGAAGAACTTTCATTCCAACGTATGTACTTCCATGTAAGGGACAGTTTGCAAACATCAGGACCGGTTCTCGAATCAAGCTCTGCTAAGGTCTATTCTGGTTGAGAGCCTCCCACTCTACCATCCTGTTTACCAAATTTGAGGTCTGTTGCAACCCTTGTTTAAAATGATCATTTCCTCACATGCAAAAGCTGAGAGCAGAGATTGTAAAACACTCCTTTGAAGGGACCTAAGAGACAATACTGCTATCTCGGAGGCGGAGAGCTCCGCACACGGTCTTCATATGAGCTGGTCACAGCTAAGGAAAACCTAAGGGAGCGTGTGTCGACAGAAAGACCATCAAACAGCCTTATTCAACCCAACCATGCTTGAAGTGCAGGAAAACAAAGCAGCTCCCAAAGGCCCCAGTGAGTCAGTCGGACTCAGGCTTTGCCACCAACAACCCCTGTCTCTGCATCCTGCAAGTCTTAAATGACATCCTTACCAGTAAGGTTTTCCCAGATATGGGCTTCCCAGGACGTGGGCTGGTTCTAGTACATTCTCTCAGACTTGAAAGTGTTTATTCTGTGTCAGATTTTCTTGTTGTCTTCAAGGTCTTTAAAAAAATGTAAGATAGAATTAAAATTGTCCCAAATATAAATGTGTGTGATGAATAGGTGTGTAGTTCCCTTTCAATTATTCCCGGATTCTTCTGGAAAACCCATATGGGGTCTTGTTAGGCAGAAGTATGAGGAAGTGTGAAACCAGGTCTTAAAAGAAATGCAAAATTGAGCATCTACAACCACTGGGTTGTTGTTTTGTTTTGTTTTTAAGATTTTATTTAATTTATTTATTTGTCAGAGAGAGAGAGAGCACAAGCAGGGGGAGCAGCAGGCAGAGGGAGAATCAGGATCCCAGCCAAGCGAGGAGCCTGGTGGGGGGCTCGATGCCAGGACACTGGGATCATGACCTGAGCCGAAGGCAGATGCTTAACCGATTGAGCCACCCAGGTGCCCCTAACTGGGTTGTTTTTACTTATAATATTCAGGTTTAATCACATGCAGTTAGACCTGATGTTCGACATCAGCTCCTTCTCAACAGCATTTATGGGGGTAAGATCTTTGCCATACTAACACTGAATCATCCTCCAGTGTTCCTCTCTCAAGAGCAAGATTTGGTTTCAATTGGCCCATCTTGGATCACAGCCAAAGTGGTTTAATTCCTGAAGTTTTAAAAGGACAGCACTGTAAGGCATGGCGGGCTCTGGAGGATGCCTAAGGTAGGTCATTTCTTAATAAATTAAGTCAATAAATAAAAGTGAATATTCAAACAATGCTTACTATGTGCCTGGAATTGTTTTTCAATGCTTTACAAGTATTAATTCATTAATAGTGAAGTCAAAGACTCTAAAAGGAGAATACAGAGTGTTTCTAATAACGTAAAAACCTTATTTTCAAGGCAGGAATGGGAGACAGAGGGAAAAGAAAAGCAAGAGAGGGAACCAGGGACTCGAGAAACAAAGATGAGGACTGAAAGTGGAATTGTTTTCAATGAGAAATTGAGGTAATTGGTGAAAGGACTTAAGGATGAGAGACAGTGTGAAAAGCTGCTCATTGAAAACAATTTATCCTCTTCCAGCACTGGTATTTTGGGAAAGCCTTTCACAAGAGCACAACACTGGTGGCAAAAAGAAAATATAAAAAGGCACGTTTCTACTCTGGCCTGATTCTTCAGATGCCCCCTACCCTGGAGTCCGCCTTTCCCCTCTCGTTGAGCAATACCAGGCCAACAACAACAAAAACAGCATGGGAGCACCTGGGTGGCTCAGTTGGTTAAGCATCTGCCTTCGGCTCAGGCCATGATCTCAGGGTCCTGGGATGGAGCCTTGTGTTGGGCTGCCTGCTCAGCGGGGAGTCTGCTTCCACCTCTCCCTCTGCTCCCCTCCCCCACTCATGCTTTAATAAACAAATAAAAGCTTAAAAAAAAACCCAACATGAATTGAGCATTACCCATGTTACTGGCACTCGCACAAAGCATATCATGTGCATTTTAGTCCTTGTGTCACAGGCTACAGATGAGCCCACTCATCTCTATCCCTTTCCAGAGCGTGTTGATGTCATCAGGCAACAGATACACTCTGCATAGTCAGAACACAGCAGATGAAAAATGAAAAACTGTATTTCCTGGATTCCTTTATAGTTCAGCCAGTCACACAGTTTAGGCTCAGCAGATACACCTGCATGAAATTGGGAAGATTCAGATTCTAGGGTACCTAGAAAAATAGAGCACAACTCTATAGCCCTGGGAAGCAGTGCCGTAAGGGTATTTGTGTGTCAGACATACAGGAAGCTGGTTCTCTGGGCCATCCCTAGCCTTATGGGTGTCAAGAGGTAGGGAGCAGAAGACCCATCTACCTGGTCCACATCACGGCAGAGGTCAGGGGTGAGAGGGTTTCTAGAAGGAGCAGTTTTGGAGGCAGCTTCCTATTTCCTCAGCTTCCTCATAGTGGCAGAGGCACAAGCTCCCTCACTTTGCAGACCAGTTGTGCAGTAACATTTTGGGAGTTGTTCCTAGAAGCTCAGCCTAGAGATGGCTTCTTCACCTTTCAAAGTTTTATAAGCACCTAATTCCCTAACTAAATTTCTCCTTGAACTAGCTTGAATGGATTCTGTTATCTACCATGGAACTTTCACTGAGGTACCTTGACTGACTGGGACTGGTTATCTGACTTGGTTGGGTGGCAAAGGAGTGAGGATCCATTTGCCATTAAAGAATGGAATACTTATAATTCACAACTAGCAGTGGCAAAAGAGCTACTCCAACTGTCATTTACAGCCATATAGGGAAAGTGCCTGTTGGAGAAATGATTTGGACATACAGAGGCTCTTCCATAGCGCAGTATGAAATAGGAGTGCTGAGTGTTAAAGGCTTTTAACTACACTTCAGAACTTAGAGAAAATTTCAGGCTTAGTGTCATAAATGTTTAGACAAAGGCATAAAGAACCAGGGAGTTTCTCAGATTACCCTAAAAAAATCTCTTAAGAATGATATAGCTAGCTAGAGAGATAAAACAGATAGATTAAATAAAAATCAGGTGCAGAGGGTCATCGTGTGGGTTGGGGCATTAAGTCCTACAATGTATTTTATGTGAAACAGTACTGACTGAGAAAGAGTGGAACCAGGAGGATTACGAAGGTAACACTGAAGAGGAATAAGAGGATTCTGAATTCCCCAAACTCTACTAATCATCCTTTGAGAGCCAAATCAGCCTGCCTGACTTTATTCTTGCAGGAAGCGTCCTCAGGTTCCACACATACCACCTCTCATTGCCTTCAGACTTTTAATTATATCCCAGCATTCTCCAGGGGACCAATTAGAAAGTCAAATCCAGGAGAATGCTCACACACCAAAAAAAGTATAAAACTTTGCTGATTTTCCATATTGCTACATAACATACCAACCCAAAACTTAGCAGCTTAAAGCAACAACAGTTTTATCGAGCTCATGAGTCTGGTTGTCAACTTGGGCTGAGAAGGCCTGGGTGGTCCTTCTGGGCTGGGTCGGGATCAGTTATTCATGTCCGAGTTCACTCACACGTCTGGGATCTTAAGTGAATGGCAGCGGACTGTTCACACGATCTCGAATTCACCAATGGGCTAGCTTGGGTTTGTTCACAAGGTAGCGGAATGGTTCTCACTGTGAGAGCAGAGGCTACAAAACTTCTTGAAGCCTAAATTCAGAACTCCAGCAACATCGCTGTCTCCACATTCTGTTGGTTAAAGCTAGTCAGAATCCCGCTCATTTTTAAGAAGTGAAGAAATAGATTCCACTTGTTGATGGAAATGGGGCAAATAATTTGTAGCCCTTTTTTCAACCTACCATATATTTGTAATGACAAATAATAAAACTAAGCTGGTAAAAAAAAAAAAAAGGAAATGGATTCTGATGGTGCTAGAGCAGACCAAGTTGGGGTGGGGGTGGGGATATCATTATGTCAGCTGAAGGATATGGGTGCACTTAGAGATTTGAGGTTTGATAAACTAGCTAGGGCAGGTAGAAGTGATTTTAATTTTTTGCTTGGTTGATTATCTTAAGATGTGAATTACTGGCTATACTGGGAGATGTATGAATCAGTATAGCATTGAAGAAGCATAAAGTAATGGAAAAGGGATGGAAACCAGATCAAGAATTACAACCCAGGGGCCAGGAATAGCAGTTGCAATTAAAGAGACCATTTGATTAAGCTAATAATAGTCTACCCTCAGTCTCCAACATCTAGGTCTTCAGAGTCACACAGGTGAGGTAGATGGAATGCTATATGGCCTCAATTTTACTATTTGCTATGGATAAAGAGCTCCAGGAGATTTTACTTGACCCTCCCTACCATAAAGCTAGGTCTGGAAGTTACAGGAGAGGTTATGGCTTTCTATTGAAGAGATTCAAATTAGGCCTCTGCATTCAAGATTTAAAATTCTTTGTTATACAATGGTGTATTTCCAACTGAGGACAGTTTGGGGAAGGAAAACGGGCACTGGAAATAAATGCATATATAAACACTACCAATAAGTTGGCTTATTATGTTGGTACACATGTACAAGAATTCTATTCAGAAACTCTTTAAAAAGGAAATTCTCCCTTAAAAATATACCTTTGTACATTAGAACAAAAGGTGAAAGAAACTTATCTTGATTACCTAAACATTAAAAATTAATGCAAGCAGGTTGTTGGAGACCAATCATCTCACAGAGAAAAACAAAGTAGACTTGAAAGCGTTTTTTTTAGATTTCTTTTGAAACATTGCGGAACTATCTAGGAGGCTGAGGCTTGAAGACCAAGATAGCAGAGAGAAGACAACATCATTGATGTGAGCCCAGTAGGACTGCACTTTTTCCTCTGGAGCATTAGTTTCAGATAAGCAGCAGGAACTGAGCAGAAAGCATCAGATAGCAGCGTGAGAAGATAAACAGCTTTCAGAAGTCTCACTTGCTGGAAAAAAAACCCCAAAAAACCCCAAAAAACAGATACAGAATTCAGGAACCACAAAAGCTAAGAGGAGTCAGTTACAAACCTCGTGTTTCTAGGTAGGACTCCTACAGGGCTAAACATAGGAGCAAGGGAGGGCCAGAAATAAACAGGTTTCTACAAATGCTTAAATTCACCTTCAAGTCAGATCTGTGCTTAACTACATTGAGGTAATCTATCTTATTCTATCGGCCAGAAAAAAATTAAATTCTCTTGGGAGGAAAAAGACCTCATCCCAAATCTTCATGGTTTTTCATATTCTTCAACATTCAATAAAAAATTATCAAGCATATTAGCAGAAAGGAACAAGAAAAAAAATCCAGAAACAAACCCACAAATGATCTAGATATTATGGTTAAGTTAGATTTTAACAAGATGAAGAGTTTCTCCAAATAAGTGAAATTAAAAAAAAAAACACCTGAAGAAAACAGAACTATAAATTAAACAACTAACCTTAAAAACTCAAGAATTGGTTAACCTCAGGCAGTCCTAGCCATAGACAGGATTACTGAAGTGCAAGATAGATTAATAGAAAAATTATGAAGTAAAGGATAGTATTGCAGATCAGATTCCTTAGGAAGCAGACTCTAAGACAGAGATTAGAATTTAGGAATTTTAGGTGGGTGAGCTCTTGGGTTAGACATCAGCAGGGAAGTAAAGAAAATGAAGGAAGTAGAATTGGGCAAAGAGCCCCGCATTGCGCTCCCTGCTCAGTGGAGAGCCTGCTTCTCCCTCTCCCATTCCCCCTGCTTGTGCTTTCTCTCTCTTTTTCTCTTCCTCTATCAAATAAATAAATAAAATCTTTAAAAAAAATCGGGCAGAGGGAAAAATCAGCTCTCAATATGGGCAGCCAACACCACGGGAAATGCTCAAGCTAGGAGAGCCCTCTAGAATTTTACCAAGGGAAGGGGTGGGGGTGGCAACAGCGCCTTGTTTTTATACCCCTTCACTGATTAGCCATTTGATGCAGCTGTTCCCAGGAAGAGGGCATGAACTTCAGGAAGGTGGCTAGCTTCAGCTGAATTAAATTCCTGGAAAGGACCAACACTTGAGAGTTGTCAGCACCAATGCGCCCAGCAGCCGGGGAAAATAAGCCTCTCAGTCCTAACCGGGGAATGTGAGTGATGCAGCACAGCACTGAAAACATAAAGAGTGAGAAAAAAATGTTTAAACAAACAGGAAAAAATATATATACATATATGAGAGTTGGGATATGATGGAAGGGCCTACCATACATATAATTGGAGCCCAGAAAAAGAAGGGGGCAGAAGCAATATTTGAGAATTTTCCAAAACTGAGCAAGATATCAAATCACATATTTTAAAATCCTATGAACCCAGGATAAAGACAAAGAAAACCACACCTAGGCACGTCGTAATCAAATCACTGAAAACAAAACAAAACAAATTTAAAGCACCAGGATAAAAGAGACATTACCTTCAAGGGAACAACAATAGTTCTGAGAGCTGACTTACCAACAGAAATAATGGAATCCAGAAGACAAAGATGTAACATTTTCAAAGTATTGATAATATGTAACTGCCACACAACCTGAAGAAAATATTTTAAAAAAAAAATGAAAGTGAAACAAAGACATTTTTTAGAGCAAAACTGAACACTAAGAGACCTTTCCAAGCAGTAGAAAAATGATCCAAGATGGACGCGTAGCAATGAAGAACGTAGAGTAAGAGGAGTAAATCTAAGTGAATGTTATTTCTACAAAACACTGAAAATAATGTCTTCAGGGGGTTAGCATAGGTGTAGAATTAGAATACAAGAATAACATAAGGATAGGAAGAGTGAATAAAGCTAAAGTGTTCTCTGGTTCTTGCATTATCCAAAAAGTAGTAACAGTGACAATTTATATTAGTCTGCAATCTGTCAAAAATGCATGGTATAATCTCTAGGGCAAGCTGTATAAGAATAATATTAGAGTATGTAATTAACAAACTAATCAAGCAGAAAAGTGGAATAATAAAAAAATATTTTATTAATGCAAAGGAAGTTAAAAGAAGAGAAAAACAGAACAGGTGGGTCAAAGAGAACACAAGTAGTAAGACGGTGAGTATAAACTTAAATATATTAGTAGTTAGAGTAAATATAAGTAGAACAAGTAGTTTAAAGAAAAGACAATTTAAAAAACCCACAAATATATGCTGGTTATAAGAGAGATGTAAGAATAAAGAAAGAATAAGAGTAAAAAGAATGGGAAAGTATACATCATACAAACACTAACCAAAATAAAACTAGTAAGTCTCTCTTTTTAAGATTTTATTTATTTATTTGAGAGGGAGCAAAAGAAAGAGAGAGGCAGAGGGAGAAGGACAAGCCAACTCCCCGCTGAGCAGGGAGCCCAACTTAGGGCTCAATCCCAGGACTCTGGGATCACCGCAATCATGACCTGAGCTGAAGGCAGACACTTAACTGATGAGCCACCCAGGCACCCCCAAAACTGGTAAGTCTTAACCAGTATCAGAAGGATAGTATTTAAGGCAGGAAGCATTACAAATGAAAAAAGGGTCATTTATTAAGGGCAAAGGGGTTTATTGACTGTAACACATAAAATACTAAATCTGTAGTCATCTAATAATTTAGCTTCAAAACACATGCAGCAAAAACTTACAGGACTAAAAGGAAATTTATACAATCCACAAACATAATGGAAGATTTTAGCATATGTCTCTAAGTAACTGATATAATAATCAGATTAAAAATCTGTAAGTATATACACAATTTGAACAGCACGATTAACAAACTTTTCCTAGTTTACGTATATAGAACTCTGCACCAACAATTTCAGAATATACTTCTTTTGCAATTGTCTATGGAATAGTTACCTTACTTACTCATTGGTCTCAAACAATTTTAAATATTGAAGCCATACAAAGTATGCTGTCAAGACAGTGCAATTAGGGCGCCTGGGTGGCTCAGTTGGTTAAGCGACTGCCTTCATCTCAGGTCATGATCCCAGCATCCTGGGATCGAGCCCCACATCAGGCTCCCTGCTCAGCGAGGAGCCTGCTTCTCCCTCTCCCTCTGCCACTCTCCCTGCTTGTGCTCTCCAGCTCTCTTTCTGTCAAATAAATAAATAAAATCTTTAAAAAAAAAACTGCAATTAAGCTCAAAAATCAATCACAAAAAGAGAAGTTAAAAATCTCCAATTGCTTAGAAATTAACTATAGATCAAAGAAGGTATAACAGTAGAAAATGGAAAATATTTTTTAACAGAAGTTTAATAAAAATATGGCATATCAAAACATGTGGAATGCTGTTAAAGCTGTGCTTATAAGAAAACGTATCATGTTAAATGCATATACTAGCAAATTATACTAAAGGAAGCAGAAAAGAGGAATAATACTAAAGAGCAAAAACTATTAAAATAGAAAGCTGGTACATTATAGAAATACTCAATAAATCCAAAGGTGGTTGTTTGCAAAGACTAACAAAAAGAATAAACTCCTAAGAAGACTGATCAAGTAAAAAGAGAAAAAAACCTATAAATACAATATCAGAAATGGAAAAGAACCATCATTATGGATCCCACTGATATTAAAATGATAATGAAAAGTTGTATATTTTTATGTCAATACATTGAAAATTTAAATGAACTAGACCAGTTCCTTGAAAAATACAGTTTCCAAAAAATGATATCGAAAACTTAAATAATTTTATATTTATTAAAGATGTTGAATCTGTAATTTAAAACCATTCCACAAAGAAAATTCTAGACCCACATAGATTTATGTGTGAATTCTCCCAAATATTTTGGGAAGCAACAACAATTGATTTTATGTAATATTCTTAAGAGAATAGCAAAAGACAGAATATTTACCAGCTTGTATTATGGGGCTATCATAACCTGGACATAACCTGTGCATGGACATATAAAGATAGGGAAATAATGGACCAGTATTTCTCAACAATATAGATACAAAAACCTCAAATGAAATATTAGAAAATGAAATTCTGAAATGTAAAGAAACGGAAAATATATAATGACCAAGTTGAGTTTGTTCCAAGAAGTGGAAGTTGGTTTCCCATTCCAGATGCAATCAATGTATCTCACTTATATTAATAGAAAAGAGGAGAAAAAGGACATGATCAACATGAGAGATGCAGAAAAGCACTTAATTAAATGTAACACTCTTCTCTGATAAACTTTTAGCAAATTAGGACTCAAAAGGAAATTCATTTTCTGATAAAGAGTATTACAAAAATTATATAGTACATATCATAGTTAATGGTAATAATTTTCAAGTGAGACGATATATTTGAAATACATACATCTGACAAAAGACTCCTATCCAGAATATATAATGACATTTACAACTATGAGCAAAAGGCAGGTAACGCAAGTTTTTCAAATGGGCAAAAGATTTGAAAAGGCATTTCACAATAGGGAATATTCAAATGGCCAGTACATGTGGAAAGATGCTCAAGTTCATTAGGCATCAAGGAAATGCAAATTAAATCCATAATCTGTTACTAGTAGATATCCACCAGAAAAAAAAAAGATCTAAAGAAAGTGGAAGAGAAGGGGTAGGAGGAGGAAAAGGAGACAGGAGGGAGGAGAAACTGAAGGAGAAGAAGGATAAGGAGGGGGGAAGGAGGAGGGCGGGGAAGAAAGCGAGGGAGGAGGAGAAGGAAGAAGAAAGAGGAGGAGAAGGAAAAGTAGCCCAAGAAGACTGAGAAAGAAGTGGGAGAAGAAGAAATGCAAATGTTCCTAAGGATGCCGTCCATCAGGAGCGGGCACTGCAGATGGGCACGTACATCGGTACTACTGCTTTGGCAACTGGCAGCATTTTTTAAGCCAGATCTATGTACAAGAATCCAAGAATTCCACTCATAAGACTATCCCCCCCAGAAGAGCGTGCATATAGTTATCAAAAGACTTACACAAGAATATACTTTTGCCATTTACAGCACTATTCACAAAAGCCCCAAACTGAAAAGATCACAAATGTCCACCAACAGAAGAATGGACGAAGTATATTTGTACAGTGGAAGAACATAACAATGACAATACAACCTACCATTACACACAAATTCACAGATCAATCGCACACATTTAATACTGAGCATAAGAAGCCAGATGCAAAAGAAGGCATAAATAGAATTCAAGAGGCAAAACTCATCTATGGTGAAGATGCCAGGATGGTGGTTGTCTTGAGAGGGGTAGGCAGGCCCTGGAGGAGGGCTTCTGGGGTCCTGGGAGTGTTCTGTTTTTTAATCTGATTGCTGATTCCAGATTATGAAAATTCAGTAAACTCAACACATTATTTTGCTCTTTTATATATCTATGCTATTCATAAATAAAATTAAAAATTAAGTGTGTTTCCTTGTAAAAATATAAAAATTATTAATTTTCTGCATATTCATGAACTTTAATATTAAAGCTTCTTAACATTGCTTATCTTCAACATTGTGTCTAGCTATCTTTTCTAGAATTTATCTTTTTAAATATGGTGTTTAAAAAGATGTAATACCTACAATTTCCCCCAAATTTACATTTTATGATTACTAGGTTTTAAATTATTGCTGCTTTTAAATAATCCTGTTTTGTAGATTTTGTCTACCTGAGAAGATCTCTCTCTATTGAGGTACCTGGTAAGCTCAGAGCAAATGCACCTAAATTGGGGATACTCTTAATTCAATAGTTTTATATTGAAGTATGCAAATATGGAAGCCCAGACAATTTCTCAGAAAATATCTTTTGCCTCCCTTCAGGATATACTCCTTTGATAAATATGTTTATAGGACAGAACTTATAGATTAAATTTATGATTCTTTTGAATGTCTTGCCAGATTCGGATGCTGAGAATTAATTTGTAAAATACTCTTAGTCAACCTCAGATCATTGTAGTTCTCCTAGGTTCAGTCATTGGGGATTGGCCCCTGCCCTTCCTTCTCCCTGAGGTGGCATCTAAGTTGGGGTTCATGTACCATCATGGCATCAGGGGAGACATCCAGTCCTTAGTCATCTGTCCACAGCCATCTGCCCAGTCATAGCCATGGCCATGGTCATACCTCTCCTTGCTGGCAGCTTCTAAACAGTCACATTCTTAGTGACCTTTTAGACATACCATCCTCTGATGTCCTTTAATGATATCCCCTTGCAACTGATCTAACAACTTCAGATCTGCCCGTTTGCTCATAGCTACTTTTTGTGCTTTCTTGGGGCACGGAAAAATTCTGCTCTCCTTCCAACTCCTTTACCTTCTAAAATGGGTTGCAGGAAACCTGCAGGGGCTGCCTCAGACCCCTTCAGCCCCACTCCCCAAGTTTCTGGCTCTAAGTCTCTGGGCATGAGCTGCTGCTACTGAATGAACACTTCCCAGGGTTCTAGAGAAGAAGCAGAGCACCTGACCCCTCCCCTCAAGGCTTCTTACATTTTGCAGAATTGTTCTAGTATCTATCCCCCCTCTCCCATCTTGGAGCTAACCACAAGGCAGAGAAGCAGGGCACAGCTCACCTGTTTAGAGATCCTCACCATCTTCCTGCTCTCTGCTTCTACTCGAAGTTTTCCCCTCTGTCTAAGACCCCACCCCTGCAGGGAGCAGAAGGGCTAATGAACAGACTTGGCAGTTTCAATAGGATAGGCCATTTGACACTTAAAAACCAAGGATTTAAGGCACTTATCCTCTGGTTCTACTGGGCTGATTTCTTCTCAGGTCAACAGGAGCCTCTGGTCCAGCCCCAAAAGGGGCAGGTCCCAGGATAAACAAATAACCGAAATAACAAAAACCACATGGCTGAATATGACCCTGCCATAGTAAGCAGCCATTCTCCCTCCAGTGCCTGTTACAGGACAGCAAAGTCTTCTCAGCTCAATACTTGGTATAAACTTTGCACGTGCACATGCAAAGCCTGAAATCTTTCTGCCCAACAGCAAGAGCCCTGTTAAAAGGAAACACTGGCTTTGGGACAAGAATAGCAGAGTCCACACAGGAAAGAAAAAAACAGAATTGGATGATGAATAGGCCATCAGACAGTAGCAGAATTTTAAAAAAATGATTCCTTAATATAGAAGAGTGTTTCTCAACTAGGGTCCCTAGTCTCATGGGGGTCTGTAAGTACATTGTCAATGTCCCACATGTTCCCTACAGAAATTCTTTAAGTCTACATATTCTTTTTGATGATAATCTTTAAAAATACTGTCAACATATTAGTAATCATCTAGACAACCACTTACCCTCAAGTAATACTATCGTGCAATTTTAGCTCCTGCATTCGTAGTAGCCCAGATGAGTCATTTTAAAGGACCACATTTAAGTTTTAAGGCATTGGAAGCATGTTTGCCTGATGTCAAATCAGCAGCCAGACCTTAGGTGTGCTAATATCAAAACAGAAATGACCGTCCCTTATTCTCAATTACGCTCAAGTTGAATTATTTTACCAGTTATGAATGTGCAAGTTCTCTTTTGAATGATAGTTTTCAATTAAAAGATTTTCCCATAGCATGTAATTTCGATTTCACATATTAGTTAATAAATGAGATTGATTTGACAACTTGAAACGACCTCCTGCCACCAAGTAATATAATGGACTATTTTGATGATTAAGACTAGTGTAAAAACTAGCAGTTGAGGATTTAATGCATAGATGAAGCATTTTTGCTAAATGAAATCCAAATGATGTCACTGCGCACCTTATGAGAAAAGTGTCTCATACTTCAGATGAAGAAAAGGGAAGGGAGAATTGAGTCATCCTTGGCACAAGGAGCTTAAGTACAGCAAACTCAGAAGACCCAAACAACACTGCATCCACATTTCCAACTGCAACTTAGCCAAAGAAAACAATTACCCATCACACTGAAATAATACCGTTAATTCTGATTATTATGGTTTTTATAGCTTCGTTGATTTTTAGCATATAAATTTAATCCTTACATTTGTACAGGAATTATGGACCATATGGAGTTTATAACTAGTTCTTTTTTTCCCCCTACATATAAGAAACATGAAAACAAAAACAATTTGAGTTTCCATCAATAAATCTACACACACACACACACACACACACACACACACACAGAGAGTCCAGGTTCAATATTCCTACCTATAAATGCTTCCAAACATTAAAGAAGAAATAACAATACTTTTATACAAACTCTTCTGGTGAAGAGAAAAACAGTATGCATCCCAACTCATTTCTGAGGCTAGCATAATCTTGACACCAAAGACTGTCCAGAATATTATAATAAAAAACTGCATTTTTATCAATCTCTCTCATGAACAAAGATGGAAAACGTCTTCACAACATATTAGCAAATTGAATAAAAGGAGACTTTTCACTGGAGTTTGAGTATATCATTGATATACAGAAGAAATAAACATTAATAGTAGAACAGCACTATATAGCATATATTATTAACATAGGTACTTTTAATGAGAAAAACATTAATTTCAAAAGTCAACAGCAGCACTTTTCTAGTGGACATATCATTTTTTATTTGACAAAACACCCTGCTAGGACATGGTTCTTGAAAGTGGAGGTGTGACGCAACAAGAAAGCCAGTTGCTATGAATCATAAAGAAAAATAGATGGGGTTCCTTTGACAGCTCAGGAAAGAGAACATGAAGAGTCTAGACTAAAAAGGAAGGGAGATGAAGAAGGTGAAGCTGAAAGAGAGGAAGAGCTCAGGAACTGGACATGTGAAACACAGCAGGGACACATTCCTGACCACGGGAATGTCCAATGGACTGTTGAAAGCAGAGGTGTGACATATCTCATGGTAAATTGCAGCCCTTGTGCTATAAGCTGCCACTCTACTACCCTCAAGGCCTCAGAGAAAATTCTTCTAACTTGCCTCGAGATGGAGATACATTGGGGAAATCTAGGACAAGAGTCTGTGTTCTATCTTTGGAACAACAGGTGGATAAAAGGGAACCAGCAGAGGAGGTGAGAAAAAAAAAAGTGAAAGTTTAATGAGCAAGAGCTGCTGGAATCTACAGGAAGGTACACTAAGGAGGGAAGGGCACTAAAAGATAGGATCTTTGGCCATTTTAATTTTAATATCAAGAAGAAGATGACTTGAGAGGGAGGGAAGATGGTGGAAGAGTAGGGACCCTTGATTCATCTGGTCCCTTCAATTTAGCTGGATATCTATCAAATCATTCTGAACACCTGTGAAGTCAACCTGAGATCTAAGAAAAGAACTGCGGTAATTCTACAAATAGAAAAGCGACCACCTTTTGCAAGGTAGCAGGTGTGGAGAAGTGAATCCGAGGGGATGTATTGGAAGATAAACCACGGGGTGAGGGAACTTCCGTAAGCTGACTGCTGGAAAGGGATGCAGCAGTGGAGAGCAAAATCGGAACTTTAAGTCTGCTCCTGTGAGGGACTCCCTGCCTGGAAGGTGCCAGGTGGCAAAGCAGGGCAGAATCCTAGGTGGGACAGTGTGGTCTCAGGATCCCCAGGGTCACAGAAAGAACGGGGGTGCCTGAGTGCAGCAGAGTTCCCAAGCATTGGAGTGGGGAAGCAGGCTTCAATTAGTGAACCTTAGAATGGCCTCTCAGCTAGGTGTTGCCATCAACAGCCAACCGAGGCAAGATTGGGGACTGTTCTCCAAGGGGGACCCAACAAGCAGCACGGCCCTCCTCCTTCTCCCAGTGAGAAGCAGCCCCGGTGTGCATAGGATCAGGCAACCACTCCTGGAGCAGGGGCCCAGCAAACAGCGGAGCCCAGTAAGACACCCCCTCCTTCCCCAGGAAGGACTGGTGCGGGTGTGTGGAGTTTGGTGCAAACAAAAGAGATTGATTGCTTTTCCCTGAGGGTACACTGAAGAGTGGGGGCTGCAGTTGTTCAGCTCCAGGGCTGGAGATGGAGGCAACACCATTTTATTCATTTTCATCCTCTAAAGTGGCAAGAAAAGCCTTCAGGGAACAAAAGCCACATAGAGAACCCAAAACAGCTTACACTGAGCCCGGCCCCCTGGCAAAGGGCCGTGCAACTCCACCCAGGCAAAGACACCTGAGAATCAGTCAACAGGCCCCTCCCCCAGAAGACCAGCTGAATCATCAGGCTGATACCAAGTTGACAGAGCACACAGAACTGGAAAACTCCGGCCCTAAGGGAAAATAGTATATACACTTCAAGACTTTTTTCTCATGAGTTTTTAGTCTTTCAGTTAAAAATTTTCTTTTTCTTTTTTCCCTTTTCAAATAGTTTATTTTATCAACTCTTTTTGTAAGTCTTTTTTAATTTTCAATTTTACATTTACATTTTATAGATATATTCTTCATTTTGGGCTTCCTTTCACTGTATTCGATTTTATTTCTGTATATATATGAGTTTTTCTTTCTTCACAATTTTGAGATCTAGTGTCTGTTAGATTATATTCTCCCCCCACCTTTTCTTTTCTTTTTTGGTTTCTGATCTCTTTGGATCTGACTAGGGCTCTATTCTTCAATGGAGTCATGGTTGATATCCTTTATTTTGTTCTCTCATTCATCCATTCTTCTCTGGACAAAATGACTAGAAGGAGAAATTCACAACAAAAGAAAGAATCAGAGGTAATATTCTCTTCCATAGATTTAATCGATATGGATATAAATAAAATGCCATACCTAGAATTCAGAATAATGATTATAAAGTTACTAGCTGGGCTTGAAAAAAGCATAAAGACACTAGAGAATCACTTAGTGCAGAAATAAAATCTAATCAGGCCAAAATTTAAAAAGCTTTCACTGAGATGCAGTCTAAAATGGACACTCTAATAGGTAGGGTAAAGGAGGCAGAAAAGAGAGTCAGTAACATAGAAAACAAAATGTTGGAAAGGAAGGAAGCCAAGGAAAAGAAAGAAAAACAACTAATGGAGCATGAGGGCAGGCTTCGAGAAATCAGCAATCCATAAAGTGAAACAATATTAGAATTATTGGGGTCCCAGAGAAAGAAGAAAGAGAGAGAAAGAGAGGGACAGAAGGTATAGTTGAGCACATCATAGCTAAGAACTTCCCTAAACTGGGGAGGGAAACAGGCATTCAAATCCAGGAGGTACAGAGAACCCCCCCTCAAAATCAATAAAAATAAATCAACACCCCAACATATAATAGTGAAGCTCACAAATTTCAGAGATAAAGAAAAAATCCTGAATGCAGTTCAAGACAAGAGCTCCACATACTTAGGCACAAAGACCTGGCAGGCCAGAAAAGGCTGGCATGATATATTCAGGGTACTAAATGAGAAGAACATGCAGCCAAGAATACTTTATCCAGCAAGGCTGTCATTCAGAATGGAAGGAGAGAGAAAAAGATTCCAGGACAAACAGAAACTAAAAGAATTTGGGATCACTAAACCAGTCTCACAAGAAATATTAAAAGGGGATCCTGTAAGTGAAGAGAGAGCCCAAGAGTCACATAGACCAGAAAGGAACAGAAACAACATACAGAAACAGGGACTTTACAGGTAATACCAGGACACTAAATTCATATCTTTCAATAGTTTCTCTGAATGTAAATGGACTAAATGCTCCAATCAAAAGACACAGGGTATCAGATTGGATAAAAAAGCAAGACCTATTCATATGCTGTCCAGAAGAGACTCATTTTAGACCCAAAGACACCTCCAAACTGAAAGCAAGGGGGTGGAGAACAATTTATCATGCTACTGGACATCAAAAGAAAGCTGGGATAGCAATGCTTATATCAGACAAATTAGATTTTAAACCAAAGACTGTAGTAAGGGATGAAGAGGGACACTATATCATACTAAAAGTGTCTGTCCAACAAGAAGATGTAACAATTGTAAATACTTATGCTCCTCACTTGGGAGCAGCCAATTATAGAAACCAATTAATAACAAAATGAAACACATCGATAATAATACAAGAATAGTAGGGGACTTTAACACCCCACTCACTGCAATGGACAGGTCATCTAAGCAGAAGATAAACAAGGAAACAAAGGGTTTTGAATGACACACTGGACCAGATGGACTTCACAGATATATACAGAGCATTCCATCCTAAAGCAAAAGAATATACATTCTTCTTGAGTGCACATGGAACATTCTCCAGATTAGATAACATACTGGGTCACAAATCAGGTCTCAACTGGTACCAAAAGATAGGCATTATTCCCTGCATATTTTTAGATCAGAGTGCTTTGAAACTTGAACTCAATCGCAAAAGTAAATTTGGAAGGAATGAAATACTTGGAGGTTAAAGAGCATCCTACTAAAGAATGAATGGGTCAACCAGGAAATTAAAGAAGAATTTTAAAAACTCATGGAAACAAATGAAAACGAAAACACAACAGTCCAAAACTTTCGAGATGCAGCAAAGGCGGTCTTAAGAGAAACGGATATAGCAACACAAGCCTTTCTCGAGAAACTAGGAAAGTCTCAAATACACAAGCTAACCTTACATCTAAAGGAGCTGGAGAAAGAACAGCAAATATAGCCTAAAGCAAGCAGGAGATGGGAAATAATAAAGATGAGAGTAGAAATCAATGAAATAGAAACCAAAAGAACAGTAGAAACTAGATCAACAAAACTAGAAGCTGGTTCTTTGAAAGAATTAGTAAGATCGATAAACCCCTAGCCAGACTTATCAAAAAGAAAAGAGAAAGGACCCAAATTAATAGAATCATAAATAAAATGGGAGAAATCATGACCAACACCAAGGAAATACAAACAATTTTAAGATCATATTATGAGCAACTATATGCCAACAGACTAGACAATCTGGAAGAAATGGATGCATTCCTAGAAATGTATAAACTACCAGAACTGAAACAGGAAGAAATAGAAAACCTGAACAGACCCATAACCAGCAAAGGGATTCATAAAGCTAATTCACAGTATCATAAAAGCTCAAGTTAAAAGACACTTTGACCCTATGGAGAAGAATTCCATATAATTTATATAGATATTCCCTCCATCTCAAGGGGGGAGAGCATAGCTCCCATTCTTTAGGTATGATCTGCACAGTGACTTCCTCCCAAAGTTACAGTATGGACTATGAACTTCAGTTATTAGTAATAAATCAGTAATATATCAATAATTAATTATTAATAATGTATCAGTGTTGGTTCATTAATTATAACAAATGTGTTATACTAATGTAAGATGTTAATAATATGGGGATACTGGATGTGGGGTATATGGGAATTCTCTATGATTTGTTTCATTTATTCTATAAACCTAAAATTACTCTAAAGAAGTCTTTTTTAAAAAGGTTAAAAAAAAAAAAGGAAATCGAAGCAGTAATCAAAAATCTCCCAACAAACAGGAGTCCAGGGCCAGATGGCTTCCCAGGGGAATTCTACCAAACATTTAAAGAAGAACTGATACCTATTCTTCCGAGGCTGTTTCAAAATAGAAATGGGGGAGGGGGGTGGAGGAATGGAATAGACTGGTGATGGGTAGTAAGGAGGGCACGTATTGCATGGTGCACTGGGTGTTATACGCAACGAATGAATCATCGAACTTTACATCGGAAACTGGGGATGTACTGTATGGTGACTAACATAATATAATAAAAAATCATTAAAAAAAATAAAATAAAATAAAAAAAGAAAGAAATGGAAGGAAAACTTCCAGACTCTTTCTATGAGCATTACCTTGTTCCTTAAACCAGACAAAGACCCCACCAAAAAGAATTACAGACCAATATCCTTGATGAACACGGATGCCAAAATTCTCACCAAGGTACTAGCTAACAGGATCCAACAGTACATTAGAAAGATTATTCACCACAACCAAGTGGGATTTATTCCTGAGCTGCAAGCGTGGCTCAACATCTGCAAATCAATCAACGTGATACATCATGTTAATAAAAGAACGGACAAGAACCATATGATCCTCTCAATGCAGAAAAAGCACTTAACAAAATACAACATCCTTTCTTGATTAAAACTCTCCACAGTGCAGAGATAAAGGGAACATACTTCAGTATCATAAAAACCATCTACAAAAAGCCCACAGTGAACATTATTCTAAATGGGGAAAAATCGAGAGTTTTTCCCCTAAGGTTAGGAACATGACAAGGATGCCCACTCTCACCACTGTTGTTCAACATAGTACTAGAAGTCCTAGCCTCAGCAATCAGACAACAAAAATAAATAAAAGGCATTCAAATTGGCAAAGAAGTCAAACTCTCAGTCTTGGCAGATGACATGATACTTTTTGTGGAAAACCCACAAGACTCCACCCCAAAATTGCTAGAACTCATACAGGAATTCAGCAATGTGCCAGGATATAAAATCAATGCACACAAATCAGTTGCATTTCTATACACTAACAATGAGACAGAAGAAAGAGAAATTAAGGAATTGACCCATTTACAATTGCACCAAAACCATAAGATACTTAGGAATAAACCTAACCAAAGAGGTAAAGGATCTGTACTCTAAACTACAGAACACTTATGAAAGAAATTGAGGAAAACACAAAGAAATGGAAAAACATTTCATGCTCATGGATTGGAAGAACAAATATTGTTAAAATGTCTATTCTACCCAGAGCAATCTACACATTCAATGAAACCCCTATCAAAATACCATTGACATTTTTCACACAGCTGGAACAAATAATCCTAAAATGTGTATGGAACAAGAAAAGACCCCAAATAGCCAGAGGAACATTGAAAAAAACCCCAAAGCTGGGGGCATCACAATGCTGGACTTCGAGCTAAATTACAAAGCTGTAATCAAGACAGTATGGTACTGGCACAAAAACAGACATATAGATCAATGGAACAGAATACAGAACTCAGAAATGGACCCTCAACTCTGTGGTCAGCTAATCTTCAACAAAGCAGGAAACAATATCCAATGGAAAAAAGACAGTCTTTTCAACAAATGGTGTTGGGAAAATTAGACAGCTGCATGCAGAAGAATGAAACTGGATCATTTTCTTACACCACACACAAAGATAAACTCAAAATGGAGGAAAGACCTAAATGTGAGACAGGAATCCATCAAAATCCTAGAGGAGAACACAGGCAGCAACCTCTGTGACCTCAGCTGCAGCAAATTCCTAGTAGACATGTCTCCAAAGGCAAGGGACACAAAAGCAAAAATGAACTATTAGGACTTCATTGAGATAAAAAGTTTCTGCACAGCAAAGGAAACAGTCAGCAAAACTAAGAGGCAACCCATGGAATGAGAGAAGATATTTGCAAATGATATATCAGGTAAAGGGCTAGTATCCAAGATCTATAAAGAACTTATCAAACTCAACACCCAAAAACCAAAGGATCCAGTCAAGAAATGGGCAGAAGAGATGAACAGACATTTCTCCAAAGAAGACATCCAAATGGCCAACAGACACATGAAAAAATGCTCCACATCACTCGGCATCGGGGAAATACAAATCAAAACCACCATGAGATACCACCTCGCACCAGTTGGAATGGCTAAATTTAACAAGTCAGGAAACAACAAATGTTGGTGAGGATGCAGAGAAAGTCTTAACGCTGTTGGTGGAAATGCAAGCTGGTGCAGCCACCCTGGAAAACAGTATGGAGGTTCCTCAAGAAGTTAAAAATAGAGGTACCCTATGATCCAGCAATTGCACTACTAGGTATTTACCCCAAAGATACCAAGGTAGTGATCCAAAGGGGTATCTGCACCCCAATGTTTATAGCAGAAATGTCTACAATAGCCAAACTGTGCAAAGAGTTGAGATGTCCATCGACAGATGAATGGATAAAGAAGATGAAGTGTGTGTGTACACACACACACACACACACACACACACACACACACACTGGAATATTACTCAGCCATCAGAAAGGATGAATACTTACCATTTACATTGACATGGATTGAACTCAGGGATATTATACCGAGTAAAATTAGTCAATAAGAGAAAGACAATTATCATATGGTTTCACTCATACGTGGAATATAAGAAACAAAACACAGGATCATAGGGGAAGGGAGGGAAAACTAAATGGAAAGTAATCAGAGGAAGAGACAAACCATGAGAGACTCTGAACTATAGGAAACAAACCGAGGATTACTGGAGGAGAGGTGGGTGGGGAGATGGGATAACCGGGTGATGGGCATTAAAGAGACACATGATATGATGAGCACTGGGTGTTATATATAACTGATAAATTACTAAACTCTACATCTGAAACTAAGAATGTACTATATGTTGGCTAACTGGATTTAAAGAAAAAGAAAAAGAACAAGACGACTCTTTGGGATGATGACATTTGGGTTAAGTGTATATGAGAATAATACCAACATTTACTGAGTTCTTAATATGGACTGAGGAGTTTTTTCTGAGCCCTTCACATGTATTAACCTATTTAATTCTTACAATAACTGCATAACTTAAGTAAGACCCTTATTTCCATTTTACAGATGAGGGTTAGGTATCTTGTCAAAGATCACACAACTCTTACATACAGAGTTGAGATTTGAACCTGGGGTTGGATTTAACAGAGCGTGTGTTTTTACCTCCCAAATCATACCGTCTCTTATAAATGACACACCTGCATTTTTTTCTCTTTTAAAGATTCAATCATACATTAATGCAGACAAACAAATAGACAAATGAAAAATCCACCTTTCTGTTGGCTTTATAAGGTCCTAAGTTATATCTCAACAAATAATGTCTTAGACCAGAACCTCCTTGATTGCATAGACCGCCTTCTGGTTGGTCTCCCTTCCTCCTCCCCTAGCTCCCTCAAATCTTTCTCACACTGATTATTCAAAGTATATCTCTTCACACAGCAATTTGTTTAAAACAAAAATTCTGCAGATCAGTATCTGGCCTGAATGGATACAACTTATCTCAGCCAAGACTTTGGCCATCAGAGTATGCAAGAGCAGAGCATGCCGTATAGAATGCTGCCTTTCTGAAGCTTATTTCTAGGTCCACTGGTGCCACATTTTGCTCTTTCTCTTATGGGCAGTTCACCGTGCTAAAGAAAATCACACCACTCTGCCCATACGTGTTTTCCAGGCTCTGCTGAGTCCTACTTCTGCCCTTCACTATTTTTTTCTTTAAACCTTTGGTCAACATCTTCCCTATATTCAGTTACCACTGTAAACCTTCACCATTCTCAGTGTCCCTACTCCTCTCATTATTAGCAGGTGGCAGCGCCTCCTACTTCACCCAGGACACTGGAGCAAGCCAGCTTAAGTCGCTATAACTTCTACCTCTCCCCACACCTCCTGCTGCTCCTGTATTCTGCATTTCAGGTGGTGACAAACTGTCCACCCAGCCAGTCTGCAGCAAGGGGATCATCCTTGCTCCTCACCAATTCTTAGCCAATCAATTACCCACATTTTCCCAGTAATACTTCTCAGATTTGTAACGGCCTCATCGTTCCTTCTAACACGGACCCAGGGTGTCCTTATCATCTTTTAGAAAATGATTGCAGGGGCGCCTGGGTGGTACAGTGGTTAAGCGTCTGCCTTCGGCTCAGGGCGTGATCCCGGCGTTCTGGGATCGAGCCCCACATCAGGCTCTTCCGCTATGAGCCTGCTTCTTCCTCTCCCACTCCCCCTGCTTGTGTTCCCTCTCTCGCTGGCTGTCTCTGTCTGTCAAATAAATAAATAAAATCTTTTTTAAAAAAAGAAAATGATTGCAATAGTTTTCTCTTGGTCTCACTGCACCCATTTCTTTTCCCCCTTGAAACTTATCACTCCCACATACAGCGTTTTTGATCGATCTCAAATCCAACTTCCACCCCATCGTACTGCTAACCTCCCTGCGTTCTTTACGTGTAGGATGAAATGTAAGCTAACCTCCTTCTTTTCTTCCTCCAATATTTAATTGGCAATTGTATCATCAGGTTTATGCATTTTAAAGCCATTCCTGTTTTCAGCCTTCTGGAATCAAGACAGGATAAAGAGGGCCGGCAACTTGAAGCTCTTCTGCAGCCCCTGAATGGCAGGATTATCTTTCTGGCTCTCAGCCCTCTGCTTCAGAATGAGAGAGGAAAAGGCCACAGGAATTGAAAAGTATTTTTTTATTTTTTGCGAATCAGGATCCAGCCATGGTGGAATCGACATGGTGCCTTGGGCTCCTTATCTAATTACTTACACAGCTGGCACACAACAAACACAGGCTAATTAGACACACTTAAGTAAAAACATGGCATATGATAAAAGAAAATTAACAAATCATTTTCTTTTGCAGACACCATGCAATATTCAAGTTAATATTGCTTTTGTGGTGTTGTCATATATTCTGGCACCTTTGGGGTTAGGATGTCTCTTTGTTCCCGAGCCGGTTTGCACATGCCTATGTAGTCTCAAGTTGTGCTAGCTGCACGCTATTGGAGTTAACACCACATATTTTTGGAATTTGTCATGTCTGAAAGCAGGAGCTTCCTCCTTCTGGTGGACTGAGGCAAGTACTTGCTTGTTTCAGTTCACTTCTTCCTTCCCAAAAGGCTTAGCAACTCAAGGAAACTGACAACTCATTATTTCAGAACTTGGAAGAAGTGTTGGGGTTGGCATGCATGAGCCTGTCTTCCCTGTGAAGACTGCCTCCCTGATCTCAATTCAGTGTCATTTAATTACACAAACTTTTATTAATTGACTTTGGTACAAAGGATCATGCTGGGCACCCCAAGGAGGAAAAGGAGCACGACACAATTTCTGCTATCAGAAGTCTTGTTGTAGGGGTAGTACCCAAATGCCTGTACTATAAGGTATGGCAAAGTGTCCTGACAGATGTGCTATGTGGGAGGGACAGGAAAAGAGAGGACACCCTAGTGCCCACAGCGCTGCTGGCACAGTGTTGCGGACAGTGCAGCTGTGCCCTTTACTAGCTGAGCAGGGAACTCAACTCAAAGCCTTTTCTTGTTATCCTATGTCAAAAAGTCAGATTGAGGACTAAACGTATTTTATGTGAATTTCCTTTTTTGGTACCCAAAAGAGAGTAGGAACTTAGTGAATGTTGGTTTCTTTCGCTTTGATGGTATCTTTGCGATCGATGCTCCCCTAAATGGGGGTGAGATTTACAGGCAGAGATTGGGGCATAGAGACAGGCATTTAAGGCCCAGAAAAGATCATGAGAGGACACAGAGGTAGGGAAAATGGATATTGTAAAGAAAAGGGTGAACGCTCTCCAGTTTTACTAGTAGGAAGTAAAGAGATGGAGTTGGAAAGGTAAGCTAGGGCCATACTGAAGGGGTGGTAACATCTGGAGAGCCAGGGTGGTGCGGTGGTTAAGCTGGGGCTTTGGAGCCAGACTGCATAGGTCCCGGTCCTGGCTCTGCCCACCTATTCAGTGTGTGGCCTGGAGTAGGCTACCAGCCCTCTGTGCCTCCATTCCTTCGTCTACAAAATGGAGTGAACACCTTTTCCATATTCCTGTTCTGTGGATTAAAAGGGTTAAAATTTGTGAAATAATTAGAAATGCGCCTGGCACAGAGTAAATACCAAATAAGCACTAACTAGCTCTTATTAGTAGTAGGCTGAAATACTCATCATGAAGTGTCATAGCCAGAAGGCATGCTACAAGTGCTAACCATGCAGAGGAAATTAAATCTGTTTCTATAAGATAAATGGGCCTTCCTGATCTGAGAAATGGCTCTGCCTTTTGGCCTGATTGAGATGATACGGAGGTTTCTTAACAGATGATAAAGAGCAGGTATGAACTGTTCCCTAGGATCTCCTATTCTTTAGCAGATACCTGTAGGTCCCTTAACTCCATGAGGTTCCCTAATTCTGCCCCGGTAGGGAGATGGACAGCTGCCACCCTGGCACTTCCTGCCAAAAGAAGACATTGCCCCTTCTTGTTTGCTGGTGATGGAGGGTCAATCAATACCACGTGGAATGGAAAGATGACTAAGTGGCCAGAGCCCAGCTTGAGTAATAATTGATCACGTTTGAGGGACCTAGAAGCCTCACCATCACAAAGAAACTATGGGAACTCTGGGTTCAGAGATTAGAGACCAGCCTGGGCAAACATCAGCTCCGAATCCCTGCATGGCTGTGCTCCAGCCGCTGAATGGAGGAGCCACCCAGAGAGGGATGTCCCGGAGGCCTGGGAGGCCCCTGCACCTCCTTCCCCCAGACCTTATCTTTAGCTGGCAGGCATATTCGTGGGGTAACATTGTGTCCTTTGAGCCAAGAACATGTATTGCCTCTTGAGTAAGAGACAGGTGGTTGGAATTAATACTTCTGCTTTCAGAAAACCCATTAAATGAAAAATTCAATCCACATGGCTTTGAGAAGAGACGTTATATCCAAAAACCAGGACCTACTCCCTCAGCAAAGGGAAGAAATTAGGAGGGGAACCACGTGTGCATGCCTCTGTGTGTGTGTGTGTGTGTGTGTGTGTGTGTGTGTGTGTGTGTGTGTACGTACACTATAACCCAAGTGATGTGGATGAGGGTGAATTCCAAAATTTCAGAACAGGCATCAAGTACAAGATTTATTGGGGAAATGTGTAATCCAAGGAATGTGTAATCCCTGCCCTTTTTACGGTACAAGCTTGAAAGCGGATTTAGTAGTGAGGGGAACAAACACTTTTGGACTCTGGTGCTGAGCCACCTGAACTTTAGAGCTGTCTGATTGGGGGACTGCTGAGAAATACCAGCTGCCCAGGACCTGGACACCTTGAGGGTCCACGGGAATTCACAGCCCCTCCTGCTGTGGAAAAGGAGCCACTAGTCCAGAGGCCACCATGTCCTTCCCAAGTCAGGTTCAGGTACAGCCCTGCCCTGAATTTTGGATATAATTTCTCTTCTCAAAGCCATATGGATTGCATTTTTCACTTAATGGGTTTTCTGGTAAACAGGAGCCTTCAGTCCCAGCCAACTAATCGCTAATAATTACAGGGGGTTCCTGGGCCATCCCACAGGCCCCATCCCTGGAGCCCGCACACTGGGGAAGCACAAGTTTTTACCAGGAAGGGAGAGTCTGTGCTCTCATTCCAACGACAATGGAAGGGGTGACTGGGGAGGAGAAGCCACGACCATTACAGTTGCATTCAGACATTCATATAAGCTACAGCCAGTTTGCTCTAGACATTCAAGATGGTGAAGAGTCTAAAAGCCACATCCTCACATTCTCAGAAAACAGTTAAGTATATACTTTAGAATGTTTGGCTAAGAGGGACTAAGCTCAAGTTTAATGGTGACGCAGAAGAAAAAGCGGATTTATTTAATGTAAGTCCAGATAACAGATCTGATAATAATGAGTAAATTTGACCTCACATAGAAGCAAATGAAAACATAATGAGAGCTGCCCAGCAGTGATAAAGTCATAGCCTTCAGAAGACTGAGCTCCTTATCACTGGAGGTACTGACACCAAGACTGGGAGCCATCTGTCAGCTATCGTGTAGGTGGGATCTCTGCACTGGGAGATGGTTGAAGTAAATGAAGGAGGCTTATCCTTGACTAACACTCTCCGAGGCTGTTTTTGCTCTTTCAATGACCTAAACCCTTACTTTGCTTTAATTTTGCTTCACAGAACCCCAGAGTCAAAGAGTTTTGCTTTGGTTTTTCAAGTTCTACCACGGACCTTAGAGATCATATAAATCAACCCTCATTTTACTGATGGAAAGCCTGAAGTGCAATTGCTAGGTGGCATCTAGGGTTATGCAGTTGGTAAGTGGTAGAACGGGGATATGAACCTATGACCTGGAGCACTACGGTGGTTTTCTAACTGGTCTCCTTCCATCTGTTATCTCCCCAAAACTATTTGTCCTACACATATGCCAGACTGATATTTTTAAAACACAGCTCTGATTAGGTCATTGCTGTCTTAAACCACTTACAAAAGCTCCTGTGCTCTTAAAAAACATGCTTAGAATTCTTTATGATGGCATTTTAACATTCAACCTTGGTTTTATCTCCAATTCCAACCCCTCGACCCAGTTCTTTATATACACTAAGATGTTAAATGTATATTGATGGTAATTCCACTTAGCACGGTGAACACTTCATTACACATAGAAATGTTGAATCGTTATGCTGTATGCCTGAAACTAATATAATATTGCATGTCAACTACACTTCAATTAAAAATAAAAATAAAACATTTAAAGACCGCAGCTAGGTTAACTAAAGTTTTTAAAACACAAGTTTCCTATCCTCATTTAGCACAGCTTCTGAGACAACTGACTGGCAAAGGGAATAGACTAGACAACTTTTAGAGGTATTGTTTACCTCTGGGATTTTATAGCCATTTCTAAGTTAGACGTAGTAGATAGTAACAGGGTTCAGAACATGCTACCCCAAAATATGGCATTCTGGCACATTGAATATTTTAAGCAGAAGGAGTTTGAGTAAAAGGTAGAAACAGGGAGGTCTCTCTGAACTTCCCCCCACCCTTCTCCCCTAAAGCAGGTCACTGTGAGAGGTGCCCTCCCTATACCCAAAGGAAAGGATCATCCTTACGTCTAAGACAGGGACACTAAGAAGAATCCAAACAAAGAGGCCCTGCTAAGCTTCCCCCAGTTTACTACCCTCAACTCATACTCTTGGGCTTAACATATCTTTCCATTCTTTTTTTTTTCTTTTCAGGTCTTTCCATTCTTCATCAAACCTAGCATTTAAAAAATGTTAACTGAATACAATTGGCTTTGGAGAAAACAATTTTATTTCTCAGACTATTTCTTGCCATATGCCTCCTTTGCAGGGTTTACTGATCATCTGGTTGTTGACCGGCATGTGCTAAAACTCAGAATTTTTTTAAACATGCTGTTTTTCAGGAAAATTAGCACAAGATACCATGGAGCTTGTTTTGACCAATGATACACTAAGGGAGGGTCACATGAAAGCCTGTAAAATGTGTCAGGAAAAAAAAAAACCCTAGTCACATCTCATTTCCAAGAATTTCTTAATAATTCCTCTTTGTTTCACCATAAAAATAAATCAGAGCTTTTAAAATGTGCCTTCCAGATACCAGTTTCTCAGAATTCATTCTGCAATTATGTGAGAGGATGTGCCTTCACGAGATCAACACAGCGTCTTTAGTATTTTAAGAGAAAAGATCAAGCTCCCTGAATGCATTTAAAAGCCAAGTAGAAAAGACTCCTCCAGAAGCATTTATGTAATTCTGGACTTTAATAGGAGTGACACAATAAGATGTACTGAATCACAAATTAATCTGAATTCATGACCATGATAACTTTGACTCTCAAGCACTTTTACAAGCCAGCATTTCCATTAATGATTGACAATCTATACCCTCGCCAACTTCCATGTCAAATGAGCCAGGGTCCTACTCCTTTGAGGATGAAAAACAGAATGACTTGTGATAGCTCTGTTATTTGCCAAAGCGTGTAAGTTGGTTTTTTGCTGCTTAACGACTTACTCCCCAAACTTAGTGACTTAAAAACATCTACTAGGTTGTCAGAGGATGATAAACTGTCACTCAATATCTCAAACGAATAAAAGATAAAGCTGAACTTTCTGCTAGCATGATCTGGGAGAGTTATGCTGATCAGGCACGGTCACTCCAAGCAGACTGCTGATCTTATACAGAGGCTGGAGGATACATGGAGAACAAAGATGGGTGGACTCTCAGGGTCATAAGTTGAGTTGACATCATTGGTTGAATCATGGCCACTTGGGCAAGACCTCTGTTGATTGGTCGGCACCCTCAGAGGTGTGCTTATTTGAGTGACTTCATTCCCGACTGATTGAGCTACACAAGTAAGAGGCTCACACTGATTGGCTGGGCTTACAAAAGTATGTTTAATGAAGCAAGGTATAGTTGATCTATTAAATGGATTTAAAATTGGTATGGTGGCTATTTGTTTCCATGGTTACAGAAAAATTGATCTTTTTATAAAAGGATGTGAAATAGGAAACTTCAAAGATCACTTCCAATGACCCCTGCCTCTTGCTATCATGCCCTTGTGTAATTCCCTCTCCTGGAATGTGGGCTGGATTTAGTAACTCACTTCAAACAAATAGAATGTGGTAGAAGTAATACAATGTCACTTCTGAGATTAGGTTTTAAAAAGACTGTGTCTTCTGCCTTAGGGGTCTTCTTTCACTTGCTTTCAATTAGATCTCTCACTCTGGGAGAAATAAGCTGCCATCTGGTGAGCAGCTCTGCTGAGAGGCCCATGTGACAAGAAACTGATATCTCCTATTAACAGCCAGTGAGAACCTGAGGTTTGCCAAAAGGCGTGTGAGTGAGCTTGGAAGTGGATTCTTCCCTAGCAGAGTTTTGGGATGACGGCAGTCTCAGCCAACACCTTGACCTCAGACTCAAGTCAGAGGCACCCAGATAAGCTGTGTCTGGACTCCTGACCTACAGAAACTGTGAGATAATAGATGTTTGTTGTTTTAAGCTGCTAAATTGGGGGATGGTTTATCAGATAGCAATAGAAAAGTCATACACTGTGGAACTTTTTCTTTAATCCTCACTATTTAGTTTATCATCTGTGAGTCAGCTGGATAGTTCTTTAGAACTGGGCAAGTTCATTTGATCTTTACTGGGCTTTCTCATGTTATCTGGAGTAAGCTGGTACGTCACCAGTGACTGGATCATCTTGGAGGGCCTCACTCACATCTGATGGTTGGCAGGCTACTGCATAGGACTCTCTAGTCCTCTTCCATCTTCTAGCAGGTTAGCTCGATTATTCAACGGGGTTCTGTCTCAGGGTTCTAAACCCAGCAAGGAGGCGAGCCTCATATGCACTATGACTAACCCATATTCAAAGGGTGAGGATAGAGACAGCCCTTTAAGGGGAGGATCTGTAATATCACATGACAAGGATGTGGCTGCAGTGAAAGGAAGAATTTGTGGCCATTTTAATTAAAAACATGACAAAAATAATGATGAAATGGTATTTCCTCTTTTTTCTTCTACTTCCCAAAGAAGAAAAGAGGTGAACAGCCCAAGCGTTCCTAAGTATTTATAAATAAACTAGAAAAAGCTCACAGAAGAGAAAGTTAAAGAATCATAGGCTGCTCTAAAAAGGAAGATGAGCAAAAATATGTCATTTGGATAAGAAACAATAGAGTTCCTATAAATGTCTAAACATATAGTGTTCACCAAAATAAGGAAGCATATACAGACATGATCCTGAAATCCCAAAGGTAAATCTCACCCGAACATCAAGAAACCTATCTTCCAGAGGGATTTGTCCCAGTTATTACAAAAGTAAGATGATGGAAAGGATTCCAGTTTATGACCCTTTAGGATATTTATCTAATCTATTGATGTCTTCAGGTTTCCCCCCCCTAACGGATCACATAATTTTAGTGACACTGTAATCACACAAAGAACTCTGCCCAGGGATCCAGATGCATAGGTCCATTGTAAACTATAATCTGAGTCATATCTATTTTCTCAGGTTGCCCCTGAGGCTGTCACATGTTTTAGAGCCTTATATGTTATTGTTTTCTAGGTTCTTGTTCAATTAGCAGCTCCTACCAGTTCTTAACAAACCATGTCAACCATATCCATCTGACCACACCAGCTTCTGCTCTACCACAATGGCTTTTTCACATGTATTGTACTCATCATTGCAGAGAAAATTGATTCCAACCCCTTCAAAGTCCAACAACTGATCTTGAAATCCACTATAAGAAAAAAGAAGAAAATATACACTGTCAGATCCACTGCACCTACCTTATAAAAGCAGTTCTCTACCTTCCTGTGTATTGTACTAAAAAGTTGTTCAAAACTAAAAATGTTATATGGTTTACTATAAGGATGAATTATTGAATGTACTTTTATATAATTGGTTATTGTGATGCCTCCATCATAATATTTTCTAAAGAAATATCCATTGGTCATTGCATAGCATAAAGAAATGTAATTGATAAGTAAAAATGGAGTTTGTGGTTTATTCTATAAAAAGCTGGACAACCAACTCCTTTTCAGAAAACTAAGTCCAATCCTAGTTCTACGGGACAACAATCAGATTAAACTGCTTCTGAGAAAACCTTTTCCAGAATATAGCATACTGAGGTATGAATAGCGATACTTTATAACTTTTAAGTTAGTATTTATTTTGTCTGTGGATATACAGAGTGTCTTAAAAGTAGAGAAGGAAGAGGTGCAGTGGCTAGGAATTTTAGGGGTTTTTAAATGCTCTTTTTATATCTCTGTTATAGTGGAATCATTCTTAAAGGATACCCAATATTATAAGATCAAGAATATAAAAAAGCAGATTTATATAAAGGCCACCATGGACTAAATGGAGTTGAATTTCACATAATAGTAGTTATATTTTCTACATAGTATATTATACATTTTATGTACTTAATGGTGTATTATATTTTCATGTGCTTTTTATTGCTAATAAGGGCCAAAGAAGCTGGTAGAGGCTTATGTGATCAGAATTTTCTGGTGGTTTCAATTCAGCAAATTTGAAGTGCCTTATCAAAGCTATAAAGCTAATAGTACTATAGCAAGTTAGAATTACAAAGGATTTTCTCATTTTTTCCTTCACAATAGCTACACAATGCTCTATCAAAAAGCCCATTTCATTGAGGAAAGATCTGATTTTCAGAGAGTTATTTCTTGCCCACAATCACCCAGCCAGTGACCGGAATCATTAGAACCACACTCCACTCTTCTGGCTCCAAACATGTTCTTTCCAATTTGTCACATATCTGTATCATATCTTTACCCTTCAACCTTCCAGAAGCATTCTGTTTCGCATATACAAATTCTATGAAAACAGCACACGAGAAACACAATCTCTGTGAGTGCTTTCTGTCCCTCAGCAATTACAGAGCCCAGTGGGCCTTCACAATTTAATTACTTGTTAATTAATTATACAAGTAGGCATTTTGAGGGTATGGGAAATTATAGATACTTACAAAATGCATCATAGTAATTAAGTGCAAGCCCAAACAATCATCAGGAAAGTCCCTTGGTGTGAGAGAAAGAACTTTTGCACGCTTCTCTGTCTTAAATTCCGTACAAACATGTGCATACACCTGTTCTTTATATTCTCTTGAATATTCTTAGTAAAATTTCATGTTTTAAAGAATCTTATAATGAAATGAAGATACCTTTGCATTTGTGTAGTGTCTTCTAGTTTGTAAAGCTCTTTCAAGCACATTATTTCATCTTCCCGCCAAGCTGTGGGGTAAGCAGATGGCAATTGTCCCCATTTCACAGACATAAAACTGAAATTCAGAGAGGTTAAGTTTCCCTTGTGTTAGAAAACTCTCAGGTGCAGGAGGCAGCTCACCTCAGAACAGCAGAGCTTGAAGGGCTTTCCTTAGATATTAGCACGGCGGTACTTCCCAGTACGTGTTCTGTGCCACACTGATCTTGGGAGATGCTCTATGAAAAGTGGCTCCGTGCTCCAATACATTTAAGAAACACTGCATATTCTAGTCCCTGCTTGAGAATCACAATATATATTGGCAGAAAAAGACTCAAAGAAGGATTGCGGTATTTTTTTAAGGTTAATTTTGTTCAACTCAGTTTCCAAAATTGATTTAATCAAGGAATCATATTAGAAAATGTTGATTAGGGTGACCCCACATTATGGAGATGAGAGAGTTGATATTCGAAAATATAAAATACTTATTTAAGATCACATGATTACTTATATGAGAGTTACGGGAGGAACTCAAATCTCCAAATCCAGGTTCAATGTTCTTCCTAACGTCCTACATAACTCTTCTATACTTGAATGCTTACTTTTCTATTCTAGGAAAAATTATTTGAATGGTCTTTATATTCAAAATTAGATGCATATTTTGAATAAAAATCTTGAAAAAAAAAAAGGAGACAGAGACCATCCTTGGTTCTTAATTCAACTTTGTGCTATCAAAATAATCTCATTAATGATATTAGCTGTCATTCTTCTGTGCCCAGATTATGAATAATTTCTAAAACTTTCAACAGATTTCCAAGTTAAATATTTTTACAGATTAAGACACTGAGATTCAGGGAAATAAAATAACTTGAGGAAGATTATCCATTTATTAAAAGTTGGAGCCATGATTTAGAGTCCAGTTTGTTGGACTTCAAACTTCAAAAATAACATCCCGAGGGTCCCATGTTTTTGGAAGAGACCCCTGAAGCCTGACCATGCTCCTTCTCATATAATACTACTGCAGTGAATGTTAAAGAGTAGGCAAATTATACAGGCAGAAGCAAAACAATAAAACCTAGATATAGAGGAAGCAGGCTGGGAACAAGCAGTGTCTGAGAAAGAGAAAACTAAGTAGTTGTAATTGCAGTAGACACTATGCATTCTCTTTTTAATCCTGCCAATCCTGCAATAAGTATTTTTAAATGTAAGACCAAAATCCAGAAGCAACCATTGGCACATTAGTGAGACTTGTCAGAGAATTAGAATTTCAGATCTAATGGGGCCTTAAAGGTCTTGGACACTTAGTCAGGACCTGAATTCCATCTGTAACATCCCAACAGCCTCCGCTTGAACACCGCAGTGACTGGAGGACATCTCAACTTCTCTAGAGGGAGGCCATTACATTTGGCAACTCCAACTGTAGGAATTCTCTGACTGTATGCCCCCTAAGAGCAGGGTGCATTTCAGTATTGTTTAAACTACATCCCTAGTAACTAGCAAGAGAGAATTCATCACTAAGTTTTTTGTTTTTTGTTTTTTGGGTTGTTTTTTTTTTTTTTTTGAATGACTGAATGGTACTGACATGAACTATTCCTTCTTGTAATGTTTGCTTTGGTTTCTAACTCCGTTCTCTGGGCAAAAGTGAAATTATTTTCCCAGAAGGTTTATGACTAGGCAAGACACCTAGGAAATAAAACAAAATCTAGGTACCTTTTTAAAAAAGTGATATGTGATTCAAATGCCATAAATTCACCCTTTTAAAATGTACGATTCAATAGTTTTGAGCATATTCACAAAGTTGTGAAACCACCGCCACTATCTAATTTCAGAACATACTTATCACCTTCCCCCCAATCTCATACTCATTGCCAATTATTCCTCATTCCCTCTTCCCCCTCAAACCCTGGCAACTACTTTCTGCCCTAGGATTTTGCCTATTTTGGACATTCCATATAAATGGAATCATATAATATCTGGCCTTTCGTGTCTGGCTTCTTAACTTAGCATATTTTTAAGGCCTATCCACATTTTGGCATGTATCATTAATTCATTCCATTTATGGTAAATAATTCATCACATGGACATACCACATTTTGTTTATCCATTCATCAGTGAATGGGCATTAAGTTTATCTCCACTTCTTGGCTATTCTGAGTCATGCTGATATGAACATTCACGTACAACTTCTGTGTGGGCATATGTTTTCAATTTTCTTGGGAAGGTAACTAGGATTGGAATTAATGGATAAATGGTAACACAATGTTTAGCATTTTGAGGAAATGTCCAACTATTTAACAAAGCAGCTGCATCATTTTATGATCCCATCAGCAATGTATGAGCGTTCAAATTTCTCCAAATCCTCATCAACACTTGTTGCTTCCCATTCTAGTCTGTTTGGTTTTTTTCAAAAAATATTATAGCCATGCCAGTGGGTATAAAGTAGTATCTCATAGGATTTAGATATGCGTTTCCTTAATGAGTAATGAGGTTGAACATCTTTTCACGTACTTATTGGCAAACTGTGTATCTTCTTTGAGGAAATGTCTGTCCAAATCGTTTACCTATTTTTATAAATTGGATTGTCTTTTTGTTAAGTTGTAAAAGTTCTTTATATAGGCTAGATACAAGTCCCCTATCAGATATGTAATTTGCAATTCTATGACTAGTCTTTTTACTTTCTTGATGATATTCTTTGAAACACAAATGTTTCTAATTTTAATGAAGTCCAGTTTATCAATTTTTCTCCCATTCCTCCTGCTTTGGATATCATATGTAAGAAACCACTGCCTAATCCAAGCCATGAAAATTCGCTCTTAGGTTTTCGAAGTGTTGTAATTTTATACCTTAAATTTAAGTATATGACCCATTTTGAGTTAATCTTTATATATGGTATGTGGTAGGGGTTCAACTTCATTCTTTTGCATGTGCACATTCAATTGTCCCAGCATCACGTGTTAAAGTTATCACGCTTTACCCACTGAATTGTCTTGATATCCTTGTCAAAAATTAATTGACCATAAATATAAGAGTTTATTTGTGTTCTCTCAAGTCTATCCTATTCATCTATATGTCTATCCTTATACAAATACCACACTGTCTTCATTATTGTGGTTTTACAGTAATTTTAAAATTGAGATCTTTCAAAACTTTGTTCTTTTTCAAAATTGTTTTGACTATTCTTGGTCCCTTGCATTTCCATATGAATTTTACAAACAACTTGCCAATTTCTACAAAACAAAACAAAAAGATGGCTGGGTTTGGGTACAAATTACATTGAATCTGTAGGTCAGTTTGGGGAGTATTGTTACCTTAACATTATTAAGTATTCTGATCCATGAAGATGTAATGTCTTTCCATTTATTTAGGTCTTCTTTAATTTCTTTCAACACTGTTTTGTAGTTTTTTGTATATAAGTCTTGTACTTCTTTTGTTAAATTTTAAATATTTTAATCTTTTTGATACTATTGTAAATAGAATTGTTTTCTTAATTTTATTTTTAGATTGCTTATTGTCACTGTATAGAAATACAATCACTTTTTTTACACTGATCTTGTATTCTGTAACCTTACTGAAATTGTTTATTAGCTTTAATAGTTTTCTTGTGGATTTACTTTATTTATACAAGAAAATGTCATCTGTGAATAGAAATAGTTTTATTTCCTTTCTAATCTGGGTGACTTTATTTCTTTTTCTTGAATAATTGTCCTCAGTCAAACATTCAGTACAATGTCGAATAGAAGGAGTGAGAGCAGACATCTTGTCTTATTCCTGATCTTAGGGGGAAGGATTTTAGTCTTTCCCCCTTAGGTACGGTAGCTGTGGGGTTTTTGTACATGCCTTTTATCATGTTAAGAAAGTTCCTTTGTGATAACATACAGATGGCCGATGGACACATGAAAAGATGTTCAACATAACTGATTGTCAGGGAAATGCAAATCAAAACCACAATGAGACATCACCTCACACCCGTCAGAATGGCTAAGATCAACAACACAAGAAACAACAGGTGCTGGTGAGGATGTGGAAAAAGGGGAACCCTCTTGCACTGTTGATGGGAATGTAAACTATGACAGCCACTGTGGAAAACAGCATGGAGGTTCATCAAAAAGTTAAAAATAGAACTACCCTATGATCCAGCAATTTACTCAAAGAATACAACATACTAATTCAAAGGGATACATACACCCCAATGTTTATAGCAGCATTATCTACAACAGACAAATTATGGAAATGCACCAAGTGTCCATCAACTGATGAATGGGTAAAGAAGATGTGATGTGTGTGTGTGTGTGTGTGTATAAAATATATATCTACACATACACACGGAATATTAATCAGCCATAAAAAGAATGAAATCTTGCCATTTGCAACAACATGGATGGAACTAGAGAGTATTATGCTAAGCGAAATAAGTGAGTCAGAGAAAGACAAGTATCACATGATCTCACTCATATGTGGAACTTAAGAAACAAACAAACAAAAAATGAACAAAGGGGGAAAAAGAGAGAGAGGGAGGCAAACCAAGAAACAGACTCTTAACTATAGAGAACAAACTGATGGTTATCAAAATGGAGGTGGGCAAGGGGAGTGATTAGATGGGTGATGGGTATTAAGGCATGCACTTATGATGAGCACCGAGTGTATAGAAGTGTTGAATCACTATATTGTACATCTGAAACTAATATTACATTGTGTGTTAAGTAACTGGAATTTAAATACAAACTTTAAAAAAACAAACAAAATTCCTTCTTTCTCTTTTTTTTTGTTAAAGATTTTATTTATTTACTTGACAGAGAGAGAGAGACAGCCAGCAAGAGAGGGAACACAAGCAGGGGGAGTGGGAGAGGGAGAAGCAGGCTCACAGCGGAGGAGCCTGATGTGGGGCTCGATTCCAGAACGCCGGGATCACGCCCTGAGCCAAAGGCAGACGCTTAACGACTGAGGCACCCAGGCGCCCCTCTTTCTTTCTTTTTTTTTTTTAACATTTAATTAATTAATTTATTTGCCAGAGAGAGAGGACACAAGCAGGGGAAGAAGCAGGTAGAGGGAGAAGCAGGCTCCCCACTGAGCAAGGAGCCCGATATGGGACTTGATCCCAGGGCCTTGGGATCATGGTGAGTTGAAGGCGGATGCTTAACCAACAGAGCCACCCAGGCATCCCAAGAAGTTTCTTTCTATTTTTAGTTTGTTGACTGTTTTTATCATGAATGAGTACTGGATTTTGTTGAATGCTTTTTCTGCACCTATTAAGATGATCTGTGTTGTCTGTTTTCTATTAATATAGTGTATAACATTGATCAATTTTCATATGTTGAACCATTTCTCCCTTCCTGGGATCAATTTCACTTGGCCATGGTGTATAATCCATTTTATACATTTGATCTGCTAGTAGTCTGTTGAAAATTTTTGTGCCTATATTCAAAAGAAATATGGGTCTATTGTTTTCTTTTCTTGGGATATCTTTGTCAGGTTTTGGCATGAGAATAATATTGGCCTCATCGAGTGAGTTGAGTTTTCCCTCTGAGTCTAGTTTTTGGAAGAATTTGTGGAAGTTTGCTGTTAATTTTCTTTAAACATTTGATAGAACTCGCTAGGCCTAAGTGTTTGTGGGAATGTTTTTGGACACTAATTGAATTTCTTTAATTAATAAAGGTCTATTCAAATTTTCTATTTCTCTTGCTTTCACTTTGTGTTCTAGGAATTTGTCAATTTCATTTGTTAACTAATTTATAGGCATATAATTATTCCCTTATAATCATTATTATTTCCATAAGGTTGGTATGTCCCTGTTTTGATACTGACTTATAAAGAGTCTTATCTCTTTTTATCTCTGTAAGTCTAGCCAAAGGTTTGTCCATTTGGTTCATCTATTCAAAGAAGCAGCTTTTGGTTTTGTTGATTTTGTTGCCTTTTTCTATTGTATTTCATTTATTTCTGCTTTAAACTTTATTTTTTCCTTCTACTAGTTGTGGGTTTAGTCTAGTCTTCTCTTTTTAGTTACTTACAGTCACAGGTTAAGGTATTGGTTTTTTTTTCTTCTTCTTCTTTTATAACATGGCATCTACAATTATACTTTTTTCCCTCTTCTCACTGCTTTAGCTATCCACTGTAAGTTTTAATTACATTGTTCTCATTTTCATTCATCTCAAAATATGTTCTAATTTTTCTTGTAATATCTTCTCTAACTCATTAGCTGTTTAGTAGTGTATTATCTAACTTACACATTATTTGTGAATTTCCTAAATTTATTTGTTATTAATGTCTAATTTCATTGCACTGTGGGAGAACATTCTTTGTATGATTTTAATTTATTTGAATTTATTCAGACTTATTTCCCTTTAGTAAGCACCATTATATTGAATATCATGATATCTTACATTAAATTTCCTAGCAGTGTAGATATTTAATGTTTGTTGAACTAAATTAATAAAAAATTGTCACCAGATATCAGGTCTAACATAGTATCTTATATAAATATGGGAGCCAAAAAATATTTTGAAAGATAAGTCAAGCAGAGAAAGAATTATCATATGGTTTCACTTACATGTGGAACATAAGGAATAGCATGGAGGACATTAGGAGAAGGAAGGGAAAAATGAAAGGGGGGGACAAACTATGAGAGACTATGGATTCCAGGAAACAAACTGAAGGTTTCAGAGGGGAGGGAGGGTGGGGGGATGGGTTAACCCAGTGATGGATATTAAGGAGGGCACGTATTGCGAGGAGCACTGGGTGTTATACGCAAACAATGAATCGTGGAACACTACATCAAAAACTAATGATGATGACTAACATAACATAACATAACATAACATAACATAACATAACATAGAAAGAAAGAAAGAAAGAAAGAAAGAAAGAAAGAAAGAAAGAAAGAAAGAAAGAAAGAAAGAAAGAAGAAAGAAAGATTTACACTGTAGACCCACGTTAACCAAACTTAATTCAGAATCTTCTGGGGAGTATTTTTGAACTTGTGACCATACTAATGGAGTCTATTCTGTGTGAGTAGATTCAGACCTAATTCCTCAGACCTGTGGAATTAGAGCTCACCTCTACATATGCCATCAACAAATCAAGCAACTACCTATTTCCAATAAGATCACCACATTTTCCTTTTCTTAAATATTGTCCTTAAAAGATCTGGAGTTATTTTTATTTCTAAATTACACCAAATGATTTGTTAAATGCATAAAACCTATAGAATGTGATTCAAATTTGTCACTGACACAGATTGGACGTAGAATATTCTGGGCTAAAGCATACCATCATAACATTACAGAAATATTTATATAAAGCTTAAGAAAGTTTTAAACAAATACATAAAATTGTTTCTTTCACAATTGAAAAGTAAGTATGTCACCACTGCCTTTACTGTGTTAGTAAATACAGAAATAATCATGGGAATACACTGAAGGAAAATGAATTCCGTTTGGGATATATTTGTTAAATGAAGTAAATAGAGCCCAAATTCTCTACGCAAACCCTAATTTCAAATATTCTTCCCATTGTCTCCCCATACCTTTGAAATGCCCTCAAGCTCCCAATATTTTAAAGTTTGATTATATCTCCTAGACTGTGTCTTAATCAATGCGTTGTCAGGGCATCTCTCCTGCTCCTCTATTTAGAAAACAATGATCTGGGCGCGCCTGGGTGGCGCAGTCGTTGAGCGTCTGCCTTTGGCTCAGGGCGTGATCCCAGCGTTCCGGGATCGAGTCCCACATCGGGCTCCTCCGCTGGGAGCCTGCTTCTTCCTCTCCCACTCCCCTGCTGTGTTCCCTCTCTCGCTGGCTGTCTCTCTGTCACATAAATAAATAGAATCTTTAAAAAAAAAAAAAGAAAACAATGATCCCTTTATTCAGACAACCTATTTTCCACCTTGAGAGAAAACACTGATTCTGCTTTCTTTCATTTTTAACCTATATTTCAGAAAAGGCTTAAAAATACGTAAATAAAATAAAGGAAATGATAACAGAATATAAAAGAAAACCATTTAGAGTCACTAGAAACAATTTTGTTTCCTCCACTCCCAGCTCTAAGATGATAGATAGGAAATTATTCCCGAAAAAGAAATATGACGGCAGGCTTATCAATATTGTGGAAAAGCCATCCTCAAGACTTTTCTGTCCTCAACTCAGATTCATACATGAGACACTTTCATGAGCACAGACACTGGTGTAATTGCTTCTGAGTTGAGTCTGAACATTATGCCTAATTCTCCTCCATCACTTACAGATACCACTACTGATAATATCATATTTATGTGTCCAATATCCAATTGAGCATTGCAAAAGAAAGGAAAGGCTGCTAGGATTTAGAGCAAGCCTAATATGTGACAGCCTCTTGCACATGTTACCCTGTTTAAATTCAAACTTTTATAACTTACAATCACCATTAACCATAAAAGAGCTAAATTAGTTCTTACGCTATATTAAGTCCAGGATAGTGTACATATTTATCCACGCTAAGAAGAGAAGATAAATGAAACACGAGTTTTGCTTAACAGCTGAGTTCTGTGTTTTGCCAAGGGACTCCTTTCTGGTACCATCCTTATAACTTTGCTATGTTTTTGTTGTTTTTACTTTTTAATTTTGAAATAACGTAGAATTGACAGAAATCTCATAGAACTATGACCAAGAACTCCTTGGTACCCATCACCAAATTTTGCTATTTAGGTGTGACTGTTTGTCTCACGTGTTTTATCATTCTCCCTCTCTCTCTCTCTCTCTGCCCCTAAATACTTCAGAGTGTATTTTCCAAAAACATGAGGAAATTTAACATAATACAATACTATTTTCTGATTTTTAGTCCTTATTCATATTTCCCCAATTGTCCCAACAATTTCCTCTATAGCATTTTTCTCTTGGTCCGGGCTCTACTTCAGGATCCGCTCTGCACTTAGTTTTCATAACTCCTTAGCCTCTTTTAATGTGGAATGAATCCTTAGCCTATCTTTGACTTTCATGACATCCACACTTTCAGTTTCTTTTTTCTTTTTTTTGAAAGGACAAGGAAGATAAATATGGTTAGTTTTCCTCAATAACTTTTTTTTAGCATGGATTGATTCAACTTCTTTATTAAGTGCGCTATATTCCTAAGACCTCTTATCTACAGTAGACGACAACACCAAGCAAAAAAAAAAAATGTTTAAAAACTGGTTACATTTATCAATTTTTTAAAAGTCCAGTGGTTTTAAGAATCAGGTTTACAAAAACTTCTGCCTAAGGTTACATTGACTGATGTTTTCTTTGTTGCCTGGAGACCAAACATATTGATCCAGTTTTCATTGTTTTATAATTAATGCAGAAGAGAGATGAAACTGAGTAGGAATCAAAATATTACATGAACGCAAAGTATCCAGATTTCAAGGTCATTTGTTACTACATACTGATTGGAACGAAAATTCATAGGACTAAGAAGAACAAAAAAAAGAATCATCCTGCCTTATAAAATATTTTAAAGAAGCCAAAAGAAGGTCAAAACATTGAGCTAGCTTCTCGGTCTAACAGTACGAGCTCAATATAAATATTTATTGGGTGGATGAAAGAATAATGAAAACTACTCAGAGAGAGCGACAAGGCTAAGTGCTTTTAAATAAGACAAACAGAAATCTTGTACCTGTGGCAGACACTGTCAGTGTCCTTGTCCTGGAGGTCACATGCAGCTTTGGGGGACAAGTTTCATACTGGCGACTTCCTCCTCAAGACCCTGTGTCTCACTGGGTAAGAGTCTTCTGTGCCTGCATGCAGGGCAGGCCAGAAACACAGGGAAGTCAACCCCCCCCCCCCCCCCGCGCCGGGCAAGTCCCAGCCAATGGGGGATGGGAGCTGGTGGATAAATATGCCAGCTCCCTTGCTTTCAGTAGGACAATGACAAGGTGCCTTCTACAGAGTCTCTCAGAGTCATCAACGGGATCAGCCTGAGTTATCAGCGGGATCAGCTTCAGTCACCCAGGGATAATCTGCTCAGTAATGCACCTTTTACTGCTTTTCCTCCTGTCCCTCTCTCACTTGTCAAGCTTGGCATCATTCTTCAAATAAACTACTGCAACCAAATCCTTGTCTCAGGGCCAAAAGTGGTCTGTGGCAGCAAGGGGTAAGATGGGGTTTAAGAACTGCATCACATGACTTCCCAGCTGGTAAAGAATATCCTATTCACATATGTATTAGTGCTCTCCAGAGAAATAGCACCAATAGGATATATAAGAGATTTATTACAGAAATTGGCTCACACAGTTATGGAGGCAAGAAGTCCCATGATCTGCCCTCTGTAAGCAGAAGAGCCAGGAAAGCCAGTGCTATAATTTGTCCCAGTCAGAAGGCCCGAGAACCAGGAGAGCAGATGGTATAACTCTCTGTCCAAGACTGAAGGCCTAGAAGAGGGACGGGGGACCCAGTATGAGTCCCAGAATCTGTAGGACAGAAAATTAGGAGTTCTAAATGTCCAAAGGCAAGAGAAGATAGATGTCCTAGCTCAAGAGGAGAGAGAGAGAGAATTCACCCTTCTTCCACCTTTTCGTTCTATTCCAGCTCGGTGGACTGGAGGATGCTGACCCACCTCCACATTGGCGAGGGCAGATCTTTACTCAGTCTACTCATTCAAATACCAATCTGTTCCAGAAACACTCACAGACACTCCCCAAAACAGTGTTTTACCAACTATCTAGGTATGCCTTAGCCAAGTCAGGTTGACCCATGGAATTAACCATCACAACATGGTATGCGAGACTCATATAGACCCTGGCACAAGGTGACGGCTCAGTTGCTAAAAATTTCACTGAGGGTGACTTGGGGAGAAAGTCTCGCTAGTTCAATGATTACACATTTTCATCATTTGAAAGTGGAAAGTAATGCATATAATACAATGGGATTGACTGGTTACTTCAAGATCCATTGATCCCCTATAGAAGAATAAGGGTAATCAGTAGGAAAGCAAACACAGCCTAGGTTCAAACTCTGGATCTGAGAGTTAATGTTGCAGAGCCTCAAAGAAGATTGTTCAGCCAAGACAGGTTTGTTATACTAAAGTTAGGGCCCTGGTTGAGAAAACCTGGGACCCTAAACATACGATAGGATATTTGACTGAATATCCCTAGGATAAAGAAAAGAGCAACACTGGTTCTTTAAAGTCTGCTTAACCCTCAGAGTCTGCAGAGGTAGCCTGCCCTTCCCTGTTAAAAGTTGGAAACGCTTCCAAGCAAGAAGATACTGCAGGATTCTCTCCCATACAAGGGAACAGATGCTCCCATCAGAAACTACCTCCACTTCCTTTTCTGGCTTCCAGGCCAATAAATAGGGTTAACTTCCAACATAACCCATCTGGGGACATGATGGGTTTGATAAAGAATGAAACAGTTTACCTACCCAAAAGCTGCAAGAATTAGTTAGCATGTACCAGCAGGAGAAAGAGAGAACCCACTGGATTAGGTTTTTACGGTCTTGATCTAGGAGGTCAGAACATACACTGATTTGACTTAAGGGTACTGTCTTGGCGTATAAGATTCACCTCCCTATCAAGGACACTAGGAAAGAGAGGAGACTCACTACTAGGATGACTCTCAGAATTCAGAAGAAAGCAATAAGGTAGATTCCTTGCAAGATAATACATGTCTTTAAAATTCAAACCCCACCTTTCCTCAATTATTCTAGACCAATAGTTAGTGGCAAGCCTCATCATGACCCGAATGAGAATGTACAGTTCCTGCTGTGGGAGGAAAGGGACCTGGCTGACATGTATCTAATGAACCATGATAACATACACAAGAATAGACCTTGAGGGTGTTGGACTGAGGGGTTGGAGTAAATGTGGGATTGGGGAAAACTGACTGATATAGGGGCAGTCTCCCATGACTCAGGATCTAAATGTTGGCAAGGACACCTAGTGCCAGGCTGAATTACACTGCTTGAATTTCTTACCAGTAAAATGAGGTAGAGATGCCAGAACTGCCTTGGCAGAGCTTGAGAAAGCTGCCAGAAGAATCAGGGAGTGGACACGTAAGAATGGATTGATGTTAGAAGACCACGAACTCACTAGCTTACAATAATTCCTGTGAGGGCCCAAAGGGCTCTTTCTTCACCAAAACAAGGGGAAGGCATGGCCCTTCATAGGCCTCTTTGGATTTTGGAGACAGCATCAGTCATGTCTGGAAACACAACTCCAGCCCTTTGGAGAGGATGCCATTTCTGAGTGGTGCCCAGAGTAATAAGGGGCCCTGCAAAACGTTCAGGCTGGAATATAAACTCTCTTGCCACTCAGGCCACTTGACCCAGCAGATCCCATGAGACAGAAGTAAGATAAGGATGCCATGTGGAGCCTCCACCAAACCCCAGTGGCAACATCTCAGCACAGACCCTCTCACAGCTCTCAAGCGAGTCCATGCAGTCTGCAGCAGATAAATGCTTTCCATTCAAAAAGCAGCATTAGGCATGCTGCTGGGTAGAATGAGTACCTGGTCATGGGACATCAGATGACTCTAAGCCAGAGCTTTCCAATGATGACCTGAGCATTATCAGATTCATAAAGTCATAAATTTAGATATGCACGGAAGAAATCAATTGTTAGATGAGAGAGGTATATTTGGGATCAGGTCCACAGGGCAGAAGTGCGAAACAAACAGTTGTCAATGGCCTTGACCTACGTGTTACCTACCCAGTTGCATCAATGCTTCTCTATCAGCTCACACTAACAGCATTGCTAGAGGTTCCTTATAACCAGATCAGAGGAAGAAGAAAATACTCAGGCGTGGTTCATAGGGAGGTCGGCTCAGTATGTATGATGGTATGAGCAGAAAACAGCTTGATGCCGCATTAAAGTTTCATGCCAGGGTAGCCTTGATAGATAGGAGTGAGAGGAAATCTTCCCAGCATGCAGAGCTTCTAATGGTACTTTGGGTCATCAACCTCGGGTGAAAGGAGAAATGGCCTGAGGGAAGGATAAACTCCTGGGCAGTTGCAAATGACTTGGCTGATTGGTCAGGGATCTGGAAAAAGCAATATTAGAACCCTGGAAACCAGAAAGTCTGGAGAAGAAGCAAGTGGATAGACCATTAGGAGCAGCCACAAAGTGCAGAATTTTCTTTCTCATGTCAGTGTCTACTAAGTACCCAGCCGCCTCAGAGGAGGTGCAGAACAATCTGGTGGACAGGATGACTCACACAGTGAGCATCGGCCAGCTTCTTCCTTGGCCACCCCAGTGCTTGCCCAATGAATGAGTCCATGAACAGAGTTGCTCTGGTAGCAGGGATAGTGATTACATTTAGGACCAACAGCACAGACTTCCCTCTCATCAAAACTGATCTTCGTCCTACCAGCAGCAGAAACCGCCGCGGGACCCCCATGGAGACCAACAAGCCACATGGTGGCAAGCTGATTACGTCAAACCCTTCCAACCTGGAGGGGGCAGCAGTTCTTCCTTTTCGAGATTGATCATTTATTCTAGGATAGGTTTGCCTTCCCAGGACACAGGACCTCTGCCAGTACCACTATCTGAAGGCTCAAAGAATGTCTGAGGTACCAACAAAGGAGCCAATATAATATCTCCTCTCGTCAAAGAACCCATTTTATGATGAAGAAGTCACAACCGTGGGCATGGGCCCACTGATTCTATAACATAGCACATTCACCTGGAAGCTGCTGGCCTAATGGAACACTGCCACGGTCTCTGGCTTGAAGACAACACCTTTCTGGATTGGGTGGTATTCATGTTGGATAATGTAATATCTATGTTGACCCAAAGGCCATTGTGTCGGACTGTTCTTGATAGCTAGAAGATAAGTGTGGAAACCAAAGGAAAAATTTTTTTTTCCTTAACCATCAATTCCAGGGACCTACTAGGAAACATACATTTCTGGTCCCTGAAACACTACACTCTAATGAATCAGAGGTCCTGGTTCCTAGAGAAGGTGGGAATGAGAGGCCTCAACCAAAGCACATAGTAAAGTTTCCATCAAACCTAAAATTACATTTACCGTTTGGTTAGTTTGGTAGACCAGTAGTGGGGAGAAAAGGAGTAATATACTAAAAAGCGTGAGTGACTCCAATCATGAGAGACCAGGGCTGCTGCTGCAAAAAAGGCAGGGCGGGTAGGGTACTGACTCAGACACCTAGTGCTTCCCTGCATGATGACAGCTATTGCAACGACGGCCTGACGAGAACACAGTAAGCGAGGACTCAGACCCCTCAGGGATGAAGATCTGAGTCACTGCAGTGAGCAAGCTCCTAGGCCAGCAAAAGTTCTGGCCAAAGGTGAACAGATCTAAAATGGTGGTAGAGGAGGGCGATCACGATTACCGTTACAGTCTCGGGGGCAAACTGCACCGTGTGGAATCAAGCGCACGTCATGGGGAACACAAGCAGCTCTAGAAGGTGCGGTCGGTATTCTACCCACAACCCCTCAGCCCACCTCAAAGTGAGACGCAGCTGTACCACAACGACGATCCCTTTATAGGCCAGTGACTCCCCTGCTCGAACATCTGGATCTCTCTGCGGCAGGACCATCTTTTTGTGGCCCCAGGAGTGGACACTGCCCGTGCACAGGCCAGGCTGAAAGTGCCAGGGTGCTAATGTTCCCAGGAGCAGTCATCATCTGATCAGGAGCGGGGGTTTCTGGATAAATACCCCAGCTTCCTTGGCCTTCGATGGGACAACTGTAAGGTGTGTCCTACACATTGAGCGCGAGCCCTGGCTGTCCATGGTGGGGACTCACTCATGAATATACCTTCTAGGTTTTCCTCTCTTCCCTGTCTCACTCCCTCATTGTGCTTCCTGGCATCACCTCTCAAACTGCTTGTGCCCAAATGCTTGCCTCAGCCTCTACTTTTGATGGAACCTAAACTAGGATACTACCTGATTAAAATGAAAAAACAGAATTTGTAGAGTTGGTAATTAGGATCAGAAATAACTAGCATACTCTAGCTGAAAGTTTTACTGAAACTACCCCCAGGTTTTAAATGTATTTATTTATAAAACGTAAAATTAGAGGGAAAAGAGCTAGGCAGGAGCTTCTATTTGGGAGACAACAAATTTTAAAAAACAATGAAATCCTTGAAATATTAGATAAAATATTAACACCATTCTTTTAAATGCATAAATAAATTCACAAGAAAATTCAAGAAAGACATAGGAACTGAAAACAAAATGAAATCTAAAAACCTGAATAATAAGGAGGTACAACGGGCTCTGAGATGAGAAAACCCCAGAGACTAAGAGCAGAAACAAATGCAAAACTTCTCTGAAGGGAGTGATTCGCAATCCTGGCCATGCAAGCCCCACAGACACAGTCTTCTCAAAAATGAATTCACAAGCCAATATTTAAAAACCTCAAGCATCAAAAGTCATCATGAAGAGGCAGACCTCAGGAAAGTTCAGAAAATTGTTAGGTAAAGACTACAAAATATATATATTTAAAAGAAATAAGAGATGAATTGAAATCAAAGCATTGTCCAAGATACCATAATAATATTAGACATTTAAACTAGAACTTATAGAAGTAAGCAATGTAGGAATGGATAAAATATTCAAAGGCTGGATTAAACAATAGACTAGCTATGGCTGACAAGAGGATTCATGACCTAGAATATAAATCTAAGGACATTAAAAAAGGGCGCCTGGGTGGCTCAGTCAGTTAAGCATCTGCCTTGGGCTCAGGTCATGATCCTGGGGTTCTGGGATCGAATCCCACACCAGGCTCCCTGCTGGCGGGGGGGAGGTCTTCCTCTCCATCTCCCTCTGTCCCTCCCCCGACTTGTGCTGTCTCTCTGTCTCTCAAATAAATAAAATCTAAAAATAAAAAAAATTTACATTTTAAAAAAAGAAGTCACCAGAGAGAAATAAAAAAGTTGGAAAATAGAAAAGAGAACTTAAGAGGTACAAAGGTGATCATGAGAAGATACAGGGTAGGTCCAGAAAAAGTTCTGGGAGGTTTGAGGGCAGGGAGGTTTGAGAAGAGGAAATATTGTGAAATGTTTTCAGAAAGTGATAAAGACAAAATGATCCGATTCAGAAGGCATGATGAATATAAAATAAAATAAAACCAACCTAGGCAGTTGCATAAAACTCACAGTCAAAGGATCAAAAAGCCAATCTGAGGGGAATAAAAGAGTATTTATAAAATAACAATTAGACTGACAACAGACTTCTCAAAGCAATAGGAGAAAATAGAATGGGAGCAGTAACTTTATCCACATCCTGAAAGAAGCTGTCAACATGGATCTTTATACTCCACTAAATTATTGATCAAAAACAAGACCTTTTTCGATAAATGAGTCTGCGCTTTCCACCAACAGACCCTCATTTCTAAAGGAGATAATTCAGGAACAGAGAGACTGAACACTAAAGGGAGAAATGAAGTATAAGAAAGGAAGATGAGCAAAGAAACTGGTAAACATGCGGGAAAACATAAAAACCTTAGCCATATAACTCATGATTATAACATCAGGATCACTACCTTATAGATGTAAACGAGAAAGAGCGAAAACACTCGATGACCGGGGCGCCTGAGTGGCTCAGTCAGTTAAGCCATTGACTCTTGATTTCGGCTCAGGTGGTGATCTCAAGGTCATGGGAGGGAGCCTGGCATTGGCTCCATGCCCAGTGGGAAGTCCCCTGGAGATTCTCTCCCTTTGCCCCTGTACCCACTCACTCTCGCTCTCTCTCTCTCAAATAAATAAATCTTTAAAGAAAAACACTAGATGACAAAAACAAGCATAACTAGACGTAGGTAATAAAAACGAAACTGTTCTACGGTCCACGTCATATTCAACATAACGTAAAGGATCCCCATCAACTCAATAAGAAAAATGCTGCAGCCCATAGAAAAATGGGCTGGATAGAAAAGAAGCAAGCGGACGCTTCACAATACGAAGAGATCCAGATGACCAGCAAATTTATGAAAAGGTGTGACACTTTACGATTCAGTAGTAAAATGCAAATTAAAGCCGCAATCTAATCCCACCAGAAAGTTAAGTGATGATCAAGCATTAGTGAGGATGTGGAACACAGAGCTTTCCTAGACTGCTTGTGGAAGTGTAAATCAGTACCAATCCCCAAACCACTCTGGAAGACCCCTTGGTAATATCTACTCTAGTTGTACATACTCAAATCCTACGATCCAGCAATTCCACTTCTGGGTACATACTCAACAGAAATGTGTCCATAGGTTACAAAGGATGCGTGCAAGAAGGTTCATAGAACCAATCATCATAATCAGACCAAACCGGAAATAGTCCAAGAGTCCATAAACAATAAAATGCTTAAATAAACTGTGGCATATCCATACCGTGGAATGCTATCCAACAATCCGAACAAAGGGGACAAGGCTCGCAAACATAATGTTGACTGAAAAGAGTCGGACAAAAATAACTACCAGCTGGATAATCATTAACATAAAGTTCAAAAGTAGGCAAAAGTTACTCTTTACTTTTAGAAGTTATGTTCGTCATTATGCTTTGGATAAGAGCATGGTAGGAGGTATAAAAGAGCACGAAGTGGGCTTTGGCGATTTTGGTAACGTTCATAATATTTACCTGGGTGCTAGTTAAACAGTTTGTGAAAATTCGCTGAGGCATATATTTATAAATTGTGTAATTTTCTGCATTACACTTCAATAAAAATGTATTTTTAAAATTGCCTTAATAAACACCAGCCACAGGGCGCCTGGGTGGCACAGCGGTTGGGCGTCTGCCTTCGGCTCAGGGCGTGATCCCAGCATTATGGGATCGAGCCCCACATCAGGCTCTTCCGCTATGAGCCTGCTTCTTTCTCTCCCACTCCCCCTGCTTGTGTTCCCTCTCTCGCTGGGTGTCTCTCTCTCTGTCGAATAAATAAATAAAATCTTTAAAAAAATAAATAAATAAACAAACATCAGCCACAAAAAGTTAGAAAAGGTAATTTCTTAAAAGGTACCATTTACAAGTGTACGTTTCCCAGGAATGTAGCTATCCAAAATGTTAAGACCTTTGTGGAGAAAATAATAAATTTGAATTAAGAAACCTCAAAAATGACTGGAAAAATGGAGAGAAAAAAAGTGTCATGAGTAAGAAGACATAATGATGTTGCTTTTTTCCAATGTTATGTATAGTTAATGTATAATTCTAATCAAAGTCCCAAATTTGTTGGGGGTGGTAGAGGACTTGAAAAGTTGATTCTAAAATTTAGGAAGAGGGTCAAAGAGCCAAAAATGGCCAAGTCAATTTTGAAGAACAAAGTGGGAGGGGTTTTTCATACCAGCTATTAAACTTTATATAAAGCTATGGTAGTCAAGACAATGTGGTATCAACACAGGGGGACAAACAGACCAACTGGCCCATACCTAGGAAAAGGCCCCGGCCCTGCATTGAAAGATCAATCACAGTATGTTCTAAACTAAATAAAAGATTCAATATACCAAATGTGACAATTCCTTGCTTTAATAAAAAATTTCAATTAGCTAACCAACTATCTCAATAATTTCAAGCAAGAGGGCTGCTATACCATACCTGTTGTCTGGGCTGTAAATGTAAATTGAAAACAGTATATTCTGGGGCACCTGGGTGGCTCAGTCAGTTAAGCATCTGCCTTAGGCTCAGGTCATGATCCCAGGGTCCTGGAATCGAACCCTATGTCAGGGTCCCTGCTCAGTGGGGAGCCTGCTTCTTCCTCTCCCTCTGCCACTCCCCCTACTTGTGATCCCTTTCTCTCAAATAAGTAAATAAAATCTTAAAAAAAAAAAAAAAACAGTATATTCTGAACCCATTTATTGAATACCTCACATGAGCCAGGATTTGTAGAAAACACAGGGGACAAAAAGAAACTTTGGCTATGGTCCTTACCTTCAGGGAGCCCATGTGATAGTGTACACCTGACGTCCTCATGATTAACTAAAGACATTCTCTTTCTGCTCTTGTAGACTGATCGCTTTAGGAAAACAAGGCACAGAGTAATTGAAAGGCAAAGTAGACCCATTTCTTAAACAAATTGCTCCCTCCATTCTACTTCTAATTTGCAAGCAAAAGCATTGCACCCCTTTAGGGAGGATCCTTCCAAACCCCCTAGGCTTCCCCAGTCATCCTTCAGATACTTTAACCACAGATGACTTCGAACCTCTGATGCCCGTTCTTCCCATAACGTCCTCTCTGGATGGCTGCCCTGGATGCTGGCAATTTTTTCCAGCTGTTAGTGGATCATCCTGCGGCTTCAGCCATCTTCCTCCTTCAAAGTCCCGGATCTCTTGGGAACCTTTCCCAAACCATCTCCCCCAGAGGACCAAAAGCACTTCAAATTATGAGAAAGGGAAGAGGGGGAGAGAGTGACTGCAAATACAAAGTGTTTAAAATAAAACCATCGGCCACTAGCGATCGGTTGGCAAAAGCAAATTCATTCCATCAGTGCCGAATAAAGACATTTTGATAAGCATTGTTACCATCTGTTGAGCCGTCTTTATTCAAATTACTTTTCATTATGCAGACGGGTGACCTTAGAGAACCAGAGCCCTAGACACACCACTTCAGTTATTTCGATCCCTTCACCCTTTGGCGCTCCCACAGCCCCCACTCCTTGGCACGCGTACCGAGCACAAGGCTCAGGAGCGGTTACTATGCTCGAGCGGTCTCTCCACATTATGTTATCATTTCAGCTAAAACAAAAATGAAGTCACCTGGGATTTCGATTCAGTTGGCAAAATACTACGTGTACAAAAAACCATATCTAAAGAGGAACAGGAACAAATTCAGAGAAGTAAAGAACCATCAGAGCTTTTCCTCTATTTGGATTTTACTTCCTATGGCTAAAAGCCTGAGATCGTACCCCTTTTAACCCTCTTTTACTCTTTAACTTCAAGATATTCTTTTTACGCCATCCCCAGTGGGGGTGTGTGTGTGTGTGTGTGTGTGTGTACCTGGTCCATGCCTACTATTTAGACGAGTATGCTCATATTTCACAATTTTAGGATTCTTTTAATGAGCATTTAATACAGGCCTATTGAAATCCCAAGAATCAAACAAGAGTAACAGCAAGATTATTCCCAGAGTACACTGTTAGTTGGTGAAATACACATAAAGAGGGAATTCTAATTGTTGGATACTTCCTGGTAAAATCAAGAAAGTGCCAGCCTCAAAACTTGCAGAATGGGTGTCAACAGCTAGGAAGAAAATTCTAGAGCCCAAAAAGGACTATTGTATTAAGAAACACTGAATTCTCATAAACTGCTGGTGGGAGGGTAAACAGCTACATCCATTTTGTAAACTGTTGGCGTCATGTGTTAAAATATATAGCATTTCCACTCCTAGATCTATGCCAATGTATACATGCACATGTGTACCAAGAGATGTTTACAAGACTGTCTACCATGGCATCATTCGTAATGAAATAAAATGGAAACCATCCAATTGTCCATCAACTGGAGAATGCATAAATAAAATAAATAAATAAATAAATAGTCTATAATGAATAGTCATAATAAAATAGTCGTATAATGAATCTTAGCAATAAAAGTGAACAAACCATGTTACATAATACAAAGATGTATATCACAGCATCATGATGAGCAAAGAAAGTTAGAAATGAAGGAATACGTACTGAATGTTTCCATTTATATAAATACCACAAACAGGCACAACGAATCATGATAAACTACTGAAATTAGGAGCGATGGGGCAGAGACAGTGCCTGGGAAGAAGCACCTGGTGATTCGTGGGTGCTTGACATTGTTCTCTTTCTTGACTGGCTAGTGGTTTCATGCATGTGTGCTCTGGGATCATTCATTCAGCTGTACATTCATGTAATAGGCATTGCTTCTTCAATAAAATATTTTAAAAGAAGTAATGATACCTCCCCAGTACTTCTGATGTGCAAAGGAGGCATTATGTGAAAAATACCAACAATTCCAAGTCAAAAAGAGATTCAGAAGAGTTTGAGTATGAAGTTTTTGGAATATCTCAAGCAATTTATTTGGCTTATATGTTCCTCTTTATATAAGCACAAGAGGGATATATGACTCAATTCTCTATGTAAATGATGCTTAAAGAGCTCTTTTATTAAACATCAATTTAAAATTCTAAGTACTAAGGAAGCATAGTGTCACAGTTTAATTGACAGTTTTTACCCTCAGTGGTACACAAAATAATGGTGTGTTTTACCATGCATGGCTACTTAGATGGGGTGAAATATATTATAAAGGTGATTGTCTAGAAATTGAGTTTGTCTAATTGCAAGGATTTGAACCCAGTGAAATTAGGGAGCTGGCACAGCGTAAAGAAATGTCTAAGCAGTGACCACGTACCTGTAAAGCTGAGTCAATGTCAGCCGTAAATAATGTAATCCCAGCGCGTCTTCACTTGTACGGTGATTAAGGAAAATGACAGTTAAGCATAAAGTCCAAGCAGAGAGAATAGGAGTTTAGAAGACGGATTGAAAGAGAGCTGCATAGCTTCTGTCGGTTTTTCATTTCAAGTTAGCCTGGCGGAGTTGTTCACCTCAAGTCTCCCAATTTGGGCTACTTGCAAGTACTGGTTATGAGTATCAACCAAATATCTGTATATTCCCAACTCCCACTAGTACTTTGTTTCTAAGTTATTTGTGCGCCTGTATTCTCTCCCCTACCTGACCATAAGCAGGGATGGTCATAGTTCTCTGGCAGCTTCTACGGCACCCAGCGAGCGCTTAGATATAATAGGCAGTCCATCAATATCCCCTGAGCAAACACTTCTGCATTGCAACCTTTACATTCAAATGAGTATGATCCAAATGGTTTTTGCCAAAGATGTCAAGAGGAAGCTGAAGAGCTCCTATCTGTAATTCACCTTCATTGATCCTAAGCACCTGAATTATATTCCTGTAACACCTAGCTGAAACCTATCTCCCCCGTTCATCGTATAGCTATGGCCAGGGTGAAGGTGTAGGCTTTCATGCATAGTTCAGGGACTCTTGGCCTAGGACTCCTGGTCTCTTACAAAGTCCCTACCACCACACCAGTATTTCTGGGCATTTCCAGTAGGTGGCTCACCTACGCTCAGTAACAAATCCAGTCTCCCTGACTGCTACTGCCTCTCTTTGCATCTTCCAGCCAACACTATGCTCGCTGGGTGCTCCCTCCGCTCTCATAGAACAGATACCTATGTTTCAGAGTGTTCTCTCGCAAAGAAGGTAGATCACCTCTGCCATATTCTGTTAAAGAACTATACAGGCCAAGCTGCCAGTGCACTCAAGTCTCAGAATTTAGAGAAACAGCCCTTTCAATCTTACTCTGCCCACCCCCCCCCCCCCACAATAGTATCTGGGTATCCTTCCTCTGGGGTCTGGGCTTAGAGAAGAATCCCAAAATGCACTCAGAGATGTCATGAAAATTGTCCTCCCTTTGGACTTGATAGGGTCCCTGGAAAAGAGTCTGTTCGGAACTTTTTAACAAAGATTCTTTAGTATCCCCGAACTGTCACCTAAATTATATACAGGCCCATGTTTAGGCAATAGGCTTGAGCCATGAAAACCTGAGTATGGTAAAAGGGCCCACGGTGACCACAGGGCTGAGTGCAAACAGACTCATCAGGTGACCCACCTCAAAAGAGCCATAAGCCCTAGCTGACCAGTGGGCTGCTTACAACCGGGCACAGGTCCCAAGAAAGGAAAATTCCATACGTTCCCATACCTGTCACTTCCCCCCTTTACCTACAGAGCCCTGCCCCCACCACTGCCTCCTGGCAGAGTCTCTCCTTTGCTGCCCTGTGCGCTGCTCCCTTGCAGCGTTTTCAATAAACTTCTATCTCCTTTGTTCAGCCTTGGGTGAATTCTCTCACCACGCGCAACGCTGGCCTCCACCCCATCGGGTCGTCCCACAAATTAGTTGAGCCAGTAATCCTTAAATATACAGCTGGATGGGGAAAGTTGACTTTAAATTAGCGATTTCAATTGGAGTGTTTTGCTTGAAATACCAAAATGACTTTTGTTTCTATGTATTTGGAGGCCTGGCAGGTTACCTGTGCCAGCGTGGCCCAGCCTGTGAATGCCTGGCTACTCGAGCTGGGTGGGAACTGGCCCGTGATTAGAAAACCCGAAGGCCATTTTCCTGGACAGCTGGGAGCATCAGGACAGGGCCGCTACTGCTGCTCTTGCTAAGTCACTTGGGAGTCTTTTGCTTGGGTTTTGCTCGTGCCTTCCAAGCGTATGCTTTCTGGGTAAAAGCCCACTCGTACGGATCTGCACGCAGTTTCTTTTCTTCAACCAAAAAAGTCAGTGTGTACTCAGAGTTATACACCATTCCTTACTGGATCTATCTTCTTTGCCTGACCTCTCCAGGAGGCTCCTCGGCCCCCGTAGAAACAGACTTGGCTTGGGAAGCCATCGCCTGCTTTGGCAGGCACGCCCAGGCATGACAGAACTCAGGAGTGGACGCGGTTTATACCAGAGCTATGATCCTCTCCTCGGTGAGTCAAGACACAATATAGAAGGGCATTTCCAGTAGGCGGTTATTTCAACTAGCTGATTTCCTATCAACTATTATATTCAAAATACACTTCAACGACATCATTCCATGTTAGAAATGCATTAAGAAGTCAAAAGTATCACAAATGCCACAAAATATTAAAAATTTCTCTGATAATCTAGGGATTATTCTATGACAAGATAGCTTTCTGCCTCATTTTTGGCAAAGCATATTTTTCAGGTCAAGAAATTAATATCTGCTGTTGGCAATATTCCATGATAGAGACTTGCAATGGATAAACACTATTATTTACGTGGCTCTGAAGTCGCTCATACTTACACAGATATACACATCGTGAGTTAAATATGGTTTTTGAATTGAGGCCCATAATGACTTAGATGAATGGAGACTGTGTTGAAATCATGAAAAGCTCAAGAAGGAGGATTGAAGCAGTGCTCACAGAGCTGTGTACATGAGGCTGCACGCGCCATCCTTATGTTTAATATTGTTTACTGTTCTAGAATGATAGTCGAACGCCATGTGTTTCAGTGGGTTAAAGCGTTATAGCAGATTATACAGTAAATCTACCAGCACCATTAGTCAAGAAATTAAGCAGGAATTAGATATGGTAAGCATACAAAGGAGGGCTGCTCTGAAATGTGGCCCTAAGAGACGAGAGTTTTTTATTGTGTTTTTAAATTGGATTTTCTAAGCCCTCAAGTCAAATGAATTGACCCTCTACTCCCCTCTGCTGGAAGCGATTGGTACTTTTAGACCAACAGTGGCCTGAAATATGGATTAAAAAATCCCCTTGCTGAGGCGTGATAAATTATTTTGAAAATTCCAATATTCTCGTTTTGCTTTCAACTATAATTTGCCGATGCTTATTATCTTGATTTCATAATTTCTTCATAAACTCTGGGAAAGCATTGAACAATTCATCTCTGACTACAATTCTTATTAAAATTACATATCGAAGAAAAGATAAAAATTTTTAACTCTGATTATATGAGTACACTGAGAATTCACTTAACTTTTTCGGTTACTGTACTAGCTCGAGATACCATGTTATGATTCATTCGTTTTAAAGGCTTCACCTAAGGACCTCAAACAGCTTTATAGATGTATTTAACTGAGCATGCCATTTCCCTTCCCCTTCTTGCCCTCTGCCTCCCATTTCCCCATTCTGCCCTCATCCCTCCTACCTTTGCCACCCCCAAGGTCAGTTTCTATGCACCTTTCCGACCAGTGACCACCACTCTGAATCACTTCTAAGTCAAGTGGAAAGGACAGGTTAACGTCCTAACTAAATTCATTAGAGAGAGAAAAAAACTTGGCGCCAAACCATAAACAGCTTGGTTGTGTTTACAAATTATAACCTGAGAGCATTTCGGGTAATTCTATGAAAATGTTGTATAAAGAAAAGGTGATCCAGGACTAAGACCTCCATTTTTATCACTTCATTTCAAACAAGCCCCTTGTGACAGTCCATGGCTTACAACGGCCCTTCCGGACCTCTGAGTAAGGACTAACGTAGAGCTTTGCTCGGTCACCAGCTCCTCTTTCATGGCACTTTTGGCGTCTTCTTGACCTTGTGCTGCACACAGCCAGCCTCCTTGCTTCAGCCGAGTCGGGGTGTAAGCACTAGGCCCTAGCAGTGCAGACTCAGAAGCCTACACAACGAGTTGCTCCTTTAGCCAGCATATCCAGCAGGATGTCTGCTTAAAAGTACGCTCCGGGGTGCCGTGGTGACTCAGTTAAGTGTCTGCCTTTGGCTCAGGTCATGATCTCGGGGTCCTGGGATTGAGCCCCAAGTTGGGGCTCCCTGCTCAGCAGGGAGTAGGCTTCTTCCTCTCCCTCTGCCTCTCCCCCCCAACCCCAACTCGTGCTTTCTCTCTTTCCATCAAATAAATAAACAAAATATATTTTTTAAAAAGTACGCCTCTTCTAATCCTCCTCCCCCAGAGCACTGCCAAATACTCTGGCTTTGACTAATTGTTGTATGTACAGAGTGTTCATGACTAAAAGACTTTATTTTAAAGATAGGTTATATGATATAGAATTAAGTTAATGAGATTAACCTACCCAGGTGGCTTTAGTGGAATTAGCTCTATTACTTAATAGTCACATATTTTTTTGACTGATCTCAAATTATCTCATTTAAACTCTTAATGCTTTGGATGAGTAGGGTGGCTCAAAGACCGTAAATGTTCCCTCTGAAATTCGACTGCGATTCTGGAAAAGGGCTATGCATGCTACGCTCATGTTTAAAATGTCCCAGGGAAAGGCGATAAACAGTTTAATGCTAAGATGCAGCTTAAAGCTACTCTGAAAATTTCAAGACTTTATAACTATTACTTGTCCCTAGTTAGAAAGATATTAATTTCTAATGATTTCTACTAGAGGCTAGAATAAGAAACTTTTTTTAAAAAAATGGAGACCTTGATTTGTTTTGTTTTGTTTTGTTTTGTTTTGTTTTGTTTGAGGATATAGTTTCTTATTCTCATGCGAAAAATCCATGTCTGGTCCACGGCAAAGCCTTTATGTAATAAAAAGTGTTCCTCTGTGGGCACCGCTGCCGTCTCTCAGCAGCCCCTCCTGAGCAGTAAGCACCTAAAGGTCACCCATTCCTCTGAAGAATGGCTCCTAAATGAGTTCACTTCACGGAAATTCATTCTCCACATTACCGTCAGAACACCCTCTCTGAAACGCAGCTTGGTCCTGTCAGTCCTGTTGAATTCCTTCAGCAGCTCCCTCTTGTCCATACCTACCTTGTTCACCTATATTTTTAGCACCTTGTGGTGTTTCTCACACATACCCATGTTGGATGGACGCAGGGATGGGAAGATGGATGGAAGAATGGAGGGATGGACAGGAGGATAGACGCGGAGGTCAAAGAGGCAGTGGATTCAACTGGCAGACCTCCAGCTTCACACAGGATTTGGCTCTAGCTGCTGTGGAGCCCCTCCCCAACTCCCCACTAAAACGAGCATAAAGAAAGAAAAAGATGAAAACTCACAACACCATAAGCTAGTATTTAAGAGCAATCTAACTGTGTTCAGAAAAATACACCCAAGTTTTCTTCCTAACAGAATTAGACTTCACCTCATGAAAGAGTCCGCTTGAGACAAGCAGACACATCCCTACCAAATCGAAGTCCGCGAACAAGGTATTCAACTCAAGTTCAGCAGGAAGAATTGCAGGGAGGAGGAGAAATAAATTAATAAAGATAAGGGCAGATTTGGATTAGTTAGCCTAAAGTCAGCAGACTAACTAAACTGTATACTAATAAATCCAAGAGTTGGTTCTCAAAAAGACTGATAAAATAATTATAACTTGATGGCACTGATCATGAAATTGGAAACAAACTAGGTGTCCATCAACATCAGAATGAATAAATGTATCATGTTCTCTGCGTACAACTGAAACCTAGACAGCAATAAACCTGAAAAGTCTACAGCAACACACTTGGAGCTCAAAAATACTGTGCTAGGCAAAGGATGCCAGGCAAAAAAGAACGTGTATTCTACGCTTCCATGTATAAGAACTTCAAAAATGGACAAAATAATCTGAGGTGTTAATAATCAGAACACTGGCTACCTTTGGGGAGAACGGTTAACTGTCATTGCTGCATGTATCTCTACAGGGAGGTTCTTGAGATGCTGGTAATATTCTATGTCTTGGCCTAGGTGGTTACATGAGTCTGTTCAGTCTGCTTTAATTCATCAAATGATACACTGATTGATGTACTTCTCAATATATGTTATATTTCAATTAAAATATGTTTTAAAGTAATCAAGAACAGAAAACCTTTTAAGGACAAAATATATATAGTGAAGAGAAAGTGTCAAAATATTAGTAATGTAAATAGCTAATATACTTACTATATGCATAACATTATGCTAAGCACCTTGTAACATATTTACCACATGACAGACCTATGCGATGCCCACTTATTAGCCCTATTCTACAAGTGAGGCAAATGATCCTTGGGATAGATAAGTAACCGCTGGAAGTCACATGGCTCAAAGCCCACGTCCTCAAACACCGTTGTACACTGCTTCAGAATAAGCCAGTTCCCAAGACACAAACAAGTGCGTAGTTACCACACGCTGTGTGAATTGTTCTAGACATGGTTTTCAAACTTTTGGATTTCACAAACCATGAAAGCTAAAGCTAAAACTTGGAGAAACTAACATGGCATTACCAGCTTTCCATTTTTCATAGCAGAAACATTCTTTTTTATTACAACTTATCGTCACCATCATTTTGTAAAAGAATAAAAATTCCAGCATTGACAATATAACATTGTATGTCAACTATACTTCAATTAAAAAAAACTTTGAGAACATAAGAAATACATAATCTCAGGATTAAGGACTATCATTTAAATCAAATTAGGTTTTTAAACCCATGACATTTTCCTTATTTTTCTCATACTAGGGACTTATGAGAACTTTTCTGTGGATCAGCATTTGGAATACACTGTTTATTAGGGGTTGGGGACGGGGGCTATCCCCAACACATTTATGATAACCTTAATATCCTAATCTGAGAAAGATAAAATAGACCAACATTACAAATGAAAGCAGACACAAGTTCTAAAGGAACAATTAAGCAGATAGAATCCAGGCTTACGTTAAAATAATAATTAACATGTATTTCAGGAATTTCAGGTTTATTTCAAGAATGTAAAATAGTTTCATCCCAGAAATGCAATCAATATAATTAGCCAATAATATGGTTGCATCAGCCAGCCATTGCTACAACAATGCTGAATAACAGACCATTATATAATCTCGGCGGCATGCAGTAATAAGCTTTGTTCACGTGTAAGGGGAATGGCTGGAGGTTAGCTGATCTAGGCTAGCCTCAGCCTCAGAAGCTCCCATGTCTCTTATTTTTTTTGGACCAGCAGACTAGCAAATGCATATTCTTCTTAATATAATCATCTCAGTAAATAACAAAATATACATTTGAAGGAAAAAGTCCGTCCCTTTTAGCAAACTAATTTAAGAAAGATATTTTTCCATTACGATAAAGAAAGCCTATCTTGATTTTAGCCATTATCACACTCAGTTCTAAGATACTAGATCATTATTACATTTTCAGTAAAAAAGTAAAAAACAATAAAACAATACAAGTTATCCCTCACTCAACACGGAAAATACCAGCCAACTCAACAAGAAAAGTAAAAGAAAAAGAGATCTAGATATAGTCCACATTCTTTTTTTGACTCTGGGGTTGGATGTGTTCCAGAATGTAGAAGTTTTAATATTTTAGAAAAGTTAATTTACTACCTATCATGTAATAACAGAAGCGAATGCAGATTTCTATAATCAACAATATTTCTATATTAAAATGTAGGAATATTAACACAAAATGTAAACACAGAGACTACAAGCTGCCTCACATCCCTGCCAGTGAGATTTTAGTTCCAAACTTATAAACTTGCCATATTCGAAGTGAATTGCAGATAAGAGAATATGAACTATGATTAGAGAAGAAATCAAATTTTGATTACCGGTAGATTGCCTGCCTACAAAACCCCAGAGAATTAACTAAAAAATTATAATGGGAACTTATAAGAGTGATCACTTATTAAAGACATAAAGTGCTTTTGTGTATGCCAATAAAACTCAGAAAATATAATGCGGAAGATTGTTTTTGTAATCAAAACAAGACCTTACATAGCAATGAGCCAACAGAAGAGTACTTTTTTGAAGCAAACTTCAAGATTTTACCAAAGAACATTAAGTAAGCTAAAAATAATTGTAAACAAATCCAATTTAATTTTTTGGGAAGATATTATATGGTGGAGTTGTCAATTCTTTCAGATTAAAATTATTAAAATGTATATATTTAATGATATTCCCAATTTCCTACTAAGGAATTTTTTTGGAATTTCATAAAAATAATTACAGATTTCATCTGGAAAATAAACAAGAACAAATAACTAGATTTCAAAAAGAAAGGAATAGTGGAGGGACTTCCATCAACGTATAATAGTAGTTCACTAGAATATTTACTACAAAGCTGTAATAATAAAAACAGTAGTAATAATGTAGAAATAAAATGATAGAAATATATATTTCTTTGCAGCTCGCAGTAGAGTCACTTTTGGAATGCTCAAAAATCCACTACAAATGTAATGGATAAACTTGATGATAGCTTTAATTTTGTGACTTTTGCCAAGAATATTTCACTTTTAGACCTAAGTTACTACAGGTTGTTAGTTCTTTCAACCTATTATTTTTATCTTTCTTTAGCTTAACTCAAATTACTGTCAAATTTCCTTTTTATTTTTTCTCCTGAGAAATTTTCAATTTTGTAATATTTTCAAAAAGTATTAGAACCAATGTCTAGATAACAAAATGGTAACCTTGTGTCATTTTTTGCACTTTTATTCTAGACTTGTCTATCTAAAATGTTGCTGACAATAATAAGCCTGCAGAAAAGAAAATATCTCCTTATGTGAGATTTTTTTTGTAATACAGTCCCTTCAAGAGTAAAAAATAAAGATATTATGAATGTCTATTCCAGATTTTGGAAAAATCAATTGGACCTAAGGTCATGACCACTTGCCTGCCCTGCGGCCTTGGTAACAGCTACATTTGTCAATGGTTAAACCTCAGTTATAGGTAATGTTTGTTATCTATTCTCAGTCAACCTTTTAAGGATTTCTCTCTTGATATAAAATCACAATTCAGCTACTAGAAGAACTTCACCATTTTGTGTCACAGGTTGACAAAGCTTCATTTCCATCCTCGTTCCAAATAGTTGAAAGTTAGAGAAACCTCATAATGGGGTGGGACATTGACAAGGCTTTTAAGAAATTCACATCTCTTTTGAGATCCCAAGTTCTTCTTCACTCGACATTTTGCTGCAGGCAAGGTACCAAACTGCTGCAGGGGGATCTGCCAGGAACCAGAGAGCATCTACCAGACCCTTACGTGCAGTCCACTCACTAAAGTAAGTGGAGATGGTCCAGCATTTCCCGCAAATTTAAAAACAATACATACACGATTTTCCATCTGTGCTACAAAACATTTTCTGTATAATGAAAATAAGTGACATAATGCAAAAGGAATAAAATTTGTGAAGCAAGATGATTTTCTTTTAAGTAGGGTTTGTTTGTGCTGGAACTGGTATTCAAAATATCCTGATAATGTTGGGCCATGGACCGAGTAATGAAAGAAACTGAATCAAGATAAATTCTGGCCAGTAGGATAAAAACTGAACTAGTGTAGGACAAGGAATATGTGTTTTATGAGCAATAATGTGGGGAAAATAGATGGCTGGGTTTGAGTCAGTGGTAATCTCAGCATGAGTCAACAGCAACATGACCTCGTAAGATGGCAGACACAAGGTCCAATCCCAACAAGGAAATAGTCTTAGGCCCTGGAACTCACTCATTATAAGGGACAGAAGCCAACTGAAATGTGTGCAGGAGAAATGAAGCAGGATGGAAACCTGACCTCAATCTATATCATCTGAGAAAAATCCAGTAAATAAGTGATCTAGTAGAGAAGTCCAAATGGGAACATGAACACTGCCCTCCTACACATGGCGGCTCTGTTCTGCATGCTGCAGAGGTTGACAGGGAGACTGATGGCGACTCCGTGTAAGGAAATACTTCATCATCTTCAAAATAGCCCAACGATGGAAACATTGCTTTAGGTGTTTCATATCACTAGAGAAGCACAAACACAGCTGGGGGAAGATGTCACTTGACAGGGCTTTTGCAGGAATCAATGGGGAGTTTGGACTAAATGACCTGTAAGGTCTCTCCCAAACCAGATTCTGTGATTCCTCTACTCTAAAACAAGTATTTAAAAGCAGCAGAGGGGGGGCGCGTGGGTGGCACAGCGGTTAAGCGTCTGCCTTCGGCTCAGGGCGTGATCCCGGCGTTCCAGGATCGAGCCCCACATCAGGCTCCTCTGCTATGAGCCTGCTTCTTCCTCTCCCACTCCCCCTGCTTGTGTTCCCTCTCTCGCTGGCTGTCTCTATCTCTGTCGAATAAATAAATAAAATCTTTAAAAAAATAAATAAATAAATAAATAAATAAATAAATAAATAAATAAAAGCAGCAGAGGGGCACCTGGGTGGCTCAGTCGGTTAAGCATCTGACTCTTGATCTCAGCTCAGGTTTAGATCTCAGGGTCTTGAGTTCAAGCCCCACATTGGGCTCCACACTGGGCCTGGAGCCTACTTAAAAAAAAAAAAATAGCAGCAGACATGAAAGCACATCTGCTATCTTAACTCCATTCAATCACCCTGATAAATGGAAATTCTCCATTAATCATGGTGTAACATGGCATAGACAGAAAGCCAGCCAGCAAAGAAGACAGACAGGGTTCAAATATTGGTTCTACTACTTGCTGACTGAGTAGATGTGGATTAATTCTCTGAGACCCTCAGTTTCCTGTAAAATGGGGATAAAACATACACCTTGCAAGTAGTGTACACAGTGGGTCTAGCTCCAAAGAGATTCTCAATCCACAGCAGATATTGTATTACCATAGAGAAAGTCTGAAAATGATACTCCAGTTACAATAATGCAATACTGATTGAGCACAACTTGACAAACTTTACTGCCTTAAATTTAAAAAACCACTGTCCAAATCAAGTAAGGGATGAAAAGAATTAAAATAATAACCTCATCTTTAAGGAACTGTACCAAACTTCTTTCTTCACAAGTGTAGAATCCTTCTAACTTCTCCATCTTTCAAAATTGCTTTAAACACCTGCTTGCTTAAATCTTCCAGAGGAGAGTGTAAATTGATACCCTCCAGCTGGAAATAAACACAGCTCAACCAGTGGTGCACAGAACCACAAGGGGTGGCTGGGCTGAGAAATGACAAAATGGTCTCAGAGAGCAGCTTCTTCTTCCACTCATTTCAGTCTCAACTAAGAGGGCCCTGATTTCTCATTGTTTTACTTTCTGTAAGAATTTTTTTTTAAACATGAAGTTCCTGGTGAAGAAATGTTTAAGAAAATCAAAATGTTTTCCCAAAAGTTTAATTTTGCTTTTGTTTCCCTTGCCAAAGGAGACATATCTGGAATTTCTATATGATCCACTGATTCCACTACTGGGTATTTACCCAAAGAAAATGAAAACACTAATTTTAAAAGATATATGCACCCCTATATTTATTGCAGCATTATCTACAATAGCCAAGGTATGGAAGCAACCCAAGTGTCCATCACTAGATGAATGGATAAAGATGTGGTCTATATATGATGGAATATTACTCAGCCATTAAAAAAGAATGAAATCTTGCCATTTGCAACAACATGAATAGAGCTAGAGAGTATAATGCTAAGCAAAATAAGTCAGACAGAGAAACACAAATGCCCTATGATTTCACCCATATGTGGAATTTAAGGAACAAAGCAAACAAAGAAAAAAAGAGACAAACAAAAAGATAGACTCATAAATACAGGGAACGAACTGATGGTTACCAGAGGGAAGCGGGTGTCAGGGGATGGGGAAAATACGTGAAGGGAATTAAAAGTACACTTATCGTGATCAGCACTAATGTATAGAATTATTTCTTTATGTTACACACCTAAACTAATATAAAACTATGTTAATTATGTTTGAATTTAAAAATTTTTAATAAAAAATTTTTTAATTAAAAATTCTAAGTGTTGTTATATTTCTTTCAGTGAGAAAAGAAAAAGAGAAGGTGTGAGCATAATTTTTATTTATTTGCGTTTACCGAACTCTGGTTGAAAGTATCCATCTTGGTAAGACAATGTCTAAATACAGAGATTTCCTAAAATTTTCCAAGATCTGTTCTTTATGTTCAACTGTAAGTATACAGAGCTACATGTCATAAGGGGAGGACCTGTGGGCTCTACCTTAAAGAGACCTGGGTTCTGGCTGACCTTGATGTGGGAGTCATCCTCTTTTCAAAAATAAATAAATCATGTCATTCTTCTACTTAAAACCCTCCTGGGCCTGAAAGCCCAGAATTGTTACCATGCCCACCAGGCCCTATGTACATGTGACTCTTCCCTTGCTACTGTCAGATCACATTCCCTTCCACTCTTCCCTCCCTCTATCCATTTCAGCCACATTGACTTTGAGTGTGAGTCCACCTCAGGGCCTTTGCACTTACTTCTCTCTGTCTGGAATGCTCCTTCCCCAGATATCCATATGGTTCACTCCTTCACCTCATTCAGGACTCTGCTTGAATGTCATCTCTGTTGAACATTCTATCTAAAAGAGTACTCTCCTTCATTGCTCTTTATGCCTTACCTTGCTTAATTATGTTTTCTGAACACTTACCATTATCTGACCTACTATATATTTATTTGTGTAATTTTTACTGAATGTTCCCATCCCATTAGAATGAATATACATCCATGGAAGCAGTGACTACGTCTGTTTTGCTCACTGCTGTAACTCCAACAAGTAGGACGGTACCTAGCACATGGACACACAATCAATATTCAGTGAATGAATGAATGAATTAAAGAATAAACTTGAGTAAGACACATAATCCCACTTGTGTTCCAATCTGTAAATTTTTTAGAAAATCTTTAACTTCTCCTCAAACTGTAACATTCTATGATTCTTCAGTTTCCTAAGCCAGTGTTCTCAATCATTATATTAGGAAAAGGAAAGAAAAAATTCCTAGCATAGACTGGGTGGCTTATAAACAACAGAAATTTACTTCTCAGAATTCTAGAAGCTGGAAAGTCAGAGATCAAGGCACCAGCAGATTCCGTGTCCAATGACGTCCCCTTCCCAGTTCACAGATGACATATCTCTGCTATAACCTCACGCAGGAGAGAGGGTGAGGGAGCTCTCCAAGGCCTCTCTTCTAAGGGCATTAATTCCATTCATGAGGGCTCTGCTCTCGTGACCTATTCACCCCCTGAGAACCCGCCTCCTAATGCCACAACAGGAGGGAAGGGGGAGGGATTTCAACATACAAATTTTGAGGGACACAGACATTCAGTCTTGACAAAATAGGTCAAGAGGCAGCTCATCCCTTTAATGTCACAAAAAGAATTCCGGACTCGGTTAATTGAAATATGGGCTAAGGCACAACCTTATATCTGCAGCCAGCCAGCCCAAAACAGGCTCTCAAAACGTTGGACCGGTCAGACTGTCCTCAGCTTGCGAAACCTGCTTTACACTGGGTCACCGTTGTCATCATGTGCCCTCAATTACAACATATCCTTATTGCCCTAATACGCTGAATAACTTTACACACTGGCCTTCCACAAATGGTTAGGGGTACACCCACCCCTATCGCAGAGATGACAAACCAAGGAGCAGCTAGCGTTAAAAATCTGACCACGAATATGTTCTCTCTAGTGTACAAATCTGCAATTCCAGGGCCTAGAACATAGCCACACATAAAGTATTTATTGCGCAGTGGTAGAGCGAGGGTTGAAAGCCACGTGACTCTGGGTTCAAAGTCGGTTCTTTCTTTTTTCACTCTACCCTGTGGCCTCTCAGTAGGCACTTGGTCAGGAAGGTCAGAGGCAATTCACGTGAAGCAGGGTAGAGCCAGGCTTCTGAAGGCTCCTTGATCGATTGCCTCTAGGACTCATTTGGAGACAGAAAATGTTTATCTGCGTGGAATCATGAAATGGTAGAGCACAGTTAAAAAACGAAACAAGGCAAAACACATCGGGGTGAGTGCTCAGGAGTCTGAGTTTCAAGTCCTGCCTCTGACTCTTAACACACAGCACTTAGGCTCCCGGAAGGCCAGCTTTCTTATCTACACAGTGGTGTGATCGGTCTCTTCCTCAGAGGGTTCCTCAGAGCCCGAGTTGGGGGACGGGGGAGGGGGGACAGACATATTACCTGGCACTTAGTAGGCCTGCAGGTTTTGCGTTCATTACGAAACACTAACGAAGAGGCCGGATCTCTGTGGGTCTCACGGTCCACCTGCTGTGCCGGCGTGTTCACTCAGGAGGCCAGTTACCGCTAGAGGACACTGAGCTAGCAGGAAACCGAAGACAGAACCAGACTGCGGGAAACCCGGACGCCTGCTGGAGCCGGCGGCCTCTCCCTACGGGCTGCGCTGTTGAACTGCATGTGTGAGCATCGCACGGGTCTGTGGGAGAGCCTTCCTGGGAACAGCCCTCCTCTGAGGATCTCGACACAGACCGAGGCTGCAACGTGTGATTTCAACGCTGTTGATCAGGTGGCTGGCAGCATCGGTATTTACGAGGGTATCTTGCCATCCTTGCACCAGCCACGGAGAGACAACAATCTCCCCCTGAAGTTCCTAACAACACTGGGTTCTAGGCTTGAATCACAATGATCAGAGATCTCTCTCAGTGTTTCTACTAATCCACTGGGATGGAAAATTCCGGCAGCCTCACTGTGTAAGTTTAGCAGGAAAGCCAGTTTTCTTTGCCTCGCTCATATAAAGGGTATTTATTTTTATTTATTTATTTAAGATTTATTTATTTGAGAGAGAAAAAGAGAGAAAGGGAGTAGGGAGGGGTGAAGGGACAGAGGGTGAAGAAGAGAGAATCCCAAACAGACTCTGAGACCCTGAGAGAATATAAACTGAGCCAAAACCAATAGTCAGACACTCAACCCACTGTGCCACCCAGGCACCCCAAAGATATTTATGTGCATATGTCATATACCGGCTCGTCCCCTGTTCCTTTCCTGACCCTTGCCTAAAGGAAGATGAAATCTCTTAGAGATATCCAGGCAGGCATTACCAGGAAAGGAAGTCAGAAATGAGAACTTGAAGTCATCCCCTGTATATGTCCTTACACAAGACAGAAGTATTTACTCTCCATACTGAATACTCTTTCTAGAGTTTTCTGTTTTGGATTGCAAAATCTTTAACAGCAAAGATGGAATTCTATGATCTAACACTTAATTCAATAACGGTCCCATTTCCAAAGGCTGTTCTCAATGGGCATTAGCATGACCACATAATTTATGACACAAACAGGCATTTTTGAGAGTGAAAACAGTGTTAATAATTATGATAGACAACAGACATAAACTGATGAGTCTGTGATCACTTTGTGCTTAATTGTGCTTAGGAACCATCTCACTAAAATATTTACTATCCTAACATTTTACCTTAAGAAAAAAATCTCTCCTAGCAGATTTCTTCACTTAAAAATTATTTGTGCTTTTTCTATACAAACAGGACTGGCTTGGTTCCCAGGACAAGTTGGTATCTGCCTCCCTGGAGATGGGTGGAGTGTGTGTGTGTCTCTCCTTCCCTCCCTCGTCTATTAGCCCTGTGAGCCATTTCTTCAAGGAGAGCCTCTCTGGCGATTACATTCTTCTAGACTTCCTCCTCTGACCTCCCAGGCAGGCTCTGCACAACTACACTTGTCTTCTCTCTGTAATTGCTTTAAAATGCCTCTATGTTACTGTCATTTCAAAAAAAAAAAAAAAAAAAAGTTTCCTATTCTAAACAACGCCTGCAACCCATTTTCGCAAGAATGAAAATGACCTATCAATTATTCAATTAATGGCCCCTAGAAAGTAAAATCTTGCCTCTTTAATAGGAATGCAGAAATAGAGACAGAGATAGCGTGTTGACTCAGTAGATCTGGCTTCTGGAGACGAAAAGCAGACGCCCTGGGTTGTTGATGTACGTCCAGTCACCAGAGTGCACACCTCCACTCGGCTAATTTCCTGCGAACAATAGAGTGGGTATACTGGCTGGAAAGTCCCACTGAAGGGAAGTGAGCATTATGAGCGCTTGAATGTGCACATTGACATTCACACTACACGAGGAAGTGGAAAGGAAGTAATGGACAAAGAGAAGACCAACGATAAGGGCCACACTTCACTGTTCCCTCTGCCTCGTGGGTGCACGATTCTAAAAAATTAGAATGTTTGTTATCAAAACAGATCATCTAGATTCTTCAAACTCCTCCCCGATTACTTCAAGTGGGAGGTGATCTAGACGTGTAACAGGAAAGTAAAAACCAAAAAATAAAACCTTTCTGCATTGAAAAACATAAATCGTTTGAAAGTTTTCTTGGCTATGTCTTTTCTTTTTTGAACAAGAGGCATTCCTACTTTTGTTCTCACTCTCCCATTTGTTCAAAATAGAAGGTTCTAACAGGACAACAACTTAAACAAACAAAAAAAAATTTCGTCCAGGGTCACTAGCTCAGAGGCAAAAAGAGCATCAATGAGGTGGTAGCTGGGTTGTGAGCAGCTTACAACCAGCATTCCAAGAGGAGTCCGACAGCCTGCAAGGCATTTTTAAAAACAGTCCTAGATTTCCCTTAGCAGCCAACTCCAATCACCCACAAATATATTTATTACATGATTTCATCGGTTATTCCAATAACAGCTTCTGCGCATCATTGCTTTAAAAAAAAAAAATACCTAACAATCAGGTTGGTTGGAACATGACTGTTACTTATACACATACTTGGTCTCTCTTTCCCTCCTCTACCCTGCTCGGCCCTGCCCTGAAGCACAAAATGTTCAGGGAGCAGGACCCGTCATTACTTCTCTAGGGACCCTGAACACTGGACTTCTGTTTATAAGTTCAGTTCCCAAACACTTCCCCAGAACACTCAACCCACAGTTAAACCCTATTAGTTAATTTGGTCTCCATGAATACACCATACACGGGTTCCCTTATTTTCTGGTAAAAACAGTTAAACAAAAAATAAAAGATTTGCAGATGTTTTTTTTTCTCATAAATAAAAAGGTGTTACCCAAAAGAGCCTCTTGTTTAGAGGCACAGAGGTGGTCAAGAAAAAAAATAAAACCTTCTGAGCACTAAAACACAATTTTGCATCCAAGCAGGGTGGAAGGTTTAATGCCAGTGCACATAGGCATAATTATAAATTAGCTGATTTCTCCTGGGTCCCGCCGGGCACGAAGAACATTTGGCCTCATGTTTGTGTCAATTTACCTGGAGTCATTACTCAGGAAACAGGCTCATGGTCCTCACTTAGCATGTTCTTTTTAAAGCGCTGGGAGTGGTCCACTAAAAGAGCCTTTTATGAAGCAATGAAACTTCTGCTAGTCGTGTGAATTTTACCCCACTAATTGAGAAATTCCTTTTTGAGCGTATAGGATTTCCTCAAAGTGAAATACCCTCATTCAGTGATTTGATACAAAGGACATACCATGTTAAATTTCCCGTAAAATCTAATAAATCAAGGAGGGAAGTAAAATCCAGGGCGGATTCTTTGCCTCCTTATGAGGTGAGGGGAAAATTGCTCCCTCTCTTGTAGTGTAGTTAACCCTTGACTCACCAGTGTCATCTCACCTTGCAGTACTCATGTCCAAAAGCATGGCTGACATCAGAAAGGATGAATACCCACCATTTGCATCGACATGGATGGAACTGGAGGGGATTATGCTAAGAGAAATAAGTCAGGCAGAGAGAGACTCATATGTGGAAAATAAGGAAAAGCGTGGAGGATATATGTTTGCTAAGTGAACATTAAAAAAAAAAGAATGGCTGAAAGCATAGCTACGCTCCCTTTACGCTAGTCAATAAACTGTGATATTTAAAATGAATTTAATTCTTTTTAATTTTTAAATCACATTTATCATGTTGAAAAAACAAACCTGAAATTGTACGAAATGTCTTTATGTCACATTTAAACCCTCCTATGGAAATGTCCGCGTGATTGGGTTGCTTCCTTACCTGCAGGTCAGCTGAGGGCTGCCCACTCTGACTAGAGTAGCTAAGCATGTTGGAAGGACAAAGAGGGTATGAAGGTAATTCTGATCTAGGACTGATGGAATAACCCCAACAACTAGGGAAGGCACTCAGCCGCTATAGAACTTCCCTTTAATGACAATCCTACTTGATCACATTTTTGTGTCTATAGCCAGTTTTCTGTTTATTCTATTCTGCTTAGTGTAAGTAACTGTTAATGGCCCTAATGGTATCTCTGGCTGTAAAGAGATAGTAAGTGTAACTGGCCATCACTTAACAGCCATGCCCATCTGCTAAGGGATAGTGTTTGTAAATATGGGTCATAATATAAATGACATTTTATGACCGTTACGTCTCAAAAGTGGGTTCTTCCTCTCCATCACCAAAAAAAATAGAACTTTCTGGAAAAATCTTTCTCCCTGTATCCAATACTGCACACCCCTCCTCTGAAAAGGAAAACAATTCAAATATGACAACTTCCCAAATTGTTGGTGAAGCTCTGTTTTTGCTTAAGAAAAAAGAAATATGTGAACATTTCTGATTGTCTCCAGTATAGAATTTCCCTTGAAGCCCCAAGACAATATATGTGTTGGCTTACATGCATGGGCTTTCCTGAGGGAGAACATATCCCAGTTCTGATGAAAATATTAGCTTTCCCTTATAAGAACTGGGAGAGCCAAAAAAACAATCTCTTTGTATGGAGCCAGTGCCCTTTGCCCAAGCATATTATTATTGTAGTAATCCATTTCATAAAAAAAAACAAAAACAAAAACACAAACATTTGATCAAAATTAGGTTAGGGTATCTCAAAGTCTGGAGCCTCTACAGCTTGGTTTCATTCTTTAAAAGTCCATATTTGACCCAAAGTTCTAGGAGATTAAGATACCTGAATGAAAACACATCCTTGCTGATTTTGCAAGCTTTCCAGCTATGCAGACCTAGAAACTAGTCTCATAGAGTTAAAAGGATTCTTAAAGTTTATCTAGTATGGAGAAACTGAGGCCAAGAGAGGTCAAACACCCTGCCAAAGGGCATGACTGAGTGGTACCAATAACCAATCTCTCCTGCCTCCTCATCCAGAACTCTTCCCATTACTCCATATCACCATTATTTGGGTCAGCATTCAATTTATGAACCATGGCAATACGCACCCACTCCTTATTTTCACAAGAATGCTAACATTCAACAAACTTATATAAGACATATTTAATAACTAACTAGCATTTAGGGAACTATCATCTTACAAAAAATTAGTATTTGGTAAATCAAGCCACCTAGTTTTCTGATATATTATATCCCTTTAATCAAAGCTCTAAATCTAGAAGAAATTCAAGCACAAAGCCAGAAAAACAAATTAGCAGGGTGGGCCCCACTCAATATGGCAGGCCTCAAGGCAACTGTTCCAAGGGGTAGGTAAGAGAGCAGCCAATCAAGAGCGCCCACTCAGGGGCGAAGCAGCAGTGCAAGAACGGGGCAGAGGTGGATATGCAGAGCCAGAGACCCACCCCTGTGCTCAGGTTAACTACCCAGCCTGCACGGGGCTAACAACCCTCAAAAGAGCTCTGCCAAAAGCTGGCAACAAACCCAGTAATGCCCAAGAACATTTTTGTTTTGACTGTATTCAAATTACTAGAAATTTCTGAACAATGTCCCCCCTCCAGCTCCTACCTTCAGACATTATATAATTCACACTTACATAACCACCCCGTGATATTTCAATAGCCCTTTTATATTTCACCAAAACCTATTTTTCCCATGTTCCAAGGTGAACTATGAAAGCATCTTAAGGCACATGACTCAAACATTGAAAGTCATATTATAACTGAAGACACTACCCAAGCCAACTCCCACTGCCTTTTGCACCCACGCATGCGCGCGCGCACACGCACACACACACACACCATTCCCTAAAATATGTGGAACTTTTACACAACTGAAAAAAAAAATTGGAAAAAAAAGGCAGTTTGTGTCCAGTGAGTGGAGAATCGCTCAGGCAGATCAGATTGTGAATTCATCACCAGGGTTTACAGAACATCGACCGGGGCCAAGGTACCACTGTTACAGCTGTACTCCTCAGGGCACTTGAGCTCTCTTTTTTAAAACAGACCTACCTACTGAGCATTAAACCTAAATACCACACTGGTGGTTCCTGTAGAGAAAAAAAAAAAAAAAAAGCCAATTACCAGATGTTCAAGGGAATCCCTCAATTACCCTGGAAAACACGGCCTTTAACCATACCACGAGGCTTCTAATACCTGCTCCTCCCAAACTCTGGATTTTAAGTGCCCCTACTGTGTGTTCTTAACCCCATCTGCTTTTCCTATGACATAACTTATCCAACTGTGTTTTAATCGCCTACATCTGAAATTCCCAGTAGACCACAAGCTCCATGAGGGCAGGAAACACGTTCTCTCATTCACTGTTGTATCTCTTGAACGATCACTGTGACAGTTCAACAAGTACATTCATTCAACAAATATTTGCTGAAGACCTACTATGTACCAGGCTCTCTCTGTTCTGTGTGTTAGAGATACGAAAAGAAAAAAGATCAAGTTTCCAGATCTCGTGGAGATGATATTGTGGCAGAGGTGTGTCAGACGTCATTCAGTCGTCTATCTCAGATTCCCTTCACCCAGTCAGCACATCCTCTCCCTGTTTCTGCGTGTTGGCTCCCAGCTCGCAATTGCTCCCATTCCCAAGAGAACTGTCCTCAGCTGAGGGGCACCTCCTCAGCCAGGAAGTCACAATGTCCTCTCCCTAGTCCACAGCCAATGACTAACTTACAGGGCACAAAGGCCAGCTCTTTGTGTCCCGGTACCATTCATGCACCAAAAATTCTTTCCTGAGACTAGACTGCCTGACACCACCCCATTGCCTGACTGCGTCTCCTCATGCTCTCCTGCTCTCTTCCCTCCCTTGAAGGTCTTTCTTGACCAGCATTCCTTCAGGATGCATTTGAATCCTACCCTCAGTCTCTGCTTCTAGGAAACCCAACTTTAAGCAAGAAGGGAAGACAGTAATAAGCAAGTACACATGTAAGCATATACCGTGTCAGATGGTGATCTCTATTGTGGAAAATAATGCAACAAGGGAAAGATGGAGGGGTAAAGTGGGAGAGATGAGTCCCATTTCAGATAAAACAGTGAAAGCCCAATGACATTGGCAGAAACCTACAGGAAGTGAAGACGTGAGAAGTGTGAAAGTCTGGGCATGAACATTCCAGGCAGAGGGAACAGCACGGTGAGGAGCAAGTGTGCTTGTCACAGTTGAAGAGCTAGAAGGAGGTGGGAATAAGCCAGCCAAGGGGAAGGTGAGAGGGGTGTGGCCATAAGCAGATGGTTGGATGTTGGCATTATTAAAAGAGACTATAACAGGGCCTCCTTTTTCCCATTGCAAAGTCATGGAAGTACCAGAACATCGAAATAAGAGCAAGACCTGAGTAGGAACAAAGTCATCTGGTAAGACTGAGTCTGTTACTGAAATGGTATGGATGAGAAAATGTATATATGAACTTTATAATGGTATGATGAAAGTGTAAGATTACAGATATCTCAGTAGAAATGAACAAATAAAGGAGAGTAGGGTTCTCGATTCCATATTTTTCATGAGGGTTTTTTCCCCTCTTCTTTAATGCATACCCTCCTTCCACCTGTATCCTGTCCATCCTAATCTGGGATGTGACTTTCTCTTATCAATTCTGAATTACTATACTACTATTATCTCACTACTTTGGTGATATTAATATAAATTATGACCAGCCATATGTATGGGAAGGAACTGAATCGTACTTTTTTTTGTCTCTTCTCCTTCCTTCCCTTCTCTTCCTTTTTCTTCTCTCTTGCTTTTTCTCTCCTGTTCCATATTCTCTCCTTCCCTTGCACTTGGGAAACGGTTGCTTTAGAAAACAAATACAGATTGCTGGCATACTTACGCAAGGACTGTCCTTCCCTCTGTTGCCTGATGCCAGTCAGGACAATAACTACCACTCAACACAAACTATTATTAACAAAAAGCAAACTAGAACCTCCAGAGTAATCCTCAAAAAAAAAAAAAAAAGTATATTAGCACAGTCTGAGGTTGCTTTGCTTACCATCACTCCACCATATGGACAAATTTCTTTGCTACCTCTTTGTGGATAACAGTGCTCACATGAAGAGTAATTCCACAGCATATGCAGCCTACTTATAACAGTGGCTAAAAAGTAAGGCGTTTCTGCATGTTGGACACTGTGCTAATCAATTGACATGTATCATCGCATTGAAACTTTACAACAACCCCACGAGGTGGTTATTGTTATTACCCCCATTTTACCCGTGAGAAAATGAGGCATTGAAGTAATATAACTTCTCCAGGGTCACTCAACTAGTCCTTGGCACATCTGGGAATGCAGCCAAGGTGGAATGAGTCCAGAACAGGAGCTCTTGAATTCCATTCTAAACTGCCCCCTGCCTCATTGCAGCAGTTCACAACATTTTGCTTTCATTTCCATCTACCTCTACCTCTGCCCCTGCTCTGAGAGCTTCCTGAGAGGAGGGACTAAATTGTATTCATCTTTGCCCATAAGGCACAGTAACAGGGTCCCCTGTTTTCCCCACTTGAGTTCCAAACTAAATGAGGGATAAGACAAAAGAGTAAGGAAGACATAGATAAAAATATCAGCTCGTTACTGAGAAAAACCAGGCTGGAGGAGGACCCAAGGGCTTTCTGGTGCCAAACCCCAGAATTAGCCATACTAATCCTTCCAGTCACGGACAGTACCAGGAAAACCACAGGCTTCCACCCTAAAATGTAGCACTTGGAAGCGCAGACTATAATGTATGTGGAGAGAGAAAATGGGCCCATCCACACCTCGCTGACAGCCCTTATCTCACTATTATCAAGTGGAGAACACATAGAGTGACTAATGGCAGTCCTTCCACAGAAAAATAGGAAGCCCAGACCGAGAGGCGGTTCCACCTGCCACCCCTAACCTCAGTACCTGGAACTCAACGTTCTTGAATTAGTTAGACAGGAGGGTTATACTGAGGATAAAGAACAGCTTCATAATACGCTATGCAATATGACACATAATTAATCAGCACTCGGAAAGCAGAGACTCCAAATCCAGAGCAGATCTGGGGAGAAAACTCAGGTTTCTTCATTCTTATATCAAGTGTATAGTCCACTGGCTCACAGAGGGATGCCCCCCTTTTAAGCCCAGGTGTTTACTGAGGGTAGAACTGGGCGGGATGGAGGCCAGGACATCCTGGCATGGCTCCTGGGTCCTGGAGGTGGGAGACACACGGAAGTCCCAGCAGGTCTGGAGCCGTCACTGAGAACAGGAGCCCCATGAGAACCAGAGCACTGCCAGGCAGGAGGTAAGCGCGCCTGTGACACTTTGTGGTGAGGTGGCAGCGGCATGGCCCAGAGCTTTCGGAGAAGGAGAGAAGCAACAGAGCAGAACAAGCATGGAGAGTCACGGTGGCTACCCAGGACGCTTCCCTTTCCCACTGTAAGACATTAGTCGTGCCCAAGATTCTCAGCAGCAGGATGTTTGTAGAATCGCAGAATCCACTCCCTTCCATCCCATCTACCCCCTTTCCTTAATCATCTCATTGAATTCATATGTGTCAATATTTTTACTTTGGGTGGCGGAGAGCTGTTGAAACCAGAGCCTAGAAGTCAGCCAGCCAAAGCAAAACGGCGTAGCCATGCACAGAATCGGAGTCTTCTTGGACAGACAGTCTATACTCAAAGAAAATAATCTTTTGCTTAAATTGTCAAAATTGGCTCTTCTAGCTCTAAATATATTAAATTTTAACCTTCCCAATTGTTCTGGCTCTGCTGACCCAGGGGAGCTGTTCTCTGTTGCCAAGTAAGAAGTGGGGAATAAACACAATCTTGAGAAGGAAAAGTTGGCACCCTCTCACCAGGAACCCGAGTGTCACGGCCCAACCCTTACAGCTAGATTTTGTGCAGATATCTGGGTGAAAGAACCACCCAAGACTGTTTGATCAATCAGCTGTTTACTTCTGTGGACATTACTTTAGAGATTTTATCCTATCCAAATAACATGGAAGGTAGCCATGTAATCAGAATCAAATTAAATGCCAAAAAAAGCTCCCCCACACACACACCTCTCATACATTTATCACCCTAATAGTCTAAGCCCGTGCTCCCCGGCATGGTGGTAAAGAGTTTCTGTAAACAGCTGCACCCTTATCTATTCTGGTCTGCTTTGCACAGATAAAATCAGTGGCCAAGAATCAGAGATTTCACTGGTGGCCCCAGCTCTATCACAAATAACCCAGTGAGGATCTGGGAAAACCAGACCAAGGATGACTCAGTAAAATCCATTGTCTATGGGAGAGACACCAGAACAGGTCCAAATGGCAGTAACATTTGTGTAGAAGGAGCACGGGTCTATAAAATGTTATCTCTGGAGCTAAGCTGTTGAAACAAAAAGATAAAATCTTGAAATAATGGTTAAATTGATGTAATCTACTGTGAAAGGTTCCAACCCTGTCTGTGATATCATCCAAGGCCAAGTTAAATCAGGCGCGGTGGGAATGATGCTATCTCTGCCTGGTTCTGTCTAGACAAACACAACCACCTAAAAAAGCATTAGGGTCCAGGTCAGTTGTCGACCAGAGATAATCTCTAAAATCATGGAGGCAACAGCAAAGCTGTAAGCTCTGCTCACCTTTCAGCAAGACAATAAATGTCAGAAGGCTATGCTTGTAGCCCCCGGGGTTAAATTTCACATACCTGATAAATTCAGGTAAATAAAGGTAACTGATGGCATTCTGATTTGGTTTTAAAGAAGGGAGATGAAATTATTTTCTCTGGACAAACTGCAGAACCCAGATATTATTATTCTGAAGACACAAAGAAAGAATTGATATAAGGGAAAGTGCTAAGGAACCAAATAACATCAGTGCTAGAAAATAATTTAACATTTTCACTTCACCAAACTTTCCCTATTGGGTTTCTCTTGCCCCCTGACTAAAGTGCTTTTCGGAGTTACACAGTTATCAGGATCACTCAGTTGCCAAAACAGTTAACCTTGCATCCATTATCCAGATTAACTAGTGGTGTTTGTAAACTTTGGTTTGCAGGTCCTTTAAAGTAGCTAACGATGGAGTGAAAATCAAAATCACAATGAAAATATGTCAGAGAGAGTTACCTACTTTCCTCAAGAATATTTACATAAAATTACTTATCTTCTGAAATAAAAAGCCTGTTTTTGAAATAAAAAAATTAAAAACTTATTTTAAAAACCTAGCACCTTAAAATGATACAAAATAACTTATTTTGAAAAAACTCTTTTAAGATTTCTTTATTTGGGAGAGAGAGTGTGTGAGTGGGGGGAGGGGAAGAGAGAGAGAGAGAGAATCTTCAGACTCCCTACTGAGCGTGGAGCCCGACATGGGGCTCAGTCTTATAACCCATGAGATCATGACCTGAGCCAAAATCAAGAGTCAGATGCTTAACCAACTGAGCCACCCAGGTGTCCCAAAATGATACAAAATAATTTCTAAAGGCATTGTCAGTATTATTTAAAAAATTAAAATCAAAAAGGTAGTTAAAAAAAAAAGAAGCATCAACACTGGATGTTTATGCAGAAAATTAAATAAAGCTCAGAGAACACATTTAAGCTTTAAGGTAAAGTATAGGAGGAACTAATGGGGAGACCCTGGTGTCCGGTACCTCCCTCATTTCTTACTCCCTTCCATGAAGGACACCTAAAGCACCTCCTAATAGCCAAGGTTAGACAAATTATAACACATTTTATACTTGTGTGCTTTAAAAAGCAAATAAATAGGCCAGTAGAGACCTAGAGACTTTATCACACAAACACGAGAAACGGCCATGACCTGAGGTGGTAAGGCATGACTCATCACTTCTCTCTTTCCACATGCTCCCTAGGTTCTCTTCTGCAGGATCGCAGACTGCTGCTCCCATCTCAACCCAAGAGTAAAATTTTAACCCCCTTTCTCGACACCATGTCCAACAACCAGATGCTTTTCAGCCTCCTGGCTCCAGTGGGAATTGGGTTAGAGGCAGAAATGTACTGCTCACTGTCTTCTTGGTAATATGGCTGAAAAGAGTGAGCTTTTAGGCAACGGACACTTAGCCCAAGAACCATCTCTTATGTAAATCGCCTCACACCTATCAGGACAATGGCCAGCAACAACCCTGGCGCTCACTTTTATGGAAAACAGAATTTCCTGAGTGTCCCGCTCACAAACAAGGGAGGCAAGGCTTCTCCTGATCTTCAGTTTGCACACCTAAGCTGTTTGTCACGTAAGCATGCTTACCAACCTCATTTCTGGAGAGCAACATCAATGACATTTCGGCTTTAGCGCTGACAACCCTGTACCCCACGTCCCTTGACTATCCTCGTACTGAGTGGCCAGTGCCTCTCCTGTCCTCTGTACAAGCTTTCCCAGTCACGGCCCTGCCTGCCACCTCACCCGACTCACTCCAAAAGATGGCAGAAGCCCAGCTTTTCTTGGTTTCCTTTAACCTCAGCAGGTGTGCAGCCCTGGTAGGTCCAAAGGACCAAAGCTGCCTTCTCTAAGCTACCACCTGGCATGTCCATTCATCCCCAGACTCCCAACTCTGGAATGGTTTGAGGAGGGTACAAGAGAATGCAGGCAACAAAGCCGTCTTAAAGCTTTGTCCATTGGGACGGCCTCTCTGTCCTTTCACATACAGGGAGTTCTGAGGTGTGACGCTCCCTCTGAGACACCATGTCCGTGGGAGTTGGTAGCCAGCCAATGTGGGAATGAGAAGTGTTTCGAGACTAGCCTCAGCATGCTTGTCCTGCAGTGACTTCGCACGGAGCCAAAGCGTCACCCTCCCTGACTCCAAACAGATGGCCCTGCTCTCGGCCACACTCGAAACTCCATCCTCCCCCTCCTTCCCTTAACATCCCCCCAAATCTCCACAACCAGATGAAACACTCCCTCTGCTTGGCCTCTGTTGCATTTCCTGCAGCTCATGATATTTTAAATATTTAATTTGCATTATATAAATGTGTGACTATTTAATATCCCTATTAAATGGTAAAAGAAGAAAGAGGTTTCTGTTCTGTTTTGTTTTGTTTTGCTATTTTTGTTTTTACCTCCGAAGCACCTAGTGCTATGCCCTGAATTGACAGGAACTCAACAAGTATTTGTTATACCGAACAAAGACAATACACTTGGTCTGCCATCGTCACTGGTATGTTGCTAAGATTAACATTCGTCTATCACTCTAAAATATTTGAAAGCCTCAAAAAGGGATATTCTAATAGAATCCAACGTAAGAATTACGAGTTAGGATTCAATTTGAGCTTTTATGCAGTTTTTTTCTAAAGGAAGGATTATTGACCAAAAACCTCATACTTAAGGACTTCCTTATGTAGGTCCCTAGATGTAAGCAAAAATATGTAATATGATGAGGCAATATTTAAATTGTTAATAACAATTAACCATGGGAGAACAGAGTGATTTTCTTTCTCTGCCACTGAAATGTACACGCGGTCCCTCTAGAGGGTGATTACGCACCATGCCACTGAAATCCTACCTGCCCCACCTCGAAAAGTAAGTGTTTTATGATACGGAGGCTGCTCACCACCATGAGGTAGCTTAAATTTCTCCCTCTTTCCCATCCTAGGGATTGCCCTGTCATTTTCACCAGGCTTTTGTTCCAGGGACTCATCGGCCCAGCTCTGCAGACAGGTGCAGCCAGCAAGCTCGCCAAACGGCAGGAGCCAGATCCTGGAAATTCGAGTTAGAGAATGACACACAAACCCATCATACCCAGGCTGACTGCGGTTATCAGAAGCATTGAGTTGCCAAAACAGCTCACTTTGCATTCATTATCTAGTGATGTTGGCGAACTTTGGTTTGTGATCCGTTAGTTCACTAGAAAATGCAAAACCAAAATCGCAAATGAAAAATGTCAGAGTTACCTGTTTTCTTCCAAAACAAAGAGGGGTAGGCACTTGAGCAAGTGATTCCAGTGAGGGTGATGGAGAAATGAGTGGCAGAACCGTGTGACTCCGCTTCTGATGTGCCCGCCTCCCCCATCAGAGCATTCCACCCACACTTCTCTGCCCAACACGGAGTGTGATGGTGCCTCCGTGTCTGCCCAGAGACGACATGTGGTGCGGTTAAAAGCATACTAGCTCTGCATTCAAATCCCCCTCCAGCACACTGACTGTATAAGGGTATTGATACTTATTTTTTTTAATTAAGTAATATATGAGTACATGTTCATTTTAAGCAACCCAAACAACACAGAACAATATTAGAAAAAGGGTGAGTCCTCCTTTATTCCCACCAATCTCACGTTCCTCTTCAGAGACATATTCCCAGTGGAGCTCTTTCTTCTTTAGAGAGGGAGACGGGAGAGGCAGAGGGAGAGGGAGAGATAATCTTAAACAGGCTCCATACCCAGCAGGGAGCCGGATGCAGGGCTTCATCTCTCAACCCTGAGATCATGACCTGAGCCCAAATCAAGAGTCAGACACTTAACTGAATGAGCCACCGAAGTGCCCCTCCCAGTGGAACTTTTGGTGTATGTCCATCCAGATCTTTTTCCTGGGGGTGTATATCTACACATTTATATCACCATTATATATATATAAATATGTACATATTTATATATATAACCCAAACCTAGCATCTATTTATCTATCAAATCATTTTGTAAAGACTCCTCAGTGGTTTCCTGTAATTCCCCAACAACATGCTTCAGCATTCCCTGTTTGCGGGAACTCTATGTATTTCCAGTATTTACGGATTCCCTCAGTAAGTTATTTAACTTCTGGGCTTCAGTTCAGGTCTCTTCTTCATAAGATGAGGATATCATACGATACGACTTTCACAGGCTTACAGAGTGTGTAAGAAGGAAGCCATATGCAGAGCAGGGACTCACGGATTCCGTCCTGGTGAGCACTACCTGAAATCCTCATCCTTATTTGTGGTTTATGTATTTATTTTCTGTCTTCAACCCCACTGGCAAATGTCTTCCTTGAAGGTGGGGTCTGTGTCTTTTCAGTGCTGTGTCACCAGTGCCTAGGCCAGAGCTGGCGCGTAGTTTGAGCACAATCCACGCTTGCTAGTTGGCTAGCTAGCTGGCTTCTCAGTCGTACTCATCGGTACTGGGCCAGCCCCAAACTACTGGCTGAGCAGCGGAGCAGAATCACCAGGGGATGGGGGTTTGCTAGCCTACTGACAGCGTGTAGGTGGTCAAGCCCGGGGTTGCCTATTAGAAAAGAGTACGTGGCCAAAGGCAGAGGCAGATGGAGCAGGTCAGGCAATCATCCTATGAGACACCGACGCCAAAGGGATGGGGCCTGGGCAGGAAGGTGGTGTCAGAAGATGGGGCTGAAAGACGATGCCTAGCAGTGAGACTCCGGCTGAGCTGGCTGACGGTTTTCCACCCCCTGGGTTGGAAAGGCCTAGGCCCCAGATATAAGCAGAGTCAAAATCAGAAGCACTCTGCCAGGGAACTCCCCTCTCATCGTCAGGAGGCAGCCCCTAGTCTCAGAGGTAGCTGGAGAGCTGCCCCTGGAGGAGTCCGGAAACCCGCATGTCAGAGCTGAAAGGGGTCCTGGCAATAGCTAGTTCTATTAAAATGCCAGTTCCCAGACCCTAGCCCCAGAAGTTCTGAATTCGGATTCTGTAGGCCTAGAGATGTGGTCCAATCTCCTGGCTATACAGATGAAAAAAAGATCCAAGCAGTGTGCACACACGAGGAGTTGGCAGAGCCAGTGCATGTGACACAGTGAGGGAATCCAGAGAGTTGCTCAGCAGGGAGGGTCTGGGAGGCAGCAGGAAGCCAGGATGCTGTGTCTCATTCACTCTCTCCGATGCAAGGCAGCAGAGCACCCAACAGGGCGAAGGTTCTCCTGGAGTCTGGACCCTAGACTGAGAGCATCAGAACACCCTGGAACTTGTTTAAAAAGCAAAGCCTTAGACTCCGGATCTACTGCATCACAAATTCTAAAAGTGGGATCCTGCAATCTGGCTTAACAGATCCTCCAGGTGATTCTCATGCACCGTCAGTGTTTGAGAATTTTGCAACAGGGGATAATCGGGTAACCATTTGTATCGCCTCTTGGAAAGTTCAACTTGCTTCCGGATGTGGGTGTACCTAGTGTTCTGGAAACTCACTGGCAACCTCACTGCCAATATACTGTCAAGATCATACCCAGGAGAATTTGAGAAGAGTGGAGTCATTTCTATCCAGAGTAACTGATCAGTTCCTACAATGTCCAGAAATCCATTACCTACTGGGACTTGAGGATACACCGTGTCACCTCCAGCTGAGCTGCCCCCGATGGGAACTGCCGTGAGACACAATTGCCATCATCATCACCCCACAGCCACCACCACCATCATCATTGCCAACATTTACATGATGCTCACTATATACTTGGCATTATTATTTGAACTTTGTAAATAGTTACCCACTTAATCTTCACAAACACAAATCATACAGTTGGTACTATATTTATATTCTCCCATTTTATAGACCAGAAAATTGAGGCAAAGAGAGATGAAGTGACCTGACAATAATCCCACTCTCCTACGGGTCAGAGCTGGGTTTTAAACCTAAGTATGTGGCCTCCTGAACTCCATTCCTTAACCCTGTGCAAGTCAGGCAGCTTGGTGCCAGTCAAGAGCACTCATCTGGAGACAGGTCACCTGGATTTCAATCTGGCTCTGCCACTTACTAGTAGCAATTGCCTGTTAACTGGTCTCTTGGCCTCTAGTCTCACCCTCTCCTAGAAATCCACTCTAAAATAATTATCTTTCATTTGCAAATATGTTTCCATCACTATCCTCTTAAAAAGTTCTTCCATTTTTTTCCCTTCCTGTAAGATAAAATCTAAGCACACTATGTCACTCACAAAGAAGTTTCCATGTGCTCATCCTGCTTCATCTTCTACCGCTCTTCCCTGCACTGAGCCAGGGCCATGCCAAACAGCTCCCTGCTGCTCCCTGCTGAAGCCAGCCTGTATTTCCTTCCCTGGAATTTCCTACCTCCAACTCTTCCAACTCCAACTCTTCCTCCAACACTTGGAAAATTCCTACTTACTTTCAGTTTTGGCTAACCACTGCTTTCTTTGGGGAAGTCTTCCCTGGGTACCCCCTATACAAGCCTGGGGCATCCTTTTCTTTCTGCTTCCATTGGCAAAACCTCCACTACTCTTGGAATGGCCTGCCTGACTCTCCTGGAGCCTGTGAATTTGGGGAAGCAGAAATTGTCATTTCATCTCTGCCATGGTCCCAGTGCATACTATAGATGAAAATAAATATTGGTTAAATTAATGGATGGAGTAAATAGGGGACAGGTGAGCCCTTCGCTCCAGGGAAGGCAAGAGATAAGGTTCAAAAATAACTAGAGAGGGAACTGAAGTAACAATGAAGTCATAATAGTTGGCATGAGATAATGCTCCCGGAATCCAACGTACGGACAATGCAGCACCCTAAGCACACAGCTGAGCTTGATATGCCTCATTTCCTGACATGACATCATTGAGATACCTTCAACTGGGAATCCAGTCTTGGAGTCATTTACTGAAAAATGTCTTTACCTATCTGAAGATTTCTTGGTACTCTCTATGACACAAGTTTCTGAAAGTCTCAAGAGGATTCTCTCCTCGTGGATCTTGAAACGGGTTCTCCTGGTGGAGACTTGCTCACAGCTGCATGGCTGAGAAGAAGCCCCCTGGGAGATGGCCTCCCGCAAAGGCCACACGAGGGCAATAGCTGGAGTCAAAAAAAAGATCTGAAACTCTCCGAGGACATGAAAAGTCTGGACTTAAGATTTAACCATCATACATCATGTCTTAACAAACCAAAAGAAGACTTTCTCTTAACCTAAATTTTCCTTTTGTGAAGAGTAAAACGAAGCTACCCAAATACATTTGAAGTTTCATTAGAGTGGTTTGTACAGTTTAATGGTGCATCTAACAGTGCTTTAGTTCAATCTGCTTATCTCTGATACTGATATAGTAATATACCACAAGTATTTATGTATTCTTAAAGAATTTGCCGTAATCCATATGATGTCACATATATAATATATACACACATATGCAATATATGTAAATATATAGACATGTGTGGTGTATACACACACACACACACACACACATATCAAGAATGAGTAAAATGGCACTTATACCAGAAAAACAAATCTTCATGGCATATTCCTTTAATTAAAACCTTCTATATTAAAAAGCTTCCCTCATCTTTGAAAAGTCCTCTTTCAAAAGTAACAGCCAGTTCAAAACTCTTTCTGGGGTAAAATTCCCCAGATTTTAGTTTTCAATCATTGTTTAAAGAGTGCCAGATGATAATGGAGAAGAACATTCCCGAAGAAATGACCTAGGACCTTTGGGCCCATTGCTGGAAAGTCTAAAAGAGGCTAACTATTAAAATGTAGCACCACCATAATTCTAAAGGTAAGGTAAGTTCCACATCCTTACAGTTTGAAAGCAGCAATGGTATCAAAAATCACGATGCCCTCCAGCCCTCCACAGGCCCTTTCAGGACACATGGCCCCAGTCCTTCATGGGTTTACACTTTGGTGAGATGTACACACACACACACACACACACACACACACACACACACACTTAGATTTAGAAGGCAGCTTATCCTACATATAATAGAATTGGTACAAACCAAAAAAATGCTTCAAGAATCTGGAGTAGGAAGAGATCAAATACTGAATGCAGAAGATTCTGTGGAAGAAGTATAAAGGAAGTAGAGTTTGTAAAAGAAAGGGACATGACAGGAAAATATGTAGAGGGCAAAGGTACAGCAGGGACAACCCCATGTGTTCTCACCTCAGGGACTTTGCACATGCTGTTCCCTCTGCCTGGAATGCTTCCCCCTAGATATGCAAGTGGCTTACCCCCTCACTTCCTTCAGGTCTTTACTTAAAAACCACCCTCTCGGTAGGGGCTTCCCTGCCTACCTTATCTAAAATTTCAACCCTTACCACTCCCTAAAGTTTCATATTGCCTTTTCCTGCTTTAGATGTTCTCTTTAGTATGTACCACTATCTAATCTTTATCTTGAATATTTATCTTATTCGATGTTCCTTCCACTAAAACATAAACTCTACAAAGCAGGGAATTCTGTCTGTTTACAACTTGGTTCCGGGACCTAGAACAGTGCCTGGCACAGAGAAAGTACTAAGTAAATACTTGTTGAATAAATAAATAAGTTGTATGGAAGAGAAAGGGGTTGATGAATGGGCTATTATTAAAATATCAAATTGACAGAAATAAAAATTTTACATGAAAGAATCAAGTTCACGAAGTTGGGCAGATGGTTTGGACACAATTGGGGAGAACCTGGAATGTCCTGCCAAGAACTCATAAATAAAAGGCTTCTGGGAGAATTTGAAGGGTCATCTGGTCTACTTCTGTCATTTCTAGGCAGCCCTACACATAAGTCATCCCAGACAAAACAAGCTATTCAGCTTTCTATTTACACAAGGTTCATTGCATATTCCTTAGAGGCTGGGGCAAACATCACAGAGCTCAAATTTACGGCCTGGTTGTTCCATTTTCAACCTCAGAGGGGGATATTTATGTCTTTGCAAAGCTGAGCCACTGAATTCCCTCTCAATGTTTCAGAAGATTGGGCCTGGTTATAACTTCCATTCACTCTAATGGAAAAACTGGAAAGGAAAGGGTGGTTTCATGTGAACATGAATTTTTTTCCGTTCTAAAGTCTCTGAAACCTACACAGGGCCCCTGGCTTGTTGGCACTTACAGAAGAAATTCTCGAATTTCTTGGTTGTGCTTACCAACAGAGAAATTGCTAAGCACTTGAAGCCTTGGGTGACCTTGAATTCATTACCTGCTGGTGTGTCCTAGGCAGGGTCCCAAACTCCACCTGCATCCATTTCCAACACCTCTCACTCATCTAGATGAGAAGAAAAGGTACAAGGAGACATGAGACGTGATAAACATTGAGTTTTCTCTATGGAGTGGAACTGGATTGTAGCTTGCTTCCACTCCACACTCCACACTGCGCTTGTGTATACGGGGAACTCACAGGTGAAGGTGTCCATTGGCAATATAAGTCCTAACCTGCTTCTCAACAGGGAACATGTGATATAATAAAGAAAGGTGAACCAAACAAAATGACATGAGAAAGAAGCGGAGGATGGAGCAGAAACAGGGAGGCTTCGAGTCAACCACAAGCTGCACAAAGTAGACATTCAATATCTACTAGCCAAATTAAATTATCTGCTGAAAGTTGAACTTGTTTTTAAGAACATTTACTCTCACTGAGTTGGTTGAAATGGGTCTTAACATAACTGACAATAAGCTATTGCACCAACTAGCAAAAACACACCCTGGATGTGTGCTCTGATTGATGAGATGAAAAAACAACCCTAATTAACATTTGAAATTCATCTGTGAAATAGTCAACAAACTGTAATAAACACAATGAAAATAATTCAAATCCTACAAGCATACGACCTCCTTTTTTTTGACCCCCTCTTAAATCAGGCAGGGAGATAATAACTTTCTATTTTTTTAAATTATTTTTCTTGCATTTTTCACTCCATATCCAATATCTAGTATTTGCTTTTCTGATCCAAATATTACACAGCTCATATTGATTTTAGACCAGGAAAGGCATAGGTAGTATTCACCAATTTGGGAAAAAGAACCTGACAACATCAATAGAGGTGAAATGGACAGTGTAACACTGTGACTGAGCTTCTGTTTTGTTGTGAGTCTGTGCTCCGGGTTTCCCTGTATAGTTTCACAGGCGAGGGCACTAATCATCAACTGTCCCACAGCTTCCATTTGTAAAGTTAGGCTTGTCAATAAAGTGTTGGTAGGTACATAGCCTACAGTGCCTCTTCCTATTTTGAAGAAGTGACTGTTTCTCCAGAATTTGAAGTACTGATTTAAAACAAAGAAAGGATTTAAAATAAAAAGATTTCACCTTTCTTTTACTTTTGTCCTTCAATATATTTTTATTACTCAGTCTGCCATTACACTTTGCCTACACAGCCAAAAGATACAGGTTTTGTTGACAAATAATGAAAAATGCTCATTTTCCTGGGCTCATAATTTCAAACTTGATGGTGTTAAGACTTTTCTGGAAGGGGAAGGGAGAAAATGATTATGTATCAAACAGCTTCTCTGTGCCTTCTTTTTTTGTGTGTTGGATGTTTTATATGTCAACTCATTTCAGTGTAGGTATAATATCCTTATTTTACCTCTAAGGAAACTGAGACTTAGTAACTGGCCCATGGTCACACTGCTAGAAATAGCAGAGCCAGAATCAAATCCAGGTCTGTCAAATTCCAAGGCCTGGGCTCTTGTCCAGGTGGGGACAGGAGACAGGACTATGCATCAAATGGAAGGAGCCTCAGGAATTGCCTAACCCAGCACAGCAGCCCATCGCTCCCCCGCCATTTGCTTACAACTCTGCCAGATACACACATTTCACAGACCAGAACACTGAAAGTCAGATCACGTCAGTGCTCCACCAGCCACGAGTTATGCAAATGGTGAATGTGCTCACGCAAAGTGATATTTAATAATTTTAAAGATGTAAAACTATTTCTTTTTACATTTCCCATCTCATCTTTTTAAAGGCAGCTTAACTGAGATAGAATTCATATTCAGAAAACCTCATCCATTTAAGGTATACAGATCAATGAGTTTTGACAGATGTACGTGCTCCTGAAACCACACTGACAATCAAGATATAACATGTTTCCACCCGTCCCAAAAGATTCCTTGTGTTCTACTCTTCCCTCTACCCACAGCCTAAAGCAAAAACTGATCTGCTCTGGTCGCTTTTGGTCAGTTTCCACTTCCTAGATTTTTGTATCTTTGGATTCACACAGTATGTTCTCTTATGTGTCTGATTTCTTTCCCTTAATGATTTTGAGATTCATCCATGTTATTTTGGGCATTAGTAATTTGTTCCTTTGTATCGGTGGGTCGTCAGTCCTCCATTGCATGGATGTACCACATTTGGTTTCTCCATTACCTGTTGATGGACATTTGGGTGATCTCCAGCTCTTTAGAAGCTATCATGAATGAAGTTTCTGTGAACACACGTGCTAGTGGATCTTCTGGCAACAGCCACATAGTGGGCTTGGAAGTGACTCTTCCCCTAACCAAGCCTTGAAATGACTACACCCCCAACCACCAGCTTACCTGCGATGTCCCAGATTCTTGGCCCTTGGAAATGTGACATAACAAATTTTGTTGTTTAAAGTTGCTATGTTTGGGGCTGATTTGCTATGTGGCAATAGATAACCAACATATATGCATTGTAAAAACATGTTCTCCCATTCTGTGGCTTTGTCTTTTCATTTTCCTAAGGGTGTCATTTGAAGAACAAAGGCTTTTCATTGAATTGTCCGATTTACTGGGTTTTTTTCTTTAATAGTCAAGATTTTCGTGTCTATCTAAGGACCTACACCAAGGACACAAAGATTTTTTTTGCTATGCTTTCTTCTAGAATTTTTATCATCTCTGTTCTTGGGTTTAAGAACCATTTTGTATAAGGTGTGAGGTAAGGATCAAGTTTATTTTTCCTTATAAATACACAATTTCCCCTATAAGAATGTAATTTTGATCATTTAGGTTATTTGCATTTTCATATACATTTTAGAATCAGCTTCTCAATTTCTACAAAAATAAGCTCCTGAGATTTTGACAGGGAATGCATTGAATCTATAGATCAATCTATAGAGAACTAAACACTTAACAATTTTGCATCTTGGTTGTATATTTTTTATAATATCATTGAGTTTGGGGGATATTACTAGTATGAAACATCAGACTTAAAGGAAATTTCCTGTTGTGTAATTATTTGCCTTTTTCTCAATTTAGTTTTATAAATTTTAGATTCAAGTTTGAACTCTGCAACTTAGATATGCCTCAGTTTTCTAATCTATAAAGTGAAAAAGAAGGATACTTACCTCTGAGGATGACAACTGAAGGGATAGTATAGGAAAGAAGATTCAATAAGTAAAGTCCTATTTCTCTCTAAGAATTTGTGTGAGAGAAATGTATCCCTAGATACATTTTGAAATTATTTTGAAAAAGAATTTTGAAAAAGAATTCTTTAAGAATGCATCTTAACTAGATTTGTTCTGTTTTGATTTCATTTTCTGCTGATCTACAAATGGGTTATGCAAGCAGCTAATAATTTGTACAAACTTGATAAGGAGCTGGCTTTGTTTCATTCATTACTCAACAAATATTTACTATGTATCAGGCCTGAATTAGGAACTGGATATGAGGGGTGTGTGGGTGTGTGTGTGTGTGTGTGTGTGTGTGTGTGTGTGTATTCTTGGTGTGCATAACATACCTACAATTATGCATTTATTCATCTGCATCTGTATGTAAACTTAGATGAAAACTACTATAATTGCTCTTGTCCTTCTCTCTGTTATCTTTTGAGCTAAGACAGAAACTATGTATCACTGATTATTTCAACCAGTTCTCAGTTCACTTTGTCCCTGATATTGCAAAAACGTAATTTCTCTGGCCTTTGTCCTGAAGTTTGAAGAAAGAGGAGATGGAGTTAGAGGTAATGCCAGCCTGAGGATCTCACCCTATTATAGGCCGAGGCTCTGGGCATCCCACCTTACAGGGAAACACAACAGGCAACAAGTACCTACTATGAGCTTATTGCGTGCCTGGACTTGAATACATTGGAGGCTCTTTTTGTCCCTATTGTCACAACTTAAACTGCATGGCATACTTATAATAATTTAAGAAGGCTGAAAAGATGCAGGCAGAGCTGCTAGGAGGTTCTTGCAATCTACCAGGCAAACTTAAGTCAGGACCAGTAGTGGCAGCAGAAATGGAGAGCAGTGAATGGATGTGGGGAATATCACAGTGGCTGATGGATTTGATGTGGGGTTTGAGAGAATGATGCCCAGGTCACTGCAACTGCGACAAGATTAATTGGTCTTGTTCATGGTGAACTTAAAAGTGTTTTTGAGACCATCAAGTGGAGATATAAGGATACATGTGTCCTAGCAGTCAAAGGAGATACCTAAGCTAGAGATTTAAATTTTCAAGCCCCAGTGATGTAGATGAGAATTCAGGCTTGGTCACGAGAGCTTGCTAAAGGATAAAAAAAGAGCAGGAAAAGAAGAAGCAGGACCCAGGACTGAGCATTTGGGAATTCTAACATTTGATGGCCATTCAGAAGAACAAGAGTCTCGATGGGAATTGAGAAGTTAGTTGGAAAACCAGTAGAGAATGGAACCCAGGAGAGTGTTTCTAGAAGATGGGGGGCGGGAGAGTGATCGATAGTGTTTAATGCCACTGAAAAGTCAAGTAAAATAAGAACTGGATTGGCAAACTATTCAATGCTAGGATATAGTTTCCAATTAAGGAAAATCTTATTAGTGAAAGAGAGAGAGGGAGGGAGGGAGGAAACAGGAGGGAAGAAGGAAGGAATGAAGGAAAGAGAAAACAAAGGGAAGGAGAGAGAAAGGGAAGAAGAGAGAAAAGGAGATGATTTCTGAAGACAAAAAAACAATTGGAGGCATGATTGATTCTTGGCACTCACTATCTATGGATTAGAGATTCCAAGTTTCAGATTCCTCTTCTCATTATCTTCTTTGGCTAGCAAGCAGAAAATAACTTTCTTCACCTTTTGACAGATTAGAACTATGTCAGTTCTGTCTCTTGAGAAGAATTCTAGATGTGAGATTGTCTAGCTTAAAAAAAAAATACAACCTTTCACCACTTACACCAATATACTCCAGAAAATGTCAGGCTCAGTGAACGTCTTCACTCCCCATAAGATCCAGTTCATGACATCTCTATAGCCCAAAGCTCCTAAGCCAGTGAGCAGTCAGTAACCCAATGCCTTGATTTCATAACCATCATTTAGACAACCGAAAATTGGTGACGTGTGTAGAAATTCCTCTATTCTCAGGGGTAAGTCAGCTTTGAAACAGGGAGAGGAGCATATCTAAGCAAATGAAAACTGAGGCTATTACCACAATACACAATTTTTCCAAAGTTGCTTTTTGACATGTGAATTTTTTTGGAGATTCTCAGCAGATAGACTTTGAAACTAGGAGTCAAGACACCTGAACTTAGTTTTGTTAAATAAGCCAACTTGCGTCATGATGGGGGTGAGCCATTTCACCGTGCCGAGCTTCGTTTCCTCATCTTTCAATTTGAAAACTGTCTACCCTACCTATGTTTTGCTGTTGTCATACTGACTGACCCAAGGCCACACACATAAATATTCCTTAAAAACACCAAATGACATAAAAAATGCCATAAAGATATCTGCATTACTGTTTTCAATTTATTATGAATGTGACTTAAATTTCCAAAAATGGTTAAGACAAACAATCAACAGAACGTCCCTCTAAGAGTTTACAACAGAGATTTTAAAACTTTGTTTTATTTAGGCATCATAATTCATATCCTATAATTTCCATGGTATTTTTAAAAGTTCTACCCTGATGCTCTCTCAAAAACAAACAAATAAGCCCTCAAGTAAATGTCTTACTTTGGCTTTACCTTAACACTGCGTTTAAAAAATAACCCACACTGTATCCGATGGTAAAGTCACCCCCACACAGTCACTTCACTTCTTACCCTCTCCGTGAGAACTTCTCTGCCTTTAGCTCCATAGCCACGGGGATCGGCCCGTGCTGTGCTCTTTTATTCTGGTCTCTATTTCTTCTTATTATGTGTAGGTCTTGCCTCGCCAGGTTCAGCTATGATAATGAGAAACAGCACTGAAGAATCCAAAATACCACCCACGGCTCTTTTAAAGTTTCTCGTAGGACCGAAACTACACCAGACATAGATGTTTATTAAATTCTTAAATTGAACTAGCTTCAGACAGTGTGTGGGGTAAAGAACAAAAGACTCAGAAGTTATAAAACTCAGGTCCTAGCTCAGCTCTGCCACTTACCAGCTGGTGACACTGAGTAATTCACTTAACATCCTTGAGCCTTCTTTATTTGTAAATGTTAAAAGTTAAGGGGCGCCTGGGTGGCTCAATCGGTTAAGCGTCTGCCTTCGGCTCAGGTCATGATCCCAGGGTCCTGGGATCGAGGCCAACATTGGGCTCCCTGCTCAGTGGGGATCCTGTTTCTCCCTCTCCCTCTGCCTGCTGTTCCCTCTGCTTGTTTTCTCTTCCTCCCCCTCTCTCTTTCTCTCTCTCTCTACCCACCGCCTGTCAAATAAATAAATAAAATCTTTTTTAGAAAATGACGAAAGCTGGACCTAGTCCAGTCAGTCCCTTCCAGTTAATTCTATGAAAATCAAGGTTGCCTTTAGATATTCCTTCCAGCAATTACCTTCAAAATCTCTCCCTAAAAAGCACCTAACACCTTAGGTCTGTTTTCAGATCTAATTTCCAGTCACTCACTACTCACTACTTACCACCATTACTACTACTACCACTACCACTACTACTAGTAGTGCTTCTATTATTAACATAGTATTCATTGAGTACCTACTATGTGTCATCCCTGTGCTTCCCTTGTATTATCTCATTTCACACTCACCTCTCTGAGGCAGCATACCAATCAAAACCTGCAGTGCAAGCTGTAAAAACCAATTTTGGCTCATTTCAGGCTATCGGGCAGCTCACAGGATTTGCGGGAGAGTTAGAGAACCACTTTGAGGTTCTATGGGCAGGAACCCCGCTGCACATCATCCCGCTGCACTAGTTCGATGAGACGGCCCCTACTGCTCTGGAAAGTGGCTAGGCAAGCCTCCTCACCCCGGACACTGAATGCCACCACGGGCACTTCCATTCCTGCCGCCACTGCAGCCAAGGGAACTCAATCCTTCTGCCATCATCCCCGTGAGAAGTTCCCTCTGACCTGCAATTCTGGGGCCGGTGCCTGCAGCCTAGACGCAAGGGAGGCTGAGAGCGCAAGCAGCTGGTCCTGGATTGTGAAGGTGTTCCTTAAACGAAGGAGCGTCCACATGCCAGGCAACCAAAAAGAATGACAGATGACCACTCTAAATATCTCCCCTACCATAATTCCTATTTTTTTTTTTTTAATCAGGAACATTAGGCTTAGCAAGGTTAAATAACTCTCCCAATGTCATGGAGATGGCAAGTCAGTCGTCTAACCCCAGTAATGCTCTGCTCCCTTCAGTCTGGATGACTTCCACTGAACTTGCAGACTTCAAGAACAAGTTAGTTTGGGCTGTAGATTTCGGTTATCTTCATCATCTTCATTATTGTCATCGCCATTATCATGATATTTAAAGATAGAATCTACAAAGTTGTGGCTCAATGACCAATCCTCCCACAAACCCCCGACTCAGCGGGATGTATCTGTTGGTAACAATAGAGAGGAAGATATATTTCAATTAAAACATTTTAAAAGTAGTTCCCAGGGACAGAAATGAGAATACGTAACTCCAGACTGGGGCAAAATCATAACTCATAACTTGAGAGCCAAAGATCAGTGGCAGAGCAGTGCTGGAAGCAAGCATTTTCAGCTCCTAAAGAAGCCATCACTTTGCAAAGAAACTCGGTAACAAACCTCCAAATTGTAATCTGTTTTCTCTGCAGCTGTTTCCATTGTAATTATCAAAGAGGAAAGCTTCTGGTCTTCTGATAATAATTAAACCCCTTGAGTGGGATCTGTATCAAGAAAGACCGAGGAAAGCGTCCTCCTCCCCCTCCCACACACCCTCAAAGGGCATCTTCCAGAGTGTAAGAGATCTGCTATGCAGTCAGGTCCTGGTCACCTGGGGTATGGCAGGAGAGAGAAAAGGCCAGCATGGGTAAGTTAAATCTATCCATTGCCCCCAAACCACACTGTATGTTATGAGCATCAGTTTCCTCCACTGCGAACCCTGTCTCAGAACTTAAAATGAGAGACAAAATTTCCAGTTGGGGGTTGCAAGATTCCTGCCCTCGTCCCAGCTCTGGCTGCCAGTCCTCTTCAGTAGAACAGGTAAAGGACCCAAAAGCCAGCACAAGGGGGATGGCAGGGACAATGAATCCACTGGCAAGGAGAATCCACAGGAAATAGGAAGGCAGTTACTTCTGAAGGAATCAGGGATCAAGCTACATTCTTGCTCCCAGAGCATGAATTCCTTCATGTGATTGTATTCAAATATTGAGCTTTGATCAATTTCTAGAAATTATTTTCATGTCTCTAAACCCATATGTACGATCTGCTCCATCTCACTGGAAAAAGTGTGTGAAATATGTGTACTCACTTGCCCTCAGTCATCTGATTCTAATTTAAACACACTTCCCAGCTTCCTCCTCCAACCATAACTATTCATTGCACTGAACATAATAATTCGCTTAAAACAAGCAATAAAAGGAGCAGAGCTTCCTTCTGTGGCCAGGAACTTTCCCAAAGCCTAGGCCTGCCAACAATGACATGCCTTTCACTCTAGTGCCTTTACAACTGCTAATAAGGCCTGTGGGTCCCTGGAGCCACAGCTCTTGGAGACAGAAGGCAAAAACAACAAAGAGGACGGACTCTCAGAGCAGTCATTTTGTTAAATGCCCCATACCAAAAACCCTCTACTCTTGGCAAGGGAGAACCCACCAAGAGACTACTTAAAGATCAGACACCAATAGAACTTTGAGAGAAAATTCCATATCCTGAATGATTAAGAATGATTCTTTTTAAATAAATAATAATGGTTTTACTTGTAGACACTTGGCAACCATGCCAAGATTATTTTTGATAATCAGTGGATTATCAAAAGAGGAGGATTATTTGTAGGGATTTTGAAACAATGGGATAAATTCTGGAAAGGCCTTTTGCTCTCATTTGTAGCCTTGATTGACTTAATTTATTTTATACTTCCAGGGCTTAAAGTACTATGATCAATAAATGGATAGCCCCAGCAGTGAATCAACTAAAGAACTTTGGGCCCTGTTTTGGGTCCATCACTCTGAGAAGGAGATGAACCAAATTTGAGAGTGTCGAAGGGCTATCACAATAGAGAAGAATGAATTGCCCATGATTGCATAGCCAAGAATGTGGTCATCTGACTACTCAGGGCACTTTCTCCTCCATCTTTGAATTACATGCTTTAAAGAACAGATACATCAATTTGGTGGGGAACAAAATGTTATGAGATACCATTGTTAGCTGAAAATACCCCACTCAGATTGAGAAATATACACGATGAGGCACCTTCATCACAGCTCTTCCCCAAATTTATTTGTAAATGCCATTCTAATACCTGTCTGAAGCTCTCTTCACATAAAGTGCACCCTCTCCTACTCTCTGCTTCCCCAAATTCTACTCAGCCTACTCAGAGTAAGCACAATAATAAGTAGTAAGTACAATACTCCAGGAAGCCCCCTTTGATCACTCTGTTCTTCGACACCTCTCCATTCACCAAAACAGAGGCAGCACAGCCAGGAGGAGACAAATGAGGGTTTTAGTCAGACGATACAGGTCTGAATTCAAAATCTGCTTTTTACCAAGTATACAGGTTTATGAGTATTACTTACCCATGAGGTAAGATTGTATGTTTTGCTCATATCACGTTTAGTTTAAAAATAAAACCAAATCTTTTCAGCATTATTGTCTACCCAGAGCTTCCCAAACAGTATGCCAAGCACATTATAGCCTAAGAATGGATTACATGGGTCATAATCGGATCTCTTTGTGATTTGGGGAAGCCAAGGAGAGCTTGAGGCAACTGGGGTGACCAGAGTCTTCCGGGCTTGCCACTTTTGGCCATGGGCAGCTACAAGTTCCTTGGTTTCCATAAAAGACAATGTGATGAGTTGTTTCTAGCATTTCCTGCTCCAGCTAGCATGCAGAGCACAGTGAGGAGGGTCCTCTACTGTTGGGTCATCTGTGTCAGCAGCCAGCTTTGGAGTAGCCACCACCCATCATGAATGAGAGACCGGAGTCCAAAGTTGCAAAGGGCAGACCAAGGTAGGGCCAGTGGTGGAGTCAGGGATGGGAAATTAGTCAAGACAGAAGCTCCTGGAAGGCTTATCTCTAAGCAGCAGATCCAAATGTCTTCACCTATTTTGGATAATTTGTCCACTTAAGGCTGATCTTAACTTTCTAATATTATACAACCGAGTTGCAGAAGATTTATTTAAAAGACATCACGTGATGGGGCGCCTGGGTGGCTCAGTCGTTAAGCATCTGCCTGCAGCCCAGGGCGTGATCCCAGAGTCCTGGGATCGAGTCCTGCATCGGGTTCCTCTGCTGGGAGCCTGCTTCTTCCTCTCCCACTCCCCCTGCTTGTGTTCCCTCTCTCACTGGCTCCCTCTCTCTCTGTCAAATAAATAAATAAAATCTTAAAAAAAAAAAAAAAAGACATCACATGAAAAGTGACACTACAGAAAACATCAGAGTAGAAAGTTCCAGGAATCAGTACCTCCTCCAAAACAATCATTGGCAAGAACCATCAGAATCAACTATTTTGGAACTCTGGGGTCTAGTTAAGCACTTGCAGCATCCAAGGGAGGGCCCAGTTCAGAAAGAGGCCAATTACGCTGTATGTTAACTAACTGGAATTTAAATTAAAACTTGGGGAAACTTTAAAAAAAAAATTAAAATAAAAATAAAATAAAATTCAAAAATTTAAAAAAAAAATTTAAAAAGAGGCTGGTAAATTTCAGTGAATATTAGTATTTTGCATAGCAAATACTATCTCCTACTACACCTTTGCAACAGGCAGCTAAGAGGACAATGGCCTACTTTCCAAATGTGGCTTGTGGGTACCAGGGCGCGATATAAAGATTTTATCCTCCAAACATCCATGAGTTATGCATTTTGATCTCTCTGGTGGATCACTGAGGGACAATCACAGAGGGTGGCCATTATTTTACAGTCTTTTGGGGCTGAGGCCAGCTTCCTTGATGGAATTTGTCAAAGGATTTAAAGAGATAGACAGCTTTTTTTTCTTCTTTTCTTACTGAATCAAGGCATTTAAGGAAATCTCTGCCAGATCACTGACTGGCCACAGAAATAGTGGAATAGAGAATCTAGTGACCACACATAACAAGGAATATTATTTCTGGAAAATAAAAAAGGTTTGGGAAAGTATCCAAACAAATGATAACTGCAGCCCTCAACAAATAATAACAGTAATCCTTAAGGGGAAAAAGAATCTGATTTCCACAGTTACCGCATTACAATATCCAAAGTGCCTGATGCACAATAAAAAAATTACAAAGCATATAAAGGAAGAGAAAAATATGGCCCATTCATTGGGGAAAAAAAGAAATTGACAGAAACCATCCCTGAGGAAGCCTGGATATTGAACTTACTAGATTTTAATTTTAAATTTAAAGATTTTAAATTAATCATCTTACATATGATCAAAGAACTGAAGTAAACCAGGGATTAAGAACTACAGGAAATCTGAAAAATGCTATATGAGCAAGAAAAGACTATCAATAAAGAGAAATTATAAAAGGAACCGAACAGAAACTCTGTAGCCAAAAACTATAATAGCTGAAATTAAAAATTCACTAGGGGGATTCAACAACAGGTTTTAGCAAGCAGAAGAAAGTATTGGAGAATCTAAAGATAAGGCAATTGAAATTACCCAGTCTGAGGAGCAAAAAGAAAAAAATAATGAAGAAAAGTAAACAGAGAATAAGGGAACTCTAGGACACCATCAAGGAGACTACTATTCATATCATAAACATCTCAAATGGAGAAGAAAGGGGCAGATAGATTATTCAAGGAATGATGGCTGAAAACGTCCCAAATTTGATGGAAAACATGAATCTACAGTTCTAAGAAGTTCAAAAAACTCCAAGCAGATTGAACTCAAAGAGATTTACATTGACACATATTATAATCAAACTTTCAAATGACAAAGACAGAGAGAGAATCTTAAAAGCACAAGAGAGAAGAGCTTTGTCATGAATAAGAGATCTTCAATATGATTTACAACTGATTTCTCATCAGAAACCATAAAGACCAGAAGGCAGTGGGAGGAAATATTTAAAGTGCTGACAAAAAACAAAAACAAAAACAAAAACAGAAAAAACTGTCAACCTAGTCTGTCAACCAATTCTCTATCTGGCAAAAATATCCTTCAAAAATGAAGGCAAAAATTAAGACAGTTCCAGATAAACATAAGCTAAGGCAGTTTGTTGACAGACCTGCCTTACAAGAAATGCTAGAGGAAATGCTTCAGGCTGAAACAAAAGGATACTAGACAGTAACTTAAAACCATAGATAGAAATTAATATCAGTGATAAAGATAACTACACATAGGTAAATATAAAAGCTAGTTTTTTTATATTTTTGTTTATACCTCCTTTTTGTTTTCCTATATAATTTAAAACTAAATGCATTAAAAATAGTTATAAATTCATGTCAATGTATACACAATATATAAAGATGTAATTTGTAACAATAACAACATAAGAGGGGGAAATAGAACAAGATAGGAGCAGAATTATTAGTGTATGCTGCTGAAGTTAAGTTGGCACCAATTGAAACTATGTTGTTATAAATTTGAATATTAATCCTAATCCCTACAGTAACCATTAAGTAAATAACTTTTTTAAAGATCCAAAGATACAAATACGTTACAAGTGAAAAGTGGAAAAAGATATTCCATGCAAATAGTAACCAACAGAAAGTGTGGTAGCTATAACTAATACCAAACAAAACAGATCTTAAGTCAAAAATTGCTGCAAGAGGGGCGCCTGGGTGGCTCAGTGGGTTGGGAGTCTGACTCCTGATTTCAACTTGGGTTGTAGTCTCAGGGTCATGGGTTCGAGCCCTGCAACAGGCTCAGCACTCAGTGTGGAGTCTGTTTCTCTCCCTCTTTTTCCCTCTGCCCCCCCACCTTGGATAAACAGATAAATAAAATCCTTTTTTTAAAAAATTGCTGTAAGAGACCAAAACAGGATATTATATATTGGCAAAATGGCCAGCTTATTAAGATGACATAACAATTATAAATATGTATGTACCAAATAGAAGAGCCCCAAAATATATGAAAAGAACACTGACAGATGGAAGGGAAAAATAGGCAGTTTTACCAATAGTTGGAGACTTCAATGCCCGACTTTCAATAATGGATGAAACATCTAGACATAAGGTAAATAAGGAAATAGAGGACTTGAATGACACTATAAACCACCTAGACCTAAAAGACATATATAGAGCACTCCATCCAACAATAGCAAAATACATAGTCTTCTCAAGTGCACATGGAACATTCTCCAAGATAGACTACATGTTAGGCCATAGGTCGATTCTCAACACATTTTTGTTCCAACACATTTTTAAAAGATTGAAATTATACAAAGTATGCTCTCCAGCCACAACAGAATGAAGCTAGATGTCAACAACCAAAGGAAACTGGAAAATCCACAAATACATGGAAATTAAACAATACGCTCTTACACATCTAATGGATAAGAGAATAAATCACTACAGAAATTACAAAATACTTTGAGATGAATTTTTTAAAATACTAAAACTTATTGATGTAGCTAATGCAGCGATGAAAAGAAAATGTATAACTGTAAATGCCCATATTATAAAGGATGAAAGATCACAAATCAACACTCTAACTTTACATCTTAAAAAACTAGAAAATAAGAGCAAAGTCAATCCAAAGCTAACAGAAAGAGGTAAATAATAAAGATTATAACAGAGATAAACAAAACAGAGAATGGAAAAATAACAGAGGTAATCAACAAAATTAAAAATTGGTTCTTTCACAAGATCAACAAAATTGACAAATTTTAAGCTACACTAACTAAAGGTAAAAAGAGAAAAACATGCAAGTAACTAAAATCAGAAATGAAAGTAGAGATATTATTACAAACCTTATAGAAATGGAAGGAACTATAAGAGAATGCTATGAACAATTGTATACCAACAAATTAGATAATCTAAATGAAATGGACAAATTCCTACAAACACAGAAATTACCAAAACAGACTCAGGAAGAAATGGAAAATATCAATAGACCCATAACAAGTAAAAACATTGAATCAATAATCAAAAACCTCCCCACAAAGTAAATTCTGGAACACAATAGCTTCCATGATGAATTCTACTAAATATTTAAAGAAGAATCAATACTAATTCTGCTCAACTCTTCCACAAAAATAGAAAAGAAGGGGATACTTCCTAACACATTTGATGAAACCTGCTTTACTGTGTTACCAAAGCCTGCCAAAGATACCACAAGAAAAGAAAACTGCAAACCAATATCCCTTATGAACATAAATGTGAAAACCCTCTACAAAATACTAGCAAAAAAAAAAAAAAAAAAAGATCCAGTGGCACATTAAGAGGATTATATACCACCATTAAGTGAAATTTAACTCAGGAATGCAAAGGGCAGTTCAACATAAAAAAAAAAATACATATATTAAATGTAATATACCACATTAATAAAGGTAAAAAAAATGATCATCTCATTAGATGCAGAAAAAAACATTTGACAAAATTCAACATCCCTTTATAGTAAAATACACTCAGTAAATTAGGAATAGGAGAGAACTTCCTCAACATGATGTAAACTTGAACATTTATGAAAAATCAACAACTGATATCATACTTAATAATGGAAGACTAAAAGTTTGCCTCCAAAGATCAGGAACAAGAAAAGGATGCTTGCCTTTACCACTGCTATTCAACATTGTATTGGGATCCTAGCCGGAACAATTAGGCAAGAAAAAAGAAATAGAAGAATCCAAATTAGAAAGAAAGAAGTAAAATTATCTCTATTATAAATGACATGATTATATATAGAGAAAATCTTAGAGATCTACAAAACAAAAACAAAACAAAACAAAACAAAAAAAACCTACTAGATGTAAGAAACTCAGCAAAATTGCAAGGCACAAGATCAACACATAAAAAACAGTTTGATTCTATACAACAGCAATGAATAATCCAAAAAGGAAAGTAAAAAAAAAACCAATTCTATTTGCAATAGCATCCAAAAGAATAAACTACCTAGGAATAAAATTAACCAAAGAGATGAAAAACTTGTACACTGAAAAACTTGTTCTCCATATAAAACAACGCTGAAAGAAATTAAAGAAGACCTAAATAAGTGGAAAGACATCCCATACTCATGGATTAGAAGAAAATATTGTTAAGATGGCAACAGTTTTCAAAACAATCTATAGAGTCAATGCAATCCCTATCAAAATTCTGAAGTTCTTTTTTATAGAAAGGCAAATAAATGCAACCCTCAAATTCATATGGAATTGCAAGGGGCCCAGAATAGCTGACACAATATTGAAAAAGGAAGACAAAGTTGGAACATGCACATTTCCTGATTTCAAAACTTACTACAAAGTTAGAATAATCAAAAGAGTGTGGTATTAGCATAAGGTCAGACATACAGACCAATGGAACAGAATAAAAAGTCCAGAAATAAATCCATGCATTTATGGACAACTGATCTTCAACAGGGTTCCAGGAATACTCAATGGAGAAGGAATAGTCTCTTCAACAAATGATTCTGGGAAAACAATATCCATATAAAAGAGCGAAATTTGGACCCTCAATCTTATACCATACACAAAAATCAACTAAAAAAAGATTAAATGTAAGGCCAGAAACTGTAACCTAGAAGAAAACAGAGGGAAAGTATCATGATATTGGTCTTAGCAATGATTCCTTGAATATGATACCAAAAGCACAGGTAACAAAAGCAAAAATAGACGATTGGGATTACATTAAATTAAAAAGCTTCTATAGCAAAGGAAACAATTAATGGAGTAAAAAGCAACCTATGGAATGGGAGAAAATAATTACAAATCAGGGGCATCTGGGTGGCACAATCAGTTAAGCATCCAACACTTGGTTTCAGCTCAGGTCGTGATCTCAGGGTCGTGAGATCAAGCCCCACATCAGGCTCCATGCTCAGCAGAGTTTGCTTAAGATTCTTTCTCCCTCTCCTTCTGCTCCCCATTCTCTCTCTAAAATAAATAAATAAATCTTTTTAAAAAATAATTACAAACCATTTATCTGATAAGGTGTTAATGTCCAAAATATATAAGGAACCCCTACAACTCAAAAACAAAAAAACAAATAACCTGGTTAAATATAAAGAACTTACACAACTCAACACCCAAAAACCAAATAACCCAATTTAAAACTGGGCAGAAGATATAAACAGGCATTTCTCCAAAGACATCCAAGTGGCCAACAGACATGTGAAAACATGCTCAACATCACTAATTATTCAGGAAACGCAAATCAAAACCGCAGTGAGATATCACCTCACACCTGTCAGAATGACTAAAATAAAAAACTCAAGAAACAAGCATTGATAAGGAGGTAGAGAAAAAGGAACCCTCATGCACTATTGGTGGGAATGCAAACTGGTACAGCCACTGTGGAAGACAGTATGGAGATTCCTCAAAAAATTGAAAATAAAATAACCATATGATCCAGTAATTAACTACTGGGTATTTACACAAAGAATACAAAAATACTAACTCAAAAAGATACATGCACCTCTCTGGTTATTGTAGCATTTATAATAGCCAAATTATGGAAACAGCCCACATGTCCATCAATAGATGATTGGACAAAAAAAATAGTATACACACACACACACACACACACACACACACACTGGAATATTACTTAGCCAAGATAAAATAATGAAATCTTGCCATTTGCAATGATGTGGATAGAACTAGAGGGTATTATGCTCAGTGAAATCAGAGTAAAAAAAATACCACATGATTTCACTCATATGAAGAATTTAAGAAACAAACCAAGAAAAAAAGAGATGAACCAAAAAACAGACTCTTAACTACAGAGAACAAATTGATGATTATCAGAGGGGATGTGGGTGGGAGGATGGGTGAAATATGTGAAGGGGATTAAGAATACACTTGTTAAGATAAGCACTGAGTAATGTACAGAACTGTTGAATCATGATATCGCATACCTGAAACTAATATAACACTGTGTGTTAACTACTGGAATAAAAATAATAATAATAAATAAAAAATGGAGAAAGGACTCGAATAGACTTTTCTCCAGAGAAGCCATTCAAATGGCCAATAAGTATATGAAAAGATTCTCAACATTTCTAATTATCGAGGAAACACAAATTGAAATCACAAGATATTATCTCACACCTTTTAGGTTGGCCATTATCTAAAAACCAAAAGGTAAGTGTTGGCAAGGATGTGGAAAACTGGAACCCTTCTACACCATTGGTGGGAATGTAAAATCTTTAGCCACTATGAAAAACAGTAGAGAGGTTTCTCAAAAAATTAAAAATATAATTACCATATGATCCAGAAATCCTACTTTTGAGCATTTTTCCAAAGAATGGAAATCAGGATCTTTTTTTTTTTTTAAGATTTTTTAATTTATTTATTTGACAGAGAGAGAGAGAACTAGAGAGAGAGGGAACACAAGCAGGGGGAGTGGGAGAGGAAGAAGCAGGCTCCAAGCAGAGCAGGGAGCCCCATGCGAGGCTCTATCCCAGGGTCCTGGGATCAAGCCCTGAGCCAAAGACAGACACTTAACGACTGAGCCACCCAGGCACCCCCCGAAATTAGGATCTTAATGTGGTATCCGCACCTCCATGTTTATTGCTGCATTATTCACAATAGCCAACATGTGGAAACAACCTAAGTGTCCATCAATTGATGAAAAGATTTTAAAAATGTGATACATACACATAGTGGCATGTCATTCAGCCTTAATTAAGAAAAAAAAAAAGGAAATCCCACTGTATGTGACAACATATATGAACCTTGAAGACATTATGCTAACTGAAATAAGCCGGTCACAAAAAGACAAACACTGCATAATTCGACTTACATGAAGTATCTAAAACAGTCAAATTCATTGAAGCAGAAAGTAGAATGAGGGAAGGGAAAAGGGACAATGGCTGTTCAAGAGGCAAAACATTCCAGTTATGTAAGATGAGTAAGTCCTAGTTATGTACAAAATGTGCTTATAGTTAACAACACTTTACACTTAAAATTGTGTTAGGATGGTAGATATCATACTATCCGTTTTTACCAATAAACAAACAAACAAATAATAAATGAATAAATAAAATACATGAATACATAAATAAAATATTTTAAACCATACCATTTAACACTCATTAAGATGGCTATAACAATAAAAAGAAAGAAAAGAGAAAATAAGTGCTGTCAAGAATGTGGAGAAATAAGAACCCTCATACATTGTTGGTGGGAATGTAAAATGGTACAGTTTCTATGGAAAACAGTTTGGCAGTTCCTCAAAAAAAGTTAAATGTAGAATTATCATGTGACCCTGAAATTCCATTCTTGGGAATATTCTCAAAAGAACTAAAAGCAGGTACTGAAACTCAACTTGTTCATGCATGTTCATAACATTCACAGTAGCCCAAAGGTGAAAACACCCCAAATGTCTAACAATGGCTGACCACATAAACAAATTGCGGCATATACTTACAATGGAGTATTATATGTCCATAAAATGAGAGGAAATATTGATACATGCAATAACTTGGATGAACTTCAAAAACATTATGTTAAGTGAATTAAGCCAGATACAAAGTCACATATTGTTCAATTTCTTTTATGAAATATCCCGAATAGGCAAATCCATAGAGACAGGAAGCAGATTGGCAAATGCCAGGAGACGGAGGGAGAGGGGCATGGAGTGTGAATACTTAATGGGCACAAGGTGTTATTCGCAGGTGAAGAAAAAGTTTTGAAACTAGAGGGAGAAGGTTGTTGCACAACATTGTGAATATACTAATGCCACCAAATTGTACACTTTAAAATGGTTAATCCTGGGGCGCCTGGGTGGCACAGTGGTTGAGCGTCTGCCTTGGGCTCAGGACGTGATCCTGGCATTATGGGATCGAGCCCCACATCAGGCTCCTCCGTTATGAGCCTGCTTCTTCCTCTCCCACTCCCCCTGCTTGTGTTCCCTCTCTCGCTGGCTGTCTCTATCTCTGTCAAATAAATAAATAAAAATCTTAAAAATAAATAAATAAATAAATAAATAAATAAATAAATAAATAAATAAATAAAATGGTTAATCCTGTGTTATGTGAATTTCATCTCAATAAAAAAACTTCATGTGAATTCTACAAATTAATGTTTCACCGCTATTTGAAAAACTTGGAAAGTTAATTTCATTTTTCAGGAAAAGGAAAGAAATGTAATTTCAGCTACTGTCAACTTTTCAATTACGTTAAAATTTGTTTTAAATTTTGCATCACATATGTGTCTGAACCAGTTTTCTCATGAACAGTGGTTCTCAAGGCTTTGAAGCCAGCATCATTAGAATGTCTTGTTCAGGAATTGTATGTAGCCATTTCAAACAGAAATGTTTTTTAAAAAAATTATGTTCATAAAAGCAGTTTCAAGTTTCTCCTTGAAATATTTGAAAAAAAATGTTTGGAAGAGTTCCACAAATTCAATATTTTGCATTACATTTTTCTTACTGCAATTGTACGGTATAAAAATGTTTTTGTTTTTTACCAAATTCCACATAGGTAACTCTCAACTACTTCCAAATTTATCCATATACCACTTCAGTAATTTTTTCTATGTGTACCATGGTGTGAAAAATGTTAGGAATTTGGAAGGTATCTGCCCTTCAAAATTAATGAAATACTGTATTGTACTTTTTATTGTTAACTTTTGTTTTCTTGAGCAGATGAAATTTGCTCAAGGGCTGTGATCATGCCCTCAGTTGCTGGACTTCTTTTGTATTTTCCATAGCAAACCGTGTCGGGTAGCTCAACTCCTTGTTGAAAGAACTGAATCACTAGGAAAACGTTCCACTCTTTCAGGTTGATGCAAGCCTGGCCTTGAGGTGTTTACTTTGCAACAAGCCCAAGATCACATTCAGAAAGACACATGGTAAATATTTGGCTGTCTAGAGAATCTCAAGAGCTTTCTCGCTTTTATGTGCTCTCAGCTGTGGTCTTGCTGTTCCCTCACACCTCCAGATGACTTGTGAGCCTTGGGCTCCAGATGTGCCTGTGACTATCGACGGAAGTCGTAGCAGCTCGTGGAATATCATCCTCGAACTGGAGTCATCACGTGACGATGGACAACCCACTCAACAGACAGGAAAGCATGAATGATTCCTCTGTGGAATTTTAACTCTAATGGAGACGGAACAATCTATATTGTAAGGACCTGAAACAAAACAAAACAAAACTCTCATCTCAACACCCACTCCTCCTGGGGGAAAAAAAATGTGTGCTTTGATTTGTTAGCCTGTTTCTAATTGAGAAATATATCCGAACATCCAGCTTTACCAAAATTGGAGTTTTAACTATACTTGCATGCTGCATTTCCAGAAACTACACAGGAGTTTTCTTCTCCTACTAACATAAAGGAAGTGGCGGAGGGATCTATGCTGATGTGCAAGAAGAGAGATATTCTGGGCCAGATTGAAACGTAGAGACAGATTCCGGTAAAGTTTGTCTGTGTGGTAGTTTTAAAATAACACTTCATGAGGTGCCCAGCTTACAAGAGACTTCTTAAAAATTCTACAGAGTAAACAATAGCTCATAGAAAGACAGAAAGGACAAGCGAGGACTGAGCTCATTGCCAGGTCTTAAGGCTATTTTTACTCACAGAATGAGAGGGGTAGGGGTCAGGATATATGGGCTCTGGCTCCTTAAGTGTCCAGCATTTCCACCTAGGTGTTCCCGCAAACCTCAGAAACACACACCTAGTTAAAGCCGGCCACATGCACTTATTTCTGGAGAGACTCCTATGCCTCAAATGGAACATACACTTAACATTTTTTTGTCCACGTTGCAGTGGGCCTCATTCCAGGAACACATTCTGTCCATCATGGCTGGCCGACCCTCGTGATAGACCCCTGGAGCTGTCATTGTCACCCATGTAGGGGGTTACAGCTAACATCCTGCCATTTCTGGGATATTTTTTTTTTACAATAAACTAGCCTATCACTGAGACCTTAATTAAGGGAGAGGCTGAGGGATGGAAAGGGGTGTGTGATAAACAAGCTAGTGGCACTGACCTTTAGCTGACCAGGGGAAGAAAAAGACAAATGATTTCCATGAAGCTAAGGACATGAATCTCTTGAATCACAGTTTCCTTACTATGCCATCCACATTTCACCAAAAGGGAGAAGGAAGGAGACACAAGGGAATTTTAGGAGCAATAAAAATTTTCCATTTTTGAAATTCAATCTTCTCTCCAGCAAGGGTATTTCAGTCTAAGATGTGCTCCCCTTCCAACAGGGACACACTGAGCACAGAGCACTGGAAGGGGAAAAGCAACATAGAAATCAGAGCCAATTACTACACTTTGTAGATGGGGACACAAAAATGTCCCTTGTTCCAATCCAAAAAATGAGTTGATGAGAGAAACCAAGGTTTCTTGGCCTTGACTTGTTTTCTTTCCACTTCGCCACATTCCATGATCAATGCAGAATTCTGATCTAAACTGTACCTTATACTGGGAATCTTTCTATCTACTTCCATTAGCCAGACCTTCAGGAATGGAGGAGCGATAACCTTGGGCTGTACAACAAATGAATTCTGTGAATATAAACCCATCCACGAAAAACCTATTTCTTTGGACTCTGTACTTGCCAAACCACCATCATGTGATTACGTTACTCCCTCTGTTGCTTATCAACATGCTTTAAGATAGAAACTATCTATATTTGATTAACCCTGCAGTGCCCAGAATAATGTCATAAACTTTGACAATATTGGTAGGGATTAAGAAGAAAACTGATAGAGTTTAGATAGTCTGATAGCCAGAAACCCAAAATATCCAAATCATGTTCTTCCAAATATCCCTCTTCCCTGCACACTACTCAGGAAGCATATACTCAATGAGCCCCATGCTACTAAAAGTTGATCAAAAGCCTTAAATGCCAAGAAATAGCTTTCAGTTTTAGATTGGGGGAACCTATCTTGGCAGGCTTAAATAGGGTGTCCTATTTTCCTATCCCAAATGAAAACCAGCATATTCACATGTTCCTTTGAAGAAAGAGGTTGAATCTTCACAAAAGACCTTGGCTTAACTGTCCACCCAGAGATATAACAGCGGAGGCAGAATAGAAGAGTGTCTGCAAAAATGCATTGCCTTTTAATGCAGTAACCCTTCTGGTGAACATGGTTTATCAATGTCTTAGACTGAGCCAATCACTCCTGCGGCTCCTCTCCTGATGATGATCAGCATTAGATTCCACCAGGCTACTACTGATGCTCATGGCCATTAATGTGATACAAGATATGGGAACTCTGAACTCAATATAAAAACTTAACACTGCCTCAGGACCTCACTGGCAGACACCCGGATTAGAGAAGGCCACTGAGCACAAAACTTCTTGGCCAGTTCCTACCTTCCTGACTCCAATGTGAAGGAAAAAAATGTTCCCAAGTCCAGCTCATCCAAAGTTTTTGCAGAATATTTTCACAACCTCTGGAACAACAGCCACCATATACTTTCTCTTTGAGTACCCCCCAGGTCAAAGCTCATCTTGCAGAACACTCAAGTTAATCACGTGCAGAACTGGAGAATAGAATCTTCTAGTCTCCAAATCGAAAGCAAACAAATCCCACATTCTTTACTACCACTACCCCCAGGCTGGGTTTCACAGTACCTCCTATGAAGAAAAGAAGATAAAACGCAAGTGGGAATTTGATTAAGATGGATAGATTAAGATGATAGATCAATCAAAACTGAATCATAGTATTTTTTTTTTTTTTTTTTTTTTTTTTTTTTAAAGATTTTATTTATTTATTTGACAGAGATAGAGACAGCCAGCGAGAGAGGGAGCACAAGCAGGGGGAGTGGGAGAAGAAGAAGCAGGCTCATGGCGGAGGAGCCTGACGTGGGGCTCGATCCCAGAACGCCGGGATCACGCCCTGAGCCGAAGGCAGACGCTTAACCGCTGTGCCACCCAGGCGCCCCGAATCATAGTATTTTTGAGCATGCTAGTTGTTTTCTTCTTACGTTTGTATTTTTTTAATTTACAAAAAATTAAAAATATATGTATAAATGCATCCAAGTCAGTGAAATTCAGAGGAAACTTAGGGTGATTTGTTAATTGCTATGGCACATAGGTCTCTGCGTTTCAATTCTAAAAGCACTGTCTTCCACCCAATACCAATACTGGGCATCCACTATGTTCAAGGTGCTGGTGTGTGAAAGGTACTGTGAGGACTATAAGAATGAACAAGACTCAGTTCATGCCCTGAAGAATCTCACAATCAAGTAAGAGAAACAATAACAAGAATGTAAGTGCCACTAAGGCATGTTATCTCAGCATTAAAAGTCCACACTGTGACGTCATACCTCCCAGTTTTAAATCCCACGCTGGTCATGTACCGTTAGCCTCTGGATCTTGCACAGGTTCACTGACCACTCTGTGCCTCAGTTCCCTCACCTTCAAAATAGACGGCATAAAAAATAGTATCAACTTCATGAATTGTTTTTCGGGTTAAATGAGATTTTTTTTCCATGTAGGCCAAAATGGCTAGCATACATAAGAATTTAATTAATTTAGCTACAATTATATAATATATATCGGATATATATCATATATAATATATATTATATAATTATACATAATGAGTGACGTGCACAAAGTTGAATGTATATTAAGTGGTTTAAACAACTATCCCTGCAATCCGTGAGCTAATGCAATCCTTGGCCCTCTCTTGATAGATGAAAGATAGATAGATAGATAGATGATAGATAGATAGATGATAGATAGATAGATGATAGATGATGATGATGATAGATAGATAGATAGATAGATAGATAGATGATAGATGATGATGATGATGATAGATAGATAGATAGATAGATAGATAGATAGATAGATAGATAGATGATAGATTGATGGAAAGTTAATGCAGCTTTCTTTTACCCAATAGAGCTTAAAGAGGTAATTATCTCCTATTCTTACATTAAGAAAAATGGGATTCCTTTTACTTGGAGCTGTTGCCTATCTTCCTTTTCCCAGCTCTGCCTGAGATAATGCTCACCGTATTACTGTCTCCTGGGGCGGCAGGGGGTGGCGGGGGGGATGTTTCCTTGTCTTCTTTGATTGCAATGTTCTTTGGAGTGAGGATTCCAAGGTCAGGTCCAGACTAAAGCAAAAATGAACATGGTGGGGGAGAGTGTCTCTCAAGTAATTTACACAGTCTTGATCTAAAAAGCCCACTATATCAGGAGATAAAAAGCAGTGAATAATGCTCAAAACTCTAGTAACACTTATCAATAGTGCCAGAATGAACTATTCTCTGCATTTTTAAGAAAGGCCTAATTAATATAAATTATCACTGTGGGTTCATTCATTCATTCATTCAAAAAATATTTGCTGAGTACTTATAATAGGCCAGGTACGGTTATAAGCATCAAAGATATAACAGGAAACAAAACCAATGAAAATCCCTGTCTTTATGAAATTAATATTGGCAACTCAGTATCATTGGGTCTGCTATGTGCTTAGAATGATCTTTTCAGCATTGTAAGGAATACAAACTATCTCAAAGCTACTGGGCATTGATCTTCTGGTGCTTCAGAATCTTGATTAGCCATGGAGGTGGAGCGAAAATAAAGCTCACACCTATGAAGTGGCTCATTGCAGGGTAAATCAGAGCAATACACAACAGGATGTAAGACAAAAACAAGTGTGGCTTGGGCAATCAGAGCTCAAGGAACTGGAATGTACTTTGTACTCAGTAGGCACATTTGATAAATAATTTGAGCAAGCAAAGTTTTTAATAAGCAATTTTGTGGAATCTGAGTACTGAGAAAAATGGCGGAAACAAAATAGGGTGGTCCAAATAGCGTGGCTTATTTCTATTATTGCTTATTCGCTTGCTCAAAAAAGGATACTCTATAATTTACTAAAATTCAGAGTAAAATAGCACTCTGTGGCCCCTGACACTTTGATGTAACCCTACTATTTAAAATTATATTGGCAGTTACAGATTAATATTGGCCAAAGTATTCAAATTACACAAAATTGTATTTTATGTAGCCAAGTATAAGTGACTTCCAAATGCGTTTGATTTATGTCCAAGTTTAGACCATAGCCAATTTGCGGAATGCCTGACACTAAATTTACTTGATTAAATTTCCCAGTCTCACTGTTTTCCAATGATGATTTCTAACCTAGTCCTTTATTCATGTAGCTCAAAAAGCAATGATGACAGTGTTTGGGGGGCAGGGGAGAGGGTATGCGTGGGGTTTGGTTTGATTTTTTTTTTAAGTCAGAGCACCCTTTCAAGATTTATTAAAAAAAAAAAAGACATACAAAGTCAGGAGATAAATTCAAGTACCCTAATTAGACTACTTCTAACAGGGCACGTGGACAGGGCTTGCCATTTTGTTTTGGTTTCCAATACCTTGTATTCTTTTCCAATGCCATGAAAAACATATTGCCTTCTGATAAGTTGAAGTGTTGACTGCAAACATTTTTGAGTATGCTATACTCTTTGAAGACATGGTTCCTTCCCTTACTGCATTCACTGTCTATTGGCAGAAATAGGTACACTAGTAATTTAAGATCACAATCAAAAGAACACCTAACTGCTAAGTGTGACCTGATTTGAAACTCTCCAACCTCTAAATTCTACTTCAAAAAGATTGTATCCTGGGTGGAGTTTCTCCTAAACACTTTTCCCCACAAGGTAACAACGTGTACATCAGGGGTCCATAGTGAAGTAGCCATGCTTAGAGCCCTGGTAATGAATTTTGGCCTAAAAATTCCAACTTGCAAAATAACAAAAAGAAAACTAGCACATATTTTAGAAGAAAGGTCTAGGACCCAAGGAATCGAGCTTTCCAGGAAATAGAAAATTTCTCTCTTTTAAACTGTGAGCTAAATTTAACCAAGTTCAACTAGAATTACTCATAGATTTGACAATGATAAACAAATAGGCCACGATCACAGTCTTCATTCAGAGTGGCTTCTCAGCATATCCAGAAATAAGCCACAATAGGAACCAGAAAGTGACCCACTATCCAATGGGAGACAGAATTGCTAGGGCCCCTGCAAAAAAGACCAAAAAGCCACATGAGATCTACAGTTTGTGGCAGTGGATGGAGGGGCTTTCTTAAGTTATAACTACTATCACAATCATGGTATTCAAAAGACAATGCCATCACTGTAACTATATAAATTGTTAGCAACTTACTCAAATGCTTGAAAGATGAGGAGGAGAGCAAAGAGTCAGAGACATAGCTATGTGGCCGGCAAGTCTTGCTGCCCTCAGAAGATTTCTATACATAAGTGGCCAGTGACATTGCATGTTCTTCGGCAAAACAATCTCCCCACTTCAATTTAAGAAAACGCTCTCATAAGTGGGCACTTTTTTCTAAGAACCAACCCCCAGTCAGCTTTTAGAATCCTCTCCCTACCCTAATAAAACACTTTTAAATAGTTATTCACTATACATGAAATATATTCACGGACAGCCTAGTAATTCTCGAAATGATGTCACCAAATCCTCAGACTGAAATGAACCTCTAACACAGCCTCCTCATTTCAACAGATAGAACAAGAACCACTTGGAATGCCGACAGCTGTGACCAAAATGAAAATCATTTCTTCTAAAATTAGCAAGCTTCTATTACAGTATCTTCAGGCTCTTTCAGGGGTCCCGGCTGTTCTTCAACACTTCCCCAGACGGTTCGTATACCGACGGTTATGCAGACTTCGTCCCTGCGGGAAGTCTGGTCTGATTGATGGACTCCTAGCTCTGCTCGTGTATATGAAAATACTGTTGACAGCAGTCGCTACATGCCAAGATTTGAAAAGACTACTGTGTGACCAACAATCCCTTCTACTCTGTGAACCAACTGCCTAGAAAAATGGGGGGTGGTGAAATTAGGACTGAAACAGTTGAAAAAATAAAGATCAATTATTGACTTCCCACTGTACCCAGAACACTATATATGATGCACCAAAGTGAGGTTAAAAATAGGTTAATAAACTGTTTGTGATCTATTGGTTAAAATAATCTCTAAACCTACAAAAGAACCTTAGAACACGTCCAGAGCAACATTCTAAAGGATGCCTCCATGACTGCTATTTTACATTCTCAAGGAGGGTTCTCAACCAGGATCGACTTTGCCCCCCAGGGGATATTTGGCAAAATATCTGGAAACACTTCTGGTTGTCAAAGTTGAGGAGAGTGGAATCTACTGGCATCTAGTGAGTCAGGCCAGAGATGCCGCTGAACACCCTACAATGCACAGGACAGCCTCTTACAACAAAAAATTATCTGAGCCAAGATGTCCACACTGGTGGAGCTGAGAAACCCTACTCTAAGACAGTAACTGTCCAACAGAAGTATAATCTGAGCCACGCATATAATTTGAAATTTTCTAACAGCTACATTAAGGCAAAGGGAAAACAAGTGAGAGATTAACTTAATAATATCTTTTATTTAACCCAATATATGCAAAATAATGTCATTTTCAATCTGGAATTGATATTTTAAAAATTAAGATATTTTCCTTTTGGTACTGTCTTGGAAATCCACTGTGTATTTTACAATTACAGCACATCTTAATTTGGATTAGCCACATTCCGAGTACTATGCAGTCACATGTGGCTACCATATTGGAAAGTGTAGTTTCCAGAGAATTAAAAATATATATTTCACTTTGTTGGTATGGAAACAGCTGGTTCTCTCCAATTTACAAGAGATGAGAAAAGTGATCTCCCAACCTCATACTAAAGATTTTCCTTGCTCTAAACAAGTGTCATGGCAGGCACAAAATTGTGGACACCCCTAGGAAAAACTCGAAGGATAGTATGAGAGGAGCAAGTGTATTTTAAAAATAGAATTGTCCTGCCACAGGCTGATGAATGTTGGTTTCATTAATGTTATGGTAAATGAGACTGGATAGGACATGGCCGGAGAGCAATTTCGAATGCTTACAAACGTAGAACACATGGCTCTACTCACCCATTATATTTGAAATCCTCAGAATGTATTAAAACTAGTTATCTAACAGAAATACTATAAATTTTAAAGTCTCTTTTCCTTCCACCCAAAATTTAAAACAACTTTTAAATAGCCAATAAAAAAGCTCCATTGAGTGCAAGATCAGTCAGCAACATTTATTTAGCTAGCACTGTACAAAGACCATTATATTATGCAATAAAATGGGATTAAAAACAGCTCCTTTGAGTTGCTTACAATCTGCTTGGAAATAAATAAATGATAACATATGAAAACGATTTTAGGACATTTACAAAGCAACATTTTACTGAGTGCCTCTATAAACACTACTTCATACTCTGGGGCATCTTAAAATAATATGGTTCCCTTTGTTGATGTAGAAATAGCTGAATATCATAGAAATCTATTAAAATTTATTGCCCACAAATCTGCCAGCTAAACCAATTACAAACAATTGAGTGCAGGTTTATTTAGAGCACATAAGGGTAGTTAGTTAAGTAGTTTACTCTTAAAATAATTCCTCATGTGCTATCTCTACAGAAAAGGGAAATTTCATGGCTGGATTTAATAAAAATATCTATGCCACCACAAAAATGTCACAAAATAGAAAAACAACATTCTTTCTCACCTCTATTCTCAAATTATAAACAGATTCAGATGTGCCTCGAGCAATGGTACCTTTGTGAGTCAGTGGGTGGAAACAAACACCTTCACGAAGGTTAGGGGACTCAAACCACAGGCTAAAGTCTGTGTCTTCTTTTGTCTTGAATTTAATGCCAAATATATCCCCCAAATGGAAAAACACTGTCATTTGTATATATTTATCTGGTATTTTTGTAGGCAAGACAAGAGTCTGCAGTAGTTCTTAGAACTTCTGCCTGAGTTCAGAAATAGTTGTGAATGTGGACAAAACAGAAACACGCATTGATTCATTTTGCGGAAAAATTATCTCAATCATCTGGCTAGGCAGAGATAGCTAAAGATATTAGATCTCTGCCAAATGTACCTACAATCAGTTCCACTTAATCACATTTTAATTCAAGAGTTTCATATGCTGTTTTCTAAACGAATAAGGCGTTTTGTTGCAAATAATGAAAATCAGAATTATGTAAATGGTCAGAATCTGACCCCTCTCCTTAGGGATTATAAATCTTTACTACTCAGTAACAACAACAACAACGAAACCCAAAACACCTGATTAAAGAGTGGGCAAAGGACTCAGATAGACACTTTTCAAAGAAGATATTCAAGTGACCAATAGGCACATGACAAGATGCTTGACATCACTAATCATTGGGGAAATGTAAATCAAAATCACAATGAGATACCATCTCACACCCCTTAGGATGGCTATTACATACATACATACATATATACATACATACATACATACATACATGTATAAAAGAATAACAAGTGTCCATGAGAATGTGAAGACACTGGACACTTACGCATTGCAAATGGTACAGTTGCGGTGGAAAACAGCATGGTGGTTCCTCAAGAACTTAAACATAGAATTGCTACATAATCCAACAATTCTACTTCTAGGTATGGACCCAAAAGAATTGAAAACAGACCAGAACAGATATTTGAACACCCATGTTTATAGCAGCATTATTCATAATAGTCAGAAGGTGGAAGCAATCCAAGCGCCCACTGACAGACGAATGGATAAACAAAATGTGGCACATACATATAATAGAATATTATTCAACATTTAAAAGCAAGGGGATTCTTCAATATGCTAGAACACGGATAAGCCTTGAAGACATTGTGCTGAGTGAAATAAGCCAGACAGAAAATGCCAAATATTGTATAATTCCACTTATATGAGGTGCCTAGAATAGTGCTATTCATGGCTGTCAGGGGCTGGGGGAGGGGCAATGGGGGGTATTGTTTAATGGTTACAAAGTTTCAGTTAGCTGCCATCTCTACCTGATGTCACAAAGGCATCTCAAACCCAAAGGATGCACAACTGAACCCACTGCCTCCTCTCCCATACCTGCCTCTCCTCCTCTGTTCCAAACATTAGTATCACAGTTCTCTCTGCATCACCCGGTCCAACACCTGGGATCCAATTTTTCTTCTACCTTGCCCTGCATCTCACGCGTCATGAAAAACTGATTCCACCTCCTCACACCTCATAGATCTACCCCCACTTCTTCATATTTTCCAATATTACTTCAGTCCCTAACTAGACTCTGTTGTCAGTTTGGTCTTCCTCTCTTCATCCTTCACCATGTCACCAGTGTGACCCTTCTAAAATGTAAATATGTACATATGCCTTCCATGTTTGAAAAACTAAAATAAGGATGTCTGCTACTGCCTTTACAGTGAGTCCTATTGCAGGAAATAGGGGCATGGGTGGAAAGAATGTACAATAGGACCAAGCTATGTGTAATATCTGTTGATCAAGATTACATAATTCTGCTAACATCCGTATGTATCCCTGATGAAGCATTTGTGAATTACATCACCTCTGTCATAAACTGGTCTCATGAAAGAGTTCCTCCATATTTTTACACTCCATATTTTCTCACTCTTCTTTCTATTCTTAGTTTCAATAATTTTTCAATTTTCCAATTATGTGTATTATATATATATTTTTTTAAGAAAAAAGTAAGATGGCAAAAATATCCATGATATCACTAAGCAGTGAGCACAACTTGGAAAAGGAGAAAGTTGCATTTCCATAGGATGTGAGTAGGTACAAAACTTCCTGTATCTACTTCCTGCTGAAATGTAAGCCTGCTGGCATCCTGGGAAGCTGGACTGTAGGTGTTGGAAATGCAAGGGAATGTGACTAATGTCAAGTGTTTTATATTACAATATTCAAAAAGAAAGTATGATGAAATTCACAAATAGCACATTCTTTAAAAGGGATTAAATTATTATCCACACTTAATGACTTTGATTTAGAAAACATTGAGGCAACCGAAAAAATAGTATAAACAATGAATCAAGACCCATAGCTTTCTTGGAAACACAAACATACACACACACACATACACAGACAGAAACATTTATAAAGTATGAAAAGAGTCCTATTCTCAAGAACAACAAAAACCAAAATACTTAAAAATCATTTTTTTTAAATATATGGGCATGAAGTGAGAGATATGCCATGGTTCTAGATAAGAATATTGAATTTATAAAGTTAAAATTTCATTGCAATTATGGTCAACATTCTGAAAGGATTTCCTTGGTAATTCGATGAAATATTTCTAAAATTTACAGAATAAACTGAATACATTTTGAACAAATACAGAAGTTTCTTACTCTCCCCAGTTTATTCTTTTTTTTTAACTTTTTTTATTGGAGTATAGTTGACACACAATGTTACATTAGTTTCAGGTGTACAACATAGTGATACAACATCTCTATATGTAATGTTATGCTCACCACAAACGTAGCTACCATCTGTCACCACACAACACAATTACAATATCATTGACTAAAGTCCTTATGCTGTACCTCTTATTCCCATGACTTAATCATTCTACACATAGAAGCCTGTATCTCTCTCTCCCCTTTACCCATTTTGCCCATCCTCCCCTTTCCCTCTGCCAACCCTCAGTTTGTTCTCTGTATTTATAGGTCTAATTCTGTTTCTTGTTTGTTTGTTCATTTATTTTGTTTTTTATATTCCACATATGAGTGAAATCATATGGTATTTGTCTTTCTCAGTCTGACTTATTTCACTTAGCATTATACCCCTCGGGTCCATCCATGTTATCACAAAGGGCAAGAGCCCATCCTTTCTTTTACATGGCTGCATAATATTCCATTTTATATATATTCCATTTGCAATAATATATATTATTCCATTGCACATATGTGTGTGTATATCTACACCATATCTTCTTTATCCATTCACCTATCAATGGGCACTTAGGTTGCTTCCATATCTTGACTATTGTAAATAATGCTGCAATGAACATAGGGGTGCATGTATCTTTTCAAATTAGTATTTTCACTTTTGGGGGTAAATACCTAGTTGAAGTACTGGATCATATGGTATTTCTCTTTTTAATTTTTTGAGGAACCTCCATATTGTTTTCCACAGTGGCTGCACCAGTTTACTCTTTGGTTTATTCTTTCAGAAAATGCCAGGCAGGATTTTAGTCCCTTGCCTAATGTATACCTCTGGCATGATCACACTTCATACCAGCTCTTCATTGCCATGCCTTTTGTCCTGTTGAGGTGCTTGAAGTTCAGGAACAGTATCATTCATCCTTTCCACCACCCAGCATGAAACCTGGCTCAGAGGGAGCACTCAGTAAATATTTCTTGAATAAATAATCTATAAACTGGTTAAACAACTGTGCCCACAGAGTGATGATTAACAGACCCATATCACCCTAGAGGACAGGCAGGCACCAGTGTCATGCTATAGGATTCGCTTATTGCACTCTCATCACCATCACAAAGGATTACATTTGTACAGGGTACACTTGCTATTTTGTGAATGTTGACAGTCTGGGAGGAATAAATAATAAGCTGGCAGAAATGAAAATGTTCCCAAATGCTGATAGGAAATAGGCCCAATTTAGGAAGATGAAGTTCAGTACGGGCAAGAATAAAACAGTGCGTGTGCGCACACACACACACACACACACACACACACGTGCACGCCTCTATTAATGAAAGGTGGAGAACATGAGATGGGAATAGAATTTTGAGAACATACTTAGGATCTTAGAAGTCACACAGTGAGGCGGTCTCCAAACTCTGGAACAAGGTGACTTTATGTGGTCTAAGCAGTCCTAGAATTACCTTGAAAAGCAATGGGAGGGATGCCTGGGTGGCTCAGTCCATTTAGCATCTGCCTTCAGCTCAGGTCATGATCCCAGAGTCCTAGGATCGAGTCCCACATCAGGCTCCTTGCTCAACAGGGTGCCTTCTTCTCCCTCTCCCTGCTTCTCCCTCTGCCTGCCGCTCCCCCCTGGCTTATGCTCTCTCGCTCTCTCTCTGACAAATAAATAAAATAAAAATCTTAAAAAAAAAGGAAAGAAAAAGAAAAGCAACAGGAGATATAGTTTTCAAATTTAATAACAATCTTCAGATTTTTATGAGTTATATTTTGTTTGGATTAAAATCACTTAATATTTGACTTCTATTTTAGACTCATAAAATCAGTTCAACTATGTCCTCTTTTTTTAAGCAGAAATATAATTCTGTATCACTAAACAGTAGGTTCTATGAATCTTGGGAAAATTAACCTTTGCCCTGAAGCTTCATAGCATGTAAGGACGCGACTAGATTCAAAGTCAGACAAGAAGCTGGCCCTCATCCTTTCCCATAACCATTAGAATAGCATAGTTATGGCTAAATGTAGATAAGCAGTCAAGGCACTTGTTCTGCTTGTATACTTCAGTGTTTTCTGGAAGGTTCTCAAATATTGAGATATACCATATAGGAGTTGCTCCATCACATAAATTTTCCTTGAAGACCCTATTAGGCCACAAGTTATCTCAAAGCAAGGCATATCTGTTAAAAACAGCATGAGAGACTTCCCCAAGAAAGGAATTAGGCATGTTACCCATGCCATAACTTGAAACATCTCTGCTTTTCTTCATCTGCCCATCTCTCTTTCTCTCTCTCTCTCCCAATTATCTACAGTTTTGCCTCTAACAATGCAGCATAATGGAGGTCTGTAGACAACAACTTTAACACAAACAAGTTAAACTTTAGATTCATCTTCATGTTAGAAAGCTGTGAAATTTGCCCTTTTAAAAGGGAAGTTCAAGCAATGGGTCATTGATACTTTTTCACTATGCCCCATGGCCATTATTTACAAGTGATGATAAGCCAAAAAAATGTGGGCATCTTCAAACATGTAGATACCCGTCTTCAAGCCTCATACAACAACACTATTTCCTCTAAAGAGTTCCACATACAAACAAATTCCCCTGCGTGCCATGGGGAATGCTGCAAAGCAAGGCAACCTATAATTACACTTCCAATAAATGCAAATGCACAAAATAGTTTCAAAACAGTTGCCACAGATTTCAGCAATATCTTTTGGTTTACCAGATGCATAACTGACTAGCTCAAACTTGACTTTAAAAGTCAAAATAAATGCTAAATGCCTGGTACGTTTGTAGAAGAGAATGCCAACAGCATCGTGGGCTACAGATAAGTAAGACTATGATAGAAATTGAAGCCAAGAGCTCAAAATTTTCCACCTCCACTTCCTCCCTTAATAAATTATTATAATTTCAGGCTGTATTAATGTAACCCAAATATCAGCTGGAATCTACTTCCTCCTTGATTCAAACACCCCATGGGCTGTAGAAGACTAAAGTCCTCTCCAAAAGTTCTATGCATTTGGGGGGATGAAGAAAAGTGTTGCTGGCATGTCTGCAAGGCTGCCTTGCCTCTGGACGCCTGCTTCTACCTAATTTGTTCTTGTTATGGCTCTTCCTGTTTGTGCTCACCCTATCCTACCCTACATGGAATGAGGTCTTTCCCATTACTTTCAATCCAAAAACAAAAGGAAGCCCACAAAGCACGAATGCTTAGGACAGACTTTACTAAAGGCTGAGGAGTTCGGATAGTTTACAACTGCAGAAAGAGAAACAATCTCATGAAATATTAAACCTTCTTGCTCTTAAGAATCCTTCAATCACCCCAACACCCAGGAATTTCCACTCACCTCCTTTACCCTCTGTGGCTCTCCAGAGTCACACCTCCTTCCCTGGCTTCTCTCCTCCTCCCCTTCACCTTTCCTCTATCTTCCCAACCTCAGCTTGGCTCTCTGCATGCCCAACCTTCAAAAAATTCATACTAAGACCACCGTAAAGGGGCGCCTGGGTGGCACAGCGGTTGGGCGTCTGCCTTCGGCTCAGGGCGTGATCCCGGCGTTATGGGATCGAGTCCCACATCGGGCTCCTCTGCTGTGAGCCTGCTTCTTCCTCTCCCACTCCCCCTGCTTGTGTTCCCTCTCTCGCTGGCTGGCTCTCTGTCACATGAATAAATAAAATCTTAAAAAAAAAAAAAAAAAGACCACCGTAAAATATTCAGAACCAATACAGTCCTCAGCAAAACAAAACAAATCTTCATGGGACAAGATCATGTTCCTTTAAAGGCAGCTGTGGTTGGTCTTGCCATTTCCCCCATTTGTATTATAACCACATTTGTTTGTTAACATAATTTGGCACAGGATTTGAAAATCTGGAGAAACAAGTGGTTTCCATCTTTGCATATCATAACCTTTTTAGAATATAAAATTCAAATTAATCCAAGTATTCAAAGTAATTCTAATGAGCCAGGTCTCTCATGGGGTGGGGGGAGCATATGAAAATGTATTACTGTCATGTCTTCACCATCAAAATTTATGATCTTGGGCTTCTTTCTTGCCTTTATAAAAGGTCAAAAGAGACACATTGGCTAGTTTGACAACCTCACAGTGAACTCCAGGAATGTCACTGACAGCATGACCTTTGTGACCAAATCCAGCAACCAGAACTTCAACATTTTCCTCAATAAAATTCAAACAACCATCATTGGGTACAAAGGCTGTGGGTTTTGTTGTTGTTGTTGTTGTTGTTGTTGTTGTTTGCCATTTTTGATCAGTTAGAGCCTGACATACTTCCTGAGGGCAGAATTTGGCTGTTTGGCTTCAGGCCCTACTTTTCCCAGCACAATTCCCTTTGCAAGGGAAGCACCTCCAAAAGGGTTGGCCTTCAGGGCTGTGCCCAAGTGGGCTTTCTTGTACTGTTTATCATGCCACATCTGATCTCGTCGGTGGCTATGGAGCTTCCTGGCACTACGACACTTGCCCATCCTGTCAGCACCATGGGTCTAAGCAAGAGACACCAGGTACTCTTGTTTTGGGTCCATGTTTGTTCAGTCTTGAGCTTCTCCACACAGACAGCCATACTGGCTCAGTGTCTTGAAGCACGTTTTCTAATACAACTATCTTCACCTGCTCCAGAGCCTCTAAGTAAGATGGGAATGGTCTTAACATGAGTGAATCATGACAGTTAAGAAGATAACATTTTTCTCCCAACTTCTAGTTGACTTTTGTTAGTACATAAATGTTACCCTAATTACTTTCTCTTCCAAACTGTTTTTCAGCTTCCTACAGATTATGTAGCAACAATTTGTTTACAAATCTTGTGCCTTCGTACTGTTTTTTTTTATAGTTTGTAGTCCTGTAATAAATGATGGTTAAATAGAGCAGGATCTTTCATTCTTAAACACCGCTATCTGGAGTCTTACAGATCCTAGTATTCAATTCTCAAATATGAAGTAAGTCTAAATGATTCCACACTTTCACACACAATAAGATTTTTGGTGGGGTTATTAATCTAATAATATCAGTTTGGGGTGAGTACACTTTGGAAAAAAAAAAAGAGGAAGGAAAGAAGAAGTATTTTTGCTAAAGAGGAAAAGTGTTCCCAGGTTCACCTTTTTTCTTCATCTAGCCAAAGCCATATTTCTGGCTAAAGGTGTCTCTTACTCACCTTGTTATTCATTTCATGGTGTAGCGATGCCCCAGAGGCAGAGATGACTGCTGAAGGCTTATTCTATCCAGCCCGATGACTCATCGATCCTATGAGTCCACAGTTTATAATTATAACATAATGGAAGATATTATTTTATGAAAGGAGAAGCTATGACTTGTCCAAAAAAGGAATACAGATTATAGTAAATATAAGAGGAATTAGAACACAAGTTAACAAACACTTTCCTTTTGTATGAACAGGATTTGAACGAGTCATTTTAGATGGGAAAAAGAGAGACCTAAAATTTAATTTTTATTGAAGACATTTGGTTTATTCGTCATGAAAAAATTATCCTAAACTATGTGGGGTTTGCTCTTAGGAAATTAAACTTTTGAATAGAAAGGTTTAAATATTTTAATATTAATTAAAATGTATTTTTACTTATTTGCTTCAGTTCCTTAAGAAACGCTTATATTTTAAATTTCCTTTGTTGATATACTTTCCACTTAATTAACAAAAAATTGTATTATTACTATAACATAAACACACACATTTAAAAGAAAAAGCAAGCGATTTGCCAATATGATGAGTAGCTCCCTTTAAAACGCAGATCCTTTATGAACCAACTGACTTACAGTAATTGTACTGTATTTTTCCATTACAGACAAGAGCATTTTGGACTATCTTATGAATTCAGAGTCCAGGGAATTCCAATGAGATAATGTCATTGACCTTGAGTACAAATAATCAGTAATGAATATTGTAATATGATAATGTGAAAGTTGCAAGGAGCTCATTCTCAGACTCTACCAGAAAACCTGCTAAAACAACAGGATGAGACACAGTGTGAACTAAGAGAGCAGAACTTTGAGGCATGTTACTTAAAATAGAAAGGCTTCTCAACAACTGAGAGATTAAGTGTGAGCCCTCACGATTAACTGCTATTAAATTAGTTCAGCATGTGAGCGTCTATCATGTTATCTACCAGCCCTACGTCACTTAAATGGCCAAAGGTAAATGTCAGCTTTCAGCTCAGTGGTTCATATTTGGTTGTTCCTTCTGCCTATTGTCTCATTTAAATGAACGAGTGTTCCCCCCATTCCGAAAGCATGAGGCTTCATCAGAAATGCCCGTTTCTGCGAGCAGCACACTCCTCTGTGAATAAAAGACAAACACTGACTCTTTAAAAGGGCAACGCCATAGGAGAAAAGGATTATCTAAGCCACGCTATGTATGTTTACACCCACAGACTGCCAAAAAACTCCTTGATATTTGTCAGAAGTGCAGTTGTAATTAGGGAGAGCAGAAGAAAATCAACCTCAGTTTGCTAACTGACCTGAGGCATCTAATTTATGTACATGTTCACTTTGTTAAAACATGCAAGCAAAGAGCTATTGGAGGCCATATGCCATTCGTTATGAAAAGCACATTCCTTTAGTCTTTGTAACAAAAGCCATATGGCTTTCCGAAAGTTAATTATATCATAAATATGCTGTAATAGTGGGGAGTGTGGTCTAGCAATTGCTGGAAGAAACTTTGAGACCTGGCTTTCAGTCAGTTTCTCAATGGATTCCATTCAGAACCTTGGGGAAGTGACATGGTCATTGAGCCTCAGTTTCCCAATATTCAAAGTGAAGATAATAATAATACAGAACGTATGCGGGAGAAGAAAACAGAAAGGTTTTCCTACTTAAAGGTAAAATAATGTTTCAAACTCTAATTCAGATCAATAAAACACTAAAACAGTAAACAGTTTTTTGAAATACTAGTTTATCAAAAATGGTCCCTTCCTCCTTCTAATGCATCCTTCCTACCACTGCCAGAGTATCTTTCTGAAACACAAATCAGACTGTTTAACTCCATTGTTAAATGTTACTTATGAAATAGCACTTGAACTCTATAAATGGCCCTTTATAGTCTGCCCCAGCCTGCTGTCCAGACTCATCTGCCAGCAGTCTCTCCCTGCCCTGACACACGGGCATACACACCTTGTCCCAGGACAGATAACTCTGGTTCACATCTCTGTGTATTTCAAGTTCTGCTCCCGTGGAGGATGCCCTACCTCCTCTTCTCCACTTAGCTCCTATGACGTGTCAAGACCCAGGCCATCATCTTCCCCACGGTGAGGTCTTTGACCTCCTCAGGCCATTGGTAGTCCCTGCTCTGAGCCACCACAGCACCTGCTGCATACCTTCTTAAGCACTTACTACACTGTGCAGTCATTGTTCGTAAACATATCCCCTTCTCCTCCACCAGGATTGGGCTCTTCAAGTGCAGAGTCTCAGGCCTGGCAAATAGTAGGTGCTCAATAAGTGTTAGTTTATCATCCACCTTCTAAAAATAGAGGCAACTGCCTATTTGATGCCAGAAGTCTAATTTCCAACTAGTTTCCATATTTACTTCAACCTCTCAACTCTCCCTCCATCTGTAACATTTTCTAATAGTCAGAAAATGACCCCAAAGGACTTGTAATGTTCTTAACTACCAACGACAGACTCGCACTATGCTAGCCTTTTGATGCAAGAAAATGAAACGATTTTAGAACAGTTTTACGCCAAGACTAAAGCCAAGAGTCTTCTGGTTAAACTTCAGCTAACCAAAAAATTAAACGAAACGCAAGTCCTCATTCCTGAAGCATTTTAGTTAATCATGGTTTTATGGAAACTTAATCCAGCAGGGAGGCTGAACTGAAACAAGAGAGCCAACAAGTCCAACAGATGATTACATCTCCATCTGACATAACCAAACGGGGTATAGTTATGCATGGCATAACAGTAATGACTGTAAATTGTCTAACACTAAATTCTCATCTCAGTGATACAAAGTATTGCTTTATTGGCCTAATTTGATTTTTTTAAAATGTTATTTCATTATGCTTCTGGTTTACACTTTAAGGAGACAGAAAAATCTCTCTCTGATTCCATAGGATTTGGATTTTCTAAAAAGTAGGTGTCCAAAGAATCTTCGTTCAGAAACTAAATCATCTCCACATGTGCTTAGAGTAGCAAAGAAAGAAAAAAAAGAAAGAAAGAAAGAAGATTTATGTCTGTGATACATATATGTCCACGTAATTTGGAACAAAACCAGAAGAATGTCTGAAAGTCAAAGACGAGAGAGGGCAAAGAGTCTCACTTACAAATTTGTTGGGAGCTATTTTATAGGAAACAAGTTTTAGGATCTGATTTAAGGGCAAGGCAACAGGGAAATAATAATAATAAAGGCAAGAGGGAATCATGGATACAGTTGAGCTCCAAAACTTTAATTTCCTCAAAATAGTTTCCAGATGGTTAAGAATGTCTTTCTATGTACAGTATTTTCAGGAGCTAAATAAAAAGTTATCCCTTTGCCTGCATGGTAATTTTTCAGCAAGATGCCACATTCATTTTAAATTGTCGTTGCTGATACCAACACTTTGATGTTTGAGACACCCGCCTGGGGGCCAGCAGTGTCCTCTATCAGTATGTCAGGAACTGTCACGAGGACCTGGGCCCTGGGAGACAGGACTGTGCGTCATGGGTATGTAGCAATTCTGTGCTTTGATGTCTACTTTCCCTCCAGAAGGAGAGTACTACCCAAATGTCTCGAGAGTTTCTCCTGTCTTCCTTCTGCGTCTATAAGCTGCAAGTCATGAAACAATGACAGGGGAGAGGTAAAGGAGAAGATTAAGGAGGGAAAGAAGGTGCCACGTCTGGATTCTCCTTTTCATCTTAGTGGCGACAGACCCAGACTGGCACTCAGAAGACTGGAAGTTCATCCTCAAGCCCACCTCTTTGCTAAATTAATGAATTTCTCTGTCCTTCACTTTCTCTGTCAGCCTTCTGTTTTCTTAATAGAAATATGAACTGTAGGAAGAACCCTAGGAGCTACATGTGGATTTCTTAAAAGTCTATTATAGAAACACAATGACTTTCAAAGTATCATTTTTTATTTACCAAGCCATGCATGCATTCATGCGTTTGATAACGACTTTTGAATGCCTGCTATGTATCAGACGCTGGTTGCGGACATTTAATGGTAAGCAAAACATGGGACCTATCCTCATGGAGCTTAAAGTCTAATTCGGAGGCCAAGGACTGACCAAATAGTCACACACATAGACAGTTACAAACTGGTGTGCATATAATTACAACCCACACTTACCATGATACAAAAAAATACTGTATTTTAACTATTGAATATTCCTGTTTGTTCTCCAATTTATCAGTTAACTTTAAGCCTCAAGCGAGTCTTGAAAACTACTTTCCAATACAGCATATTACTTACCAATTCAGGCATTTAGATAGTGATTAGTATTGAGCTTTTCAGGTGGAATTGGGCCTTCATGTTGTAAAACAGAAGAAATATTGGTATAAACTTAAAACCATAAGATAGGAAGTCAAGACCTAGAGGAACTTCCAGCATATTTACAGAAAAGCCATCTTTCAATCTTCATAATATAAAGATCCCACTTCCGTGGTGATCGTAGCAGCTGACATATCATATGTGCCGAGGGACAATTCTAAGCACTTTGTAAACATTAACTCATTAATTGTAATAATCCTCTGAGGTAAGTATTAGTGGTGGTGGTGGTGGTATTATCTTCATTCTACAGATAAGGAAACTGAGGCACAGAGGGATGAAATAACTTATCTGCTGTCACATAAGCAGTCAGCGGAGTCTAAATTCAAGCCCAGTCTGTGCTCTTAACCACCATGGCGTACGCCTCTTGTTCCTACAACTGGTCTGCTGAACATGCTGAAAACTATGTTCTTTGGTTCAATAATCTAGACAGCATGTTCAAAACCTATCTTTGCCCCCTTCACTGTTCTGCTAGTGACTTTATCCTTCTCACACAAAGAATAAATTCCACTTGGTAACTCTTTATGGGAGTTACACTTAAAACAAAGAAAAACAAAACTTTCCAATTCATTTCTATCCGAAATTTGATCTATTAGGATAAAAAAAAAAAGGAGGTGGATTTCCTACTGACTTTTTAAAAACAAGAGGCTCAGTGACTCATGTTCTAGCAAAATGTCTTCTCCTCTTGTTCTTGCACGGTCAGCTGTTCACAGGTTCGATAGAAGTTCTACCCCGAAGGAAACGGCTCTCGTACAATGTGATGCAATACTGTGTGAAATGGTGCCATTAGTCTGCACTTGAGACTCTAAAATAAGGTGGGAAAACCAGACGGCGTGCCGGCTCCACACCGCTCTGAGGCTAGAAATGCATCTACAGAAGGTATGTTGACAACCACAACACTTTCATCTCAAATCCTGCTGCTTCCCAGGCTTCAGTCATGCCAGGAGATTTCAAGAGTGAAAGAAAAAAAAGAAAAAGAAAAGGAGCAAAGCGAAGGAGACGTGCTCTGACAAGTTGGCGTGGAACGCCTTTTGACTTTTTCTTACGGTGGAAAGATTCTTTGGGGATGAAGATTAAGCAATCATCAGAAATGAGCCTCCTCATTTGACTAGAGAATGAGCACAGAGACTATTTTTTGCACTTAAAACATCAGAAGCCCAGACTGAAATGAAGAATTACTACAAACAACTAACTATCGTTAAGCTTGATACTGCTTACAAGACAAAACAGGAATCTTTGGGGCAACTGCCATCAAGATGTGCTGGGGAACAGGAGTTTTACTACTGCACAGAAAACTGAGACCATGAAAAATTGCACGTAGTTTTTAAGATATGTATACACCTGAAACAAAACACCAGAATGTATAAAAAGCACTTTTCTCCTCAGCAGGGTCCATGAAATACATGGAGTGCTGTGATTAGTCCTTATTTTGTAAATGGGGGGCGGGGGGGAAGCTTAGCTCTAAAATGACAGGTTAATACTTTAAGAAAAAGAATTTACAAGAATACGTGGGTACACAAGCCATTCCTTAACAGAACTCAAACCTGAATCTCCTAAACTTGTCATGAAAATTTAGCTTTAAGCAGGTGTACCTTTCTCAGGAATGGGAGGGGTCAAGCTAACTAATTGGTGATTGGCCATCAGGAAGCAAAATGTAAATAAGGAGAATAAGTGAGGGAGCCCCCACCCCACTCTGCTCCCCAGCCCCAGGATCACGTTAAAAATAAGTGCCTTCACTTAGATCAGACCGCCAGGCTACCTTCCACTCCCTTCACCCGACTCCTGAGTCCCATAAATAAATTAGAATGCTCTGAGCAACATACACCCAGCAAGGCACACAACCCTTTCAGACAAAAACTCAGCTTTGTCTGCTTGCCCAAGGTGGCCTAGATTTTTGCGCCAAGATACTGAGGTGGGAACAACATGCAGAACTGGTTAAACGAACTTTCTCAGCTAGAAGGGCATAGGAATGATGGTGAAAATACAGCGATCTCCCAGAGCTGCTTTTCCTGTTTTGGCCACTTACAACTAAGCTTAGGAGTCTTAGTACATAGAAACTTAGTGACTAGGTTTCAGTTTGAAGAACGCAATGATTTAGAATGAAATGCAGTCAGCCGTAGCACTGATTAAGAGTCCACTGAGGCGGACCACTGTCTATCAACAAAAAGACGTAGGAAGTGATGCCAAACAAATCAAAGCTCCACCTTTAGAAGCACTTCGGTTGTCTGGGAACTGCCCGTGAAAACGCCATGAAAATTTTCAAAGCAACAAACCATAGAAGCAAGCTCCTATGGCTCAAACTAGGTAATAAATCACAGCGCCTGTGTTTACCAAATGACAGACACCTTACATACATCGTATCCCACATTTCACAGATGAACAAACTGAGGCTCATAGGGTTTATTTGCCTTGAGCAAGGTAACATAGGGGTTGGCTACATATCCTACTCTGTCTCTACCATCACTCGCTGCCCATAGATACAGTACCACACTACCACTGTAGTGCAGTGACCCGGAAAAATAGTCATAAAACGATGTTGAATGAGGGCACCTGGGTGGTCAGGATCTCAGGGTCCTAGGATGGAGTCCTGCATCAGGCTCCCTGCTCAGTGGGGAGTCTGCTTCTCCCTCTGCACCCCCCTCCCCACCGCCAGTGCTCACTCACTCTCTCTCTCTTGCAAAAATAAATAAATAAATTCATTAAGATTAAAAAAATAATAATGTTGAATGAAAAAATCATACAAGCTCTATACATGACAACCATGTAAGAGTTTACATGCAGGTAAGAAAGAACTGGAAGGAAATATGAAGCACGTTTTAAAGTTGTGTTAGGGTGGTTGGCTTATGGAAGAGTCTTAAAAATTTCTCTTTATGTTGTTGCAAATAGATAACTACTTGTCAGATGTTTAAATGAGTATGCACTGATAAGGGTGTTCAGAACCGGGTGAACTCAAATCACTAGGAAAGGCCGCCTGGAGAGGGGAGTTTCCATTACCATCTTGGGGCTCGTGCTGGCCGAGGGGAGAAAGAAGTTGCCAGAGCAGTGACGAGACTTAATTCGGCCAATTCAAAGGCACTAAAGTAAAACAAGGCTGCTGTGGCATGGAGACAGTAATTGGGAAGGAGGAGATGTCTGAATTTTATAAGCTGGAAAATAAGGAATAACACCATGAAAGCGTTTAAGGAACTTTATTCTAACCGCGTGTGGAGGATGATTGAGAGGACAGAGACCAGGGCCCGGAAACCACCAGAAAACAGTGGAATGAGAAAAAGATTTGATGTGGTCTGAACTCCTAGTCTTGCCTCAGAGCATAGCATTATCTAAGCCTCAGCTAAGCGCGCCCACAGCACGTGTTCCCCCTTTTCTAAATGAGAGTTGGGGTCCCTACAATCTTTTACCACACCGAGGTGATCACGTGCGTCAAGCTCTACAGGCATATAAATAATAAGAATCGAGAATATTCAATGAATTGAAGTGTTGCCCCCCCCACCCCCCGCCCTTGAGAAACCCAGGAGCGTTGGGATAAGCCCCACGTGAGTGGGTATCCGTGACACACCCATTAGAGAAATAATGCCTTTAAAGTGAAATGCTCTGACTTGCATTTCATTCGTCATCGATAGATAAGCCAAATGGAGAGCCGAGTTGTAAACAGGTCTAGCTGGGTGGGGGACAAGCTGCTAGAGGTAAGTAAGTAAGTAAATAAATTTATGTTTAAAAATAGCTGCTATTTTAAGCCCATACAACATAAGGGCTTTGTGCGCTCACTTTTGTGTGACTTCACGCCATGGCAGGAGCACATACTTCAGGAAGACTGCTCTCGTTCTAATTATGGAAATGACGGGACTGATCGAATTACTCACAGCAGCATATCTTGCATTACACGGAAGAAACGATGGCGACGAAGGGCTTTGATTTGATGATTGAGAACTGCCAACCATTTCTACGGGCCTTTGGAGAGAAGAAAAGCTCAACTGATGATAAAAACATAAACAAAGGCTGCAGAAGGTTGTTTAACCTTTAATCCCAGGGTGGTGGGCATGGTGGTTTCACCCGTAGTTACTGCTGCCCAGTTTACAGAAAAACAACTCGTAGGAAAGGAAGCTGATTTAATTCTCTGTAAACTTTGGACAGAAATACTGATTTTTTTTTTTTGGATGATTCTTTTTATAGATATTGTTGATGGGTGTCTAATTTGTATCTTATTTGCTAGATTTTAAAATAAATACTTTGCCCAATTAAAAAGGATTGGGGGAGGGGGCAAGTGCGGCCTGATGATAATCTGGTTCGTTCCCTGTGTCCTAGCTCCTAGAAATACCACGGAAAGATTCAGACTCTTTGTCTGTCTCCTCGGATTGGTGGCTTGCTGTGGCTGGTGTGGTTAGTAAAAATAACAAGGTGAGGGAACCCCCCCATCATTCTCAAAGCTTGGCATTTTTGCAGGGGAAATAGAAAAATCAGTAGCCACATGGACACAGCCGGCAGTCTGGTCATTGCAGGACCCAGACAGTGATTATTATATGCATAATAATAAGATTTTCTACTCCACAGTTATTTTTACTTCCAGGTAGATCGTGGTTATTAAACAGTCAAAGAATTCATTTTCTTGGGCAATGCCCATTAATTCTAGACCCTCTCCACTCCCCACCCTGCCTGATACCCCTCCACACACACAAACGCATGCCAAAAGGTGAGAAAGCAAAAGTACTAATGTGCCCATTTAACAACAGTACACCTTCCAAGATGTCAGGGTCTCAATGGTAGAGTCATAAACAACCCTCCCAACTGTGCTGAAGGTTAAGCACGGAAGGACACTGAGAAATCATGGCTCCAGACACGGTTTTTTCTCTCTTTCTCTGGTTAGCTTAAGTTATGGCAAAGAATGATGAACAAATTTGTGAAATAAATGTCTACCAGCTCCTAATTTACTGAGCAACCTGTATGGAATTGCATAAAAGTAGCACAATGGTTAACCCTGGTTAGTTTGTCTTTTCCTGCATTTCCAAGTCAGATTTCCTTCCTCTCCCTGCTGACAGACGCTGTATTCTCCCCTGCCCTACCCTAGAAAAGTGTTCACAAGAGAGGAGCCAAAAGACTGACCGTCCTTCGGGGCAGAATGACTAAGGAGCCTTTAAGTGGGCCCTTCTTTGAATAAAGAGCTGCCTGCAGGGCCCTGTAGCTGAAAGGACAGGGACGGGGAAAGGGCTGCTTGGAGCCTCTGAAATGGTGCTGCCTTACCTCGGGATTCACACACACTCTTGCACTGACCCCGATGCCAGTTCAGGAGAGCCAACTAGCAGCTCATTGCTTATATTTCATTTACATCCATTCCACCAATATTTGTTTATTGGTTGCTGTGGCAGCACATTTATTTGCTCTGAGTTCAGCATTTAAACGAGACTGTGCGGGTAATGTCCTTCACCAAGAAATGTGAGCGTGTCTACCTTCCTGGAGCCCTGGGCTTCCTTGCCTGTAGCTTCTGTGGGCATTCCCACTAAAGCTGGAAACCGTGACCCAAAGAACCCTGCTCCTGAATCTCTCCTTTATCAACAGCTACTCTGGAGGAAGCAGGAGAGCACCCTGATGTCAGCAGGATGCTGACAGGGAGCACCTTCTTGGCCCCTCCAACCCCCCCCCCCCCCCACTCACCATCACTCCCAGACAAGAGCAACGCGGCAAAACTCAGCATAGAACTTGCCGGGTTGGATTTATGTGGGAACACACACTTATGCCGTGCGACCACCATCTTCTCCCTTCCCCCTCCCAACCTTCTCTTCCTGGTCCCTCAGCACAAGAAGCAGCCATGCAGGCTGCATGACTGATGGCAAGTGCTTGGGAGACAGATACTGAGTTCAAATCCCACCTCCATTTACTCCATAGGAAGTATCGGGCAAGTTTCTTAATTGCTCTGAACCTCACCTTCTCCATCCGTAGAATGGAGCTAATGATCACTTTGCAGACTGATAGGAGGATGAAACGGCAGAATGCAAGCAACGCAGCACGCCAGCTACAATAGTAAGCACTCGACGCAAGCCGGCCAGTGGTATTGATGGAACCACCACACACGTACTTGCTCGGCTGAAGCAGGTACCTTAGACGGCATTCCTCCTTTCCTTCTCTCTAGTCAACCTGACTTTAGGGCCAATTAGTTCTACCTCCTCAATACAGTTAAAAGCCACTTCCTCCTCCCCCTCCCTGCTGCAATAGCTAACCATCTTTTCTATTGTTTTAACTTTTTAACTTGTATATTCACCCTCTTCCTATTCCAACCATTCTGCACACTTCCCACCAGTGTGAGTTTTCCAAAAGAAAGGTGCTCATGACATTCCCTGTATTCAGGTCCTTTGGGGGCTCTACGTGTTACCTGCAGGATGCAGTCCCAGTTCCTCCGCGCAGCGTTCAGAGCGAGGACTGCATCTCCCCGCCCCCTCACCACTCCAGGCATGTTCCTTCCTCACGGAACAATTTGTACTTCTTACAACAGCCTCATGTCCAACTGCCTTCGAACAGACTGTTCCCCGTACATGTTCCTGTCTTCCCATGGTGGACTCCCACGTATCCTCTGAGTTTCAGGGCCCAGAGTTCTTTGCCGACAGCCTCCCCGACTCCTCGCTCACATATTATACTGGCTTATTTTCTGTTCACTCGTCTGTCTCCTTATGTTTAGGACTGAGTTTCTCGAGGTGAGGAGCTGTTTGTCCTGCTGCCTCTGCATCCCCAGCGACAAGCACAGATGCTAAATCAGCTCATGCAGCAAACATTTAAGGAGCACCTTATCTGGGCCAAGCACTGAGCTAGGTGCTAGACACACACTTGCTCTCCATCACTGCACGGTGCCCTGTGGCTCTGTGATCCTTGGTGCCACAGGGGAGTGTGAGCAGGATTTGACTACCTAAGATCTCTCTCCTCAAAACTCCCCCGCAAACCTCAGTAGCTGCCCACTAGCAGATACAAACCCTTACGTATAAAAGTTACCTAAATTTGTTCCCACAAAAACCCTGTAAAATATTACCTAAGTTTTGCAAATAAGAAAGCTCTGGGAGACTTAATGGCTTGTCCGATGTCAACCAGCTGGTGATTCCCCCCTTCCCAGGTATTAGGGGAGGCACCTTGCATAACAGTTATGAGCTAGCTTTTGGAGTGAGACCAACCTGGGTTCAAATCCCAGCCTTTCTGCATCCGAGCTGTATGGTCTTACAGAAATTACTTCATCCCTTTGAGCCCGTCATTCCAAGAGGGTGAAATAATACTTATCTACTTCACATGGTTGTGTGAAATCCAAATTAAAAACTGACTATAAGCTTTTGGTCCCAGAGCCTGCTGAGATCCCAGGGGGACCCAAAATCATTTCAGAGACCATATTCTTTTTTTTTTTTTTTAAGATTTTATTTATTTATTTGACAGAGAGACAGCCAGCGAGAGAGGGAACACAAGCAGGGGGAGTGGGAGAGGAAGACGCAGGCTCCTAGCGGAGAAGCCTGATGTGGGGCTCGATCCCAGAACGCCGGGATCACGCCCTGAGCCAAAGGCAGACGCTTAACGACTGCGCCACCCAGGCGCCCCCAGAGACCATATTCTTAATCATTCCATGGTTCTTACTTTCTGAGGAAGGATTGAGACTGAGAGGAGAAAAGCAGATTCGATCTGAAGTTGCACCGGCAACCTGGGCCCAAACAGAATGCCCTTGTTTCCAGTAATCAAGGACACCAAGAAAATCGCCTGTGCACCAAGGACATTATAGATATTTCCTAAAGAATTCAGATCTTGTCCGCCATCAAATAATGAGGCTTTGTAAAGTGGGGAAGTCCTTTGAAAATTGCAAATAGGCAGGATTGTTTTCATTGCTAACAGTCTGAGTTGGGGTCCTCTGTAACTCCAGTGAACTTGTCAGGTTATCTAAAAAGCATTTCCTTCTTCTATCACTTCTGTGGGTAGTATTCTCTTGAATACCCACTAAAATTAGTGTGTTGTTAATTTTGTCAGGTACAGTATTTTGGTCCCATTTTGTAAAAATAACATGACCTACTTATAGGAGTGGTATAATGGAATAAAATTGTTTTCACTGTTTCACGTAATCTTGAAGCTATAGACGATGATAATATTACACAACTATTAAGCTCATACTATGTGCTGGGACTGGGGGTTCTTTAAAAATACATTATGTCATGTAATGGAAGAACCCAGTGAGATCTCATATGCTGTGAGCGGCAGAGCAGGAAATCAAACCTATCAGAAGCCAAGTTCTCTTCAGCCACTCTGTACAAAGCTCCTGTTATGCAGTGGGTCCCGGACCATCAGGAAACCAGTATAAGTAACATACCTCCACTGTTCTAAAGGGACTTACTGTGTAGTTCCAACTTAAAACTTGCCTTGGACAAAAGAAGCGATCAATAATAAATACATAGGTAGACTCCATGGAGTACTCAGCCTGAATCTAATACAAAACGATATGCAAAGGAAGGTAAAATCCTTGCTGACATGAAGTACAGAGGCGGTAAGAGAGGAGAGCTGGGAAATCAGGAATGTCCCCACGGAAAGATGCTCTCTGAGATCACGAGGACTCCATAAGCTCGTCTTAGCTCTCAACTCCAGCGTCCTTTGCTATTCTCATTAGAATTTCCATTCTATTTATACTTTTGACCTCAGTCCCAGCACCTGTTGTGACTATCTCGCAATCAAAGTAAGAGGATCTGGCTTGCCTCCCTCTCTCTCAGGGTTCACAGGGCTGCTCCCTTTAAAACATCTCTTTTCCCATGATCTGCCTCTCACCCTTGACATAGTATGACTGCCACCAGAGCACGGGTCCATGGGTTCGTACCTCACTGCGTCTGAGTCATGGAAACATTTCAAACGAGGATGGGAAATGACAGCAAGAGCTCCTGGCTTCAGCAGGATTTGTCTTCCTTCTGAGGACAACGTGACCTCAAGTTAGACTGTGTCTTTTGGGCTGGGATATCGTATCATTTTGTAAAACTGCATCTAGAAATCATGTTTTACATGAAGACCAAGTTTTTACTAAATGGTAAACCTTTCATTTGGCACATTTGAAAGTGTTCTTTAAAAAATCCCCATGTTCAGTCTTAGTCTTAGGATCACATTTACTTTTGAACTGGGTTTAACAAAATTTCTCCTTATTGTTAGTTCTGGTGTTGACAGACTATTCCAATGCATTAATAACCACCTGCAAGCGTTCAGTATGAATGTACAAATACTAACACTCGTGCGTAAACCTAGGTAACTCACCCAAGATTTAAATCATTGCATTCCTTTGTGCTAATACGTCTTCCTGGTTTCAGGAGGCTTTGAATTATTCGGCTTAAAAAATCACACACTAGCAACTCAGACACAAGCGTACACATGCTTGAGACTTGTGTGTATTTGCAGGCTATAGACAAGGCTTTTATGCCATCCTATTCCCCTTTTCAGGGTAGGCTCGAGCTGTAGAATGTGCCAGAAGCCATATCTCAATAATGCAGATCTGGCCAGGCCCGTTGCTCAGACAGAACTTCCCCACCAATTACAGAACCACGTTCAAGCTCCATAAGGAGGATGGTCTGCCACAGTGTTTGGCCTCAGTTTCCCCAGCTGCCCCAGCTGCCCCACACACCTCATGATTTCCAGCCTCCCGGAACGGCTCGCCTTAACCCCCTCCAGTAGCCTGTGCTCACCTCTGTGCCCTTTGCCCAGACTACCCCTCAGCCTACAGGGCCCTCTCCTGTCTGGAGACCTCCAGGCAAACCTTTCTACTTGTCCTAGAGCCAAATGCAAACATCAGTCTCTCTGAGATGGCTGTCACTCCTCCCCCCACATCCTTCCTCTGGGATCAAACCATCCTCTCTGACTGCCCCATTTTATGCCAGTTTGTCCACAGTGCTGACACTACCAGTTGACATGGACATCTCTCCCCTATACCTGAACTCCCAGAGAGCGTGATTATTTCTTCCCCAGGCCCAGCGCTTCTCAATCAACAAAGTAGATTCGCAGTAAATCAGTAAATCGTTGTCAAATAAATAAATGAGCAAAGTAGGTGGAATTTATCTTTCATGTTCTTCCACCCTTCCCCATCTCCAGCAGCCCTTCGTCAGCCTTCCTTCCGTCCCTTGCCCCGGCCCCAACTTCCCTGCCATGGTCAATCCCCTCTCTCTGTCCCTAGCTCTCCATTTTGTTCCAGCCACTAATATCATGACCTGCACTCATTAAAGGTTTTGATAAATTCATAAGGCTGATTGTGTCAACCCTGACAGGGGTTTTGAAAATTTGCCAGGTGACAAAATCTTCGGCCAAAGTAATGAATCTCTAATTGTAGGATTTTAGCCTAGTCAGAGGCTCTCTCACCATCCCTGCACCCACGCTGTGGCATTTTGTGTAGGAGTTGCCTTCTCATGATTGTTAGAGGTGCCAGAATCTCTGTAAACTCTTGGCTGTGTGATCTGGGCCCTAGGAAACCAGCCTGCCTCAAACCGAATGGTCCAGCCATTCTCCTACAACTACCAAATCATTGAAGCTGCTTGAAAACATAGATTGTTTCCTTTTTTTTTTTTAAGAAGGGTCCTCTCATGTAAAATACAAGGGAGGCTTTACCTACTAAAAAAAATTAAACTCAGCAGATCTTATTTAAACACATTAATTCATTTCATCTTCTTATTCGGTGAACTATTTAACACGTAGTTATTTCCTAATGAGGGAAGGGGATATAGAATCATTAAAACCCCGGTGAGAACTGATCAGAGGAAAAACTCTTCCCCAGTTGTCTGTGAGCAGATCTAATAAGTTAAAGGGTAAACCATAAGCAGGGTGAGCTCAGAAGAATACCCGAGTTCAATAAACATCCAGTTCAGTTTCCTAGGAATTCTGCAAGCTCCCTCCGTTTTGTGAGAGACCTTCTTCGGAGGATAAAGGATGGATGGCATGTCCTACCATGCCTGCACATCGAAAGAGGGCATAATCTATATGGAAGTGACCCACTCTCCCCAATTTCTGTACATTGGGATGCCCGCACTATACACAGATAAACAGGATTCTGCCTGCCACACCCTCGCCTTGCCAGAAGGGCCCCTGGGGCTGAGGCCACACTACCAAAGCAGGGAAGCCGATTATAAATCATCTCCTCCCACAGATTGAGTCTACAGCTACATATGGAACAGTTTCCTCTTTAAAAACCCTAAAGTCTGGCTGAGTGATGACTACACATTAGGTAAATGAAAAGAAAACTGGGTGGGAGAGGCTGTGACACACTCTCACCATAAACCCCATTCCCGGCACTGCGGGCCACTACTGGGAGGGAACTCAAAACCCAGAGCCTCTTCCTGAGGAGCAAAAGGTTCAAACCCTACATCCAGCATCCCAGCTTTTAAGACACACATTTGAGAGATGACCCTCCAAAAAATCTAATTTTGAAAACCAAAGGGGCCCGTGTCCCAAGACCCACAAAACAGCAGTGATCTGAGAAAGGGCTCTTAAAGGGTCCACGTGCTCACCAGGGCCAGGGCCCACCTCACAGGCAGCCGCGGCACCCAGACGTTGGTGAAGGAGGCTCCCCTGCTTCCATTAAAGCCCAGACCGGAGAAGCAGGGATCTGCTCAAACACACACATTTAGGAGACTGCTGGAATGCTTTCCAGGGATGGACACCGGTGGCCACCATCTTTGCACTCCCAAGAGGGAGCCGCCACATGCATCTGCTGTCCCGATTCCTGCAGCGGCCACTCAGGGGACGCCTGCCCCTTGATTGCCTGGCTCTGGAGGCCAGGGGAGCTTGTGTTCCTGTCACGTGGCACTGGAGTAATCAGTGCCACCCCAGAAAGGAGCTCGTCCCCCTGTTTGGCACCCCAAATTTGGCGCTTCCAGGGGATATCTCTTTATCACCTGGTTCTGGGGGCCAGCAGGGCATGCTTGTGGCCCCTTGGCACTGTAGGTATTTGCATCCTCTTACAAGCTGCTGCCTGAGGGTATGGCTTGCAGTCAGCCTGAATGGAGGTGCTGAGATCCTCCCCTTTGGGACACTGACAGGTCTTGGCACATCCTTAACCCCTGGGTGCCACTGAAAATAGATTAGGCTGCTTCCACAAACACAGGGGTTTGAGAAACAACCAACAGCTGGGGCAGGGCTAAACAAAAAGGTTCAACTCCTACATGAGGCCACTCCTTCAAGACTGGGGAGCTGACTGTTTCCTTACTTTCTTAGGTATTCATTAAAAATGTCCCTTTCCTACAGATGCCTTCCTTGGCAACCCCAAGAAAAATCTCAACCTCTCTTTAACACTTCCTAGCCTCCTTCCTTGCTTTTCCCTAACACTTTGATATTTAACATGCAAAATATTTCCATATTATTTTGATTTCTCCCACATTACAACAACATTTTTACAAAATCAGAGATTTCTATATATTTTTGCCTCAGTTTTCACTGCTTAACTCTTTCTTGTAGCGTAGCACCTGACATATGGTAGATGTTCTATCCATATATAATAAATGAATGGATAAATATATCAGCCTTCCACATATGTGTGGGTTTGTTCCTGGGCATGCTTTCTCATTCCATCATTCTAACTGCTTATCCTGCACAAATAAGGCACTGTCTTATTAAAGCTTTGATATAAAAAGTCTTCATATCTGGTTAGGAAATTTCCCTGTCCCTTTTGCCCCAACTCTGTATCTTGATTTTCTTCAAAACCTTTTGTCTGGGATTGCTCTTCTGCTGCTCTGTATATGTTTCAGAGCCAGCTAAACATATTGGGGTTTTGATTTGCCATTTATAGATTAATTTGGGGAGAATTCACATTATCACAACATTGGGTCTTCTCGTCTATAAATGCATAAGAAGTAGTTCAGTGAGTGACAGAGCCCGGCTGAGAATCCATGTCCGCCAGCCTTTCACACCAACCCGTTCTTTTTCCTTCGGTTGAACTTTGTGGGACTGATTATACATGTGGCAGGACTCTGGAGCTCACTCTGCTTAGTGTCATAACCACATCCTAAAATGCTGGCTGATTGCCCTCCTTCACTTGTAACGTGCTCTCTAATTGACTCAAGGAGCTGTTGTCATCCTGTGGTCAAAGGCAGTCGGTCCTATGTCTTCTCTGAGTGTGGCAATGACCTTCACCTCTGGAAAACATCTTTTTAGTCACCCTGAGAGGAGGGTTTTTGATTCACTTTTAAATTAATTACCTTGGGGATAACAGTGAAAGTTTAAAAGAAGATGGTGACATACAGCACCCAGGCTCCTTTTATTTTCCTTAGCTAACATGTTCCTCATGAACCATGAGAATTCATGAAGCAATCATTGGAGTACTTGAGCAAACCCTTAAGGGATTGCAAGTTCCTGTTAACGTCTGTGGCTGTTCTCCTGCCCCACGCCAGCGAGAGACTGCTAGACAAACAGCATCCTCTTCTCTAGTAAGCCTAGACAGTCTTAGAATCCTTTCAATATGGTGCTCCAGTAAGGTCTACTAATTGACTGGCTTTGGTAAAAAGGGGAAACCTATTTACCACCCTTTTTCTCTTTTGGTCTAGTAAGTTTAGAAGCACTTAAAACTGGGATGAGAACAAAATCAGGGTCTGCTGTGTGGCTTTGGAAGGACACTGGGAGTGCTCTGAAAGAGTCAGCCTCTTTGTCTAAAGGCAGGAAGTCTTGAGTAGAAGAACCATCTGAATTTGTAAAAGAAGAGATTTGGCTCTGATAGCCTAGATAACAAAGTACTTGTGGGTGCCCAGAGGGTGCAGAAAGAGTTGGGGTTAGTAGCAAAAGCAGATGACCCAGCAGGTGGTGTTGGTCGCAATGAAGAAATACTGCCTTTCTTCAAGAATAGTAAGGGACACCATGGGTTGGGTTGTAGAACAACAGTCATGTTAATTTCAAATACTATGCCTGCATATCAATAAAGTCATATTTAACACGGGAAGTATAGGGATTCCACTCTTAATTTGCTATTATTGATCCAGGCTGCCTGTTATCTTGTGGATCCAGGATTGCTGCTGAGCAAGGCAGTACTTGAACATAGCTGAGCTCTACTGGAGTCAGACATGGGTTCAAATCTTCATTCTGCCATTTGGAAGGCATGTGTCTTGAGACAACATATATAAGCTCTCTAAACCTCAGTTTCCTCCTCTGTAAACTAGAGATAGTAATAGAACGTATCCGAAAGCATCGCTTGAGGATTGAACTAATGCATTTAGGGTGCTTAGCTTAGCACAAATAAGCACTCAACCCTGTATTAATATTAAAGTTTCTCCCTCTGTCTGTCTCACTCATAGACAGTGAGCTTAAAAGTGAAAGAGTTTGGGGTTGCCTGCCTGGCTCAGTTGGTGGAATGTTAGACTCTTGATCTCAAGGTCATAAGTTCAAGCCCCACACTGGGGAGGAAGTTTACTTTAAAAAAAAGAAAACTTAGAAGTGAGAGAGTTTGGGGCTGATTAGGAGAATAGATTTTCTTGATGTCTGGGATTTGAGTCAATATAAATGTGACATCTTTGCTGCTAGAGCCCTATTTGACCCACAAATTGTAGCTACACATTTCGAAGAATAAAATTTGGGCTCTAAGTTACAAAATCTATCAAAAAATCCTCTTGACTTGCAATGTCATCATTTTAGAATCATGCATTCTTAAAGTCATCTCAGATATCAAATACTGACAGGTTAAAAAGCCTCTTGCTTTAAATATTAAAAATTAAATACTGCTGAAGGTATAGATGTCTGCATTTTAGTTTTAGACACTAAGGTTATTTACAAAATAGGCATTAGGATAGGTAATACAATTAAGAAAAAAATTAAGAAGAATGCAAGGCAAAAGGATTTCTGATAGGTCTATGTGATTTAAGAGATATATGAAAATGGGAATATTTCATACACATTTTTGACAGAAGCCATTTCTTGATGCAAGGGTACAGAAAATGTAAACTTTGACTTAGTTCTCTGGAGAAGGGTTTTGATTTACATAACAATCCTTAATGTATATATGACTAACAATCAAGTGTCAAAATATGTGGGCAAAAACTAATAAAACTGTAAGGAGAAAGAGATGATCCACTGTCATTGTTGGAGACTTGAACACCCGTTTATCAGAAATGGACAGATAGAGCAGACAGAAAATCAGTAAGGACATAGTTGAACTCAACAGTACCATTAATCAACTGTATATAATTGACATTCATAGACTATCTCATCTAGCAACAGCAAAATATACATTCGTCTCATGCTCATATGGAACATTCACCAAGATAGACTACATTCTGGGCCATAACACATACCTTAGCAAGTTCAAAACGATAGAAATCAGGAGTGCCTGGGTGACAGAGTTGGTTGAGCATCTGACTCTTGGTTTCGGCTCAAGTCACGATCTCAGGGTTGTAAGATTAAGCCCCACGTAGGGCTCTGCACTCAATGGGGAGTCTGCTTGAGATTCTCTTTCTCTCTCTCCCTCTGCCCCTTCCCCCACTTGCATGTGTGCTCTCTCTCTCTCTAAAAATAAATAAACACATCTTTTAAAAACATAATAGAAATCCTACAGTGTCTGTGCTCAGACCACAAGGGAATTAAACTAGAAACCAATGAAAAGAAGATATCTGGAAAATCCCAGAGTACTTGGAGATTAAACAACACACTTCTAAATAACATGTGCGTCAAAGGAGAAATTTTGAGAGAAATTTAAAAACATTTTGAACTAAGTGAACTTATCAAAATTTGGAAGATACAGTGAAAACAGTGCATAGAGGGAAACTTATAGTATTGAATATATGTATTTGAAAATAAGAAAGTTCTAAGTTTCTACCACAGAAAACTAGAAACAGAGGAACAAATTAAGTCCAAAATAAGCAGAAGAAAAGAAATAATAAGGAACAGAGCAAAAATCAATGAAATTAAAAAGGAAATCAAAAGAAAGTCAGTGAAATGAAAAGCTGATTCTTTGAAAAGATCAATAAAATTGATAAGCCGCTAGAAAGGCTAACTAAGAAAAAAAAGACACAAATTACTAATATCAGAAATGAAAAAAGGGACATCATTACTGATCCCATGAACATTAAAAGAACAATAAAGGAATACTATGAAAAACTCTGTGTCCACAAAGTTGATAACCTAGATAAAATGGGCCAATTCCTTGAAAGACTCAATCTATCAAAACTCACACAAGAAGAAACCATTTGAATAGGCCTATATCTACTAAAGATATTGAATAAATAATTAATAACTTTTCAAAATAGAAATTATCAGGCCCAATGTGTTCACTGGTGAATTCTACCAAACATTTAAGGAAGAAATTACACAAATTTTCTACAGTCTCTTCCAGAAGATAGAAGTAGAGGGAATACTTCATAACTTAGCCTATGAGGCCAGCATTACCTTAATAACAAAACCAGACAAACATCACAGGAAAAGAAAATCACAGACCAATATCACTCATGAACATGGATGCAAAAATTCTCAACAAAAATTTGCAAGTCAAATTCAACAATGTATAAAAGGAATTATACACCAAGACCAAGATTTATCTCAAGTATGCAAGGCTGATTCAACATTTGAAAACCAATTAAGGTAATTTATCACATAAACAGGCTGAAGAAGAAAAATCACATGATCATATCAATAGAGGCAGAAAAAGCATTTGACAAAATCCAGGACCCCTTCATGATAAAACTCTCAGACAACTTTGAATAGACGGGAATTTCCCCAACTTGATAAAGAATATCTACAAAAAATATATAACTAACATCACACTTAATGATGAGTCACTTAGAAGCTTTCCTGCTAAGTTCATGAACAAGGCAAGTATGCCCCCTCTCACCACTGCTTTTCAAGATCTTACTGGAAATCCTAGCTAATGCAACAAGAAAAGGAAATAAAAGGTATACTAATTGGGGATAAAGAAGTAAAACTGTCTTTGTTACCAGATGGCAAGTTTGTCTGCATGGAAAATCTGAAAGAATCAACAAAAAATTCCTGGAACTAATAATTGGCCATAGAAGTTATTAGGATAAAAAGTTACTATACAAAAGTTGCAGGACACAAGGTTAATATATAAAAGTTGATCTCTTTCCTATACACTATAAATGAATAAGCAGAACTTGAAATTAAAAACACAATGCCATTTACATTAGCACCCAAAATAATGGAATGCTTAGGTATAAATCTAACAAAATCTGTAGTCAATGTGAGGAAAACTACAAACCTCTCATGAAAGAAATCAAAGACCTAAAGAAATAGATATTTCATGCCCATATATAGAAGGACTTCATACTGTCAAGATGCCAGTTCTTCCCAACTTGATCTATAGATTTAACACAATCTCAATCAAATTCCAGGCATGTTAATTTCATGGATATCAACAAATTGATTATAAAATTTATATGGAGAGGCAAAAGACCCAGGATAGCTAAAAGAGTACTGAAGAAGCATAAACCTGGAGGACTGACACTACCCAACTTCAAGACTTAGTATGGAAGTGTAGCAAGCAAGACAGTGTGTTATTGACTAATACACACACACACATACACACACACACACACACACACACACACACATCAATAGAACAGAATTGAAAGCCCAGAAATAGACCGACATGAATATAGTCAAGTGATCTTTGACAAAGGAACAAAGGCAGTCTTTTCCACACACGATGTTGCAACAACTGGATAGCCACATGCAAAAAACAAAACAAAACAAATTCAACAAATTAATTAGACCTAGATCTTAGTCCTTTCAAAAAAAAAATAAACTCAGAATGGGTTACAGATCTAAATGTAAAACACAAAACTATAAAACTTCTAGACCATAACACAGGGGAAAATCTAGATGACCTTGATGACTTCTTAGATAAAACATCAAAGGCACAGTCTATGAAAGAAATAACTGATAAGCTGGACTCCAATAAAATTAAAAACTTTGGGGGCACCTGGGTGGCTCAGTTGGTTAAGTGTCTGCGTTTGGCTTAGGTCATGATCCCAGGGTCCTGGGATTAAGCCCCACAGGGAGCCTGCTTTTCCCTCTCCCTCTGCCGCTCCCCCCCCCCAACTCCTACTTTTTTTTTTAATTGAAATACAGATTTTTATTAAATATTTTTATGGATGTTAAAGTCACATCACATAAAAGGAACTATTTAAAAGCAGTGTTTGGTACATTCCCAGGGTTGTGCCACCACCACCTCCATTTTTTCCAAAACATTTGCCTTCCCCTGCCGCCTGCAGAGGAAACCCCTCACTCATCAGCAGTTCCTCCCTATCTCCCCTCCCCCTGCTCCTGACAGCCACCGATCTGCTTTCCATCTCTGTGGGTTTGCTTGTTCCGCACGTTTCATATACACAGAATCCTAGGTACGGGGCCTTCTGTGCTTGGCTTCTCTCACAGAGTGTGAGGTCCTCAAGGGTCACTCACATCACAGCATGGGGTGGCGTTGAATGTTTTTCAAGGCTGAATAATATTCCATGGCATAGATAGACTACATTTTGTTTAGGGTGAATAAGATTTTAATGCAATATTTTAAGGATGGATGCAGGAAAAATCCATAATGAACAAAAAAACAATCAAAAACTTCAAATAAATGGGGCGCCTGGGTGACTGAGTCCTTAAGTGTCTGCCTTCAGCTCAGGTCATGATCCCAGGGTCCTGGCATTGAGCCCCGCGTCAGGCTCCCTGCTCAACGAGGAGTCTGCTTCTCCCTCTCCCCCACCCCCACTTGTGCGCTCTTTCTCTCTCTCAAATAAATAAAAACTTTTTTAAAAAATTTAAAATTTTTGCACTGGGAAAGAGGCTGTCAAGAAAATGAGAAGACCAGCCACAGACTGGGATAAAATATTCACAAAAGACATAACTAGTAAAGGACTGTTACCCAAAAAACACAAAGAACTCTAAAAGCTCAACAATAAGACAAACCACCCAACAAAAAAATGGGCAGAAGACCTGGACACCTCACCAAAGAAGATATATAGATGGCAAATAAACATGAGCACATGTTTAGCATCATATGCCATTAAGGAATTGCAAATTAAAACAACAATGAGATACCAGTACACATCTGTTGGAATGGCCTAAATTCCAAGCACTGACAACACTAAATGCTGACAAGGATATGGAGCAAAAAAACTCTCATTCATTATGGTAGGAATGCAAAACGGTGCCTCCACTTTGGAAGATGGTTTAGCAATTTCTTACAAAACTAAACATATTTTTACCATGCAGTCCAGCAATGGCACTCCTTGGTATTTACCCATGGAGCTGAAAACTTATGTCCACTCAAACACCTGCACACAGATGTTTACAGAAGCTTTATAATTGCCAAAACTTTGAAACAACCAAGATTTCCTTCAGTAGGTGAATGGATAAATAAACTATGATACACCCAGACAATGGAATATTCGACACTAAAAAAAATAAACTTATTGAGTCATGAAAAGATGTGGAGTAAACTTAGATGTATATTATTAAGTAAAAGAAGCCTTAGCAAAAGTGTGGAGACAGTAAAAGGATCAGTGGTTGCCAGGGGGTAGGGAGGATGAAAGGATGAATAGTGGAGCACAGAGGATTTCTTAAGGCAGTGACACCACTCTGTATGATACTATAAGTGTGGGTACCTGTTATCATATATTTGTTAGAACCCATCAAATGTGCAACACCAAGAGGGAACCCTAATGTAAATAATGACCTTTGGGAGATAATGATGGGTCAATATGGGCTCATCAATTGTAATATATATGCCACTGTGATAAGAGATGTTGATGGTGAGAGAGGCTAAGCATGTATGGGGTCATGGAGTATATGGGAACTCTGGACTTTGTGCTTAATTTTGCTATCACTCAAAACTGCTCTAAAAATAGTCTATTTTTTAAAACCGTATACCTAAAAATATAATTATTCTTCTCTCACACACATTCCATATCCTGTTTTCTCTCATTTTTCTTTCTGTCATTCACACTAGTTAGATATTGGACGTCTTAGCTTATCTTCCTAATTTTGTTTCCTTTTCTTTCAATTGCACTTGTTTTTTGTCTTTTTTTTCTGCTTTCTCGGAAATTTCTTCATTAAACTCCGAACTTCTTACTGATTTTTTTCTATCATATTTTTAAATTTCCATGATATTTTTCTTGTTCTCTGAGTTTTTCTTCCTCCTATCCTCTACCTCCCAGCCCCAGATTCTGTTCATTTCATGGTTGTAATATCTTTTCTTATGTATATGTCATGTACACAGTTTTGGTTTTGTGCTTTATCCTCTTTCCTAAAATGTCTTGGGTTCCATTAAATTGTAGCTTTTAATGTCTATGTGTTTTTCATATTGGAAGTCTTCCTCTTATGTCTGAAGATTGTATCTCTCCGTTCATACTCAAGAATAAGGCACTACAGATTTGATTGTGAACTAAGTACATGGCATCATTATAGGATGATTAGGGCCGACAGTTAGCTTTTCTGTTAGTTGACCCACAAATATGGTACCTGTGGCTTTATAAGCATCTGGGTTTGTTTAGTTTAGTTTCTCCGTAAGATTTTCCAATTTGTTGTCTTGCTTCTATCAGCCTAGCTGCCAGTGTTCTGGAGGGAGCTCATCTTTTCACTTACAGACTTTCACTCAAACCCCCATTTTTAGTCTCTTGTATCACCTCTGGTTTCTCTCCTGACTTCAGTCAGGCTGGTCAATCACAAATCTAGAAGGTTCTCAGTTCATTTTCTCCAGAGAATGAATTCTCTTTGTCTTTGGGTAGGAAGGGATAGTCTCTTGGCTATACTCTGTTTTTGTAAAATCCTTCTATGTGATCATTATTATTATCATTACTTAATTTTAAATGTCCAATGTTTGATTTATTTCAAGTCATAATCATGTTTTTTAGGCAGAGAGGTTATGGGGCCACACTTATTTTTGTGGTCTAGTGGAGTCAAATCATTCAATTTATTTGATCACAGAGTAAAGTAAAATGAAATAAGCTGGATATGCCCTGGATTATTTTGCAGGGGTGGGGGGGGGCGGATATTTTACCGTTTTGTTGGGGGGTGGAATAATTTTCATGTTTTGTTTGTTTTTGGATAAAGCTCAGGAGGTCATGGTTCCCAGCTGTTTTCCAGCAGCCACGGCATTTTGTATAGCTTAGAGCATCTTGTGGGAGTAAATATACTAAAATATGTCTGTAGGTGCTGGTTATTGTTAAATTATACAGCTGGAGCCCTAAGATATAAAGGTACATTATCTAATTTTCAAGCAAATACAGTTTTAATGAAAGTAATCATTCAGGGATTTTCTTCACCACATTTGCTTTTTATGTCTGGTCTACTTTTATGAAAGGAAATGGGAAAAATAATTTGAGAATCTAAAGTAAATCAAACTTTATGTACTGATATTCTTAAACTGGACTATCTGAACTTATAAATGGTGGAATTTACCAATCAATTGCATAGGAATAATCAGTTCTTAAACAATCTTTTAAAGCCTTCCAGATTGAGAGTAGAGATGTGTTCTAGTCCCAGCCCTGCACTAAAAAGCTCCAAGATCTTGGTATTACTACTATTAATAGCAACTTTTATTGAAGGCTTAAGATATGTTAGTTATTGTGCTACAGGCTCTACACGCATGAGCTCTTTTCATCTTCACTACACCCCATCAAAGGGTTTGACTAAATAACTCCTCATCCCTTTTCCCAGCTTAAATGATTCCAGGAGATATGTCTCTGAAGCCAGACCATAGTTCCACTCGGGGAGATGGGGAGGAGAATCAGAAAGTGAAGAAATCTTATCCTCACTGAAAGAGATGGGTAGACAAGCATTTTGGAGCCTGAGATGGAAAATCAGAGCCGTTTTCTATTCTAAACCAATATATAATCTACTATAACATATATTATAATCAGAGGTTTTAAACGGGTTTTTGTGGTGGCCCAAGCATCTGATACCCAAAAATAGCATTGCTTTCTTAGATCACGGCCTATTTAAATTGGGCAGGGAAAAGGTGGCTTATAATGACTTGTCCATCAATGTGGGGTCTTGTGTTTGACAACTTAGCCATCAACTCTATCAGTCAAGTGGCATAATGTCTCCCAACACAGTAATTCCACCACCACCTGATATTTATAAAGCATCCTAGGGTTTTAAATGCATCTCCTTGCCCATGATCTCATTTGTTATCTAGTCCTCAACACTGTATCATTATGTTACATGTCTGGAAGACAAGAATTTCTAGATATTACTTTTACTGTCTGAGTGCCGGACTATGTCACCATCCAGTGGATTTAGGGAGGGAAGATAAAATCCAGAGGCTTATTCTCAGTTCTGACTCAGCAGACTAAAAGCTTTCACTTCCTAATGATTCCTTTTCTCCTTCCCTCCTTCCTTCCTTCCTTCCTTCCTTCCTTCCTTCCTTCCTTCCTTCCTTCCTTCCTTCCTTCTTTCCTTCCTTCCTTCCTCCCTCCCTCCCTTTCCCTTTCTCTTTCTTAGCTTTTCTGTTTTTCTTTCTTGTTTCCTTTTTTTTAGAATTTTACTTAAACGAAAACAAAAACAGCTCACCTGATTCTCCCACCTTCCACCCCCTGCCTCTTGCAACCACCAATCTGTTCCCTCTATCTATGATCTTGGTTTTTCATTTTATTTGTTTTTTAGATTCTACATATAGGAGAGATCATAGGATATTTGCTTTTCTCTGTCTGACTTATTTCACTTATTTCACTTTGGATAATGCCCGCAAGATCCACCCATGTTGTCCCAAATGGCAAGATTTGATTCTTTTTTATGGCCGAGTAATATTTCATTGTAAATGCATACCACATCTTTTTTTTTTTTTTCATTCATCTATGGATGGGTAGTTTGGCTATTTCCATATCTTGGCTATTATAAATAATATTGCAATGAACACAAGGGTGCATATACCTTTTTGAATCAGTACTTTTGTTTTCTTTGGCTAAATACCCAGAAGTAGAATTGCTGGATCACATGGTAGTTCTATTTTTAATTTTTTGAGGAAACTCCATACTGCTTCCCATAATGGCTGCAATCCCACAAACAACGCACAAGGTTTCCCTTTTCTCCACATTTTTACCAACATTTGTTATTTCTTGTCTTTTTGTTGTGGTTGTCTTTTTGATAACAGCCATCCTAACAGGTGCATAGTGATATATCATTGTGGTTTTGATTTGCATTTCCTTGATGATTAATGGTGTTGAACATCTTTTCTTGTACATGCTGGCCATATGTGTACACCTTCTTTGAGAAAATGTCTATACAGATCTTCTGCCCCATGTTCATTTTTTGCTATTGAGTTGTACGAGTTCTTTAGTATTTTGGATATTAGTCCCTTATCAGATACATGATTTGTAATTATTTTCTTCCATTAAGTTCTTTTCATTTTGTTGATCGTTTCCTTTGCTATACAGAAACTTTAGTTTGATGTAGGTCTCACCCATTTATTTTTGCTTTTATTGCTTTTGCTTTTGATTTAAAAAATGTCTGATTAAAAAATCATCTCTCAGACCAATGTCAAGGAGCTTACTGCCTATGTTTTCTTGTAGGAGTTTCACGGTTTCAGGTCTTATGCCTGTCTTTAATCTATTTTGAGTTAATTTTTGTGTATGGGGTAAAATAGCTTCATTCTTTTGCATGTAGCTGTCCAATTTTCCCAACACCTTTTTTTGAAGATACTGTTCTTTTTCTCATTGTATGCTCTTGGCTCCTTTGTCATAAGTTAATTGACCATATATACATGGGTTTATTTCTAAGCTTTCTATTCTGTTCCATTGATCTGTGTTTTGGTTTTTATACCAATACTATACTGTTTTAATTACTATAGCTTTATAATATAGTTGGAAATCATTATGATGAAACCACCATGGAGCATGGTGCCTCCATCTTTGTTCTTTCTCAAGATTACTTTGGCTATTTGGGGTCTTTTGTGGTTTCAAACAGATTTTAGGATTGTTCAACTTCTGTGAAAAATACCATTAGAATCTTGATAGAGATTGCACTGAATCTGTATATTTCTTTGAGTAGTATGGACATTCTAACAATATTAATTATTTCAATCCATGAGCATGGACTATCTTTCCATTAATTTGTGTCTTCTTTAATTTCTTTCATTAATGTCTTGCAGTTTTCATTGTAAATGAAATTTACAATGGGATTGTTTTCTTTCTTTCTTTCTGATAATTTCCTATTAGTATAAACACAACAGATTTTTGTGTATTGATTTTGTATCCTACAACTTTACTGAATTCATTTCTTAGTTCTGACCAGTCTTTTGATGGAATTGTTAGAGTTTTCTATATACGATATCATGTCCTCTGCAAACTGACAGTTCTACATCTTCCTTTCCAATCTGGATTCCTCTTTTTTTCTTGCTTAATTGCACTGGCTAGGACATCCAATACCACGATGAGTAAAAGTGGTGAGGGTGAACCTCCTTGTCTTGTTCCTGATCTTGAAGGAAAAGCTTTTGCTTTTCACCATTGAGTATGAAGTTATCCATGGGCTTGTCATCTGTCGCCCTTCTTTGTTGAGGTAAGTTCACTCTATGTCTGCTCTGGTGTAAGTTTTTATCATTAATGATGTTGTATTTTGTCAAATGCTTTCTCTGCATCTTTTGAAATTATCATATATTTTTTAAATTTTTTTACTGAAGTATAATTAACATACAGTAATACATCAATTTCAGATATACAACATAATGATTCAACAATTTGATACATTACTTGGTGCTCAGTATCGTAAGTGTAGTCACCATCTATCACCAAACAATGTTATTAAAATCTTATTGAGTATATTCCCTATGCTGCACTTTTCATCTCCATAACTTATTTTGTAACTGGAAGTTTGTACCTATTAATTCTCTTTATGTATTTCAGCCATCCCCCACCCATCCCCCTTCTGGCAACCATCAGTTTGTCCTCTGTATTTAAGAGTCTGATTTTTTTTTTTTTTTGGTCTTTTTTTCTTTGTTCATTTGTTCTGTTTCTTAAATTCTCTATATGAGTGAAATCATATGGTATTTGCCCCTTTCTGTGTGACTTATTTCATTTAGCATTATACTTTCTAGGTCCATCCATGTTAAAAATGGTAAGATCTCATTCTTTATTATAGCTGAGTAATATGCCAGTGTGTGTGTGTGTGTGTGTGTGTGTGTGTGTGTGTGTGTGTATGTATCACTTGGGTTGCTGTTTGTCCTTCATTTTATTAAGGTGGTATAACACACTGACTGATTTGTCCTTGTATCTCTGGAGTAAAGCCCATTTGATCATGGTGAATGATCCTTTTAATGTATTGCTGAATTTGGTTTGCTAATATTGTGTTGAGGATTTTTGCCTCTATGTTGATCACTGATATTGGCCTGTAATTTTCTTTGTGTGTGTATGTGGCATCTTTGTCTGGTTTTGGTGCCAGGGTAATGCTGGCCTTGTAAAATGTGTTTGGAAGAGTACCCATTCTTTTCTATTTTTTTGGAAGAATTCGAGGAGGATTGGTCTTAATTATTCTGTGAATGTTTGGTAGAATTCACCAGTTAAGCCATCTTAACTTTTGTTTATTGGGAGTATTTGACAACTGATTCATTCTCCTGGCTAGTAATTGATCTGTTTAGATTTTCTATTTCATAATGATTCAGACTTGGTAGGTTGCATGTTTCTAGGAATTTACCTATTCCTTCTAGGTTGTGCAATTTGTTTGCATGTAATTAATTGTTCATAGTAGTCTCATCATTTTTTGTGCTTCTGTGGTATTGGTTGTAACATCTCCTCTTTCATTTATCATTTTATTTATTTGAGTCCTATCTTTTTTCTTAGTTATTCCAGCTGAAGATTTGCCAATTTTGTTTATCTTTCCAAAGAACAATCTCTCGCTTTCACTGATATTTTCTGTTGTCTTTTTAGTCTGCTTCATGTATTTCTTCTCTAATTTTTATTATTTCCTACCTTCTACTAACTTTGGGCTTCATTTGTTCTTTTTCTAACTCCTTAAGATGTAAAGTTAGGTGTTTATTTGAGACTGTTCTTGTTTCTTGAGGTAAACATTTATCACTATGGACTTCCCTCTGAGAGGTCCTTTTGCTGCATTCCATAAATTTTGGTATGTTACATTTCCACTTTTGTTTGTCTCAATGTACTTTTTTAATTTTCCAATTTTCCTTAAGTAATTTATTTCTAGTTTCATATCATTATGGTTGGAAAAGATGCTTGATATAATTTCAACCCTCTTTAAATGTATTAAGACTTGTTTTTTGCCTTAACATATGATCTATCTTGGAAAATGTTCCAGGTATAGTTGAAAAGACTGTGTGTTGTGTTGCTTTTGGATGGAATGTTCTATAAATATCTAAGTCCATTTGGTCTAACATGCCATTTAAGGTCAATATTTTCTCACTAATTTTTCTGTCTAGATAATCTATCCATTGATATAAGTTAGGTATTGAAGTCCCCTATTATTACTGTATTGCTATTTATTTCTCCCTTTAAGTGTTAATATTTGCTTTATATATTTAGGTGCTCCTATGTTGAGTGCATAAATATTAACAAATGTTATATCTTCCTGTTGGATGGATCCCTTTATCACTATGTAATCTATTCTTTGTCTCTTATTTTACTTTTTGTTTTAAAGTCTATTTTGTCTGGTATAAATATAGCTACTCCAGCTTTCTTTTGGTTTCTATTTGCATGAAATATCTTTTCCCATTTCTTTACTTTTAGTCTGTGTGTCCTTACATCTAAAGTGTGTCTCTTACAGGCAGCATATATATGGGTATTGTGTTTTTATCTATTCAGCCACTCTATATCTTTTGATTGGAGAATTTAGTCCTTTTATACTTAAAATTATCATTAATAGGTATGTGCCTATTGTCATTTGGTTAATTGTTTTCTAGATGTTTTTGCAATTCTTCTCTGATTCTTTCTTTTCTTGCTCTTTTCCTTTATGGTCGGATGATTTTCATTAGTGGTATGCTTATATTCTGTTCTCTTTATCTTTTGTATATTTACTATAGGTTTTTGCTTTGTGGTTACCATGAGCCTTCCACATAACAATTTATATCTATAACAGTCTAGCTTAAGTTGAAAATAACTTAAGCTTGATCCCATTCTAAAGCTCAGCATTTTTACTCTCCCTTCATGTTTTATGTTTTTGATGTCACATTTCACATCTTTTTAGCCTGTGTATCCCTTAATTAATAATTCAAGTGAGTTATTTTTACTACTTTTGTCTTTTAACCTTCATACTAGCTTTATAAGTAACTAACCCACTACCTTTACTACTACCCTTACTTTTCCAGTGAAATTTATCCTTTTATATATATTCTTGTTACTAATTAGTGCCCTTTCTTTTCTGCTTAAAGATGTCCCTTTAATATTTCTTGTAAGTATGGCTTAGTGGTGATCAACTTCTTTAACTTTTGCTTGTCTGGAAAACTTTTTATCTCTCCTTCAATTTTGAATAATTGCTTTACTAGGTAGAATATTCTTGGTTGAGTTTTTTCTTTCAGCACTTTGAATATATTGTGCTACTATCTTCTGGACTGCAAAGTATGTGCTGAAAAATCTGCTGATAGTTTTATGGGGGTTCCTGTTGTACGTAACAAAATAAGTCGTTTTTCTCTTGCTGCTTTTAATATTTTTGTCTTTAACTTTTGACATTTTAATGTGTCTTGGTGTGGGTATTTTTGGGTTCATCTTATTTGGTAGTTTCTAGGCTTCCTGGATCTGGAGGTCTGCTTCCTTCCCTAAGTTAGGAAAGTTTTCAGCCATTATTTCTTCAAACTAGAATTCTACCCCTTTCTCTCTCTTCTCCATCTGGGAGCTCCAGACTGCAAATGTTAATCCATTTGATGTTGTCCCATAATTCCTTTATACTATCTTCACTTTTTTAAATTCTTTTTTTTCTTTTTGTTGCTCTAATTGGGTGATTTCTACTGCCTTGTCTTCAAGTTGACTACTTTTTTTTTCTGCTTCATCAAGTCTGCTGTTGAAGCCCGTAGTGTATTTTTCAGTTTTGTTATTATATTCTTCAGCTCTGTGACTTTTAATTGGTACTTTCTTATGTTTTCCACCTCTTTGTTGAAGTTCTCACTGCGTTCATACATTCTCCTCCCCAGTTCAGTATCTTTATGACCATTACTTGAACTCTTTATCAGGTACTTTACTTATCTCCATTCATTAAGTTTTTTTTTTTTCTGAGATTTTATCTTGTTTTTTTCATTTGGAACATATTTCTCTGTTTCTTTATTTTGCTTGATTCTCTGTGTGTCAAGACACAGGAGCACAAACCATAAAATAAAAGACAGGTAATATGACTGCATTAAAACAGAAAAGATCTAAACAAAAAAGATAGTATGAACAGTAAAAAATAATAAATAAACACCAACTGGGAGAAGATATTTACAAAGCATAAAGTTGGCATTTGATTTGTATCCTAAATAAAGTACTTTTATAAATCAAAGAAAAAGAAAAGATAAAAAACCAAGTTTAAAAATGAACAAAGGGAATGAGCAGGCAATTTTAAAAGATCATGAACTATATGAACTAGCCATCAGGAAAATGCAAATTAAAACCTGACATCTTACAGAACAGAAAAAGTTTAAAAGTCTGACAATTCCAAGTCTGACATTTCCAATTTTCATTGGCAATGATGTGGAAAGATGAATCTTATACTCTGTTGAGAAGGAGCATAAATTGGTAAAACCACTTCGGAAAGTATACCATAAACACCAAAGTTTACACTTCTAAATATAAGCTCCTTAAAGCAGGGATTTTCAAACAGTAGGTCTCAATCCATGTGAGTTCAAGTTAGTAAATCATAGCCAACTTTTTTTTTAATGAAATAAGGCAAAATAAAAAGAATAGTATATGTCATAGTGTGTTGCAAATAGTAAAAGTTTAGCTTTGTGAAACTTTTGTTTCAGTTATAAATATTCAGGTGGTTGTATACTTATACATGTATGGGGCACAGTATACAAAATTTATTTCTTACTAGATGTCGTGGCCAAAAATGTTTGAAAGCCATCATAGTTTAGAACAGCAGTTCTTGAAGCATGGTCCAGAAATTCCTGAGGGTCCCTAAGACTCTTTCAGTAGAGCCACAAAGTCAAAATTACTTTTATAATAATACTACAATGTAATTTGCCCTTTTGACTCTCACAAGTTTACAGTGGGATTTTCTGGAGGCTACATGACCTATAATATCAGAATAAATGCAGAAGTAGATATGAAAATCCAGCTACCTTCCATTAAAGAGGTTTATAAAAATCTAAAGTAATGCCACTCTTCACACTAATTTTTTTTTACTTTTGTAAAATGTAGTTATTCCACAGTACACTTTATACTGTTTTATAGTTATTAAAATAACTGTTATTTATGTTAACATATAATGTATTTATTACATTATTTTAAGTGGACTAATAAATACATTTAAATTTATCAGGTTTAATTTACAACATAATAAATACTAATAGACATAACTCACTTAAAGAAAGATCTTTGGGGTCCTTAATAACTTTTAGGAGTGTAAAGGCCCTGAAACCAAAAAGCGTAGGAAATGCTAGCTTAGAGAAAGTCTCCCACATGTCCCCCAGGTGACAATTATGGGAATGCTCATTGGCACACTGTAATAGCAAAATAAAGAAAAAAGAAAGGAAAGGTGGAAAAAAGAAAGAGATGAAAAGAAGGGGGGGAAAAAAGAAAAGGAAAAAGGAGATAAAAAACAATTTAAATATCCATTTACAGGGAAATGGATAATTTAATTACTTTTGATGTATTCATACAATGGAAGACCATACAAAATTAAAAATGAACTAGAGCTACATATTACTCATACAAATATGTTAAAAGAAGAAAGCAGGTTTTAGACATATACACGGATAACACCATTTACATAAAGTTTGAACACACTCAAAATAGTACTATATGTATATAAAAATGGAAATTACAAGTAAGTATAAAGTCATGCAGGAGAAGATAAACACTATATTCAAGATGGTGATTCCTGGAGTGGTGGTGATATCAGGGGAGTAGCTGAAAGTGATATGAGATTGGGAAGAGCTTCAGTGAGAGGCTTCAAACATCTTTGTAAACTTTTGTTTCTTAAGCTGAATAGTATGTCCTGGATGCTTATTATTTCATTCTCTATACATTTAGATTTCTTAAATATTTCAAAAAGGATTGAATTTGTATTGGCTTTGTGCTAAATGACTACACTCCCCCTAATCTGCTGGGGTTGTAATAACTATTTAGCTTTATACTATGTCACCAATGAAAACGGAAGAACTATAGGACCAGTGGCAAAAAGAAAAGGAAATCTGTGTGTCTACCTATGTGCCGTCACTGCACTAGGTAGGTTTTTTTTCTTTTTTAATCTTCACCAGAATCATAAAGTACTCTACTGATTTTAGCAATGGTAGAAAGAGGGGTACCTGGGGGGCTCAGTCAGTTAAGTGTCTGACTCTTAGTTTCAGCTCAAGTCATGATCTCAGGGTCACAGGCTCGGGCTCTGAGCTCAGCAGGAACTCTGCTGGCAATTCTCTCTGTCTCTCTCTGCCCCTCCCTCTGTCTCTCTCACTCTCTAAAAATAAATAAATAAATAAATCTTTTTAAAAGAGAATCTTAAAAGAAAAAAAAAAAGAATGGTAGGAAGACTTTCAAGCTGAGTCAACCCCTCAAAGTCAGCAGCAATCATAACGATGCAACTGAAATGTTTAGGTTGTACAGCATATTAATGGTAGGTCTTCGTGAAATTGATTTTTTTTATGAGAACTGTAACTTATTTTTCAAAATTTATGGGACTGATTTCAAGTATTTTGACACTTCGGAAAAATGCATTTTTTTTTCTTTCTGATAAGTTGGGACAACTTGCCCCTCTCCATCTCTATGATATAATTATAGGAGCAATGCTGAGGCATGTATTATACCACTATAAACCAAAGGTCACATCCAGAATGGGGGATAAAGATTTAATCCCCAAAACTGGTTAACTGTCAAAACTGGAGATGTGACATTTTTCCCCAAGCTTAAATCTTTTAAAAATGAGGAGCATAGAGGCGCCTGGGTGGCGCAGTCGTTAAGCGTCTGCCTTCAGCTCAGGGCGTGATCCCAGGGTTCTAGGATCGAGCTCCACATTGGGCTCCTCCGCTGGGAGCCTGCTTCTTCCTCTCCCACTCCCCCTGCTTGTGTTCCCTCCCTCGCTGGCTGTCTATCTCTGTCAAATAAATAAGTAAAAAATCTTTAAAAAAAAAAAAAAGCAAATGATAGTCATATGTATTCATATTTCCTATGCTAAACAAAAAGACACACACTAAAATCATGAGATATTTTGTTTTGTCTATCAAATTAGCAAAGACTTTTTTACAGGAAATATTCCATGCAACAAGAATGGGAAAATACACATAGTATAAATTAATACATTGTTTAAAAGGTACAGAAATATATGCTATATATACACTGCCTACAGTATATATATACAATATATACATGTATACGTACACATACACAATTATACATCATCTATATACACTGTATTATATAACATATGCAGCATTTCCCAGAGTTTCTTTGCAAAGCTATGGGTAGGCACACAGGTCCACTGCCAGGTGGAACACGAGCACTGTACAGTGTTGATAAGCATTTGCTGATAAGATATTTTCCTAGTCTAATGCGATTGGGAAATGCTGGGTTAAACAAACTTAAACAGATTTTCCTTAATAAGCTAATGTGCATAATGAACCTCCAAAAGATGATCTTTTGCATGCAGCAGTCCCCAAACTTATTTAGTTATGATACCCTCCTTTCAAGGAAATTCCCTTGTCACTAATTTCTCTAGAACACAGTCTAGGAAATGATGCACCACCACCTCCCCCCCCCCCCCCCCCCGCCCCGGCCGTCCTCCTGTGCTCCACATCTCAATAATCTCATCCCTGGAGTCATAAAGGGACTTGGCACAGGGTGTAACAATTCATACAACTGACAGGGTTCTCGTCATATATTGATGCTGCCTTGTTATTACAAATAATTAAAAGCATTTAGGATTTTGTTGATATTCTTTGAAATAAGACATTAGACTTGCCTGTCTCAGTAGATTAGTCGTTAGCACTGCTGCTCAAGGGACTAGAGCAGGACAGCAGAGGAGAGGGGGACGGGGAGGGGGGCAGGGAGGGCCGTCAGCTGTTGCATGTGGCGCTGCACCTATGCGCCTACCCAGAGCTTTTTGAAGAAATGTGGTCCCATCCAGAAGATTTCTGGTCACTTGAATACTGAATATTGAAGGCAAATCCATTGCTCCTTAGCTTTGGCAAAAATGTCCAAGCAATACCAGTTCATCTTTCGTTTGCACTCTTACAGAATGCTAATTTCAACTCTTCTGGAATTCAAGCAATCTTGGAAAGAGTAGAAGGAATTTTTTTCTTCCTCTTCTCTGCACCCTCCAGCCAACCTTTATTTTTTTTTTCCCCAGCAGAGGAATCCTCAACCCCTTCTATCTTTGACACCCTCTACCCAGCCAACCCAGATGACCTGAACTTTCCATTTGATGAAACTATTATGTCCAAAACCTTCACCATGGCCACCCACTCTTTGCCTTCCTCTTCTTTTCTAGACGACTTAATTTCTTGTCTTCCTTCCTTCTCTCCACCTAGATCTCAAAGTAAAAGCCCATTCTTGGCTTATGGTTTGTACCCTCTTTTATCATTTTCAGGGTGAAATTCCCACCAGTCTTCCCTGACCTCCTGTCTCAGTATAGAGAAGTAGCAGACCTGGGCTCAGACTCAGCTCAGCTGTGGTATGGACTTGGGCTTTGGTTCCCTCATCTGTACAACAGATATTTCTCTGATACTTTCCAGGGTCTGGGGAGAAATAAATGTAGGCAGAGTGCCTGATACTTAATTGGTGCTAATGAAATGGAACCTATTACTATTGTTGTTACTTTAATGATTATCACTTCAATCTGCCGGTGACCCCTTATCCTGGACTTCCCCTCATTGTGCTCGGGATCACCGGCCTCTCTCTTCTCTGTGACAGGGCCTCGGGGCACTGATCCATACCGGAATTGCTGTTTCTTTTGGCCAGAGGCATTTGGTTGCTAAAGAGAGCTTCTCTTCTTCCCATCCGCTCAGCTTGACCCCTGGGTCATATTATTTTGCCGAAAGGCAGTTACAACTAAACCAGAGTGGGAGACTTACACCTAATCCAGCTACTACCTTTCCTGACCAAAGTGAACACGTGGAGACTTTTGCCACAACCGGGAGGACTTCACGTGCTTTACCAGTTAGTTCAAGGCGAGGCCCCACTCCAGATATCTCCCCAGGAAGAGACTTCCTTCTCCCGCGTTTTAACCGCAGCCCCGGCTCCGGACCAGCCCTCCATAGACAGAATGTGGAGAACTGGCTGGCTGTTGGGCCCCGAATTCGCGAGGCCGAGGAACTCTCCCTTCCTACCCTGCTGCCCTGCTGCAATCCTCTCGGGAGAGCTCAGCGCCCCCGGGGAGGACCCTGCACAGCTGCGCCGGCAGTCGGATAAACAGCAACCTCCCTTGCCAGCACTGCGAGAAAAACCAGGCCCCTGGGGCTCCGGGCCAGAGGAATTTAGAAAGCCTTCTCTCCGTTGGGTCAGCCATTTCCCTGAGCCCTAAGGACCGCTCCCACCCGCTGTCCTCTGCCCTCTCCAGAGGGGTCACAGCGCCTCAACAAGCCAGCCCTCTCTGACTCAGCCCCGCCGCGCTCCCTAACCTGCCTCGGACCGCTACTGCTGGGCTTTTACTTGCTCTTCCCTGTGCCTGGAAAAAGCCAGCACAGTCCCTCCCGTCTGACCTACTACCTTGGAAGGCACAGATGGAGAGAGATTTTTTCGCTGAGCAACTCTCTTGACACCAGCCACGTTTAGGGAGAGAGGAGGAGGGACCCCCCAGTTTTGAGGTCTTTCCCGTTTCTCCGTGGTTGAGCTCTCATCATGGGGACTCAATGAACAAAGGGGCTAGTAGTAGGGCTGGCAAGTCTCAGGCGGCCTGGGCTAGATATTCCTGTTTTTTTCTAGAAAGCCTGTTCCGCTCACTGCCTGACAGAGGTAGCTCTAACCTTCCGTGTGAGCTTAACTGCACAGGCCAGGACTGATTGGATCGCGGGTTAACAGCTGACCCCAAAAGGAGCCAACCGATTGGCTGGACACTGGCCTGTGACTCGTGGGGCCGACTCAAACAAATGAAGGGGGCCAGTCCGATTCCTCTCTCACGGGGCGTGTGGAAACACATAAGCCTGTTGCAATCAATGGTGGCTGGGAAGCCACAGGAGCCACGTGCAAGATGAATAAGCAGAGGAATGTGGCCAAGACAGAGGAAGAGGGAGCAGAAGTATGGACAGAAGCACAGACCGTAGGGACTGAGGAACAGAGAGCTACTACCCGCCCCCGCCCCGCCCTTGTGTGTCCCAGCCCCCAGCAACACCTGTGAGCCTGACTCGACCTTTCATCTTTGTCCTGGGAGATTCTTCTATAAACTCTCATTCACACCCTTTCTGCCTGGAACCAGCTCCGACAGGCTTTGCTTCTTTGCAACCAAAAGAACCTTGACTGAGACCGTTTCCTCGTTTCCTCCAAATAGATGCCGACGACGTTTAAAATGATTCCTCCAGACATGCTGCATTACAGTTTGAGCCTCCTGTTAGTTTGTCTGTAACAGTCAAAAACATAGCCATCGCTTCCCCAACGCTTTCTTTTGTGCCGGGACAATGTGTGTGAACCTCTTAGCAATAAGAGGTTCACACACATTGTCCCACTTCTTCCCATTTCAGCCCTATGATGTAATATTATTACCCCTCTTGTACATGTAAGAAAACCGACACCTTGAGCGGTGAAGTAAATTGCCCAAGGTCATGCATGTTCCAAGGGGCCGACCCAGCATGTAAGTCTAGTGGGGATGATTCCAAGTCTGTATTATCCATCCCCAGGATTTGTCTCCCCTATCAACTGAGAGGCAGGGTGAATTCACCTCACTGCTGCCTGCAGGCGTGTCCTTACAAGCCTCCGGAGGCTCTCCTGAGAATGACCAGTATATCAGAGCTACAAACCATGGGGATGCCCAAAGTGGGACTGAGAATTAGGAAGCAACCACAGATACTGCTCACAACTCGTCATGTCCCACGGGTGGGTCCCAAAGGACATCAGACATGTACAAACCTTCTCCCCGCCCCGCCGCCCCCATCACTCCAGGCTTTTGAAAGAAAATGGGGGGCACCCAGGAGGCTTAGTCAGTCAAGTGCTGGACTCTTGATTTCCGCTCAGGTCATGATCTCAGGGCGTTGAGATAGAGCCCACATCTGGCTCCCTGCTCAGTGTGGAGGCTGCTTGAGATTCTTTCCCCCTGCCCATCCCCTGATACTCCTCCCCCCCCACCGCCCACCCCGCTCACACTCAATAAATAAATAAATAAATAAATAAATAAATAAATAAATAAATAACTCTTTTTAAAAAAAAAAGAAAGGCAATGTGGAATTAAAAGCACGTTCATAAAGGCAGCTACTCCTGCAAAGTTACCTAAGCAGTGATGACCTTTTGAGGAACAATTTCAAATATACTGAAAATAGATCCATTTGATTGTTTTAAAAAAGCCTCCCTCGACTTACTCCTTGTTATCGCTAAACACTTTAAAATCAACGTTTTCTAAAATAACTTCCTGGGGATGATTTTCATTGTTAGGCTCCTTTCGTTGGTATACAACCCATGAAACTTGTCCATTTGTGCAGGAAAAAACAAAAATAAGTGCGGCTTGATGCTTTCGTGAAGTATAGATGGCAGCATAATATTCACTACGAGGCTCAAGCCCCAGTTCTGATCAACCCCTATCGATTACCCTTCCAGACTATCTTCTAGGATAATAGAAATTATACTAGATGAAAACGTTTTATTCCAAAACACATTTACCTTTTCAGGGCAGAGAAGTGAACGCTCCTATGGGAAGGAAGGCAATGATAAAGGCAGATAGTCATTAAATGTGCCCTCGAAGTTGCTGGGGGTTTTTAAAACTCGATCTGTAATTATAGGGCTACTAAAGATGTGAAGGATCTAGTTAAGGTTTCGTCAGCACTTTTATTGTAATACTTAGGGAGATTAGTCATTTTAGTGTTCCCTTCCTATGCCAAAAATGGAAGACAGCTGTTTGGGCTCCAAAAACTGTTTTTTAAAGGATAGTTCTGTTTATCATGTGTATTTTGCCACCCAGGGAAACATATCTTAAAGCTTTTGCATTTCAGCCCATCCTGTCAAAATGAGGTAAGTAGGAACGATGACTTTGGCTGTTATTCCCAGATAACGACAGGAAGCTTTCAGCACGCAGACAAGCCACAGAGGGATAGTAGGGAGTATGTGGTACACATGTATCCCAAATCCCATCTCCTGCAAAGAGGTATTCCTGATGGCACCAGTCAGTCCCGAAGTTCATTCCCTGAGCTGGAGAGCCCTGCGGAAGGATTGAGAGGCGGCTGTGTGCGGGCTTGGTGACCTCTGTGAAGACCAGCCTGTCACCCAAGGACAGAAAGCCAGGTTCTTCTGTAAGACTGTGCCTCTCAGTGAATCCGATCTAAATCCAGGAGTTGGGACTGGTCTGGACGTATTCATCTTCCCAAGTATAAACCTCGAGAATTTGTTTCCACTAGTACATTAAATATTTGCAATCTCACACACCAAGTTTGAAACTTAATTAAATTTTAAACAAAGCTCATGTTTATCATTTGTTCTTAATTCCAACTTGTCAAGTTTCTCCAAGAGAGGTAATATTTCTTTATCTCTCTTCTGTGAACGTGTGGAAGACTGCCATATACTTTATTCCAGAGGCATCCAGTTATTTTGTTCCTCAATTCAATCGGTAACTTAATGGGAAATCCAATGTGTGGCTTTACAGAAGGGGTTAAAAAAATCCATAAAATGATACTGACTCTTTTTTTTTTCCTTTTTAGCATATATTACTTTGGGATTTTGTTGTTGTCCTAAGGCCCTGACTTTTTTTTTTTTTCTAGGCCCTGACTTTTAATAAGGTTATACTCTATAGTTAGTGAGGTAAGACCTAAAGATATAAAACAACTAAATGATGAACACACATCAGCATACTAAAGGACCTGCTGGCACAGACAGGGGTGTGCAGCTCAGGTCCCTCCTTCCAGAAAGGACTCACTGCCCAGCTGCAAGGACTGTGGCGAGCTGGTAGCCTCCAGGGTAGCTCCCTCAGCTTTCAAGCCAAGGTCATGCTCCCCTCTGGAGGCCTCCAGACAACTGAGCAGCCCAGTAGTACAGGGCCTGGCCATTTTCACCCAATGTGTAGCCCTCCAGCAGGCCATCTTTGCTCCCGGATGCTCCATGGGCCTGGCAGACACTTCGTCAGGTATGGCTCCCTGTGTCTGTTCCACCTCCCCTACTTTCCCTTTCACAGAGACCACTCCTCAATAAACTTTCACAATGCTAAATATGTCTCAGAGACATAACCTAACCTGCAACAATGTCGAAATGTTAACAGAAATTAAGAAGGGGTTGGGACCAGGACTGTGTTGGGGGGGGTGTTAGAAGGGATATTAAAGTTCCCCAAGGGAATTGTGATGATTCATGAACTTTGGGTTCCACTGCCTGAAAGATAACTGCGCTTGGAAAGCCAGGGAAGATCGGGAACCAGTGAAAGAGAGATCTGGGTGACCAATTCAGTGTAGGTCAAGGCAGAAGGGCACCCAGGAGTCGGCCCTTCCCCGCCCCTCTACTGAGAAGATCCTTGCAGAGATGCAGTGGGGGAACGTGCCTGTCTTGCATTCAGAACAATTCAACTTGAGTCCTAGCTCAGTGTTTGATGACCTGTGTGACAATGTGTGAAGGGTGGACCCCTTCACTTCCCTGGACCTCCCTTGTTCACTGCGGATGATGCTGATTCTCCCGGCCAAACCTCCAGAGCAGTTACGCAGGATCAAGAGAGACAGGGAAAGCATTCTGTTGGCTGAACGGCCCTAGGAAAACGTAAGGTATTATTACCATGTCACTTCTGAAAGGTTAGGAGGAAGCATGTATACTGGTGGCCCCAGGGCACCCGCACAGCCTCCTCCAGACACAGAGGGATGCCGAACTCATCCACCCTGGTGGGGCTGGCTCCCCGGCTTCCCAGCACCACCCAAGTCTCAGCGTATATTTGGCATATCTGAACTGAACTTATGCTGAAGATATATTTAGCACATCCCTACCTTTTCAAATGTATATCAGCTAATCATTTTATTGTTTTCTTCCTGGTATATTTATAATTTAATCTGGTGATCCTGGCACAAAAATATACTCAATAAATATTTGTTGACTTGAATCGAACTGATGCTTTCACCATTTTTCCTCTTGGTCTCTAAACGCTTTGTGACAGCTTTCACAAACTGATTTTTCATGATACTATACCATCCTGTTCTTTATATGAGTGAATGATTTAGCCCCTAGCTGTTAAATAACATGTTAGCTACTCCCTTCACTAGGAGATAATGATGAATTCAATGTCAATGTGAAAATAAATGTTCACGGACTTTAGCTTATCTTTCGTGAATTTTATCCTGAAAAAGTTGCTTAAGATTCAAAGGTATTTCTTATGATGCATAGCCTTAAAAATACTTGTCTTCTAGACTTGGTGAATATTGCTATTTACTCTGGTTTGGCTTGGTTTTGCTTTTTCCTACTCAGAATCCCTTCCCCCAATTTCTTCTGATAATAACACTCCCACTTTGTTAGGGGAACCAGTCTCCCTACCTCCATTTAGCTTTGGCGGAACTGCCAATCCCAGTAACTATGGCCCCAGCCTCAGAGTGAGGCCACAGCCCAGATGGGCTACATCATGGTATTCATCCCCTTGGCCTGGGAGACTGACCCAGGAATATAGACACACCCCAACCTGGGCAAATTGAAGTAACTTATAGATGGATGCTAGAAGAGTGGAGATATCTTCTTCCTCTCTAGGGTCAAGGCCTGAGTTGGTGTAAACATAAGAGCTGTCTATTTGCAAACTCTTCCTTTTCCTCACCAAAGGGAGTTAATGCGATCAAATTAGACAAAAGAAGCAAAGCTGAGGGAGGGAGAAAGGAGAAGAGAGGTAAAAGAGAGAGAAGGAGAGGGAAAGAAGAAGAGGAAGAAGGAGGAGGAACAGAGAAGAAACGATTAAAGAGGGAAAGAGAAGAGGTTATATAGAAAGAGAGGGAGAGAAGCAGAGGGAGGGTTGAGAGAAGACAGAAGACAAAGAAAGTAACAGAGAGGAGAAAGGGGAGAAAAGAGGACAGGGGGTTGGAGAGAAATGGGTGGAAGAGGAGAGAGAGGGGAAAGAGAGGTAGAGATTTGTAAGGACAACAGTATAAATACACTATAGACAAAGTGAAATGTCTCTGCATTCTCATGTTGGCTTACTTGCTAAACTGCCAAAGAATTTTTGAGAAAGTACATTTTGTGATTGAGAAAATAAGACACTTTTCTAGACTAGAGAGTACAAATAATCATAGAGTAACTTTAGGATCATGACCTTGAAAACTTTTGAAACACTTTGTCAGACAATGCAACATTACTATTTTCCACCTTATACAATTAGGTAATTAAGATTCCTTAGTCAGAAATTACATCTGTATTCCCTTCAGTGCCTTGGATATAACACTCAATAAATGTCTGTTAAATTAATGTGGGATGGATGGACAGAATGAACACACCGAAATTTAGAGGTTCTCAAATTGCATCCTCAAGTCTAAAGCTAAGACCCCATAGTAAAGTGAGAAGTAACATTGTCTGTGGCTTTCTCAGCCTCCTCTTTATGGATACTTTTATCCCTTTTTGGCACCTGCCCCACCTCCCAGTGCTTTTCCCACTTCCCATATAATAAAACCTGCCTTCAAAGGACAGTCCAACACTTCCCTATAAGAGTTATAAACGGCCAGTAGAACTTAATAGTCTGTTCTTCACGGGCCCTTCTAAGGGCATTTTAAAAGGAGACAAAGAAAGAAAAGCTTTAAAATTCACAAAAATAAATGTTTAGTTCTGGAATTTCTGGCCTACGTGAGCCGGTGCTAGAAGCATTTGGGATGATGGCACAGCAAGGCAGGGGTCTCCTGCGACTCCAGGGGTCACATGAGTGGTCTGGGTAACAGAGACACAGGGTCAGGGTTCAGACTCAGAATTCCTGAAATCCTGACCACTGGGCCTCAGAAAGAAACCCATCTGTTTGAGACTGATTTCATTTATGTTTTACATTTTTTCTTGTAGGAAAATACGTAATCATATTGGCCATGTTGTGCCCACTGAAATCAGAATATTTTCCAAGGCTTTCCATGTCCACCCTGAAAAGAACACATTTATTACTATTCCACAGCTCCAGAGTGTTTCTCAGAATCTACAAACAAAATATTTCCTATTAATAAATGAACACATACAGAGAGAAATGAAAAGGAGGGGGGGCAACTAAAAATGCTCATTAATGATCAATTTAAACCTTACTATAGAATGCTTTTGCTCTGTTTCTGCCTCGATTTACTAATGAAGAGAAGCATGGTTTTCTCGAAGAATTATCAGATACTTTCTGCATCAAAACCAATGTTCATCTTGCTTATCAACTCTGATGAACTATGAATGGCTGAGTAGAGTACTGCATTGACAAGGTTGGCAAAACCATGTCCAGTACAGTTGGAAAAAAGTACCATGACTGATTATCACCCACCATGGATGCAAAAAGAAAAAATGGTAGATCACATGCCTTCAATTGTATTTGCCACTGGACATTCATTCACTCTTCTCCAAGTAACTGAAACCAGATTTCCCCTGGATAAACAACCCATCCTTCCAAGCTAGCCCATATACTTCATGTAAGATCAGGTCTAAGCTAATCGGTATTTCCTATTCTCTGGATCATAATTATAGGCTTATGAGTGGTTAAATGAGAGGCAACGAGACTTCAGCAGGGGATACCACAACAGTGACTTTTTTCCTGCAGGATTTCAGCTTGGAAAGTTTTTCTATTTCCTAGTAACTATCTTGCAATCATGCACGAAGGAAGGATGGAATCAACATGAGCAACTCCTTGGCCTTATCTTGGGCCCTATTTTAAGCCAGGCCTGAAGCCATATTTTTGCTTTACTTAAGCTAGTTTGGGTTAAATATTCTATTATTTGCAACAGAAGAATCCTAACTGACACAGCTATCAAGGCTATTTCTTCCCTCAGCTGCAACCTTTCACTAACAAGTTTTACAATTAGTTTACCACAAAGAAGACATCAAACAAAAACTGAGGGTAAAGATTTGTGAGTACAATTTCAGAGGTCTTTTTCGTAATTCTGGGGTCTCACGTGCCAGAGAACTTCCAAACACTCCATACCAAAGAAATATAAGCTTCAAGAAGATTCAGACTTTATCTCCAATCCATCCTACTGGACATCCTCACTTCACTCTGAGAAATAAGAAGTGACTGGACAGCATGAGAAGGAATTCCTAGAATATGAGGGTATTCTTCTGTCAAAGAACCTTGAAATAATCAATGAATATTTACTGAACACCTGCCACTCGGTAGGCCCTAGTCAAGGAACTGAATCTAAGAGATGAAGATAAAGTATAATCTCTGACATCAGGGACTCTGTGAGGTAGCACAGGACACTAACTGTTGTAGCCACCCGATCCGCATTCCAGCTATGCCTGATCCAGCCCTGTGAGGAGAAGTCGCGTGTCCAGATAATTAACTAAGGCTCCACACACGGAGAGACGGACAGCATGCACTAGAGGGTTTTTTTGGTTTTGTTTTTGTTTTTTTACTCATAATACCTCATTTGAGCACACGTGGTCCTCTGTAAGGGAAGAGCAATCTCTTTCTTGGATTAGCAGCACCAGGAATTTGCCTTGCAAAAGAACCATCTCCCTGGCCGGTTTAAGCTTTCTTCAGTCTCCCAACGCAGGGCCTGAACTCAAAACCCTGAGATCAAGATCTGAGCTGAGAGCAAGAGTCGGTTGCTTAACTGACTGAGCCACCCAGCTACTCCAATAAATATGGTTCTAATTGCAGCTCTCCAAGTGGAAAATGCCCTCCGTTGCCTCTGGGATCTTGCACACTCTGGCTGAAATCTTCTTTCGTTGCTTTCTATCTTTTCTACCAACTCCACATTCCTTCAGGTCCTCCTATTTTCCTCCATTTTAGCTTGCACGTTTACTCGCTACAAATGTGTTATTTACCATTTCCCGATCATCACATCGCTATTTCATCGACCTTGTGATAAGCATATGACAAGAGCATTGAGCTATGAAGATAATGTTCCTTGAAACGAATTACCTGGTATTGCAATTTCTCCTACAACTGTGCTAACCATCGCTCTGGAGCGTATAAGAAACCACCTGAATTTGGATTACCTCTGTGTGTGTGTGTATGTGTGTGTGTGTGTGTGTGTGTGTGTGTGTGTGTTTGTGACATAAAACTTAGAAGCTGTAATTTCTAAATTCAACACCTCTCATGGTGCAGTAAGTCCCACGTGCGCTTCCTCTTAAGGACCTGCCCACTATGGCCCCTGAGCCAGCTCTGGGCTGTGATCGTGCCCCTCACACCCCAGCTCTTACATCCGAGGTGGACTGATCTAGTCTCCTTCTCTAAGGAATTAGGAATCTCGGGGCGCCTGGGTGGCTCAGTCAGCTAAGCATCTGCCTTTGGCTCAGGTCATGATCCTGGGGTCCTGGGATGGAGTCCCACATTGGGCTTCTGCTCAGCAGGGCGCCTGCTTCTCTCTCTCCCTCTGCTGACACTCTGCCTACTTGTGCTCTCTATCTCTCTGTCAAATAAATAAATAAAATCTTTGGAAAAAAAAAAAGAAAGAAAGAAAGAAAAGAATTAGGAATCCCCTGCTAATCTAGGGTCCCGAGAAATGAGTCCATGTGACATGATCTGTGAGTTCCGCAGTACCTCGCCCGCAGCTCACCAAGACACCCCTGTTCAATTCCTCCTTAGGCCCATGGGAATCCTCAGAATCATTTAAATGAATTCTCTTTTTAAAGCCACTATCTGTCACTTCTCATGAAAAGAACCTTTCTAACTCATGCAGCAGCAATGTTACTAAAAACTATCAGTATGATAGATTCCCTATTGGTTCAGACTTCTCAATGGCCACATTCTCTATTAGTAAAGGCACTTCATTCCGTGAGTTACAGAATGCCTTATTAGATAAAAGGGAAATAATTTGATTGCATCTTGTTAGAAGTCTAAACTTCAAGAAGACATCTTCTAAGAAAATTTTTCTCAACCATTTTTAAAAGCAACTACCTTATATCCTGAAGCCTCACTTCAATGCTCTCCTCAGAGCCCACGTTGTGGGATCTAATGCAACCCTAAAAGAAGACCGTGGCCTGAAAGTTCTGCAGAATCTCCCAAGTCAGTGGAGCAATCCTTCCTATATCCTCCCTAACGTATAATCTGGTCCTAAGTGAAAAGACTACGGTGTAGTTCATCAGTGTCTTCCAGCAATGACCAGGCATATTTTGAGTAATGACCCTTTTCTCAGAATCCTTTCTATATTGAAACCATTAAAGCAAACTTGATTTTATAATTTAAAGCTGGCATTGAAAAGCACAGTGATCAGCCAATAAGAAATATCTGTAAATTCTGAAGGAGTAATGAGTCTCTATTAAGTTATAATTCTACTGTATCATTGCTATTTGTATTTTACGCTGTTTATGCTAAATGATTCTTTAAAGTGTCCTTAAAGCTGACCTTTTTGCATCATACACAAAAGCTATAATTAGTTGGAGAAGAGAAATTCAAATTCCAGATGTTTATTTTATTTTAAAAACAAATACCCACCCCCCCACACACATACAATCTTCTCTCTATTTCTCTTTACTGAGTATGCAAGTAAGAAGAGGTTAAGTTTTATCAGATGGTTTCTGCGATAATTTAGGTTTGGGTTCACAAATGCTTCAGACTCTTAGAAAATTATCAAATTATAGTGGGCAGCAGAAGATAAGGAAATTAACTTTAAACTCAAAGGTTTTCCCTGTTAGCAGTGGTGCCCAACGTATCGGTGACACTGTTCTGCACACAGCGAAGGATGCAAGGAACATCTTTACCACCAGTGCCCAGCACTTGTCCAGCCTCTACCGAGCCCACCTGGAGGCAGCCCCCATGACTTCTAGAGCAAATGAACTCTCACCCGTACTCTGTAGGATTAGCAGTAGAATCTACAAGTGGCCAAAGTTCATCAAAATCTTGGTAGATAAAAATGGATCCCTTTCTGGGTTCGCTGTCGGAGGACCATGGAAAGGAAATTTGCCATAGACTTCCCCAAAATGAGGCTGCTCTTTCCACTAGGAGAGATCTTTAATGCCCCAAACTTTTGAAACATTAACTATTTGCTTCAGTTTTGGGAAATCGGTGTTACCAAAAAGTCCCAGCAAATCTGAGTCTCCTTGAGAGAACAGTGGTCCTGGCTGAACACCATGATTTACATTCCATCTTCAAAGTGAGATACTGCAAGAATGCCAAAAATTCAACAGAGCCTTCTCAAGTGACAATCTTGTCCTTGAGGGAGCGCTGGGGTTTTGAGTTGTGGAATTTTCCAGTCATTTATCCTTTCATTTTCCAACTTCTTTGCCTTCAAGTGTCCACTGGCTCCTCTCAGCCACAGCTGTACAAATCACAGGACTTTCATTGGCATGAGACATATATATTATTCATCTATCCAGCTTCATCTGAAGGAAATCCAATAAAGACACAATTTTACTTTCCAATGAAATATTCAAAGCTGCTTTTTCCCCACGAGAAACTGGGCAGAAAACTCCATCCATGATCTATGTAAGTACAAAACTTTTTGCCTATCAGAGCATGTGTGAATTTGCTTTTATTAAAATATATGCCTGCTTTCCTCCTGTTGTGCTTCATAGTACTTTGTGTATAAATATGTAGCAAATTCAATGTTTTGACTAATACGTGAAGCCTTCTGTAACATAATAATACCAAGAACACCCTGTGCTTTTTCTGGCAAATATTGACTTAAAAGGACACCTTGTTTACATTTGTGCTCCATCCTTGATAGAATGCATGTACATATTGCCGGATTTGTTTTCCTCGAACTGTAAGTACAGTGGAACAGAAAATTCAAGTGGTGATTATACATCAAGTAATTCCCTTTGCTTCTGGGTTGTTGACTGAACTAGAACCCAGGTTAAGGTCATCATGACCCTCACTTAATAGGCCCTTCTGTTGTTGGAGGAAGTTGCCTGTGCCAAATTCAACACACACATATACCTTCCTACTTGACAGAAGCCAGTTCTGAGTCACAAAAATCCCATATGAAAGGAAGGAAGAAAATGAGGTTAACACTGGCATGGAGGTGTTTATCAGCCTTGCGCATTTGCCACAATCATGGGTTAATGACATGCTGTAAGGATAGACCTTTCTCTCCTCCAGGAGACAGTTCACCACCCCGCTCTATGAAAGGGCTGTGCAGGACACTTACAGAGAAGCAGGGAGAAACGTCCACCTGTCCCCCAAGCTCCATGTCCTCACATTCAACCCAGTTCTCCATGACTGAAGAATTACATCCTCCAATAATAACAATCAGCCCCTGAGCAAAAAACGCTGAGCGAAAACACAGAGCAAAAAGGACGCAAGATCCATGCTCTCTGTCGGAAGATAAAAGTCACATTATAAAAGAGACAGTCACGTCTTTATAAGAAAACAGAACTTTCTCAACATCTCACGGCCATCTCATTAACCAATGCTCTCTCATCATGAGTGATCATGGTTATTTAGAGTCAGAAGCAAAATATGGAGAGATCTGTCTGTAGGCAAGTGGAGACAAGGCATAATAAAGGAAGAGCTAGGTGTGTGAGGAAAATGATGAAGTGGACATACTTCCGTGCTTAATTCATAAGGAAGAGAATGTATCAACTCGAGCAGGGATTTAACCCCTTCTGGTCGGAACATCAAATACCCATGTAAACAATTATTTCTATTTCTTTCAGCATCCATCTACTCTATATGGTTTGAACTTGACTTGGGTCTTATTTCAAGCCTTGGTAAAGGCATCTCATAAAACCTGAACATGTAAAAAGGGATAAATTTCAACATCTATAATTGTTTTTAAAAACTCATTGATTCCGAGTCAAGAAAGTTGTAATTTGTGATGATTCAGTTCTGAGCTGCACCAGGGTGTACCGTTGAACTCACAGCGGGGCACCTCAAATGACAGATGGAGAGAATTTCTGGGACCTCATAGACTTCAGTGGGTAGCAAGGAGGATGGCCCTGCAGTAGCTGATGCTGAAGAAGACCTTAATGTCAAGTGATACAGTGCGCCCAGAACACACTCCAACAGCATCACGTAAGCGGTGAGCCTTCTCTCTTCTACAAAGGCTTGTACACCAGCCTGGATGTTTATTGGTGATGTCACCTTTCTACTTCCCCATTTCAGGTTGTCCTCCTATTCAATTCCACCTAATTTTGTTTGTATAAACTTGTTGGGGCAAGGGAAAGAACTGTGAGATTTTAGACTTTCTATTCCTTTGTAAAGGATTTTCTATTACCTCTGAGAAAAGGGTTCAAAAATGAATATTTTAAGAAATAAGTGGGAGGGAGGAGAGTAGGAGTGGCTATTTCCTTTCCCTGTTTTTCCCAAGTTAAAATGTTTTGAAGCGTTAGCACACCTGATGTTTATATATAAATAAAAATGATAATGATATGTGGCTTTTGTTTATCCCTGGAATGAGGCGAAGGTGGAGCAGGAAAGGGTAGACTAGGGTAAGACAGGACAGCCTAGGTCCATGGAGCTTAAGGGAGGACATAAAGGGGGTGGCGGGCTGCTAACAGAAGCAGCATAAACCCTCAAGGCCAACTGGTTCAACCCATTTGTCTTAGAGTGCAGAAACTGAGGTTCAAAGAGGGGAGCATCTTTGCCTAAAGACAAAGAATTGAACAGCAAGGGTTATTATACAAAAATTGTGAACATTTTGGGGGCACCTGCCTGGCTCAGTCAGAAAAGCACGCAACTCTCGATCTCAGGGTCATGAGTTTAAGCACCATGTGAGATGTAGAGCTTACTTTAAAAAAAAAAAAAAAGATTTAAAAAAATTGTGAACATTTTTAATAAGAAAAATAAAAATCTGAATTTTACATATTGGCCATTTGCTAGCTGTGTCGTCTGGAGCAAGTCACTTAACCTCTCTGTGCCTCAGTTTCATCATCTGTAAAATTGAGATGATATCGGTGCCTACTTCTTAGGCTTACTGGGAAAAATCAAATCAGTTACTACTTGTAAACTACCTAGAACAGAACCTGGAAACAATAAGTATTTGATCAATGTCAACTCTTTTTGTTTTATTATTATTATTATTATTATTACCACTATTATTGATAATTCAGTCAGGCCTTTCTCAAGTAAATGAAGTTTTTTGTTAACGAACTGGAAAACTCAATCCACTGTGGACTGGCACATCACAGTGGCACCATTGTCAACGTTTTCGGATACACTGGGGTGGAGCCTAGCTCTGGCTTAGATCCAAACACAGATGGGGGGCAGGGAGAGTCTCATCTCCATGACTAACAGCCACTCATATTTAAAAACACTTAGATAGCAACTTCCGTGTAGCATTAAAAACAAAACAAAACAAAACAAAAAAACCCATCCAGGACTGGAATTGAAAACCCAGGCTGTCTTGAATCCCAGTTTTGATTTTTAGAAGCCTTGACCAAGCTACTTCCTCCTACTTGGTGGTTTCCATATCTGGTGTTAATAACGATCTTCACCTGAATTGTTATAAAGATTAAATGTTTTGAAAAATCACTTTATGACCTATAAATTTTACAGAGAACCATATATCCTTAAAAGCACAATGTATTATAAAATGTCTCTCTTATTTTGAAATCATAGGAAAAAATCTTTCTTACTTTCTTTCAAGGATTTAGCATTGGCCATGAAAATAGAATATGTCATGAGAATATGCATGGAAAATATATTCAAAAGAGAAAACACTAAGCTGGCAAGCTTGAAGGTTTGGGTTTTAACCCCAGCTTTCCCATGGACACATCCTATGGCTCCAGGCAAGTCATTTAGACTTGCTGGCACCCCACTTCCTTTCCTGTAAAATAGAGGGTGAATTAGATGATCTCTATCCCTCTAATTCCATAATTCTGAATGTCATATATATGTTCTCACGAATCCATGAGTCACTAAAACCTGGTAGATTTCAAAAAATTACTTAATAAACAAAATGTCTCAAAAGCAATTCAAGAGATCTTGGAACTGACTCTCAAAACATTGCATAATCATGTTTAGGCAAAGACTTCAAACCCAAGAAGAACATCTTGAAATTGGTCCTCTCTTCACCACCACTGCAATTTACAGAAGACAGGCTGTCAGTTCACGTGTCCACACGCGTTCTGCCCTGAGGGCTCAGAGCATTTGAATGTCTCATTAATTTGGGGGGGCATGGTATTGCCTCCTTCAAAAGGAAATGAAAGCCTAAGCGCATGTTTTATTTCTATAACATTCTCACCATCTCAAAATGCTTCGATAACTGCTTTAGCTTCTTTTTTTTCCCCCCACATTTCTGACTTGATCAATGGAACAACTTCATGAAGTAGGAGGGGCCCAGGAATTACTGTGGTCGTTTTACAAATGAAATCCTGGGACCAAAGAAATAAAATGATTTGCTTCCCACTAAGAGTTGACGGTCCTCACTCTTGGATCTCCTGACTCACAAATGAACCCCAACTCAGTCTAGGAGTGACCCACTGGCAGTTACACACCTGCCTGTAGTCCACCAGCCCCTCCGATGCCTGGCTCCGCCCCCTCCAAAACCAAAATGTTTTCCTCTCATTTACTGCCCCAACTCCTGTCTGGGACCCCCTATGGAACTGAAGTGATTCTCTGAATGCTTTAGCCCTTTTACAGGATTTCCATGGAAAAATAAAATTCTCAGATAGAAACAATGGACTTACTGATGAGTGAATTAGACCCTGCTTCCCATGCCTTGTGGTTTCTCCCCATAAATGTTTTTCCAGTAATTCAGTGGCTGCTTTGGGAGAGCTGTCCAGAACACTTTCATCAGGGCTATTTTTTCATCCTACAATTTTGGCCATCTCTCAGTTTATTTTTCAAAAGGGGAAGGGGGTGGATCATGTCCTAGAGAGAAAGATCCTACAAGGTCCTAAACATCTGAAGTCCATGGGATAATTAAGAGGATTTGAGAATTATACTCCTCTCCGTTAACTGACTGAGGGATGGATCATATCAAATCACAAATACAGGGTTCTAAAAACAAAGTGTAATTTTATGTAACTCACTTCTCAGCCCCTGTGGTAGAAATAAGGCTCTGATATGTTTGATGTGCTTGCCCTGGGCTTGGCTGGCAACTGGAGTCCAGCAGAGCCAGCGGGTTGGGAACAAAAAATCACACAGAGATTAGCTCCACAAGAAACATGCCCGTGTTTGCATAATATTCATGTTTCCACCTTCATAATGCCTTCATTTTATTTATTCCCAAACTGAGTGGCAGAGACAGCTACTGGTTGTGGTACATATGGTTACATTGTTTCCTTTGATGGTTCTATGGGAGAAGCATTATTGCTTTTCCTCTGGCTCTTGAAGCAAAATCAACACAGCTCTAAATCTTTGACTCGTTTTTCATTTATGATGGAAGATACTGGCAGCCATACACACCATTTCGCCTAAGTCGGGCCCACAAGTATTGAGAAATGACTCTGGGCGAGGCATCATGTTAGGTGCTTCGGGAGACAGTTTAAATCTTAGCAAGACACAGCCCCATTTCCCAAAAAGATATTTCGAAGTTTCCAAAAGGGGATGGTTCTTAAATCAAAGGGCTAAGAAATGGTTTCATGAAGTAGTGGCATTGGAAATGAGTCCTGAAAGCTGGGGAGATCTTTAATAAATGGATAAAATAATAACAAATACATATATAATGCACAACTTTAAATGGCACCATTACACGTACATGCCACTGCTTAAGACAAAAAGAAGGAGTCCTGCCAGGAAGAAAGCACGCCATTGTGCCAAGGCAAGGATGGGGAAGCAGCAAACATTTGTAGGAATTAGCGAATCTGTTTTCATGTGCACAAGAAAACTTTAGTGAACATCTACTATGTCCCAGGTGTGAAGTACAAGTGAAACAGAGATTCTGAGGCATGGATGTCTGTCTTCAAGTGTCACACAGCTTGGAGGAGAGGCTGACATCCTTGGCTCAGAAGTCCTGCGCCAAGAGGTAGTAGGAGTTGAAGATGGCAGGCTACACCAGAACCGTGTCAAGAGGGTCCTTAAAATGAAGCTAAGGGTCAGTACGTAATTCTGTGACAACGGGATTATTAAAGATTTGGGGCTGAGGTGTGATAATGCTGACTCAAATACACGATTCCCTTAGAGCAAATGCAATGGGTTCATTCAGAGCAAGAAGTGAGGAAGAAAGACAGGTTCGGAGGCAACAGCAAAGCTCTACCAGGCTCCAGGTAACAGAGCTATGAATACAGGAGCACAGCAAAGGATTAAAGAGAATGAAAAGAAGAGGGACTCAATGAAAATAGACACTGTAGGACATCAACTTGCTCGAAAAGAAAACGTTTGGTCTGGGCCATGCTGAGTTCGGGATGCTGGCAGGATATGGGGGGAGGCGTTCAGGCAGCAGTTAGACGTTCAATGTGGGGTACTCAGGTGCTGGCAAATAGGATATATTTTGGTTTAAAAAAAAAAAGGCACATTTTGGTGCTCTCCACAAGGGAGGGGCTGTTAAGGCCACGGAACTGAACGAGAGAGCTGAGGTAGCAAGGGTAGGTGTAGAAGGAGGAAGATGAACACGTTCCTGGAGGCTACTTACGGTTATAGGGTAGAAGCAGAAAGAAAAGCCCATGAAGAAGACAGGAGAAATGAGAAAAAAGTGGAGGGTCAGGAGAGCGCAGTACCGGGGAACCCAGAGAAGGGGAATGTTTAAAGGAGGCGGTGTCAACAGTCGATGCCAAGGAGAAGCCAGAAGGTGCAGACTGAGATGAGATGAGCCCCTGGATCTAGTGCTTAAGATGCTACCAGCTGTGTTTGAAAGAGGAGTTTTAGTCTGGCCAAGAACAGAAAAGTCAGCACTCCAGACAGGAAAGGGTGAGCGGTGGACAGCAAGGAAGTAGACTTTAGGAAGTTTGATGGAGGGATATAAAATGAAGACGAAAATGAAGATGGAAGGACTGATGGGGGAGGGGACGAGGGACTGAGATTTGCAGAGAGGGTTAGCGGGCAAGGAGGTGGGCACATATACCTCCAAAGAAAGCATGGGCTGGGGCGAGAATACGAGGGCTCTCCCCTAGACCGTCTAGCCCACACCGATGGGCACAATCACCACCTTTCCTTTGGGCGACTCCCAAAATACCTCCTGGCCTCACCTCTTCCTGAGCTCTTGATCTCTACATAAAATGAACTACTAGACAAGTCCACCTGAGGGTCTGAAAGGCACCTCATATTCAACCTGCCCACATCAAATTCATGAACTTTTCCTCCAAAAAAGGTCATCACCCATTGTTCCCTTCTCAAAAACAGTATCATTATCTACCAAATCAGAAAGTTAGCACTTACCTCAGCACTTCCACTGCTCTCAAACCCCCACACTCCGAAGTTTTAATTCATCTCCCGAAGTCTGCCTTTGTCCCCTTCGAAGATCCACCCAAATCTAGATGGACCTTTTCCAAACTCAAGTCTGATCATGTCCACCTCAGGGGGCTTCCTCTTGGGCAGGGCCAGAGTCTGAGGTGAATGTCCACACCCTGCACCCCTTCCAGCCTCACTTCCCACCCTCCCTTTACCCACATACCCAGCCCCCCTGCCCTCCCTTCACTTCCTCTTCCTTCCTATTTTCTTTCACTTCTGTGCTCCATACATGCTGTTCCTTCTGCCCCATACCCCCTTCCCACCATTGTTGTCACCTGGTTAACTTCTATTTTGGGCAGAATGGGAGATAATCTAACAGAGTGATTAGGACCAGCTCTGCCATCACACTGAGTTCCACAGGCACTCCTCTGCTTACCCGCAGGGGTTATCCTCGACCAGGTGCTTCCTGCCTCCACAGTGAACTTTCTCACCTGTAAGTGAGGGAGTCCATATCTCACACAAAATTCATACAAAGCCCTGAAATATGGGCCCGGCACATAGTAACCACTTAACAAGTGTCAGCTATTTTTTATTCTTCTTTTTTCCCACCTTGGGTCAATCATCACTTCCAGAAGAAGCCTTCCCCGACCAGGTCACCACCCTCTGTCTGCACTCTGAGCCTCCTTCTACCCATCACAGATTTCTGCATTTATTGGGGAGCCTGGGTGGCTCAGTTGGTTAAGCGGCTGACTCTTGACTTGGGCTCAGGTCTTGATCTCAGGGTCTTGAGATCAAGTCCCACATCAGGCTCTGCACTCAGCGGGGAGTGTGCTTGAGATTCTCTCTTTCCCTCTCCCTATGCCCCTTCCCCCACTCACACTCTCGCTCTCTAAAATAAATAAGTAAATCTTTTAAAAATTTTGCACTTATTACAAGATTTTTAGATGATGTCTGTCTTCTATACCAGGTTAAAGGCCCCTTGAGAACAGGACTTTGCCTCCTTTGCTCACGCACATAGCCCAGTCCCCCTGGTACAGTGCCTGCACAGAGTAGACGCTCAACCAATATTTGTCCAATGAATGAATGAATGAATCAGCGAGCATACAGGTGCAGCCCAGCTGTGGCTAGACTACGCAAGGGTCAGCATAGCCAGCTTGTCTTCTATGGAACAACCCAGTATTTTGCCATTTAGCCATTTCATCCCTGTTTTTGCCAGGGGCCAGATTAGCAGTGTGTCATCCTTCTATGAATATCAGCAAATTATTATTAGCAATATGTATTTTTTTAGATATCAGATGAGTTTGGGATAAAATTCATATTTTTGCAGCCCCATTGACCCAGGACATTTGATCATCCATGCTTGAGGCTGATGAAGATGATGACGACAATGACGATAATCTTGTAATAATTAACAAGGTTTATGAATATTAGCACATTTAGTCCCAGAACACATTGGGCTTGTCAGTGGCAAGTACAGAACAGAAGCTCTTGAAGGTCATATCACACGCCAAATGAGAACCACTGAGAGAGAGCCAACCTCCTCACTCCCTTTAGTCCATCTTAATTTTCTGTGTTGTAGATACACACACAGATGTCCCCCCGGATGTGACATTCTCCTGTCTTCTGACCATGAAGTGTGAGGTTAGGGCTCACGAGGCAGGCCACATGGTTCTGCATCCTCCCCTCCCACCATGTCACCTTTCCTCCAGGTCTCTTCAAAGGAGGACCACTAGGTTGGCTCACACGTTGTTCTAGGGAATAGTTTCTGAATAATTCTCTTGGTATCTGCTAATGGACGAATACTAACTCCCTGGGAAACTCCTACACAACCCTGGACAAATATGAGAAGAGCAGATGAAAGACCCCTGTAACTCCCAATAGATTGCCTTTCCTGCAACATGCAAACCCTTTAATGCCTCCCTTTGCTTCTACTAAGAAATTGTTCTCTCCCCTGGCAGAACAGCTGGGGGGCTTCGGAACGAGGGAATGAACAACAGATTCCGTAGTGTCACTAGAATGTATACTATTATCAATGGCCTTTCTTTTATTAAATCCCTAGGAAAGGTGGCAAACCACGAGGCCCTAGGTGCATTCCCTTCCATGAAACTAAGCAGTAGTTTCACTGCCTTGAGGGTAAATTCTAAGAGCACTGTGCTCTTTATAGAACAAGAGAGGAGAATCAAAGTCTTCATAGCATTCACGGATTGTGATATGTCCCTCGGTCTCCTAGAGTTGTTTATCCAAGGAGCTCCGTTTGGCTCCTACCAGGCTGTTGTCTTAGTTGAAACAGTAAAAGTACAATTAACCACAATATGGTAATGTGGAAAATAGCAGTGAAAACCCTTCGATTCCAGAACTTAGTGAACCTTTTTGGAGAAATCCATTATTGCCTTGCAATTCTATTATGAAAGCACATTAGAGTTTCAAAATGCAAAGTGGCTGGGAAAAAAGGCTTATGTAACATTAGAAGCAAAAACTGATTGGAAAGTCCTGTCTATGCTAAGATTGTAACTATATGAAAATGAGATAACATATTGAGAGTAACTGGAAGGAAACATTAAAACAGCTGGTTTTTAGAATGGCGAGATTACAGATATTTTTTTCCTCTCCTTTTTGCTTGCTTGATTTCTGTTATTGTCATAATAGCATTGTTTGTACAATGCAAGGTTGTCAGCTAAACATAAATTTTGCTTAAAATATTGTAGAAAATCATAATTCACTTGTAGCAGAGACATTGAAAATTACAGTCTACCTTAAAATTGAATATGGAAAACATGAAGCTATTCTACCGTATCTTTAAAAACTACTCCTTATTTTGCAAAATAAGACAGAGAACAATTTCTAGCATTATTCTTAAAATTGGCAGAAATGAATTTCATTTACCTCCTTTGGCATCACTGGTGACAACTTCAAAAACTTTATTTTCTTCAATGAGAAATGATAGAACAAAATAATTCTTTATTAAATCTTCTTTCTATTATCTAGCAGACCAGAAAACCTCTGGAGGGACACCCGCTGGCTCTGCCGGTAGAGCATATGACTCTTGATCTCTGGGTCCAGGTTCAAGCCCCACAGTGGACATAGAGATAACTTAAAAAAAAAAATTTAAGAAAGCCACTCTGGAAAAACTATCATATATTTGAGGAATCCTTAGTAGGCCTGGTTCAGAAAATACTTCAGAATATATTTGCCTCGTGACAACAAATGCTTAAAGACAGAATGTTGGCTGGGTCCTGACCACTAGATCTGAATCACTGAATTACAGGGTACAGATTCAACCCCAAAACTAACCATACAGTTCCTCCATTTCTTAGCCTTCTGGTTATTCAGTGTTTCACCCCACAGGGAGCTGTTGCCTGTAAACAACACTGAATATAGGGTTAGGATAAATATCACACCAAATGGGTGTTTCCTTCTGTCCAGCAATTTCCATTTTCTTTTTAATGAAATGATGCCTACCCATAAGTAGGGACTGCCTTTTCCCTCTGGCATGCTATTAAGAGGTTAAGGTAGTCTGGGGCTAGTTTGGACTTTATGTGCCTTAGAGCTCAGGCCTCTCCTTCTGTCCCTTTCATGCAACTGAATCCAACAAAAATGTATCCAGCTGAGTGACTTCCCAGAGCTTTGGGTCAACGAGCTCTACCAGGAGGCTATGGAAACATCTCATTGGCCCTTGAATGCAGCGTCTCACACCCATTAATGGTTAGCACGGCTCATGCTGGACTTCTAAACAGGTCCATCAGGAATCGGCTCGACTGCGTGTTCCTAACCTTCTTCACATGACTGGTTCTATGGGGTAAGAGTTATCAGCTGCAAAAACAAATAAGCTCAGGGCTACAATAACAAGCAATTTGCTGAGCAGAAGTGAGCAGCCCGATACTGCTAAACTGATTGCCACACTAAAGAGAATGAACTCGATCCTGGGGGCAATGGGGGCCACAGAATGATTTTTGAGGAGAACAGTGATGACGGAACCTGGGTTTAGGATAAGAACTAAACCGAGAAGCTGGATGAATGTAAACTGGAGAGGGTAGAGACTGGCCAGAACCAGGGAATTAAAAGGAAGCTATGGGAATGGCTGGATTGGCTTGAATCCATACAGCGACACAGGCATGGAGATCAAGTAGATAAGAGTTTAAATGGATAAAGTGAAGCAACAGATATGAGGCATGTTAATGAAGGAGGACAGGGTGTAAAGACAGAGTTAAAAAGAGTCAACGTTTCCAGAAACTTTTAAATGAAAATTTCATGCATATGTTTACATCTTTGGTCTGTTCTCCCTCTTTCAACTAGAATGTCAGTTTCTTGGCAACGTGTCTCATTCCCCACTATATCCCCAGTGCATGGCACTTAGTAGGAACTCCATAAATAATTGTGGAATGAATGAATCTCAATGTGTGTGGAAATATGTGGATCCTTAAATATAAAGCATGCAGTTCCAGTAAAATGGAACACTCTGACTCGGAAACGTAATTCCATGCTGTAGAGCTACTCTAACCTGGATGTTTCACTGAGGTAAGCCAATTAACCTCTCTGGCCCCCATTGTCCTTCTCACTATAAGAGAGCCAACAATTGCCACTCTGTTGCTGAAGACGGAAACAGCAAAGAATAAGCAAGATGAAATCTGATGAGTGCCTGGAGTTTTATAAGAGGAAGACACTCTACTTAACTGTTCAACCCACCATAAAGATGACAGACATAGGCCAAAACGGCATAATGAAAATCTCCCAAGTCACATCAACTCACTGGGCTACAAATCCCCAAATAGCCCTGAAACAATAGTCTATCCGAATTTCCACCAAGCTGCGGTGTTAATGTAAACCCCAGGATGACAACGCACTGTGGTAGTTCCTGAAATATGAAAAACAAGGCCACTCCCCAGATGGATTAATGATCACAAAGAGAATGCAGATGCCCTTGGCCAGAGCAGGTCCACACTTCAGACCCCAGCTCCGGGCTCCTCTCTCTTTCCATGGATACCACCAATCAGTGCCTCTCCAAGACACAGGAGCCCACGGCTGGAGCATTCAGTCAGCACCCCTAGAAAGCTTACTTTCAGATCTTTTTGAGATATATCCAAACAAACTGAAGAAAATAACTTAGTCTTAAGCTTTTTTTTTTAGGCCCCACAAATGGAAGCCAGCTTTGTAAGTCCAGGATAATGGCTCAAGTCGGGACAACTCTGACTTCAGCAAAGTCACCGTGAACCACCCTATGCTCTGTAGCGTCTTCACTGCCCTTATCACTACGAGAAATTACCTTGTTCTTTTATTCATTTGTTTTTTTCCTGTCACCCACACTCCAGAACTGTGTTGTCCTATACCATAGCCACTACCTATATGTGGATTTGTAAACTTAAAACTTTTTAATTATACAAGATTTTAAAATTCAACTCCTTGGTCACACTAGACATATTTCACGGGGTTAAGAACCACATGTAGCTAGTGGCTAACATATTAGACAGCAAAGGTCTAGAACATTTCCATCACTGTGGAAAATTCTGATGGACAGCTCAGCTCTGGAAAAAAAGTTTCATGTAGAACCTAGAATATTTTTCAAACCCAGGCCATATTTCAATCATGAATTGAGATGTTCAGTAGATTATAACCAGTATAAGTGTTAGTGAAATAGAAAATAACAAAACATACCATATTAAACATAGAGTAAGAATTCCTTTGGAAAATTTGTATATATGTATGTAAGTCCTAGGTGGCATTATAAATTGTATTTCTTATTGTATGTCACAATTTAAAAAAAAAAAAAAGCTTATACATAGCACCTGTAATATAGTATAGGTTCAAAATGTTAGTTGAATCAACCAATTAATGTTTTATAGAGTTTATAAGATTTAATTTATTCCCAACTATACCCCTGTGAGGTAGGAATTATTATGCTTATTTTAAAGAAGAGAACACTAAGATTATGGGAGTTAAGTGGTCCGTCCAGATGACACAACTTAAAAGGGTTGGAATTAAGAGTCAAATCTGAGTCTGGTAGACTCTAGACACTAGGATCGTTAAGTATGGATGCATTGTTCTCAAAGTGCTGGATGTGGCTGGCTCTCCTAAGATGGGACGAGATGAGGAACTCAGAAAGAACCGAGGGAAAATCTGGCACCGGGAAATGGGCAAAGGAGAAAGAGTCTCAAAGACAGCGGAGCAGCCAGGGAGAGCCTGGAGAAGGAAGAGGAGAGGTCAGGAAGGAGGGAGTGGTCAATGACAGAGTGGCCCAAACTTAAGCGGGTAAGACAGGAAATTTCACCAAATTCAGCATTAAGGAGGTCGTCAAAGATTTTGGCAAGAGTCATTTCAGTGAAGCAATAGTTTCAGAACCTACCACTGCAGGCTGAAGGGCAAATAGCAGGTGACTGTAGAAAACTTTCAGAAACTTCAGCTGTGAGTGGGAGGAGGTAAGGTACAGTCAAAGCAGAGTTTCTGCTTATTTATTTACTTTCAAAATAGGACCTTCTGAGCACAATTCCATATGGATGTGAACAGAGAGGCCGATATAAAGAGGGGGTGGTGAAAGGAACAGAGTTCCTGAGCAGATGGGAGGTGATGGATTCCAGGTGAGAGATGGACAGAAAGCCAGTCCTGTTTGACAAGGAGGAATGGAGGAAAGGGAACGCAGACGGAGACTAACCAGAAGCAGGATGCTCATTGCAGGAGCTCGTCTCCAGTGGTCTCTTCCTTCTCAGGGAAGGAGAAGGAGAGGCCTCATGCTATGAATGGAGAGCAGAAAAGGTGTGGAAAAGGTATTTTTTTTAACCAAGGTTTTATCTACATTCAGATGTGCACAAACCCTCAAAACTCTGTTTGCAGTTGTTCTAAATCAGAAATCCAAAACTTCTGCCCATTACAGCACCCCGAAGAGTGGAAATACAAAATGTTGATAGAAGCACACTCCAATCAGGTGAAAATGAGAGACAGAGCTGCCAGCAGAAAGCAGGACTGGAGGGCAGCATGGAGGACCCCAGGGGAAGCCGGAGCCTGTGAACTTTTAGTGACACCAGTCAGCAAACTTCCAGGAAAGGCCTGGACAATCTCTTAATCTAATTGAGCAATTTAACACATCGGACCTTCAGCAATAAGAACCTGACCTCATCCGTCCCGTGAACATGAAAAGCTGAAAGAAACAAATATCTAGCCAAGAGCAGAAGAAAAATATAATAAATGTAGTCATTTTCGTGGGACATATCAGCCCCTCAGGTACATACAAATCTAAACTAAAGTTGTACCCTTTTTGTACTCAACTAAGAGTACCGTGTGCATTACTGAAAGTTACCAATCACTCACTTAATAGGCGCATACATAGGATGATGTTACTATTACAAAGTTTATGTGAAGTTAGAGAAATATAAGCCCTTCATATTCTAAAAATTCAGTTCAGTCTACCTCCTGAGTAGGAAACAACCCAGTTCTTCCCTACTGTGTGTTTCTTTCCCATCTATCTCCCTGACTACCCACACAGCACATTTTACTTCTGGGCACCCAATGTGTGGGAGGTTTTATCCACATCACGTTGTTCTCCAGCACCAGCTGGGTGCCCTACAATTTCATTCCATTCTGACACTATCTACCTGGAGATAGCATCAGATCCCACAGGGTCAGGACTTAGTCCCACCAGACTGTCCCCCACTTCACATACCAGTCGCGAGTCCAGGCTGTCACCTATGCTTCTGACCTATTGGCCCTAAAGCTGAGGTTCCCACAACCCCCGCCTTGGGTTCAATTAATTCACTAGAGTGGCTCACGGAACTCAGGAAAACAGTTTACTTACATTTACTGGTTTATTACAAAAGGATATGCTAAAGGACACAGATGAACATCTAGATGGAAGAGACGCTAAGGCAAGGTGTGTGGGGAAGGCGCTGAGCTCCCATGTCCTCTCTGGGTGCACTGTTCTCCCTGCACCTCCACCTGTTCACCACCCTAGAAGCTACCTGAACCCCATACATGTAGGTTTTATGGAGGCCTCCTAAGGATGCATGATCAATTATTCATTCTACTTCCAGCTCCCCTCCCCTCTCTTAAAATCCCAAGCTCTCATCATGGTTTGGTCTTTCTGGTGACTGGCTCCCATCCAAGAGCCATCCAGGACCCACCCAGAGTCCCCTGTTGGGAAAAAAGATGCTCACCGTATTCTTATCACTTAGGGATTTACAAGGGCTTTAGGAATCCTGTGTCAGGAACAGGTTAAAGACTAAATATTAGAACAAGAGATGCTCCCAGTACTCTTACCACTTAGGAAATTACAAAGGTTTTAGGAGCTCTGTACCAGGAATGGGGGCAGAGACCAATATATATATTTTTTTCTATTATTTTACACCTTCAAAAACCTGTTCAGTTGTCCTAAATCAAACTTTTAAAATTTCCTCTATCACACTGTAGGGATAGAATAGGAATACAAAATATTGAAAGGATTTCCATTCCCAATGGCAAAAACAGCCTTTGTTGTTTCTCTTTATCTGAAACGTTTGTCTTCTCCATTTATACCACCACCCTCATAGCCTCTCACTCCAGCTGCCTCTTTTCCAGTGAGTCAATATTCTCCTCTTCCCATAAGACTCTTAACATTCCCTCCAGAGCCCTCCCATGTCTTGACTGCAAACACACTGGCAATGGGATGACACACTACCTTGTGCAGCCACACCCTGCATAGTTCAGGGATGCCCAGAACATAAAACTCAGTAAGTATGCAAAAGGCCCCCACAACTCTCTTGGAGGGAAAGTTAGATCCCAACCTCACACCACACACCCACAAAAAATTCCAGATAAATCAAGATTTAAATGAAAAAGGAAACCATAAAAGAATGAGGAGGAAAAAGGTTGGAGAATATTTTAATAACCTCAAGGTGAAGAAGGCCTTTTTAAATTTTGCCATAAAACCAAGAAGCCACAAAAGCAATGATTGATGGATTCAACTACATAAAAATGTTTAAATTTCTGTATATCTCAGAATACCATGAGCAAGATCAAAAGAAATTTTACTTTGTATCACAGACCAAGAACTAATTTTGTCCATGAATAAAGAGCTCTTACAAATCAACTGGAAGAAACATTTTTAAAGTGCACTATACCACTCAAAATAAAAGAGATGTAAACTTAAGCTACAATGAGAGAGCAGCATCCAACAATCAGATTGGCGAAGATCAAAATATTTGAGAATACCATGTTGGCAATAATTTATAGAAACAGGTACATCGCTGCATTGCTGGTGGGGATATAAATTATCATAACCTCTTGGAAGGCAATTTGACAGTAATCACTAAAATTGAAAGTACATGTGTTGTTCAAACCAGCAGATGACTCATGGATATTTACCCATAAATATATTCCCACAGGTGAAAATTCACTTTTTTATGTAACAACAAAAAATTGGAAACAACCTAAATGCCCTTCCACGGAAGATTGAGATAATCAATCTGAACTGATTGAGTTGTCATGTATTGAGATGGGTAGATCTCCAAGATATAGTTAAGGGGAAAATGATATGGTTCAGAAGACTGTATACACAGTATGCTACTATCTGTAGGAAAAGAAAACACAGATACACATATACTTATCATCTGTATAAAAAATATATATACAAATGTATGTACACATTTATAAATATCTAACGGACCTCTAGAAATATATGAGAAGCTGGGAACAATGATTGGGAATTAGATGGCTGGAAAATCAGAGAAGGAAGAAGATTTTCTATTCAACATACTTGATGTGGGTATTTTGTATCTTTAATACATGCTAACCAATGCCCAGCAAACTAGCAAGGATGCCAATAACTTACATAAACATAAAGCTCGCTTAACACTCCATAAAAGTATAGGAAGTCTGACCAGGGATCGGCTGACATTATCTCTGAAAGAATAGAGCCTGAAATCAGGAAGCCTGAAGTTCTTCTCTACGTCGGAATTCTGCCTGAACATTACAGCTTAACATTCTTGTGGGCCCAGAAAACACATATGTGCAGTGTGTTTTCTGCAGTAGCCTCACTGGTGAGCAGAATAGAACAACTCAAGTAGCTGCTGGATGAGCCAAGGAAGCTTCCTTGTTAGCCACCGTTACGTGACTCTGGCTTAGTTCCAATCCTAATTGAAGGTTAATTTTTTAATAATTTAGATTGTTATAATCACAAAAATTAAAACCATCAGAGGAAAACAATCACCAAATTGTCCTGATTCGATCTGAAGGAGCATTTCTTCTGGCTCAACTCCAGGAAAAGCCAAGATGGCCTCTGAGTTAAGTTTGAGTCTGATTAAAACCTCCCCCCCCCCAAGACTGTACTTAGGCCCCTTTGTGGACTGCTTGTCATCAAAGAAATCTGGCACATTATGTCGAAGAGAAAGATTAAAGTGATTCCCAAGCAAACCTAACAGTGAAATTCAACCACAGTTACTCAAGTTGATAAATGATTCAGAGTACGGGTACACTGTTGTAAAACGCAATTGACTTTTTATAAAACAGGGAAGCAATTTCTTTTCTTACATTTTCTCCTCCAGCATTTCTGAGCAGTTACATTAGGAAGTGGCTGTTTCCCCTGGCAGCTGGGCTCTGTATCTCCACCACCGGAGAAGCAATTTCCAGTGCTACAAACATCTGGAGATCTGGCTCATTACAAAAAACAAAAAACAAAACAAAACAACAACAAAAAAAAAAAAACCACAAAAAACCACCACAACTTCAACTTCTATTTGGAGACTTTAAAGAACATACTTCAGACCATGCATTAAACACTAGTGTTAATCATTGCCAGAAAGGCAAGGGTGGAATACAGGTAAATTGAACCTAAACCCAAAGTTATTTTGCAGTACCTTGGACTCTAGGTCTTGTGAACAATGAGGCTATGAACCCAGCACCCAGCACACATGTGAGTGTCAGGAATTTTCCAGTTCCATTATAATTCTAATAACTTATCTTACTGTGTTACCGAGGTAGGACACGTCTTCTGTTTCCTCATCTGAAAAAAAAAAAAAATCAACCTCGTCCACCTATGTTAGGGTTGTGGTGAAATCCAGTTTACTGTGCCTAGCACCATATTCTCTCTGGGAGGAATAGCTTAGCAACTAAATATCTTTTTAAATTATAGGCAAAAATGAGAAAGTGAAAACCTAGTTTTACCTATCACAAAACTTTATAGCATAAAAGATATCTATTCGACTCTACTCACAAATACATACGTAGTAATTTTTTCTCAATTTGCTTACACATTTCTAATCTTTTCTAACATAAAGAAGAAAAAAGGATCTCTGGATACTTCCCAGAGTGGATGCATTTTTTTCTTGCCGGGCGTATAGCCAATAAAGATTAAACTGGGGAGGGAATGGATATGACCTTGGGCAAGCACGTTAACCCCTCGGGATGTCAGCCTCCTCTGTAAAAGAAGAAAACCGGACAAATTAAGTACTCCTCAAGCCACAGTGTATTTTGGAATTGCCTGGAGAGCATCTTGGCCATTGGAGTAGGGTCTCTGCTCTGTAATTTTTTTTTTTTATGAACTCCCTCAAGAGATTCTTCTGATACACACCAAAGTTAGAGAATCTCTAAATCCAATAATCTCTGAAGTCATTTCCTGCTCTAACAATCATTAATCTTTTTTTAAACATACCTTCCCTGTGTATATATAGATAATCTCATAAAAATGCAAAACCACAATCATATAATGCTTTAGGGACATTTTCTTCTATTTTCCTTTTTTGTGTGGCTTCCCCTCCCACTGTTTGTCCCTTTCTGCCCACAGCAGTCACCTTCCTTCCACAGGACCCTAAATGAACACTGTATCAGTGATCTTAAAGCGGGCAGAGTCCTGCGGCACCCTTTTTATGGACTGGGATGCTGAATCTCAAATCTCAAATGTATCTTTCTTAATCTAATTGAAAGTATCAATTATGTGCAAATTCTCTGTCTTCTCTCACTCGGTCTCCCTTGCCACCATCCAAATAACCTCATCTAAAGCGCAAGCACTCCTGCGCGATCACAATTGTTTCTGCCTCTGTCTCCAGGGCCGACCTGGTGCTCGGTAGGCACTTGGTATTGTTTGTTGACTGACTAACCGGCTTTCAAAAGGGGAAAATTTCAGTCTTTTCCCTTGCTGCTTTGTGACTCTTCGTGGGTCATTGTCTTTCCTGAATAGGTGAGCGTAAGAATGCCAGAGCTGGATGAAGGCTGCGAAGGAGCCAGGAAGAGAGAACCCACAGTCTCCCATGAGCCCCATCTCTCTCAACTCACAGGCAAAAGAGACTCTAGAAATGGACACTGTGTATACAAAAATAAGAAAAAGGGGCACCTGGGTGGCTCAGTCGTTAAGCGTCTGCCTTCGGCTCAGGGCGTGATCCCGGCGTTCTGGGATCGAGCCCCACATTGGGCTCCTCTGCTGGAAGCCTGCTTCTTCCTCTCCCACTCCCCCTGCTTGTGTTCCCTCTCTCACTGGCTGTCTCTCTCCCTGTCAAATAAATAAATAAAATCTTTAAAAAACAACAACAACAAAAAAAAAACGAAACAAACTTACATTTAAAAAAATAAAATAAAAAAATAACGGCTCTCTTCAAAATAGTTAAATAGAGTCCTTCAAAAGATCATACCCAAATCTAAATACCATGGGAAATCTCATAAAAGTTTTTAACATTCAGTTTCATTTTACTATACTTTGTTAAATGTTTACATTTGGCAAGAAATTAATAAATATTTTACTGATGGACGGAAATCTTCATGAGACTGAAATTCAATTAGTTTGCTTGGGACCGAAACACTTCCTTTGGCAAATCTCTATGGATAAGAAGTTGAGATAGGATTTGCCGCCCCATGTTCCATACAACACACTGGCGGTCCCTCTCTATGTTTTTCCCAAACCACCCTGGTGTATGACCAGGCACGAGAGTGGACATGACATGGCACTGCCCATCTCTGAAGTGCCAGGGAGGACTGCGCCAAAACCATCCGGGAAATGGACTGTGCCGCCTACCTTGGCAAACACAAACCCGTGTTTAATAGCCATCCTAGGCAGGTCACTCTCCTGGTGCTGTTAATGTCTATTATAAATTTAATTAAGAATTCAGAGAAAGAGCCAAAGATCAAAAGAGTATGGCTCATGACACTCCCTCAAATCCCTAAAAAAATTCGATATGGAGCCCAAACATTGACCTGTTTTTGAGGACACGTGCAATGAGGTCAGGCATGCTGGATAGCTCTCACAGAAAAGACTTTGGTCTTCAGGGCTCTCAGGCAAACCTACCGATACAGCATTGCAATAAACGTAAATCACCATGGCACTACGAAGGCAAGATTGGGACATAATCCAGAGTCCATCAGAACCACACTTCCAGATTACAACTTTCCCATATCCATGAGCCACAGTGACCATGCGCGAGGATGGAACGAGAAAAACCAGAAGAAAGGCCACAGGAAGAGAGGGGACTCTTCCCCAGCTCTTTCTGAGGTGCCTCCAGTGGCTTATGTCAACCCCTGCTCCTATTCTTGAGATTCTTCATATTAAATAGTGAACAGAGTTCATTTTTTTTCCAGGTGTACAGTGAGCCACATAATTCTCAGAACCTAATGTAAATGGGTGTTTGTATTCACTCCCCGCTCCCTTAAGAGGGACAGAACGTAGTAAGAAGTGCAAATCTTAGAATGTAAATATGCATGAAATGTTTAATATGGCTAATCCACACTGTTTAGACAAATTTTCCATAGAGTAGTTCAGTTAATGGAGAAGTGTGAACTTGGTCTGAGGTGAAGCAGGGAAGTCAAGCAGTTACTATCTGTGAAATCTAAACATAAACAGCTAGCTAGATTCTATTTTCGTTGGCCTCCATAGCTGGAGAAATGTATCTAACGTAAACGAATGACCACTAGTTAATTTTTAAGTTCCATAAGAGACGTCAATATCTGGAACTACAACAAATATAAAATTCTTATTTTTTATTAAAATAAATGCTATCTATAATATACTATTAACATACATTTACATGCACAGTCTCTAACCCTTCCATAAGATCACCCTTCATCCTGCTGCTCGAACCCAACCCAATGGCTGCTTGCTTTCTCTCAATCCCACACCCACTCCACCATTAGCTCCAACACAAAATATATCTTACATCTTTCTACCTCTTCCCAGTTTCCTGGCCACCACTCTAGTCTGAGCCAAAAATCATCTCTCTCCTGGACCACTGCAACAGCTGCCAATACGAGTTTCTCTGCTTTCTTTCTTTTTTTTTTTTTAAGATTTTATTTATTTATTTGACACAGAGAGAGACAACCAGCGAGAGAGGGAACACAAGCAGGGGGAGTGGGAGAGGAAGAAGCAGGCTCCCAGCAGAGGAGCCTGATGTGGGGCTCAATCCCAGAACCCTGGGATCATGACCTGAGCCGAAGGCAGACGCTTAACGACTGAGCCACCCAGGCGCCCCTCTCTGCTTTCTTTTCTACCCTCCTCAAAGCCATTCTCCAATAGCAGCCGGAGAGTCATTCTGTGCCTCAAAGTTTCCACAGCTTTCCTTCACACTTAGGATAAAATCCAATTCCCTTCACAACCGAGCCCACATCTGTATCTCCAACTCCATCTCCTATCACCTTCCCTGCCCTCAGTACCTTCCAGCCACTCTGGTTTTCAGTCTGACCCCTCTACCCACCAAGCTCACTCTCACCTTACTCTTTTGCCAGCCTCTTGGAGGGGCTGGATCTGGCCCATCTTTCAGTTATCTAGGTCTCAAGTCAATGTCAGCACACTTAAAAGAGCGTCTCTTAACCATTCATTCTGAAGTGGCTTCCCAATCCCAAACTATCACATCACTCTGATTACCTCCTCCATAATAATCATTCCTCTGAGTGTCCTTAGCTGGAAGAGAGCTGCCTCACCCAGGATTATTTATACCTGCTTCCTGTGATCAGTCTGTATCCACTGATTGGTCTAACAACAGTAGAAGGGAGAACCATTCTCCCCAATGAGGGCGTCTCTGAAAGTCATCCCAGTCTCAGACCTCCTTGTGGAATTGACTGAGACCTTCCCTGAGTTGTAGCACAACTTGTCCCTTGTCCAGTCCTGCTCACACTCCTCCCATTCACAGATGGGCAACCCCAAAAGCACTCCCTAACAACTTCCTACAAACTAGTGTTCTTCTGCATCAGCTTCCCAGGATCCCAATGTAAAACAGAACTGGCCATATTCTGGACATGTCTTGAAGGTAAAACCAACAAAATTGGCTGATAAATGTGATGTAGGGTGTTCGAGAAAGAGGGGAGGCAATAATAACACCAAGAGCAGTATCTTAAGCAACTGGAAGAACCAAGTTGCCATTTACTGTCAAGGGTAACTCTGCAGAAAGAACATGTTGGGGATGGCGCTGGGACTCACAGTTTGGTACTGTTCCTATCGTGATGCCTATGAGGCACCCAACAGGAGCTTCAATAAGCACTTGGACTTACAAGCCTGGATCTCAAAGTAGAGGTCAGGGCAGAAGTAGAAATGTGGGAATTGTTAGCATGCGGATGGTGAAGTCTTACAACTGGATGAGAATACCTTCAGATCAAAAAACATATCCATTATAATTTTGGCTAGCCTTCCCAGAGTAGACTTTCTCCATTATTATTACAGTACTTTAATTTTGAAATTTGAGATTTATTTTGTCACGAATTAGCTATTCTACCATAAATAAGTCATTTAATTAACTTATTGGCCTCTTGGTGTCTCCATCTGACATGTGGAGATAAATAATAATTATAAACTCCAACTTCAGGGGTTGATCTGAGGATCAAATGAGAAGATAGACATGAAGGCACTTAGAAGAGTTAAAACATTATCCTAATGAGACATTTTATTTCTGTTAGGTTTTTTTTTCAAAAATATAGTTTCTTTGTTATTAGGAATAAAAGTGAGACAAGAATTAAATTAAACATCCATTAAATTTCATGTAAGGAAAATAACAAAAGAATCAACCAAGGGAAAATAAAAGTGAAATAACATTAACAAAAATGGAAATAAACACATTGGAAAATATTGAAATTCTAGAACAGCTAAAACTCAGCTTTTTAATAAGTTAAAAATACAAAACCATTTTGCAAATTAATAAAAAACAAAAGATGAGCTTACATATGACAAGTGAATAAAACAAAAGATTTTTTAATAAAGCGAATATCAAAAGTATGCTAATTAACTTAAAAGCTCCATTCAGATGATAATTTTTCATCTTAAGAAAGAGCATAAAAACAAACTTATTTCTCCTGGAAATTAATTGGAGTTCCCTCGTGCCTGAACAAGATATCATTATGTGTTGTCATTATTGTTTCATATCACTTTTTAAACTGAGAAACATAATTTTAATTGTAGAAATATTTTTTATTTTCTTTTAACGGGAAGATCTCATAAGACTAACTTAAAATATAAGGCGGTCCCTTTCTTCTGGTAACGTGTTCCACTCATGCTGTGTACGTGCCCCTCACCCTGTTCCGCCCACTGCATCGTTGCTGGGGTGGGGCTCTCCACAGAAAGTGGTTGACATGGAAAACGTCCAAGTCCATTTCCCCGTGAAGAACAAGACTCTGGAGATTGAGCAAGCAGAGGGCTTGGGTACAGATATTTTATGTTCTTAACTTCAAGATATTATTAGAGATGACTGGGGCCATTTTGTTCTGGAATAATGCACTACCTTTGCCATGATAAGTCAAGAAGGAAGAGAATTCTGATCATCTTGGCAACAGCCCTTCAGAAAGGGGGAGGTCTCTTTGGTGGAAATCTTCAGGTGCTTCTGTCCTAATAGCATCTATTTCTCAATCTTGGTGCACCTCCTTTGGGACCAGTCCTCTCCTTCCTCCTTTCACACACTGTCTGGTCTCCTTCTCTCAGGGCTGTACCCAGCTCCTGCGTATCACTTTCCTATGCTAACGGCTGATGGAGGCTCCACCCTCCTGCTCTGCCATTAGGGAGAACCAACGCTGAGCTATGCATTAGTCAGCTCCGGCTACCATGAAATACCATAGACTGGGGGCTTCAATGATACACCAAGATCAGGGTGCCCGCGTGGTCAGTTTCTGGTGAGACCTCTCTGCCTGCCTCACCAGCAGCTGCATGTGATCTATCCTTTGTGCTTGTGCAGGGAAAGGCAGGGCACTCCGGTGTCTCTCCTCATGAGGACCCTAATCCTATCCTCTCAGGGCCTGTATGACCTCATTTCAGCTTAATTACCTCCTTATAGTCCCTTCTCCAAATAAAGTCTCACCTTGGGAGTTGGGGTTTCAGCATACGAATTGGGTGTGTGGGTGGGGGAGGGGCACAATTCAGTCCATAACAGACTAAGAGAAAACTCTAAAGCTAATCTCAGAAACAGTGTTCTGAGATTTCATTTAATCCGATGATAGTTTACTTTTACTTTCTGTTCCTTCATCCATCTGCATGGTCTTTCTCACTAACACAGGATAGGAATATATAGGATTCTCTTCTCAGAATGCAATAGTATTTTAGAAATAGAATTTTTTAAAATATTTTTTATTATATTATGTTAGTCACCATACAGTACATCCCTGGTTTTTGATGTAAAGTTCGATGACTCATTAGTTGCGTATAACACCCAGTGCACCATGCAATACGTGCCCTCCCTACCACTCATCACCAGCCTAACAGAATTACTTTTAAATTCAGAGAAAGATACCAAACTATGAACAGCAATCACTTCCCAGGTGGAACTGGTGGAAAGAGGTGCGTATGAGGAGTGGGAGCATAATCTGCTGTTTCCTATTCTATAGAATTGATGAGTTTTTAGATTATGACAAGAGATATGTATTCCTTTACAATTGAAAAGAAAAATAAAATATAAATGTGGAAAAAAATTCATTGAATTAGAAAGCCAAAATTCAAGGTATTTGTTGTAAATTTCAAGACTAAAGGGAAAAAAAAGTTGCCTGCTTTTTGGCATTTTGTTTAAGCAACTCTGACACAGACTCCTGAATTTTCCTACTTGTCTTCCTCTTTTATCTTCTTTGCGTGATTTTTAAAGCTGGAAATAGGGGTGCCTCAGTGGCTCAGTCAGTAGAGCATACGACTCTTGATCTTGGGGTTGTTACATTTGAGCCCCATGTTGGGTGTAGAGATTACTTAAAAAACAAAATCTTAAAAAGTACATAAAAAATAAACCTGCACCTTTTGTAGAGACTGTAAAACATAAGATTACCATGTTTCTTAAGAATACCTATTTAAAATAATATTTTAGATCTTGTAGCTACTTTACATTATTCTAAGTCATGTAAGCATGACATGAAAATGACCAAAGGGGGAAGGAAAAAAAAAAAAAAAAGAAAAGATGGTACGTTGGTAAACAGTTCATCTGGCTCATCCATGGAACACCAGTCAAGTGACCCTATCTGTCACCATGTGGCAACTCATTTTTTCTAGCTGGGCAGCAGTCAGTTTCCACATGTGTGACGTGAGGACTGTGAAGGCTCCTGAAAACTTGTCCTGGGTAGAGTATATACTTGAAAAACTCCGACTGCTCAAGAGAGCCCAACACATAACAGGCATTCATTAAGTATTCAATAAATAAATCAAAATTGGTAAAATTATTGACCAACCTCACATATGTATGGCATCTTTAGAAATTAAACTTCTAAAAATTGCAACAGTTCAAAGACACCAATTCAGAAAGCTAGAGTTATTCTGAATTATACTTTCTTCACTGGATTCAAGAAGGATCAGGAGGATGGAAACCAACTCAGATGATCCCAGTGGAAGAAAAGAAGCAGGAACATCTTACGAGGCACCAAAGTCAATGGATACTTTTTTAATTGAATCAAACAGTTTGGAGGTTGTTTAAATGACTTAGTTTCTTTGAGTAGTCCACAGTTAGTGAATGAAGAAAGTGTGCCCTCTCCTCAGAATGAAATAGATTGCTCCTACCCTGTGAACCGAGCCTACTTTCTCCCCCTGTATTTTTAGACTGCAACAGGAAACACTCCAGAGTAAGGAAGTTGGAATGTGACTGACCTTTTACCTGGAATGATACCGGCAACACTGGCATTTGCCACCAGTGATGTGAGAACAGAGCTGACGAGAACTCTTCGCTAGACAACGGAACGGCTTCTTTTCATTTGACCTGACGTCTATCCCTTCAGTTTTGCAATGTCCTATAACTGCGTCAGACACCACTGATTTTAAAACAGGGCATACCACACTTTATAATCTACTCCTTTTTAAACAAATCATGAGAATGGATCATAGTTTCGTTAGTTTTGACTGAAGATCCAAACAGATTAATGAAATGGCAGTCTAGCAAGATATCCTCAGCATGTACAGCGAGGCCATTCTCTGTGTCTCCATCCAAGGCCTCCCTGTGTGAGAGGCCTCGGTGCTATCTCATTAGGATAGCCTGAGTAAAATGTCTAAATTATTCCAATGTCTGGTCACATAACGTAAAGCAACTGACTAGCATTTTGGTCACTGATACGTAATACTGTGGCATAATTACGCTTTGAACATCTTCACACTCAGCCATGAAATAACTGTTGGATAACTTTGGACCCAATTCATAGAAAATCTTATATGATACTTGCTTCCTTCATGGTTATAAACCAAAGAAGATGATAGCATCTTCCTTCCCTCTTATTTAATTATATGAATCAGAGTCAGGGTTGTTTTTGTTTTTGTTTAAGATTTTATTTTATTTATTTGACAGAGGGAGAGACAGCCAGCGAGAGAGGGAACACAAGCAAGGGGAGTGGGAGAGGAAGAAGCAGGCTCCCAGTGGAGCAGGGAGCCCGATGCAGGGCTTGATCCCAGGACCCTGGGATCACGCCCTGGGCCGAAGGCAGACGCTTAACGACTGAGCCACCCAAGCACCCTCAGAATCAGGCTTTTAATTCATACCAGGTAATAAGGATACAACAGCACCTATACTTGTTTTGCATATATTAACTGAGAAACATAAGTTTCTTCTATTACCCTAAAATTCCCCTGGCAGGATTCTGAGGTTGTAATCACCAATTCCCACTGAGGACACCTCCCAAGCTGCTCATCCCCCTCACCACTGGCACCACTCAAGTGGCCGGAGCTGCCACCATCACTCACCCACTTTATTGCAACTGCCCACTAACTGTCCTTCGTCTTACCTCCTCTAAGGCATTGTCTGTTCCACCAGGGAGAGCTTCCTGAACTAGGAGTCTGATAATGCCTCTCCCAACTTAAAGCCCTTCGATAGATTCTCACTACTCTAAAATAGAACGTTGGATCATGAAAATGATCTAAAAATGATCGGTCCCCTACTCTCTGCTCCAGCCTTATTCCCCACCCTATTGTCAAACCATGGAGTATTCTGACTTTTAGGAGCATTCACTAGAAATCACATAAAATCTCATCTAATTCTCCTAATAAACCTTTGAGGTACGTAACATACCATCTCCATTTTATAGGTGAGATACCTAAGTGCCAGGCCTGTGGATTTGTTCACTCGATTTTCATTCATTCTCATCAGAGTTTGCAAAGACAAAAACTACATTTCCCAGATTTCCTTGCAGCTAGGGTTCTGGGAGTAAACCAGGTCCCAAAAGGTGATGACACGCAAGTGAGACATGGAGATATAGAAGGCAGAAGTGAGGCAGACACCCCCTTCCCATTTTTGACGATTTCTGTGGGGAAGGAAATGATGGCTCTTTGGCACCATGCTACAGGGTCCATACATAGCCACCTCAGTGTTCAGAGACTGGGGGGGCAGCAGCAAGTTCTTGATCCGGGCAGAGTTCTAGGGCTGGCCTCACAGGTAGGAGGGCCAAGTTATGTCAAGTTTTGCAGCCATTCCTGGACAACTTTGGGACAACCTAGAACCTGCTTCTTCAACCCTTCTAATGCTTTCCTAAGTGCCTAGTCCCCTGTGTTAAATCTCTCCCTGTTTAGAATACTTACTTTCTCTTTTCTTATATTGAATCTGACAGTGTGCAAAAGCCTATGTGTAAAGCTGCTGAAACAAAGGACCCCCCCCCCAAAAAAATAGAGTGGCTTAAATAAAACCAAAGTTTCCTTTTCTCCCACATTACAGTCCAGAAGTAGGTGATACCACACAGGCTGGGCGGCTCTGTTGTCATCAATATGCAGATTTTCTCTATGGCCCAGGGAAGTTTCCGTTCTTTTGACTATTTCTCAGACAACAGGAAAGCCGCAAGGTGGAGAAAGAGTAAATACCCAATGATTTTCAACTACATACAAAACTCACTTTCACATGCCATTGGCTAGATATGAGTCACAAGCAACACGTAATCACAAAGTAGGGGAAGGAATATAGTCACTAGGTAGGCAACCGGGTACCTCGCTAATACTTGGGGCGGGAGGGGGCGGTGGTGAAGATACTTTGTTAGAAAAAGAGAGAAAGAAAAATGGTTATCAGGGTAACTTACCAGTCTCTGCCATGGTTACCACTCTGCGCAGCATCCATGCCACATTCTACTTTCTGCAGACAGACCACATTCACCCCCACACTGAAGTAAGAGTCTCATCTATCGGCTTCCATGTCAAAGTAACAACAGCCAAAGATCTCTCTCATCACAGCCCTTGCACCAAGTCTCCTCTTTTATTTACTGGCCTCTATGCTCAGCCTTTTCCTCTCTCCTTCAACATACTGTTGGCTACCTTTGGTGAGAACCATCTGAAACAGTTGGGAAGGCGATGTCTTTATAATTCAGTCTTTGCTCTGGCCTGACTTCCATTGTCTGGCCAAGCAGAACACTTAACAGAAAGCTCATGAGAAAAACCTTCATCATCAAATTTACCTGCAGCTATTTGAGGATGCAGACAGATTTTCCTGCCTTGCATGTCCCAAACTTTTAAATTCTGAGTCATGTTAGATTACAAACCATAAGTGAGAAAACCTCTATTATCAGAGCTATACTGCTTACTGATTAATAATTACACAACTTCCCGTTCCTCTTATAATACACTATTAACAGTAGTGAGGGCTAGCCAACATATACCATATTCTGAGCTGTTCTCCTTGAGCTAAAGGTCATTAGGCACATGGGTCATCTTCCAAGTTATGGCAGGTAACTATTTTAGTAAATGATATGCCACAGAATAACAAATGTTACCAATTTTCCTAGCTAAAATATTGTGCCAATGTCACCTTCTGCCTATTGCTACCCAGAGTCACAAAGTTTAGGTTTTTGTTACCGTAACACCAACTTTCGGTACCAATTTCTATATTAATGAGGGTACATGCTAAGGTCTTAAAAAAAAAAAAAAAAAAGATCCCCTAAGATGCAATGTCTTCATAACATAGAATTTTGTTTCTCTCTCACCTAACAGTGCAGAGGCAAGCAGGGAGACGGTGTTACCAATAAGTGACTTTCCTCTCTGGGCTCCCTTGAGCTGTCCTATTACCATTTCCCAGCCAGAAGAAATGGTTTTTACAAGTAATATCCAGAAGGTGCCACATCACTTCTGATGACACCTCACTGGCAAGAACTTAGTTTTGTAGCTACAAAGAATGCTGTGAAATACTGTGTCTAGCTGAGTATCCGTGTGCCTTGCTAATACTCAGGAATCCCATTACTCAGGCCAGCAGACGAAAAGAGACTGTGGGAGACTCTTAGCAGTCTCTGCCACCATGGGGACTAGAGTATCACAACTGCTTGCCTCCGGATACCAAAGGCAAAACTACTTCCAAAACTGCCTTCCAATACTTATAACGAATGTTAAGGCTCTTATTGCTACTCCTTCCTTTGATGACACATACTCTCCAGAATAAGAAAGTTATGATGCTTTTTTTTTTTTTTTTTTTAAAGATTTTATTTATTTATTTGACAGAGATAGATAGCCAGCGAGAGAGGGAACACAAGCAGGGGGAGTGGGAGAGGAAGAAGCAGGCTCATAGGGGAGGAGCCTGATGTGGGGCTCGATCCCATAACACCAGGATCACGCCCTGAGTCGAAGGCAAACGCTTAACCGCTGTGCCACCCAGGCACCCCTATGATGCTTTTTTTAACTGATCTAATCATTCATTTATAAATTTATTCTAGCCGTCATCATTTATTGAATCCCTACCATGTGCCAGACGTTTAGTTAGGCAGTAAGAATACACAGATAACTAAGATAGAATCATCTGGGATCCTAACTTAAGAGTTTCTATTTATTTGGATTACTTACTCAGAAAATTCATTAGTCTCTTCTGAACAGACGATAAAACCAAAAATTTGCTTAAAAGTAACAAATTCAAGGGAAACACACAAGAGAAAGAGTTTTATTTTTCACTTTCTTCAATTTTGTACTACTTACATCAATTGGCCTAACTAAAATTATAATTTAGTGTAAAATGAATCATTTAAGGTATAAAAATCTTGGCAATAAGGACAAGTTTCAACTCCATTACACCTACACACTCTTACTAATCAACCGCTATGTTGATACCAGCTTTCCATCATGACAATGAAGCTGCAGTACACAGAAGACGTTCTCTCTCCACCGAGGGCCCCCCAGTTTGAAATCCTACTTCTCATGGATCTAAGCCAACACCAAAATATTCCCCCAAAGAAGCCAGACACAAATGAATATGTACTGTTTTATTCCATTTATACTTCAAGTATAAAAACAGGGGAAAAAAACTAATGTATGCTGTTAGAAGTGAGGATAGAGGTAGTACTTGGAGGGGGCATACAAGATGCTTCTGGAATGCAGATAATGTTCTATTTCTGGATCAGAGTCCTGATTACAGAGGTGCATTCAGTTTATAAATCCCATTTGACAATATACTGAAAATTCTGGTAGCAGTTTGTCACTGTTCCTATTATTTAGAAGGATTTAGAGAAACGTATGGGGTACTAAGTGTTGTACCAGCCACTGTGAAAGTTTTCAACAACATAAGGTACATGTGCCTTTCCGTCTTTCATCAAACTGAGGCAGGTGTCATGTGAAGGAATAGATGGGGAATCAGGAGCTCTAGCACTGGGTGTCCATGTGTAGGTCCAAGCTGATATTCGCCCCTCTCAGCCTGTTTTCTGACCTGAGCTCTAAGGCTCTCCACTCTGTAATTCTCTCTTGATCAGTCATTGTTGCCATTTTTCTCTTTTGATCTAAAGTAGCTTTTTTTTGGCACTCAAATTATCAAATTAGGTAGACACCAGGGAAAAAATGATGATATCATGACAAATCTGCATAGCTCTTTACCAAAGGCAGGACACTATGGCTGAGAAACCCTGGGACCGGGCACCCCCCGACTCCTGGTTTATGGCCAATACATGGCCTGAGGCAAAGCCCATCACTTTTCTGGACCTCAGTTTTGTCATTTGTAAGTCAAAGGAGCTGGACTGGGTCAAGGTTCCATTTCTGAGTTAACTTGTTCAAACCTAAGAAGTAGCAGAACCAAAACTCTGGGCTTATGGCTCAAGCCCAGTTTTCTTTCTAGAGATATGTATGTAAAAAAGCAGCCTATAGTCAGATTTTTAAATTCTTGTTGCCCAGTTTGTGCTGGACACTGACATCAACCATGTGAGGTAAATACATTACCCTTGCCTTTCAGATGAGGAAACTGCCCATCGGGGGGGCAGGTGACTCACCCCAGTATGTGTGCCTGACTGGTGCCAGAGGCAGGACAGAAAGCCTAGTCCTGCAGATTTCAGGGCCTTCCTCTCCCCAAACAGGCTGTAACATGCCCCCAAATCAACAAATAAGTCAAAAATAAATCCAATCCCAAAGCAAAAATAGTCCTTCTTTTTCTAGTTTCCTCCCATTGAGAAAGAAAAACAAGAATGGGGAGTTTCGTTTATCAGAACAAAATACCATGTAATTTATTAAAGTGACAAAATTATATACAATTGTATAAGGTCTCACAATGGCTCCAAAGTCCCAGCATGTTTTCATACTTGATATATACACATGTCTTTGTACTGCAGTTCACATTTTGTCTGGAAGATATCAATTCTTAGGGGTATAAAAGGTATTATAAGCACAGAGTCAAAGATCAACAAGGTTTTCTTTTTTTTTTTTTTTTCTTTGTTTTTAAATTTTCTTGCTGAACTAAGAAAGGCGTACAGATAGACCACTCAACCTGATATGACGCCCCTGGCGGGTGTGAAGTGTGATATAAGCCTACCTTCCGCGGAAACAAATCTAGGGCGCACAGGAGGCATTGTGAACAACACGCTAAGCAAACTTAGGAATGTTTTTAATTGTTGTTTCAAGCTGGCTGATGATTGTTTCAGAACAAGTCTCCGGTCACTGCCTGGCACTTGATCTGCAGAATTCCTTAAAAGACACTGGGCCCAGCAGGCTGTAATATATCATATGCCCAACAAAGACAAAAAACGTCCTGGACGTTGCCATAACTCTCAAGGAGTTGTTAGAGTTCACTTAAGTACTTCTAAAAATACGATGAGTTAAACTTTCCGTGCTTGCTTCCTCTGGATGGACGATCAATAAATAGGCAAAGAACAGCTATTACAAGATAGCTTAGAGAAAAAAATGTACAATAGTTAATCAGTCCTTATTCTGTGGTTTATCTATGCTGAATCTCCCATTCAATCTGTATCCCCAAATTCTACCCTAAACTGAACACTGAGGTTTCGAGTTAACACTACATATAATAGGACCATTTTCTAAATCAGGTGTCATGAGCTTGCCTACAAGCTTTCTGTAGTTGTAAAATGCATGGGTATGTTCCCATTAAAGCTGTGTTCTCATGTGTCCCCCACCCCCCCTGGCATGGTGACCTTACTGAGTGCAAGGATAATGTCTCTTAGAAACTGCTTACGTCCCATAGCACTTTCTAGTGTTCCATGTATCATTTGTGAAACATATTTTTAGAATCTATTATCCCAGAGGCTAGGAGTTACAAATATAGCACAGCAAGCTGGACACAGTCCTGTCCGCACAGAACTGACTGCCAAAATGAATACAGCCAGGAACCCAACGGGGTACCCAATGACAGGGAAATAGAGGGTCCTGCGGAAGCTCGCTGGAGGCCAGCAAAGACTTCCTAGAAGAAATCCCAACTGGGCTGAGACTTGAAGGGCAAGTAGGGAATTCACCAAGTGAAGAGGAAGCATGGGGAGAGGGGGTGCAATGTGCGGGGAGGGCCGGGAACTGGAGAAATAGGGTATCTCTGACAGAGACCTGAATGCCCCATCAGAAGGCAGGCAGCAACCGTTTGCAGGTGACAGTGAACAGTGAATGCTTGAGGCACACTGTGCTGAGCTAGACTCTGCCTATTGGGTCCCCGCAAAGTCCTGCTTCCCAGGAATGCTCCCCCACAAACAGGAGCCTAAATTCTACTCAATACTCTTTATCTCTTATCAGCATGTGCAGTTCGCAGTTTTAGTTGGGCCCCTGAAAAGCACAGGGACAGAGGGAGGCTCTACCGCCCACTCATCCACAACTTTGCATTTAGGCAACACTCACCGTGGGGGGGGGGGGCAGTCCGATGGATGTTGTAACTAGTAACAGCAAACACTGAGCCAGGCACTGTCCTAAGCCTCTGTCGTGTACTTGTGAATTTTTGTTCTTTTAATTCTTACAAACACTCTCTGAGGTAGTATACACTATTATCCCTACTCTACAGGTGAGGAAACTGAAGCACACAGAGGCAGAGCACCTTGTCCAAGGTCACACAGCTTGCAGCCAAGGAGTAGCATTTGAACCCGGCCAGACCAGCTCCAGCCCGAGCTCTTAGGCCCTGCACCTATGCTTCTCTACTTCAGCACAACGAGGAATGCACCAAGCCTCTCTTCCTCCCAGGATTTTTCATTCTGCTGGGGAAGGTGGACACAAACACCTACCCAGAGTACACAGGCTATACTAGATATATGAATCACACAAATGCAACTCGAAAAACAAACTTCAGGAGGCATAGTCCACAACATGGATACAAAACAGCAGCATATATTTTCCACAAGAGAAATGGCTACTACTTACTGAGTTAGCCTCCCAAGTACCTGGCATTTCATTTAAATTACCTCATCGCCCTCTCATAATAACTACGCAAGGAAGATAGTATCTGTTCATCTGATGTAAGAGGAAACTCAGGCTAAGGTAAATTGTGTAGCCAGGTCCAGCTGGTGAAGCTAGGTTCTTGCCCTGTTCACTGCGGCCTCCTTAAAATACAGCGCTTTATCCTTACTCCGAAGAGTCGGCATCGATTGCAGGTCACTTCTCTTTGTTGTAGAGAGTAAGGGGAAGTACTTCAGTTCAGGCAGTTACCAGATTCACTTCCCAAATTCTGCAACAGGAAGTGGCTGCAAACACACCAAAACATCGTGCTCATGGCAGCCTGATTGCTTAGAGAGAAACCTCTAGCTGCAGACCACTCCATCTGAGGCTGACAGGAGCACTGCCCAGAGCACTGGTGGGTAGAAGGGCGCCATCTTGGACTTCTAGATCCTACTGGGCCAGGGGAGAAGGGGTCTGAAGAGCACTGCAAAGCAAAAGGGGGAGGAAGAAGAAGAAAGGGAAGACAGAGGAGGGAAAGAAGAAGCGTGGATCAGACAGCACAGCACAATTAAAGCTTTAATCCTTCCAACAAGATTTTCCTTCAACAGCAAAGGGTGCCTAACCTATGTTGGTCAATTCAACCTCCACCTTGGCTGTCAGGTATCCCAGAAAAGAAGACTAAGAAGCAACGGTGTGTATGCAGGATTTCAGAAGAGGAAGATACGTTTTAACCCTGAAGTACAATATACATTGCATCAAAGAATAAGGAAAAGATGAAAATTATAACTTTGTTTTTAAACACATATTACAATTTTATAATAGCAGCTTCTTTTCTCCTTCCTCCAATCCTCCAGCCGTGTGGACTAATACCAATTGTACTAACTAAACCTACAGTCACATAACCTGTAGATCAGTTTATATTAGTTTTTAACTCCTTTTGGAGAATAGAAAAGGGGCAAGGTACTAGACTTTCCAATGCAAAAAAAAGAGAAAAGAACATAAAGGCAAATAAAACTAACCCAGCATTTGGGCATTAAGAGTAGCAATGATTCAAATTAGAGTATCACAGAGGAAGGAATGTGCAGCCGAGTCAGAAATGCAGTGACCTGTGTGATAAACAAAGGGAAGTGAATCTTGTCCCTTCTGGCCAATAAGTGCAGACAGCGTGCGTGGAGCCTGGTGGCAGCCTGCTTTCCCTTGGGGCTGCTTGGGGATTAGGTAAATATAAACATCTTCAAATAACCCAAGATGTAAGAAATTGAAAGCATAACAAGCTGGAGTAGTCATCACATGATATATTTAGGAGAGCTTATTTTGCAAGCTAGAATTACAGAACAGCAAGATGTGGTCAATTAAAAGTATTTAAGGCCGAGTTTCTATGACTGGGAGGGAGTTGTAATCTCTGAGAAAGAAAAAGAAGAGACCACCATTCTCCGAAGATCAGGCAGTAATTTTAACAAACTGGCTCATTCACCATTGCGCCAACAGCCAGTTTCTACATCGAGACTAGTTCAAGATTTCAACAAAAGGAAGTGGCTTACAAAAGAATTACCAAAAACTCAGAAGTATTTAATGGGGAAAAAACTGCTATACAAGGAAAAGCTTGTTCTGTATATCATTTAGGCTACACATGGTTTTCAAGTTGGGGGGCAGTGCTAGTCAGAGGTAGGACCTTTAAAAACAGACGGTGCTGCAAAATCCCGACACTCACAGAATTCTGTGCAGCCTTGAGGCACAGTCAGGCCCCTCACCCCCCCTGGAGCCTCATAATTAGCTACTTAGGTAGAACAAGAAATATGTTCATTTTACAGAGGAGGAAACAGAGGCCCAGGAAGGTTAAATATATTGGCATAGTCACGCAGCTAATAAATGCAGGACTGAGATAATCCAAATTTTTTTCCAAAGCCCATGCTTCCCCGCCCCCCGGCCATATATATCTCAAAAAGTAAAGCTCAAAGATGTTAAAAAATTGAAGTGATTTCAACTTTTTTTTTTTTTAAGATTTTTATTCATGTATTTGTCAGAGAGAGAGAGAACAAAAGCAGGGGGAGCGGCAGGCCGAAGGAGAAGCAGACTCCACAATGAGCAAGGAGCCCGAGGCGGGACTTGATCCCAGGACCCTGGGATCGTGATCTGAGCTGCAGGCAGACACTTAACCAACTGAGCCACCCAGATTTCAATTTTCTTGACTTGCTGTTCAAACCTGACTCCTAGGGGCGCCTGGGTGGCACAGTCGGTTGAACAGCCGGCTTGGGTGGTGATCTCAGGACCCTGATCTCAGGGTCGTGGGAGGTAGCCCCATGTGGGGCTCTGCTTGGGTTTCTGCTTGGGTCCTTGCTCCCTCTGCCGCTGTCCCCAGCACTTGCGCTCTCTCTCTAATAGGTAAATAAATCTTAAAAAAAAAAAAAAAGCCCATCTCCTAAGTTTCCTCAACTCTTAGTTATCATAGTTTGCTCACCTCTTCTGACGCACTTCTCACTTCTTTGCCATTCAAAGTGGTCCCATTCCTTACACGGAGCTTTCCTGAAGACTCTGCAAACAGAGCCTCTCCCTTCTGATTCTAAAGCAATGGTTACCTCACTTTCCCATCTGTCAGGTCTTGCTATGTAATCTTTGGTCTGTATATGACTTGTCTTACCCATAAAACTGCATGCTTGGGGGTGGAGGAACCATACATGGGTTCCCTCCCATGAGCCACCTGCCTTACCCCCTGCAGTGCCCACCACTGTGCTCGACACACAGAAGATGCTCGCTAAATACAAACTGAATTGCAAAGAATCACTTATTCTCTCAGTGTTCTATTCTTGCATGATAGATTGCTTCTTGGCATCATCGAATTTGAGCACTACGGTAACTTGCATGATATATTGTGGGAAATTTATCAATTTCATAAAATATGATGTTTCAGTTCCATGAGGTTCAAGTTGCTGACTTTGCTTTAGTCAAAAATTTTATCTTAATTTTATCTGCTGTTTTATCAGCCTTTGCCTCTCTTGTGGGGAAGAGTGGAAAGACAGTGGTAGTGAAATTAATAATAAATAGCTGATATTTATTAAGGGTTTATCATGCATCAGACACATGCTAAATTATTTATATTTATTATTTCATCTAACCCTCATAATCCCTTTCCTGAATTTACAGATGAGGAAGAGCGGACACAGGGGAGCAAAACAATGTACTGGAGGTCCCGCAGCTCATAGAGGGGCCACATTTTAAATCGGTCACTTGGTGCAGTCACAGAAACAATGACTCTCTGGTCTTTTTTAATGGTTATTGAGATGTAATCACTTTACAAGACTTTTCTACTTTAATTTTCACAGAAACGCTTGAGATTGGTAATATGCCTCTTCTGAATCCAGGAGTTGGTAAGCTCCGTAACTTCGAGAACATTACTAAAACTGAGGTTTTCTGCCTCTATTTCCTCCTCTCTAAAATGAGAATGTGAATAGTTAATGTTGGATTAAACTAGTTTGTGCGGGGCAAACACCTGTACGCAGCACCACGTGCCCAGGGCACAGTTGTGCCGGTGTCAGCTTAACTAGCATTGTGGCTACTACTGCCTATGGCCCCCCTTCCCCAACACGGGTTCCAGCTCAGTCGCAGACATTCACTTATTAGCACACTAAGACATATCCATAAGTCTCTCCGGTGTCCACGGTGTGCTTTCAAACAAATGGGTTTGCCAAATACAAAAGAAATATGCTTAAATAAAAATCCACACCTTTATTAAATATAAATGCACCTAAAACTGTGACTGGCACATATTAGTAGGTCCTTAAATAATTGATGATAGATGTATGAATAAATGACTAGATGGCCTAATAAAGGAATAAATGATCAAAAGTTCAAACAAGAAAGTGAATGACTAATAAACAAAATTATGAAGTTTAAATTGATCTGCAGAGCCTGGGAATAAATGAATGCAAAGAGGAATAAAACAGAAGGCACATTTTTTTTTTAATTTTCCAAGAACTGTATTTCCATGTCTGTAAACCATGTCTCTATTAAAATGCAATTAATAGTTTCCAAAAATAAGTAGTATGAAGTCACATCAAAGCTAATGAGGTCCACATCCAATTATAAGAGAACCTCAATGAGACCTCACTCAAAATTGAGGAAGGAAGTCTATGGTCAGGTTTTTATTTCATCCTTAATTTCCCACGCTTTTCAAAGAGCCATATTCTAACTCTTTCTCAAACATTTGCAAGGAAGTATTGAGACTGTGAAAATAGATACTCCAAATACCTACACTAAATATTTACATTCTGCCTTTTTAGTTAAACAATTGACTTTGTTCTTACCATTTCGGTCAAAATACTTAAATGTTTTAAAACATCAATAACAAGAGGATATGGTTTTTCACCAGATAGTCTAAACTTACTGGTTTTAGCAAAAGCTTCACAAGCAGGCATTGGGCAATTTAAAAAAACGTTAATGCACACACACCCGGAAAATAAGAAAAAAAAAGGAGGGTGGTGGTTGGCCATTTATTCTAACACAAAAACACCTCTCCTCCACCTCCCTATGCTTATATACTCAAGACATTCACTCACATCACTGTGACAATAACCTCGATTTACTGACTTTATGTAGGATTTACTTCAAAGGAGGTCTTAGATTGGCATGCATTGGTTTATTACTTTTCATAGCATTCCCTGTACGTAGGGATGTGACTGGCATCTTATCTTTATCACACAAGATTAAACTGGAGGTACTAGGAAATGAAATGACTTGCTCAAAGAAGACGAAGTCACATAACTATGACTTTATGAAACTTGACTTAGAACTCATGGCTTCTCACACATAATAGGGTGTTTTCCCACTGGATTATTCTTCCTTTACATAAATTTAAGCAGTCACAGTGCCCAGCTGGGCAGGATAGACTGCCTACCTCGGCAATTTCCAAGAAGATTGTTGGAAGGTGGGCTGACGTGACCCAGCAGGCGTTCTGAGACTGGGGAGAAAGAGAAGCAAGGCAGACAGAACTGTGCATGGTGGGTGACGTTCAGTGAGCAACATGTGAATGACTGTGCACAGGTCAGCAAAAGGAAACTGTGTAAGAAAAGGCGAGAAACAGGAGCACTTTATAACACACTTCTTTCCCCGCTGGCCTCATTTAATCTCCCACTCCAGCCCTGAGTTTTGTATCTGTGCCTAAACGTCAGCCCGAACCTGAGCTCTCCCGTGTATGCTGGAGTTGCTCTGGCAGGAGCCCGGAGACCCGGCTCTCCAGCAGCGACTCGGGGCAGATGGCTTTGTGAGAGAAGACTGCAGACGGGTACACCCAGTTACACTGAACCAGTCACATCTACAATACCGGAATGGCACATTCTTTGGGGGTGAAGCCATTCAAAGGCCCTCTGCTGTGAAAGTCACAAGGAGGCATTTGGACGCCCCTGGTCACCTCTTTCAAGCCTGACTTGAGCTGCCAGGACTGAGTCACTTTCTTTCACTGTGGGTCTCATTACTGGTGGCTCGTTCCACCTGTTTCAATATTTGGTTGATGACAAAATGACCCTGGAGAGCTGAGCGACAAGGGCAGCTGAGCAGGCTTCCAAACCAATTGTGGGAGAAACCAAGATAACCTGTCCCCTACAAACAGGACTACGAAGACAACTAGACCAAAACAATGTGTTCCAACAGGTAACTTTGTCTAAAGCCCTTTCCTGGGGTTAACCAGGGTTGGGTGGGGGATCAGTTTAACAGCAGTGGGGACGAAGTCAGCTCAACTTTCAGCAGTAAGAATGCAGGTGACACATATGGAAACACCTCTGGACACAGAAACTAACAAGAGAAGAGAAAAACTGGACTACATCGATCTCTAAAAGAGACACCTGGCAGCAAGATCTATCACAAGCCCTTCTAATACAAGAATTCTCTAGAAGGAAACAGGCTTCTGTCAAATACGGCACCTTTGAGAGAAGAGAGACAAAATCCTTCTCTGCCATCTTGAAACACTCCTCCCGTAAATCGGCTTATCCTTGCCCTCCATGCAAACCCCACCATCACCCATTCTGCAAGATCACCACTACATCCTGGGATATAATGCCAGAAACAGATTTCTCGCAACAGAGCTTTTTACCCCGCCCAATTGCTCAAAAGCACTGGCCCTTCCCAATCATCTTTCATGAGTGGATGAAGTGACTAATTCCTGACTATTTAAGCAATGAAGTTCTCCTCTGTCTAAATCTTGCAAATCCAAGAAAGGGTTGTCAGCTCTCAGAGAAACAGGGACCAATGGCAGGGTGCGGTAGAGTAAACAACTACTTAAAGAGAAGCTCAAAAGATCTGGGGTTTATTTCAATTTTGCTGCTTATTATCTGTGTGGCCTTGTGTTAGCACCTCAACTGCTGTGTCCGCTTTCTTCCTCAAAAAAACTGCTAATGCCTTCCTCTCGACGCATTCTAAATAACAAGGAATCCAGCATTCAACACACAATCTCTCTTCCTCCTATATCTGGTCATTCACACTAATGGTTTCATATCACTCCCTAAGGACACTTTTGTTTCTGGAATGTGTATATTCTGATCATCGGAATCTCAGAAAAAGACCACAAAACACGCAAGACCATCAAACTCAAAGCTGGCCCTTTACAAGTGGTTATATGATATTAATAATATTCACCTCTCTCTGAAATCTAGTTTCTCGCTGAAACAATTTACTCTGTAGAACAAGAATAATGTTGTAATTAAAGATGATTTCAACTTAGGAATTGTCAGTGAATTCAATTAAAGGTAGACTTGGGGTAATTGTACATTGTATCTGAATAATCTATGATTTTCTTGATACCTTTCTTCAACTGCTACAAGCACTGATGTTTTCAGGATATTAAAACAACTGTGTTGGGGCGCCTGGGTGGCTCAGACAGTTAAGTGTCTGCCTTCGGCTCAGGTCATGATCTCCAGGTCTTGAGGTCAACCTGCATCGCTGCTAAGCGGGGAGTCTGCTTCTCCCTCTCCCTCTGCCCCTTACCTCTGCTCATGCTCTCTCTCGCTCTCTCTCTTCCCCTCTTTCTCGCTCTCTCTCTCAAACGGATAAATAAAATCTTTAAAAATAAATAAATAAATAGTAAAACATCTGTGTTAAACCAGAATATTCAATGCCATCACAGTTCAGCATTTCCTGGATGAGAAAGGTTTTCACTAGATGATATTTACGGACGACTTTTTATAATCATTAAGCCTCATCACAGTATTACTAAAAATTTATCTTCTATGAAACTTTGAGGATCATAACAAATATACTAAGCAAGGAAGTACGCAAATATTGCTAAATCTCTTTGTCAAATGAGAGAAATGGCACAGGAAAGTAGACACGTTTACCATAAATCACAAATACAGATTTCTGAGATAAAAACACAGAGCAGAATCCTAGGCATGGACGGTTGACTCTGTTTCCCCTCTTTGACTGCGAACAGACATGCCCACAGGGATAGAGACTTTTCCCCATGCCCCACAAGAGCTAGCATCAGAGAGGTCACACTGTTTGTCCCTCAGCCCCCTATGCTCCACAGGTAACACTCTGAGGCCCACAGAGTTTAGGCAACTTTCCCAAGATCGCATAGCTAGTCTGAAAGGCCTCCTTCCGACCCCCTCACCACAGCTCTTTCCCAGACACTGCTCAACCCTGTTCCATCTGGGCTGAGATGCTGCTGTAACAGGCTCACCCACTCACTCAGCAAAAGTGTACTGAGAACCCACCTAGCATGCTAAGCCCTACGTATAATGCAAGTTCTCATCAGCTGAAACATGTGAGGTCGCCCTCCCTCCCAGTAGCGGGGAGAAAAAAAGCTCAAAAGTCAAAATGAACAGATGAATAGGTGAGAATGAGCCATCACAGTCCTTAAGATTAGACCCGATGCAAAGCCTGACTGTACCCTTTACTAACTGTGTGACCTCGGGCTTCTCGGTCCTCTTGTGTGAAACTGTGGCAATTCCTCAGAGGTGTTTTGTGAGGATTAAAGAAGATAATGTTGTGTGTTAAATAGCACAGTGTGTGGACAAAGGGTCTCAGTGAGTGGTGGTAATTACCACCAGTAGCGACCGAATCAGGCTAGAAGTAGAATAAGTACTCCTATTCTTCATTCCTCCATCCCCCTGCCACAGAGCACTCAGCTCCGGCCACCTGTCCCACGTTCATGGGGACAGCAACAGGGAACTTCCAAGAGGCCTTGCCAGGCCTCGGCGCCTGGGTCTGCCGCGGGACTCCCTAACTCTCTGTCTCGGACTTTCTCAGTATACCATGACATTTAAATTCCTTAGAGTCTCTGAATCGTCTACCAGTCCAAACTTGTGCACATTCCTGCCAGAAAAATTCAGAAGCTTGCCTAATAAGTATTTAGTTAACAGGAAGATATCAGACGAAGATGAGAACTGCTAACCTAAAAAACAAAAGAAGTGTATTGTGAGCTTTCCCCCACACACCCTTTATCTATTGTCTGTGAAATTCGTTTAATCCTTAACAATGTGGGGCATTACATGAAAAGCAGCACACTGGATCTCTAGCCTTCTGAGCTCTCCTGGAGGAGATCGGATAAATACGGGTAAACACCCAGCGACGGATATGGAGACACAAAGGCAGTCTCGGCTATATAAAGACAGGCACCTGTTTGGAAAGGCTTCAAGGAAAAGAGTTCTAAAGGGCAGTGGGGTGCTGGGCAGACTGCAGAGTTGACCAGACAGCAAAGCGAGACAGGAGGGGGCAGCAGAAAGTGACCCTTCAGTAGCCCAGGGCAAAATGAGGGCATTTGCAGACTTCTCCGGAACACCTTAGTGCCCACATGGTCAACAAGAACCAGAGAGCTGACTCAGGTTAGAAGGCAGACGTAAAGACGGTGCTCGCTCCTCCACCTCACATGTTTATCCGTTTATCTGTATTGATCAGGTAATGAGTCAGCTTTCTACTTACCTTTACCGAAAGTGGGACTGTGAATGCCCCAAACCCAAGTAACTTCAAAACCCCAGAAGTAACTTACTGGCCTCATCTCGCTCACTGAAAGGTAGACATCTAAGAACTACTTTTTTTTCTTTTTCTTTTTTTTTTTTTTTTTTTTGGAACACTAGTAGAAAGTATAAGAGCTAGAAAACCACAAACCGACCTACGGTTTAAAAAAATTACATTTTCATAAATGTTTTTGTTAATATGTCTTGCCACATACGATGACAAGTTTTTAATGACTAGAAGACATTAAAGTTCATGTTTTTACTTTTTGGACAATGATCCCTAATACGACAGCATGGTGTTGTCAGCGGAGACTGTTATAAATACTTGTTGACTAAGCCCGTCATGCTCCTTACTCAGGTCACAAGACACACACATATCCCTTCCAAGAAACCTTGATTCATTCCTCCATGAAGGCCCTGAAGGCCACGCTGGTGACAATTTCGAGAGTAAAATAATATTTCTCCTTTAACGAGTGCATTCGACGTGACAGGCCCTATTGGAGTACTTTACTCATTACTTCCAGTCCTTGCTGATGAAGGAATTCCAACCTATGATAAAGCAGCTGTTGTTACAGATGAGAAAACAGGGCCTAGAGAAGAGAAGCGATGTTCCCAGGTCACACAACGAATAAGTCACTGCGGGAGACTACAGTCCAGCTCTACCTAATCCCACACGGCAGCTGTGGGGTCTTGCTCAAGAAAGAGACAGATCAGGCGACGAATCTGGGAAGAATCTCTCATGCTATACCTCAAATTTAAAAGAAAAAACAAAAACAAAAAGAACCTTGTCTTTGTAAACCTTTAAATAGTTTTTCAAATAGAAAATTGCATGAAATACCCAGTGCGTAAGCCCCAGCGATCACCACACAAGATTGAAACCAGACCCCTAAGCCAACGAAGAGCTCTTTTCCCAAGACACGGCTATGGAAAAGAGGTCAGATTTCTTGGGGCTCCCCAAACACCTTCTTCCACCTGCCAGGAGCTCTGCTGTCGAGGTCTAACACCAGCCGTTGAAAATAATTACAGTTTGAGGGCTCGCTTCATGGCCACTGACAACCAAAATAAATCTTACTTGTCAAGATAATCCCAGAGGGAACCATCCACCCTGTCCTGCAGACACTTGCCACTCAGAAAGATGGGTCTGGCACAGCCCCCTCCCTGTCCGCCCTCCGGCCCGGGCTCTGCCGGCAGGGAGAAGGGGCCGTGGGTGGGGAGCAGCCGCCAACTCCAACGCCAGCCTGGACTCCCACAGCACACTGGCTCCGCGTTCCTCGGGAGGGTGCCCTGGCCAGGGCGCAGTAATAACATCAGCCTCTACGGAGGCAGCAGGGAAAGGCCAGCGTGTTCAGATTGTTGTTTCTGGATCCGTTCTGCAAGTCTGGGCCTTGGGAAACACGAGGCTGTGCGAGGACTGAAAGAGGCCCTTATTGAAAGGGAGCTGCCTCCCTCCTCTCTCCCCGTGACTTGGAGCATGACGCCCAGGACGCCTGTACCCCTCTCACCGTCTTATCGGAGCCTCAGCCACCACCTTGGGAATCCACTGTGACAACAATGCCACGGAGATGACATTTCCAGCTGACTTGGACAGTCCAAGCGGTGCCCAAGGAACTCAGGAAATAAGTGTAGGTGAAGGGGCTGGGTGAGGTCTGAGCACGACAGAGGTGAGACTTTATTTTTGGAGGGAGATAAGAGACTGGCCAGCAGATAACAGCTCAACCTAGACAAAACCAAATGCTGCGCACGATAGAAAGAAATTAAAAATCGAGAGGAAGGAAAAAAACCTGAAAAACACCTCGCTCTTCTTACAGAAGGCACAGATGTGAAATTCAAACCAATTCTATTTTCCAACCCAGAAAAATGTTTATCAGACTGCACATTTATTTGGGGCGCCAATACCACTCTGCAGTCTCTTTCCAAATACCCTTCTTCTATTATTACTAGACTTTTTAAAATATTGACAACTTGTTTTTCTGAATCTCTCCCTCTCTTCCAGCTTGAATCTCCAGGAATAATAATAATAATATAAAGGAGAAGACAATCTTTTTTTAAAAAAAAGAAAGAGGACCTAAAAGGTTTTAATTTTTTTTAGGATTTTATTTATTTATTTGAGAGGGAGAAAAAGAGAGAGTGCATGCACAAGCCGGGGGAGGCGCAGAGGGAAAGGGAGAGGTAGACTCCCCACTGAGCAGGGAACCCAAGAGGTGGGGCTCAACCCCAGGACTCCGAGATCATGACCTGAGCCAAAGGCAGATGCTTAAAACTGAGCCACCCAGGCACCCCAAACCTGAAATGTTTTAGATATGAATTACGGTTTCCTTTAGAGGGCATGATTTCTTTCTACACTGCCTTTATGAACGTATGCTCAGCAGTGCCTTCATGGTTCAAGCCCTTGCTACTTTCTGTCTCACTGGGGAGCTAACAGCTACCACTTTCCCTGCCTCCAGGCTCACAGTCTCCAAGCCACTCACCACCCTGCTACCCAAGCAGCATTCTAAATGTTAAATCTCTTCATGTTCTCCTTCTTGACATTTTTCAATAGCTACCCATTACCTAGAGCAGAGGTTCTCAATCTTTTGTAGACACTTGATCAGAGCTTTGGTTACTGTTTTTCACTCCTTGAAAGTGAATCACCCATAACATACCTAAATTCTCTAAAGGAAGAAAGGGAGTTCTACTATAATTGGAATGAACTGCATTCTATGTACAATAGGGTGTCATCCATGGTTAATTTTATAAAATTAAGTCCTATATGAAGTAGATTCTTTGCAATTCTTTTAAATTAGATGGAAAAAGTTTATACCCATGCCAGTTTGCTAGCTATGTTGTGTCAAATACTTAAAAGAGTTGTCTAACTAAAAGATAACGCATTTTTTATTTGCAAAAGATGAGGCTCCCAAGTTGTCTGACCTTTCCTGTGATGACTAGTGGCTACCAGGATCATGCAAATATTTTTGGAAAAATAAATATACTTAATATATCTTTTCAAGGTAAAGATGACATATTCACCGTAAATAAGTAACTGTTTTTCTAAATAAATCTGCTATTTTGAAAATGGGTGTAGTAGGCAGTCTCTGAGACTGCCCCCCTCCCCCTCAACTCTCACCCCTTCCACCCGCCCCCATCCTTTCTTTCTGGTATCCATATTCTTGTATAATCCCCTCCACTTGAGTATAGGCTGGATGCAGGCACCGACTTCTAACAAACAGAATATTTAAAAAGTTACTTGAGATTGTCACAAAAAGACTGTGATTTCCATCTTATTTGCCCTCTCTCATTCTCACTTTCTGGAGTAACCCACTGGCAAGGAACTACTATCTCTGGCCAAGAGCCAGTGAGGACCTAAGGCCTGCCAACAGGCATGTAAATGAACTTAAAAGCAGACTGTCCCCCAGTCCAGCCTTGACTGGAGGACTGGCCAACACCTCAGTTGTAGCCCTGAGACAAAAAGAACACAGCTAAGCCAGTCTTATACTCCTGACCCAGAACAATGATGAGATAATAAATGTCTGCTGTTTAAAACCACTAGTGTGGGAGATAGTCTGTTACACAGCAAGAGATAACTCACACAGTTGGGGAAATATTTCCCCATCATTAACGAGTTGATGGATGAAAATGTGAATGTGTCTCACTTAAAAAAACAACAAACTCCTATTTGCATATTAGAAAATTAGAAACAGAATTCTCTAGGCTACTTAAAAGTTTCCCAGATAAAAACTATGCATAGGTTTGAACCAATTGCTAAAAATGCAAACTGCAACACCTTCCAAAGAGTTTGCAAGAATGACTTATTAACATCATGGAAGATGGAAAGGTAGTAATTAAATTTCAAGAAAAACCTGAACATAGCGCTTGAGATCTGAAAAAAAACAGCATCATGATTTAGTTAATCCTGCCAGAAAACACTTCTTTGATTGGAACTCTATCTCTTTTTGAAGTATCTTGTTTTGATTAAACCCAGAAATCAAAATAAACTGAACTTAAAACCAGTCCTTTAAATTACCCTATCACAAAGTATTAAACCAACCAAAGTTTTCAAATGTTCAGGCACACACTCATTTTAATTTTGAATACTTTAATGACAGCAAAAGAAAGATATATCTTTAAATATTGTCTATGTAATCTCATCCCCATGTATTTTGTAAGAGATACAACAGACAAGGATGACAGTACATATATAAATAAATATCCATATAAAGTATTAAATAATTACCTATTTGAAGACTGACATGCTCAAGTTGTTTGTACCAAGTTGTTTGTACCATTCGGTGTATGCAACTGAGAAAGTTCATAGGACCCTGACCTCAAGGTTAAGCCCAAGTGCTTTCCTTTAGTTTGCATAACTTCCAGCTCTCCTACCTCCCTCCTCCTCTCCATACCCTCCCGGAGTCCTCTGTAAATCCTTTATTATAGGACTCACCACGCTAGGGTATATTTTAAGGATTTGCTTATTTTTCATCTACCCGTACCAAACTGAGGGCTTTTGACAACATTTGCTCAGTAGCAGACAGTCAACAAACATCTGTTGAATAGACGAATGCACGAACGAATTCATTTTTTCAGATCGTTTTTCTCTACAGCTCAAAGTCTAACAGGTTGAGAAGGGACTCTCCCTTCATCTCATCCTGACCACCTATCTGGCTACCTCACCACCAAGATCTAATTTCATAACTTTTTCCCCAAAAAAATGTCAAAAATTGATGTAAGGATCAGATCCAGCAATTCCGAGCACATTTCTCACAATATTGTGTAAGCGGCGCTGTTGGGTGGTAAGAAGCCAGACTACCTCACGTTACACCCACCTCGGCCACCTGGGCCCATGAAATATCCTCACGGTCCTCAGTTTCCTCACCTGGTAAATGGGAAAAGAGTAACTACCGCCTGTAAGCAGTGCCCCCGGGGCCCCCGGATCTGTCTCGCGCGCCCGCAGGGTGGGGACGCCACACACCCACGGACGCCCCTTCTTCCAGCCTCGACCACCCTCCCACCTCTCTTCCGGTCACAGACGTCACCACCCTCTCCTCAGCCACCCTCCGCCCCACGGACCCGCCAGCACCCTGTTTGGGGCCGGGCTCCCAGCCTCGCCAGGCCCGTTCCCCGCGGCGGACACCCGTCCACCCGCCGCCACGCGCGCACCGCGGCCTCGCACGCCGCCGGCCTCCCCGCCTCCCTCTCCAGCGCGAGGCCCGGGCTCCGGCCGCCGGGCCCAGGAGAAGCCCGAGGGCGCCCTGAAGATGCAGGCCCGGAGGCTGTGCGGCCGCCTCCCGAGCCGAGGGCGAGGGGCCCGACCCGGGCAGAGGCCCCGCTGCCGCTCCCCACAGACCCCGGGGGCCGCCGGGGCAGACAGCCGGGTCCTCGCTCGCCGCCGAGGCGCGGCCCGGGGCCCCGACGCCAGACTCACCTCCGCAGGCGGGTCCCAGCGCGCGGGCCGGGCGCGGGTCTCTTCCGGGGGCTCAGCCGCAAGCACACCTGGGAGCCCGGCAGCCTCAGCGCCCGCGGGCTCGTGCCCGAGCCTCTCCGGTGGGCCGCCGGGCAGCTTTGCAGGAGCCCCCTCCCAACCGTGCACCGAGGGGAAACAAGCCTTTGGCAGCAAAATAATAATCTAATAATAATAATAATAATAATAATAATTAATGCACATAGGTGTGGCACAGAGTAAAAGTTGAATAAACGTTGGTTATTATCCTATTGCCCTGGCAGAGACATTAAGCAAGTAAATAGTAAGTACTAATTCCCAGCCTAGACCCGCCCTGTACCTCCAGTGAACACACACTCGCACTTGCAGACAGAAGTACCTGAAGGGCAGGGACTCTGGACACTTTTATTTTCATTGTTGTGGTCCCAGCGCCTGGCATATAGTAGGTGTTCACTTAACGTTTGTTGTTTATTTCAAAATTCCCCCATATATTCCTGCCTTGTACAGATTTGGATTCACGTTCTGTTTCAGATCATCCTTTCGAAAGCATTCTCAGGGTATCTATTGTCAGAAGCGGGATGTGGAAAAACAGTGAATGTGGCTATGTTGCAGGAGAAGGGAGGAAATTATAGTTCAATAGAAACCAAAAGTCAATCAGTAATTTAATGGGAAATGATTCACAAAAGCGGTATTTACACACAAGTACAACTTGTTCCAGTGACTTCACGAAGTAAAAAAAAAACAAAAAAAAAAAAAACCACATAAACACGGTTTATTTAAAAACAAACAAATAACAACCTTGGCAAATTCTAACAGAATAAAAATGTTTGCAATTAAATCAATTCTATTGTCAGAATTCTTTGAATTGCAAATAACTAATAGGAGATTAACTAGTATAAGAAAGGAATTGAGTGGGTTCACGTAAGTGACAACTTTGGGGTTTGTTGCCGGGACTTATAAACTGTCATTAGGTGGGTCCTCCAATCTATCTACCCTTTTATCTATACATCCACCCATCTCTCTGACTCCTGATCCGTCTCTCTAGCATTCAGTTATCCCTTACCGGAGGCCAGTATACTTCATTTGGCAGGGGAAAAAAAGGGCAAAGGCACCAAAAACTTCAGGCATACATCATCCCAGTTCACCGGCCAAGGGTGGAAAGTTTCTTTTTCCTTTTGGGTCCATATAGGGTAGAAAGGAATGCAGGGTAACCCAAACAATATTTATCTACCACATCCACAACGGAAAAAACACTCCGAATTCGACTACTCCAACACACAAACCACTATCCAGCTTCACATTCCCTTCCAGTGCTAGTGACTAACTCTTATATAGTATCCTGGCTCATACCTTTTCATTTGACATTTTGTCATAAGCATTTTACCTATTGCTACATAGACTTTATAGCGATCACTTTTAAGTGTCTATGTAACATTTACCTAAGGTGTTAGTCACTAGGCAATAATTTACTTATGTTCTTAATGATTAATATTTCACAATTTCTAGATGTCTCTATAATTTTAAAATATGGTAATTATTCTCTCCTTACCTATAGCATGTTACTTTTCAAGAAATATTTCCTTAATATAATTCTCAGAAATTGGATTAATGAGTGAAATGGTGAGAACATTTACATAGATCTAGTTCTGAAAATACATAACCAACTGTATGTTCAAAAGTTGTACCGGTTTCCAGGGCCTCTAGTAATGTGTCCATGCCACAGCATTACCATGTCTTCATCAGCACTGAGGGCAACTTTCATGAAGTCATAGTCCCCAGACCTTCTCACCAGTTATAGAGCCTTCATTAGTCTCACGACATTCTTAGCCTGACTCTCTCCCCTGAGGAAACACAGATGAGATTGCGTGGCCCGGTGCTAGCACGTAGTAGGCTCTCACTAAAGGTTAGCTAAGTCTGCAGCTGCATTTGTTACGATCCTATCCATGTCCCCAGGGAAAACCGCCTTTTGAAATGCTGGCTTTGAGCATACAAAGGATGGAACAAAGATAAGCAAAAATATATCTGCGGGGTCATTTCTACAAAAAAATGTACAAAGAGGAAGGACTGACTTTTTGATTGGTCTACTCTCTTGAGTTTCTCTTATCTGTTTTGGCAGAGAGATCTGAAGGAGTTATTCACACAGAAGTGTAATGCAATCTTCATTGGTCCTCTTCTAAAGAAGAGGGGTGTGTGTGTGTGTGTGTGTGTGTGTGTGTGTATACACGTGTGTGTGTGTTTTAAGATTAACCAAACCAACATTGCTCAATGTTGTAGGTCAAAACCCTGGATGCCTGTCAGAATGACCTGTAGAGAGTTTTTTAAATGCAGATGTCTGGGCCCCATCCCAAATCCTCTAATTTAGAATACCCACAGGGTGGAGCCCGGTATTTACAACTTTTTAAATCTCCACAGGTGATTCTGACAGGGACGGGATTTAGGAACCAAATAAATCAGCCAGTAATGAGGTATTAGTATTAATGTTAGTTGTTCTTAGTCCTTCCGTTTAAATTGGAAACAAACGTTATTAGGATTTTCTTTCGTTACACTTTTCCCCTGTCTCCTGCGGTGTGGAAAAGGCTCTGCCAGCAGGAATGCTCCCCGCTCTCCGAGCCAGCTTCGCACAGGCCCTCCGCCCACCTCGTGGGTCAGCCCCTGAACATTCTGCTCTCCCGTCAGAGGCCTGGGCTTCTTGAGGTTGCCAGTGGTTGCACCTGGGGCCTTTGCAGTGTCTGACTGAAGAACTAGCAAGTTTCTGGGGCAAAACGATCTATGCCAAGTTGTCCAAAATCTATGCAACGCCTGGGTCCCTTTCTGAGTCTCCCAGTTCCCAACTCAGCCAGAAAAAGGGGTGCTATTTCATGGGCTCCCTCAAACCCCGCCAGTCAGTAGTCTATTGACAGATCTGATCTTCCTTCCTGGACCACACGTTGAGGGCAGGTTTGCACATCTCCCCCACGGTTTGTAAGGCACAGAGCCTGGCACCTCACAGACATCAGACAGCAGCTATGTGATGAGTAAAATAGGAGGGGAGAACCAACATCCATTCCACACGGACTCTGTGCCCAACACCTCGTGAGCCTTAGTTACATGGTGTCATGTTACCCGCATCACATCCCTGTGAGGTAGGGTCTCATAGTCCAGTTTGCAGGCAAGACTAGAAATGCTCATCGAACAAAGTTTATTTGGTCAAAAACTGTTTATAGACAGGAACGTAAAAAAGTGAGAATTTATTCCCCTTTCTCTTCCCGCTGCCTAGTGTTCTTGAGATAATTTCCTCTAAGCACACAGCTAAAAGTCTGCAGACCCTTTATATGACAGACATATGGTTATCTAGAGATGATTCTCCTCTCAGTTGGAAATTATCAAATTGATGAGGTCTAACCCAGACAAGTGCCCTCTCTTTTTCTACGTGGTTCATTATCATGAGATCTTGGTATTTCAAATAGGATTATGCCATTTGGGCTGGGCACTTAAGATTTCCCTAAGGGCCAAGGCTGAGTAATTTTCAGGTAATGAGCTTTAATGTCCAAGGAAAGAGACATCCTGAATCACCTTCTGAACCTGTGCCATGGATCTGCCGTAATAGTATCAGTAGTTCTAGAACCTTGCGTAATTGATCTTGTGACTTGAAACTGAATCACTTTCAACACTTCTTCCGAAATGGTTTTTGCCCTCCTGAACTATACTTTATTACAGCTACACTCATCCGGACAACTGAAGAGAAAGAAAATGATAATTCCCTGGTGTTCCCGTCTTCACTGAGGAGTCTCTAAAGTCACCCTGAGCCTTCTTTATCCACAAGGGCAAAGGGTACCACAGGCAAACTTTGCCCCAGCCTGAAAAAGTATTGAGAGTGAGATGTAGAGGAAATGGCAGTTCTTCTAAGACAGACTCAGGAGTCAAGTTCCTAGTTCTCCAAGGCCTCTGGGCCACCCCCCTAAGGAAGTGACCCGAGTTCTACAAACCCTTGGGCACATCACTAGAGAGAATCTGCATCAGTGTGTAATATCAGTGTGCAAAGTATAGTAAAATTCACTAACCCAAACATTACTCACTCAAAATTTGAGGTCATAAAACCCTAAAGCTGGCACTCTTTCCTGGTTCAGATGAGGACACAGAGGCTCAGAGAGGTTAAGTGACTTGCCAGAAATCACACAGCTATCAAGGAACAGAACTGTGGTTTGAAAGTGGTTCTCTAGAATTTGAGTCTGGTCCTGCTCCGTTTATAAAGGAGTACTGCCCTTAAGAGGAAGGGAGAGATGAAATTTATCTTTCTTTTAAGATAAAATAATTTATCATCTAGAAAACAGCATAACTGAGGATGTAAGAGATGCGGGTAGACGGGAAGATATATGCTTTTCCTACTGGAAAAGAGATCATTAGGCAGGAGGAAGAAGTAGGAGGTAAGAATTAAAAGTCTACTCTTCAATTTGCCAGCGGGATAATCTGAGGAAAGTTAGTTGACTGATGTGAACCTCAAATTTTTTCATCCATAAAAGGGAGCTGCTCACAAGGTTATTATAATATTTAAATGAAACCATACAGATAAACTAGCCGAAACTTACTCAATAAATGTTACTTTCTTTCCTCAAAACAGCTATAAGTTAACCATTATTCTTCTCCAGTCATTAAAGAGTGACCCTTGATTTTTTGTTGGCCAGTCATTGTGTTTACTTATTTGCTCAATTGTTTATTTTCTGCCTCCTCCCATTGGAGGTAAGCTCAAAGGGAACAAGTCCATTTCTGTCCTCCTCCCCTCTTCATCCCCAGTTCCTAGTCCCGGGCTTGACCTATAGTGACAATTAGAAAAAACTGACAAATGACATAAAAGAATTAAAAACTTCATAGGGAGAAATAAAACTTTTTCCTCACCATTATTTTTTTTGGAAAAGGTAATATTTTACTAATTCTTTTATCCTAAGTGTGTCCTATGTAAAGACTATGGATATATGTATATTTTAATTTATATAATTTTTATATTTTATATATATATACACATGCACATGGATACACGCACCTGAATAGCCACTATAGTGTATACTAATATAGTTATAATATGTGTATACTTATGAGTTATGTAAAATACTATGTTATATATATGTTATATACTAATAGGTATATATGTAATAAGTATATATGTACACCATACATGTAATGTATTATGTGTATAATAAACTATATTTAGATATAAAAATAACATGTACTAAATATGAGATACTGTTTGCCACTGGGGAGAGTAAAGGAATAAGTACTCAGAGAGGAAGAAAGAGAAGCTCAACAGTAATCCATAAACGTCTTATTTCTTTTATATTAAAAATGATAAAGTAAAAAGGACAAAAAGCTAATTGAATAAAAGGGAAAAAAACTCAATGGGAAAGAGGCACTGATAGGAAAGAAATAAGCAGAAACTGACTCTGTCCTGACAACCTGATGAAGTAAATAGTCCTACTCCAAGTTTACAGATGGGGAAGCTGAGACCAAGCAATGTGTTCAAGGTCAAGCACGCCGCAAGCAGCAGGCCAGGCGGGGAAGTGAAGGCAGAGGGTGTTGGACACCAGCGCCCGTTCCTGCCTCTCGGATTCGGCTTGACTCCGCAGCTGATGGGGCTGCCATCGCAGAATTCCGGGGTCTGCCTCAGGAAGAACCTACGTAATCATCATTATTAGAGCAATGTCAGTCTCGAAAGGACTGGGATCCCTGAACATCTTTCAGGCAAATACTGTCTTTGTGAACTGTTGCCCTATTATAAATAAGATACTGGATTAGCCAGTTTTACTAGACTGTGGTCGTTAATAAGCCCAAAATCTCAGTTACTTTTCAACAACAAAGATTTATTTCTCAGCCCCATTTTATATGTTGGCTATGCCTCTGCTCCTGCTTCTTCATGCAGGATCCAAGCTGAAGGAGGAGCTTCTCCACGGGACACACTGGACACGGCAGGGGAGAGAAAATAGATGCCAAACTGCAATGGCCCTTGGTGTTTGCCAGAAACTTCTACTCAGATGTGGCATACATCGCTTCTTCTCACTCCGTTGGCCAAAGCAAATCACATGGCTCAGCATGATACCAATAGGACCTGGAGGTCGACTCTTCCCACAGGGAAGCACTGTAAATTGCATGGCTGTCAACAGACATGTGTAAAACTATTAAAAAGTGCAGTAAAAAAATAACAATAATACAATATTCCACAGATACCAGGTTCTCTGCTTTTGGTAATCGACAGGTTGAGTTTCTGTTTTCATTTCCAACAAACATCCTAACACTCTTTTTTTTTTTTTTTAATTTTTAGAGAGGGTGGGTAGAGACAGAGGGAGACGGAGAGAGAGAGAGAGTCTCCAGCAGACTCCCCACCAAGTGAGGGGCCCCACGCAGGGCTTGATCCCACGACCCTGAGATCATGACCAGTGCCAAAACCAAGGGTCAGATGCTTAACCGACTGAGCCACCCAGGCGCTCCTAGCACGTACTTGTTATCATTTACATAATTATTTCTTTCAGCTGTTCAGGCTGCTAAAAAAAAAAAAAAAAAGTATTTCAGTATTCCCTGAAGTTCCCAGAAAGTTCCCTGCCCTTTTCTGAGGGAAATGCAATAAATAATAAACAATCATGACCTGTTTTCATATTCTATGGTTCTTTCAAAAATTACAGCCACGCCTAACTGATTTAAATATATTGTCTCAGATCCACAGACATCTGTTGTGTAATAATGACATTTCAAAAGAAACAAAGGGCATAAGTGCCCAGACTGGGTTCATTTTGTTAAACAATGGTTTGGAATTTTCCCATTGTGGGAGTTGAAGTCTCAGTGAAAGGAAATTCAATTAGAAGTGCCTATGCCTGATTTAATCCTCTTGCCTCCCTCTCGCCATTCTTAATATTTTTTAACAAGTAATCTGCATTTTTGTTTTGCACTGGACTCCACAAATTGAATAGACAGTTGTGCTCAGAACAGATGTTCCCTCCCTTGGAACAATTTCTCTGTGACCCCTTCAGTAGAGTCAGGCACCTCTCCCAGGTGCATGCATAAGGCCCTGTGATTATGGCCCTTGATATCTTGGACTGAAATTTTTTTATATATTCTTTCCTTCTAATCTATGGGTTCCTTGAAAACAGGAACATTGACTAATTCATCATTGTATTTTCAGAATCTACTACCAAAAAAGAATTTGATGAATAAATGATTATCAGACATGGGGACTATTTTCTTAAAATTTCCAATTCTGTGAAACTGTATTCTGCTGTGGAAAAGAAAACACTCAGTCCTGCCATAGTGTTCTTCCTGTGCTTGTTGCCAGGTATTGTCACTGTGTGTGTGTGTATGTGTGTGTGTGTGTGTGTGTGTGTATACATACACCACATCTTCTTTATCCATTTATCCACCAATGGACACTTACGTTGCTTCCATGTCTTGGCTATTGTCAATAATGCTGCTCTAAAGGTGAACTCCTTCAGCTTTTGCTTGTTCAGGAAAATCTTTATCCTTCCCCCTGTTCCTGAAGGACGGCTTCTCCAGGTATAGAATTCTTGGTTGACAGTTCTTTTGAATATTCATCCTATTCTCTCCTGGCCTGAAAAGTTTCTTTTGAGAAATGCAGTCAACATGTAGCCCCTTGTCTCGTCCTTCTAAGGCAGTCTGTCTTGGTCTCTGAGGTACCGGAGGGGCTTCAGTCTCTTCCTTTTGTTCTAGAATTCTCTCAGTGGTGTCTTGTTCTTGAATAGCAGGTAGTTGTTCTTCTTGTGAAGGAGAATGAAGTCAGGAACAACCCATGTTGCCATCCTGGTGACACTTCCTCCTACTTTGAATAAATATAAACTGGAGTGGGGTGCCTGGGTGGTACAGTTACGTGTTGGGCTCTTGGTTTTGGCTCAGATCATGATCTCAGCGTCATGAGATCGAGCCCAGCATTGGGCTCGGCTCTCAGAGCCAAGTTTGCTTAAGAAGCTCTCTCCCTCTCCCTTTGCCCCTCCCCCATCTCTGAAATAAATAAATCAATCTTTAAAATAAATAAATAAACTGGAGTATGTGCCATTTGTTTTTTAAAAGTTCTGGGCAGTTAACCAAAAACCAAATTGGGAGAAATTACACAACATCAGTATTGCTTAGATGGAGCTATGCATCATGGTGAAGCATGTAGGTTGGTTTGGGGTCCAAACATTCCTGAGTTTAAATTCCTGACTCTGCTATCCGCTTGCTATGAGAACTTGGGTCATTTACTTAAACTCCTCTGAGTCTGCTTCCTCATTTTCTAAGAGGAGATAATATCTGCCACCTTACAGGTTTGTTCAGGAGAACAATGAGAAGATATGGTGGAGCACTTAGCACCGAGTCTGGGAAGCACAGGGAGCCCCAGGGGCGGCGTGCACAGCCCTCCAAGTGGTTCAAGTGCCTTTATTCCCAAACAGCCCAATACTCCCTGCTTCCCTTCCACCCCATCCGTATGCTGTTCCCCACATCACCTCCTCCAAATTAATCTCCGGGTATAGACTGTTAATCTCCAATCCACCATGGTCAATAAAATATCATTAAAAAGGAATACCCTCAAGCCTTGGGTTTCTGTGGTACAATTCCTTTGGCAACAGAGGACTTTATGTACTTGGAAAATACATGAATACATCAGGGTTGTCCCCTCTGACACCAGTAAGTTATTCAAAGAGGTTAAATATTTTTTTAAAAAAAAAAGTCTTGCTTGCTTTACTGAAAAAGGATATGACGTCACTGGTAACTTTCTGATAAGAGGCAACTTATATGTAGCATGAGTCTCCTCGACTCCACCCAGGGGAATTGTTCTCTGTGACATTTTTCCTTTCCAGTTGCTTTTAACATTCTTCATAAATAATATTTGACAAAAAACAAAAAGGCTCAGTAGTAAAGCTATTTTTTCAAGAACTATCATCAGAAATGCTCATCTTATTTATTTCAGTTGATTGGGGTGCTTGGATCAAACCTATAAAGGAAAAGATTTTATAAAATACTATACAAATAGAAAGTGATTTTGTTTGAAATGCTTCAGCAAACCAAAGTCCTGAGTCATGTTCAAATGCTACAGTAGGGGCCTCAGTCTGGGGTTCACAGATGGACCATCATCACATCCAGCACACTATGCAAAAATACAGGAACACCCACACGTGAACATTCTTTTGAGTGCGGGAGCCATCGTTTTCATGAGCTCTTCCAAAGGATCTGTAGTTCCACACTCGCTTCTCACCCTGCCCTCCAAAGTTAAGTGCAATCATTCTAAAGATGTTTGGTATCTTGATTGAACTATATAACACATTTTTTTGTAAATTGAATAGCCACTTCTCATGTCTATAAATTCAGATTTCTGTTTTAGGCCCTTTTTCATAAAGGCATCACGTATATTTAGAAAATTTTAAGGTTAGAAAGAAAACTTGACTCTAACTGATTCGATGCAATGTTTCCATGCAAACAGGGATGGGATTAAACGATTTCTTAATATCCTTTCTCATCTTAAGAACTTAGTTACCTGGTTTGCCACTTATTTGAAGTGATGCCTTTAAATGACCTTAGAAATGCCCTTGGCCCTGAAATAATCAGGACATAATACCAACGCTTTATAAAATGTTGTCCACTGCAATGTTGTTGATAACATCAAAGCATGAAAAGAACATTTCAGGAAGTGATAGGATTTCCTAGGATAGATTACTATGCAACATTTTTTTTTAAGATGTTATTTATTTATTTATTTATTTGACAGAGATAGAGACAGCCAGCGAGAGAGGGAACACAAGCAGGGGGAGTGGGAGAGAAAGAAGCAGGCTCATAGCAGAAGAGCCTGATGTGGGGCTCGATCCCATAACGCCGGGATCACGCCCTGAGCCGAAGGCAGACGCTTAACCGCTGTGCCACCCAGGCGCCCCGCAACATTTTTTTTTTTTAATGACGCTTTCAAAGGATTTTTATAGCATGGTAAACCTTAATAGAAGTAAAGTAAGCTTAAAGCAAAGGGAACAAATTATATATATATATATATATATGTTGCAAAATTACCCGTAATGTTTGTATCTGTATATATTTCACAAGTTACATATGTTGTTATAACTAGCCGGAAGGGACAGATACCAAAATGTTTAAGTAGTTATCTCTAGATGGTAGGATCATAGATTGCTTTGCTTCTTTTTGTTGGTGGTGGTGTTCTTTTTTTTTTTTTTAAGATTTTATCTATTTATTTGAGAGACAGAGCAGGAGCCGGGTCGGGGTTGGGGGGGGGGGTAGGGGGTTGGGGCAGAGGGAGAAGCAGACTCCCTGCTGAGCAGGAAGCCGGTGCCGCTAGATCCCAAGACCCTGGAATCATGACCTGAGTCAAAATCAGATGCTTAACTAACTGACTGAGCCACCCAGGTGCCCCGTGTTTTCTTTAATTGTTGTTGTTGTCTTATTTTTTTCTTAAATGACAATACTTCTTTATTTCTGGTTATCAAACAACTGTAAAATATTTAGGTAGTGCAGAAAGACACCAGTTAAAAAGCAAAAATTACTTACAGTCCTGACACTGGAAAATGCTATTATTAATATTTTGATGTAACCCTCCTTAGTATTTCTACACAGCTCCCCCTATACACGCACTCATACGCAAACACGCGCATGCGCGCGCGTGCGCGCACACACACACACACACACACACACACACACTACGAAAAGAGAATTGTACATACATGATCTTTATAGTCTGTTTTTTAAACTAATACACCATTTCTTAGAGCAGTTTTAGGCTTACAGAAACACCGAACAGAAAGTAAGAACAGAGAGTTTACATACACTCATTCCTCACCGCCCCCCATGCAGTCCCCCATAATGAACATCTTGCATTGGCGTGGTACCCTTGTTACAACTGATGGACCAATATTTTATTATTCTTATTCTTATTCTCATTAACAGCTAATGTTTACGTTAGGATTCCCCTTTCTATGGGTTTTACCAAATGCATTAGGTAGCATACAGAATAGCTGTCCTGTCCTGAAGGTCCCCTGTGTTCCACCAATTCATCCCTCCCTTACTTGCCCCTGCCACAGGTAACCCCTGGTCTTTTCACCGTCCCCATGGTTTTGCTTCTTCTAGGATGTCATATAGTTGGAATCACACATTCTGTAACCTTTTGGACTAGCTTTTTTCCCTTAGCAACATGCATTGAGGGTTCCTCTGTGTCTTTTCTGTGCTTTCCTGATGTGATAGTTCATTTCTTTTTTATCACTAAATAATATTTCATTGTCTGGATAGACCACACAGTTTACTTATCCATCCACCTACAGAAGAATTGGTTGTTTGTGATTGTGGGCAATTATAAATAAAGCTGCTATAAATATCCATGTGCAGGTTTTTGTGTGGACATCAGTCCACACAACTCCTTTGGATAAACACCAAGAACTGTGACTACTGGATCCTACAGTAAGACTATGCTTGTTTGGCTTTGTAAGACACTGCCAAATTCTTCCAAAATGACTGCTGTAGTCTGCTTTGCAATTAGCAATTTTTTGTAGACATCTTTTCATATAAATAAATTTTTATACATCTTTGATCCCTTGTTCAATTATATCTGGAAAATAATCTGAAAAAAAAAAACGTTAAAGGCTTGAACGTATTCAGTTTTGTTGAACGGTTATACAAACATGCACTCCCATGAGCAGTAAATGGCCTTTGCCTCTCAGGATCAGTCCTCCTCGACCTCCCCAACCCAACTGGCAGGAAAGCGCATCTCAGTGTTGCTTTGGCTTATCTTTTTTTGATTACTCCTGAGATGAAACAGGTTTTTACTTTTGTTGGCGATTTGTATTTCTTTCTTTAGGAATTGTGTTCATATTCTTTTCACTTTTGCTATTGGAGTCTGCAAGAGAAATTTTTTTGTTTTCTAAAACTCTTTGTCTATCTTATTCTGGTTTCTAGCAGGCAGTTTTTTTAGAAGATGCACTATTAATTTAACAGTTCTTAGGAACAAAGGAAAAGAGACATTACCACATGAAATGTATCCACTAACCTCAGAAAGGGTGAAAAAATTAGAATAAGAAAATACAGTGTTTCTGTGATATATGTTGTTTTTCAAAAAAATTTAACTTCCGTGGGTGGTGATTTTGATTTTTGTTTATTTTGTTTTGTTTTTGCCATATTAAACTTCTATGGTCAGATTCGTAGGCCATTTGTTTGTGTTTTCTGGCCGTGTTATCATGCTTTCACAGCCTGCTCTATTCACAGAGCATGAGCATAAAAATATTTACTGTAAGCATCATCTAGCAGTTTAATGTGTGTTTTTTAACATTACGATCTTCTATCCATTCGTAATTTCTGTCCATGTAAAGTATGATCCCAACATTTCTTTTCCCCCAAATGGCTAGCGAGTTGTCCCAGCACCACTTACAAAAAGGCCATCTTTGGGGCCACTTTATCGCATGCTAAATCTTTTTTTTTTTTTAAGATTTTATTTATTTATTTGACAGACAGAGAGACAGCACAAGCAGGGGGAGCAGTAGGGCAAAGGGAGAAGCAGGCTCCCGACTGAGCAAGGAGCCCAATGTGGGACACGATCCCAGGACAGTGGGATCATGAACTGAGCCAAAGACAGACACTTAACTTACTGAGCGACCCAGGTGCCCCACCACATGCTAAATCTCCATACATATTTGGGGCACTCTCTGAACTCAGTATTTTGTTCCCTCCTTCCGTGGCTTTTTGGAGCTAGGACCACACTGTTTTAATTACTATAGGTTTTAATATCCCAGATAACCTCAGGGTTGACCTCCTGCAGCTCTTTACTCCAATACCACCTTCTCTGTGAGACTTGTCCTGAGCACCCTACTTACAACCACAACTTCTGTCCACCCTCACCCACCCTGCACACTCCCACTGCCGAGTCCCTTCCTGGCTCCGTTCTTCTCCTTAACACACATCGCCATCTGACACCCTACGTTTTTTACTTACTGTCTGCATCTCTAAACTAAGTCCCACAAAAACAGGGATTTGGGTCTGTTTTATGCACTTTTGTATCCCCAGTACCTAGAACACTGCCAAGCACAGAGTAGATCCTCAAAAATAGTTGTTGAATGAATGAATATCTGGTAGAGAAAAGCATTCTATATAGAACCACTACCTTTTTTTGAGAATTCACCAGCCCTTTTTAGACAATGATTCTTCCATGAAATTCAGAATTGATTTGGCCAACTAAAAAAGAAAAATCTATGGGATTTTGATAAGATTAAAGTTGAATAAAAAGATTATTTTAGGAAGAACTGACAACTTGATAGCATTGAATCCTTCCAAGTAAGAACCAGTTATCTTTTTTTTTCAAGTCTTCTTTTATGTCCCTCAGTATATTTTAATGATTTTCTTCATAGAGGCCCTATGTGTTTCATCTCACAGTGGTTCCTAATCATTTGTGATTTTGTTTTGTTTTGTTTTTTAAAGATTTTATCTATTTATTTGAGCGAGAGAGAGCACACGTGCATGAGTGGGGGGGAGGGGCAGAGGCAGAGGCAGAGGGAGAAGCAGACTCCCGTCTGAGGAGGGAGCCAGACATGGGACTCAATCCCAGGACCCTGAGATCATGACCTGAGCCGAAGGCAGACACTTAAGGGACTGAACCACCCAGGCACACTCATTTGTGATGTTTGTGTTACTATTCACTCACTTATTTAATAAATGTCTATTATTGTTTGCTATGTACCAGGCACGGTTCTAGGAGCTAGGGAAACAGCAGTGAGCAAGATGTTGTCTGCCCTCGTGGAGTTCCTGTTCTAGTGAAAATGGAACTCTTTTTTCCCCTTATATTTTTTAATCTGGGGTATATAAGAAAGCTATTGAATTTTGTGCATTTACTTTAAACCTGTCTTCTTACTAAATTCTCTTGTTACTTCTAAAAATATGATGATGGATTTTCCAGCTTTTCCAAATAATCACATCCCCTGCACATAGTGATAATTTTGTATCTCCTTTCCAAGAGTATGCATTTCTGGTTTGTTTTTCTCCTTTTTACCCATTAGCACAATGAAGTTTTCCAGTAGTCCCTGTATTTACCCACACTTGAATTTCTGGAAATTAACTCTATTTTTACAGTTAAAAAAAAAGCCATAAAAAAATTTTTTAATCTTTAGGCCTGTATATTTTACCAGAAATTTTAATTTAGATGTATCAAAATATCTGATAAGATAACAATCGACATCCATTGTATGTAACAGGTATGAAGGTCCATTTCGAGAAAAATCTTAAGTTTTTTTTCTCTTCGTTGGCAGATTGTTGATGTAAAATTGATAAAAAAGAAAAGAAGATTGAAGTTGGTTTATGTTTAGGTGGCTAATTAATTTATTGAATCAGCTACTGCTGAATCTAATTGTTTTTTAAATAAAACATAAAACCATGTTTCTCCATTGAAAGTTAGAAAATATTAAATCAACATTTTTGTTTTACTTGGTATTTACTAATTCCTTGTACAAACATTGTAATAGCCAAAGATTTGATTTGCATGTCTAACGACATTGAAATAAGGCTGTATGAGTAAAGCTTTATGCCACATTTGTAAACTAAGATTTTCTGGGGAGGTACATTTGTCCTAATAAAACAGAGATTCAGGGCCATGATACAGTGCCCATTCCTACAGCTGAAGAAAACGAGACTCAGCAGTCCTATGTGTCTTCCCACACTCAGTAGGTCACGGAGCTCAGACTCAAACTCTGATTTTCTGTTACCCACCAAATATCCTTTCTACATGCTCTTCTTTTCACTTGGCATTATGCATGTAATTAGAAACACTCAAACATGTTTCCTCACCTACTTAGAAAATGTTCTCAACTGTTACCATTGCTTATTATTTTTGTAGGAGGTTATTTCTTATAAAATTCACATGGGGCTTTTGATTTTACAGCACCGTTTTCCTGGAGATTCAAATAATGAATGTATGTTGGAAAAGAGTAAATTCTTACAAGAGCCCTGAGTATGCGGAAACAGAAATGATGAGTCTTCTATGACATAAATCAACATTCTAATCATTAAAAAATAGATGCATTCATTCATAAGTGTCACAGAACACTCCAAACTGCATAGGAAGGAATATCTGAGTGGAACTGATAACAGCCAAGTCTGAAAAGGAAGCACAACAGCCCATTACAAGCTATTGAAAAATTCCATTAAAAAAAAAAAAGAAAAGAAAAGAAAAAGACATACGGCAGGAAATTCCTGACCAGTAGCGTAATCTCTTACATAAATGTGCTGGCAGATAAATGGATTTTCATGATTTTGCTTACGCCCGCTGCTTATTGCCCCTTTTCTATATGTCACCTTGCAGATGTACTATAATTCTAGCCCTATCTCACAGTCAGGTTCAATAAATTGTAGGTTCATCTTAATCCCTTCAAGACACTCTTGGCCCTCAGCCCAAAAGTGGGGGAAGGGGTCAGTAAACTAAAATACCAAAAGAAACTTGCTAGAAGTCCCAGGAAAAGCACTATATTGAGGATTCAATACCCTAATTTACTCTTATCATACATAAGGAATGAGGTAGTGGACAACTTAACGTACTAATGAAGCCCACAGCTATAGAACTATAAACATGGCAATGAGAATAAAGAGCTCAAAAGTAAATGAAATAATTACATACTAAGCTTCATGCATATGTTAAATACCGACCTGGATGTTTTACCTACATTCTCTCATTTCGGTTTTTTAGCAATACCGCATGCAAAATGACTATCGTGCTCATTCAAAGATCAAAAACTGAGTTTCCAAAAGATGAAGTTATATGATCCGTGCCCTCTCACTTCCTAGGCAGACCTAGATTTAGTCATTCCTGGCTCTACCACTTTCTGCCTACACAACCCCGGGTGAGTCTTGAACCTCTGTGAGCCTCGCTCTCCTCACTGGTTAAATGAGAGTGATGAGACCCCCTGGGACCTCAGGAGAATACCTCGAAAACATTAAACTGCAAAACAAAGCAAGGGGGTAGTTACTACTATGGACATTAGCAAACAATAGTTAAGCTAATAAGAGAAAATGATGGGAATTGATTTCCAAACTGTTTTCTCGGACACTTTGTTTTCAAATGCTTGATTATGCAATGCTGCGCTGTGTTTTCCAGGCAAGGTCTTTTGGGTTGAGTATCAATGAATCATTTCCTTCATATTCAGATGAAAGATATGCCTGGATAGGTCAGGTTCCCACCCTGCTTTATCTTAACAATCGCACATTGCAGGTAAGCAAACAATTAGTATTGTTAAGAATTTCACTTATAGGAGTCTAAGATTCCCTCTCTACAGATATTTCCAGCATAAAAGACAAGGACTATTGTATTGGGCCATTGACCTACTGACTCTCCGTCTACAAGGACAAGCTCTATGCCAGCAAAGTGAGAGAGGCAAGAGAACTAAATCCAGAGTTTTCAATTTTCCGTGTCGACTGCATTCAGTTTTCAAATTAAATCTTCTGTGGATCTACAAGATAAAACAGACAATAAAAGTAATACTTTATTAGAATATCTTATCAGTCCAAATTTGTGACATGTGTTTAATATAAGATTAATAAACCAAGAACAATGAGTTTTAAGGAAGACAAAAAAATGTTAAATTGTAGGTTATTCATGGTAGTGATACAGATCTTAACCTCGGTATCCAAATATCTCATTTTGTTGGTTTGTTTTCACTAAAGTGAGATAAGCCTGGTTCACAAGATTGCATACGAGAACAGTTTTTGTTGGCTGGTTGTTTTGTTTTGTTTCTGTGGTTGACTGTAGATTTGGTTGTTTTGTTTGTGTTCATATTTAATAGCTTATATTGCTTTTCAGTTAAGCAGTTTGCCAGAGAGACTGTTGGAAACTATGCACATGAGTAAGTTAACCTAACCACACAACTTAACATCGTCAATAATTTAATATTGTTCTGAAGGGATGTGCAGATCAAGTGCTTGCTTAGCTGGAGAACTCCAGAGAGTCAGCTGAACAACTATTACAAACAATGAAAAAATCCAGTATGATTAAAAAAAAAAAAACATAGGGGCGCCTGGGTGGCACAGCGATTGGGCATCTGCCTTCGGCTCAGGGCGTGATCCTGGCGTTGTGGGATCGAGCCCCACATCAGGCTCCTCTGCTATGAGCCTGCTTCTTCCTCTCCCACTCCCCCTGCTTGTGTTCCCTCTCTCGCTGGCTGTCTCTATCTCTGTCGAATAAATAAATAAAATCTTTAAAAAAAAAAAAACATAATATAGAAAAGCAACAGTCTTTGTACAAACAGCCACCAGAAGATATAATAGAAGGAATCACTACTCAAAAAAGCAATAAAAAGATAAAAACTCAAGATAAACTTAACAATCATTTTTTAAAAGACTGAAACAAAATATATATCTATATTTTGGTTTAAAAGACTCAGCAACTTAAGATGGCAATTCTGTCAAAGTGAATTTATAAATATTGTGCATCCCACTCCCAAAATTATTAGTAGGATATTTTTTTTCAATCTAGACAAGTTGATTTTAAGGTTCTGGTATAAAACTAAATGAGCAAAGAGCCAGGAAAAAGCATTTAGGGAAGGATAAAAAGAAGAATTAGGAAGGACTGATCAGAGCAATTATTAAAGAGGGAGAGAAGAAAGGGCGGGAAGGACGCGAGGCGGAAATGTAAGCCTATATAATCGCTGGCGTCTACATTGAACCTCTCAGAAGAAATTGGCTATATTGGTTGGCTCCGTAGATGTCTTTTGCACCATTTTAAAATTTTATACCTTATCCATGTATAAAGCATCTAAACATTAAAAGATAAAACAATTTTAATATGTAGATGTTAATTGGATAAATACAGATAATAATAATTATCTGTTCAAGCAAACCAAGGGAAGCATATCGACTGCATTTAAATGTCTGGAATCCATTTATGTATAGTAGGTTTACAATCTTAATCGGAGATTAGTTATACCTCTGTAATAGAAAAAAGCTTATAAGGTGGTATATTTTAAAAACTTCATCCTAGAATCCAGGACAGTCGGGGCTTCCAAAGCCATGTAACATTAAGCCTTAGCATTCAGAATAGTCATTTTTTTTTTAAAGGAAAAAGAAAGAGAAAGAAAAGTACCTGTTTCTATAACTGCTACCTAGGAGATATGTTAAAATACAGTTAAAATACAAATATATTACTTTTCTCCTCCTTTCCACCTCAGTAGTATACAAATGTCCTGTTATAGACTTCATGGAATAAATGAGTAATTATCTTATAACTAGTTCTTGGTCTTCAATTTCAGCAGAATTTCAATGATACTAGGAGGCATCAAATCTGTTAAAACCCTTAATATTGTTCTTGGTACATAGAGACACTCAAGAAATATTCGTTGAATTAACACTAACTACTAAAGATATTTGGTAAGTTGTCTTTTGGGATCCTAATGCCTTTAAATAGATTTTAAAACTATGTTAATTGGGATTTTTTTCAGGTGTAATTGGTATTTTGAAAAGTTGAAATCACAGGAATTAGTAGCAAAATAATAGCAATACAAACGTAACCAAAAAAGAAAACAAAGCCCATATTTTCCAATACATATAGCAAAAGTATTCTAATTGTTCTCCTATGAACATTTGGTCATTCAAGATCCCTGAAATGTATTATTATAAAAAGACACCTCATTCCTTGCAGCGTTATACTAATAGTAGCAAAAGTCCGAACACAATCTAAGTAACCATCAGTAGAGGACTGGTTTTGAACAAACTCTAGTACCTTCTATGTAATGGCATACTATGTAGCTATTTAAAAGAATAAGCTAGGTTTCTATGTGCTGCTGTGGAACAAAGAAGATAGTGTATTAACTTTGTTAAAAGCACGGAACTGATGGGGCGCCTGGGTGGCACAGCGGTTAAGCGTCTGCCTTCGGCTCAGGGCGTGATCCCTGCGTTATGGAATCGAGCCCCACATCAGGCTCCTCCGCTATGAGCCTGCTTCTTCCTCTCCCGCTCCCCCTGCTTGTGTTCCCTCCCTCGCTGGCTGTCTCTATCTGTGTTAAATAAATAAATAAAATCTTAAAAAAAAAAAAAAAAAAAGCACGGAACTGAGCGAGGAGCTCTGGGATCTCCAGTCAGTGTCGGTGCTTAAGGCCGGAATTGCACACAGTTCAAACGTGGTCCCTCAAACATCCCTCCGAGCGACGCCAGTTTGGAGGCTCGCAAACCCTCTCTCGGTAAGTCCTGCAGCAACGAAAGGCATTTTAGTTCCTCGGTGACACATCAGATGAAGCTGGCTTCCGTGGAGGGGTCACGCTGTGTGATCAGCACAGTCTTTAAAAGCGAGTCTCTCTTCAGCCGTAGCAGGAAGGCATTCCCGCAGTCTGCAACACGGACGGCTCCTGAGGGCGTTATACTACGTAAAACAAGCCCGTCGCGGAGGGACACATGCTGCATGATTCCACTTACACGTGGTCTCTATAGAAGGAAAGAAAGGTGGTTGCCAGGGGCAGCAAGGAGGGGAGAGGAAGAGTCGCTAATCACCGGGTGTAGAGCTTCAGTGAGGCAGGAGGAGGCAGTTCTAGGTATGCGCCATACACCAGCGCACCTGCGCTTAATATTGTATCGGACACATTCAAATCTGTTGAGAGGGTAGATCTCATATGAAGTGTCCTTACCACAGTCAAATAGAAATACAAAGTTAGTCTCACCCTCGGCTCAGGCTGTGCACACTCCGAGTGCAATGGCGCGTGCGATCACCCGCACTGATTCTCTCCTGCTTTGGTTTCTTTGTTGTTTTGGTTTGGTTTGTTTTACTAGTGTCGTGTTTGTTGCCTACTATATGCAATTGATTTTTTTTCCACGTCCGATATTTGCAGTTGATCTAATAAATTAAATCACCTTGTCTGTACAATTCTCCCACTTGTATAAAATAATTCAAGTGCACATATCCGCATACATCCTTACCTGTACGTTGACTACCTAGAGGGATCGAGAAACTGGAAACGCAGGTTACTTTCGGCAAGAAGAACAGGGGACCTGAAGAACTGGAGTCACGAGGGTACTTTTTTGTATATTTTTGTATTATTTGAATGTTTTACCACGTATAGCGTTACTTTTTTAAAAAAAAAAACCTACAAGTGAAAACACTGTGTTTAAAAATGCACACAATATCTAATGGTTTAAGAAGATTTAAGATTTAAGCATAGGCTGAATAACTGTTAACCTCCTGCCACGAACAACTTACTACTCTACCCCAATCCTTAACTTTTCGAGGGCTCATAGAATTTTTGGAAATTTGATAAAACTAAAGCCCCCCTCCCAGTAGAACACAGATAGATACACACACAAATCCATGAGGTCCATGAACTCTAGATGCAAAGCTGTTATGCTACAACAACATCTATCTGGGATTCTTGCCAAAAACATTTAATCTGAATCTACTCATGAAGAAATAATCAGATAAATCCAACATATGGGACATTCTTCAAGATAACCAACCTAAATTCTTCAAAAATTCAATGTCACGAAACAAAGCAAAACAAAAATATAAATCCAAAGAGACGAAGAGACACAACTAAATGGAATGTGGGAACCCTGATCAAATCATGAATTGGGAAGGGAAAAAATATCTGTAAAAGACATATTTAGTAATGAATCATGGAATGCTACACCAAAAACTAATGAAGTACTGTATGGTGACTAACATAATAAAAAATAATAACAAAATTTAAAAAAAAAGAATCTGCCTTGTGCTTTAAAAAAAATCATATGCACAGGCTTTGGACTTAATATGCAAGTTGCTTTTAGCTAACAGCTCCTCCTCTTCCTCTTAGAAATTTGGCTTATTAGTAGTTTCTATATTCGTTTACAAGTAAAGTAAAATGCATTTAATAAATTTCTTTTTGCAATTGATGGTCTCTGGGCACCTGGGTGGCTCAGTTGGTTAAGTGTCTGCCTTCAGCTCAGGTCACGATGCCAGGGTCCTGGGATCAAGTCCCACATCAGGCTCCCTGCTCAGTGGGGAGTCTGCTTCTCCCTTTCCCTTTGCCCGCCCCCCCCATCCCCATTCATGAACTTGCTCTCTTTCTCTCTCTATTTAAGAGACACAGTCTCTTAAATAAATAAATAAAATCTTTTTTAAAAAAAGACATATTTAGAACAACTAGGGAAATTTACATATGGATTCTATATTGGATGATAAAATAGAATCATCGTGTATCTCAAGTGTGTGATCTTGCCTATTCTACTGAGATGCAAAATGTCAAGAGGTTTGCAACCTACTTTTACGGTTCAAAAAAATACACAAATAATACAAGTAAACGTGACAAAATGTTAACAATTGATAAATCTATGTACTCATTGTACTATTGTACATAAATCTATGAACTCATTGTACTATTTTTCTAACTTTCTAAAATTCGAAGTTTTTCAATTTAAAAAATTTAAGGGGTGGCACCTGGCTGGTTCAGTCAGTAAAGCATGTGACTCTTGATCTCAGGGTCATGAATTCAAAGCCCCACACTGGGTGTAATTTCCTTAAAAATAAAATAAAATAGGGGCGCCTGAGTGGTTCATTTGGTTAAGCATCTGCCTTAGGTTCCGGTCATGATCTCAGGGTCCTGGAATCGAGCCCCAAGTCAGGGCTCCCTGCTCAGCAGAGAGCCTGCTTCTCCCTCTGCCCCTCCCCCAGCTGGTGTGTGCACTCTGTCTCTTTCTCTCTCTCAAATACATAAATAAATAATCCTTAAAATAAGAATTTTTAAAAAAAATTTAAAAATTGAAGGGAAAACTTCCCTTCACTCTCTTCTAACACACCACCACCACCAAATTTCCCCTTCCCTCCTACTTCTCCATGTGACTTTCCATCTCCATCCTTTTGCCAAAACGGATTATCACTGCTGTTCAAGAAATCTAGCACTTGGGGCGCCTGGGTGGCATAGCAGTTAAGCGTCTGCCTTCGGCTCAGGGCGTGATCCCGGCGTTACGGGATCGAGCCCCACATCGAGCTCCTCCGCTATGAGCCTGCTTCTTCCTCTCCCGCTCCCCCTGCTTGTGTTCCCTCTCTCGCTGGCTGTCTCTCTCTCTGTCGAATAAATAAATAAAATCTTAAAAAAAAAAAAAGAAAGAAAGAAATCTAGCACTTGATTCATTTCTTCCAAAAGTATTATGAAGCAGAGACCAGGTCTCAACCTGAGCCCAAGCTTCCCTCGCCTTTGTCTCTCTTGGCTCACCTGTGAGCTTGGTGAAGTCGGGAACGACATTCTTCTCATCCTTACCACCCCCGTGTTGAAGCACAGTAAGGAAAGGCAATGAACATGAACCGAACTGAGCCTCTGGACCAGTCGGCCGATCTCTAGTACCGACTATGTTTTCCTTTGGCGAAGTGGGTAACAGATTTCATGAGAAGATGAAAAAAATGCTGAAACCAGATCATTAAAATGAACTTCTAGGGTTGCCTCTCCTATGAGTGTGGATAAAAGGAGCAAGGCTTCTGGTCGTTTGGGCCCCCTTAGCAAGAATATGGAAACACAAAGCAGCCCTGAAGTAGCATAAAGGTAAGGTTTTTGCATTGCCATCTGCGCACGCTGCTGGCTCTATCTGACCTCCACCTGTTAGCTTTTTGTTCCCTAATACCGTGCTGACAGCATTTTCGGTGGTGCCGGAGCTGCAGACCTGTCATTGGCAACACGGCGCCATCCTACTTGAGAGTAAATAAAACTATTTCAAGCAAATTGGAAACTAAATGACAGAAACTAAATGACAGATGGAACGCACTGGGAACAGGAGGGGAATGCTGCATTGTTCAGAGTCCCCACAGCCGGGAATGGAGTGACTCCAAAATGCTGGCAGTGGACCCAAGCTGACTATCTCCATGCGTACGTAGAACAAGCCAACGGACTTCATCTTTGGGAATAAGAAGGAGATCCTTTATTCTCTCCGACAACAAGAATCAAATCTATCCAGTGATCAGTGTTTCACTTTTTTTTTTTTTTTTTTTAGAGAGGGGGAGGACACAGGGGAGGGGCAGAGGGAGAGGGAGAGAGAAGCCCAGTGCAGGGCTCCATCTCATGGCCCTGAGATCATGACCTGAGCTAAAATCAAGAGTCAGACGCTCAACCAATTGCACCACCCAGGCGCCCCCCCCAAAAAAGCTTCCCTCCCTCTTAACTGTACTCATTGTCTGTTATTTTTCCTTCTCCTGTACATTCTTTTCTCTTCAGAGATGTCTCTAGAAAGGAAACACATGGCCCTCAGCCAGTTGACGTTTAAATTCTGTAGAACTCTCCGAAATATATTTTGTTTATAGTAAGCTTTAAGAGACCCAAGGTAGCCTCTTTATGAAAGTCATGATGATTGGTTAAAAAACAAAATTAAATTTAAATAACAGTATTGCTAAGATTGTCAGGAATGGCAAAAGTAGGTCTGAGGACTTTTTCTGGAAGAACCTAAGGCTAACACTATGTAACCTGGCTTTACGAAATTGCTTATTCTTTTTACAACCAAGTACTCCCTTATTTCCCGTTCTCCTTCTTTTTTTTTTTTTCTATCCGTCTAAGAAGACATCAGAGGAGAATAAAAGAGGAAAAGGGGTTTATGGAAACAGAAAATAGAAGGCCATTTGTTTCCAAGTAGTGCTCAGGTCAAGACCAACCCCCTGAAATTCCTAGGAGACATAGATCTGCCAGTGCAGGAGGTCTATGCCGCCTAGCTCTGGACAAAACATGTATAATCCCCGCACCTGGTGCAGCACCTACCCCTAATTACACAGTGGGTCCTACCTGCTGCGCTTCCTCTCCGAATCACCCCTGTCAGTTGTTCTAGGCCCGTGAGATCAGATATTCAGATTTACCATCTCCAGCTCCCTGCTAACACCAGAGCTCCTGGCCTGGCTAAAGGAAGGAATATAGTGACCCACTTTCCACTGCCGAACAGTTTCAGCCCTGACTTCTTTCTGATTTGAGAGTCCAATAAAACCTAATTTCTTGATTAAGCTTTAAAAAAAAAATGAATGCAGGATCGCCTGGGTGGCTCAGTTGGTTAAGCATCTGCCTTCAGCTCAGGTCATGATCTCAGTGTCCTGGGACCAAGCCCCACATCAGGTTCTCTGCTCAGCAGGGAGCCTGCTTCTCCCTCTCCCTCTGCCCCCACCCGTTAATGTTCTCTCTCTTAAATAAATATACTCTTCAGTAAACAAGCAAACAAATAAATAGAGACGTTTGTAATAGCAAAGCACAGTGGCTCAAGACAGGGGTTACGAACTGAGACAAATAATTGGTGATATAAAATATCTTCCCTAGCCTCTTTTGTATCTTCAGGTCCTTTCTTCTGCATCTACCTGCCTTCTCCTCCTTTTTTTTAAATTTTGTTTTAATTCTAGTATAGTTAACGCACAGTCTTAGTTTAGTTTCAGGTGTACATCCATCACCCAGTGCTCATGATAAGCGTACTCTTAATCCCCTTCACCTAGTTCACCCATCCCCCCATCCACCTCCGCTCTGGTAACCATCAGTTTGTTCTCTATAGTTAAGAGTCTAGTTTTTTGTTTGTCTATTTTTTCTTTTGTTCATTTGTTTTGTTTCTTTTTTTTTTTTAAGAGTTTATTTATTTATTCGACAGAGACAGAGACAGCCAGCGAGAGAGGGAACACAAGCAGGGGGAGTGGGAGAGGAAGAAGCAGGCTCATAGCGGAGGAGCCTGATGTGGGGCCCGATCCCAGATCGCCGGGATCATGCCCTGAGCCGAAGGCAGATGCTTAACCGCTGTGCCACCCAGGCGCCCCTCATTTGTTTTGTTTCTTAAATTCCACATGTGAGCGAAGTCATATGGTTTGTTTTCTGCTGATTTATTTTGCTTAGCATTATACTCTCTAGATCCATCCATGTTGTTGCAAATGGCAAGATTTCATTCTTTTTTATGGCTGAATAATATTCCATATCACATATATTTATACACACACACACACACACCCCACATCTTCGTTATCCGTTGGGCTGCTTCCATAATTTGGCTATTTTAAACAATGCTGCTATAAACATAGGTGTACATACATCTTTTCGAAATAGTGTTTTTGTATTCTTTGAGTAAATACCCAGTAGTGCAACTGCTGGATCATAAGGTTCCTCTATTTTTAACTTTTTGAGGAGCCTCCATACTGTTTTCCGGAGTGGCTGCACCAGCTTGCATTCCCACCAACAGTGCAGGAGGACCCTTTTTCTCCATACCCTCCCCAACACCTGTCGTTTCTTGTGTTTTTAATTTTAGCCATTCTGACATGTGTGAGGTGATATCTCATTGTGGTTTTGGTTTTTATTTCCCTGATGATGAGTGATGTTGAGCATCTTTTCATGTGTCTGTTGGCCATCTGGGTGTCTTCTTTGGGGAATTGTCTGTTCATGTCGTCTGCCCATTTCTTGACTGGATTCTTTGTTTTTTGGGTGTTGAGTTTGATAAGTTTTTTATAGATCTTGGATACTAGCCCTTTATCAGATATGTCATTTGCAAATATCTTCTCCCATTCCATAAGTTGCCTCTTAGTTTTTTTGACTGTTCCCTTCATTGTGCAGGAGCTTTTTATTTTGATGTAGTCCCAATAATTTATTTTTAAGTTTGTTTCCCTTGACTCAGGAGACTTATCTAGAGAAATGGTCTTTGCTCTCTCTCTTTTTTTGTCTTTCTTTTGACTCTTCCCCACCCTATGCTGGTGTCAATTAGTGACCGCCAAAGGCACCTGACTTGCTAAAATTATTTGTCTCCTGGAGTCGAGACTACGAGCTCCCTTCTCCTTTTCACTCATTTGTCAGCTTAGTGGCCAGCAAGGTTTAGACCAAATTCGTACACAGCAATCCACTAGCTCTGTGTGCTCCGATATTTACTGGGCAACGCTCTGTACCAGGTGCAAGGGAAGAGAAGAAAGCTGCGTCCTTGTCTGCAAGCGGCTGTGTCCCAACAGAGGAAAACAAACATACAAACAACCAAGCCTAACGCAAAAGAGAATTGCAGTGATGAAAACACGGAGGGGAAAGTGATTAGGTACTAGCGGACGGTGATTTCACCAATCCTTACCAGATTATACTGCAGAAAAAAATTTTTTCTAAAAACGCTTTAACAGACAAAGGCACAAAACAAAGACTTGTTGGATGTCATACAAAGAAATCTTCAACCTCAAAAAGCACCTCTCCTCCCAAATTTTTGCAAGGGGTGAGGCATTGCACGGTACAAATGCTTATGCTTTACCAGAAGAGGAACTACGTAGATAGGAGACCAGGGTAACTTCTTGTAATGTTATGTCCCCACCTGCAGCGATTCTTAAACAAGATGAGCATTTATTTTGCTGTAACATGCTACAGGTAAAGCTGCTTAAGTTGAGTAGCACACTGCCGGCAAGCAGAGCACCTGGGTCTGTGCACTGGGAGAGCCCCCTGGAAGGTTACTCCCCTTCCCTTCTTTTCATTACCCAGGGAATTCAGGGAGTTCACAGAGAGTGGGCCTGAGTGAGTAACCTAATCAACATTTGCTAGCGTTGGGCAACAGGAGACATGGAAAGGGCAACACCACTGGGAGAAGACAGGAATGCAGGAGGGAGAAGGGCGCCAGTGAGAGGCAGCATCCGGGGCCCCAGAGGCCCTGACTATAAATAACTGCTGTTCCCCACGTCCTCTCACGTCTTCCCGGAACTTCGAGTTAGATTTCCTGGCCAAAGGCTACATCGCACTCCCGCACTTTCCCAGAAGGCGCTATCCCGTAAGGGGGGGGGGGGGGGGGCGCTGTCGGTGACCAGCAGGGATTTGGGTGACCAGCAGTGCCCCCTTGTTCAACTCCTGCCTCCCACTTGCCAGCCTGTTGAATCTCTGTGCTCGCTCTTCCTCATCTGAAAAGTGGGGACAGTGACGATGCGGCTGCTGAGAACTAGCGATCATAAAACAGGTGCTGTGCTAAGTGCTTGCATGCGTTCCTCGTGTACTCCGAGAAAAACTCTGAGGCAGTATTAATCATCATTATAAGTAATAATAATACTTCCTCCTTTACAGAGGAAGAAATCGCAGTTCTGAGAGGGGTTCATTAACTTCCCCAAGATTTCATCTCACGGCCTGAACCCTTGACCCCCTGTACTGTTGTGATAATACTGTCTAAACAGGGCGTTGAAGGGTTAACACTCATGTACGCGGACGCCAGTTAATGCTATTGTCATTATTTTGGGGGCTATTGCTGTAGATGGTGATACTGTTTTTGCTGCTTCTCTCTCTTTCCAGATGCTGAGAGTTCCGAAGTCTATTAAGCACAAATCATCAACTTCTCCAAACGGATGCCCTGGGGACATTTTTGAGCACCAAGAAACAATACCAACATACCTGTTAGATGTTTCATTGTTATAATATATCTACTGAGGATGAATGAGAGATGAAGGGGCAAGGAAATGGGATTCAGTACTATTTCAACTTACTACCTAACATGGTCCCCAGTGCTTATGTTTTTAAAAAGCTCAGAAAGACAAAATGTAATGTACACTGTTCTTACACGTTTCACTCAAATTTCCCAAGTTAAAATACTGTATCATATGCTAACTTTTGACTAGCCAAACTGTACTTGCTCCATCCTTATCTTTTAATTCTCTTTTCATTATCATAAAACAACTATGATAAATGTTATGTTTAAAGCTCTGACGTGTAACATGCCGGTCAGATTAAATACAGTAAGCATTTGGCATACACCTAGAGACTTCCCTAAGTAAAATAAAATTATTGCATTTCATCACTTCCTTCCTATTGCCAACTAATGTCCCCATGTCTGAAAGGGTCATTTTCAAGGCACATATCTATTTATAATAGTGTATTCACTGTCTTCCTTCCTCTGGCACATTGTCTGTGACCTTGACCGTTTCAGGACTGATAGAATAGTGCCATCAACATATGTCGATGAACCTCTAGACATCTCATAAGAGATTTCATAGTTATTAAAAGCAATAAAGAGTGACAAGGACAATTTTATACTATAATACTGACTGTCAAGAGAAAAATGTCACACTTACCGTAAAGTACCCGGAGGCATAATTAGGGGTAGAAAGAGGAGTGATTTCTTGAACAGAGTAATGAGGGGCTAGGGTAAAACATGGCAGCAAGGGAGGGTGCCTTCTGCCCAACACGCCTGAGTGGAACCTCCAGCCACAACAAAGGGCCAGGTGATAGTGATTAGTCCACGTCCAAAGCGTGGGCACCGGAGACTGCCCAAGTCAGCAGCACACGGAGAGGTGCCAGTAAGAATTTCTGTGAAGAAATAGGAGGCTCTAAATTGTCTGACTTTTCCCAACAGCATCAATAGGAAAACTAAAATAATGAATCCTCCCGGGCACCTTCTAAGAACATTAAAGGAATGTAAACGTCACAGTTTCTGAATGCTCATACCCATAAACACAAATCCATACACCCCACAGTGCTATAAATAAATTCTGCCTGAAGGTCTCCTTCCTGTTCACATAGGTCTCCATAAAATCTGGTAGGATCTCCTCCCTTTTATCCTAGCCTTTATCCTTGTCGTTCCTGTCTGTCAGGGACAGGAGGTAAAAAAAAAAAAAAGACATAAATAATATGGGCTCCAGATGCCTGTTCGGTTAACTGAAAAAGTCTGCTTACTTAGACCAAAAAAAAACAAAAAACAAAAAAAACAAAACCAGAAGAATGTCCTTGTAACCCAGCATTAAGTGCTTATGAAACCTCAGGGCTCCAGGGGAGTGTCTCCTCAGCCGTCCTTCCAGTTCATTGTAAGATTCTGGGGTGCATGGCTGTAGACAAGAAGGGTCTCGGCAGCAGCCCCACACCCTCTGTCCTGGTCCTCGGCTCTTTTCGTGGCCGGGCAGAGCCCAGGGCTGGGAAGTCAACATCACTCCCTCTCCTCAGTGTTAGCAGGGACTTCAAAGATGGAACAGCTTTTTTCCAGGTGACCTTTCTCACCTTACAGAAAAATCATCTGTTCCCCACTTTTGCTCTCAGTCTTATTCACCTGTCAGCACCCACTCTTATCCCAGCTCCTCCACTTCTCAGCTGTGGGAACCTCTCTGGGCCTCAGTGTCCCCATCTGTAAAAGGCAGGTAGTAATGATGTCTACTGCTGCTGTGACGACTAAGTTGGTTAATGCAGGGAACGTGCTTAGAACAGTCCCTAGGACATAGTAAGTACCAAGTCATTGCTCTGGCTTCTAGTATTCTTACCGGTAGGAGTAGCAGGGAGTAGCAGGAGTAACAGTAGTATTCTCTGCCACCAACACAAGGGATCCCAGTGCTGTTATCTTTCCCTCTTTTAGATTAGGTGGAGGGTGACTAGTTCAGACCCCCCGCTCCCCCTTAAGAGTCTGACGTAGAACAAAGCCTACTGCCAGTGCTCTGGGACCTTTACCGGAAAGTTTTCTTTTTCTCTTGACAGGAGGCCCTGTCTGTTGAAAGTGTCCTTGCCACCTCTCTAGTATTAATAACTACCAAACGTGACTAGAGAATCGTAAACATGTCAGTGATTTGATTCCAGGGGGTTACATCATGATGGAAATAGTCAAGGTCACAAACAATAGGATGAAGGAAGACAGCAGCTCCATGACACCAAGCCCAAATTTACCCCAGCTTTTCTGTCATGGGTACTTTTTAGGATTTTCATCCTATATACTGTCTGTGTTTGAAGGATCAATTGTTCCCTGACTACAATTTTGTATTTTGAATAATGCCTCAGTTTATGGGATTGAATCAGGGTGATAACAGGAAATGGCAGAAAAATAGTGGTCTAAAATCATTCCCAAACCCAAACCTCTTTTCTCAGAATGAAGTCTAGAGCTGTGGCAAACAGACTGGCACATTACTTGCTTTTTCTGCCCCAAATTTCTAGTAACACTCAAAGGCTGGGGTTTCATTTTATTTTTTTAAAGACTTTATTTATTTATTTGACAGAGATAGAGACAGACTGCGAGAGAGGGAACACAAGCAGGGGGAGTGGGAGAGGAAGAAGCAGGCTCCCAGCGGAGGAGCCTGATGTGGGGCTCGATCCCATAATGCCGGGATCACGCCCTGAGCCGAAGGCAGACGCTTAACGACTGTGCCACCCAGGCACCCCTCAAAGGCTGGGGTTTTAAAATATTTTACCTTAGGCTTAAGATAATAATAGATCCAATCACTTAAATTCTTTTTTGTTAATCCAATATTTGAAATTTTTATAAGCTCTAAAATCATATGTTCTGATCACTGAAAATTTCATTTTATGAGATCCTATAATTTCAACACACGTCTTAACCTAATTTATTCTTGTTTCACTTTAAATCTAGAGGAATCCTGGCACAAGCCAAAGTAGACGTGGTCTTATTTACTTAGCCATTGTACACATTCTTCACTGGAAGAGGGGAGATGTGTTCAGAAATGAGTAACTGAAAATAGTAATCATAAAAGAATAATATTATACTATGAAATTTTCTTTCAAAATTAAATATATCCTCACCTGGGTGTGGATGGAGTAAAATGGTCAGAAGACAATGTGTCCCGGTGGTGGACTGATCCAGAGGCAACTCTATTCTCAACCCAGGGTTCAGGCAACTGCCTGTGGATGGTGAGAGAGGATAATGTCCTACCACTACCTCAAAGCAACACACCCAAAACCCAGATGGTACCCCAGCAACAGCCAGCGAGTAACCCCCCCTTGCCACTCTTCTATGCATTCTCTTCCTCTCCCCTAGAGTTCTCTCCCTGTGGTCTCCACTTCTCTGGTATCCTGACCATCAGAGCGGGTTTCCAGTTATACTCATTATCTACTCCCCATGGTTCCATGGCTACACAGGGAAGATTCAGATGTCTGTGGGTGGAGGTGGGTGGGGAGGAGTCCCTCACAACGATCTGGTCTCTGGGTAAGGCCAACTTCCATTGCAAAAGTTAATCTCCTGTTAGTATCATTTCCCTACCTTATTAAGTTAGAAGGGCCTCCCAGCTAGCTTTGGGTTATATTCCAAAAAGCTGCCGTCAATTACCATATTACCCTAGATAAAGTAGCTGCCTCAACCCTCTCTATTCCATTAATTAGATTTACTTTATTTTTGGCACTTAACATTAGATAAAATTTGTATGAACTTTTTACACCCTAATTGTCTCTGTGCCCATCTTCCCCTGGACCCCAGCCCTCCTAGAATATGAGCTCCATGGGAACATGGGCATCACCTCTCTTAGGATATTCACTGTTTTATACCCAATTCCTATAAAGGTGCCTGGCACAAGGTAGGAAAGTTCCAGATCTGCATTTCCAATTATTTATTGGTTTAGCATGTGGGCGCCTCAATTACAACTTGGAAAAAGCTGAATTCTGGGAAGAGTTCCCAGAAAATCTACTCTTCCTCATTTATGTTCTACCATCTACCATTCTCCCCAGCTAGAAAATTCAGTCATCCTAGAATTAACTTCTCTCTCTTCTTTCTCCAACTCCCCACATTCCTATCCCCTTTCACCATTTTCCTCCTGCTTTCCCTTTGTGCATTTCATCCATCCCCTCGCCCATCTAAGTGGCTTCCAACTCAAGCCAGCTTTTCCTCTTCAGTCATGGCTCCTTCCCACCCGAAAGTGTCCCTGCCTCTGTGATGCCTTTTCCTCACCACTGCGGTTGGCAGCTGTCATCCCCGAACATCACACCCGTGTGTCTCTTGATTCAGTGAGTGCTTTCTAGGTCGTTTTAGGGTCTCATGCTTTCTTGAGAATCTGATAAAGGTCATAAGCCCCCCCCCCAAATCCACAAGCTTTTAAACTTCTATGTAAAATGTCAGGACTCTACATTTTAAACCTTTTCTATAACAAGCCTCATGGTTATTTTGTTATAACTCTCTACTTACACACCTGTCTTCCTCACTAGAGTGTATGCCATTCTAGGACACGTTTGTATCATGTTTTATCTTCTTCCTTCACTCCCTTTGGTGTAGCACTGTGTTTGGCTTGCCCACGGTACTGAAAAAGGTAACGGACTATCCACTGCAATATGTAAGTGTTACATTAATATAGCATTTCCAAATACTGGTCATTTGAATAACACTCACGATTTTTGCCAGATCTGCTACAATTTGTCCTCTGGCTTATTACTTGTGCTAGGTTATTTGCAAAATTATCGCCAAAGAGTCTTTCCATCTCTGAACAGGTGTGCCACTAACCTCCCCAAAAGATGTAAATTCTATTTCTCCGCCCTTTGGGTCTAGACTTGTCCTGCCACTTGCTTTAACCAATGAAATGTAGCAGGAGATGTTTTTTGACTTCTAGGTCCAGGCCTTAAGAGACGTTGCAGCTTTCTTCTTTACTCTCCGGAGATCCATCCGTGCTGTAAAAAAGCCCCGCCTGGCTACTGAGTGATGAGAGGCCACGTGGAGAGAGAGAGGCTCAGCCAGCTTCAGCCATTCCACCCACTCCAGCTGGGCTGGCAGACAGGAGGGAAGGCATCTTGGACCTTCCAGCGCCATCCAAGTTGTCAAGATGAAGGAATGACGCCAGCAGACATCACGTGGAGGAGAAAAATTGCCCACAGGAGCCTAGCTAACCCATAGAACCCTAATAAACATCGTTGCTTAAGCCACTATGCTTGGGGTAGCTTGTTAAACAGCGATAGATAACTGATTTCCTGCTTTTCCTTAAATACACTTTGTTTAACTTAAGCATATGTTAAAAGAAAATTTTTGTCACTTCCACAGATAGAAAATTAGTATCGCTTTTTTTCATAAAACTAAACGTAATTAGAAAAAAGAACAAAGTACTATTATTCACTTCTAGCCAAATACTGCTGCATACGGAAGCCTCTGTATTAGTTCCAAAGAAAGATCCCCAAATGTCAGATGGGTGTGAAAGATACGCCAGAAGTAAACTGCAACTCTCTGGTTGGTGTAAACTGGCCTGAAAACAAATAGAATGAAAATGCCATGCTCATCCTGAAATGTGACATTATTTATCATCGAAATTCATTATTTCGCAGCTCTCGGTACTAGATAATAACGAAGGTGGTAAACAGCCACGGCAAGCGAAAATTGAGCAAGTTACTCCAATGACTGACACTTGGAAGATGTTGTATGAACCTAACACCTAAACACTGAGACAGGCAGGCAGTCGACACTTTTAGTACTTTCCACACAACAACGCAATGCTAAAGGGAGAGGGGTCTGAATGAAAGATAAAACAATGCAATCCTGACCTACAAATACTTACATTCTACTGGAGGAGACACGAATGTGAGGCAACGGTGACAACTCATTATCCATGGTAAGGGTAACTGTGTTAGATTTAAAATGTAAAGCCCATGGACTGAGACTCCAAATCTCTTGTTTTGTGTACAAGTTTGAGGGTAGACGGCTATTTCGCAGCCCATAACTTTCATCAGATTCTCTTCAGTCCCCTGCAGTCCCATTCCATTATTTGGGAAACTCTGGATTAGATAATGCGTACTATTGTTCCTGGTTCAACTGCTTCTACCTCAAGACTTTTCCAGATTGCCTGGACATTCTTTTTCAGTTTGTAGTTCTGAAATCAAAACTCTGACCTTCTCTTCCCTCTTTATGGTTTTATTCCTGTCTCACATAACTATACAAAAGTTCTCTTCAATTCCCTGATGACCAAATTCCCCTAAAGATCTCAACCATATTTTAAGCTCTTTGAAGCTAGAGACATGTCATCTAACTTCCTGCCTCCTATTATCAATAAACATCTGTTAAATGAAGAATAAACCTCCTAGAACTCCTGCAGGAAGTTTCTCCTGCTGTCTAGGGCTGATTAAAAATGTGTTTTCTATTGCTCAGACTATGAACACAGAATGTGTATTGAACCTGAAATGTGTGTATAATAAAATAGTTGAGGGGGGAGAAAAGCACCGAGTGCTTCCTGCAATGTGTGCTCATGTACGTTCATAAACGTCTGCCTGGACTGGCCTTCTGCGTCCACGTCTGCTCAGGTCAGCGCTGAATATTGTGAATGGTGTAGGGACCGTGCTTGTTTACGTACTGCGCAAAGCCACGCTTGCCATGTCATTCACGCGCAGGGCCCTAGGACCTCTCCCAGGCAGGAAAGGGCTGCTGTTGAGATTTAGGCTTTTCTCACTGTTTCTTCTTTTATCCTATGGCTCCGATGTAGCAATTTTGTTTCTCTCTGGAACTTAAATCAATGGAAAATATAGACCTCTGAAAGTTTAGTACTCTCAACAGAATTTTTTTAAAAATGTGAGCCATGGTGGGAATGGAATAAGCTAAAGTCCCCTCTGTTCAGAGATCTTGAAGGTTTGACATTTAAATTTATTCTAAAATAGTTTTTGCATGAAAAACCGAGAAAGGGAGGATTGTGGTTTGTACCTTGGCATGGAATTTTATATGAGTGGGATAGAAACAGAGTGGTGGTGTTGGAGCTGTCCGCAGGGTTTACTGGCACTGATCGGGGCCGGACTGGCCCAGTGTCCAAACAAGCACATAATTCATATGACTAATCCTAGGTTTGCCGAACCCTCCACCTCCACCCCACCCCACACACATGATCAACATATATGGAGATGTTAGTAAAGCTATCATCTCATTCTCTTCGGAATGATTGATTCTCCTCCACGATTCTCAGGCCTGAACTTTCCCACAAAGGAAGGGTGCCTTCGGGGCAAGAGATTGTAAAAGGCAGCAAATCAATGGGAGAACCCCTGCAAAACTTTCAGCAAGGGGACAGAATGAAACATCTTTTATTCCAAGATGTTTTCAAGTGGGTATGCTTCTGAGCCATAGGCGTGTCTGAAAATATTACATATATATTATTATATTTTATATGTAATATAATAATATATTTACATAGATTAAATAACAAATTTTATACATATATATATGCTCTAAACTTTATTATTTTTTTCGAAATACTTTTCAACCTAAACTCATTTTTAAGGCATGTTTAAGTACCATCTAAATATACTCCTTGGTTACATGTGTTAAATTTTAGTTCTTGAAACATCCTTTTCATTCATCTATATCCTGAACTTTTTAAATAATAACACTTCCTTATAACGATGAGTTTGAACTGATTAACCATGACATGGCACGATAGTTTACAAAGACTTACTACACATTATGTATGTGTAATAGAAAACACCTGCCACTTGGAAAGTACAGCTCACCTAACACAAAGTAGCAGATTTTGAGGGAACTGCATAGTACATGGGGTAACTGCCAGATACATGTTAGAGCCCTACTTCTAGGGCCCCACATAATGATTGCAATGACAGCCCTTGAAATAGCGGGGACCAACCTGAACTCACACATCTTTTCTCTTCGAGCTTCTTCCAAAAGAAAACAAAGCAGATGTGTGCGTGCGTGTGTGTGTGTGTGTGTGTGTGTGTGTTTTCTTGTGTTGAGGGTAGAAAGTTCTAGAAGTAGATATTAGGTGGTGCCTGAGATACCAGCACAGCAGATAAAGAAAATGTGTTGCATATGGAGAGGATTAAACTAAAGGTCTTGGAATGATTCCTTCCAAGTCAAAAATCTATTATCCTCTGGTTCAGGGCAATTGAATGAGCACAAAACTCTGCTTCTCCCTAGACCCAAAGAGCACAAAAAACAGTGGAATGTTAACCGAAAGGTGGTTAGAGGATGAACAGGTAGGAAGGTGCAGCCAAAATGCAGCCCGTCAAAGGCTGTGGTGAGCACCGCGGGCTCCCGGGTGCTTTAAGCCTCAGCTCAAGTGAGGGAGCGCAAGGCCGTCTCTATGGTGCATGCATCTGGACATGCGCGCCACCTGGTGAAGATACCCCTGTGCCCCTGAACGGATTGTGCCTTCACACAGTCATCCCTGTGGTGGGCTCCTCTGTGGAAAAGAGCAGGAAAAAAACATTGCCTCTCAATCTTGGGGAGTAAAATATCCTTTCCTGTTTCCCGGGGTCCACCCTGATAACAGTGTGGAAGAACCCAGAAACAGTCAAAACATCTGGATTCAATTCCCTGCTCTATTGTTTATCAAGGTGTGATCTTATGCTGTTGGCTAAACTGGTCTGAGCCCAAGTCTGGTGTGTGTTTGTTGATTGGTTTTTAGAGAGAGAGAGAGAGAGAGAGAGAGAGAGAGAGAGAGCGCGCGCACACGCGTGCGTGGGTGGGAAGGGGCGGAGGGAGACAGAAAGAGCGAGAATCCTGAGCAGGCTCCATGCCCAGCGTGGAGCTCCACCCCGGGGTCCTTCTCATGACCCTGAGACCTTGACCTGAACTGAAATTAAGAGTCAGAGGCTTAACCGACTGAGCCACCCACGCACCCCCCAGCCCAAGTTTTTTAAACTGCACAGCGAACACAAATGCAGTGCTTGCTTTACCCACACGAAGCAGGGAGGCTAAGGTCAGCTCTGACCTGCAGGTGTGCCGCCGAGAGGAGAGGGAGACGTCGGCCTTTCATGGAGTGCGCTGGTGCCCACCGTTCACCAGACGTGCGGCAGATGGCACCTTAGTCTGTCAAATATGCTAACTGCCAGTGAAGTCCCGCTGAGCCATCCTGAGTGGATGTCTGTCCTCCCACCCCTCTGTGCCCACAGCCCAGCCTCCCTCCTGAGCCATGGGCACGTTCGCGCCCCTGCCACTCCCTCTGGAGCCCGTCCCTTCTCACCCAAGACATCGATCGCTCCAGCGATTGTCCACCCGCCCCCGCGTCATCGAGTTGTTCTCTGTCGGACCGTCCCTAGCACACAAGCGTGCTGTGATAACTTCTCCCATTGAGAAATGTTTTTAAGTTTTGCTGGTCCCACATCCTCCAGCTACCATTCCATCTCTCTTCCTTGTAAGAGTAAAACTCCTCACAGAGCAGTCTGGTAGTCAGCCTCCTGTCCAGCTCCTCCCACGCCTTCTGGAATCCATTTCAAACAGCTCTCCCCCTCATTACTTCATTGGAATAGCTCGTGTGAAGTCACCAGTGACCCCCATGGTGCTCCCCGCAACGGTCAGTTCTCAGCCTCCCCTCGCTCACCCTGTCCAACACTGGACACACTTGCTCACTCTTGGTTCACTTGGCTTCTGGGACTTTATTCTGCTCAGAACCCTAGAATGGGGATCCCTCTCATGTGGAATAGAAACCAAAAAGCTTTAGAATGGCTCAAAAGGCCCTCTTTGACTACTCTTCTGGGGACGTTCTTCCAGATAACCCAAGAACTCATTTCCTGAAGTCCATCAGCTCAAATATCACCCTTTCAGTCTGCAAGTCTTGCCCTGACTCCCTAGATAAAATAACTGCCTCCCTTACCTCCTACCTCCCTTACTTGAAGTTTAATATTATAATCTACCTTACGCAAGTATAGGTTTACTTATTTTATATAAGCTTGTTTTGTTCACCGCCCTAGCCCCGGCACCTGCAACAGTGTCTGCACATAGTAGGAATTCAGGTATTTGTGGAGTGCTCGGGTGAAGGAATCCTAAGTCCTGGAAACCGAACAGAGGCTGTGCACATAGCCAGCCTTCAGCGCTTAGTTCAGAGAGGAGAAGTCAGCACAGAAGTGGACAGTCCTGGGGATGTCCTGTGCACCCTGTTTATGTTGGGTTGGGTAAATTTCCCCCTGTGAGGGCATGAAGCAGGACAAAAGCAGCGTGATGCCTTTGAAAAGATTCTACGGTACCAAAGAAAAAGTTGATGTCCTGTTTGGTGTCCTAAACAGAGGTGTATGAAGATATGATCTCTATAATAAAAGGGGAAGGAAATTCAAGAACGAATAGACAAAGATGAAAGGAGAAAAGAGAATGAAGCCGCTAGTGTAAGAGAAAAATGCAAGGAAACTCAAAATGCCACATCAGAATTAAAGCATTCCTTCGAAGCAATAATCATAATGGGCACTGCAGAAAATTAATTGTTGTGTCGATGGATCACCTGAGTTGCCCTTCTAAAATGCAGAACAGGAGTGAAAAAATGCATTAAAAAGACAAAGAAATTATTAACAAGGTTAGTATCTTCAGTGATTTTTCTTGTTGTTCCTACATACTTTTTAATTTCTAAATTTTCCGTAACATATGTGTAGAATCATAATTATCAAAAAAGGGAAAGGAAAAAATTAAACACATATCTTAAATTGTTTATAGTCTTTTTTTTTTTGAGAGAGAGAACAGGAAATTATTCCCTAGCTTGCTGTGCCCCAGCAGCCTAGCAATGTTCTTCTTTCCCTCTAGCACTCAACCACCTGATCCAGAAATTCCCACAAAACTTATTTCGTTGGAAATCACTGTAGGATTTGGCTTTTCTAATATGACTAGATCTCGGGAGGATCCCAATACTTTGGGTAAAATTGGGAATATTGAGAAACCAACATGAAACTGAGAACACTGTTTTCTTGATTTTCCTCTACTTTTTAAAAAGATTTATTTAATTACTTAGAGAGAAAGAGAGAGGATAAGTGGGAGGGGCAGGGAGAGAGAGAGAGCATCTCAAGTAGACTCGTGCTGAGCATGGAGCCCAAAGCAGGGCTCGATCCACCACCCTGGGATCAGGACCTCAGCCAAAATCAGGAGTCTGACGTTTGAGCAACTGCACCCTCCAGGCGCCCCTACCTCTACTTCTCACAGTGATGGGCACCCAGGCATTTTGTTTAAAGGCCTGTTAGGGCAGAGAGTGTCAATTCTACTTAAAAGTACATATTTTGGGGCCCCCCATATTTTGGTGGCTCAGTCGGTTGAGTGCCCAACTCTTAGTTTCGGCTCAGGTCCTGATCTCAGGGTGGTGAGACTGAGCCCTAAGTCAGGCTCTGAACTCAGCAAGGAGTCTGCTAGAATTTCTCTCTCCCACTCCCTCTGCCCCTCCCTGCATTCTCTCTCTCTCCCTCTCTCAAATAGGTGAATAAAGCTTAAAAAAAAAAAAAAGGTACATATTTTGGGTAAGGGATAAGAAAATGTGCTTGGGGGGCGCCTGGGTGGCACAGCGGTTAAGCATCTGCCTTCGGCTCAGGGCGTGATCCCGGCGTTATGGGATCGAGCCCCACATCAGGCTCTTCAGCTATGAGCCTGCTTCTTCCTCTCCCACTCCCACTGCTTGTGTTCCCTCTCTCGCTGGCTGTCTCTATCTCTGTCAAATAAATAAATAAAATCTTTAAAAAAAAAAAAAAAAGAAAGAAAATGTGCTTGGGCTACTGGGCCTATGTGATTGTTAGTGTCCTGATGGAAAACCTGCCTCAGGATCCTACAGCCCTAATACGGTGGCCTTGGCTGCTTTGGGCAAGCTTCCAGTACTGCAGTTAGGGCTTTTAAACTGCAAGTGGCCCTGCTAATATGTTGTGTTATTTCTTTCCCTCCTTCCCCAAATTTGCAAGCTTGTTTCTTTTTAAATGCTCCATGAGATGATGCATGAATGCATTTTATTTCCTCAATGGAAATGTAGATGCTGCACAGCTGTTAGACTTGAAATCACCAGGTGGTACTTGGAAGCAGGAACTAAGATGCTGTTGCCAGGGTAACCACACATTCTTCCAGCTATGGGAAGAGCTGCCATGTTTTCTATGCACTTAGGAATATAGTTATAAAAGGATTGGCTTAGTGCATATGAATATTTACTATTTAAAGAGAACACCCATTTCTTCATAAACCAGTGAAATATTTTTTTATTATTTATATGCCTGAAAAGGACATTTTATCTTTTCAGGGCATCAGGTCTCATCTTTCTTTGCCATTAGAACTGTAAGGATCCAGTAATAACTAATATTTGATGCTACCAGTAACATCCTGGTACATTTCATTTTATACATTAGATAGATTCATTTTAAATAAGCAATTAGAGCTTAGCATTTATACCACTGTGAATTCTGTAAGAAAATACATTTATGGAATGTATTTAATTCATCGGTCGTGAACATTGTTATCTCCCTACAGTCTGGGAGATGTAGAGGCTATTCTGAGATTCTCAAAATCGCAGGCATTTGACAAACCTGTAAGGTGGTTTGTGACCACCCTGGCAAGGAAGAAGCAGTCCCACAACACTCAGAACAAAGCAGAAATGAAGCCAATGACACAAATATTCTTCCTCTCTCCCTCCCTCCCTCCCTCCCTCCCTTCTTTCCTTTTTTAAAGATCTATTTCCTGAGCCTCTGCTTTGCACTAAGACCGGGGCGGAGCTGTGAAAGTCTCTCTAGAGATTAACCCCAGCAGGGAGGGGCAGGTAGGAGGGCAGGCTCATCCTCAGTCCCAGATTTTGTCAAATTGTTCTGCAAAGTGGAAGCGCCAGTGAAATTCTCCCATGAGCGATGCATAAGATTTGTTTGCTCTACATCCTCACCGACACTTGGTCTCTGGTGGATGCAAAATCCTATCTTCTGACAGTTTAAACTTTGCATTGCCCTGACAACCATGTTCTCGTGACTATTGGCTATTTGAGTTTTCTCTTCTGTGCACTGCCTGTTCATATCCTTTACCCATTTTTCTGTGGATTGCCTTTCATTTATTGATTTATAGGGATCCTTTATATATTCTGTGCATGAATGCTTTTATATGTTTAAATCTCTTTCTTCTTTGCTCACTAGTCTTTCACTTGTTGAAGCGTCTTTTAATTACCGAAGTTTCTAATTTTAACCTTGTCAAGTTTATTTGTCCATGTTTTTCTTTATGGTTTTTGTACATTGTTAAAGGAATCCTACCTATTCCAAGTTCATAAAAATGTTTTCTTTAGATGTTTAAAAAGTATGCTTTTTCACATTTATGTCTCTAAGCTATCTATAATTGATTTGTGTGTATGGTGTGATATAGGAATCTAATTTTCCTTTTTTTTCCCTATTGTACCAAAATCCATTACTGAACCTTCAAAGTTTTCCCCAATCTGACCTCTCGTTTATATCATGTTGTCATCCATGTGTAGATCTGTTTCTAAACTTGTCATTACTATTCTGCCTTGGTTCTTAGAGCTTCATCATAAGTCCTAATAGCTATTAAAGTAGAACTCTGCACCTTGTTCTTCTTCAAAATTACCTTAACTATTTTGGGCTCTTTGCTCTTCCATGTAAAATCTAGACAATTTTGCTCAGCCTCTACTGTCATCATGAGTATTTTATGCTATAGATTATGCAACTGATTTGTACATACAAAGGTTACTCACGTAATATGCAACCTGATCAGTGCTAATGAAGTTGCATAGACAAATTCTAAAAATGCCATACCCCCAAATCACAATGATTGCTGAATGACTTTGGTTGATTATGGATATCAACAGACTTTGGGTCTTTCCCTAGAAAGAGACTTGGCCATCTCACTCTACTTTGTATGATGCTACCATCAGCAGTCAGTGGCTCACTGTCTTCTCCAGATCAGTGTCACTAGCTGGCAGGAGTTTCCACGATTCCTGAAGAAGGAGGAAGCCCTAGCACCAGCTTACGGCCAGTATGGGAGGTGTGACTGAAAAAATGTCCCACTTCATCGACACTATTCCCCTAGCTCCTCCACGCCGCCTGCCCCTCCGAGTCCTCAGCATTAATCACACTTCTAGGACAGGGTTTAAATTAGTCTTGGTACATTCAGAAACTTCAGGCTTGTCCCTGCCTCAAGAGCATAGGTAGGAATCTTGCGGAGCGAAGATAACGTTATATGGATCTTTACATTCCTCTCACATATTTACGACATAACAGCACTCAGAAATATCTTTCTAAAATTATAATAATGTAAAATAAACTTAGAGCTACCACAGCCATCTCTGTCTTATCAAATGCTGGGCATGAACTTCGAGCACATTTTATGCATCAAGCAGAATGCCAAATACTTTGCATATGTTTTTCCAGGTTATCTCTACAGCACTCTTGCAAGGTGGATAATAGAATCCCAAGCTCACAGGTGAGGAGATTGAAGACCAGAGAAGTTATCTAAGGAAGGTGCAGCAATCAGCAGTAAGTTATAGAGTGAAGAGTCAAGCCCAGAGATGCTCAGATTTCAAAGTCCTTGATCCTTCCTACAACACTTCAGACTATGTTAAAATCTTCTAGTTTAGAGCAATAAACATAAGATGGGATGCCTGGTTGGTTCGGTCGGAAGAGCATGCGACTTTTAATCTTGGGGTTGTGAGTTTGAGCCCCACATTGGGTGCATAGATTACTAAACAATAAACTTAAAAAAAATTTTTTTTAACAATAAACATTAACTATTTGCATTTTAGGGATACTAACTTACAAATTGCCCTATGCCCCTATGAAGAACAATTCAATTATTAATTTGAAATGCATTTTGTGCCTATCATATGCTAGGCCCCGGATATTTTTTTTTTTTAAGATTTTATTTATTTATTTGAGAGAGAGTGAGAGGCACAAACAGGGGGAGGGGCAGAGGGAGAGGGAGAAGCAGGCTCCCTTGCAGGGAGCCCGATGAGGGGCTCAATCCCAGGAGGCTGAGATCACGACCTGAACCGAAGGCAGCTGCGTAACCGACTGAGGCACCCAGGCGCTCCTAGGCCCTGGATATTCTTAAAAGCAGCTGAAAATTAACCTGAGTGTCAACACACCCTGAAAAAAAAGTTAGAAAAAGTGAAAATATCGAATTAGCTGGGACACGTGATAAGCACAACAAAACAGAAATGCAAGCTTCTCTGACCGATTACATTGAGAAGCTGCAGATATGCTAACTACTGTAAATTTTGCCAAAGAATTGTGCATTGTCCTTTTATCCAGTCTGAGTTGAAAACCCTAAGAATTTTAAACCATTTGAAAATACTGTGTCAATCAGTTGGGACAAATTCACAGGCTAGCTACCAATGCAGATATTCCCAGGACGAGAACTGTGCCGCACAGAAGCAAGATGTCTTAAATTGTACTATCGGTAATCCTATAGAAAAACAGGGGACGGAACCTCTCATTTTAGTCAATAAAAAGTGAAAACTCGATTCTCTTCATACCCTTAGGGTAGCACATTACGCAGATCTCTGAGCTTTAGTTTTCCAGTTTGTAAAAACAGAGAAAATCATAAAAGCCTTCTCAAAAGCTCAGGTTGATTAAATGTGATAACGCATTCGAAAAGTACTTTAGAAAGTGTAATGTGTTGCATGCATGTGACTTATTATTAGAGAGAAGATTGATCATCAAAACACCTGTTTCCAGGGGCGCCTGGGTGGCACAGCGGTTAAGCATCTGCCTTCGGCTCAGGGCGTGATCCCGGCGTTATGGGATCGAGCCCCACATCAGGCTCCTCCGCTATGAGCCTGCTTCTTCCTCTCCCACTCCCCCTGCTTGTGTTCCCTCTCTCTCTCTGGCTGTCTCTATCTCTGTCGAATAAATAAATAAAATCTTTAAAAAAAAAAAACAAACACCTGTTTCCAAAGCTATGCTTGTACCATGAGTGAACTAAAAAAGCAGAGTTCCCACTCACTTTAGAATGGAAAAAACCCAAGGCAGGAGATGGAAATGGAAATGAAGGGTTTCTAAATGAAAAGGGATAAGATTAGAACAATAGAAGTTATTTCAAGTTTCCCTAAGAATGAGGGTAAATACAATCGAAACAATAAAACTTTTATAGGTGGCATTGTCTTCGTGGGGGGATAGTAGAGATACTATTTGACCCACACCTTCCAACTTTCAGGACCACTGAAACCGTAATAAAAGAATCCGGGGAGGTAAAGTCAAAGAATCAAGACTTTCTGCTATGTTTGGTTGAAGTCCAAACTTTAATGGGATCTTAACCTATTGCGTCTCCAATGAGGAATCTGGCTGTGGATAATACTGAAAAGAAATATTTGATGAGAAACAGGAAAGGCCAAAACTCACAAGTCTTGTGAGGCCACTCCTGATGTGATTCTATGTCAACAGACTGACTGGTTTACCCAGGGCCTTTCCCAAGCTTTCAATCTCCCAGTTACAGCTTGCAAACCATCGGAAATAAAAGAAAATGCATCATCTGAAATCATAAGTGCATGTAGAGAAAAAGAACCAATGGCATTGCAGAAATATGATTTACGGCTTAAAGGGTCTAATACTCCAGTGTGTCTTTCTCTTTGTTTTCAGAGTCCCGAAAGGTCCAGTGGCACTCTAACCCTAAATTGAGTGTCTTACGGAAAACTTCTGATAGAAAACAGCTGTGGAGCGGCACCTGGGTGGCTCAGTCTTTAAGCGTCTGCCTTCGGCTCCGGTCATGATCTCGGCGTTCTGGGATCAAGCCCCGCATCCGGCTCGCTGCTCAGCAGGAAGCCTGCTTCTCCCTCTCCCACTCCCCCTGCTTGTGTTCCCTCTCTCGCTGCCTCTCTCTGTCAAATAAATAAATAAAATCTTAAAAAGAAAGAAAGAAAGAAAGAAAGAAAGAAAGAAAGAAAGAAAGAAAGAAAAAAGAAGAAGAAGAAGAAAAAGGAAAGAAAGAAAGAAAGAAAGAAAGAAAGAAAGAAAGAAAGAAAGAAAGAAAGAAAGAAAGAAAGAAAGAAAGAAAACAGCTGTGGACAGTCAGCAAGATGCTTGTGGATTATCCAAAGTAGTGGGATTAGCAATTGTCCCTTGGATTCAATGACAAAAACCACGACACCATCTCTTCCCTGACTCCAGCTATTTAAGTGCCCTAAGATGGAAGAGAATGAACACCACAGACTCTCAACTGAAGCATAGGAAGTGTATGCAAAAGCCTGCCTTCGGGGCTGGCAGTCAAGGTGCAGTCTGTGGACTGCCAGACCCTGGAAGGAGGAGGAGGTGGGGGCTGCAACCCACTCTTCGGGGCTCTACCCTCCGGACGGGCTCTGCCAGCCAGCAGGGAGAGGAGCCGGCTCCAAGCCAAAGGCCCCATGCCTCTGAAGGGCTGCAACAGCACAAAGCTAACTGTCACAAAGCCGTCACATAGACTCCTGGGCCCTGCCTGGCTGACTCAGCAGTTACTCCCTAAATGACTTAGGGAAAAGCCACAAATTTTCCATTTCATCCAGAGGAAGCCCTTCGTATCACTAAACTACAAATACTTGACAATCCACACACTGACTACATCCATCCATCACCCACTGAGGGGTGACATCAAGGGTCTTTAACTTTCATCGGAAGTACTATACACAAATCATTATCTAGCAAGGTCTCAACCTGAGCCTTTAAGCCTAGTACAGTCTGCTATACTTTCCTCACCTTCTTGTCCTCCAGCTTTAGCCCCGGTTGGATGGAAGCACCTAGAAGACCCGTCTTCACAACAGGGGATTAATCCTAAGGATCATTTTTCTTTTAACTTTAGCTAGTGATGTGCTGTTTCCGCTAGCCTCACTATTAGCACCCATGACGTGGCAAAGACAAAGGTTGAGATTTTTTATTTGTTTAAACTAACACTTGCGTGGTGTTTAATACGTATTAGGCACTGTTCTAAGTGCTTTCTGTACAAGCATGGACTCATTAAATCTTCACCAGTCATTATTCATTCTTTACATTTGGGAACACGGAAGCACACAGCTACCAAAAAGCAGAACCAGGAATCAAGCTAGGCAGTCTAGAGCCAGAATCCACTCTCCTATCTAGACTGCCCGCTGTGGTTGCCACTCCGGCTGCAACGAAACAGGCACCTCTGAAAAATACGTTTGCCAATATTTCCACCCCGCGAATAATGTCCTCGGTTAAAGTCTTTGACAAATAAATGCTGTGGTCCTGAAAGCCAGATCTAATACTTACATTTTTAAAAATATGTTTAATATCCTATCAAAACAGCATATTAGAACGGAACATTCTCCACTACAGTAACCAAAGACCAGGTTTACTTTGTATTCAACAACAACAACAAAAAACCCACATACGTTCTGCAGACAAATCTGAAATTATTTTTAAAGATTTACTTATTTATTTTAGAGAGAGGGGGGAGGAGAACAGTGGAGGGAGAGGGAGAGAGAGTCTCGAGCAGACTCCACACTGTGCGCAGAGCCCGACACGGGGCTCAATCTCACAACCCTGAGATCACGACTTGAGCCGAAACCAAGAGTCAGCCACTCAACTGACTGAGCCACCCAGGCGCCCCTAATCTGAAATATTTTAAAGCAAAGTGAAATGCTCACCCTTAGGTCCCCACTTTCCAGAATCAAGTGATGCAAAAAGTCCCATATTCTTAACAATAATCTGACTTGTCAGAGAACACGTTCAGCACCTTTTCTCTTCAATTCTTCTTTGTAAACTCAGATTACAAGGTTTATGAAGTGAAAAATGTCAGTTGTGTTTAAAAAGGCAAAAGAGGGGGTGAGTCTTTAACCAGGCCTTCCCGCGAAGCTGGTCTTCAGAATCACAAGCAGCCTCATCAGTCAGAAGGAGGAGACTAGAAGACTACTTCTTAGATCATCAAACCAGTACTCAAAATGAACTTCTAATCCTTGACAGATACATGTATGTGACAGATACATGCATGTGTAAATATCTATGTTCTCATGGTTATAATCAGCTAGCCTAAAGCATACGGCAAATTATGGCCAATTTAGAATCAACTTCATGAAGTAACTAGGAATGACTAGTTAATTAACTTCTGCTTCCTCCAAAAATCAGAAAGGTGGATTTTAGCCTAATGGATTAAAAGCATAAGTACTAGGTACTTGCTGAGAGCACATCTGGAATCACTTTATCCTGAAACTGTTGTATAATGAGGTGCTAACATAGCCAACTATGGCTCACCCCCTGCTGAAACGAGTGTGTGTGTCCTGGACTTAACCCCTTTTCAGTAGCAAGTTCAAATTCCAGAACAGCTTGTCCAGGGATCATGTCGGCAGGAATGTGCTTGTCTTGGAAACCTGTGGACCAAAACATGTTCATCCTTAAGGAAAGTAGATTCTGCAGATAACAGGGACTGGCCAATCCGTGTTCTCAGATGTCTCACAACGGCTGGCTCTCCCATTCCTACCCTCCTTCCAACATCAAGCCCATATTCTCTTCACCACTACTTGGGAAACAAAAGACAACAAGCAAGAAGTTGTAACGAGTCCCAACAAAATATTAGACCAAGACATTTGGGGAGAGGCAATTTTCAGAGGAGACGAGCAATTTTTCACAATGTCATTGATGAAGCATGTGAATTTACCATAGATTTCATGGCTGTCAATTCACAAGGTTTTCAGTGGAAATAGATTGCTCTAATGGCTGCATAAGTAGATTTATTAATTCCCATGACATGACATTCGGAAGTGGAATGAGAAGACAGGGGCCCTGGGTCCTACCCGCAGTTTTCCCAGGAACCAGTAAGCAGTTCAGCCGGCGGTGTTCTTTTTCTGCCCCAGCCTCAGCATCTTCCCTTCATAAAATTAGTCAGATAAATCTCTAAAATCCCTTCCAACTCAGAATCTATCTTAGACCCAAAGTTTTTTACTGAACCTCAGACACGTACATATATGTGTGTGTGTAGACAGAGAGAGAGAGGGATTCCAAATTACCTATTGAAGAGTAAAACAGGCATGAAAACCCAGACGCTGCTCCATCCCATTCGGACAAGTCTTATCATTTCTTCCTCATATAGGTCACATGGGTGCTCACTGAAACAGACCTTGAGTTATATATATTAATAAATATAACCCACCTGAACAAACATTTTGCAGTCCTCAATAATTTTTAAAAGTGCAAGGGGTGGGGGCCGGTCCTGTGACTAGAAAGTTTGAGAACTGCTAGTGGAGTGGTTAAGACCAGAGCCAGACTGGCTGAGCTCAAATCCCACTTGTACCGCTTAGGAGCTCCGTGACATTGCGGACCGTTGCTCGACATCTCTGTGCCTCAATTTCTTCATCTCTCAGATGGGCATAATAATAACACAGCTTGCCCCTTAGGATGGTCACGAGGCTTAAATGAGTGGGTACATGTACTGTACTTTGACCTATTGATGTTATCCATCACTCTCTTTTGTGTCCTTCCCTTCCTCTTCACTACCTCCATTTCCCTGTTTTCACCCTCTCTCTCTCTCTCTCTCTATCTCAATCTTTCTCTCCCTTTTGTTGGTTTGTTTTTGCTTGGTCTGGTCTGGTCTGGTCTAACTACGGCTGCCTCTGCCTTAAGCCAGCAAGTAGCTGTGACTGGCATTGCTGGTGCCAGAGCCAGGGCTGTAGCTGCCCAGGTCCCCCCATCACGACCACCGCTTTCCTACTCCTGTGCTGGGCAGCCAGCTGTACTTTGAGTTTGCCCTTCACAGAAGCTCCATCAGCAAAAGACACCTAGAAAATCAAAGCAAGCAATGCTACATTTTTAAAAACATGCTACGTCAGGTGAATTAAAACGCAAAGGAGAAACCCTAGCCTTAGGAATAATCAATGAAACAGAAGGAAGTAGAGAGAAAATGCAAGCAATTACATTCATTCTTCAAAAGAAAACCTGGTTGGGGGCGCCTGGGTGGCACAGCGGTTAAGCGTCTGCCTTCGGCTCAGGGCGTGATCCCGGCGTTATGGGATCGAGCCCCACATCAGGCTCCTCCGCCATGAGCCTGCTTCTTCCTCTCCCACTCCCCCTGCTTGTGTTCCCTCTCTCGCTGGCTGTCTCTATCTCTGTCGAATAAATAAATAAAATCTTTAAAAAAAAAAAAAAAGAAAACCTGGTTGGAGGGCACCTAGGTGGCTCGGTCGGTTAGGTGACGGCAGCCTTCTGCTGGGGTCATGATCTCGGGGTGCTGGGTTTGAGCCCCACGGTCGGTCGGGGCTCCGCGCTCAGTGGGGAGTCTGGTTCTCCCTCTCCCCCTGCTTGTGCGCGCTGTCTCTCAAGTAAATAAATAAAAACTTTTTTAAAAATTAAGAAGGAATAAATGAAAACGTGGTATTTGCCCAGGCTCCTCCCAAAGTTTGAACTATTATAGTTCGTTGCCTTCCAGCTCCTTTTAAAAATCTCTCTTCCTCCTCCCAGGACACCCTTCCCTCCCCAAGAAACTTCAAGCCATCAGCTGGTTTAAACACTGATGAACCCGATTCCCATCATATGCGGGTGACTGATAACCATTTAACCTGGGGGGGGGATGGCTTTGAGCTTTATTAATATATATAACCATAATGTCTTGTTTTATATTAGTTTTCTAAACTATGAAGTATTTTCACATAAATTTTTCTTCAATTCTTGACATTCAGCATTTTAACATTCCTATTTCAGAGTTTAGGAAACTGAGGCTCAGGGACGCTGGCAAACTTGCCCAAGATCACAAAGCTCTGGACAGAAATTAAACCGGAGTACAAATGAAACTGGAGGATTTTTTTAAACCCTGGGGGAGTGGGACTGGCTGAGAGGAGGGGCGGGGCCTGGTGGGGAAAGGTGGAACTGGACTATTTCTGTCAGGGGGTTACCACTTAAGCAAATCTTCTCCACTGTGGAAATAACCTCTACTCATTTCCCAAGGTTTTTCATAGCTTTCTCGTTGCCTCCATTACTCAAGCTATACATTCTCCAAGAACTGCAAGACTTACCTTTCTTTTTTAATTTACTAATTCGTTTGCACGACGGCTACCTTGGCTACCTGTTCTAAGGAGGAGTTGTAAACAGGTACGCCAGGATGCTTCCTATTGGGGCTGCTTCTGAATGGAGGGTTTGGAAATGGACAACTGTCTGTATTGCATGTGTGAAGTCATTAAACATATATTTGGTCATTCCAAAATTATCTGGCATTTGTCCTTTACCAACATTACTGAGGATTTTAGTTTCTCAATCCTGTGAGCTTAAATGTACAGCTGAATCCAATGAACGTGAAACTTGTGCAGTGACTCAAGCTGATTAGAGGACTTTTACACAGAAAAAAAAAGATTCACAAAGGATCGGTTGGGGGTGAATAGTCACTTTATTTTATTTTTTTTTTAAGATTTATTTATCTATTTGAGGGGCGCCTGGGTGGCACAGCGGTTAAGCGTCTGCCTTCGGCTCAGGGCGTGATCCTGGCGTTACGGGATCGAGCCGCACGTCAGGCTCCCCCACTGTGAGCCTGCTTCTTCCTCTCCCACTCCCCCTGCTTGTGTTCCCTCTCTAGCTGGCTGTCTCTATCTCGTCGAATAAATAAATAAAATCTTTAAAAAAAATATTTATCTATTTGAAAGAGAGAGAGAGAGAGAGAGAGAGAGAGTGGGGGGGGGAGGGGCAGAGAGAGAGAGAATCCCAAGCAGACTCCCCACTGAGTGTGGTGCTCCATGCAGCACTTGATTCCAGAACCCTGAGATCACGACCTGAGCCGAGTCGGCTGCTTAGCCAATTGAGCCACCCAGGCGCGCCCCCCTCTTTTTAAAAAGACTTATTTCAGAAAGAGAGAGAGCGAGAGAGCAAGCGAGCACATACGGGAAGGGTGAATATTCACTTTAAAGGAAACAAAGAGGAATCCTTTTGAACAATGAGTCCTTCTGATTATGTTTAAATTTGCATTAATTTAAACACAACTGTTAAGGGAGAAATTTCATCCTATATGAAATAACAGACATCTGAAATATAAATGTGATGTTGTTTGCACGCAAAAGAACTAAGCAATCCGAAATATTTTTTAGCAATAGTGATATGTTTAAGCCAATAAAACTGTTCTTTTACCTATTTTTTGTAACGTCAGTTCTGTCCAGTAGAACTTTCCACAATAATGAAAATGTCTATTTCAGTGCTGTCCAATAGGGTAAGCATTAGTCACATGTAGCTAAAGAGTACTTGAAATACAGCTAATGCTACAAGGACCTTGATTTTTAATTTTATTTAATTTTAATAAATTAAAGTTTAAACAGCTTTGTGTGGCTAGTAGACATGCATCGGACAGAGCAGTAATAAGGTCCCCTTTCAGCAATAAAAAATCCTACGATTCTATCATTCTAAGGATCCCAAATTGTGAGATCAGGATTAAACCTGTGGTTATTAAACCTCTGAACATTAATTAGGTACTGAAGTAAAATTGGGTAACCAGATACAAAATTTTTCAGTTGTTTTTGTTCTTATTTAATGCACTTCAAAAAACTATTACGTGCAAAATAACAAGTGGGGCAGCAGCATATATACACATTCAAACAAAATATCTATCCCTGGCCTTCGGTAGTTAATATCTAGTGGAAAAGATAGACAGGCAGAGAGAGAGAGAGAAAAGAAGGAAGGAAGGGAGGGAGGGAACATGGAAATGTAAGAAAGAAGGGAGGTTGGAGGAGTTCAGTATGGACCAAGAATGGACAGAGACTATGTTCCCCATGGGTAAACTGGTCTCCTGGTTTCCGTTAAATCCCAGTTCAGTACATCCTTACGAGACGAGACTGATGTAAACTCACCCTTTTAACAAGTACTGCTGAGTTCCTATTTTAGGACAAACAACGGTGCTGAGCTCTGGGGACACACTGTTGAGTGGGACAGAATGTCTGCCCTTCAGGAAACTGATGGATCTCCCAGGAGGCAGAGCCAGGTGAACAAGCAATGAAAATACAGCGTAGTTATAAGGGCCACCACAGTAGACTCTGGACGGCACATGAGCATACAGAAGAGGCCTCTAAGCCAATCCTGAAGGGTCAGGGAAGGTTTCGAGGGCAGAAAAGAAGGTTCCAGAACGAAGAAAGGAAGGATGGGAGGGAGGGAGAGAGGAAGGAAGGAACCCATAGTATCTTACTGAATGCATCCAATACTCATATGTTTCTTTTGGAAATTTCATTTTCACTGTACATTATGTCATTGACCATTTCAAGCGTGTTCACTTTCTGAGTACATTTCAATCAATATTTATCCAACACTGACAGTTGACGAGTCTCATCCTCATTTTCCTGGAGGTCTCACCACCTACTAGAGGCTAAAGGTATTTGAGGGGCGCCTGGGTAGTGCAGTCGTTAAAGCGTCTGCCTTCGGCTCAGGGCGTGATCCCGGCGTTCCGGGATCGAGTCCCACATCGGGCTCCTCCGCTGGGAGCCTGCTTCTTCCTCTCCCATTCCCCCTGCTTGTGTTCCCTCTCTCGCTGGCTGTCTCTCTGTCACATAAATAAATAAAAATCTTTAAAAAAAAAAAAAAAGAGGCTAAAGGTATTTGAAGACAAATATTTCTCCTGAGGAAAATAAGTTCCTAGGTCAAATATTCCATGTATGAAAAATGTAATAATACTGCCTTGGAATGCATGATTTCTTCATAAGTTTCTTTTTTAAATTGCGGGCAATTTTCCACCCAAACTAAATTTAGACATTTCTTCAAAATAAATCTCAGGAAGGCTAAATTAATAAAGGGGGGTATCCCACCAAAATGTAAATGTAATATTTCAATACAATCATGTTTGTTAATAGGAAATTTCCATAGCATAGTGACCACAGCAGGGGATTTATCTCTAACAATCTGGCTTCCAATTCCAGTTCCTCCACTTACAAACTGGATGGCCTTGGGCAAGTTATCTAATTTATGCATGCCTCAATTTTCTTACCTGTAAGGAATGAGCTAAGGTGTATAATGGGACCGAAACACCCCCCCCACACACACACACACAGTTGATGAATTAAATATTCACATATTTATAAAGAACTTAAACAGCATCTATCCCAAGCAGTCCACGAATAATAGCTCTTTTTAGTTGCAATAATTCTAATTGCAGAAACCTATGAGAAGACAATATACATATTTCTGGAGCAAAAGTTAAAACCAGTGTAGAAATGGCATCCAGCAGGTTCAGCAGCTTTTTCTAGTCTGTGCTTTTGCCTCGAGGTGGAAATGAGCGAAAAAGGCCCCAGAAGAAGCTGTGAGGAACCCTGAACAGCGCAAACCCACAATGCCTTGGAAGGCAACGCAGTTGGTAAACAAAGATCTTAACTTTCTAATTCAGGCTAGTATTTTTTCTTTTTAATTTGCTTCCAAGTCTTTGATGGAACGACTTGAGGAAAAGGAAAAGGTCACAATTACTAGAAAGAACCTTAAAGGACACGAAAGATGAAACAGTTGGAATACTTCTGTAATAAAGGTTTCCTTACAAGAGCAGCGATATGGGCGGAGTGTCTGTGTAATGTCTGCTCAACACAGCACAAGGGTAAGAGGAAATCTTTGGAATGCCGATTTCCAAAAGTCTTAACGGGGGAACCATCTGGAACCAGCTGCACAAATCCCACATTCACCAAAGCCTCAAGGGTCGCCCCGTGGGTCTGGGGGTTTAATCGGACAAATACCAGTGCCCGTGGGTCTCCCAGGGCACGGATGATGGGCCAAGGCCGCACCCTTCCTTCCGTCCTGCCGTCTGTCCGTCCCTCCCTCCGGTGCGCGCTTTCCACCGCCGCGGCTCTCCACGTCAGGAGCCACGTACACAGGCACGGACAGATGCCAACAGGGCGTGACCGTTTCCCACACTGCAATCTCCCAAGCAGGGCATCCCTCCGCGGCGTGGCGCGTTCGCGAAAACCCCGCAGGACCTCCGGCCCCCCTCCCCTCTGCGGCTTTCCTCAAAGCACCCCGGGATGAGCCCGGCCGTTGGACGGCTGTCTAGGTTTCCCCGTCGCAGGCGGGCGCTCCGCTCGCCCGGGGCGAGCAAGGCCGGCGCGCACTCGGCAGCCGCCCAGCAGGCCCCCGCCACACGGGAGGGGGCGTCGGCGGGGCCGCCTCCCTGCCTCCCGCCCAGCGCCGCGGGGCCTCCGCACCTCCTGCGTCCTCCCCTCCTTCTCCTCCCGGGCGCGCCTCCCTCAGCCCTCCCCCAGCACATTCCTCCTCCCCCTCCCTGTCGTCCTCGCCCCCCTCCCTTCTCCCCTTCCACCTCCTCCTCCCCTCCCTCGCTCCTCTCCCCGCCGCTTCCCCGCCCGGGGCTCGGGAGGCGGCGCCTGGTGAATCACCGTCACGGGGGCCCCGGGTGCGCAGGGGCGGGCTGCGCCTTGGCGGCTCTGGCGCTCCGCGCCTTAGTGGAAAATTCCCGGAGACCTACTGGGGCTGCGCGCCGGAGGCCCCGCCCGCCGCCTCCCCCCGCCGTCGCCTCCCTCCTCGCTGCCCCCCTGCCCCCGTCTTCCGGCCGCGGCCCGGCCCCGCCACTGCGGAGGTTCCTTTCTCCCTCGGGAGCTGCGCCGCGCACGCCCCGCCCGCTGCAGCCCCCAGGCTGGCGCCGCCCGCGCCGCTCGCCCTCGGGTTGGCAGCCCTCGCTTCCTTCGCGCCTCTCCTTGGGGCTCCGAGCCGCCGCGCGGCCTTGCCCCCGACCTTGTGTGTAGCCCGCTGGCATCCTGAGAAGCGTGGAGCGGCGTCCTGGCGCCTCCGCCTTCGCCTCTGGGGCGCCGCAAGCCCCTCAGTCCCGCCACCCCAGATCCGCACGACACGCCCCCACCCACCTCGGGTGGAGTGAAAGACAAAGGGAGAGGACGGTTCCGATCCGCCTCTTGTCTTTCCCGCAATTAACGCACTGCGTCGTCGCTCCAACAAAGCACACGCTCGGCCCAATTTTATTTTACTTACCCCCACTTAACCACCAGGCAAATAAACAAGTTATTTTCCCTATCCCATAACATTCCTCACTTCGTTTTTCCAACCACGAATGAAATTTATTCCTGAGACAGCAACTTTGGGGAGTTTGTTGACCTCGTCCACCCAGGGGTGACAGAGGGCTACACAATGACATTATTTCACTCAAAAGGGGTGTGTTATGCGCGTGGTTCACCTCAAGAAAACAAACACATTTAACAGTTTCAGCGACTGGTTGGTTCTGGACTGCCCCTCTGGGTGGATGTCCCTGAATGGGGACGGGGGTTGAGAAGTGGCATTATCGCCAGACGTCCCCCAAAAAAGGTTACTTGGAACAGGATGCTGGCATCTTAATCAGACACAGGGTGCCAAAGATTTCAGCTAAAACTGGAAGTTTTACCTGAGTAAGGATTCCAGAACCAAGCTCAGATATTAAAATGCTTTCCGTCTAAGAACCAGAATTACAGGTATGTTAATTTTAATAAACCCCTATTTGAGTATCTTAGCCCTGGGCAAAGAAAGATCCAGAAACTGATGGAAAGCCGGGAATGTAAGCCCATCGTGGCCTAAGTGGTTTGAGTATAGAACACATTGTGCAGTTTCTGTCATTTCTCTTTGGACAAGAAAACAGACCACTAACAATTAAGCATAAAATAAAGGTATTTTAAATCACCTTATTTTGGAAAATTTTAAGGCTAAAAATTCTAATTTTCAAAAGAATGGAGCATACGATACTATTCGATAAAACATAAATCTTCTCTTTACTAAGTATATACACATCTTGTCCTCCAGGTTAATTCGCGATTTAGCGAAAACTTGGCATGTTCTGAATAACCTGGAAGCCTGTACATGAGAATTCACGTCAGTGATTTTGCTTTCACATTTCACTTTCCAAGCCACTTATTGCTAATTAGCAGGTGTCAGTTTACCCAGTGAAAGAAACATGGCCAATAAATTCTTCATCTTTCTGACACTGTTTTCGTTCACATTCATTATTATATATCACACCTAGCAAAATAGATCATCCCAGGGTCACATGGAAAGGCCAATGGATAAACACCACAGAAAGGTCATTATTCAAGCCATTCCTTTCCCCTTTACTTGGGGGAAGAGATGAGAAGAGCAGAGTACTGGTATTCTGGGAAGTTCTATAGTCCTGACAGAACTGAATATGTTGATACTAAATATCTGTAAAATTACCTAAATATTTTTTTAAGTTGAGCTTCTGTGGACACCATGATTTTCTTTTTCTGACTGAGAAATGAGGTGTGCACTAACAGAACGGTAATGCTTCCAAACATACGCATCTTGTATTTTTTTGTATATGACTATGTCACCTAATTCTGGCCAGTAGGACCTGAGACCTCTACAGCAGTACTTCCAGGAAATGTTTTCTCTCATAATAAAATTGATTCACAGTATTGACATTCCTTTCTTTGTGGATGTGGCCCTGTCTGCGTATGACCCCTGAAACCACTGCAGCCAAAATGTGACCATGACAGGAGACATCTCCAGCATGCCAAAGATGTCAGAGTGAAGAGATGGTGAGCTCTCAATCTTTGAGGGGATTATCAAGGCCAAGAATTAACCCTATGACTGCCCTATCTATGGACTTCCTATTATATGAGATAGTATATACGAGTCCTTATTACTTAAACCACTTTTAGTGGCATACTGTGTTCCTTGCAATAAAATGTTTTCTGCTGCTGACAACCTCTCTGTGGTGGCTGGCCTCCAGGATAGCCCCCAAAGATCCTCACCTCTTGGCATTCACGTCTTTCCGTCGTCCTCTCCTACTGAACGGGGGCAAGCTGAACGGGGTTTGCCAGGCAGGCCATCAGATAACTACAGACCTAGCTGTCAGCTGACTGCAACCTCATCGGAGACTCCAAGCCAAAACACGCAACGGAACTGTTCTTGAACGTCTGCTTCACAGACTGAAACTTTGAAGTTTCATCCACGAAGTTGTGGAATAATTACACAGCAATTGCTACCTAATGGAGTATCCTTCAGCACCAGAAAAACATGCTGAAGTCACCAGGGTGCTCAGACAGTTACTATTATTGCTTTGGGCTTGCGAGCTGTCTTACAAAGATAAAATACAACGCTTCATTTGTTGAGCACCTACTAAACATAAAGTCATGAATAAAAGACACAAAATGATAAGAAGAGAAAAAAGAAGAGCAGAGAGAGGAATTTGTTGAGGAACCTGGGAGAGACAAATGCTAAGAAATATGTAAGTCATTGGAATAAAGGGACAGCTGTGGTTGGGGAAGGGTAGGATTTCACTGTTTCTTCCTAATGCCGGTGTCCATACTTGAATTTTGAGTAACACTGTCCGGACAAGAATGTCGGGCTGTGTACATCACAAAAGGTCATATTAATTAAGTGAAATGAAGCCATTAGAAAGCAAGTCTTGGGATCAGTTCTCACACTCGTAGCTTACAGAGGACTGGGTTCAAGAAGAACTTGTCCTTTACCACCATCATGCCATTGCAACAGACATTTATTCAGTGTATTATTTGCTATGCACCGTGTTAAATATACTAATTCACTAAGTCACATAAGTCTTTCTATATATCGGGTTCTGTTCTAGGCACTGAAGGTGCAGTGATTGAACAAAACAATGTTTCCTGGGGCGCCTGGGTGGCACAGCGGTTAAGCGTCTGCCCTCGGCTCAGGGCGTGATCCCTGCGTGATGGGATCGAGCCCCACATCAGGCTCTTCCTCTATGAGCCTGCTTCTTCCTCTCCCACTCCCCCTGCTTGTGTTCCCTCTCTCACTGGCTGTCTCTCTCTGTCGAATAAATAAATAAATAAATCTTTAAAAAAAAAAACAACACAATGTTTCCTTTTGGAGTTATTCCACAAAGGGGTCCGGCAGAGAGGCGGGAAGGAGGAGGTCATAAGCAAATCAACAAATGATTAAATAATATGTTTTCATACCATGAAATCAACGCAATAAAAAACATAGGACAGTGGTGAGATGGAGATAGCATGCAAGGGACAACTTTTGTCAGAATGGTCAAGGAAGATTTTTGTTTTTGTTTTTGTTTTTTGGGTTTTTTTTGAGGAAGTAACATTTAAGCTGAGACCTAAGTGATAAGAAATTCCCATACAAAGATCTAGGCAAGGAGATTTCTAGGTGGAAGAAAGAGCAAGTGCAGAGCCCTGAATAGGGAATAACTTAGAGTGTTTTAGGGAGAGAAGTAAAATCAGTGTAGTTAGTATGTGGAGAAAAGAAAAAGTGGTAGGAGATGAGGCTGAGGGGGTAGGCAAGGGCACAACCAGGTAATGCCACGGTGAGTGAGGGATATGGACTTTATTCTGGTTGCCATGAGCAGTCACTGTAGGGCTTAGAGGAAGGGAAATCATTTATCCCTTTAAGCAAAGGATTTTATTTCTGTTCTGAGGTCTTTCTGACAGCTGGGTAGAGAATGGAAGCCCAGATATGAGCTAGACTGTGGCTTTTGCAGTGATCTAGGAGAGAGGTGACAGTCCCTTCGACTAGGACCAGAGCAGCGGAAATGGTAAGAAGTGGTAGGATTCTGAATTTGTTTGGAGGAAGATCCTTCTAGATTTGCTGATGGGTTGGCTAGTTGAGGAACAGAAAGGCTCAAGATGACTCTGTGGTCTGGGACCTACGCTTCCTCATGAATGGTGGTATTATTTTTCTAACTTGTAAAAATTAAGAGAGGAACAGTTTTGCTAGGGATATCAAGGCCAGTAAGGGATGAGATAGACGCCCTTTAGACACACTAGGTAGTATGTTTCCTCCTGGTCCTAGAGAAGCTCAAAACTCTTTACTCCTTCATTTATTCACTCCACAAAAATGTATTGTCAGGCACTGTTCTAGGTGCTGGAGCCAACAGTGATCAAAGCAGATTGTTAACCTTAAAAATACAACTGCCAGTTATTTTACCAGCCAAAATGGGTTTGTTTGGGAATGGCAGAGAATTACAATCCAGGTCAGGCAAGCCAAGGCAAAACCATAGGCAAGTCCAACAAACAAAAGAGGGGAACCTTATTTTATGGAGAAGAAGGAGGAAGTTGGGAGGGGTTGTTTTGAACAAAAGTCCATTGGAGAGAAGCAAGAGTTCAAGTGATGACAGTTTCTCATCCACTGAGTTACAGGAGTAGCTAATTTCTTAAAGAAGATGCAATGTACATCTTCTCATGTTGGGGCCTGTAATTGATGATACTTTCCTGTTGAGGATTCTTCTGTTGAGTCTATAATTGACAATTCTTTTCATAATTGATGTTGAGTGGTACCAGCACCACCTACCAGCCTCCCAGTCTAGCACCCCAAATCCACATTTGGGTTTCCCTTTATTAATTTTCACAAGATTAAATTCCAGCCTTCACAGAGCTTACATTCTAGTGAGGGAGATAAACAATAAATACGTGAATAAATAAATATAACCCAAGTAGAGACAAGTAGCATAGAGAAAAAAACATATTTAATTCATCCATCTACTCAGAAAGTACCTTCTTTTTACAAGCAACTAGGCTGGGTATGATTCGTCAGATTCTACCCTGAAAAGACACTAACATAATATCTGTTACATAGACAATACAAAAAGAAGTGCCACAAAAAGATACTTACAAAGCACTAAGTTTAAAGTAGAATGAGATCAGTTTCAAATAGCAGCATCTAATAAAGAAAAATTAATGAAACAAGTGGTATTTAAGCTGAGCCTCAAAGGAAGGATAAAGTTTAGATATACAGTAATGGCAGGCAGCTGCCTACCACAAGGAACACTAAAGGACAGGGATAGAAATACAGGCTAGGACAGATCAAAGAAAGCCATGAAAGCCAACCTGAAAACGGAATTATTTAGGGGTGCCTGGGTGGCTCAGTCAGTCACACGTTTGACTCTTGATTTCTGCTCAGGTCATGATCTCAAGGTTATGATCTCAGGGTCCTGAGATTGAGCCCCATATCGCTATCTGGCTGCCTGCTCAGCAGGGAGTCTGCTTGAGATTCTCTCCCTCTTCCTCTGACCCTCCCCACCCAAACTAAAAAAAAAGGAAGGAAGGAAGGAAGGAAGGAAGGAAGGAAGGAAGGAAGGAAGGAAAAGAAGGAAGAAAACAAAAGTATTTGGTTGGAAATGGAGGATAGAAAGAAGCACATTTAGTATTTAAGCCCACTTCGGGCGAAGTAAAATGCTGAATAAATAGAATTTTGAAGAACATCCTAAAGACCAATTGTTTAACAACCATTTAGCAACGTCAACTCCTTATGCTCCCAGGAAAAAAAAAAAACACCTATATTTTATTAGGTGATAATGGCCAAATAATTCTACAGAAGAAAACTACCTTCACTAGAAAGTTCTAATAATCTACCTTGACTGCATTTCTGGAAATCCAAAGTTGACAACTGCTATTTGTGATTATTTTTCTGTCTTAGGATAGGTTTGCTTTCAGTAGCTTTCAAAATTCTTTGATCCCAACCCACAGTAAGAAATACATTTCACATCACAACTCAGAATATATGCATATGTATAGATCAAAATCAAAGTTCTATAGAATAGTACTTAGCATTTACTACACACAGCACAGGGGTATCTTTTATTCTATTTTGTTCTACGGCACTCAAGAAAAAAAGCTCATAGTAATCCACTGAATTTATCTCTATCCACCACTGGGTTCCATTCTGCAGTTTGAAAAACATTCTTCTAAAACATGAGCTTGGAAATGAAGCAAAATTCTAACACTTCTAACCAACAAGCATTGGGCAGCACAGACTCCCAGAAATTGGGTAAGGGCCCTGTGTCCCATGCATTTTAGCCCAAAGCATATTAGGTCTCAGTTGGAAGCCACCTGAGTTAACAGATACACCTCAGATTGGCCTCTGAAAAACTGGCAAAAGAAAAACAGATGTGTCAATACCTCCCCCCACCTTTTTTTCTTTTTCATCATGTACCGTTCAGGTTCTTATACAGAGGTCAGAACAAGATTGCAGCCCTCCCCTCAACACTCAGACACACACGCCCTGAATTTTACGGGTCCTCTTAAGTATGTGTTGCAATACAAACCTCCCAAAAGTCCAAAGGACAAGAGATCCAGCTGTGAGGGTGCAACTTGCCACCCCAAACCACCAACCCTGAGGGCTTCCTTAGCACATCTGACTGGGCAAGGGGACTCACCTGGATGAAACTGTGGTTTAAGACCTTCTGATTTTTATCAGTTGAAACCTGATATAAAGAAGCTTGCAGGGAGTCCTCTCTAACCCACCGCTAAGATTGCTCTCCTGACAAGAGTTGATTGGTGTTATTAGGGAACGAATGTGGAAGAAAGGTAAGTTTTTTCAGCCCTGATTGTGTGTCAAATGCCAAATCTGCCTTGGGGAAATTCACAATCTCCCTGGGGAGACCAGACTACAAACAGACTGGAACAATTTTGAGTATAAGACCGCACAGGTTTAAAAAGTCCAGCACCACATGGTTCAGAAAACAGTTCGTGAAAAAGAGGGGGCCAGCCTGAGGCTCAGTGACTAAGCCTTGAAGGACGGTCAGAGAAAGTTGGGCACGAAAGCAAGGAAGAGTATTGTTTAGGTGGGACTGATCTGACCAACAGAAGGGGTGGGGAACAGAGGAGTGCAAAGGGGAAATGGGCCCACCCTTGTCAATCATGAACACTGGTGCAGGCCCAGGACTCCGGCAGCCTCACGTGCCACGGAAATAGACAGCTGTACAGATTTCCTCAGGAAAACATTGAAAGCAAAAACTGTGATCACACCCAACCCTTTCCTCTATGCCCTGCCCAATCTCTCCCACGTCCCCAAAAGGAAGAGAGCAGTAGGTCAAACTCGTTTGTTTATTCATTCATTCAACAAGCATTTCTCCTAAGGGGCCTTTGTTTCCAGCAAGGAACGGACTCGTGCCTTTCCGCAGCACAGAGGATTCCGCAGCGAAGGGGCCCCCTAGTTGCCTGGCTCAGCAAGACCACATCACCACTGGAAGGGAAGGACTAGCTCGGGGAAAAGTCTCCCAGACCAGCATTCCAGTGGAGCCAGCGCCTTTGTAAATACAGGGGAAGAAAGGCGAGGAGGGCCAGAAGAGCTCTCAAATTGGGTCAGGGGTGGTGGAATGAGTGAAATGTGTCTGCAAAACTGGGGGACTCCTACACCTCCTCAAAAGAGCCGGTCCCCCCAACCGGAGGCCCAACCGGGATCCCCTTTTAGGGGGTCTGGCTTGCTGGTCAGAATGTAGCATTTCCCCTAGTAGGGTTTTCCACGTTCTTATAAAAAGGATAGGCCGAAATGCAGCTGCCAACTGACCCAATCAGGCTAGTTTTGAAGAGTGAAAGCCGGTCTAGATGGAGAAGAAAGAACGAGAACAGAAACCGACCGTGGAGACAACGTTGCTGCATTAGTCCAAGTTTGCAAGAGAAAAACCCCAAGTAAATCACAAAAATAACAGGCAGGAAAGGGTTGGGTGGGCGGGATGTGTCCCCAAAAAGCCTTGAGGAGAAAGCAAAGACTGCTGGTAACTCGGCCGGAGGGGATTGAAGGAGAAGGCTCCGTAAAGACAACCGCATGTGTTGGGCACCTATCGAGGTTGAAATGAACTGGCCAAGGGAAGCATGGGGGTCTTTCCGGGCTGGCCAGGAGACTGGAGGGAGTGGGGTTTGGCTCTGTCCGAGGGTGGGGGCTCCAGAGGGCGGGGCTGGCCGCCCGAGTGGGCCGCGGGGGGCAGGGAAGGACTGGGGTGGCGGGGGGCGGGGTCTGCGGGCCCGGGCGGGCCGGGGGCGGAGCCCAGGTAGTGTTGATACACAAAGAGAAGGCACCCGGGCGGCCGCGGCCCCGCCCCCTGACGCGTCCTCCTGGGCGGCCGCTATAACCCGCTGCCGGGCAGGCAGCACCAGAGCCGCGCGACGCCGCCGTCCCGGAGCGCTGTCCCCGCTGCACCGCACTTAGCCGGACCACGCGTTCCCGCACACTCGCGCCTTTCCCTCGAGACGGCGGACGCCGGACGATTGGGGCGGCAACAACTTGCCATTTCCTTTTTTTATTAAAATTATTTTTCCTGCCTATTGTTGGTTTTTGTTTTTGGTTTACGATTTTTGTTTAGCCGAGAAAAACTCACTGAAGGCGTTTGCTTGACGTTTCCGGGATACAGGAGCGGAGACCACCGAGGTAACGCGCGCGGGGGCGTCTGTGCGAAGGGCGCGGGGCCCGGTCGGGAGTGGGGGAGGGGCGTCCGGGAGGGGCCGCGGCGGGAAGGCAGCTGCGGGGGCTGTTTCCTCCGGGGACTGGTGTGTCTGGTCGGCGGGACCCGCCTTCGGTCCCGGCCCGTACGGGGGTCGCCGCCCTCCTCGGGCGGGGGAGGGGCGCGGCGCGGGGGCCGCGTGCCGCCGGGAGCGGAGCCGCATCCTCCCATTAGGGGGAGGGGAACCAGCCCGTCCGGCCCGTGGCTCCGCTGCGGCAAGTCTTGTGACTGATTTGCATTAATAAAAAAAAAAATAGATCGAGGGGGCCTGGACTATGGGGGCAGCGGAGGAGGGTTCGGGCTTCTGGTATACAGAGGCCACGATAGAGGAAGACGGGCCAGGAACATTTGATAATCGGCGATCGATATTGCATCAGTTTCTTTTCCGGGCATAGGAGGGGCCGGCCGGGCGAAGCGCTCTCGAGCCAAATGCCTGTAGACGAGTGTGCTCGAGGGCACGGGCGTGCGCGTGTAAACAAACCCTGGCGACTCTGGTCGCCGGGGAACGGGCGTTCTCCCCTTCTCAGGAGAGGACCCGTGTCAGCCCTTTCTGCCCCCTTTGAGTCCGCTATCTGTCGCAGAGGCATTTCCCCATCTGGGGACCCCGGGCATGAAAAGACCGATTTCGCGAATTGCCGTTGCAAATGCTAGAAACTGGGAGCTGTGAGCCTGGGCTGCACGCACACCTAACCAATGCCTGGGTGGGATGTGTGCCCTGCATGCCTGTGCACGACCAGAGAGGCTGGAGGAAAGCCGAAACGGAGCCCCCGTGCACCCTCCCCTCAGACTTGGGATAATGGAGAGGGTGCAATACTAAAATCCTCTGGAGAGGGGCGTTGGGGTCGAGAGGGCGCGGGCCTCTGCGGGCGCATCGCCGCGGTGGGACCATCTTTGTTCTCCGCGGCTCTGCTGTCTGTACTTTTCCGCCCCTCTGCGCGCCCCCGCCCCTCGCGCTCGGCTGGTACTTTTCCACTCGCCTGGCCGGGGATGAATCAGCCGCGCTGCGCCTCCCGGCGGCGTCACGTGACCACGGCGGGCGGGCGCGCGGGCGCTGCAGTCTTGACGCGCCGCCTCTACCTTCTTCACAGGCAGCCGCGCGGGCCGGTGCACCACCAAGGACAAAAGGAGCCCAGTGTTCATCGCTGCACCCTCTATTCCTCCCGGTGCCAGCATGAAGAAAGCCGAAATGGGAAGATTCAATATATCCCCGGATGAGGACAGCAGCAGCTACAGTTCCAACAGCGACTTCAACTACTCCTACCCCACCAAGCAAGCTGCTCTGAAAAGGTGGGAGAAGTTGTGTTGCCTTTTTTTTTTTAAACGCCTTGTGCGGGTCAGGGATTCTTTACCTAGGACTCTGCTTCGGTTGCTGTAATTTACAGTAGCATTTGGAGAGAGTGTAATCTCTGAAAGAGTATCCGATTGTCGCATTGACAGTATCTCCTGTGAAAGTCGACTCCTACTTAACACTTAGGCATTTCAGGGAAGGTGTGTGACAACTAAAGGGCTGTTTGTGTTAAAGCATTCCGTTGCATAATTCACAACGACTGAGAATTCCTTTTTTTCCCTCACAGCCATTATGCAGATGTAGATCCTGAAAACCAGAACTTTTTACTTGAATCAAATTCGGGGAAGAAGAAGTATGAAACAGACTTTGTAAGTTGAAAATAAAAATTTGTGTGTCTGTGGCTTTATGGAGTAAAAGAATAGTTTTACTTTTAGATTTCAATCTAACTTGCCCAAAGCTGGTTTTCTCCATTTAATTATTGTTATATGTTTGGTTATCGTTTTCCCTCTATGTAGCATCCAGGTACTACTTCCTTTGGAATGTCAGTATTTAATCTGAGCAATGCGATTGTGGGCAGTGGAATCCTTGGGCTTTCTTATGCCATGGCTAATACTGGAATTGCTCTTTTTATGTAAGTATGTGTAAGTAGTGAGTCTGCCATGCAGGGCAGTTAATATGATGATAAAACATAAAACTTTCAGCTCCAGAGACGGAATTCACAGTTGACATAGTTGACTTAAAAGTCATTTGTGTGAAATTTAAGATGAGAAATTCAGAAACCTCCTTATTTTAATATGTAAACTGCATGATATCAAGAAAGCCAATTAGGAAGAAACAGGACAACACTGAAAACTAATAATTAAACTAAAAGTCGTTAAGTCAGTGAAATAGTTAAAACAAAGTTGTGACAGGGAGGGTTTGGATATTTAAAAAAAAAACTATTGATAAATCCAAAGTAGCTAGGAATTTTGTTCTGGCAAAATGGGACACAAAAAATACTAATAAGCATAGTACATCCAAGTCAGTTCATAAATTGATATGTCTCCCCAAGGACCTTTGCATAAGGCAAACAGACTTTTTAGAATATGTAGGGTGTGGTGGTATTTGCTTAACCTGGAACACGTTTGTTCTAAGAAAAGTGAGTCATAATTTTCTGGACACTGAAAAGAAACCTATATGTTGGGTTTTTTTTTCTTTGTTTTTTGAGGTTTTTTTGTTCTAATATTTATTTCTTCTAGGTCTGTGTGGTTGCCACATGCCATAGCAAAAAAAAAAAATATTTTAATAAGTACCTGCTTTTAAATGTACTTTTCCCTGGTTGCCCAGTTAAATGATTTATTCCTGTGCTTTCTAGCATAAATGCCTAGAATAGGATTTTGGAGCTATAAAAGACTTTAGAGCAGTGGTTTTTTTAACTGCTGTGGAGTCACTGATTCTCAGATAATAAAAGTAGGAACCCTATTTCCAGGGGGGAAAGGTACAAAACAAAAATACATGTAAATTTGGATGTACTTTCTCAGTGATAGTTGTATGGTAGCTGTTTAAATACCCATGGGCTCCTGGTAAGGCAATTTCTGTGGAAGATAGTGTGATTATTGCACAGATGAAGAAACCACACCTTACAGGGAGCAGGGAATTGTCCTGTTGTGACAGATGTGTTTTAGTTAGCTGACTGGTGCCATCTACTCAAGTTATATTCTCCAGCAGAATAGAATGTTCATGAAAAGAAAAGCAGACCTTTGCAAAGTTCTGCTTTGTGGCAAAATTCTGTACTGAAGTTAAGCCTGGCTTTGAGCATTGGAACCTAGGATTCCAGCAGCTTGCTTCATGAGCATGAAGCTTTTTGAGACCTCTTACTAAGATGAAGGAATTTACATAGGAAGAACTCTAGAGTTTTTACTGGGGAACTTGAATGGCCTCATTGTTAAATATTCCGAAATCCTTCCTGACTCTTACTATAAAAACTGGAGGCAGTCTTTAAATGCTGCCAGTGTGGTTATAGTTAACAAGATAAAATGGCACCTGTTTCGTAAGTAAAAGCAAAGTTCTGATGTTACCCTTGCACCTTTGAAATACATTAATGAGGTCTATGTGTTTGATTAACCCTTTTAATAAATGGTTAAATAACATCAGGAGTGTGAAAGTGAGTTTTTAATCCCGTCAGTATTTTACAAGGTATATTTAGAGGATGTAGAGGTAAATGGGCCAGAAGCCACGTGGCTGTCACAGTGTGGTTAAACAGCTCCAGCTAACCTTGTTAGGCAGACTCAGGCTTGAGCTTGAAAGTGACCTCAAAGGTTATGAAGTCCATTTGTCCCTCATGATAATGTCATTATAAGAAAGGACGACTGAATTTGTCAGCATACTTTGAACATTGTTTTTGATCAAACTAACAACTTTGTTCAGTTAGAGGTAAGGCGGATGGGGTCATTTTTCCACCTCTGATTAAGCCCCATAAAGTTTTTGGCATTAGAATGGCAGTTCAATGCTACCACCTATGTTTTAACTAACAGACATCAATTTCTCTGCCAGACCTTACATGGTACCGGCTTCAGTTTTCCTGTACAGAATCAAAAAAAGTAATGATCTCATTTGCAGAGTTTTCTGTGGGTTTCCCTGATATTTTGTTGTTGTTTTTAATAGAAAGAAATCCATATATATCTTCCTTGCCTTGCCCAGGAGGGGTGGAAAGTAAATCTGGAATGAGAGAGAATTTGTATCCTTAAAGGAAAGCTACGTGACATTAGGGAACCTTTAGTTCCCCCATTCTTTTTTTTTTTTTCTTTTTTTTCTTTTTCTTTCTTTCTTTCTTTTTTTTTTTTTTTCTGTTCCACCTACTGGAGCAAAGAGCTACCCCAGTCAGACCGATAGGCTACTTGTTCTAGCACAGGCATTGTTTAACTTGGTCATAACAGTGGGCCTGTATTCCACACCATGGCGTGCAATATAGTATATTGTCTCAGTGGTTATTTTTCTGACTTGTGCCCGGTGTTTGTAAAGCTGTGTCTGACACTTCTAATGTTAGTATCTCTCTCCCTTTCTAGTCCCATTCCTCCTCTTCATGTAGTCCAAGTGGTATCAAGGTCTTTCCTGACCCTGTCTCAGTTGGATTTCATAAGTGCCTTTTGAGCTGGACTTTTAATGGCAGACATTACCATCATTTTACAGATAAAAGGAGCTATTAAAATGCGGAGAAGTGGCAAGAATACAGATAAATATTAGGTGCCAGAACCAAATTATAAGTCTCATCACTTCACACCTTAAAGTTAAGCTTTCCTGGGTCCCCCTACACGTTTGGTGCAGTGGGTAAACCCCTGCTCTTAACCAGTACCGTAGAACTAACACCTGAGACATAATGCAGGTTTTTAGTACCAGGTTAAGAGGAGATGTTGACACTAGCCAGGATGGTCAACACCAGTTCTTGGGGACTTTTGTCTAGCACAGAAAAATGAGGGCACATTCCATATTTAATGTTTTGATAACAAGCAAAAGAATTGTCTTTAGATACAGTTGTACTTATTCATAACCCTGTGCCTTTTCCTTCTCTCATCAGAATTCTCTTGACATTTGTGTCAATATTTTCCCTGTATTCTGTTCATCTCCTTCTGAAAACTGCCAATGAAGGAGGTATGGTAGCATTCTTGATATTTCTAAAACAATTACGCCTGTCAGGATTTTCTTCCTTCCTTCATGCTTTTGTGTTCTTCGTATTTTAGGGTCTTTGTTATATGAACAGTTGGGACATAAAGCATTTGGCTTAGTTGGAAAGCTTGCAGCCTCTGGATCAATTACAATGCAGAATATTGGAGGTAAGAATTTTTTAAAAGGTGATTTGGGTAGACTTTTTGCTCTTTGTGTAGCACAGAGTGGTGACACGTTACTTTGGTGTCACATGCCACATTTTGCACTTGTAATGGTATAATTTTGTTTTCCTCCAGCTATGTCAAGCTACCTCTTCATAGTGAAATATGAGTTACCTTTGGTGATCCAGGCATTAATGAACATTGAAGATACAACTGGGTAGGTGCTAAGTAAGGTTGCTCATAAGAAAAATTACAGTCTAAAATGGTTAGATACATTTTATCAAAGTTGACTACAAAATAATTACCAATAAATTATTTTTCGTAAATGTTCCTGTTTAAATTGACCAAGAAGTCCGTCACAGACTGATTTAAAGTCTTACGAACGAAAGACCAAAGATCAAGCTCGTGCTATAATTCTGGATAATAATTTCTCCAGCCTGTGTGTGAAAGCAGGTTTTCTAGACCTTAACTTTCTCTTGATACTTACTCTCTAGGAAATCGTAGCTGAGTAACACAAGTCTAACCTAAGTCAGGTAGAAGCTTTGAATTACATTACAAATCAGTCCTGTCTGATTTTTTATAAATTTGAAATTCTTAAAACGTAATCTGTTCAAATGCAGAAGACCAGAAAGTGTATGGCCATGTTGTAGAAACCTTATCCTTGTAGCTCAGTTATTCCTCCCAGCGGACTAACAGGTCTTTATCTAAAGTAAACAGGGGGAAGGGTAGTTTACTTCCCCACTTATTGCAGCTCATTATCTCAAAGTGGAGAAATGTGGTTATCTCTTTTACTTTAGAAATTTAATAAGCCGATCTTTAAACATAGTTTTCGGTGGGATCTTTGTTGCTAAAGTAAGTGGAGCGGAATTCACAGGACAATTAGAATTTGAAAATAGTGATTTTAAAAGAGGGTATGGCTGATTACCTGGAAAAGACATTGCTAGAACTCTTAGGAGACATGGGTAATAGTTTCTCTAAGTTCAGAAGGGACCTTTTGACTATTTTTGGAGCCAAGGTGGGTCAAGGTGTCACAACATAGTCTTGACAACCTGGAGTAAATTCTGGTATGGGGGGGGTTGTGTTTTGTTTTTTGTCTTCACCTATGTGTTTTACCTAAGTATGAAAAAATTACCTCGTTGAAGTATTTAATAATTACATTTGCTAATAAATGTCTAAAAGGAACTGGTTTTAAATTTCCTTGTTTCTAGCATTCAAAATTGGAAGCTAAAGCTATGACCAAGTTGGTGTACAATTCTTCCAAAAATGCTTAAAGATAAGATTACTGGCTTAACAATGCTGCTTTGTTCCCTGCATTAGTATCAAGCCTTTAAGAAGCGTTTTATGTTATGAATCAGCTGGCAGCCTTCCCAGAGCAAACAGTGGGACAAAAGTTATACTGTTCATACCCCATTTCTAACCTGAGTGAATATTCAGCTAGCACACAGAGTTAGAAATTTATTCCTGTCTGTAGGCTTTTTGTGAATAAGCAGTGCTTTTTCCAAACCTGCCCCTTTTTTGTGTTATTTTTATAGTATCTACCTTATGAAATGAGTCCAGTAAGAAGATGTGCATAGTATTCTGGGAATTTTCAGGATTGGTTTTGACCTCATGTTTCTTTTCTTTAATTCAGATTGTGGTATCTAAACGGTGACTATTTGGTTTTGCTGGTGTCGCTGGTGCTTATTCTTCCTTTGTCACTGCTGAGAAATTTAGGTGAGTAAACCCATCTCTAAAGAAAACTAAAATGAGCCTCTCACTAGCTAGTTGGCTTTCTCTTAATAGAAATTGAAAGCTAAAAAGCCCCAAAAACATAACTTGGGGAGCTGCCACGTACACACCTTGTAGGCCTTTCAAAATCCTAGCAGAATGGCTACCAGGAGGGGCTGGGATATTTCGTTGACACTTGGTAATATTTTTGCTTTGTAAATAATAATTCAAAATGAAGTTCTATTGTTTTGGTTCCTAGCAAGTATTTTTAAGTAATTCTGTACCTTAGTATGTAAGAATTAGAAATTTAATATTCATACTAAAGTCTTTCACTAAAGAATTGAGTGACTTAGTTGAGAAAATAAATTTGCCTGAAATTGGTTACATCGGAGTAATAATCTTCGCCTCCCTTACAGGATATTTGGGCTATACCAGTGGCCTTTCCTTATTGTGTATGATGTTCTTCCTGATTGTGGTAGGTATAACTCTTCTTTAAAGCTAGAGATCTGTTTATGAGCCCAGTCACGTTATTCAGTTTCACAAATGCATAATAATATGTTTTCAGGTGATTTGCAAGAAATTTCAGATTCCTTGCCCTGTGGAAGTTGGTTTGATAATTAACGAGACAATAAACAGCACCTTAACACAGCCAATGGCTTTTGCACCTGAGATGGTATTTAACATGACCGACGATGATTCTTGCAGACCACGTTATTTTATCTTCAATTCACAGGTAACTAAATATAAATTTTATTTTCTTAAGATTTTAGGCAAGAAGAGAGGGATACTACCCACTGGAAATTTTAAAATTACTTCAAGGTAAAGGGAGGAGCGATAATAGCTACTCTTTAGAAAACATGAGTAGCGAATTACTGAGTTATTGAAGACTGAAAAGAAAGCATTAGCTTGTATCTTAAAATGGAGAACTGAAATGAAATAATTCTGTGATTTAATAATTGACACATTCTGAAGTTAGGATGTTGATCACACTTAGTGAAAGATCAGAAGGGAAACTTTAGGGTTTGATTCTAAAATTGGTTACTATAACATTTAAACTGCAGAGCTGTGATGACCTAAGTGTGTTACATGATTATTTTAAGTAAATGTTTACATTTTTTACAGACTGTCTACGCTGTGCCGATTTTGACCTTTTCATTTGTCTGTCATCCTGCTATCCTTCCCATTTATGAAGAACTCAAAGGGTGAGTGCTTTACCTATTTTTATTTAAATTTATTGGGAAAGTTAGAAAAATATTAGATTATTGCTTATAACTACTGCTCAAGTATATATTCGTGGTTTTTTTTTTTTAATCTACATAGCCGCAGCCGTAGAAGAATGATGAATGTGTCCAAGATTTCATTTTTCGCCATGTTTCTCATGTACCTGCTTGCTGCCCTCTTTGGATACCTGACGTTTTATGGTAAGTAATGTCCAGCTTTCAGAAAAAAACATTTCGTGAAATAAAATTGATAACCTGCACGTGTATTATCTGTCACTGAAATTTGATCTGTTTTGGTGTTATTTCGTCTTGGGATGAGAAACTGAATTTAGAGCTTAGAATTTCCCGTAGTCTTTTTAATCCGTAATTTCTCAAACCCAAGTTCACATCATTAGTCATTTGATGGCATTTTTACATGATGTGCTTGCATCTCAGTTCATGCTGTCTATCTCCTCTTCAGTTACCTTCAAATCCTCCAACACAAACTGTAAGCCAGACCATGGGATTTAGCTATTTAGCTCCTGTTGTTTTTGGTGGGGGTCATGTGGCTAAATCTCTACTTGGTATTTAGGAAAATTTTCCTTCAATGTTATTTTAATTGCATTAACCCTAATTCCGAATTAATCTTATTAGCCTCTTATAGTCGTTTTGTGAGTAGCTAATAACTTTGGTGCAAATTTGCTGTAAGTTAGATTTCCCACCTAATCTCTAGAGGAAACCGCTCACTTGAAGCTTTTTTTTCTTTGTCTTTCCCCATAGAACATGTTGAGTCAGAATTGCTTCATACCTACTCTACCATCATGGGAACGGATATTCTTCTTCTCATTGTTCGTTTGGCTGTGCTAGTGGCTGTCACCCTGACGGTACCAGTAGTCATCTTCCCAGTAAGTAATCACCTGCCCTCCTTCCGCTCACCAGGAATGAGTTTTTAAACATGTGAAGACTTGGGAGATTTTCCTCTTTTGTGAGAAGGGAGACACTGCTAGAGCAATACCAAGTTGATGGTGGTTTTAAAGGGATTTTTAAAAATACTTTGTAGATTTTCAAAACATCCTGGGTAATTTTTTTCCATAACTGAAGATCTAAAATGATCTTTCAATGTTCGGGTGTTACGGAAACAGCAATAGAGGAAGGGGCACAATTTGAGTATTTAGAAAGTTCCTTTTTTTCTTTTTTAAGATATATTTCCTATTATTTGGGGATTTTTTTCCTCCATTAATGTAAAGCTGGAATTTTCATCTCTCTGCTTGTTTCTGCAGATCCGGAGTTCTGTAACTCACCTGTTGTGTGCAGCCAAAGATTTCAGTTGGTGGCGCCACAGTCTCATTACAGTGTCTATCTTGGCATTTACCAATCTGCTCGTCATCTTTGTCCCAACAATTAGAGATATCTTTGGTTTCATTGGTAAGTTTTAGAAAGTGTCGAAGTTCCTTCCCATATCAGGGATTTTAAAGTTTAAAAAAGGGATGCCAGGTAATTCACTGAATCCTCAAGAAACGGTCTGTGTTCTTTTCCAGGGGCATCTGCAGCTGCTATGTTGATTTTTATTCTGCCATCTGCCTTCTATATCAAGTTGGTGAAGAAAGAACCTATGAAATCTGTACAAAAGATTGGGGTGAGTGAGCTGTTCTGACTTGCAGAAACCGTAGTGATCCTCTTCTGATACTAGAATTTCCTCACCTGATTTTAGTCCGTTAGTTCATTTCTTGTAAGTGTCTCGTGAATATTCAGTGATGGACTTCAAAGGTGGAGCGTTGGGACCGGAAAGGTGAAAGTTTGCCTTCGAATACAGGTCTAAGTTAATTGCAAGAAAGCGGTTGCGATATGTTAGAGATGGGAATAGAGATAAAGAGTGCATGTACAGTGTGGAGATACTGACTCAACTTTCAGCATTAGTTGAACTGGTATTTGTCAGACTGCCCGCTTCAACAGTTAATTGGGCCTTCGAACTAACCGTCTTCAAAGCAAAGCTCGGGAGGGCTGTCACTGTACTTTAAAGTGTAATAACTGATATTAAAAAGAATATGATACGTTAACTACAGAAGATCCTGGTGGTGAGGTTATTTAAGAAAAAGACTGCCTTTTAGTCCTTATTCTGCTATAGTTCTAGTCGGATGAAAGCACTAGAATTGTTTCTAAACAACTATCATCTTGTTTTATCCAAAGTACATAGTGGCAGTAATTGAAGGGGATAGAATTAGGAGTAAACTTAACGTTTCTTAGAAAAACGTCTGGCTTTGACTCAGGCTGCATTTAGGATGACTTTGGTTTGATTTTGTGACTTAAATTTTTGAAATTCATGAAATGCAAAAAAACAAAAAGAAAACCCCAAAAAACTGGTCTGTTGTATTTATTACATGAAGTAGTTTATCCAGCAAAGAAAATTATTTACCTTTTCGTTTGAGACAAAGGAATGAAGAAGCAAAATTTTGGAAGATTTCAAAAGCTGAGCTATTTTGTACTGTAGGTAAGCCCTGGGTAACTTAAGACAGTTTAAATATCTTCAGCAGGTAAAACTGTAGCTCTGTAAAACACTCAACGTAACTTCAGTGATAAAAGTCCATTTTTAAAAGTAGAAAGGAATGTTTTGCGGATACGGTTTTTTGCTTGCTAATCCCTTTCTCTTTGTGCTCATTGCAGGCTGTGTTCTTCCTGCTAAGTGGCATCGTGGTGATGACCGGAAGCATGGCCTTGATTGTGTTGGATTGGGTACACAACGCCCATGGAGGTGGCCATTAACGGGCGCCGCTGAAACTCCGCTAGTCCACTTGATGCCAGTGTTGAGTCAACTCTCAACTTACTATGAAATTTCACCTAATGTTTTCAGTTTCACTTCCTTTTGAAGTGCAGATTCCTCGCTGGTTCTTCTGAGTGCAGAATAAGTGAACTTTTTTTTTTTCTTTTTAAAGAAACTATTCTGTATGATAGAAATGGATATTAACAACCAAACCACGAGTCTCGGGTTAATGGAAGTGACAATTTTTATTCCATTCCAGAGAATGGACGAACTCTTAACTTTTATCAAGCCACATGTTTGGCTATGTCATTGTTTAACTTGGATATTTTATGATTTTACTTGAATGTGCCTAATGGAACCATTCGATGTGAGAAACAATTCTTATTAATTTACAGCAAAGTATTGAAATAACCATTGAGAAAAACACTATTATTTTTTTGTACCAAAAATATTTTAAGACCTCAGAAGCACTATTTTACTTTAAAAAAAAAATTGCTTTCTTTTTAACTTTATCCAAAAACAACTGTCAACGAATTCCATAAGAAAAAATCATTGGTATTTAAAAACAAATATTAGTATTGTGAAATGATTTGCCTTTTTGTAGGCACAATAAGCCAAATACTTTTTTTAACCCAAAAAAATTTTTAGAGAAAATGATGTAACGAAAAATGTACCATGAATAGGAGCATAGTTTTTTCCATTCAGACTTCACCATTGAAGAATAATTGATTGATTATATTGCTATACCAAATCAGATGAACTTGTTCGTCACTTTTCTTCTCTGGCCCCAAATAATTTGCTTCATTCAGACTGAAACGGCTTCAATCTATTAGAATGGAAGATACAAAACAGATATTTCTGTGGGAAGTCAAATAACTAATTTTGAGGTACCAAATAGTGCAATTGGGTAAAACAGGGTTTATTCAGTTGCGTGTGTCTCCAGAGTTGGATTGACAGCTCTGGGTTTTTTGGGCCAGCCCTTTTTTTGGACATTGCTTCCAGCGGTGGAAAATGGGCATTTGATGGCTATAGGCCAAAACTGTTCTATCCAGAGAGTACAACTTTGCCAAATGCTCATCTGCTACTGGAAGTGTGAATTACTTGATAATGTGCGGCTTAGTTGTGTTCATGTTTTGTCTACAGTAGAGGTCTAATTCACAGGTGACACCGATGTCTGGTATAAGTTCTCTTCGTATGGGCCACTGGGTTTCTCATGCAGTAAGTTTGTAAAACTCACTTGCACTGGATTGTCATCTCCTTCTTGTACAACACAGAATTACTTGTTTACATCCAACGAATGGTCAGCGAGGGAAAGCAGTGCAACCCGAGTGGAAGTAGTCGGTCCAGCTACATGTGCACCCTTCCATTTCAGTGCCAGTTAGAAGTGAAACAATTCCTTGGCTTTAAGAGCACATTTATTGTACGTTATGGTGTATGGTGAATATATTAAATAATGTGGTACTTTGCTCATCAGGCATAATGTCTAAAATCTAATATACATAATTCCATTAGTGGTTGAGGGAAGCAAATAATGGAATCATCAGTTGGTCCTTTTAAACTAAGCATTTTTAGTTTCAGGGCCCAGAAACGTGGCAGACATGGTTTTTGTTACACATTCTTGTATTATATGTGACTAAATTACAGACAAGATATGTCTGTGAAGACCCTTGTGGAACTGGAAGACCTCTTGTAGTGCTACATTGGGTGAAACCAATGGTCCGTTTGTGTTTCTACAAAGATAACGTGATTGGGGACCATCCAGAAAGGCAGTGAAAAGATGGATTCTACAGCACTGCTTTCATTTAATTGGGCTTTGGCACTCCCTTCAAATCCAGAACCTCACCTCTAGTTCAGACCAAGAATTGGCACTTCTGCTTGAGTTCCTGGAAGAATTGCTGATTTTGTATCTGAGACCTGCCAGGGAATACCAAGTAGAGTTGTCTTCTACAGTTTACATCCGTTCATGTGGGAGAAACTACCGTGGCAACCAGGAAGGAATGGAAAAAAGAATTTTCTTCTCGTAGCAAATTGACGTGAGGAGGCTCCTTCAATCCTCTTTTAGCTGTTTGAGGTTCAAAATGAACTGCCTAGGGTAAATTCCATTGCATGATTTTCTTGGAGCTATCTTACCTGCCTTGAGGTTCCTAAAACAGTGAATTCCCATTAATGAGCAGTCTTCAGTATTAAAACCACTGTCTTGTCACCTCGTTTTGCATTACTGTCTTCCGTGGATGTTTCAGTTATAACTGTAATGTTATTTATAGAACAGCATTAATCCATTAAAGCTAACCTATTTTTCAATATTTATGATAATCTGTACATATATTGTCTGTCCATATGTATTTGTAATATATAATGTATATAATGTCAGGTTTGGGTCTTGGGTTCAAGTGTATATATTCCTGTAAGTTTCTTAACTGCATTTTGATGAATTCACATGTATCTATAAGAATTGTCCCAAAAATACCTGTACAGAGATTTCAATATAAACAAATTGAGTAATTATGTAAACACTAAAAATTTAAGGTATTTAAATTGTATTTGCAATAAACAGACTGGATGAACATCACATTTTTTCATGAAAACTTGGTGCAAATTCAGAACTCTTATTTAAATTTTAAATAAGGTCTAATTTTCAAAATGCAGTCGTTTCAAAATGTGATCTAGTGTAATGAAATCAGATGTGATCTAGTGTAATGAAAGATCTTTGAGAACCTGGGTGTGTTAGCTTTCTGTATATAGTGTAAATACCCCCACTGTACTGTTAGAGGCCAACGGGTCCACTAGGGCTTGTTGGCAAAGAGTGCTACACCGTTTCAATGAAACTATGTCTGTTTTAACTGAACTAAAATAAATACATGCTTAATCCTGAGTAGCAGTGTTTTCTTTGAGGTAACTGGATAAGGGGTGTCTGACGCATCATACATCAGAGCTTATTAGTAGGTCCCGTATAATGGTAAAGATTCTAAAGAGCATGGTCAGAAAAGCTTTTCTGTTTCTAAAGTTTACAAAGTGAAGAGTATGAAAAATGCTAAAAGGCACTTCAAGGACCCAGGGTTGGGCCTGCTGTGGGTTGGCCAGTAGTGTTATCAGCATCATCTGGGAGCTTTTTAAAAATAGAGCTTTCTGGAGCATGTGCCTATGGTCTAATTCCATAGGTCTGGAAGGCAGCCGACAGTTTTATCCCCCTGCCCCCCCTCCCCATCCTACCCAGGTGATGCTGAGGCACAGGTGAAAGCAAGGGGCACTGGAAAAGGTCTAGGAAGACAGGAATTCAGCTTAGGTACACCAGGGAAAAAGAAGCACTGTGGCTGCAGAGAAATCCTAGACAAACAGGTTTATCTGACCGACACTAGATACGACTAGATATGAGGGGGGTTGCTAAGGCACGGGGTAGTTCAGGTACAGCCTACTGAGAGCCCTGGAAGCTTAGGGCCGGTACAGTGAGATAGCCAGGGACTAAAACAGGAAGACCTCTCAGAGCTGCAGGTGTGCTTGGGAGTGGTTGCAAAGGCAAGTGAAATTTTCTGCCAGAGAATAATCCAGTTGCAATGGTCAAGTGGGAAAGAGTTATTTGTGGTTAGAAAGTACGGCAGAATTTGCGACACACCTGAGTTGAAGAACAAAAGGCTTAGAGGGGCTGTCAGTTACTGGTCTGAGAACCCAAACTCTTTTAATTGAATGTCTACTGCATGCAATTAACATGCCCATGGGAAAGAGGGTGGGGTTATGCGTCAGACTCCAGTTTTAACAGAATCCATACACTTTGAATTAGCCCCTCTAAAGAAATGATACCGAAATGAAGCAGAATGCCAATTAATCTGAAATAAATATATTTTGTGGGTTGGTCTACTCGAGGGATGAAAATATAGTTCCATAACCAGGGAAATATCAAAAGATATTTCCAGTAAACCTGAGGAATATTCTAGGAATGTTTCTAACTGAAGAGCCAGAGTAGTCTGTCCTGACTTGGAAATACTCTTTCCTGGACAATTGGCTTAGTTAAGTTTCTGGTAACAGTAAAGAAAATCCATTTAAACTAGCTTAAGCAAAAATGGTGGCAGAGAAAAAGAGAGCAGGAGATAAGGCACCTCAGAGAACTAAAAGATAAACAGGCTTCCCAAAGGTCAAATGCTGGATTTGGCAGTGAGAGACCTTATGACAGAAACCTATGGGAGCTCACTATGGATCTCTGCAGTTTGATTCTGAGCAATTTCTTCAGCCAACTTCTCAAGATAAACATTGGCTGATAATGGGTCGTGGTCTCCAATACAGTCCGGTGGGCAGGGTCACAGAGCACAAAAACATGGCTGCCAAGACCCAGCCCTGTGGTGGGGAGAACAGTTCTGAGGAGGAGTACATGGTCATGGGCTGGAAATAGGGTCACCAACTATCACAGCTTAAGCACTGCAAGTACTGCATCCTGGGGGAACCCCTCAATCTATGCAAATTGGGATGGTTGGTCACCCTAGTTAGGAAAGCACACAGAAAAATGTCTGATAAAACAGCCTTGTGATAGCAATAAACTCATTTTCTCTAGATTTCCTTTTTCTAGACTAATAGGTAGAACGTCTAGTCTTCTTTTGACTTTGCCCCAAGTATATGGATTATATCTTCCATAAATTACATTTTTTTCTGATTTCCCCCACATGAGTTGTAAGCTTCATAAGAGCAGACAACTTTTGATTAATTTATCCCCAACATTCACAACAGTCCAGCAAATAGCACATTAAATACTCAAAATAATTGTTGAATGAATAAATATGCCCTGTATTTCTCATAGCATAGTTGAGGTGAGGCTCAAACTTTTAAGTTAAAACTTACTAAATGCTTGTAAAATAAATGTGTAAAAATAAATAACCATGAAATTAAACACTCAGAGAGTTTATTCATCTTCCACCAGAAGCCTCTGTCTGACAGGAAGGCTGTCTTGCCTAGCCTGTGATCTGCCTCCAGGTGGCAGAAGCCATCTTTAACCTCTACTCCGTATAAGTGATTTTGTGGCGGTGAAATCCGTTTCAAACGCTAGCCGGATTTGGTTGTGCTCCAGGTATAGTGAGGGGGAAAATCCACACAGCAAGTCTGGTTATTCTGGTTGCTTACTACTTATGTCTTCAAGGGAACCATGAATGTTCCTTGGCCAACTCCTGGGAATGTGGGCCTCGGATTGTTTTTTTATGTTCGTGATTGATGGTTTTGTTACATATACCCGAAGCAACGGCCCATGCCGTACTGGCTTTTCAGGTTGCTCTACACAGACGTCAAGATTAATGATGTGCACCTGGCTTCATTGTTGGGGTCCTGAGTTCTGGTTGCCAAGACCGGTTGCCAAGCAGAATGTGCCTATGTAACCAGTACCCCATAAAAGCCTTGGGCCTTGGGACTCATTTTGGCTTCCCTGAGCAGAGACATTCCACACACAAGCTTGTAGTTCACTGCTAGAGAAAGAGCACTCATTCCTGTGTGGCCTCGGACAAGGAAACTCTTGGAACCCTGTGCCGGACCTCTCTGGATTCTGCTGTTGCATATATTTTTCCTCTTCCTTTTGCTCCATATCCCTTGCTGTAATAAATCCGAGTAGCATTATCTGCTTTTGAGTCTTGGGAGCCCTTCTGGTGAATTGCCAAATGAAACATGGGTATGGTATCTGTTTTTTCTCTATACCATCAGTTTGCAAATCTCGGTATCTCTTGCCTTCTCCAGGAAGAATCTATTCACGATGAAACCCTCGAAGCCTTACTGAGCAAATTTCACTAAATATTGTTTGGGGTGTGGGGTATTGAGAGGGTTAGATAGCAAAGAAAATTTTTTTTACATTGCACGTCCCACTGTGTGCCACTTTGTAAAATCCCATTTGACAATTTCTTCTCCCAAATCCCTTTAGCTGTGCTGTGAACTAGAGATTCTCTCTGTCTGCCCTTCCTCCCACAACATATGCAGCCTGTCTTCAATTCCTATGAGTAATTCTACTCTGTCTTCAAACCTGTCTTTCTCAGATAAAAGTTTTTAAGTCATCAGGACTTACTTTCCTGAGATGGCATTTTACTGAACACAAATTTGTGGGACTTATCTTCGTATTCTTCTTTACTTATTTTCCCTGAAAGGAGTTCTGGTAAGTTCAACTTTCTTATCTGATTATATTAAAAATATCTGATGTAGAGTCCAATATATGAATGAGATAAAAGCAGAGCTGTGCTGGCTGAAATGGTGAGGGGTGAGGTCTACAGCCTAAGAGCTCTAGCTCCCAACTCCTTCCACCCGATTCATCTCTCCACAGTGGCCCATGAGGTGCTACCTTAATCTAGAGCCCTCTGGAACACGGTTTGAAACATGGCTCTAAATCCTTTCAGGAGAACAAGACCCCAAGATACCAAGAATCCTGCCAGCCTGAAACTCAGCTACTGAGTCACATGTTCAAACAGTCTCTTTCTCTCCTTATTGACAAGGTGGTGGTGCCCTAGCATCCTTTTCATAACCCACTTATCTTGACCTCAGAACAACCCAATGACCTCCAGCTTGACACTAGGGTCACATAGAGGTCAAGTCTCCTTGACTATGAATATGTGGCCGAGGAAATACTCAGGTCCTTCCAGGTATCCATCCCTAAAGTGGAGCAGGTAAAGAAATCAAAGTAGAGAACGATACAGCTACTGAATAATCTATTTCCTGCCCCCTAGTCAACAATGATGCCATTGGCAAGAAGTGCCTTCAGTTTGCCAAAAGAAGCCATGGTCTTTTCAACTAGGTAGGGGAAGAAATCTTTAAAAAAAATTGAACTAGTTCTGAAGGTCTTTGGTTTTAAAAGGACAAGTGATCACAAACTAATCCCATGAATCATCTGTTTCTCAGGGGTTTCTGGAATTATTCCCAGGTCCTCAATGTACAGCTTTAAACTTCCAAAGTTATACACATTCTTACTGGAAATGTGGCAAAATCACACATTGATAAAATTTTTTTAAGTGAGGCATCTGGTCAACAGGCAGTAAAAGAAACCAAATATATTGAAGATGCCTATTTTAAGGATGCAATTCCAGTAAGCAACTGTTTATTTTTCTTGAGGGGAGAAGCACCCCTTAAGTTTTGGTAAATGATGAATTTTCTTCCAGTGCCTCCCATCTACTGCAGCCTATCATGGAATCGTGCTGTCTTCCAAGCCAAAAATAAGCCAAATTTCTTTTTTATTTCCTTTCATTTTCTTTGTATTTCTCCTTGAAAGTAACTGAAAGTCTCAAGAGATGTGGAACTCGGAGTTCACAACCCTTTCGCTCCAGATAGAGGGATTGTATTTTTAAACCGATCCCTAAATAGAAAGATCCAAAGAAGGAAATATGTGGAATATGAAAATCTCTTCTCAAAATGCATGAGAGCCTCATAAATTTGAAAACATTCTTCTCTCATAAACTGTTCCAAAAAGAAATGTTTAGTACTTACCGCCTGTATTGAAGGCAATGAAGCAAGAGAAACTCCTTCTTGCTTGTGAGAGAAAGCCTAGTGAATTGCATTTTAAACAAGCACCTTTCTTCTTACACACACACGTGCACACATGCGCACGTACACACATACCATAATACATTAAAAAGGTCTTGGGGAAAAGCATGATCTTGTCATTGTGTTGTGCAAAGACAGGCTCAAGCTCTGGTCTGCCATTACTAGTTATCTGATCTCTGGCAAGTTCCTTAACCTGCCTATGCCCCAGCTGGCTCACTTCTGTAATAAAATCTAACATAACTCACATCATTTTGAGCTTACCACTTGCCAGGTCACACCGAGGATAATCACTACAGTCCCCTGAGGAGGAGCTTTTTTTTTTAATCCAAGTCTTGCTGAAGAAGAAACTGAGGGTTGTAGGTCAAGCCTCAACCTTACAAGGTTAAGTAACTTGCCCAGAAAGTGATGGAGTTGAGACTCGAGCCTCAGTCCTGATGTCTTGCCATTTACTAACTTGCTCTCAAATAAGGATGAATATTAACTGCCTATTTGGGAGGTTGTTTTGGAGATGGAGTAAAGTAACCCAGAAAGTGCCTTTCACTGTATATCACGCAATGGAATACTATAAGCACTGAAAATGAATGAACTGCAGTTCATCTTCCTAATACCTTGAAGAAAAAAGCAAGTCTCAGAATATCACATACTTAGAGCGTTATGTTCTTTTCATAAAGTTCAAAACAACGACGACTAAAGAGTCTCTTGATTAGCATACTTACATGCTGGATACAACCATTAGAGAAAGAAGCAAGGGAGTGACGCACACAACATGCAAAACAGTGGTTGTTGCGGGAGGATTTTGAAAAGGCGGGGGAGGAGGGAGAGTACGCGGGAAGATGGAAGCTGGTCAGGGCTCTAGTTCTCTGGTGTTGGTGGGGGAGGGTGGGAAAACTGACAGACCAAAGGGGGCCTACTTGGGCCAATGGCGAATGTGACTGAGAAGTCGATTACATACTTCTGAGGCCCACAAGGCGACTTTGACACAGTCTGAACCACATGAAATTGCCCATTTTTTCTCAATGTTCACCCACGCAAACTGGAAATTCCATGTTTTAAACCAATATGTAATCAATAAATATTGGGTTTTTCTCTATTTACCCTTTCTTGAGCTTGCTCGATACGACGAGGTGCCTACACAATCCACAGCAGCCTGAGCTCATCGTACCCCTCCGCCCCGGCTACAAGGAGGACGCGTGTCTCCATCCCACTCCCAATATTTGGTCTCTGTGTCCCAAGGGCTCTAGCAAAGTGACAAGTTCATCTGGGGTGCTGAATAATCGTTGAATTAATGATCACTCAAAATCTCAATGTAGTTCAATGAGAGAAGAAAAAGATCACACTGTGCACAGAGTACGTAGAGGGGGCTGGGCAGAGAGACGTACACCAGAACAGAGCTCAGGCTCCAAATGCTTGGGTCCTTCTCATCCGGCCTCTCATAAAAAGGGGACATGCCTTGCTGCTTTGACGTTTCCTCTGGGATGTTGAAGGCTCGTCAGGTTCCCTGAGATCCCAGTTTTGGAACCCATGCCCCATTCTGGCATCCACTTTCTGCTTTCTGACTCAGCCCAGATGCTCCTGGACGCCATCTTTGACCTCTGCGTTCTCTGACGGGAGCTTCCTTAGACTATCAGGCTTGGCTGTCCGTCCCTGTTTCTGGCAACTGTGCTACATCCCTTGAGTGACAGGGCCCTTCCTATAACCCTTGGCTTGTAACCCTTCTCAGATGGTTTCAAGCCACTGGCATTTCTGGAATCCACCCTGGGACTCCAGCCTTGCCCCTCTCCAATCCATTCCCCATATTGCATTCAGACTTTTTCCACAGAACAAACATGATCATGTTGGTTCTCTTTTGAAAACCATCCATCAGCATGAAGTCCCAAATCTTTGTGGTCCTTCACGACTGGGACTTCTTTCACCTCCCCAGCTTTGTATCACGGCACATCTCCCTTCGTATCCCAACCACAAAGAATTACTTCCAGAACCCACCACACCCTTATACACTCCGTGTCTTCATATGTGCTTTGTCTCCTGCCTGGAACACCTCTCCCTGATCTTCTCCTCCTCTTTTCATCAAGACTCAGACCAAGCGCCACCTCCTCCATTGTACCTAAGGCACTCTCTGAGCATGGCTCCAATGGTTCTCTAAAACCGTCTCACTGTCCACACCTGGCCCACTAGACTGAAGTTTTCCAAGGTGGGAGACTGTGTTCCTTGTCCCTGCACCCCAACATCTAACAGTATGTGGAATAAGTGCTACATTAATATTTGCTGAGTTACTCGATGGGATCCATTACAGCCCCACTTCAGACCAAGCCCTTAGCTGGGTCTTGGTCTAACCTTAGCAATGCCTTCAGTTTCCAGAAGACTCCATGTTTAAGCCCCTGAGATAATCATTAAGCATTCAAAGGTGGAGAAAGTTTTTCTTTCAAGAAGTTCACAGTCAAAAGAGGGGAACAGACCAACAGTTAATTACAATTTAATATTAGAAGTGCTATCATTAGGTGGTAAATAAGTGAATGATTTAGTGTAGTATACAATTAAGAGAAGGCTTGAATGCATGCCTGGATTTGAATTCCGATCCTACACTAACTAGATGTGTGACTTTGAGAATGTTATTTTCCTAAGCCTGAGTGTGCCTCTCTGTTACAGGGGAAATAGTACACAGTGGGTAGAGAAAGCATGGTATTCAGAGGGAGGGTTATTATGGTAAAATTTGTATAACCTAATACATATCATTTTAACTATTCATAAGTGTGTGGTTCAGTGGCACTAAACACATGCACAATGTTGTGTGACCATCACCACTCTCCGCACCCAAAACTTTTTCATTATCCCCAAGAAAAACTCTGTACCCATTAAACAACAACTCTCCCTAGCCCCTCCCCTCAGTCCCTAGTAACCTGTATCCTACTTTCTGTTTCTGTAAGGTCATGAATTCTAGGTACCACATATAGGTGGAACCATATAATATTTGTCCTTCTGTATCTGCTTCATTTCGCTAAGCATAATGTTTCTACGTCCATCTATGTTGTAGCATATAACGAAATGTCATTCCTTTTTATGGTTAAATAATATTCTATTGTACGAATATACTACATGGTGTTTTCCATGCACGTGCGGATGGACCCTGGTTGTTTCCACCTTTTTGGCTATTGTGTTAGGAACACGGGCATACAAATATCTGTTCGAGTCCATGCTTTCAATTCTTTTGGTTATATACCTAGGAGTGGAGTTGCTGGGTTATATGACAGTTCTATATTTAACCTTTTGAGAAGCTGCCAAACTGTTTTCCACAGTGGCTGCACCATTTTACATTCCGACAAGCAATGCCCAAGGGTTCCCATTTCTCTAATCTTCAGCGACACTTGTTCTTTTCATTTTGAAAACATTATAGCCATCTTAGTAGGTGTGACTTAAAATAAGAATGGACTGCAGCTTCCTTTCCTTGATGCATGATTCAAGGAAAATTACAGATGGCCTCTTTGGACATGAAAGATAAAAATCCCCCTTCTTTCTCCTTCTGGGCCTCATCTGGAAAACTGGAAAAAAGGGTACAATTAATGGAGAACCAAAAAAGAGCTGGGAAAGTGTAGAATAAGGGTTGAGAGTAAAGGGAGTAGGGAGGAAGGAGAAGGCTGAGGGAGTAGAAGAAGCAGCCAGAGGTCATGTTTTGAGAATGAGAATGGCCAAGGGACTTTTAAGAGCAAAGTAATAATTTAAAAAACAATTTTATAAATTGCATTGGGGGGGGGTTCTTGAAAAGATGACATAAGCCTGCAGTATGAAAAGCCCATCTTTCACTCCTGAGCCCCCAACCCTCTGGTTCCCTTCTCCTTAGGCATCTACAATTAGCAGTTTCTTGTGTATTCTTTCAGAGATATTTGGCATTACGTTCGATTTTAGAGTGTATGCCGTGCCGCAATGCCACACGCTACTTTGTTTTTCTCAGGACTTTGGGAACAATCCGCTACCCCTGACTACCTCATGCTAACGAGTGCGGTGACGTTCAAGCAAAGGCCCATGTTCCATGTTTGATACAAAGCTGAGAGATGATACAGGCAGGAGAAAAGATCCGAGTGAGATCAGGAACTCAGGAGGAATAGACAAATAAAAGCAAGAAGAGACTGCGAAAGAAGCCAAGCTCTCAGAAATGTGCAGAAATCTTGGGGAAGGCAGTGTTTCTGGGAAGGGCTCACACTATGAACTCCCATGCCAAAGACACAAAGACCCCAGACGCCCGGAGGACTCGGCGGAGACTCACTCAACCAATATTTGTGTGAAACAGACCTACGCATGACTTACAGGATCGAATGAAATATTGTGGGTTTACCCTAGCACCAAGATCTGACATACCTTCAATAAGTTATAGTTGCTGTCATCACCCTTTATTGATGACCTACTGTTTGCAGGAGCTGGGAATACAAAGATACACAGTGTCCTTAAAGAACTCACACTGGTGAGGATGACAGAGAAGCAGACCATTGATTACTGTGGCTGGCTTCTTTCCCTGAGCATAACATTTTTAAGGTTCATCCACGTTGTAACATATATCCGTACTTAATTTCTTCTTACTGATGAATAATATTCCATTGTATGAATATAATGCATTTGATTTACCCATTAAATGATACACCTTGTGGTTGTTTCCACATTTTGGCTATTATGAATAATACTGCTATAAACACGTGTACAAGTTTTTGAACAGACATATGTTTTCATTTCTCTTTAGTCATACTTCTTGAATTTTCTACATTTCTTTGCTTTATTGCTCCTCCTTCTTCTCTTTTTCTTTCTCTTTCTCTCAATTGCAATTACTTTGGGCCTATCTTTGGTGGGAAAGCCACATTTACCCTGAGCTAGTCTGTCCAACTGAGAAGATAGAGCAAGTGCCACCCTAACCAATACAGAGATTTTAACAATATGTCCAATCACTGTAACTTGATTTGATCTTTGCTATAGGTTTGAGTTTTAATCAGACTTTGTTAACCAAACATTCCCCCCACACTTTTTAAAAAAGATTTTATTTATTTATTTGAGAGCAAGAAAGAGACGGAGAGAGGGAGAAGGGAGCACAAGCAGGGGGAGGGACAGAGGCAGAGGGACAAGCAGACTCCTTGCTGCGCCAGCAGCCCAGGGCAGGACTCAATCCCGGGCCCCTGGGATCATGATCTGATCTGAAGGCAAATGCTTAACTGACTGAGCCACGCAGGCACCACTTAACCAAGCATTTCTCAGTGCTGCTTTTTACTGTCTGAGGTTCAGAAATGGTTGCCTTTTGCAACCCTATAAATTTCCAAATTTGTGGACTCCCTATTCCCTTTCCTGCATGCAAACTGGCCAGTTCTTTCCTAAGCTTACCTGTTTCTTCTACTACCGTGCCAAACTTCATCAGCAGCAAGCAACACAGGCTATGAACACCCTATTTTCCAACCTCTTCTTCTTAAACCATAAATTATTAGAAATTCGATGTGCCACACAAATTACTTCAGATGACAACTGTACCAAATGTTTTGCTCCTGCAGAATACGGATATACATCCTTTCATCTTCCAGTAATAGTATTCTACCACCTGCTACCAGCCCCTAAGCCAATACCTCCTTTTATGAATGTAATTTAAATAGAAATGTCTATGACATCCACAATAGGCTAGGTTATGCTCTGGTAAAACTAAACTAAACAAAAACGTCAGAATGCCAGCAGCTTAATCTTACAAAAGTTTATTTCTTGCATACGCTACATGTCCAATGCAGTTCATCGAGGCAATGAGAAGGTAAAAATAGCTCGGATGGTACAAATCCGTCCTGCCAGTCATCAGATCGGAATAAGAGACATAGATAAAGCCAGCTGCAGAGTTAACAGGAAACAATATTTCCCCCAAGGACACCCTGCAGCTGTAAACTGTCATCACGCCCCCCTCCTTTAAGCGATTACTGCTTCCTCAGTCGCTGGGAAACTATTGTCTAAAATCAGAGACTATCAAAATTTGAAATACTTTGATTTAAATTGTTTGAAATGATGTCCGTAAGAATGGAACCACCCACTTGCCCGGGGGGTAAGTTCCTTGGACACAGAGAAGCAATCTGGATTTACAGCCCAGGTGCAGGGCTTCAGATAAGGGGTCTGAGCACACAGCATTCCACATCTATCTTGTTTGTTTGTTTTCCCCCAAGGAAACAAGGCCCTGGGTCTACTTTGCAGTCCAGATGTGATGTTAACCACGCTACCCAGCCTTGCTTTACTTGGAACCTATCAAAACACTAATTTATTTAATTTTTTACCTAAACTCTCCCAGAATTCTATCAGTCCTAACTCTTTCTTTCCCTTTGCTTGGTGAGATGCCCTGCAGTTTCTCTAGTGTGTGGTCTCCCCCATAGCAATGGGTCAATACATCTGATTTTGCCTAATAAAGGGTTTGTTTTTAGTGGTTTGGAGCTGATTGGGCTAAGAGAAGACATTCAACTCATTATAAACTTTTGGCAGTGGAAGATCTGTATTTTATATAATGAAATAATTGGAGGTTCTTGTCAGACCCTGCCTTGACCCTAAAAACTATCTTAGCTTTCTGAAGATTGTTCCTTCCTGGAAAAATGAAGCCAGCTGGTCTGTATAACACAAACCCTCACTCAAAAGCTATGGGGTTTAGAAATAACAATAGCTGAAGTCCTAAATGGTTCAGGGCGACCTGGATCCCAGGCTATCTCCAAAAATGCCACTGGTGCACAGACTGCCCACTGAGCCCTTTCTGTCTCTGTCCCTCTAAGACTAATACTCTAGGCAGAGGAAAGCCCTGTACTATGTCACAGGTAGCTGCCATCTCTCAATAATATTTGGAGAATAAGACAGAAGAAAAGGAATTGTAAGTATGCGATCCTTTCTCCACTCCCCATCATCAATGTGGTTATTCCTAGAGAAGAAGGAAGGTGTTCGGAAGTGGTTAGCAGGTGGGGCGCCTGGGTGGCACAGCAGTTAAGCTTCTGCCTTCGGCTCAGGGCGTGATCCCGGTGTTATGGGATCGAGCCCCACATCAGGCTCCTCCGCTATGAACCTGCTTCTTCCTCTCCCACTCCCCCTGCTTGTGTTCCCTCTCTCGCTGGCTGTCTATATCTCTGTCAAATAAATAAATAAAATCTTTAATAAAAAAATAATAAAAAAATAAAAAAAATAAAAACATGTCACAAAGACTCGTTGGGGGGCAGTTCTGGGTTCAGATATCTCTAGTCCAGGAAGCTGTCCCTGGAAATCTGGGTATCCTTGCACTTCCACGATAGCCCTCAGGCATTGCTGGATGTGGAATTCCTGAGTAACATCAGCTGAAAAGAAAGCTGTTTGGGCTCTGGGAAGAATCATCTCATTTGACTTTAAGGAGGTTGCAAATGATTCATTCTGTCTCTATTTCTCATTTGATTTATTTTTGCTTTATTTTATTTGTTCTTAAAGGAGCCAGCAGTGGATTGGCTCACTGACTATTATAGATAATTTCTGATACTGACAATAAAACTGGTTGGCAGGCTAAGAGGATGTGTGCTGTTATTTCTAATCTGTTTAATAGATCAGAATTTATTTTTTTCAAAAAGCATAATTAAATGTATGATCCAAATAAGCTCTGAATCTAATTATATGATATACTTTTTTTTCTGTGTAGGAACTTTTCTATTGATAATTAAGGAACGATTCCTAGGCCCAAAATATCAGTTGTCACACCTGTAAGACTAAAAACAGCGTAATTTAAAGTCTGTACTATTATTTCAATGTTAATTCCTTACTTTAGGCAATATCATTCATTGCCTACTGGGTTTTCCATTTCTGGAAGAAATTCATTGCTTAAATAAACGGGGCATAGGAAAACAAGACTCACACATACTAGTAGAGAACAGAGGTAGACTGCAAAAGCTTCGCCTAGAACATCATTAATCATCCTCTTTAATTCTTCATGTCAAATGTGTAATGCTGTTTTGGCATTACTCTTAATAAGAAGAATTCTTCCACCTCTCCAGGAAGCAGGAAACATTCAGAAAACAAACGTTGCCTCAGAAGCTTCAACTGATGAATGTGAATAGAGAGTATGAATATTTCCATAATCCTCCAAGTGGATTGGAGCAAATTTACCATTCATGTTGCCTGCTTTTCCTGGAAAATTCTGAATTTTTTTTTTCAGACTAAATTGGCTTCATGTAAATAACCTTCAGGTTATTTATGAAATGCTATAACTCTGCTATGGTGAAGTTATATATAGATGTGATAAAAACAACAGGTCTGTGAGAACCTAGTCATGCCTTTGTTTTCCTTTTTTTTGGACAGCTTTAAAAAGGGTGAGCCTGGGTGGCTCAGTTGGTTAAGCTCCAACTCTTGACTTCAGCTCAGGTCTTGATCTTAGGGTTGTAAGTTCGAGCTCCATGCTGGGTGTGGAGCCTACTTAAAACAATAAATAAAGAAAATAAGATAGAAATGTATAGCATTAAAAAAATAAAATAAAAAAATACAGAGCTTTATTGAGATTTAATCCACATACTATAAAATTTACCCTTTTAAAGTACACAGCTCAGTGAACACAAAAGAGTTGAATAAACTAAATACAAATATGCATCTATTTATATATATACAGACATATTCGATTGTATGGATACACCACACTCTGTCTATTCATCAAGGGATTGACATTTGGGTTGTGTCAACTTTTCGGCTATTATGAATGATGCTGCTGTGAACATTCACATACAAGTCTTGGACGTATGTTTTCAATCCCAGTGTACACTTGCATAGCTTATTGACATGTGCTTTTTCCTTCTGCACGCCTTCTGTGAGAAAGACACTTTCTCATCAGTTATGCCCTCACATTCTCTTTAAGCCTGAGTAAAGAAGAGAGTTGAGGTAAGGAAGGTAAAAGGGAAGGTGACCTGGAACCTCCAAACACCCATTTCCTGACTGAAAATGAAGGGGTACATTCACCAAGGTTATCTGGCAATTGCATGCTTCTTTTTTTCCTGTGGAAAAAATATAAGTAGGCAAACTAAGAATACACACACACACACACACACACACACACACACCTATGAATACAAGTGTGTGCGTGCACACATGTAAAGACTTCAGCCAAAAGGCAAATAAAAAGTAAGAAAAAAGACTTTCAAATTTAAATATTAATGGTACTTAAAAGGTATCTCTTTTGAATATCTGATCTCTAGGTCTTTTAGGGAAAACCAATGCATACTGCTAGGTCTCAAAAAACTTTATTTTACCCGTATTCTAAGAAGGCATATGCTCACTCAGGCCCCACTTGTGATTATAAGGTAAACTCAAGCGAAATAAGTTTTTTTCTGCTTGTCTATTTTCTAAATTTAATTGAAAACTCATTCTTTCTTTTAGAAAATCCACTACAAATCCACATGTTGTTGATATAATCTAATAATAAAGCAATGCTCTCGGTGTTAATGCTGCCTCCACATTGTAAAGTGAGCTGGCTTTATTATGCTGAATGGTCACTCATCACCAAGCAGAATGAGCAAGACAGAATCCCGCCCTCCTGCTGGAGCTTCTTCTCAGTATCATGTTAACACACCCTGCCTCTCACTGGTGTCAGGCATCATGCATTGTATCATTACATATGCATTTTCTCCTTAATCCTCACAAGGGACCCTACAGGTAACTTATTATCTCCATTTCATGAATGAATGAGCTTAGACTTGGAGAGGTTGCATAACTTTTTCCCAAGATCACATAGGTAGTTACTTGTCGAACTCAGCTTCAAACCCAGGTCTTTCAACTTTTTCTGACTCCAGAGCGTAAATTTAAATCCACTCCATTATAGTGCCTTTATATATTAAGAAGCTGGATGAGGGCAAAGAAACCTGTACAAAATTTGCCAAAGACTTCACCTATTTAGAACTCGGATCTTAGACAAAGTCCTTTGTGAAAACAGAGCACAGAATCAGGAAAGAAACAAAAAGAATAAGTAGTCAAAACGGAGTTTATAAATCTCATATACTAAAATACACACACATTGCTTATAGGATAATTCCTCGGGTTCTCTCTCAGAGACTTCTTACTGTGCTAAAATATACATAGTGTAAAAGGTACCATCTTAACCATTTTTAAGGGGACAGCTTAGTGGCCCTAAGTACGTTCATATTGTTGTGCTATCATCAGCACCACCCATTTCCAGAACTCTTTTCGTCTTGCAAAACTGATACTCTACACCCATTAGACAGTAACTCCCTATTCTGTCCTCCCCTCAGCCCCTGGAAACCGCCATTTTACTTTCTGTTTCTATTATCTGACTACTCTAAGTGCCTCGTATAGGTGGAATCACACAGTATTTGTCTTTCTGGGACTGGCTTACTTCACTTAGCGTAACAGTCCTCAAGGTTCATCCATGTGGTAGCACATGTCAGAATTTCCTCCCTATTTAAGGCTGAATAATATTCCAGTGTATGTATATCCCCCATTCTGCTTATCCATTCATCTGCCAGTGGATACTCAGTTTGCTTCCACATTTTAGCTACTGTGAATAATACTGATATGAACATGGGTGAACAAATATCTCTCCAAGACCCTGCCTTCAAATGTTGGGGTATATACCCATAAACAGGGTTTCATGGATCAAACTGAAATTCTATTTTTAATTTTTTGAGGAATTGCCATATGATTTTCCACAGCAGCTGCACAAGGGTTCCAATTGTCTACACCCTAGCTAACACTTGTTAATTTCTGGTTTGTTTGTTTGTTTTGTAACCATCTTCATGGGTGGAGGTGGTATCTCATTGTAGTTTCAATTTGCATTTCCCTAACGATTAGTGATGCTGAGCATCTTGTGAAGTGCTCGTGGGCCATGTGTATATCTTCTTTGGAGAAGTGTTTATTCAGGTCCTTTGTCCATTTTTGAATTGGGTTTTATTTTACTTGTGGTTACCATGGGGATTATATTTAACATCCTAAAGTTATAACATGCTAATGTGGATTTATCATAGCTTATTGTCAATAACATACAAAAACTGCTCCTCTGCATTTCTGCCCCGACCCCTTTCAGTTATTGAGGTCATAAAATGACATCTTTATATATTTCATGTCCAAAAACATAAACTGATAATTTTTAAAAATGCATTAGTCTCTTAAATTATGTAAAAAAAAAATGTGAAGTTATAAACCAAAGTTGCAATAATACTAGCATTTAGACAAATAATTGTTTTTTTTTAAACCTATCAGTCTCTTAAATCATGCAGAAAATTAAAAATGAAGATACAAACCACTGTTACAAAAATATTAGATTTTATAATTGTTCTTGTATTTATCTTTATTGGGCTTTTTATTTCTTCATACAGCTTTGAGTTACCATCTACTGTCTTTTCATTTCAACCTACAGGACTCACTTGGCATTTCTAGTAAGGCAGGTCTAATGGTAACAAACTTCCTCAGATTTTGTTTATCTGGCAATGACTTAATTTCTCCCCTTAATTGTGACAAATAGTTTTGCTGGATATAGACAGGATTCTTGGTTAGCAGTTTTGTTCTTTTAGCACTTTGAATATATCAGCCCACTGCCTTCTGGCCTCCAAAGTTTCTGATGAGAAATCTGCTTATAATCCTATTGAGGATCCCTTGTATGTGATGAGTCGCTTCTTTCTTACCACTTTCAAGATTCTTGCTCTGTCTTTGTGTGTTGATACTTTGATTACAGTGTATCTTAGTGTGAGTGTCTCTGGGTTCATCCTACTTGGGTTCATCCTACTTTTGGGTTCATCCTACCTCAAAGTCATTGAGCTTTTTAGATGGTTATACTCATGTCTTCATCAAATTTGGGGAGTTTTATTAGCTAGCATTTCTTCAAATATTCTCTCTGCCTCTTTCTCTCCTCTCCTTCTGGGACTCCCACAATATGTATTTGATCTGTTTGATGGTGTTCCACAGGTCCCTTAGACTCTTCGTGTTCACTTTTCTTCAATCTTTTTTCTTTCTGTTCCTCAGACTTGATAATTTCCATTGTGTTATCTTCAAGTTCACTGATTCTTTCTTCTGCTTACTCAAGTTTGCCTTTGAATCCCTCTAGTGAATTTTTCATTTCTACTATTGTAAGTTTCAGCGTCAGAATTTCTTTTTGTGGTTTTTTTTGTTGTTGTTGTTTTCTCTCTCTTTATTGATATTTTCATTTTATTCACATTTTGTTTTCATGACTTTTTCCACATCTTCACTTAGTTCTTTGAGCATATTTAAGACAGTTGTTTTAAAGACTTTGGAAGATCTGCCATTGGGTCTTTTTCAAGGACAATTTTTTCTTTGGTTTAATGTTTTTCCCTTGAATGGACCTTACTTTCCTGTTCCTTTGTAGCCTTGTGATTTTGTTGTTGTTGTTGTTGTTGTTGTTATTGAAAACTTAACAGTTGAATCTAATAATGTAGTAACTCTGAAAATCAGATTCTCCCCTTTCCCAGGGTCTTCTGGGTTTTGTTTTGTTTTTATTTATTGTTTTTGTTTCTGTCTTGATTGTTGGGAGCTATATCTGTGCCAGAGATCAACCTGAGGAGTAAAATTAAGGTCTTCTCAGGTTTTTTCTGTGCATATGCTCTTCCCTGGGCATGTGCAGTGATTTTCCAATGTCCCCATATATGCAGTTGCCTTTTTTTTTTTCCTGAATAAACTCTATGCCCAATATGAGGCTTGAACTCACAACCGTGAGATCAAGAGTCATGTACTGTACTGACTGAGCCAGCCAGGCACCCCTGCAGTTGCTCTGAAAGTCTTGGGGTCATTTTTGTTTTGTTTTGTTTTTGAATATCTTGGTTTTTAGTGTCTGGCTCACAAGGGGAAAAAGAAAAATGAAGGGAAAAAAGGTCATTGGCCCTTTAAGTTCTCTGGAAGTCATGTCAGCCATAGCAGGAGGGGTTTGCAACAATGGGGAGAGGTGCAACAACAAGGGCCACCCCCTTCTTCATCTGCATCTCTGTGATCAGAGCAGTAATCAGTAATTGGAGTGCAGATCCCCAATGTTTGGGGAACAGGGCTGCTACAAGCAGCAATACAAAATTCTTCTGGAATGCATGCATGGCTGCCTGTCGTGGATCTAGGGGGTGAGGGCTGGGTAGCTGATACTGTGCTAAGAGCTGGAACTGACCAAAATTAACTGCAGTTTACCATCCAAACCTTCCTCTGGAAGTTGCAAGCCTTCAACAGATTCCACAGTTCCAAAATAGTTACATCAGACAGATTCTGCCAGTACAATTTTTGTCTAGGTAAGGAAACAGATTTCTGGCACTTCCTATTCCACCATTATCCCAGAAACTTTTTATTGTTATTTTACCCACAACTCTGACAAGATTGGGTATCTGGTTTCCAAGCCCAAAGTAGATCAGAAGCAACAGTTCAGAAAGAGGACAGCAAGCAGCTACAGGCAGGCCCTCAGTCTTACATATCATCAGTGGTGCCAAAGCATTGCTACCCTTACCTCAGTGCTTGGTGTTTCAGCCATCCCTGCTCCACTGATGGTTATTGCCCTGCTGCACATGCCCCCCCACCCCCCGCCGCCACCACCTCTCCCACCCACTCAAGGGCTTTTCTCACCAGCTAGTTGGAGACACCTGCTTTTCCTGACCAGCATTTCAGAGAAAGTTGCCACAACAAAGATGTTGTATCCTAGGTGATATTTTTTCTTTTCCTTTATTACCATCTTCTCTTTCTAAGAGTTCAGAAGCATGCCAGCTCCTTTTAGCAGTCAGATCCTGCTGTTGAGCCTAAGCCACTCTGTCAGAATAAATCTTTACTCAAAGAGACTTTTTCCTCAAAGCCTCAACAGCATTTTCCTAAAGTTTAATATATCTTTCTTTCTTTTTTGGAGATTCTCTCTTTTACCATTAAAACCTTTTACATCTGAGCCCCATTTCTTGTAAGCTGAATTCTAATTCATTCCTCCTGAGTTCCTGAACCAGTGCAAATTGGGAGATACAGTTAGGCATCTGTCCTGCACATCCTGTGGGAGTCATATTTCTGGAACTTTCTAATTCCGTTAGGAAGTTAGTTCACACAGATTCTGCAAAGTACCTCTAGAGAGCAGTGCTTCCTACTTCCACATGCCAGCCTATCAGAGGCTTTGTTCTGGCTTAGCAAAAATACTCTTACATCATCATTCGCTTTTCACCACGTTAGTAAGCATACACAAACACACAATGTGTGCATATGCATGCAAGCATGTGAGCATGCACACACACACACACACACACACACACACAAATTAACTTTAATATTCAATCCTGGCAATGGTACAGTAAAACTATTGCTTTTAAATATTGATGATGGCATTATAAATTGGAACATGTTTGAAAATCAATGTAGGAAAATATATCAAGAACCATAAAAATGTTCATTGACACAGTAATTCTATTAAATTATATATAGTCTCAGAAGATAATCTAAAATGTGAGAAAAGCCATGTCCTGCATTATTATGCTGAAAAGTTGTAAGAAAATTAATGGTCACCAATAAAGATATAATATACGTATCTACTGAAATTCTATAGTGAAATTAAAATATTGATATTGGCGTTAAAGTAATTATAAAGTCTATATAACAATATATGCATGGTACAATAGCTACCATTCACTGAATGCTTACTGTGTCCCAGGCCATGAAGTAGCTATATTGTGGATATGACTTCATTTCAGTCTCACAATAATTCTGTAAAGTAGGTATTACCCCAGGTTAAGGCTCTTTTCAAGTTCTTCTTTTATCCCCCACTGCTTTCTTTCAATTATCTCTCCATGCTGACTTCCCTTTCTACTTGACGGAAAGAAAATTCCTTAAAGGAGCTCCTACATGACTGCAGAGTATGGATTTTTAAGCATTACCCTAAACTGTCTCCTATTCAGTATGGTGTTAAACAGAAAAGCAAAAAGAATTCAAATATCAGATTACTGAAGTATTATATCCACTACAATCTCAAGTTTAAAGATGTTGCTTCTAGGGGCGCTTGGGTGGCTCAGTCATTAAGTGTCTGCCTTCGGCTCAGGGCGTGATCCCAGCGTTCTGGGATCGAGCCCCACATTGGGCTCCTCCGCTGGGAGCCTGCTTCTTCCTCTCCCACTCCCCCTGCCTGTGTTCCCTCTCTAGCTGGCTGTCTCTCTGTCAAATAAATAAATAAAATCTTAAAAAAAAAAAATAAAGATGTTGCCTCTAGAAAAGAACTTGGAAGAGAATATAAAGAATTGATGACAGTTGTCTCAGGGTAGTGATAAGGGGGGGTGATATTTTTCCCCAAATTTTCTGTAATATAGTTTCATTATTCTTATAAGCATAAACACTCTAAGGCCCCCAAAATGAAAATAATTCGATTATTTTTTTAAATAATTGGATTCTTACATGATCAGTCCTTTTCATGTTCTAAAGCATTCTTTATGGTCATTATAATATTGTTCTCAGAATTTTAAAATAGGCTAAGTAATAAAAAATGTCTATTCCATTTATGAAAGAAACAGTGGTTAAGCTTTCAAGTTTCAGAGTTTAAAGAGAGAAATAATTGTAATCTCATACAAACCCATCAAGATAGTGCTTTGTAGGTTTCAATTTTATGGGTATTGGCTCCCTTGATCTTTCTGACCCCTGAAAGGTACAACTTCAACTTTCTGAAAGTTGCCAGAAAGCCCACTCACTAGAGTTTCAGTGCAGCCCCAGCTCCACCATATCTACTGGCTGGCTGGTCTACATGCCCCAGAAAAGGGCCACTGGGGCACTTGGCAAACACATCATCCAGCCCCACTCGGCACAGCTGGAAACACAGCTGCAGGCTGCAGCTGGCTGGGGCCCTGGAGTAATCATCCCTGAAAAATGCTGAAGAGGAAGCTCTCCTGAAGGTTCTTCCTTCACCACCACCCCCTCTTTCTGTTCCCCTAGGCTGACTCTTCCACTTAATAGGAAGAACAATTCCACTTAGTGTTGCTAATCACTTAACAGCTGGTGAAAGAGAGGAGCCTCCCTTCTTTCCTGCACTTCAGGCTCTCCCAAACATACCAACAATACGGCAACTGCAGAAATCTCGGGGACGAATACTGCCCCCACCGGGCAAAAAACTCAGCCGAAACTGCAGCTTTCATTCAGATTTAAACACCTACCAGAGAAAACAGAGATTCTAAAGGTCACTTTTCTTTTTTAAAAGTGTGGGATCCTTCTGATTATAAAATGAATGCATACTCAGCGTGGAAAAATGAAAATGAACTTAAAGAAGAAAATAAAATCACCCTCCGTCTTTTCAACCAAAATTACCCCTCCATAATTATTTATTTTTGAAAATAAATTCCTGGCCTTTAAAAAGTATGTGACATGTTTACATTTATAAACACTGTTTAATGTCCCCATTTAAGAATCCTACTGCATATACTATTTAGTTTTCTCTTTTATTTGACATTACTTGTGTCTTCCCATTTTCCTATGCTGCAAAAGATGCTTTTAATGTCTTCTGCCTAAAATCATACCCTGCAGTTTTGTTGTAATATTAGCACCATCTGACTCCTCTTCCTGTATTCCTTAACTCCACTGAATCCTCATGGGCATTTAGCATTCCCTGGCTTCAGTGAGAATTAAGCACAGGAAGAGGAAAAGCAGGCCATCTGTGCAGGAAGGTAAAACCAGTGTAAATTAAATGGGGTGTGAAAAAAAGCCACTTATGCTCTTTAAATACGTGCTACTTGAGGGAAATTCTCACCTGTGTACAAAACTAATCACTGAACACACAGGCTTCAGGTGAACGACCGGGGCTGAGTGTTCTTTGTTCAAAAAGCAAGAGCAATGCTCTTTTTTTTTTTTTTTTTAAATAACATATTATAGCTCCAAAATGATCCAAGAGATTTTAATCAAACCTTAAACACTTCAAGGACAGTAAGCCAAAAACAAAGCAAGCCTCCATCTCTGGCCCCGGTGCTGTTTCCCTCCCAACTCCGCTTCCCAACTAGAGTTATTTTGGACTTTGTCTACTCATCCAGGGCTGTTTGCTCACCCACTGCCATCTCTCCTCACGGATGCGTGTTTGTTTGCTCCTCCCTTTCTATTTCTCCCATCACACCCCTCCTCCTTGTCTTCGCGGAGACACCGGTAATGGAACAGCACGGTGCTCAAGGGTGTCAGGTGTGAAGTCACGCCGTGCATTCTGTCCGTGGCAACGTAAGTGAGTCACATATCCTCCCGGTCCCTCAGTTTCTAATCTGACAAATGGGATAACAGTATCCACCCATAGGACCAGGGTGAGCAGTAAATGTGCCACTTTCTGTAAAGCCCTTTCAGAATGGTGCCCAGCACACCGTGAGTACCTCATCACTGCCTCGATTATTACTACTACTGGAAGAGCTTCCTACATATTTTCTCCACTTTCAGTGTCTCATTCCCACACCCCCCTTTTGCATAATTATAACAACCTCTGTGCCAGTGGAGTGCTTCCCATGTGCCAACCCTGTCTAAGCTCTTTACATAATCTATTTTTATTCCTTACAACAATCTGCACGCTAGAAATTACATTCCATTTTACAGATGGGAAAACTGAGGCTTAGAAAAGTTCCAGTCCGTCCTTTAGAGTCTCTTGAAAAATTCCCAAATCCTTTTTAGTTACATTATTTCTTTGCTCAAATGTCCACAAGATAGTCTGCCAACTGCCCCCACATTGCTTCAGCTTTTTTTTTTTTTTAATGATTTTTTATTATATTATGTTAGTCACCATACAGTACCTCCCCGGTTTCCGATGTAAAGCTCGATGATTCATTAGTTGCATATAACACCCAGTGCACCATGCAATACGTGCCCTCCTTACTACCCATCACCGGTCTATCCCATTCCCCCACCCCCCTCCCCTCTGAAGCCCTCAGTTTGTTTCTCATAGTCCATAGTCTTGCTTCAGCTTTTTACCCCATCATGGGCATTGGGTCATGCCTGTTGACTCATTCTCATTGCAAGCAAATATGGCCATCCCAAGTCTATTCCTGAAAACAGCTCCAGTCCTAGGTTGCTTTTGATTCTACTCGTGCCCCTTTCTTTCCTCATCACCATTTTTACCAAAAGACAATGATTTAAATTTCCATCTTTTCCTAGAATTAGAGTGTAGTCCTCTATCCTTGTACTTCTTGGAATACATAACCCATATTTTGAACGTCCCTGAATTTAACTGTACATGCCTTTAAAAAAAATCAATGCGTGTAGTCAAGGGTAAAATGATTGGTGTATGTTGGTGCAAGTTTGGGACAGAGCATCATTATTTTAAGATTTTCCAGCTACTGACAAAGAAGCATAGTGTACTGGCAAGCGGCTATGATGGTTCAGTATAGCACTTCTCAGACTTCAGTGTGCAAGGTAATCACTTAGGGATCTGGCTAAAATGCCGACTGATTCTGTAGGTCTGAGGTGCAACGTGAAGTCCCGCACTTCTAACAAACTCTCACGTGACGCCAGCACCGTTGATGCTTGTATAGCAAGGGCTGGGTAGCTATTCTCAAGGAAGAAATTGAAGAATTAATTGAAGAACTAATAAAGACACAAAGAAACAAAAATAATCTACAGAAGACAAATAATTATCAAGGAGCAGAAAGACCCAAAGTTTAAAGGGATTTCAAGTGTAAATTTGACTGGATGTGTGTTTTCTTCTGTTCTATGAACTTCAGACCCTAACTCTGTGCTCCCCTCCACCATCTGAGATTTGTTACTTGTACACCTCCTTGTACATCCTGGTCACTCCTGAATTCCACATCCACCAGCACCTTAGAATCATGCTTAGGGTCCTTCAGGGATCGGCAACTTTCACAGGGACCCATGCCAAGTATTTAGGAAGTTGTAATGGGTTGAAGGGAGAGGAAGAGAGCAAGATCAGGAGTCAGAATCAGAGAATTTGGAGAAATAGCCTGGTGGCCCAGAGCAACACCTTCCCCAAACAATGTTTAGAACGTGTGGTCTGACACTGGACTAGCCAAGTGAGCGGAGATCATAGATTTGAACATTTTGATTGCAGACCGTATTGTCAACACACATATAGGGAGTGATCAAAGGAACCGAAGGACTCATGTTGAGGAAGACAAGACAAGACAGATTGGGGTAGGACTGGCCTGCGCTAAATGGTGGCTACAGAGAGAATACAGGAGAGGTTGCTCTGGAGTATCTAGGGTCTGTCATGTGGCAGAGGGAAGAGGAGGGTGGGGTGGCCAAGGGCAGAGCCAGGAGAAACCGAGTAACCTGAAAACAAAACAAATAACCCCAAGCAGCTGGACTTATTCACTTATTGGGGATGTTATAAAGGAAATGCCGGAGCCCCGGCTCGGAATGCTGTGTTTCCATGATGCTTCCAAGATCTGTCCGGTCACTCATCTAGCTGCCACCGGGGTGGTCACTGGCATACTCGCGCAGGTCTGGCTGCTTCAGGGAACCTGTCGAAGCCCTCACTCAAACTACTTTCTCCTTCCTCTTTTTTTTTTTTTTTTTAATATTTTATTTATTTATCTATGTGACAGAGAGACAGCCAGCGAGAGAGGGAACACAAGCAGGGGGAGTGGGAGAGGAAGAAGCAGGCTCCCAGCGGAGGAGCCTGATGTGGGGCTCGATCCCGGAGGAGCCTGATGTGGGGCTCGATCCCAGAACGCCGGGATCACGCCCTGAGCCGAAGGCAGACGCTTAACCGCTGTGCCACCCAGGCGCCCCCTCCTTCCTCTTTTTAATGGCTCCTTTCTTTTCTCCAGCTAGAAGTGTGACTGTTTTTTGTGAACGAAAAGTCACAGAGAGCGACTAGATACCCGATATACCTCTCTGCACCCGGTGCAGGAACCCCCGCTCTGGCACAGGGTACGGGAGAGGAAGACTGACGTGGGTCACAGCCGGCAAATCCTGCACTTGCAGAGGAACAGCAGGTAGAGCCAGAGCCAGAGGCCCCACTGCCCCACCTGCTGCGGGCTCTCCCCACGGCCCGACACAGGATAGGAAGGACGGGTGCTCGAGCAGGGGAAGCAACAATGCAGCGATCGGCCCTTCCTCCTGTGAAAAAATGAAAAGCCGGGAGGCTGCATACCTGACATTCTCGGCAAATACCTTAATTAGAGTTCATACTTTGGCAAGGGCTCATTGCTAAAGTCACTGAAACCGGGGACCAGACATAGGAGAGGCCCTGGGGGGCAGGAGAGAGTGGGATGGCAGAAGGAAGGAAAGGAGGCTGCTAAGGGAGGTGATGAGGGCACCAGGGTCGCCCTTTGCCCCGGGGCTGGCAGTGCCCCAGGCTGCTCATTCCTCCTGTCTTATCTTGCCCTCACATTCTGTTCCAGAAGTCAGCTCCCCTTCCCAGGGAAATTCGGCAGAGGAGTAAGGGCACCGCTAGTCTCCCCAGAGAATGATGTGTAGCAGCCTGGACTATTCGTAGCTGGGGTGTGCGTGTGTGCGTGTGCATTCCGCTGTGTTGGTGTATGTCTGAGGGCTGCGTGTTTTGCAACACCGACTGATGTGGAGAAGCGCGTGTTTTTAACGAGCCAAGCACTGATGAGGATGATGGTGATGACAATGATAGCTAATATTTACATGGCTCTTTCTTTTTTTTTTTTTTTTAAGATTTTATTTATTTATTCGACAGAGATAGAGACAGCCAGCGAGGGAGGGAACACAGCAGGGGAGTGGGAGAGGAAGAAGCAGGCTCATAGCGGAGGAGCCTGATGTGGGGCTCGATCCCATAACGCCGGGATCACGCCCTGAGCCGAAGGCAGACGCTTAACCGCTGTGCCACCCAGGCGCCCCATGGCTCTTTCTTTTTTAAGATTTTACTATTTATTTGAGAGAGGGAGGGAGAGCAGGGGGAGGGGCTGCAGGAGAGGGAGATGCAGACTCCCCGCTGAGCAGGGAGCCCAATGTGGGGCTGGATCCCAGGACCCCAAGATCATGACCTGAGCCGAAGGCAGAAGCTTAATCGACTGAGCCACCCAGGCGCCCCTGCATGGCTCTTTCTACCTGGTGCTATCCTAGAGGCTTTACAGACCCTCACTCGATCTTCACAACACCACTGTAAGTAGGAACTGTATAAACCCCACTCTGCAGACAAGAAATTGAGGAACTTGCCCAAAGTCATGCAGCCAGTCCAAGGAAGAACCTTGGTTTGAACTCTGGCTGTCTGGTTCTGGAGACCATTTTCTTAACCATCAGGCTCTACTGTCTCCCATACTGGCAATAAACAGAGTTAAATAAGTGTTCAAGTAAAGAGTACCAATTCTTTTTTTTTTTTTAAGATTTTATTTGACAGAAAGAGTGTGTGCGCACAAGCAGGGGAGTGGCAGCAGAGGGAGAAGAGTGGCAGGCAGGAGAAGCAGGCTCCCCACAGAGCAACGAGCCGGATGTGGGACTCGATCCCAGGACCCCGGGATCATGACCTAAGCTGAAGGCAGATGCTTAACGGACTGAGCCACACAGGCGTCCCAAGAGTACCAATTCTTAACAAGGGCTAATAAGTAGTAAGCAGTAAGCACCAGGCCCTATGTAAGCTTGTACTTGTACTCCACACAACAATCCCATGAGCTCGGCGCCGCCATCATCCCTATCCTACACGTGAAGATACTCAAGACTGAGGTGGTTAAGTCGCTTGCCTCCATGTGCATCTTGCGTGTGGACAAGTCTAAAATTTGGGTATATTTAGTAGCAAAGCCCATGCCTACGAGCAGGACCTTGTACCAAAAGAAAGGATGAATGGCATCTAACTTACTATTTTAGGTTCTTCATCAGAATCAACAAACAGTTCAGGAATGCCCCTCTGAACTCGCCTTCTCCCATGATAGGGTATTCTTTTACTTGCCTCTGCTTCAAAAATGGGCTGCAGCTCTCTCCCCTCCCCATGCCAGCATATCCACCTTCATCTCCAAACCTCTACTTCAGGGTGTACCTTATGCTTTTAACGTCTTTCTGGTGCCCACTCAACATGCACTTAGGTAACTCAGGCAAGCTATCAAAGGAATCGGTTGGATAACTATTTCAGTTACTTTGCCACTGGCATAGGAGCAAGATAGCGAAGCAAACACCCTAATAATTAACAGGACTGCTAAGCTCGGTAGATCTTCAGGACGACAACTGTATCTCATCCATCTCTTTTGTATCCCAACAAATAGTAAAGTGCCTGATAAGCACCCCATAAATATTTACTAAACCAGTGAATAAGACGGAGTTATGCTATGGGCGCCTGGGTGGCTCAGTCAGTGAAGCATCTGACTCTCGATTCCAGCTCAGCTCATGATAACCGGGTTGTGAAACTGAGCCCCACCGTAGCGACAGGCTCTGACACACTGGGCGTGGAGACTCCTTCAGATTCTCTTCCTCTCCCTCTTGCTCTGCCCCCTCCCCTGCTCCTGGGCGTGTGCGACTGTGCACGTGCTCTCTCTCTCTCTCTTTCTCCCAAATAAATAAATAAATAAAATCTTTTAAAAACTGAGTTATGCTAGAATGGAGGAATAATTTCTGATTGTTTTGTCTGGTTCTATCCCTCATATTTACAGCATATAGAGAAAGAAACACAGGCATTAAGAGCAGACAGATCTGAGTTTGAATTCAGCTTAATTGCTATCTATGAAATCTTGACCAAGCTCCACCCCCTCCCTGCCTGTTCAGGAATGTAGGGTGAATTTTGATCCCTTGCTATTCTTCCTGGCTTCATTCTATTTTGCTGCTTCACTGAAGAAGGGAATGGAAAGCAAAGGAAAAGAGATTCGAATTCTTGCATCCTAGTTTTTCATGCCCAAGGGCCAGATAAGTCAGAACAGTGAGAACCCTAGAATCCTTCCTTTGTATTTCTTCCTGTTCATGACACGAAGTACACTAGGCTATGTGTCTTTTAAAACAATTCTCTTAAGAATTTTCTACTTTCGCATTTAAAAGTTATTGAGTACACACTGATACATGTTGTGGAAATTGTAAGGCCTACTTTAAGTGTGTACTACAGAGGACACTGTGGGACTCCGTCCATGTCCCCCTTTAGAAGCCCGTAGAAGCCCTCATTCATTTGCTCTCCTACAGAAGTATCTCAGCTACAGAAAGCTGATTCGCCCAGGGTCGTACTCAGCTCCCGCGGAAGCCGGCATCAACGGTCAACATGAGGGTAAAACTATCCCGCCCCTCACCCTAACTCAAGACAATCCTGACCCGAGAGTCCGCCTCGGAGCGCCCTGAGGCACTGTCTGAGGCTTTCGCTGAGAGCGTACCATAGTCCAACGTCTCTGTTCCCTAGTGCTGCTTCCTTCCCTTCCTCAAGTGTGATCCCAAGGTGATACACGTCCCGCACTTTAATTTCAGTCTCAGACTCTTCCCCAGAGAATCCAAAACCTCGACAGATACCTAATTGGTTGATTATTAAACATGTTTGGTAACTCGCACCAAGATACTCTTTAGCTCGATATAGCAAACACGACTGGTGTCTTTCATTTTAACCTATAGAATGTCAAGAAATATACTGTGGATGGTTAAAACGTAAGCGCATTTAAAGGCGGTGCCCCCGGCGCCCCCGGATCTGTCTCGCGCGCCCGCAGGGTGGGGACGCCACACACCCACGGACGCCCCTTCTTCCAGCCTCGACCACCCTCCCACCTCTCTTCCGGTCACAGACGTCACCACCCTCTCCTCAGCCACCCTCCGCCCCGCGGACCCGCCAGCACCCTGTTTGGGGCCGGGCTCCCAGCCTCGCCAGGCCCGTTCCCCGCGGCGGACACCCGTCCACCCGCCGCCACGCGCGCACCGCGGCCTCGCACGCCGCCGGCCTCCCCGCCTCCCTCTCCAGCGCGAGGCCCGGGCTCCGGCCGCCGGGCCCAGGAGAAGCCCGAGGGCGCCCTGAAGATGCAGGCCCGGAGGCCGTGCGGCCGCCTCCCGAGCCGAGGGCGAGGGGCCCGACCCGGGCAGAGGCCGCGCTGCCGCTCCCCACAGGCCCCGGGGGCCGCCGGCGCAGACACCCGGCTCCTCGCTCGCCGCCGAGGCGCGGCCCGGGGCCCCGACGCCAGACTCACCTCCGCAGGCGGGTCCCAGCGCGCGGGCCGGGCGCGGGTCTCTTCCGGGGGCTCAGCCGCAAGCACACCTGGGAGCCCGGCAGCCTCAGCGCCCGCGGGCTCGTGCCCGAGCCTCTCCGGTGGGCCGCCGGGCAGCTTTGCAGGAGCCCCCTCCCAACCGTGCACCGAGGGGAAACAATAAAGCTATTTGCAGCAAAAACAAAACCAAAAACCAAACCCAAAATCCCAAAACACCGAAGCGCATAAGGTTATTTATACTTTCCTAATACAGAAATGTAATTCACCTAAAAATGAGTGCCTTATCTTTTTTTAAAGATTTATTTGTTTATGGGGGGGGGGGAAGGGCAGAGGGAGGGAATCTTCAAGCCGACTCGCCACTGAGCTGGGGGGGAGTGGGGGGGGGTGCTCCATCTCAGGACACCTGAGGTCATGACCCGAGGAGAAACCAAGGGTTTGATGCTTAAGTGACTGAGCCCCCCAGGTACCCCTGATTTTACTTTTTTAAAAAAGAATTCATGGGTCGGGGTGCCTGGGCGACTCATTCGGCTAAGCTCCGGACTCTTGATTTTTGGCTCAGGTCAAGATCTCATGGGTGGTGAGATGGGGCCCAGCTGGGCATGGAGCCTGCTTAAGACTCTCTCTTTCTCTCCGCCCCCCCCTTCTCTCCGCCCCTCCCCCTCCCTGCTGGCGCTCTCTTGCGCCCTATCTCTTGCTAGCGCTCTCTCTCTCAAAATAAATAAATAAATAAATAAATAAATAAATAAATAAATAAATAAATAAAAATAAAAAAGGATTTATGGAGGCGCCTGTCTGGCTTAGTTGGTAGAGCATGTCACTCTTTATCTCAAGATTGTGAGTTCAAGCCCCATGCTGGTGTAGAGCTTATTTAATAAAATCTTTAAAAATAATAAAAATAAGGATATGTGCAAAATTAATTTTCTATAAAATAATTTAGGAAAAATTATCACCTTCCGACTGTATGGTATATTTCCCAATGCATTCAGTACTTCATTTATATATTAGTAAAATTTTATACTTTTTTAAGTGTGTTTCTTTTGTTTTTTTCAGTAATCTCTACATGCAATGTGGGGGTTCGAATTTATGACCCCAAGATCAAGAACCGCATGCTCTACCAACTGAGCCAGCTAGGCACCCCTATAGGTTCAAAATTGTAGAAAGAGAGCCTACACATTTCTTTTAAAGGGAACTCTTAGATTTTTATGTGTTTTTATTGTAAATGTTTTATGTGTATGTTTACATTGACTGATAGGCAGTGCTTGCTTCGGCAGCACATATACATTGACTGATAGGCAAAATAAAAGCCCAAATCTAGGATTTTTGTCTTATTGGCTTAGTAATGATCCTAGAATTCACACGGAATAATGAACAGCTAAAAATAGCTAAGAAAAATATGAAAAAGCTTGTGCCCTAGTTGATATTAAAGCACATAACAAAGGTCTACTAAATAAGTATAGATGCTAGAAGAATGAGCAAATCAGCAGGCAGAATAGTTAGATCAGGAGTAAAACCTTTTAAAATGTAGTAACATCTGATAAAGGAGGCACCACAGCTGAGGGGTTAAGAGAAGGAATTTTCACAACTGGTACTGGAATAATTGGTTAGTGATTTGGAACAAATCAATTTAGATTCTTAACTCTTACTCCTAGGTGGATGAAAGAATTAAATGGAAAAAACCCAAGTCATAAGAAGTAAGGCCAAATTCCAATGAATATTGTATCTGTACAAGAAAAAAATTTGTAGATGTAAGAAAAAAATTCAACAGTTCATTTACATGAAAATTGTAAACTTTTTTTTAAAAGATTTTATTTATTTATTTGACAGAGAGAGACAGCCAGCGAGAGGGAACACAGGCAGGGGGAGTGGGAGAGGAAGAAGCAGGCTCCCATCGGAGGAGCCTGATGTGAGGCTCGATCCCAGGACTCTGGGATCACGCCCTGAGCCAAAGGCAGACACTTAACGACTGATCCACCCAGGCGCCCCAAAAATTGTAAACTTCCGAACGTAAAAATAAAAAGCAAACAAAAAGTTGAAAAATGTATAGTTAGCTACAATTTTGACTTTTAAAATACAAAACATTTGCACAAATGGATTTAAAAACACTAAAATATTAGAATGAGTAAAGCATATGATATATAATTCATAGAACAAATAAAAGGTCTAATAAGCACACATTTTAAAAGTTCAATAAAATCAGTAAGAAAGGAAATGCAAATTAAATCCAGAAATTCTTTTTCACTTAATAGATTAATAAAAATGAGCAAAATTATAATAGTCAAGACTGCTGAAGATGCAATGTCAGCAGCACCTGCACATACTATTAATGTTTTAATGCATATTCTCTTTCTAGAAAGTGACCTTAAATTTTCTATCAAGTATTTTAAAATATTGCTACATTAAACCCTTTGATTCTACTTCTACAAGTTTAACTTATGGAAATAATCAGAGATGGGGAAAGTATTGTACACATATACAATAAAAAGAAAATCTGAGGTTAATGAGAATGCAAAACCATATGATGGGATATTTTGTAGTCATTAAAATCTATGTTTTTGAAGAACTGTTAATGATATAATAAAATGATCATAATTTAATGTTGCATGAAAATGCAAAACTGGACATGATTCTGAATGTAAAAAAAGACGGGCACATATACAAAATGAACTAATGTCAGTAGTGCTTATCTAATGGTCTCTAAACTTATGGATGAGTTTGGTTTTCCTCAGATTTTTACTGCATTTTCCAACTTTTCTACAGTGGAAATAAATTAATTCTGCAATTTTGTGTGTGTGGATGTTTGTGTATTTAAAGAATGAACGGGAGGTAAAAAACTGGAAAATATTGTTAACTCTTCTTTGGGGAAGCTTGTTCTTAAATAGAAGAAAGAGAAGAGCTGCATCTGGAGAGAGATGTAAAATCAGGGGAAATTTCCTCCCCTTTTCCTTCCTTCCTTTCTTTTTTAATGATGAGCAGTTTGGATACTTTATTTTCAGTAGAGGGGGGAATGAAAATACAGTAGTAAAGAAATAAATGAAGGAGCAAATTTTCAAAGGAGATGAGAGAAACGGATAAAGAATGCTGCCTTTAAAAGGAATTAACTTCAGGGGTGCCTGGGTGGCACAGCGGTTGAGCATCTGCCTTCGGCTCAGGGCGTGATCCTGGCGTTATGGGATCGAGCCCCACATCAGGCTCCTCTGCTATGAGCCTGCTTCTTCCTCTCCCACTCCCCCTGCTTGTGTTCCCTCTCTCGCTGGCTGTCTCTCTCTCTGTCGAATAAATAAATAAAATCTTTAAAAATAAAATAAATAAAAGGAATTAACTTCAAACACATTCGTTGAACACATGAATGAATGAATGAATGATTATACGAACGCCAGCAGCATGACAGTTTTCCTATACTTCTGTTCCTTTTCAAAGCTGAAATCAGTGAATTAACAATAACAATTTGAATATAGACAAAGAACTATCATATTCATCGTTAAATTGACATTGCTAAATGGTTCCTATCTTAACTATAAAATTATGTCTAAATTCTCATTTTTATATGAAGAGCAAAGAGGAACAATAGAACAAATTGTAACTTTTTTTTAAGCACAAAATTTAATCAGACTCCATTTACAAATGTTAATTTCATACAGGGAAAGCCCCATGGAGAATGCCGGCACTTATCCAGATCATTCTGGAAGTAAAAACTGTACTTACTGTTAAGGAAGTGGTTGGGGCTCTGAATTTTCCAGATAATTCCCATAAGCTAGAAAACTGTTAAGCTAAATATATTACTTTCAAACATAGGCTGGGGTTCTTTTTTTCCTTTTAAGAATGACATTCAATAGACACTTACCCTTGGTGATTTAAAATTGTACTTTATTCACGAGAGCCCCAAATTGCTATTCATTCACTATTCATTTGATCATGTATACAGGCTCCTAAACTTTCAAAACCTGGCTAAATGTACATTTGATAAATATTTTATATTTTTGTTATATTCCTTGTCCTTTTAAGGACCTGACATTTAAATTAAATAAGAAAGCCTTAGAGCTACTTAACTATATTCTATTTACTCGTCCATACATTCATTAACTGAACAAATATTTACTGAGCTTCTATTATGTCTGAGGTACTTGGAAACAGGTGAAAACATGTCATCTGCCTTTATGAAGCTTGTAGACAAGTGCGAAGGTGGTCTTTGAATAAATAATTTCAGTGTAGGGAAGCATATAAGCTAGTTTGGATTTCAGAAGTGGCAATGACTTCTAAACTGCAGTGGAGGGGCGCCTGGGTAGCACAGTCGTTGGGCGTCTGCCTTCGGCTCAGGGTGTGATCCCGGCGTTCTGGGATCGAGCCCCACATCAGGCTCCTCCGCTATGAGCTTGCTTCTTCCTCTCTCACTCCCCTGCTGTGTTCCCTCTCTCGCTAGCTGTCTCTCTGTCACATAAATAAATAAAATCTTTACAAAAAAAAAAAAAATAAACTGCAGTGGAGAGATGAGGTGGTCAAGAGCAGCTAAGTGAGTTGTTACGAGGCTCTCAGGAAAGGCTGACGTGGAATAACAAAGTGGACCTCAGGAAGAAAATACTGGAACTCCTGTTTAGATTAATATATAGATCATTGGTGACCTTCCCTCAGCTCACACGTTAGATGGCCCTCTGTCACTTACAGCACTCAGGGTATCTTGAGGAAGGGGCCCAGGGAGGTGACAATGGTGCCCTTGTTAATTCGTCCCCTTTTGGCATATTGTGATGTATTTCTTTTCTGAGTGCTTGGTTGATTACATTTACAAGTTATATTTTAACTTGTCCTCCAGAAATGGACAAGTAGATTTAAAAGATTCATACAAAGAACTTTCAGATTAAAAAATAATAATAATACAAGCATAAGGAAATAAGAAAAAGTAGAGCTGACACTTTCACTCCTAGTCAGGGCTACATTGCAAGGCAAAGCAATGCCCACCTAGTCAAAGTGACAGGAAGTCCATTAAAACAAATTCGGAATTATCAAGTAAGGCTATGGGCTCTCTTCGTCATAGTCATTAATGATACCCCTCATCTAAGCGTACATTTGTAGGTGAACAATGAACAAAATAAATCTTTGTAAATTAGTGGATGGGATTAAGAAATGAATGGCTTGATTTGGTAAGTGAAGCTAACAGTCCCTCCTCCATTGGGCCCACATATGTCTTTGAGGTTTCTTTGCCAGCTCTGACAGCCATTAAATTCAGTGTCAAAATAAATCAAATCTGGAACCAGACTTGTGAATTGCTGTATCACAGAACATTAAGCACAATTTAAAAAATAAAGTATACTGAATCAAATTTACCTCATTAAAATGTTAACATTTTAATAACAATTAGCAATATATTTTAGTAGTAGAATAAAATACTGGTAACAGATAAATATGAAATGTAAAATCCTATTTAATTGTTAAAAATTTGGGGAAATGCTTTTAATGTATGTAATAAATGGGACAGTAATACATATATGTTATTGACAAATACTTACCCGTACGTGTTATGTTGAGTAAGTATAATCAGATGTTTTTAATGATTATGTAATCAACGTCCTTTGGATTGAACTTGGCCAGGAGTGAGCTGATGGAGGCTCACGCTAGTGATAGCCATGAGGCTGGAGAAAAAGGAACAGATGCTAGAAGTATTTAGGCAGCAGAGCAATGGGACAGTCATGATTTCTTTGAAAACGCATGCTGGATCATGTCCATTACCGCCTCCCTATCAAAACCCTTAGTATAAAGAGGACAGAATCCAAACAAGGCTCCCGTCCTCAGGGGAGCCTTCCTGCCTCCCAGGCCAGTGCATGTTCCTCTGTTCCTCTCACAGTCACGCTCCGAGTTCTTTTCCTCCGAGCACTCCTCTCCATCTGTAATTTTCACATCTACTGCCAAGATCACCTGAGGAATATTGGCCTCCCACTCTATCTCCAAGCTCCACGAAAGGCCAGCAAAATGCCTGGCACTTAGTAAATGTTAATTCAAAGAATTAATTAATTCAATGTGAAGAGTGAAGGAGTCAGCCAAGATACTCCCCTTTCCCTAGCTCGAGTGGTTGTGCCCCTGGTGGTGCTGTTTCCCAAGATGGAGTCTATAGGAGAGTAGGACCTTTTGGATTGGGGAAAGAAACGATGAGTTCAATCTTGGACGTGTTACATTTGAATCAAAAACGTTGAGCATTTTATTTGTGTGTGTATAAATAACTATAAATACATACAACAGAAGACCATGAGTTTTACATCTCTTGCTAAAATTACCCCCTTTGTGATTATGAAGAAGCTTCGTATGCCTAAAATAAAACCAAATAAAGAGTCCTTCAAAAGGGATATTTCTGGGTATTTCCTATTTTAAGAACAATCATTTAGAATAGAAACTTATTTTAGTAAAGCGTGTTACTCTACTCAAGTCATGAACAGGACTCTTCCCCCTAAGTACTGCCAGCAGTAGAAAATAAAATAACATAAAATAAAAACAGCAAACAGCCCCTCCTTTTCAAAGCTATCTTTTCATCAGAAAAGGCAAAAGCTGCATTTCCTCCCGGTAAGATTGTAGCATCAAAAAGCACGAGGAGAGCCTCCAGCACCCTGAGATGACCCAGCTCTCGTCCCACCCGGATAGCTCATGCCACGCATTTCTGACTGGTTTCAGATCTTCCTGCCTCCCGATCTTGTCATTCATTTTCTCCCTTTCTTGTCTTTCTTATCTTTCCCTGATGCCTTTCAACCACTTCCTTATCACTTTCCTTTCTCTTACTCTTAGATGCAGATCCTCTCTCCAGCTCTATTGCCTTTGGACACCCAAACTGATAAGAAAGAAGGAAGGATCACGTTGGATCAGGAGAAAGGAACAGTTAGCCAGTTAACTAACAGTTAACAGTTAGTATCCTGTTTCCTAAGTATCTCTAAGGGTTTATGGAGGGTTTATAGCTCTGCCTGGCCACTGGAGCATTTTATTTCAAGCTGTCATTTATGAATTTATGTCATCCTTGCTTTAAAGGAATACTTGGGGAAAAAATGAATACTTGGCAACATGCTTTTGACCTTTCCTTGCCTAATTCCAAAGCCCACGTCCATGCCCTCTCTGCGAGTAGTGACATCTTTGTGTATTTTAGGGTACTGATTCTCAGAAGTGACATCAATGAAATCCAAGTTCCTTCCACTTATTGCCAAACTGCTTTCCAGTAATAATTTCCATTATTTGTTGAATAGTTAAGATATGCTGTGAACTATTTTAAGTGTTTACATTTATTAACAGACACATTTCACATAACCTTACGAGAGAGGTATTATTGTTCATTTTTGTTTTAAAGATGAGGACACTGAGGCACAGAGACATTGAGTAACTTGCCCAAGGTCACAGAGCTGGTAAGCTGTGGCATCAGAATTAGAAGTCAGGCAATCTGGCCCAGAGACCACACTCAATCACCTAATTTGCAACCTCACAAGAAGTTGCACTGATTCACACTGGCCCCATTAGTAAGCACGGATGCTATGCTGCTTCGGAACACTTCTACTTTTTAATTAATACATTATTAGGGAGATCCTAAACTTCCTTTTCTCTCCTTCAGAGATAAGGCTGAGAACTGAAATGGAGGGCTAACTGTTCTCTAATACCATCTGTCTCCCCATTCCCACAGTGGCAGAAATGCGAGCAGAGGTGTGGGCTTGACATTCAGTGAGGGTGAGGACAGGGACGTATTTTGTGCCCCTAAACCCAGGCTTTGAAAAGTCATTGCCCCATGCTTTTTTTCTGCAAAGTATGAAAATAATAACAGATATTATCTATTGAGCATTTATCCACCAAGCACTGTGGTAAGTACTGTGTAGACACCTACTCATTTGACCATCAGATGGGTATCATTACCCCATGGGGCAACAAGCTAGGGAAATACACTCACAGTTGACATGTACAATGATGCATAAATGTCAGGTAAATTAGATATCAAACCTTCAGGACTGATCATTAGCCCTGGGTCTTTATCTTGTCCTACAGTCACAATACTTCATGAACCCTACTCCCTGCTCCCCTAAAAGATAAAACAAATAAATGACCCTACAAAGCTGACCTGGGCCAAAATCAGAGAAAATAGACACTCTTAAAGAGCCCCACTCTGGGATTTAATTTAAATTCAGTTTAGGGTCAGTGGGGATTGTTGACCTCCTGCCAGAACCCATCAATTACAAATCCCGTGAGGTTGCGGCACCTGGGCGGCTCAGTCAGTCTGCCTTTGGCTCAGGTCATGATCCCAGGATCCTGGGATCGAGCCCCATGTCAGGCTCCCTGCTTGGTGGGGAGTCTGCTTCTCTCTCCCCCACTCTCCCTGCTGTGGTCTCTCTTTGTCTCTCTGTCAAATAAATAAAATCATTGAAAAAAGAAAAAGAAAAACAAATCCAGTGAGGTAGAATGGTCATCTCAGTGCTGGAAGAAGCGACAGTAGGCTCTGTCCGGCACAGTACTGGAAGGGTTAGTCCACACAGTGTTGTGTCTCTGCAGAAAGAGGGCCAAGACGACCGGGAACTCCTTGAGTGGGGAATTACTTTTTGCCCTGGCTGTTTAACTCCCAGTGCCAAAATATTGTCACCTCTGGATAAGATCATTCAAAGAACGAGAATGGTAAAAAGCGTTCATCAGGCAAAGAAATGTGATCGCATCAGTCAAAAGAAAAACCAATAATTTTAAAGACCATCTGTTCTTTTCAGAGTAGATCCTAGAAATAGGAATAAAAACCTGATTTCAGAATAAATAACTTATTTTCTAACAAGGTAGGTTTTGTTCACAGATGGCTGTCCTGCTTCTGTTACCAGTAGGAAATGTACAGGACACTTATTCTGAATTAACCTCACCAGTCGACTTTTCTATTTTTCATCGTTGTTAAAATTCAGACTGTCCGAAAACAGTCCTTTACAAATTAAAAGGAAAAACTACATATTCAGAAGAGAGTATTTATCCTATGACTCACAATTCATCCACAAGAAGTCTGCTAGTAGCGAGGCCAGATGTATTTGGAAAGTTTTGAAAACCCACGGAGGAAAGCACGGTGTCTCTGTAAGTGCACAGCTAGTGGGGACCCTTCCAGCCGTCCTCCTGGGCAGCCCACATGGGGAATGAGCGCGACCAAGGGGAGGACAGGACGAAGCTGGTTTGAGAGCAGATGTGACTTCAGTTCAGGCTAAATCCTCTTTGGGGCTCTTTCTCACAAATCCCTCCCTCCTTCCTGGAACCATAAGGAAAGGACCTTTGGGGCTACCAGAAAACTCCCAGGTGACCCCAGGTGACTCAGTTCTTTCACAGTACAGTTTCCTTCTCCAGTATCACATTTAGCACAGACGCAGAAATTTTATTTTCTCAGTTTCATAGGGCAGCCCACAGTACAACCCGTGAATGTGTCCTGACTACCTTCCATTCAAGGAACATTAGATACTATCGACAACGCCCTTGGAGCTCATAAACCCATTATAGAGCAAACGGACTCCCTGGACTCTCTGGAAACAAGGCAGTGGTTCCCACCCGAAGGCCGAGTGGCCTGGGACCTGTGCCACCTCCTGACCCTCCAAAGAGGGTTGCTCCCACATCGGAGAACATTTTAGAGCCAGACACAGAGAATCAGCTTTGGAGTCACTTCAGGATTCTAGAGCTAGATGGGCCAGTTAGACCTGTGTGAACTTGGGATAATTTCCTTAACGTCTGAATTGGGGATTAGGCTGGTCTGCACCTCTTAAGAATGTCATGAGGATTAACTAAGAAACCATCTGTAAAGTGCTTGTCCTGCTGCTGAGGTCTCAGCAAGCATACAGTGAATGGGGGAGTTGTCATCACGACGCCCTTTGCCTCCATTTGAGACCAGAACAATTGGGTTTAAGTGCTGAGTTACTGAAAGGAAGTTTCACGTACAAGAAAACCACACAGTGCAGTGAGCAGGCACTCATCCTGAACACCACCTCTTCCCTCCTTCCCCCGCCCTTCTCCACACAGCAGCAGCCCGCCCTTTCAGCCTCCATGTTGATGCTTACACCCTAGTCCCAGTTTGTTAACTCAAATCCAGATGAGGGCTGAAGATCTTTCTCAACTCGAGGACCAAGGGTGTCTAGTTGCAAAAGGTTGTAGCGTCATGGTTAAGACTTGAGCATAGACTTTCAGTTGAGACCTGGACAGGAATCACTTTCAGGCTTCCCCCTTCACTGTGTTCTGTCTTCAATGAACAGGGCCAATTCAGCCACTTTGAACCTGCTTTCTTGTTTATATGGAGAGGATAATACTTAATTGAGTGGTTGAAGGCATTAAATGAGACAATATTTACGTGTAAAATGCATAGCACAGCAGCTGGCAAGGAATAGAAGTTCAATTCATCACTCTTGAGTCCAATCCAAAAATTGCTAGGTAACTGCAGTCTTTGGGGTGCAGAGAAACTAGCAAATAAGTTAATCAAAGGATGAGCTTGAGATCAGATGCTCTCCAAACAACTATTGGTGAATATACATTCTGCCTAATGAGGTAAAGATTTTAGCAGCCTTTGGAACTGCGCTCAGTTTACCTACCTTGCGTGTTCGGATTTCTTTCCTTTTTTTTTTTTTTAAAGATTTTATTTATTTATTTGTTAGAGAGAGAGCGCACAAGCAGGAAGGGAGAGGCAGAGGGAGCAGCAGACTCCCTGCTGCGCAAGGAGCCCCATGTTGGGCTTGGTCCCAGGACCCTGGGATCATGACCTGAGCTGAAGGTAGACCGGTACCCAACTGAGCCACCCAGGTGTCTCTTAGATTGCTTTCCTTATTTATCAGAATTATTGTGTCAGGCAAGGTGCACACTACTTAAAATTACTTAAAATTAATTAACTCCATACTATATTAGCTTCCTGTAGGAAGGAAGGGGGGAAAGAACCAACTTTTTGGAGACCTGTAGAATATTACTATGATGTGGGTACAATTAACCCTCTGTTTTGCGAGTTGGGAACACAGAACTGGGACAGAAGTGAAGCAGGTAGGGCAACAGTGTCAGAGGCAGAATTTGAACGCAGGTCTGTCCGAGGTGAGCCACCATCATTTCGCCCCCTCCTGTTTGTACTGAATTTTCAATTTCTCAAGTTTATTCAAGCAGGTGCTTTCTAAGTAGGGTTCTCAGGAAGCCATTGCTAAACTAATGAAAACTATTTACTGCCATTTGAAAGCAAAAAGGATTTTAGTTGTCCGGGGTTTGAAATCTGGTTGGCCTCTCACTTTTCCAGCGGTGGTTTAAAAAAAAAAAAAAAAAAAAAGCGATGGCTACTCCATTCAGTCTGCCCGCTTGAAACGCTTCAGGTAGATTAATTTTTGAGTTATGATTCACCTTCCCTTTCCTGTTTTGATGGAACACGGAGACTGAACGGTTCCTGTCACTAAAGAGCTCGAGTTTCCACCCCGCAAATTCGCTCTATAATGACAGTCTAATTGGCGGCGGCGCAGGTGGGATTTCCTGACGCCATTTTAAGGAAACACAACTCCCCTGCAAGGAAGTGCCCAGTTAAAAGGGTCTATGCCTGAAACAAAGAGGAAGCAAAAGAAAGGGAAACGGGCCCGGTTGCCCAGTCCCCTGCATCCTGTTCCCTGGCTCCCCGCGGCCCCCGGATCTGGAGCGCCCCTTCGCGCCCAGGCAGGTGCGCGCTCCGAGCTCCGCACATCTATCGGGTCGCATCACACGCAGTGCCCCAAACAGAGCGCCGCCGCACAGGTCGGGGAAGGCTGGCGAGGTCTGCGGGTGTGCTGGATCCGGAAGAGGCGAGGCGCCTCCCACTGCGGGGTAGGGACAAAGGGTTTCCAAAGGTGCCCGTGCGCCCCGCTCCCGCAGCCACTGCGCAACACGCCCCCTCCCTTCCCCCACCAACCCGGGCCTTCTCGGTGCGGTCCCCGGAGCCAACACCGCGCTCCATCGCCGCCCGCAGCTCCAGACACTGCCAGCTGTCCGCTGGGCTGCGCGGACCAGCCACTCCCGCGGCCATCCTCACGCCGCGCCCTTCCCACAATGCAACTCCCCTGGCTCCCTCGGCCCATCCGCGCTCTGGCGTACCCCGAAATGCGGCGCCAGCGCACAGCCCCCCTCTCCTCCGCCGGCGCCCTCTTAGTCGCTCCCACTTCCACCCCTAAGCCTCAGGGTCTCCAGCCGCCACCACAGCGGGGTTCTGGGCCGGCTGCCGGGTCCCCAAGAGGGCGTGGGGCAGGTGTCCAGGCTGCGCGCCGCCTCCGCTCCCAGTGCCACCGTCAGTGCGCCCAGCACACGCACGCCCCGCAACCCCTCCCTCGCCCCTTCCCCGATGCTCAATCTCCGCCAGCCGCGGTCGCTGCATCCTCTGAGAGCGGCAAGAGGGAAGTCGCGAGGCGCGGCCGCCAGCAGAGACACCATGTGACGGGCACCGCTCAGTGACAAGCAGCTTTGGTTAAAGAGCGGGCGCGCGGGAGGGAGGCGACGGCGCGCGGGACGCGGGACGCGGAGGAATGGCCTGACTTTCCTCTTTAAACCATCACGAGCCATGGATGCGCAAAGGCGACGCGCCCCCCAGTAGGAGAATGACTGCGATTCGAGACCCTCCGTGCCAGAGTGTGTGGATGTAAGTGCAAGACTGGCGAGCAGAGTGTGGGTGGGGGTTGGCGGTGGGGGGAGATTCTGATGCAATCGGCCGCGAAAGGAGGAGGAGAGCCAGAGAGCGCGGGCTGGGGCGGCCACGCCGCTCTGCCTGAAGGTCGCTGGGAACCTCCGCCCTTCACCTAACTCGGAAATCCGCCACTGAGCTCCAGTCCTCCCCGCCCAGCCCTCGCTGACGGAGGCCACCTTTTCCCCGCCGAGGCAGCCAGACCTTGACACAAAGGACATCACAGGGCCGGGGGAATCCCGGAAGGGCGGACACCTGGTCTCCTTTTGCCGCTTTTCCCTTTATTGCCCAGGGTAAGGCGATTTTGCTTTTTCAGGGGGAGCCGGGGGAGCGGCGGCAGGGAGGAAAGGGATGTTTTGGATGCGGGAGGAGGCGGTAACGTACAAGTCACCCATGCGGGCGTGGAAGGAAGGAGTGCGCGGTTCTGCCGGCTGCGTTCGGATTTTGCTTGTAGGAAAAGTCCAGATCCTCTGTTCTTCCGAGCACACGCGGCAGCGTAAGGGGGTGCAGGGGCCCCAATTTCACCTTTGCGTGGGCTGTGGCTTACTTTTTGGGTCTGTTTTCATAGCGGAAGAGTGTGGCACGCGATCTGGTTAAACGATACTAGGGTCAGGGACCACGCGGGTCTGGAGGGAGAGTGGAGCGGACGGGAGGGCGCTACTGCATATCCGAGGAGTGTTCCAATCCTGGACATTTGGGGGGGGGATTTCCTGCGTCCGCAGGGCCCAGAGGAGAGTATGTGATGCCCCCGGGGGTGTGCGTGAGGCCGGCTGGGGCTGGGGAGGACTGGGCGCCGCGAGGGAACCGAGCCGCCGAGCGCGAGTAAACAGGAGCACGTTTGCAGCCCCTTCCTCGAGCTCTGCCCCCTCTCTCAGTAGCCTAGAGTAGGAGGATGCGGGGGGACGATTACTTAGGGAAGCTGGCGGTGATTCACTGTCCTTTCCCGCCCTGAAGAGGTGCTTTCCAACATGAAGAAGGGGAGAAAGAGAAGTGCTGTTCTGAGAGCTGGATTCCACGGGAGCTGGCGAACAAAAGGCCACCGCTCGCCCGGGGCCCGGGCGCGGACTGGCCTTGCCTCCTCTCCCCTTCCCTCCTCCGGTCCCCGGCGCCTCGCTCGCGTCCCTAAACGTGGCCACAAAAGGCCTTTGAACTCGCCGCGGGTGCCGGGAGGAAAGCGCTCCTTCGCCCCAGTGCGCGCCCTGGGGCGCCCCCCACTCCCCATAATCCACCTCCCTGAGCGTCTGGCTCCTCAGCACCCACTGGGACCCCACAGGTTACGGGGCTGCTGGGCGCCGCTTCCCTGCGGAGTCGCCCGCCCCTGGGTTTAGGGTGAACTGTAATCGGAGGATGTACGAGAGCATATGGCGGCAAAAGGAATTTCGCGGTCACAGCCTCACCGCGTTTCGGGATGCCTTTCACAGGCTGTCTCCGGCTTGGGAAGGTGGTGCTACAATTGAGAGTCCTTTGTGTCTCGCTCTGCGGCGCGGACCCAGTTTTTCATAGCACTGTTTCTCCCGTGGAAGCCTTACTGCCGCCAGGATCACGTACTTTCTCAGACGAACGTTCCATGGTGATGTACGTAGTTAAGAGTGAAAAAGACCCCAGCGCTAAGAAACGGCATTTATTTGTATGTGAAGGGGGTTTGACATCTCTGCAGTGGAGCTAATTTTTTTAATATCGGGGGAGGAGAGAATAAGGCTATGGTTTGCAGACTGCAGGGAACAGCAAGGCTGGAATTTGTCACCTTGATAGAAGAAACTGTGCTGCAACTCGTGCTTTTTCTGACGTCAGAAGGACAACGGAAATAAAACCTGAGCTAGGTGGCTGGCTGGCCTCATTGTTGAAACATCTCACACCGGGCGGGCACTCCTGAAATCTATGCGAAACAGGCGGGATGAGGCACGGATCCTGGATTGTGCTTCCGCCCCAACCTCAAAATGGCTTTACTCTTCTGAGTCGCTTCAGTTCTCAGCATGTCACCTTTTAGGAATATTTAGGAAACTTGCCTAGTTTGGTTTGAGGTCTTAAAACGTTGGTGAAGTTTATTCACTCCCCTTCCCCTCCCCCCAAATATTCAATAAATATTTCCTACTGAGGACTTACTATATGTAACTAGATAAAGTTCGTGCTTCTGTGGAGTTTCCCCTCTCCTGGGGGAAACAGACAATAAATGCACATATAATGAATTTCAGGTATTTGCATAAGGGAGAAATAAAACAGGATCATGTGATGGGGGAGGGCACTTGAAATAGATGACCCTCTAGCAGGGCCTGTGTGGGAGGGTGACGTTTGTCCAGAGAGGAGGAGGTCAGGCATCTGGCTGTTCTAGTGTATTTTTCTCCCTCTGGGTGATACTTGAGTTAAAAAACCCATCTTACTCATTATTGTTCCACTAATAGCCAGCACAGAGTTGCGGCTTAATAAATGCCTCTCAGATTGAGACCTTAGCCATCTCATTCACTTCTTCATTCTGCTGCTGACCACCCCTTCCTTTCTGTATCTCATTATTCGTTGCCCTTTCTCCCAAGTGAAGATGTGAGAGGTTTCTTTACTCTGCTTCTCTTTCCTTCTTACCCTCTCCCCACTTCTGAGCAGTTACCAGGCCCTGGCAAATGCCTCTCAAACCTGTCTTCTCATCTCCGTTCCCACTGCCCAAGTTCAGGTCCCTGTCACCTGTCCTAGACATGGCAGTGCAAGTCATGTGTTGGGATACAGACGTGGAGGTGCCCTAAAGAAGCCAGTGCTTCACGCAAGCACAACACATGGTGAAGGGGAAGCAGGAATTCATGAGGTGGAACAGCTTTCTAGTTCCTTTCCTCGGGTACCAAGCCCCGCTCCCCTAATTCAGTCTCCACACTTGCATGGGATCTGTATTTCTAAACTTCAGTTTTCATTTTTTTAGCGGCGTTGCTTCTGAAAACCTTCAGGGGGTTCCCGTGACCTAAAATTCAAGTCTCCATTTTTTAGCTGGGCACTCAGGACTCTCCATGGTCTGATGCCTTGTCTCTCTCCGTCTTTCTCACAGTTCACCCTGTGCTCTCCCTGTGGCTTTTCTGCTTCCGTATGGGTGTTGATTCTGGACTGGAATGCCTACTGTAATCCTGTGTATTTGTGAAGGCCTAGCCCAAATGCCTCTTTTTCTCCCCTTTCAAATCAGTGTTCACTGATCATCTCTTAGCATTTTCATGAGGATTTGTCTTTTACTTTTTGTGCTTTTGTTACTTCTGGTGATAGAAGGCAGGGTGAAGAGGCCACAGATTTTGAGTCAAAAGTAAATACTGGGTTCCGACTTACCAGCCCAGGGACACTGGGCAAATTGTGTAGCCTCTCTAAACCTTAATGTTTTTGTTTTGTTTTTAAAAGATTTTATTTATTTATTTGAGAGGGTGAGCTGGGAGAGAGGGGCAGAGGGGAAGGATGGAGGGGGAAGGGCAGAGGGGGAGGGAGAGAGAATCCTCAAGCAGACTTCCTGCTGAGTGTGGAACCAGACATGGGGCTTGATCTCACGACCCTGAAATCATGCGTGAGCCAAAATCAAGAGTCGGCTGCTCGACCAGTGGAGCCACCCAGAACCCGTCTTTGTTTTTTCATATCTTGAATGGGAATGAAGATAATGGTGATGGTGGTGGTAGTGGTACCTGTCTTACTGAGTTATCCTGAAGATTCAGTTAAGATGCTGGGTGTGAAGCGCTTGGTACCATGGTAACACTCCTTGTATATTGAATTAAAAGGGACTTCAGGTTTCTCATCTATCAGAGGTGGTGGGAAAGTTGATCAGTAAAGTTCCCCTTACCTCTGATATTCTGTGCATATTTAATCATTTAAAATACTTTTCTGAAAATAATATCTTAATGGAAACTATGAAAGGTGGTGTGGGGGTGGGGGAAGGCTGTGTGTAGAAGTCAGCGCTTTCAGAATCGCATCACAGACTTCAGAAAAAGACACCTTGGACCACTGACCCTAAACCATGTCTTTTGAAAACAGTTACACTTAACTTCTGAAATTTGATCACATTGTAGTCATTGGTTTTGTAGTGCCCACCTAGGTGTTAGGGTTCCTTAATAACAGTAAAGGGATTCAGCGATCAGGAAGGCCCTGTGTTTTGGGGAAACTTTTCAAGAACGAGGCTTACAATCAAGGAACTCCGCCTCGGTACAGTTATAATGTGTCTTTGCCAATAATTAGCTGGGTGCACTTGTGCAAATCTTTTAACATTTTTATGCCTCGTTTTCTCATCTGTCTAATGCTAATAAATAGTGTCCACGCTGCCTAACTCACAGAATTGTGAAGATACAATGCGAACAGAGCTGAGGAAACCCTTGAAAGGGTTAAAAGAAGTACTTAAGATGATAATCATCTGAGTTCAATGTGCTGCTACTCCGCAGGTTTAGGGGACGAGTTTAGATTAGTGATTCTCAGCTCTGTCTTTACATTAGGCCCACTTGGCGTCTTTTATTTTTATTTTTTATTTATTTTTTTAAAGATTTATTTATTTATTAGAGAGAGAGAGAATGAGAGCACGAAGGAGCAAGTGGGGTGGTGGGGGGGGGGGGGACAGAGGGAGAGATTCCAAGCAGGCTCTCCACTAAGCCCAGATCCCATGAGCCTTGAGATCACGACCTGAGCCGAAAACATGAGCCGGACACTGAATCGACTGAGCCACCCAGGCGCCCCCCACTTGGGGTCTTTTAAAAGCTACCAGTGCCCGGACTCCATTTCCAGACCTCAGATTTGGTTGGCATGGGGTGGAGCCCAGATTTGGGAATATTTTTAAAAACACCCAGGATGATTCTAATTCCAGTGGCTTAGATTTTAAAGCAAACAAAACAAAGTCAGAATTTAAATGAAGACCTCCATATGTTGTTTGATGAAGTCTAAGTTATGCAGAATTGTGCGCTTGACTGACTTTTCCCCTGATTTGACTAACCCAGCCCGTCGTTGACATCATGGACCCAACAGCCTTAGGTTACAATTTACAACTTCAATTTTCCCAGGCATCCAGTCCTGTCCAGTGATACAGCCAGGGCTACATGAAGATTTAATGTGTGGATCTCAGTTTCCAGGAGTGATGAAGAAGATTGGAAAAGAAAGAGACAGTGGAAAGGAAAAGGAAAGGGAGAGGGATAGGCCCTGACCCAGGTACAGGAGGAATAGGCTCTGAGTAGGAGAGACAGGACAGAGCACAGAGGAAAAAGGCGTCTTGGTTCCTGGAACTCGTTTACTTGAGGCTGCACACTGGTGCTAGAAAGCCAAATGAAGCCTGCGGGTACGTTTTGTGTGACCTACACTTTCTCTTACAATTGTTTGGAGTTAGTTGACAATATATATATATATATATATATATATATATATATATATTTTTTTTTTTAAAGATTTTATTTCTTTATTCGACAGAGATAGAGACAGCCAGCGAGAGAGGGAACACAAGCAGGGGGAGTGGGAGAGGAAGAAGCAGGCTCATAGCGGAAGAGCCTGATGTGGGGCTCGATCCCATAACGCCAGGATCACGCCATGAGCCGAAGGCAGACGCTTAACCGCTGTGCCACCCAGGCGCCCCAGTTGACAATATTTAAACATCAGATTCTCACTTGAAATCTGAATTTCTGGCATTTTTTTTTAAAAATAGAAAGATTGGGCTTATTCCTACTGAACCTGGTGGGATATGTGTTCTCCAGTTCCTGATGCCCAGTCTGCCTTGCTCGTTTGTCACACGCACCTGGGCTGGGGTTGCATTTGCACCCCTTAGTCTGCACCTATCTGTAGACTTTACTACTTGCTGCACATTTGAATCCTGCAGAGCATTTAAACTATCCATGCTTGATCCCACCCCTAGACCATTTAAATCAGAAACTGCTGTGTGTTCGTTATTTTTTTTTTTTTTTTAAGTCCCGAGGTGATTCCTCTGTCTATGTCTAGAACTGAGGACTTCTAGCCTCGGTCACCTATTCAGAAGATTTGTCCACAAGCCCGTTTCTTATCTTTGAAAGCGATCCATTAAGAAACACTCGATGGAATCATAAATTCAGAGGGTTTTAAAACTGGAGGAGATTTTTGAGAGGGCATGGGTTCATCAGAATTTGAGAAATTCTGAGAAAACAGGCCTAGAGGGAAGAAAAACTTGTCTGAGGATTATTACATCATTTGATATTGGGGTAGAGTGTGTTCTGTGATGTTTTTTCTATTTTCATGCAAAGGTATATTTGTAATTTTTTAAAAATAAATGATCCTCTTTACATGCACCACTTTGTGACGCTTTAAAATTCTCATTATTTCTGTTCTTTCCTGAGTATTTTGCCGGGAGCTGGCTGTCATAGCTTAGCTAAGCCTTAAAAACAAAGAAAATCCCATCCCGTGTTTTTAGTTCAACAGCAGTTCCTGATCAAAAACATCATTAGAGCAAAAACATACATGTGCAAGGAAAGAATATTCTCAAAGGCCTAACTGTTTCAGGTTGTTTTCAGTAGTTATTTAAATCTATGACTTTCCAGTTGATGAGGAAGATTTTTAGTTCTGTGGTGGCCACCTGCTCAAATACACTCACTGTTCTCATTTCATTAACCATCGAGGGGATTTTTAAAAAATGTGATATGCATTTTATCCCATACCTAAGTTAGAGATTGACTTTGTTAACTTCTGGAGTTTATCAGTATTTTCTGTCTTAGAGAAATCAGAGTCATTTTAAAACATCTGAATACGGATAGGTTAATTTCTAGACATCATAGTCTGGACATATTAATTTCTAGACATCATAGTCTGGACATATTAATTTCTAGACATCATAGTCTGGACATATTAATTTCTAGACATCATAGTCTGGACATATTAATTTCTAGACATCATAGTCTGGACATATTAATTTCTAGACATCATAGTCTGGACATATTAATTTCTAGACATCATAGTCTGGACATATTAATTTCTAGACATCATAGTCTGGACATATTAATTTCTAGACATCATAGGCTGGACATATTAATTTCTAGACATCATAGTCTGGACATATTAATTTCTAGACATCATAGTCTGGACATATTAATTTCTAGACATCATAGGCTGGACATATTGATAACAGACGTTTGAAAGGTCACATAGGAGCTGGAAGAGAAGAGGAATTCTGGAGCAGTGGGTGCAGGTGTCGGGGTACGGCTCATCTCCCTGCCCCATGTGGAAATAGTTGGTACTTGTCCCCTGGTGAGCTTCCTTTAACGCAGGGCTTCTCACCCTTGGCACTGCTGACACTTGCAGGCAGATAACTGTTGCGGACTCTTGTGACCGGTTGTGGACTGCCATCCTATATATTGTATAACATATCACAGCATGCCCCCACCTCTCTGCACTAGAAGTCTGCAGCATCTCCTCATTTGTGACCGAGACGTCTCCAGACATTGCCAGAATTGTCCGCAGTAGAGAGCCACTGTTTTAATTAAGTCCACTTTCTCTGCACCTTTAGAAATCATGCCAAGAATTCCTAAACCTTCCAAGCATAGTGATTGCGATGTTCATGATAAATACCTTCCATTTATATGGTACTTTACGGTTTTAAATGTATTTCCACATAATTCTCACGTGCCCAGATTAAATGTAAAAGGAATTAAGTGGCAGACTTCATGAAAACTGGGAGGTGAGGCTATTCATGTTGCCTCCTTTATCGTCCCGTTTCTATTTTGTTTTCCTGAGAAAGTGTGAGGATCACTAATACACTGTCTGCAGACAGATGCTCACAGCTTGCTTTTTAAATCTAGTCATCGTTACTATTGTTAACATATTTGCTTCTACCATGTGCTAGGGAGCTATGAGGTCTATGACCCCTGTCTTCCAGGAGTTGAAATTATAGTTATGGAGGCCGATAAATACACAAGAAGACTGTTAACATATATAAGAACCTTTGTGTAAGCCAATAAGCTAATGAGTAATCGATACAAAAATGCTGAAAGAATTCATGACAGGTAAATAATCAATCATGGGTTGGTCACTGGAGAAAAATATTACAGAGAAGGTTGGTTTGAAATTAAAAAAAAAGAAGCATGAACGCAAACAAGCTGGGCTTTGAGAGAAATGTTGTGCTTACGGAGGAATGGGCTTCACGGGAAGGGGGAGGGGGCATGTTCAGGGCCAAAGGAATGGTATGAACAAAGCAGAGAGCTGTGCAAGACTAGATCCATTGAGGGTGTAGAAGGTTCAGGAGGAATGTCATCGGAGAGAAAGAGAGTTAGGAGCAACCTGGGATTGTGTCGGCAGGTTCCAGAGATTGGACTTCATCCTGTAGACGTTGGGAGATTATGACTGGCAAGAAGAGAAGAGGAATGTGCCAGACATGTACTTTCAGGAGCAACCTGCCTCTGTAGGGGAAGAGGGTAGGGTTGGCAGGTAGCATGGAGGAAAGTGAGTTAGGATTGTGGGCAGGGAGGGGACATACGAAAGAATGTTGATGGGGCCTGGTGACTGATTAGATACTCAGCAGCTTTAAAGCGATACCCAGGCTCGGAATCTTGAGTGATGAGGAGAACGGACATTATCTTTAACAGGAGTGGCAAAGCTGATGTGTGAGGTCAGTGGTGTGTCCAGCTAGGCCTGTGAGTTTGAGGCGATGGCGAACATCCGCGTGGAGAAGTCCCGCGGGCAGCTGGCGTCTAAAGAGAATTTGGAAATTTTTCTGAGCAGGAAGGAACCTGAGAGATCCTCTCTCCCTCCAGCCTTCTCATCTTACAGATGAAGAAACACGTGACATGTTAAGTGACTCGATGACTATCGAGTAGTATTTATGAGGGAGATCCTATTTCATAATGCAGGGGAATGCTCGTTTTATAAAATGAAAAAGACTGGGGAAAAAATCTGAAAGATGCCTTTGTGGGATGAAACCTGACACTCCAGGCTTGCAACTTTAAAAAGAAAAGAATCTGGAGTGTGTGCTGGAAGGAGCGACCCCTACACTGCAGGCGGGAGAAGGAAGGGCGCTGGCAGAGAGGGCCTAGAGGCCCGGCTTTTTGCAAGCCGGGGGAGGTCAGGAAGCAGTATTCCCTGCCTGCTGTGGAAGCAGTTGGAGACAATGAGAACTGAGAAAGGGCCGCTTGCCTTGATGAGGAAATGGCAGCAGTAGTTGCAAGGAGCCGGGCACTGTTGCAGGTGCTGGCCGCGGACCTGAGCGTGGAATCTTGACAATGACTGTGTGAGGTGGGTATTCTTCATCTCCAGTTTACAGAGTCAGAAACTGAGGCAAAGAGAAGTTAACCTACTTGCCTGGGGTCAACAGCTCCCAAATGGTAGAGCCAGAATTTGCCAGTCGAGCGTGGTTTCAGGGGGGCGATGAGGATGGGAGCGGGTTGTTCAGGTTGTTGGCAGTAAAGGGCCGAGGAGGGGGGCGTATTTCAAGGTTATAGACAAAGTCACTTTCCAGATACAGAGCTGAGAGTGTTTGGCAGAAGTCAGGGAAGTCAGGGAAGTGCGTGGAGAGGAAGTGGTGATACAGCGTGCTAGCAGAGCTGCGACCACTTGCATTTGGTTAAGCCATGAGTCTTGAAGAAAAAGAGAGAAAACACCTTTAATTTGAGATTGCTTACTGGCTCCTAGGCTTCTCACTACCAAAGGCCACTTTTATTATTCCCCACCTCCCAAAGATCTTTTTCGAAGATTTTGAGTATAAATTTTAAGCTTTGGGGTTTTTAAAATTTTTTCTTTAAATTCAATGTAATTAACATAATATGTATTACTAGTTTCAGAGGTAGAACTTAGTGATTCATCAGTTGTGTGTAACACCAAGTGCTCCCCTCCTAAATGCCCATCACCCAGTTACCCCATCCCCCTCCCCCCTCCCCTCCAGGAGCCCTCGTTTTGTTTCCCATAGTGAAGAGTCTCTTATGGTTTGCCTCCCTCTCTGTTTTCATCTTACTTTATTTTTCCTTCCCTTACTCTCTGTTTATCTGTTTCATTTCTTAAATTCCACAGATGAGTGAAATCATATGGTATTTGTCTTTCTCTGACTGACTTATTTCATTTAGCATAATACCCTCTAGTTCCATCCATGTGGTTGCAAGTGGCAAGATTTCATTCTTTTTGATGGCTGAGTAGTGTTACGTTGTGTATATATGGATACCACATCTTCTTTATCCATTCATCTATTGATGGACATCTGGGCTCTTTCCATAGTTTGGCTATTGTGGACATTGCTGCTATAAACATTGGGGTGCAGGTGCCCCTTCTGTTCACTACATTTGTATCTTTGGGTTAAATACTCAGTAGGGTAATTTTTGGGTCGTAGGGTAGTATATAGCAATACAGGACTTTCTCAAGAAACAAGAAAAGTCTTAAATACACAACCTAACCTTACACCTAAAGGAGCTGGAACAAGAACAGCAAATAAAGCCGACATCCAGCAGGAGAAGAGAGATAATATAGATTAGAACGGAAATCAATGATATAGAAATTAAAAAAAAATAGTAGAACAGGTCAACAAAACTAGGAGCTGGTTGTTTGAGAGAATTAGTAAGATCAATGACCCCCTCGCCAGACTTGTCAAAAAGAAAAAAGACCCAAATAAATAAAATCATGAATGAAAGGGGAGTGCTCACAGCCAACACTGCAGAAATACAAGCAATTTATAAGAGAATATTATGAGCAATTATACGCCAACAAATCAGGCAATCTGGAGGAAATGGATGCATTCCTAGAAACATATAAACTACCAAAACTGAAACAGGATGAAATGGAAAACCTGAACAGATCCATAACCAGCAAAGAAATTGAAGCAGGAATCAAAAATCTCCCAACTAACAAGAGTCCAAGGCCAGATGGCCTCCCAGTGGAATTTTACCAAACATTTAAAGAAGAATGAATACTTCTTCTGAAGCTGTTTCAAAAAATAGAAATGGAAGCATTACCTTGATCCCAAAACCAGACAAAGACCCCATCAAAAAGAACTACAGACCAGTATCCCTGATGAACACGGATGCCAAAATTCTCACCAAGATACTAGCCAACAGGATCCAACAGTACATTAAAAGGATTATTCACCAAAACCAAGTGGGATTTATCCCTGGGCCACAGGGGGTGGTTCAGCATCTGCAAATCAATCAGTGTGATACACCATATTAATAAAAGAAAGGACAAGAACCATATGATCCTCTCAATAGATGCAGAAAAAACATTTGACAAAGCACAGCATCCTTTCTTGATAAAAACTCTTTGCAGTGTAGTGATAGAGGGAACATACCTCAATATCATAAAAGCTATATGTGAAAAGCCCACAGCAAATATCATCCTCAATGGGGAGAAACTGAGAGCCTTTCCCTAAGGTCAGGAACTCGGCAGGGATGTCCACTCTCGCCACTGTTGTTAAGCATAGTGCTAGAAGTCCTAGCCTCAGCAATCAGACAACAAAAAGAAATAAAAGGCATCCAAATCGGAAAGAAGAAGTCAAACTTTCACTCTTTGCAGATAACATGATACTCTATATAGAAAACCCAGAAGACTCCACCCAAAAATTGCTAGAACTGATACAGGAATTCAGCAAAGTTGCAGGATATAAAACCAATGGATAGAAGACAGTTGCATTTCTATACACTAAGCTTTTGTTGTAGTTGAAGTGTAATTTATATGTGATGTAATATCCAGATTGTACGTATACTGTTTAATGAATGTTGACTACAACTTTAATATATTAATTTATTTCCTGTTTTTATTACTCAAAGAAATATAAAACTGCCAGTCAGAATTTAGGATCATGCAGGTTAATACAATCTAGGCCAAAGCAAGGATACCTGACATTTTAGTCAACCTGTTTGGCCTGTTTGAGGCCTTTTGAGATACAGAAGAGCAGCTCATAGACTCATATTATTATTATTTTTTTAAAGGATTTTGGGTTTTCTTTTTTTTGTTTGTTTTTAAGATTTTATTTATTTATTTGACAGAGACAGACAGAGACAGAGAGAAACAGAGCACAAGCAGGGGGAGCGGGAGAGGGAGAAGCAGGCTCCCCGCTGAGCAGGGACCCTGATGTGGGGCCCGATCCCAGGGCCCTGGGATCGTGATCTGAGCTGAAGGCAGCCGCTTAACCGACTGAGCCACCCAGGCGCTCCAGATTCATCTAAGAGCCAGTTGATCCAAGGATCTCAATGGGTAAACCGACTCAGTTATGAGAAGTGATGGCAGAAGGAATAGGACCATCATTGGCCTAAGGCCTAACACTTTCTCAAAACTACTGATGTAGCTACCATAATTGATTCTCAGCAATTGAGCTAGGAAAGGTTTAATCTTATTAGTTTTACAGAATAAAAAACCAATAGTTACTCAATAATTTTAAAATTGAGTGTGTGTGACTGGGTGTTGTTGATATAAAGGCATTATTGTTGTTTTTTTAGGTTTGATAGTGATCTGGTGGTATTGGTTTATAAAAGTAATTTTTTCAGAGATAAGTGCTGAAATATTTACAGATGATAGGATATCTGGGATCTGCTTTAAAATAATTCTCTGTGACGATGGGGGTTAAATTTCAAGACTGGCCTGAATTGATAATTGTTGAAGTTGGTTCATGGGGGTTCATTATTCGATTCTGTCTACTTGTGTATATGTTTAAAAGTTCCCATAATAAAAAATTTAAAAGGGGAGAAAATAAAATTACGAATATCAGTTAGGGTCTAGTTGCACGTAACAGAGATTTTTCTATGTATGTTAAGTGAAAGGGATTAAATACAGGCAATTAAGTGTCTGTAAAATTGTCAGAAGAGATGGCAGGGCAGGCCTCTAGGAATAATTACTGGAAAACCACCACTTAAAACTAGTCTGCTAAAGGAATTACCACTTGTGCCTCCAGCCGGCAGCCAGGGAACCAGGAAGCCGGTTCTGCACTGTCTCAGCTGCATGCTCCAGGAGCACATCATTGGAGCCAGATCTGATGATCGGGAATCCATAGCCACAGATGTTGGTTCCAGAGCCGTCTGTTGCACCTGCTGGAATTGTACCAGCAAGATGGCTCCCTTGCCCCCACCACCTTGCTCTCTGGTGTGGGATCTAAATCAGACCTAGAACCCTAGCTGCAAAAGATTGTGGGAGATGCAGCTCTCAACACTCCATCATCTACAGAACGGGACTAACGGAAGTAGGAACAAATACGGAGCAGGCCAGTCCCCTATAAAGCATATCAGCAATTGAAATGGTATTTATTCCAAAAAGTGATTTTTGACATTGTTTAAGTTAGAACAAGAGGGTTTGGCTTTCCCTCTACGGTATTTTATTTATTTATTTATTTATTTATTTATTTATTTATTTATTTATTTATCTATCTATCTATCTATCTATCTATTTATTTATGTATTTTTAAGTAGGCTCCACGCCTAGTGTGGAGTCCGATGTGGGGCTTGAACTCATGACTCTGAGGTCACGAACTGAGCTGAGATCAAGATCAAGGATGCTTAACTGACTGAACCACCCAGGCGTGCCCCTCTACAGTCCTTCAATCAGCTTTTACCAAAGCTATAAAACTTCCACTACTGGAGAACATGCAGCTTGCTCTCTCTGCTCTAGCTGGTTCATCTGAATGGTCATGCAAGGCTGTTCTGTGTACATTTGGCTTGTGCTATTCCCAGTACAAGTGATGCCTTCCCTATCCCCCAGTCTAAAGCCACCTGTTTTTAGACATAGTTCAAGTCCACCTTAGCTGATTTCTCCAGGCCCCATTTTTTCCCCCTTCCTACCTGCCTGCCTTCCTACCTGCCTGCCTGCTTGCCTGTACATCTGTATGTATGTATGTATCTCCAAAATATTTCTGGGTTTATTCTTTGTTCTGCCATAGAGTTGGGTCTCTATCATGCAGATATTTTATGGTATACTGTCACTTTATGTGGGATGGTCTTGCTTGCTTAAATAGGGTATAAGCAATGTAAGGCTAGACAAGTTTCTCTGTGTATCTTCTCCTTTGAGACATAACACTATGAAGAGTAGAGACTTACAGATTTTACGATAGTACTCTTGGTAAAATGTACCAATCAGCGTACCAAGATAGTGCTTGCTTAAGAGTACCTCACAAGATCGTGGTGAAGGACCAAAGATGTTCTGTGCCGACTAAACTTCAATTTGTAACCCCATTATAAATGTTGAGAGATTGTAATTATGGTTGGGCTAACATTAAGGTCTTCACCCAGTGACCCTGTTAGGCCTTTTCATTAATTGCGTTGCCTGATAATCGCCTCTGTATTTCAGAGAAGCTGTCATTCTTTGCTTCTTGGACTCAGCCTGGGCTTCCTACCTGTGCTGTTGACCATGCTCTCCTTCACTGAGAAGTCTCAGCTCGGGCCCCATCTCTACCCGTCAGTCTCTTGTCTGCCAAGCAGGGTGACTGTCCAGGAGTAAAGGGTCGGGTGTTGATTTATGGCACAGTCCGGCAGATAAGCAGGCGTTTGCTGTGATGGTGTAGACCCGCATTTACTACCTGGACATAACTCGGGGTAGGAGATCGTATCTTGTTAAGTGAAAAAAAATATGAGTTAAAAACTCTGTGGTATGATTTCCATTTTTATAAATGTATACCTGTTTTTTTATTTGTACTTTTTTCATTTCACAGATATTTATCGAGTGCCTGCTGTGTGCCAGGCACTATATCTATGTGCACAGAAAGGCCCTGGAAGGTCATACTCCAGTGTATATTATCTCTCTCCACATATACAGTGACCATCTCTCTGTGCTGACATCACAGGTGACTTTTTTCTGTTTACTTGTGTCTCCCTTCATTTGCAAACATGTATTTTCTAATTTTTCTACAAAGCTTCTATTATTTATTAATAAGGAACTAGTATGTTTTTAAAAAACATTTCTGTTCTCCAGAATGCTTATAATATAATACTACATGAAGAAACGTAGGTTAAAAACAGTCTAAAATCCCAATGTTAAAAAAAAGAAAGAGGAGGAGAGGCAGCTAGAGAGGAGGAAAGAAAAAGAAGGAAAGGATAAAAAGGATAATGAAGAAAAGAGGAGAGGAAATACATCAGAGTCTAACAGTGGCCCAGTTTTAGGTGGCGGGATCTTTTTTTACAAGGCCTGTTCTAATGATTCTACTGTCAGTATGTATTAGTTATAGCATAAGAAAAAAAAATTTCTTGCTCAAGACCAGCCCAGATGTGACTTTCCAGTGAAGCTGCCTCAGATTCCTGAATGTGACTTTTTTCAAACTTTGAAATCCCTCCTTATCGAGCCTCAATAGATGGATGATGAACTGAATAGGAAGGAATTTCGAAGTGTGGCCCAGGCTCGGTGAGAGGTGTCACTAACTTTCCTAACTTACCCCTTTTTGCAGTTTTCACTTTCAAGAATGAGTTAGGTTTCAGAGAGATGATTCTGTAACAGTAAAAATTCATTGTGATAAAAAAAAAGATTAGGTCGCAGACAACACACAGACAGCAGCAAGGCCACGTGAGGACACAGAGACCGCAGAGCTCTCCGCAAGCTGCGGACAGAGGCCTCCGAAGAAACAAAACTCGCTGACTCCTTGCTTTTGGACTTGTAGCCTCCTGAACTGTGAAGAAAGTTTTCCTGTTTAAGCCAAAGGAAAAAGCATTCATTCTAGGTGATTAACTGAATGCTGGTATTTGCCTGGTACGGACGTGAGCTTAGTGGCCAGGACCTCCTCTGTTCTTTTTACGCTTTTGCCTTTTTGTCCATTTATTTAAATGGACAGATTTATTTAAATGTTATTTGTACACACACATATATATTGATACGAAAGTTGAAAATCAAACAGTAGATTCCACATCTATTATTAGTCGGCCTTTCCTGTCCTCAGAAAACGTTTCCAGGCAGTCTCTGGAGAGGAAAGGGCTCAGCGCGGACGGCAGACACCGTCCCCTGAGTCAGCGGCCCACCAGCCCGGCACCTCACTTCAGTGTTACTTGCGACTCCAGGGGCCGCCCGGGGGGAGCCGCCGTGGCCGGGCCGGCGCGCGTTCATCGAGTGCGGGCGCCCTGCAGCCTCCGTGCGGGAAAGACAGGTTGTCCACGCCGCTGCGGTGGGAGCGCTTGAGGAGCAGTTAGACGGGCCTGTGGCTAGCACGACCCCCTGGCCAGAAGCGTCGGCCCTGAGCCGCCCGGTGTGCCTTCACCCCGAGACACCGGCTCCACTCTCCGTGCCCGGCAGAAAGGGGAGGCTCCCAGAACCTGAGGTGTTAGGAAGCATTTCCTTCCTGCCTGCCCTCCTTTCCTTCCTTCCTTCCTTCCTTCCTTCCTTCCTTCCTTCCTTCCTTCCTCCCTCCCTCCCTCCCTCCCTCCCTCCTGCCCTCCTTTCCTGCCTTCCTGCCTTCCTTCCTTCCTTCCTTCCTGCCTTCCTTCCCTCCCTCCCTCCTGCCCTCCTTTCCTTCCTTCCTTCCTTCCTTCCTTGCTTCCCTCCCTCCCTCCTGCCCCCCTTTCCTTCCTTCCTTCCTTCCTTCCTTCCTTCCTTCCTTCCTTCCTTCCCTCCCTCCCTCCTGCCCTCCTTTCCTTCCTTCCTTCCTTCCTTCCTTCCTTCCTTCCTTCCTTCCTTCCTTCCCTCCCTCCCTCCCTCCTGCCCTCCTTTCCTTCCTTCCTTCCTTCCTTCCCTCCCTCCCTCCTGCCCTCCTTTCCTTCCTTCCTTCCTTCCTTCCTTCCTTCCTTCCTTCCTTCCTTCCTCCCTCCCTCCCTCCCTCCCTCCCTCCCTCCCTCCTGCCCTCCTTTCCTGCCTTCCTGCCTTCCTTCCTTCCTTCCTTCCTGCCTTCCTTCCCTCCCTCCCTCCTGCCCTCCTTTCCTTCCTTCCTTCCTTCCTTCCTTGCTTCCCTCCCTCCCTCCTGCCCCCCTTTCCTTCCTTCCTTCCTTCCTTCCTTCCTTCCTTCCTTCCTTCCTTCCTTCCTTCCTTCCTTCCCTCCCTCCCTCCTGCCCTCCTTTCCTTCCTTCCTTCCTTCCTTCCTTCCTTCCTTCCTTCCTTCCTTCCCTCCCTCCCTCCCTCCTGCCCTCCTTTCCTTCCTTCCTTCCTTCCTTCCCTCCCTCCCTCCTGCCCTCCTTTCCTTCCTTCCTTCCTTCCTTCCTTCCTTCCCTCCCTCCCTCCCTCCTGCCCTCCTTTCCTTCCTTCCTTCCTTCCTTCCCTCCCTCCCTCCTGCCCTCCTTTCCTTCCTTCCTTCCTTCCTTCCCTCCCTCCCTCCTGCCCTCCTTTCCTTCCTTCCTTCCTTCCTTCCTTCCTTCCTTCCCGCCCTCCTTTCCTCCCTTCCTTCCTTCCTTCCTTCCCTCCCTTCCTCCCTCCCTTCCCTTTCTTTCTTCCCTTCTTTCTTCCCTCCCTCCCTTCCCTTTCTTCTTTTTCTTTCTTTCTTTCTTTCTTTCTTTCTTTCTTTCTTTCTTTCTTTCTTTCTTTCTTTCTTTCTTTCTTTCTTTCTTTCTTTCTTTCTTTCTTTCTTTCTTTCTTTCTTTCTTTCTTTCTTTCCTTCCTTCCCTTCCTTCCCTTTCTTTCTCCCTTCCCTTTCTTTCTTCCCTCCCTCTCTTCTTTCCTTCCTTCCTTCCTTCCTTCCTTCCTTCCTTCCTTCCTTCCTTCCTTTTTTTTTTAAACCCTATCTTTCCCAGTGGGCAGTGAGAGTGTCTTCACAAGCAGGGGACAGAGATGCCCCCTCTCTCTGGGGGCGTGTAGGAAGCTCCAGGCCCCCACTTCAAGGTCCATTTACCCTGGCCCTAGACGGCGGGGCAGGCTCTAGCACACCCAGGGCCACAGGTTTAAAATGTACTGTAATTGGCTTTGTCTCCAGCATTTCCCATCCATGCCTGGTTTCTGGGGTTTTCCCCATCCCCTCATTTGGGGGTCCAGACTCAAGAGGACAGGCACAGGGGGAGGACAGGAACAGAGGTCCCCGGCACTGGGGGGGGGGGTGTCTCCCTGTTGGAAGTTGTAAAGGATCCTGGAACCAGGGGAGTTTCATGCTAGATAAGAGTCTGTCTGAACAAAGAGGAATACTGTGTGGCCTGGTTGTGGGAAAGAGAAAAAGAAAGGTTCTAAAAAATTATCATTCTAAGGTACTGTCTACGGGTCCTGAAAATTTTATCAATTAGCACAATGCTTCTTGGGCTTTGCTAGGATGCTTACTGGGCACAAAATACCATCCAAAGGGGTTCGCCGTTGGAGGTAAAAAGACAAACTTACTGGCGTTCTGCTTCTTCCCTTGATCCCCACCACCTCACCGAGATGACCCCGATGGGGCTCCTGTACCTACACGGCCTTGCTTTTCAGGTTGTGTCTAGCTCTTTTTCGTTGCCACCTGATTCTTAATTTGGGATGCTGTGTGTCCGAAACTCTTTCCCCCCTTACATACCATTGAAACGTAAGTCCCAGTCATCCATGTGGGGGAGACTATGAACTCTGCAAGTCTTTCGTTTCTGGAGAGGAAATATAGTTTTAGGTGGATTAACCTAAATCCCTGGAGTATGAGTTTTTAATTCCCTAATTCCCTGACATAGAGTGATTTCATTGAAGACATTGATTTAATCTCTCGCAGTTGATGGATAAAGTGTTTGCTACATTTCAACACACAGATTTGTCCTTTGCTGCTTGACCTCCGGGTTGGGTAGTTGATCCCTCATGATGCCATTTAGGGAGGATTCACGTTTTTATTACACTGGGATTGCTAAATCCGAGGTGCTTTTGTGTCTGTGTAGTCTGAACACGCTGTGTGTGTGCCCTGTGATCAGATGCAGTAAAATAACTGCATCACTTTCATATTAAACACACTGTTTCATAAAAGGCATCGACGTGGCCCGCGGTTGACGTGGTGTTCCTGTTAACGTGCACACGAAGATAATGGGACAGGACTCATTTTATAGTTAAAATGGAAGGAGATTTATGACAGGCATAAAATTTAGAGATAAGCCTCTGTAACTTGATGTACAAAGATGGCCTTAACGCACTGAATGGCAAAATGTATAAGTCATCATTAAGTTAACTAGTTGTTTACTTGTAATAGTTTATCTTTCATCAGTGGTGATATTCATATGTTTAATTTTTTTCATTGTATTGTGTTCTAGGGGTGTCAAGCTTATATTTTTGCTGCTATCCATTTGTAATACACTCAGAGCAGAATTTGGACTCATTTTTTGACTACAGATACTTTGTCAACATGATGCATTTCAAAAGTGGACTCGAATTAACGGAGTTGCAGAACATGACAGTGCCCGAGGATGATAACATTAGCAACGATTCCAATGATTTCACTGAAGTAGAAAATGGTCAAATAAATAGGTGAGTATTTTTCCGCTAACACTCTCAATCCCATGAAAGAAATGTCTCTAAAATATTATTCTGGTTTTCAGTTATTCTCCTGAATTATTCATTACTAAAGTTATGCTCCATTTGAAGACGTAATTTGAATTTCTTATGTGACATCTGTTGGGCACAGTCTGCAATAGCAGATGAAGCAAATAGGAAAGTAATTTATTCCTCCTTTCAAATCTTTCAATTGAGTCTAATAAAAATATATAAATACACTGGACCCCGACCAGCCCTAACTTTTCAAGAGCTCTGTGCTTGTGAACCAGACAGACTGCTGGAGTCCACTGCATGCCGTATCTCAGCACGTGCCCCAGCCATCCGCCCTCACCCACATTGTCACCCACCAACGGTCAACATCCCCCTGGCCAATGACCCCATTTTAAAACTACAGATACAGCATTACAAGCATCATTCGTAACACAGATTTTAAAGAGTAATAACAAGAGCTGGGCCCCAGTGGCTCTCTTGAGAAACTGTAGTAGAGAATTAGTACATGAAACAGAAAGAAAAGATAGCATGAGTGGGAGGAGGTAGGTGGGTGGCAGGTGGGAAGAGTCTGCCTGCGAAGCTCTCGACCCCAGCCGTGACCTCAGCAGGTCCTTGCAACTCTTGGGTCCTGTGTTTCTTAAGTTGGAAGAGTAGGACCAATGTCTTTTTTTTTTTTTTTTTTTTTCTTAAGTGATCTGGCGCATTCTCTGACATGCTGATTTTGTAGCCAGCGTATGCGGGTCATTTCACAGGAAGCTCTCCAGCTTGGGACTCGGTGACGTGGTTTGTGTAAAGCACATAGCCTCCTAAAAGGCCAGGGGAAGAGAGGGGAGTAGACAGGACCGCTTATTAGAACACCAACCATGTACACATTTGGGGTATGGTCAGAAGGCAATTGGGATGGAGGAAGGTGAAAACATATGTCAGCTAACCAGACATCTTTGTGGAAATTGTTTCTGGAAATCCGCTCTGTGTTCTGATATGGTATCCTATTGGAAGTCGAGCAGAGGACTCAGCTGCTGTCATTTATGAACTCAGAAGTTCCAGCCCTGCCTCCTCTTCTCCCTTTTCCCTTCCTTAAATGTTCTTAGAGGTGAAGTGTGCCACCCAGACACTTCCTCATTATCATCCAAGTACCATTCACACTGCGTTGTGGTATATCTTATTGTTGGACTCAGATTTGCCTCTTGCACCTTTTCTGAGTAATTATCGATAATAACTACCATTTCCTGAATATCAGGTGTTTTTACATAGATTGCCATTTTTCCTTATGACATGCAAAGCTTTCTTTTGCAAATAAGGAAAAGTTTAAGGTGCGTTTTACAAATAAGGAAGCTGAGGCTCAGAGAAATAAAATAACTTGCCCAAGGGCACACACAGGTCTGTCAGAAATACCTATCTTTCTGCTCTGTCCTGCTGCCTGCAACTATAACTCTGGGACATTGGTGAAAAAGAGAGTCTTTCTTAATTTTATTAAAATGCCAATGCTATTTTAAGCTCTGTACACCCGGAGTGTTCTGCAGTCACTGCTGACCTGCACTTAACAGTGGATGGGAGTCTAATCATTGCACAAGTAGGACATTCTAGTTGTATAATGGAGCTTCATTCCCGAAGCAGAGCAAACCTTTGAGGACCTTAAAGTGAGTCATTACACTATTCCGTTTAGAATCTGGACTTGATCTTTAAAAGTTGTACTTACTAAACGAGGAATGTTCGGGTTTTGAGGCGATTACAGCTTGCAGTAGCTGGAAGCACCCAGTCTTGCCTGTGGCTTGGGCGTCTTGCCTGGGTGAGCTCACTTCCTCCCAGACTGTGACTAAGGCACAGTAAGCGGGGACAGCGGGAGAGCTGGCGGGTGTTGACCACTTGCTTTGTGGCATCTGGTTCTGCTACTGCAAATACAGTGTGATGCATCTCTCTCACTGACACAGTTCATGAATCTTGCTTCCTTTCTGGCTCTAGGACAAGTCAGATTAAAAACAGCATAGGACAACATGAAGCCAAAAAAAAGGCAAATGAAAGAAACAAGACCCCCATCATGATTCCTGCAAAAGCGACACCTAAATACCTCTCCCTCTTCTCGTGGCTTTTTCACGTGGGTGCGAAGAACGCAGGCTCAATTATAGGAATCTAAGAGAGCCCTCTGCCAGAGCAGTAAGCTTGTAGGTCACAGCGCCTCTTCTTAGGAAGCTGGAGACAATGTTGAAAGCAAATATTGATCTTTGCTTACCTGGCATGTAACCGATAGCTTTGCCTGGAAAGTCCCCACTAGGATACTAGAAGAATCATCTTTGAAGTTTTGTTAAAAATAGAGTTAGAGCCATTTGGGTATTAGGACTCCTGCCCGTATTCCAGTTCAATTGTTTTACTTCATGCCCTAATTTTGGGGTTGTAGTCATGGAAATCTATAGCTGAAACAACAGAACCTTTCAAAATGTCCACTAGACCAGCACTGCTGACATTTTAATGTGCATACAAATTTTTGAAATGCAGATTTGGGTTCAGGAGGTCTGGGATGGGGCCCGAGACTCTAATTTCGAGCCCGCTCCTAGGTGATGCCCATATTGTTGATCTAGCGACCGCACTAACATAGCAGACCCTGGACTCTCTTTCTAGATGTGAGCTTCTTGACAGAAAGAGCCATCTTAATCGTCTTTATGTCTCCTGTACCTTGTAATGATATGATAATAGTGCCTGTACAGGGTGGATGTTACAAAGTAGTTGTTAAATGAGAAAGACACACACACACACACACACACACACACACGCCAGTTAGTGCATGGTTTAGGTTTAGATTTGAATGGAACCCTGGCTCAGTCAGTAGATCTTGTGTGATCTCGTGCTTTGAGCCTTAGTTCCATCCCCTTGAGACGGGGATCATGGCTTCCCTCATGGGATCGTTGGGGAATATTAGATGCAATACCGTTCTGCTCTTTGAAGGTTAAGAATTCAGGCTCTGCATCCAGCCAGCTCGGGTTCAAATCCTGGCTCAGCAGTTAGTGTTTAGCAATGTAACTTTGGTCAAGTTATTTAATTTCTCTAAAATGGAGCCAATAATAGTACTGACCACATGTAATTATTGTGAAAAGAGATGAGAAAATCCAGGTAAAGTACTTGGCAGAGTGTCTGGCAATCGTTAGCCTTTTAGTACATGAAAAGTCTGTATCAATAATAGGGCAACTCTCTTTCTTTGGGAAGCACTTCTGTGTTCTCCACCCCAAGGAATAACATCGATTTAGCGTTTGGATGGTTGCTGGTTATTGTTACCTTAAAGCTGCTGAAATATTAGAGTTGTCGAAACATTAGATTATCCTAGCTGTATCCATGCAAATATTCATGTATGTTATCTACTGTTGTTCTCATCTCTGTGTAGACTTAGTGTTGTTATGACCCCAGGAGCACTAACAAAATTTGACGGTCTTTCAATTAAGATTTTTCTTGAAAGGATCTGGGGCAGCTCTTGTCACTACCCTCACCAGCTTTTGTTTGCTTGTTTTGGTCCCTCCATATCTTTCAGAATTTATGTACTAAATTTGTATCCCTTGGAAGGACCCTTGAAAATGTAATGTCTTTTCTACTCATTAGGGAAGAAATTTCCACAACTTCTTGCTATCTTCAGTTTTCATGTCAGAAAATGCTTTCCTTGCTTTAATGGCTCCTGTTCCAATTAAAGTCTGTTTTCTTTTCAGTAGAGTTTACCCGTCAAGTAAGGCTTTGTTTACCTCTCAGTCTTCTCTTTATTTAAAAAAAGATTTTTTTTTTTTAAATTCAAGTATAGTTAGCATGCAACGTTATATTAGTTTCGGGTGTGCGATATAGTGATTCAGCAACTCTGTACATTACTCAGTGCTCATCAAGATAAGTGTACCCTTAATCCCCTTCACCTGTTTCCCCCATCCCTCCAGCCCCCTCCACTCTGGTAACCATCAGCTTGTTCTCTGTAGTTAAGAATCTGTTTTTTTGTCTCTTTTTTTTTCTTTCTTTATTTTGTTCCTTAAATTTTACATGTGAGTAAATTCGTACAGTATTTGTCTTTCTCTTGTACTTAGCATAATACCCTCTAGGTCCCTCCATGTTGTTGCAAATGGCAAGATTTCATTCTTTTCTGTGGCTGAGTGACATTGCATCGTATGTATGTACCTCATCTTCTGTATCCAATCATCTATGCATGGAAGCTTGGGTTCCTTGCATAATTTGGCTATTATAAATAATGCTGCAATAAACATTGGGGTTCATTTATCTTTTTACATTAGTGTTTTTGTATTCTTTGGGTAAATACCCAGTCATGGGATTACTGGATCATATGGTAGTTCTATTTTTAATTTTTTGTGGAACCTCCAGACTGTTTCCCAGAGTGGCTGCACCAGTTTGCATTGCCACCAATAGCGCACAAGGGTTCCTTTATCTCCACATCTTTACCAACACTTAACTGTTTCTTGTGTTGTTGATTTTAGCCACTCTGACAGGTGTGAGGTGATATCTGATTGTGGTTTTGATTTGCGTTTCCCTGATGATGAGTGAAGCTGAGCATCTTTTCACATGTCTGTTGGCCATCTGGATCTGTCTTCTCTTTAAGTGCCTTCCGTTTCTTTCATTCTTTCATGTTTTCCAATCTCTTTGTTACTTGCTTCTTTCCTCTTATTCTCTTTTCCTTTTCAGTAGAGTGTTAGGACTTCAGGGAAAGAACTAGCAAAGGTCATTCAAGTTCAAGCACTCATCCCTTTTGTGTTATGAATCCTCAGATGAAACACTATAATCTAGTAAGAACCTGATTGGTAGAGATTTCAATAGGAAGATTATCTTCCTATCATACAACCCATCCTTAATTGGATTGTTGTTGTCGTTGATTTATTTTTGGTTTTAAATAACCGTTCTATATTTCTCGCCTCCTTTCACATGACCTCAGTATAACGCCTACATTCTTCTTAAGGCTTTGTCTGTTGAAGGTCACCACGACAGCCACTGTAGGTTTTGTTTTGTGCATAGAACAATTGCCTACCTATGAGTTGGTTGAATTCTGCTTTGTAGGTACAGACCGACCCTGTGGAAACTCTTTTTTAATAACACTTTTATCATTTGAGACCACATGTCAAAGGCACCCTTACCCACAGCCCATTTTTTAGTCAATAAAGAGGAATTTACTTCAATTTCTTTGCCAGAGGTCAATGCTTTTTAACATGCAATTGCATTTTTTTAAATGGTGAGATAATGGGAACTTGTAATAAGCTGCACAGCCTAGTTATTTATTTTTTTTTTATTTTTTATTTTTTTAAAGATTTTATTTATTTATTTGACAGAGATAGAGACAGCCAGCGAGAGAGGGAACACAAACAGGGGGAGTGGGAGAGGAAGAAGCAGGCTCATAGCAGAGGAGCCTGATATGGGGCTCGATCCCACAACACTGGGATCACGCCCTGAGCCGAAGGCAGACGCTTAACCGCTGTGCCACCCAGGCGCCCCTCTAGTTATTTTGAATGGGCTTTTCCATTACAAAAAAAAGGTTCGTTTTATTTGTTTTAAAAAAAAGTTTACAAAAATACAAAGCAAAGATATAAAGGCTAAAGAGAAGAAAAATTTGGAAGCACACGAAGAGAATAAAGAGGCTTTCTTTAAGTACTTCATTCTTACTGAGCTAGATTTCCCTTCAGCCTCAGCTACTCCATACTTCCTAAAAAGAAGATGCATTTTCAGGTTGTGGAAGGTCTTCTGAGTTGCTAGTGCAGGGACATGTAAGAAGGAGAGGGAGTGCGGGCACCACGTAACGCTCAGGATGCAAAATGACCTCATGGCTCCATCTTTGCCGCAGAAAAATAGGAAATAGGTCAGAGTCAGAAAACTGCATTTAGACCAGAGGTTAAGAAGACTCATGGAAGCTGAGGGCTTTGAGCTGGTGGGAGGACAGTGGCTGAGAGGGGGATGGAGGGTCTCCTGAGAGGGGAGTGGATTCCTACTATAGTGGACCCTTGAACAACACAGGCTTGAACTGCACAGGTCCAGTTTTTTTTAGTAAATACAGTACAGTACTGTAAATGTATTTTCTCTTTCTCATGATTTTCTTAATAATGTTTTGTTTTCTCTGGCTTGCTTTATTGTAAGAAAACCATTTGTAAGACATATAACATACACAATATGTGTTCATCGACTGTTGGCGTTATCGGGACGGCTCTGGCCAGCAGTAGGCTAGCAGTAGTTAAGGTCTGGGGTGAACTACAGAATGTAGTGAAGATCATTTTGAGGAGCAGGGGAGCTAATATTGCGACATGGAGACAACATTAAATTAAGCAGTACCTGAAATTACAGGGTAAGGAATCTGTCCTTGGAACTTTTTCTGTGGGGGAGCCAGTGAAGATTTGGGGGAAAGCCTATTAAGCCGCGCTGCAGAAAGCACCCTGGAAGACGCGGAGTCAGGGAGGCAGCTGACCCACGATGTTTTTTCATGTGCTTTTTAATGGTTACTTATTACCACAGCTCTGCAAGTCAGGTTCACGAGTCTCATCCTGCAGAAGTTGTGCGGGAAAGACCTGGCAATCACGCAGGGATTTTATTCTTTATCCCTTTCTGTTGCACAACGTTTGACCCCACTAAATGCCCCCGGTGTCACGGTGCCTGCGTCCCATTCTTCTCTGCCCACCAGTCCTCCACCACGGATTCTGAGGCACGCTGCCGGGCTGGGAACGTAGTTCTGCCATAACAGGCAGTTTTGTTTTGTTTTTTTAAGATTTTATTTATTTTATTTAACACAGAGAGAGCACAAGCAGGGGGAGCGGCAGGCAGAGAGAGAAGAAAAGCAGGCCCTCAGCCGAGCAAGGAGCCCCACGTGTGGCTTGATCCCGGGACCCCGGTATCATGACCTGGGCCGAAGGCAGATGCTTAACCATCTGAGCCTCCCAGGCGCCCCCATAACAGGCAGTTTATTGGTGTTTTGTTTGGTTTCTTTGAATGTGGTGGGGCTTTTCTCTTGATTTAAAAATAATAGAAATGCTTCTTCGAAAACAAGTCCCTCCACGAGAAAGGCAAATAGGGAACATTTTGGATAAAGATTTGGTTACACTTGAGTTGGTTGTTAAAGTTAGTCTGATTAAATACAGTCTTTCATTTAATAGCAACACTAAACAGGAGTCCCTTTCATTTTGGCAAGTCTGGCACCCACATTTTTTGGGGAGGCCGTCTGTGTGAAAACAGAGACAGCTTTCCCTTGTCTCTCTTCAGCCAGATCTGTAAACCTCAGTTCTGCGTAAAGATTTAAAATGTTAAGGTCAGGGCAGCTGGGTGGCTGAGTTGGTGAAGTGCCCAACTTCAGGGTCATGGGATCAAGCCCCACGTCGGGCTCTGTGCTCAGTGGCGAGTCTGCTTGTCTCCCTCTCCTTCTGCCCCTCCACCTACTCATGCTCTCTCTCTCTCTCTCCCTTTCTCTCAAATAAATCAATAAAATCTTTAAAAATGTTAAGGGCAAAAGAAGGGCCACACCAATCATTAATAGCAATGGCAACGCTATTTAACTGCCAGGTTGGTCTCCAAAGAGACTGGTTTGCTTATGTCCTTCTCCTGCTAAGAACCTGCAGTTCAGGCCTCAGCCTTTAAGTTCCCTCTGGCTAATCCCACCGATAGAAGAAGCTTTTCCTTCTCTGGATTCCTTCTCTCATCTCCCTTTCGCACAGCCAGACCTCCCTGCTCTGGCTTTAGCCGGCACAGTCTCCTGTGTTTCAGGGGAACGAGGTTGCCTTCTACTTCCTTTCGCCCTCTCGCTGTAACTGGAGAGGTCGCAGGCATAGGCAGATGCTGGAGGGATAAACTGCAGATTATGCTGCTTATATGAAGTGATGGCCCCAGGGGCAGTCAGTCGCCTGTCTTTAGTTTATCCTGGCAAAATGAGGCAAACTTGGAGAAGGAATGCCAGGGAGAAGCCAGACCCCTTGGATGAAAGATGAAAAAGGTAGCTAAATTAAACCAACTTGGTGATATGTATCTTTCATTTAAAAATGTTTTATTGTGAAATATGCATCATTCAAAACTCCATATGAAAATGTAATGTACAGTTTAAAGATAGCTGCTTCTTTAAAATAGTCCAGTTCAAGTGGCTTTACATTTATTAGTGAAAAATTCACTGTGACTAGTTCTTGCTAAAACTGGACAATTCGATTTTCAGAAGAGCCAAAAAGCATCCCTGACGTGTCTTACTAATCCATGCAGCAGTGTATCTATGAAGGGACTTTTCTTTGACAATAACACTTGTTTTGGTAATGGGGATTTTTTTTTTTTAACTAGCTCCACACCCAGCGTGGAGCCCAACGTGGGGCTTGAGCTCAGGACCCTGAGATCAGCACCTGAGCTGAGATCAAGAGTTGGTTGCTCAACTGACTGAGTCATCCAGGTGCCCTGGGAATTTTTTTTTTAAATTAGGAATTAAGGCCATAAAGTTCTCATATTACTCATGAATATATTTGATGGTTCTATAGAGCTTCTATATGTTTGTATATAGTTTACGCAGCCTGTCTGACTCCTTTCCATCCCAGCTTAAGTCCCACCATCCCCCATGGAGAGGAGTGATTAACATCTATTGCTGTTATCCGTGCCTGGAGCTGTACCGATGTTTTACACATGCTCTCTTATTTAATTTTCCCAGTAATGCTACGAGATAATATAATAATGTTACTCCCATTTCACAGATGAGAAAACAGGTAGCATGCCTTGTCCCTCAGAGCTAGTGAGGATTCGAGCTCAAGTTCTAGTGCCATGCTTTCTTAAAGCCCTGCTCTGCCCCTAACCATGGGCTATATGCCCCTGCCTTCCCCACCATCATCTCCCAGCCTGAACTCCAGTCACCTAGTGTCTGCTTCACTTACTACGTGTCCCCGTGTCTCCCTCATCACCTGGCCTGCTGACGTGCATACAGCAGTTGCTGAAGGAATGTTTGATGGGGAAAGAGTTAGTTTCTTTTTTGCAGCAGAGAGGGAATGCTTATTTACTAAGTTTGTATGCTGGGAATGCGAGCTCAGAAGGAGGCCTGTTTTCCAGGATTCTTTTAAATGCCAGCTTTATAGTATCCTTGACATTATCTCATTTTCAGTTAGAGAAAAATCTATGTAAAAGTTAACTTCCATTGCATATAGTGTTTTAATCTATTAGTATTGAAGTGATTTGAGATTATCATTCTTTTTTGATTTATGGTTGTCTTTCATTTCATCTCAAGATGAGCACCTACTATTAGCAGTGTTTTCTTTTTTTTTTTTTAATATTTTTATTTATTTATTTTGACAGAGACAGATAGCCAGCGAGAGGGAACACAAGCAGGGGGAGTGGGAGAGGAAGAAGCAGGCTCCCAGCAGAGGAGCCTGATGTGGGGCTTGATCCCGGAACGCCAGGATCACGCCCTGAGCCGAAGGCAGACGCTTAACGACTGCGCTACCCAGGCGCCCCTAGCAGTGTTTTCTACTAAGTAGAGTGAGGAGTAGAAAAACAAATGAAGCAAAGTATCTGCCCTTGGAGCACTTGGAGTTTATTTGGTAAAACAAGAGCAGAGACAACTAATACAGGCAAAAAACAAAGCAAAACAAAACAGAAAGGTGGTTGAATAGGGCTGTTAACTCCTAAGTAACCAACTTAACTTTTCATGTGTGATGTTTTGATAAGTAATAATGTTAAGCTTCAGTCATTATCGTGAAGTTAAATTATTATACGTGTCTTTACAGCAAGTTTATTTCTGATCGCGAGAGTAGAAGAAGTCTCACCAACAGCCATTTGGAAAAAAAGAAATGTGATGAATATGTAAGTGTCATTATAATAAAGTATGCTTATTTGTTTTAATCACATAAATTGGGACAGATGTTTTAATTCATGGAGCAAAGTACCAAAAGTATAGCTGTTTATATTCACCTGGATATCCTATGTATTTTCTCCTGAAACCCATTTTAAAAAATAACTAGACCACAAAGGAAGTATGTCTTGAATTTTATTTCCTCACTGGTTCCTAATGGTTCTTTAAAGACTTTGGCATGAAGAACTTTCTTGGGGACTGTTTTGCTTATGTTTGTGTCTTTGTTCAGATTCCAGGAACAACCTCCTTGGGCATGTCTGTGTTTAACCTAAGCAACGCCATTATGGGCAGTGGGATTTTGGGACTCGCCTTTGCCCTGGCAAACACTGGAATCCTACTTTTTCTGTGAGTGTTGACACTGCAGTACTTTCCATGTTAAAACTGTATTTTCTGTATGTTTCTGTTCATATACAGAAGAAATTGGAAATACGTCTAAATAGTTTTGGTGTTTTTACTAACTTGGGTAAGTTATGAGTACATACTTTTATATTGTTTGTTGGAATGATTTTCCAAGTTGCACCTAATGTTTATAAGAATGGGGAAAGAGAAAATATTTTTATTCACCAAAAACACCAAAATAAGTCTTTATAAAAAGGATTATGAATTTTCAAAATTAGATTTTTGGTATTTTTGGATTCTTTGCCTGTCACTTTAAATCTCAGCTAAAAGGTCAAAATATTTAGAGGTGTCTAATCCAGCCACTCACCACTCTGGTATTTGGATTGCAATGGAACATGTACTCTCTCCAAAGGTAATTGCAAATTTGTTTGTAATAAATAACCAAGAAGCACAGATGAGAAATTAGCATGTACTTTTCCTCTGAGAGTTAGTTAAAAGAAAATAGGCAATTTTGTTTTTAAATAACTTTTTCTTGCACTGTTGAATGGGACTTTCTGCAGATGTACAGAGGGCTTCTTTTCAGTTGGAACAAGATGAAACCATTATAGAATTTATACCAGGAAAATTCTCACCCAGCCCGATTCCCCTCTCAAACCTTTATGGAGTACCAGTGGTGTTTTGCCTGAAGAGGCAACAAGGAAATTCTCTTCGCCAGCCTCTTCCCCCATGACTGCACTCACGTTCCTCATGGCCTCGCTCAGTAGTCTATTGCTGGATTGTTGAGATGGGAGCATCATTTCCTTGGAAGCAGTGACCAAAATGGCTAGTACTCCTGTAAATTGTGTATCTTCCTTTAGAAAGACTTAGAAGACTGTGATGAAAGTACATTGCTGCCCATTCCATTACCCGGGGATCAGTGATGTCCATCCATGCTGGGCCATGTTGGTCAGTAGCACTAGGGATTAATGTTCTTCCTCTTACGTGTAAGTGCATTAGACACGTCCTTCCTAGAATTAAAGCTCTGTATAGAACAGTGAATTCAATATATTTTCTTCCTTATTGTCCACCCAACTCTGTAAACCCAGCTGTAGCCTCTTCTCTTTATTGTGCTGGGTGGATAATTCTGTGTGGCCTTTATATCTTAAGCCGAGTGCCAGATTTTAGAGTAAAAGGAGGGAGTTGGACAAAACTCTGTGGTGACTTTTTTGGTATGCATGGAACTCTGAGGATGCCGTGGGGTCGCTGCACTTGTGATTTTCAGAGCAGTGACGGGAGACGCCTGACTGCTAGTCCCAACTCCTCTTCGGAATGCGTCTGTAGTCTTAAGCAAGTTACTTAGCCACTCTGAGCTGCAGTTGCCTACTCTGTAAAACAAGGAAATTGCACTAGAAAAATCTCAGAACCCTGCCAACCTCTGAAACCCTACGATTCTGTGACTATTTTCAGTTATTCCAAAGCTGGAAAAATGTTCCGTTCAGAAATGTGTTTTACACTGATTTATTTTTTTTCAGTTACTGGAGTATTAGTTAGTTCTATGTTAAGTAGTTGAAGAGTCAGTTCTTTGATGATGGTAACAACAGTACCTCTTGCAGCTGTAACTTTGTACCAGGTACTACTCTAAGTGCTTTATGCTGAATCCTTGCAAGTCTATGAGATAGGTACTAGGGTTAGTTCCCTCCTTCATGGATAAGGGAACTGAGGCAGAGGGAACAGACTTTTATTTTTGAATCTCTCTTTGTCACCATTTTGGGAATCCCCTTCTCCGGGAATCCCCTTCACCTCTCTTCTCTCCTAGAGCCCCTATTTCCTGTATTCCATTTCTTCCTTTTTCTGGATTTACTTCCTTGCTTTTGTCGCTGAGAAAAGATGAATAGAAATAAGTTTTTCAAGGCCTTCATGTCTGCAAAATGTTTTTATCCTACCTTCACCTTGGGTTGGCAGTTTGGCTGGATATAGAACTCTATTGGCCATAATTTTCCTTCAGAATTTTGAATGTATTCCTTCATTGCTTTCTAGTTTCTTCTGTTGGGAAGTCCCATATCCTCCTGATTCTTGATCTTTGCTATATAGCCAGGGTTTTTGTTTTGCTCTGGTTTGTTTCTGGAAATTTCTTGAATCTCTTTGTTCCCCATGTTCTTCAGTTTTACAGTGATGTGTCTTGATGTGGGCCGTTATCATCCACTGTGTCAGGCAGTCGGTACCTCCTTTTCTTTTAGAAGTTCATAGTCTTCAGTTTGGGGACATTTCCTTACACATTATTGTGTTAATGAATTCCTTCCTCCTCTTTCCCTTTTCTCTGTTTCTGGAACTGCTTCCCAAATTCTGGACCTTCTGGACTCGTCCTCCCCGTTTTACTCTTTATTTTCATTTCTATAATTTTTTACTGTAGTTTCTGGGATATGTTCTCAATTTCCCCCAGCTCTTTACTGAATGCTTTATTTCTGTTATCATTTTTTTTATTTACAGGAGTTTTAAAAATTCCTGGAATGTTCCTTTCTTTTATGATATTATTTTGTTTTATGATTTCAGTGTTTTTTCCTAAGGATTCTAGTGACAGTTTTTTTCTGTTATGGGAAATTTCAAGCATAAAATGGGAAGAAGAGTATAAAAGATTCCCATGTTCCCTTCATCCGTGGCCTTACGTGTTTAATCCTCCCCCTCACCTGGATTGTCTCGAAGCCAATCCCAGCTTTCATATCATTTCATCCATAAATATTCCAGTGAATTTCTCATTAAAATATAAGGATTATTAAAACAGAACCATAATATGTCACACCTAAAAAGTCATCAGCAATTCCTTAATATCACCAAATATCCAAACAATATTTGAATTGCGTATTTATCTCCTTTAAAAAAACAACTACTGGGGTTTTCAAATCAGTACTGAAATAAGGTCCGTATAGTACAATTGGCTGAGTTGTGTTAATCTCCTTTAATCTGTAGGTTCCCACATTTCTCTCTCTCCTTTTTTCCTATGCAATATATTTGTTGAAGAAACTGGGCCATTTGTCCTATAGAGTTTCCGACAGTCTGAATTCCCCTGACTGTATCCCTCTGGCGCAAGTTGATTTTTTGTTTGTTTGCTTTGCACTCTTTCATTTTAGATTCTTTCCTCAGATGTCAGGTGGTCCTTCTTTGTCTGTTATATTCACAAGTAAGGGATGGGAAAAACAAGACTAAGTGAAGCCCGCTACACGTGAGCGGGGCTTGTTGGCAATGGCTTCTCATAAGGTGTTGTCACCAGCCTTTTACTTACGGAACCAGGAGTATCAGTTACTCTTTGGCTGTTGGGATCACCCAGGATCTTCCAGTCACCTGCCTGGAGGGTCTGAGCATTGCTGCCGTCTTTCTGGGAACCAAATTGGGGGCAAGGTTTGGGGTGGATATCTCAGTTGCATGTATTCACCCAATCCCAGTTTTCCTGACAGTACCCACTCCCCCACAAGTTGTGCTGGGTCCCTCACCCAGAGACCTGTATTTTATACTTTACAGAGAATGTATCTTCAGATATATGTCTTTTGCCAGATGGGGGAGGAACAGTCACTCAGCTTTACGGAATAGGTGCCTGGTCTGGGGAATCTAGCTATTTCTTGAAGATACCCTTTATTTTAGCTCATCCCTTCCATTGTTTCCTACTTCCAGTAATGCCACTGGGGCCTTTTGGGAATTCTTTGGTGAAAATTGGATTGGTCTTGGCTTTCTCCACTGCCAGTGTAAGGTTCAGCTTTGTCTACTTTCCAGTTCTGAAATTTTGTGCTTATTGTCTCCTCTTGTGTTCTTAGGAGGGAGCAGGAGTAAGTTCTTATATTCAATATACCATTCCTAGAATTCAGTTGATTTTTAATTACAGTGATTCAGGGATAATTGATCTCCTGTCTCATGACTCTTCAGTTTCTGACTGAAGCAAAGAATTGGATAAACTTGACTCTTAACAGTTGCAGGGAGACTTCCCTGCATAAAACTCTTATAAATCATTTGGTTCTTTGCAAGATGTGTGAATAGCAAGCACCACACACCAAATCATCAGGTGAAAGCTCATGAAGGTAGCTGTATAAGGACCCAAACTTACGAGCTTTTCACAAAATGTAGAACCTTAGAACAAGGACTCACTCTGTGTGTTGTAAAACCAGCTGCTTCTACAGCTGCTCAAAGCCAAGAAGCAGTTGGCAGGATCAAGGTATTTCATCTGGTACAGGGCCCTGTTCCAGACTCATATTAGCCAACACGGAGAAAGAGTCCAAGCCTGTCCAAGCTTCTTTAGAAAAGCAGCTGGGAAGGCTCCTCTGAGTCTCCCTGAGGCTGGGTGCGGAGCTCTTCCCTGGGGTCATCTGAAAACTTGCGGGAGTGATTTCTTTTTCTTGGATGCATTTGGAGCTCATTTTTTTTGACCTGACCATAATGGCTGTCATCCCTCTTTAACACACATCTGATTCAGTTGGATTCAGTGAACTCTGCCCCATTGGAAGAATGCAGTTAGGTTTTGTGTTTCCCTAATTCTGAAGCCCTATAATTCCATCTGAGGAACAGGAAGCATGGGAATGGGGAATCTCAGCTTACAGTTGTCCTGACAGTATGTGTTCTCTGTTGGAAACAAAATGGGGCTGTACCCTGAGGCAGCAGTTGGGGCTGTGCTGAGGCACAGCATATCTCAGGGTAAAACGCACCCATTGAACTGTGTTTTCCTAAGATTGGGGAGCCAAGGAAAAGGCAGTGGGTGCTGAAAACTCTTCCACTGTAATTCCCTCTTCTGTCCCTGATTTTTTTTTTTTTAAATTTTTTTTTTTTACATAGCTTCCCTGTAACTCTGTCATGGCCAAAGTGACATCGAAAGTGAACGTTGGCAGGGCGCCTGGGTGGCTCAGTGGGTTAAGTGTCTAACTTCTGATTTTGGCTCAGGTCATGATCCTCAGGGTCATGAGACTGAACCCCTAGTAGGGCTCTGCACCGGGCATGGAGCCTGCTTAAGATTCTCTTTCCCTTCTCCCTCTTCCCCTCCCCCCTCCAAGAAAAGAAACGAAAAGGGAAAAAAGTAAATATTGGCATAAAAGAATGGTGGGGTTTGTTTTGTTTTTTATTTCACCTTACCATCTCCCCCATGCCAGCCCAAAAGAGGAAAGTTACATTTCTAAAGTTATCGATTAAAGGCATATGTTTTATAGAAAATGAATGTCTTTGGAATGTATCATTTCCTCATAGTAGTAGGTAAATGAGAGGTTTATTAAACTATACAGAATCTGATAAAGCAATAAATGCTTTATATTTTTCCATAACTACTTGGCAGGTAGTATTGTTTATTATTATTTTAATAATGTAGCCCCTAAGTGTAAAACCATGAAAAAGGAGAATGAAATAGATGATACTTCTGAGATCTCACAAGGTATGATCATTTATCATAAACACTGAGTTTATAAACCATCTGTTGGAAATAATAATTGTGAAACAACATGACAATCTATATAGACGATAGTTTTAATTTTATTTCGGTTGGTTACAATTCCAGAGTCATCTTTTTTGAGTTTTTTAATTTTGAGTCTCATTTGTCATTTTCTATGTCACTTGGTTGTGAGGATAAAAGGATAATACAGCTAAAGACACACTTTGAAAAGTGGCACACAAGAAGACATTTATTAATTAGTGCCAACCCCATAGTCTGCTGTGAGTGTGTGCGTGCGTGGCAGAGAGAGAAGAGACTATGTGTGTGAGAGAGAGAGTATGTGTGAGAGTGTGTGCATGAGAGTGAGTGTGTGTGTATGTGTGTGCGTGTGTGTGTGTGTGTGTGAGTGAGAGAGAGAGAGAGAGAGGGATGAAGGGAGTACCAGTAATGCCTGGTATATAGTAGCACTATATAGTACATGTTTGCTGAAGTATTAAGTAGTCACTAAATAATGGTTAACATTTATTGAACAGTAATTATATATGCGTATTATCTCATTTAATCTCCATCAACATTCTGAAGTAAGTATTAGCTCCATTTTACAGATGAAGTAACTGAGGCTTAATAACAACTTAGCAAGTTGGGGAGCCAGAGTTTGTCTAGGCTTTTCGTCTCTAGAACCAGTGTGATCTAAAACACTATCCTGCCTTTTAGCGATGCTTCTTCAGAAACCAAATTTGCATTATTAATGTACATCATCAGAGAAATTTTATTCTTATCAATAGATACTTGTAAGTTAATATTTTAGCTTTAAAAATCACCTTGTATAATCATCAGTATTCCTGGACTATTTTACTACTGTTTCACCAGGAACCATTGTCCTTATTGTAATGGAAATATTTTTACAATATCGAGTGCACCAAATTGTAGATCAGGGGTGGTCAGGTTCCTGGTAATAGCCAATAAAATATATGCCTAAAGTATACCATAAAACTAACATACTTTCTGAACTGCTTCGTATGTGTCATATCTACACCCGGCTTGGCTCATGTGCTATTTAATATTTAAGAGTCACCACTATCTTGGTGAGCCCTTGAATTTAATTCCTTCCAAAGATTTAACTAAATGTTGTTGTTAAGAATTAAAAACCGAGTACTGGTGAAGTCAGATAGTACCAAGTCCGTTATTAGAGAATTGGTTCAATAGTCATAGTAGTTCCATCAAACAGAATATTAGATGACTATATAAAAGAGTAAACCGGATTATGTGTACTGGTATGGAAAAATGTCCTAAGCATATTCCTATGTGAAAAAACCTGATTGTTAGGTGGAAGTGAGCATATGTCTATGCATACACCCCACAGACTATTCGTGAGGGTGTTCGAGTAAGCTGTTGACAGTGTTTACTTCTGGAGAGTTACACGGGGACTGGGGTGGAGTGGGAGTGCAGAGTTTACACTTTCTGTATTATCTTTCTACCAAGTGTCTTTAGGAGAAGAAAATAATGGAAAAAACGCTGTTTTTTAGGGAATTTAAAACCAATGCAATAGGACTTTTTCCCCCTTTTACCTACAGAAGGCTTGAGGAATAGCAGATTTTCCGTATTGATATTTAAGACCCTAAGAGCAAGAATAAGCGGTTGATACTGTGCCTGCCACCTGTTCCAAACTATATTTTCAATCCCATCTGCCTTCAGAGAGCTTCCACTTGCCTTCGAAGAGCCTCCACTTCAGCCACACCAAGCTCCTTCTTTTCTGGAAAGGCCACCTGCACCATCCCTATCACCCTGGCCTTTCCCTGTCCTTATTCCTCTCCTTAGTCCCACGCACCTCTGTGCTTCGGAATCCTGGCAGGCCTGTGAGGCCCAGTCAGATGCCACCTCCAGAACTGTTTCCCTGATCCCCCTTTACCTTCCCGATTGAACTCTGAGCCCTACAAGGGCAGGATTAATGACTAATTCTTCCTTGTTCAAGTCATCTGCCCCGGCCCCAACAAGATCTAGAACAGTTGCTTGCATATAGGTGATTCTCAATAGTTTCATTGACATGAATGCATGACTACCCAAGAATTCTGTTTTGCAAAACCAAAACAAGGCTTAGGGCAAAACAATGGCTCTCGTCATTGTTGCAAAATTATGAGAGGGCAAATACCAACTGAGAGGTTTAGCTCACCCTCAGATTTTCAGTGGGTTGTGGAGATGTGATGATAATAACAAGGTTAGCACAGGACTCACCCCCAAGTGGTTACTTGGTTACTTTCCTGAAAATGCCTCCTTCATTTGAACATTCTAAATAGTTCAGAGCCTGTTAAATCCTGTAAGAGGTTAGTATTACATTGCTAAAAGGGCATTTGTTGTTAAATTGCTATTTGCAAAAAGGGAAGTAATTGTCATTTTCAGTTTACAGCAATTACCTTCACTTTGTGGTAAATTGTTTGCTTCAATTGTAGGTGAATTCTGTCTCTCTTTTTTCTCAATATTTACCTCTGTGGACCACTAAAAAGATGCAACATTGTATTACCTATAATTACAGTGTTTACAAACAAACCAGTAAATAGCCATGCCAGTAAGGGTCAATCTAGAATATAAAGATCTCTTTAAATCAAGATCAGACTAGCAGGGGCCTTCTGTCTTTAAATTCAGTGTCTTACAGTTGAGCCTACATAAGGGGGAGACAGGAATGGAATTAGAACCGTAGGTCCATCAACACATTGCCCTAAGTCCTGTTCATGTCTTGTAGGTATTTGATCATTATTAGCCCGTCACAAAAAATGGGCTTCTCACCGTATCAGGAGGTTTGTATTCTTAAATAGCTGCGTCGGCATAGCTCTGAAGTCTGACATCTTTTTCAGCAAATTCTACTAAATTGGAGTGAGACTGCAGTGTACCTTCGCAGATATGTACTCTGCATGTTCTTGAACTGTCCCGGCTTCATTACTTCATATACATTCCAGAAAGTTTGAATCACACCCACCAAGAGGATAATTTTGCTCTTAGCAGTAACAGAGATGGTCTGTGTGATATTTATCAAGTTATTCCTCGTAAATGTTGTCTTTCTCTGTGCATTCCTAAGCAGACAGTTCTTTGCCTCCTGAGGCAGTTCAAACTGGATCTTGTGATCTCAACACCCAGCAATTAAAGAGGAAGTCAATAGGGAAACCCTGCTCTTCCGGTGATCCTAGGAGGAGGTCCATGAGTATAGTCACATTCATCTTCCCTCTTGTCAATCAGTTACTTGTTTTTAAAATTCTTTGAGTTATAGTCACTGTTCCTTAGAAATGATCTGAAGAGAAAATTGTTGTCCTAAAGCTGGCAGCAAAAATCATTGGCTTCAGAGTCTCTTGTTTGGGAATAATAATACTGGAAGAGGAGAAATGGCACATTCAGGCTTGCCAGCATTTGAGATACATGTAAAAAAGGGCAGTGGCAGTGCCATTGAACTCTATTGAAATTCACTGGATTAAGAAGCTTTTCAGAAATAGGGAAATAGGAAAGTGGTTAGTGTTGTCCGAAAAATGAGTGCTTATTTTGTAAACGAAGAGGGTTGGCAAGCATAGGAGATGAGTCCCACCCATTGTTTTCAAAAGTTGAGCAGTTATGCTTAGTTGGTGAGTCACCTAAGATGTGTCTGATAAGGGGTTCCAAGAAGGCAATTCTGGTGGCCCCGGAGAGGTGGGCGGGTGTGTGCACTGCGCGCATGCGCGAGCGCGTGTGCCGGGAGTTGGCTCAGTCCAATCTAGACTGAGTTGCATCCGGTGCCTGGGTGCTATGGTGCTACCCCCAAGGACGACAGCATGGCCTCCATTTTGGAGCACTGTGTTTTTCTTAGCCTGCAAGAGGCGACTTAACTCTAGGTTTTACCAGTATTAATACCTCCATGATGCATGAATGCCTTTTCGTTTACTTAAAGTCAGGTGTTTACCAGCACAGTAGGTCAGTATAGTCCAGAAATGTGGATTTTCAAGGTTAGCTTGAACTTTTATTACTCACAGAGTGGTAGTTCGTTTAGTAGAGTGGAAAACTGCCCCTGTATAGGCCAGTTAGTTTTGTTTTGTTCAGTGGCCACAAGCTTCACTTTACGTCAGGTCCACGGTATCAGTGATCCACAGCTACCTCAAGGGTTCGCAAACTACAGCGTACTGACCCAAACCACTTGTAGCCTCTTTTTGTGTGGCTTGCTAGCTGAGAGTAGCTTTTACTTTTTTAAAGAGTTAGAAAAAAAAGATGTTATAAAGTATACATGTTCCCTGGGCTCTATAACAACCCGATTTATCATCACTGTTTTATAGGTAAAGAAACTAAGATTCATAGAGGCTAAGGCACTTGCCAGGATTACAGTATGATTGGTGGTGGGGTGAGGAGAGGGAGGGCAACAAGCCCATGATGTCGTCCTCTTAGCTCTTCCATCTCTCCTTCAATGTGCATTGTTACCACAGAAACAGAGTAGGAAAGTATGAATGAAGCCCCAGCTCCATCATTCCTGCTGGAGTAGAAGGAAGTCCAAAATACCCAAAGGAGAGAACAGCACACTCCCTTATTTAACGGTTACGTGGAATTTTGCTGTCACTCAGGAGTTACATCTTAAGAGTATGATAAAGGGGCATCATTTTCAAAGGTAAGGGTCTAGGTTTGAGGGAAAAGGAAGCCAGTTATTCTGGTGGAGTGGAAGAAAAGGAAGGAGGACATGTCAAGAGTTATAAATGGAATGCCCACAAAACCCACAGCCCTCTACCAACGACTATAGGCAAAAACAGGAAGTGGTGGTGGCCCATGGCTTGCTTTCTTACCAGTACAACTTCCTCTTTTAAAGTCAGACTTCCTCCTAACTTGTTAACCTCACAAAGCATCAAGTAAATTGATAAAATTCTAGTTCTGTCTGCTTACCTCTTTTAAGTACTTCTTTCTTTTTAGGATTATACCAGATCTTACTTGCTTTGGTCATCAGTGAGGCATAATTCTTTTCAATAGACAACATGAAATACCTAACCAGCAGTGAGGAGAGTTTAAGAGCAGCTTTGCACCAAAATATGTAGATTTACCTACAAGGAAAGAAATGGAAGGAATTGTACAAATAATTGAACCCTGCCTGTTCCCAGCTCAGCATTTTAAAACCATCCCTTTCACTCTCTAATGTGTCAATAGTACAAATAATTGCATGCTACCAGATCCTGGTGTGCTGGTCCTCTGACCTTCAGAATGTTGAAATTTAATCATGATCTAGTGACTAGGAAGTGCGCTTTGGGACTGAATAATTATATGTTTCTGCTCCTTTCTTTACGTGTTTTGTGAGCTCCTTAAATGAAATAGGGACAATATTAATGACCTTGGGTTTTGAACAAATGCAACTCTTCCCCCTCGTCCCTAAAAGGAAGATTTGGAATAATACTACTATGATTTGAAAGGTTCTTTACATTTTTCATTTTAATACTATTATTGTAAAAGTAGGATAATCATTAAAGACCTTTTTGAAAATGCATAAAATAAATTAAGTGTAAAGAAATCACCCGAAATCACACTGTTAACAGCAGGCTCTGTTAACATTGTGATGTATTTCATTCTAAGTTGTTTGTCTTCTGCTTAGGTTTTACTTCATACAATGTCATTCCTCTGTGGACGTTTGACTTTGGCAGACAATATACCACGGGTGGGTAAGGACTTTGGAGTCAGGCTGTGAGGGTTTGAGGGCTCTTAATGCTAGCTGTGTGACCTTAGACAAAATTAAGTATTCTCTGAACTTCAGTTTCCCTATTTGTAAAATAGTAATAGTACTGCTCATAAGTGAAATATTTTTTAAAAGATTTTATTTATTTATTTGAGAGAGAGACAGCCAGAGAGAGAGGGAACACAGGCAGAGGGAGTGGGAGAGGAAGAAGCAGGCTCCCAGGAGAGGAGCCCAATGTGGGGCTTGATCCCAGAACGCCGGGATCACGCCCTGAGCTGAAGGCAGACGCCCAACGACTGAGCCACCCGGGCGCCCCATAAGAGAAATATTTTAAAAAGTGCTTAGTGTGGACCTGACATAATGAAAATACCCTAAACTTATTGGTAGTAATAATCAATTAAGTGTTTTATTAATTATATTGAACCCCTGTTAAAGTTCTAGGAAATGGATTTGTATGTAAAAGGTAATTTTGAATTTTCCAAAATATTTAAAATTTTCACATAGATTAGGGACTCAGAATACCTGGTCCCTCTCTCCTCACTTTCAGGCACGTCTCCTTCCATGTGGGCTCTCATTAAATAGACGATTCTTCCTCCGTGTCACCTTTCTTCTCCACTTAAGCCTCCCACTGGCATGGCTTCCCTGGGCCAGCAACCATGCCGCACCACCCTGCCTTGGCAGTTACCCTCCAGATGTTCTACTTATGACCACAGCCCCCTCCGCTTCCAGGCTCCTCCCTCACGTACTCCCAGTGTGCCCGTCCTCCAATGTCATGGAGAACCTGTCTCTGAGAACCTCAGGGAGAAGCGCACTTCCTTCCCTGTCCAGCGCAAGTGTCATGGCTTTTCACTTGAAAACCCCTCGCTTTCCCACACCCTAAAACTCCCTTCTCCACTGGCTCTCTGTCACACCAGCTGGAAACCCCCCAAATCTGAGCTCCTTAACCACGCAGATGGGTAACTCATTCAGCATCCTCGCTTGGGTTCTCCATACTGCCCAGCCCTTCCTTCATCCCCAGCTAGTGCTCTGCTCTCTACAGCAGTGTTTTTAGATTTTTACTCACTTCATATAGATATTTCCCTTTGGAGGAGTTGGCAGGGAGGGGATGGAAGGACAGAGAGAGTTAGTGGAGATAAGAGATGAGTAAAAAAGTGGAGGGTGGAAGACAGGAAGGTGGAGACAGCTTGAAAAGGTAGGAGAAAGGGAAGGGGTAGAAGAAAGTGAGAGAGAGGCCAGTAGCAGAGGGGAAGGACTGGAGAAAGATGGTTGGCCAGAAAACAGTATGTTTCCTACAGTTTGTCCAATTCCCTTGTACTGGAATTTTAAATTTTCTTGTAAATGTTCTGCCTCAACTAGATTGCGTACCTCTGAGTTTTGGAGGGAGGGGCTGTGGATTGGTGGGAGATGACAGTAAATAAAAGCAAGACTAGTAAAGACTACTTTTCCTCCAGTGCAGGGAGTTTTTATATGGACTATTCTGAGGATGGTAAAAGTTTTATACTTTTAACTGGGTTTAGAAGAGGCAGAATTCTATAGTGTGATGAGCCTCAGATCCCTTTTGGAAGGAAAGAGACGTGGCTGGAGTGGGGGAGGGGTATGACATTGAAAATAATTTTATTTATTTATTTGAGAGAGAGAGTGTGTGTGAGCATGAGTTGGGGGGGGGCAGCCGGAGAGGGAGAAGCAGGCTCCCTGCTGAGCAGGGGAGCTTGATGCAGGGCTTAATCCTAGGACCCTGGGATCATGACCTGAGCCAAAGGCAGACACTTAACCGACTAGGTTAAGCCAGCCAGGTGCCCCCAATTTTAAAATATACATGTTGGTGAAGTAAATAATGCCCTAATATCCTGAGGAAGTTGACCAAAGGAAGTAGACCAGACCTCGCATTCACGCTGAGAGCTGTCATCCCATAGGAATGATAATGATTCAGCTGTAAATGGTTCCTTTCACTGCAGTCTCACTTGGACAACTGTGGGGTCTGTGTCATAGGTGATTCTGTGCACCTGCAGACAGTGTGTAGCCACCTGCAGACAGTGCGGCAGGCCATGTGGCACTAGTTCCACAGTTGTGAGAAACAGAAACACCGAGATCTCTATGCCACAGGGCTGGAGCTGGCAGCTTTACATCCTTGCTACTCCAAGTCTAGTCCATGGCCCAGCAGCATCTGAAATACCTGGGAACTTGTGAGAAATGCAGAATCTCAGGTCCCACCCCAGATCTACTGAATTAGAATCTTCGATTTAACAAGATCCTAAGGAGATTCGTATATACCGTTAAAGTTTGAGGACAGCTGCTTTAAACTTTGGCAAGGGAGAGGACAGGGACAGTCATGCAGGGAAGGTTGGGAAGGGTTCTCTTATTTTTTAAGAGGAATGGGTCCTAGAGGAGTTGAAAGCACTCACCTGTATGGCAGCCCTGAACACCCCCATATGAACACCCCCATGGAAGCTATTTCTGGATCCGGGGTGCTGACTGCTGCTTCATCTCCACCTCTTTCAAGGGCTCGGATGCTGGGTGGAGAGTATGTCATATGATTCCTTGTTGTTCAGCTAGGCTTTTAAAAGATAGTCTCATCATCCTTGAAGTGATGTGGGGTTAGTCTTTTTTTTTTTTTTAAAGGTATAATTTATACACAATAAAATTCTCCAATTTAAAGGATGGGATTTGATAAGTTTACCCAAATCTAGTTGTGAAATCACCACCACAGTCATGGCATAGAACATTTCAATTGCTGGGGCACCTGGGTGGCTCACTCGATTAAGTATCTGATCCTTGAGCTCAGCTCAGGTCTTGATCTCAGGGTTGTGAGTTCAAACTCCGTGTAGGGCTCCACGTTGGGCACGGAGTCTACTTAAAAAAAAAAAAAATTTCAATTGCCTTAAATATTCGGTTCTATTGTCACAGTTTTCCATTTGATTAGCATATAGTACTTTAAGAAATGAAATTTATTATAATGTTATCCATGTAATCTTTGGGTAAGTTATGGGAGAATAAAGAATTACAGTCTTATCAATGTGATTCAAAACAATAACAAATAAATGTTCTTAAAATAGATGTTTAGATGTTATTGTTTAAGGTAAGAGCCAAAATTTTCTTGCACCAAATACACTAAATATATCGAGGACCCCTGTCAGAAATATTTAAGAAATCATGGAGAGCAGGAGTATCGCCAGAGGACTAGAAATGGACAGATTTCATCCCAGCTTTCAGAAGTGGTAAAAGGTAGATCTCAAGCAATATTCAAGGGCAAATTATTAAATAGCTTTTATGTGCAAATACTGTAGAAAATATTGCTCCATAGAGGCCAATAGGGTTTTCCTAAATAGTTGTGCTAAACTAACTTCATCTTTTGAGATAATAGTGAACTAGTAGGTCACAGAATTGTCTTAGGTAGAATGTATCTTGATTTTAGCAAGACATTTGGCATAATCTCCTATGACTTACAAAAGAGATACTAATATTCTGTAAATTCACTTATTCTTACCTAAGAGTCTGCTATGTGATTTGTTTTGTATTGTGTGCAAATAGGCAAATAGGATGGGCCATGACTCTGAATTAAACTGTCATGGCCTGTCCTATAGTCTAGTAATGGAGGAACATGATAAAGCAATGAAATAAAAAGATTACTTTGGGTGCTGGGTGGAAGATGGGTCAGAAAGGGCAAGAAACAAGAGACAGATAGAGATTACTACAGTTGCCCAGAAATTAGAGTTGATGGTGGCTTGGATCAGAGCAGTAGCAGCGGAGATGGAAAAAAAAAAAAAAGGCATATGGATTTAGGAACTATTTTGGAGAGAGAAGTGATAGGACACTTGCCAATGAGTAGATGTGAGGGATGTGAGAGTAGATAAAAGATCAAGGGTGACTTCCAGGTTTCTGGCTGGAGCAGTTGTCGGGACACTGGGCCATTTTCTAGATTGGGGTCTTGATCTATTCAAAGTTAGTACCAGTGACTTGGATGAAGGCAAATTCAAGATTTGAAGCTCGATGAGGCAGTTGATACATAAATAAAAAGGATCAACAATTTTAGAAGATATCACAAAACTGGAAAGATAAAATGTAATGGAAAAGTGCAGAATCCTTTCAAAAAAAAAAAGTATACACAGGATAGAACCAGGAAGAGTAGCCTAGTAGTTTCCAGTAGAAGCTCAGTAAGAATCAAAAGTGTGGCTTGGCTGCTGTAAAAATGAACACTAAAATAGGTTGCCTTCAAGAAAGCATGATGTCAAGCTCAAGTTAGTAATCTTAATGTGCTTTGTGCTGTTTGGACCAAACTGATGTGACGGCACCGTGCTTTTCTTGGCACACAGACATGAAAAAGGGTGGATGAGGCACTGAGATGTAAAGAGCCTGAACGCCCCATCACAGGATGAGAGCTGGAAGAATTGGAGAGGTGTAGGTCAAAGGGCAGAGTCTGAAAATGAGCACCATCAGAGGGACTGTTTGGTGGAAGAGGGTTTCGATTTCAAGTAGATTCCAGTAGGTCCAAAGGGTGATACGGCGGTAGTTTCAGCTCAGCCTCAGTTCCTGTACGCAGCACTTTCCAGAAACAGGATGGGATAGGTGGCTATGTGTCCCCTGTGACACACTTTGCAGACCTGGATGCCTGTGTGTTGGACAGAGCAGAGAGGTTTCCTGTGCTGGGTGGAAAGCTGGACGAGGTGGTGTCTAAAGGTCCCTCCCTGATCCTGGAGTCTAGAATTGTTTCCTAACAGGCTTCTTCCCCTTAGGGGACACAAACTCTCCAGGGATGTCTCCGCACCGCCTCTTTCAAAGTGTTGCTGACACGCGAGGGTTCTCAGAAGTTCCTGACCATGTTCTTCCCTAGATAACTCTCCTGCCGCTGCTCCCGCAGTGCCCATGTCTGGCTTCATGCTCTGGATCCTCTTCTCTTCAAGGCTGAACATAAGTCTGAAATATCAACACCTTGACAGCTCTGTCCCTGTTGCTGAGGTTCAGTTGCCACCGAAACGCCTTTTTCAGCAAGCGGCTTTTGCCATAACCACATTAGAACTTGTCAGTGATTAGAAGTGGGAAAGCGAACATGATGTCCGGATGAGATGAAAAACAAATCACTCACGTTCCTCTTAGCATAGGAATACCAGCGTGTATTTCTCTTCCAGCAAACCACAGTTATATGTACAAAGATCTAATTGGACAAACAGAGGTACAATCACACTCGAGACAGGAGAAATGTTCAAATAAGTCATTACATTCTCGCAAGTCATTCCTCCTGCTCTTTCTTTTTGATGTTATGTTTTGTGTCTTTGACATCTCTGGATCCCCTTAAACTATTCTGGCATCATTACAGCCAATTAGACAACTTAGAGTTTCTTTCTAAGAATCTAAACAAAGAGGTGTACTTCTCTAAATTTTAATTCCATTAATACTACCAGATTTTTTTTTATAGCCTAAAGCGGTTTTAAAATTTTACATACAGGTTTTGCCTTTTATGATCTGATAGAAAAAGGGTTTTGTTTTATATTAGTTTTCGGTTTTCGAAGAGAAGCTCTGTGTTTTGGGAAGGATGGGGAAGACCTCTTCAGAGATGGGGTGGTTAAGGCAGAGGCTGTCAGACTGTCCCTCCAGGGCCTTCTGTCTGGGGTGCAGCGTTACGTCTCTTACACATGGGAGCAGGAGGGTCATTTTCATCACGGTGGGAGGACCTCACTCTGCTGTTGGTAAGTGTGGGGGAGAAGATAGATGAACTCCCTGCTAATACCTTCCCTGACCAACACTTTTCTCCTGGGAAGAGAAAAAAAGGTGATAGGAGTTTATGAAGAAATCCTTCCCTTCTTGCCAAGGGCCACAAGCCAGCTGAGCATCACCTACAAAGAGATTCACCCCACTAGAATGTGTCGGGAGACAACCATGTGCAAGAGCCATGTGGTCCCAGGGGCCGCTAGCTGAGGGAACAGATGTTTCCTTTGCTAATAAGTACCCAGTTCTCCTAGGCTTAGGGCCTTTTGTTAATTATCATGTAGACGTTAGTAATTGTCCCTCCTGCTAGTCACATGGTGCCTGCAAGGTCATACTCTCTACTCATTAGCCTGGGGCCCGGTGGCAGGATCCCCTCTCCTCTCCAGGTCAGTCCCAGGAGAATAGACTCAACAGGGCACGTGGTCACTCTAGAACAGCAGAAACTTGAGTCCGTCCTACCCCCAACAGGAAGCCCATGCTAGTCCATGTCACGCCCAAGTCCTCTATGGCTTGTCGCATGCACACGTAGGAGTTGCCCATTCGTGTTCAGTGTCCCTAAAAAATAAGTGAACTCTGAGCAAAATTCGAAGCTTGCTTCTTCAGAATAAATATTGTTTATCTCTTAGAAGATGAAAGAAAAATCATACTACAGTTGGGTCCTGTATCTTCCTCTCTGGCAGAGCCTATCAAATGGTGTTCCATTACATATCTCAGAACTATTGGTTGGGTGAATAATTGCCTACTCTCAGTTTCTCCTGTCCCTCAGCCGGAATAGATAATAAGGGACTTACCTTCTTAATCACCCTCCCACTCAAGCATCTTAGCCAAGTCAATATATGTCTGAATATATTTCCTTACCATCATATCATCACCTAAATTCCCCTTTATATTAGCTGGTTAGTTTGGTCTTCACCCAGAGAAGTTTTCTGTTCTTTCTCCCTGTGTTTGTTTTTACCTCGGCTGAGCTCTGTCCATTGCTTATGTTTTGTGACCAATATCTGGCATTTGGTCTGCTCTACAGTTGACCATTCTGTACTCCCCCATTGATCTCCTTATGGCTGCACTGCACATCGGAGAAGCAAAACACCATAAGACATGAGAGAGCCACGGAGCTCTTCCTGCCTGGGGCAAGGGAAGGCACCTCAGGAGGTGGCATCTGAGCTGGGCCCAAGGACAGTGTCCACTGGCTGTGCGGGGTGGGGGTGTGGGGTTGGGAAGAGAGAGCCCACACAGAGAGAATTGCATGATGTGCCAAGTACCTCTCAATGGCACTTGGTAGAAAAAATCATTGCCTTAATTACTCAAATGTGGAATCAACTGCACTAATATATTGTTCTAGGGATATATTTCCCTACATCAGAGAGTGAGTGGTTTCATTTGGGGGACTGGAATTTTTTTTTCTTTTCAGCAGATAGGCTTTATTTTCAATTACCAAATCTGTTTTAACCAAATGATTCAGAAATAATCTATCTCCCATATCATTTTAACTGTTCTTTTTCTTGAGGAGGGTTTGATAATGAGCCAGATGTACTAAAACAAAAACATGAGTTCGTCATTCATAAAAGGCTTTTCATTTTGCTTGTCAAAAATTTCCCATCATGGGGTGCCTGGGTGGCACAGCGGTTGGGCGTCTGCCTTCGGCTCAGGGCGTGATCCTGCTGTTATGGGATCGAGCCCATCAGGCTCCTCCACTATGAGCCTGCTTCTTCCTCTCCCACTGCCCCTGCTTGTGTTCCCTCTCTCGCTGGCTGTCTCTATCTCTGTCGAATAAATAAATAAAATCTTTAAAAAAAAAAATTTCCCATCAGTTAAAGAAGTGCTTAGTCTTTAAGAGGAACCAGGTGCAAAAAAAGTGAATTATCTCAGTGGTCTAGTATATAGATTCAAAAATAGCCACAGAGTAATTAGAAGAAAAGAACCTTAGACATCATTTAGCTTGTGTCTGTGTTATAGGTGAGGAATCCAGGGATAGGAGGAATTGAGCAAGTTGCCTAAATCACATAGTCATCGACCTAAGAGTCACTACAAGCCTTTCCCTCGGCCCCCTCCCCCGCTCCACACCTCTTTCACACTTTCTCACTCGGATGTAACAGAAAATGCATCACAGACCATAAAAGCTTTCTTTCATAATACTGTCTGGAAGTCATCTCAACTGAAATGACCTCAGAGAGCTATTTAGGCTTTGAATTAACGTAGAGGATTTGCACTGTTAGGGTTACTCAGATTCTAATGAGCAGCTCTTTATTTGTTAGAACATTTTTATTGAGGATTTTAAAGAGGGTGTGACTAATAGTTTCCATAATTTGGATGCTACCAACAAAAACAGTGTTAATCACATAAATAAGCCTTTGCCCCTCTAAAATGTAAGGTCCGAGTATGTTCTTTTACAGTTATTACAAGACTTATTTTCTTTGCTTTAGGATACTTTTGACTTCTGTGACACTGCTATCTATATATTCAATAAACCTTCTTTTGATCTGTTCAAAGGAAACAGGTAAGCTGATAATATGTCTAATCTTGGTAAAGCCGGGGTGAATGATTTGCATGGTGATATTGTGAACAAGTGATGCCCTCCCGATTCAGCAACTACTTATTGAAGAGTACTTTGACCTACAGTCCCTTGAAAACCTATGGTGGTATTTACCCAGAGAAACAGACACAGCACCATGGAAATTAAATTGTCTTAAACACTGAGAGAATACCATTGCCATTTAAAGCAAACCCCCAATTATACCTGTTTTTCTAGTTTAAGATGACTTCATGTGAAAGGCTTCAGTTTTTCCTTAGGTCTTTATAAATTCAGAACAAGGATCCCATGTTTTGATATCATAGCCTCCAGGATTTTAAAAGTAAACAGAGCTTTCATTCTTTTTTGTGTATATTCCAAGGAGAAAATGTTATGCCCGAGGCAATGTGGGAGCAAGGATGCTGTGGAAAGGCTCCAAGTTCTGCGCAGTGTAATACCTGAAGTGTTTATTTTCTGTTCCTGGGACAAATGGGGTCTGTTTGTAATACTTTGAGTTTTACTTTAGCTAAAACCACATTGGCCAACTATTACTGTGCAGGGGTGACTCCATTTAACTGGGACATTTTGTAATAGATGGAGGATCTACCATTGTCTTGTTTAAACAACAGTCTTATGAGAGATTAAACAAAACTTTAATTATAGTCTGACCCATATTGCTTTCTGTGAACGTTTTGAAAACGTGAGCCGAACTGTCATAAAGAAATATAAACGTGTTTTTTTAAATGAATGGTTTAGCAGCTTAGTATTTATTGAGATGAGACAGTTGAACATGTTAGGATTTTGCTGTAGCCAAATTATTCTTTTGACAGATTCATCTATTGGTCTCTTTTCTGAGTTGCATATCTTTGAACTAAATTTTACAAATGATCAACATTCTGGTGTTGACTATTACATGTTTGTTTTTGTGTTTAGGACACATGAGGCATTCGTGGAATGTTATTAAGATAATTCCTTGTTAGCCTCATCAGTTCATGTAATTAATTGAAAAGGAAACTTTTGTCCCAAAAGTTGGGACTTTTTATTTTTAAACCAAATCTTTACTTTAACGATATGCACCAGACCTGAAAAGGAGATCAGAGTAGGAATCTCCCCCCGCCCCAGTAAAGTAGGAAGACTCTTCGAGATAGTTAAAAATAAGCCTTATGGGGGTGCCTGGGTGGCTCAGTCATTAAGCATCTGCCTTCGGCTCAGGGCGTGATCCTGGCGTTCTGGGATCGAGCCCCACATCAGGCTCTTCCGCTGTGAGCCTGCTTCTTCCTCTCCTACTCCCCCTGCTTGTGTTCCCTCTCTCACTGGCTGTCTCTCTGTCAAATAAATGAATAAAATCTTAAAAAAAAATAAGCCTTATGACCTAATAATTGAATTGTAATGCTTTTGTAGCCAACCTGAAAAAGGAGAAATGGTGGCCATGTCTGACATTTTAAAATGTCAGGAGGTTGCAACACTTTAACCCTTGCAAAGCCCAAATGGCTATTTGTGTGATTTTGAGAAAGAATAACTTGGGGAAGAGTCCATAGAATGAAGAAATCTTGGCTTTTTTTAACTTTTAGATCCCTGTCATTTCTTGTGTTCTCAACTATGATTTTTAAATAGGCTGCATGGTTTATGAAAAGCTGGGAGAACAGGTCTTTGGCACCACAGGGAAGCTCGTAATCTTTGGAGCCACCTCTCTACAGAACACTGGAGGTAAAAAGAACATGCTTTTCTATACATAACTTTAAAAGTATGTGAATATTATTATATTTTCTAATTCTGGTGGTTGGGTGGCCACATGAATTTTAACAAAATGGAAGCTGTATCGTTCTCATAGCTAAAATGGCACATGGAAAGTAAAGCAGAGAGAGCAGTCACTTATTTAAAACCAAGTATACTGAGTAGCTAAAACTGTCTTTGTGTCTTATTGAAGGTCAGTCTAAGAACAGGCTGGTAGCCTTTTATATAGCTTGCAACATGAGCCTTAGTATCTTCTTTCTAAAAATGTTCTCATTTTCCTCTAGCAATGCTGAGCTACCTCTTCATAGTAAAAAATGAACTACCCTCCGCCATAAAGTTTCTCATGGGAAAGGAAGAGGCATTTTCGTAAGTTATAGATCATTTTTTTGTAAGATAACAAAAATCTTTCTAATTTAAATTTGGGCTAACCAAAGTTTTTGTTTTATGAAAACTGCAGGAACCTGAGTTTTCCCTGGGTTGTTTTTTCTCTTTCTTTGTTTTACCAACAAATTTTTCTGGGGTTATTATATAAATGAAAGAAGCAGGGAAGGCCATTTGACTATGAACATTTAAAAGGTGGATTTATCTGTCAGGCTGCAAACAGTATATCCAGCGTCTCCCAGAGAGCCCGAAATCTATATCTAGTTTCTACAAAACAGAACAGATACAGAGTATTTTTAACACAGATGTATATTTAACACAGAAGTGGAACATGCAAAAACATTAAGACCCTAGTCTCTTTCTTAAGGGAGCAAGATTTCCACGAGCCAACTTCATTAAAGATAGAGCTAAGCTTGGAAAATGTTGGAGCTACACCTGGCACATCCGTTGTTTTGACTCCCTCCTGTTTAACAGTTCTTGTCAGTCTTAGTTTCTCTGTTTTCTTTCAAGGGAGAATCATAGGAGCCAGAGTTCCTCATGTTCTGTCATCAGCACTCAAGGTCAAATACAAGAGGTTAGGGAGAAAGCAATGCCTACCTGTGCTGACTTGTTTTTCAATGGTATTAGCCAAGCAAAACAAAAAGGAACTTCTCCTTAAATAATTGATAAGACATGTTGTAATCTGACAGAATGCAGTGTGTGCATTCAGCTTTGAAACCATGTAAATTATTCAGAGGAATGCCACATTTAGCTGATGGGGGAGGGAAAAAAAATCCCTTCTTCCATCACTTGGGAGAGAGATGATAGTAGATGAGGAGTGGTTGGGTTAAAGTGTTTGGATAAACCTGAATAATGATAGAAATTAATGGTAAAAATTAATAATAGTAAAAATTCATTAAAACATATTGTGAAATTTTATATTTAAGAAAAAATTTGACTTTCTACAAAAATATGACCCAGCCACTTAAATGCCTTTTTCAGAGCCTGGTATGTGGATGGCCGCGTTCTGGTGGTGGTAGTTACTTTTGGCATAATCCTCCCTCTGTGTCTCTTGAAGAACTTAGGTAAGGAAAGAGCTTGCTTTTATCATAGTCTCTGCAGTGCCCAGATGAGTCAGAAACCTAATAAAAATGAACAACTTTGTCTCCTCTACTTTCACTTGTAGGGTAAAGATTAAGTGAATGATAAATTACAAGTATTAATCAGGCTTGACTTTAATATAGGATAAAAACACTGGTCAGTATGTGACCTCCTAAGCAATCCTTCTACTGAGCTGTGGGGTTAGGGGGCAGTGACGTTCTGGAGCCAGCGACAGACACAGTGCTATATCCAATAGCACAACTTAAAACAGGCTACTCTGAGAAAAATGCAGAAAATGGAATTCTCCTTATACAAGGTCTTAAATATCCTGATTATTCAGATAGATTTTCAAATCTAATATCAAGACAGAAAGTTACTTATATTTATCCCCTAAAGTATTATGAATCATTCTTAAATTATCAGAGTCTAACCAATTTCAATTATTTGCTTCATTGAAGGGAAAGAGAGAAGTGAAAGGTCAGAGGTTGCAGATAATCACTAAGTCCTATCCACTTAGTTTTGACATTTTTTGTGTGTATGTTTATATTTGGAGACCAGTATGCCTGATGTTACGGGGATTGTATACATTGAATAATGTGGCCAGACTGCTATGCAGTCCAAAACGCATTTCCTTTAATTCTGGGCGAATTCAAGGAAGACATTTAAAGTTCTTCCTCCAAATGATTGCTAACCATAGTGTTTTGTTTTGTATGGAAAATATCAAGCCTCTGTGGCTGTTATGTAAGATCTAGAAGTAGATCTTAAAAACGACTTAATTTTCTGGTTTCTAGCTCTGTGTTTTGGCTTCTCTGTATATATACATGTAGCTCTTTTAAATTTAAGGAGGGAAGGGCTCTTCTTCTGCAGGGATGAGAATAGTGCAGCCTCCCAGAGACCGCTTAACTCTGCCTTTGTGGAAGTTATAGTGGCTGGGGAGTCCAGGGGGAGCAAGGTGAAGATCCCCAGATGCTCAATTTATTCCTAGAAATCACTTCATCTCCTCTGTGTATGCCCCTCATCTGGGAAGAGAAGTATTGTAGCTGATATTCAGTATGTACACAATAGGTACATAATAAAGAACTATCAAGTAGATAAGGAGTAAATAGATTTGGCCTGAAGACTTCAATAGAGTATAGCCGCAGAGAGCTTGGGCCAAATTTGGGAGGCTCTTTTTCCCTATCTGGGATCTGCATTGTCTAGTGTATTAGGGAAAACTGGAATCAAAGCAATAATATAATATTTTAATTTAAAGTCACCATTACTTTGCCAAATAAAGGAGCACTCTCAAATAATGAATCTTATATTCACATAGGCGTATTTGTATACTATTGGAACTATGCTGGAAATAATGCATTGAAAGAAACAAGGTGATATGTGAAATAATAACAGTAATTTTTTTCAACTTTTCTTTTAGGGTATCTTGGCTATACTAGTGGATTTTCTTTGAGCTGTATGGTTTTTTTCCTAATAGTGGTAAGTGCTGATGAAAACGGTTGATTTGGTTTTGCCATAATACAGTGCCATGCAGTAATTATTCATTGTTTGGTTTTATTTGATAAAGTCTATATTTTTTCTCCTGTATTTCTTAATACCAGGTTATCTATAAGAAATTTCAAATTCTCTGCGTTGTTCCAGAGCTAAATTCAACAATAAGTGCTAATTTAACAAACCCTGACATGTGTACGCCAAAATACGTTACCTTCAATTCAAAGGTAAGTTTCCTTATCTTTTAAATATAAAAAAGAGCATTTTATTAAGGGCATTGTAGTTCTCATATTTGTTTCAATTAAACTGCTTTGAAAGTACTTATTCTCAATAGAACACCATACTGCTGCTTACCAAATTCCATAATTTAGAGACCTTTGAGAAATAGACACATATATTTCATGCTTCCTCTTATCCAGTTTACATAAAGGACAACCTTAAGCATCTCTGTAAAAATCTCTTTCTGGATTATTGTCTCAGCTCCTCTCTTCCTTGTAGATCTTTAAAAACAGATTAATACCATCCTTAGCCCACTGCTCTTCCCTGGTGGTGACAGGCGTCCCTCAAGTTTCCCCAGCTCGCACAGTTGAAATACAGATACCAAATACAGATACACAAATTGACACTTAGAAAACATTCATATAGTTGGGGCGTTGTTAATAGCACGGGGAACAGTGGACTAGGGAACCGATCATGCTTGGATTTAAATCCTTCAGCAAGTTACCAAACCCCATGTGAAAAACAAGGATTCTGTTCCGTATCTCACAGGGTTTTTTTTAGAATGGGCCTAGTCCAGTGCTTGCACAGAATGAGAGCACGAGAAATATTACTTTTCTTCCTTTTAGAGATATCTCGCTCTCTCTGGAAACTCTAAGGACACAGCCGAGGTGGTGACTGTGGAAGTAGTTGTCTTTTTAGATGCCATTTTTTTTTTTTTTAAGATTTTATTTATTTGTCAGAGAGAGCAATCGAGCACAGACAAGCAGGGGGAGCCGCAGGCAGAGGGAGAAACAGGCTCCCCGCTGAGCAAGGAGCCTGATGTGGGACTCGATCCCAGGACCCTGGGATCATGACCTGAGCTGAAGGCAGGTGCTTAACTGACTGAGCCACCCAGGCGTCCCTAGATGCCATCCTTTAAGTCTGATTTGATGCGTCCTGTAGAGCAAAGAGCAGTGGAATGGAGATGGAAGAAGTCCCGGGCGTGTCACCTAACCTGTTGGAGGGAGTCAGGAGAGCATCAGTGGTCTTTCTACTGCTTAGGGTTGTTGTAGAGACTCCGTGAAATAATGCAGGGAAAGGGTCAGGTGACCGGCCAGTGCCATGTAAATATGGGCTGATGCTTTGCCTGAAGCACGTAAAATTTTAACGCCGCAGGTGAGGCGCACCTGGAACCCCTATGTGCCAAGTGCCTCACGTCTCACACTAGATAAGCTCTCTTAGAAAAGCTGCTTCTATTTTCGCTATCAAAGCCCTCCTAATAACCGAATAATCCAGGGATTCTGGAGAGCTGTCGGAGAAAACGACAGCCCAGAAATATTGGAGCGGGATAATTTTTAGAGTAAAAATGCTTCTTCTTAACGTTTATTTTTCTCTTTCAAATAGACCGTGTATGCTTTACCAACCATTGCGTTTGCTTTTGTCTGCCACCCGTCAGTCCTGCCAATTTACAGTGAGCTTAAAGAGTAAGAGATTTGTTTTTTTTACCTTAATCATTTTATCTTTTTTACCTTAAGCATTTTTTACATCCCCTCGTTAATAGGCAAGTACTGCATTAAAATGACTAGATTTGTATAATGAACCCCCATGGACTCATTACCCTGCTTCAACATTTACTTTCTGCCATTCTTGAGCAAGTACTATATTAAAGGAAAAAAAGAACAACAAGAATCAGAAAACTGCAGTATGTTTTGGCCATAAATATATAAAGTGGCCAATTATGTGGACTTTTTTTGTTAAAGTGGTTTTTCGCATACTGTGTTACTTAGGAGAGTTCAAGGATTTGTGTTGCTTTAGGTCACTTATGCTTATTTTGCAAGTGCATGATAATAACCAGATTCATGTATCAACTGCAAAATGCGTTGTGTCTGATTTGCCTCTTTTGGTTTAGATGGAAACGGCTGCGAAACAGGCAAAGAAATTAATGTTAAGGCCACAAACTGGACAAGAGAATATTGTTCATCTTAAACTATTAAGATGATTCTATGGATTTGTTTTCGATTGCTGTTTTAGAGAAAACTAAAGTCCTGCTTATAAATTTCCTCCTGGGTTCTCTTTTAGCATACTGTTAGCAGACTTTCCAGATAAAAATAATCTTCATGGCATCGTCTTAAGCTCAGAAAAGATATACAATATAGCTGTCTATTTCCATTTTGAAAAATAAAATGTCCTTTAGCATTGATTAACTCATGACTCTTCCTCTTTCATATTTAATTGATATATGGGTAAGTTTTGAAATATCTACATCTAACTATGTGTACATCAGCCCTACTTTATGATCATATGCTTAGGACATTTAAACATGTCTTTGACATCTTTTAAATTTAATAGTCCAGCTTTTAGTTTGTAATTTTCTGATGTGTGTACTTCTCAATTTTTCCTGTTATGACACAAACAAATGTTACCACTATAGTGGTCTGTTACTGAGTACAAGTCTTACAGATGAATTATTTGGGCCATTAAAGAAACTTAAAGGTTCACCCAAACTCCCAGAGTAAACTTGACCTAGGAGATAGAGCCCTTCATCATCACAGCTGTGATCACTTGGGTACTTATTGCTCTGGAAACATAGACTTCCAGGTGCATCACTGAGGCTACTCAGTGGGAAAAAAGGAACCTAAATAATAGCTTTAGCAATGGAAGACCTGAGGTCAAGTTCCAGCTTTGCCCCTGATCTCTGGGCTGGGAGAACAGCATTTGAATTTATTCTGCCCTTTCCCCCTTACATGCTGAGTATGGAGATAATATCAAAAATAAATATTAAAAAATATTCTCTGCCCTTCAGATGAGAACCTGATATTCTTTGAAAAGAATGGGGAAGGACATTTGAGGGATCGGTAGTTCCATGAATCTCTCCCTCACAATACTTGTTTGGTATAAAAGAATTTATTTTAAACTGGTATAATTGCTGGGGGCAGGGGAGGTGGAAGGGGGGTAATCTTAGCTGGTCAGATCTTCCCTAGCCTGATAGAAAGTTGTTAGTATTCTTCAGTGTTAACACTGGTACTTAAATTCAGTAACATGGCTTTTAATTTTTAAAATTCCCTTATCTTTGTTCTTAGTCGATCACAGAAAAAGATGCAGATGGTTTCCAATATCTCCTTTTTCGCCATGTTTGTTATGTACTTCTTGACTGCCATTTTTGGCTACTTGACGTTCTATGGTAAGTGACTTCTGTTAGCACATAAACATAGGTATTTTTAAATAAATTAGTAAAAATCAGTATCCAAATAACTTTTAATGTTTTTTTTAAGAGATTTGTGTATTTATTTTAAAGAGAGAGAGAAAGAGAGAGAGAGTGCCAGTGGGGGGTGGGGGGGCGGGAAAGGGCAGAGAGGGAGAGAGAATCCTGAAGCAGACCCCCTGCTCAGCCCAGAGCCCAACGCACGTGGCTCAATCCCAGGACCCTGAGATCATGACCTGAGCTGAAATCAAGAGTCAGCTGCTTAACTGACTGAACCACGCAGGCACCCCAGTATCCAGATAACTTTTAACACGATAGCCCAAAAATGCAACAGATCTACCCATTGATTTTGCTGGTCTTTTCTTCTACTCAAAGCGAATGGTGATGATTCCTTTACATATTTGTGCAGACTACACAATAGAATAATTACTGAAACAAGATACTGTAAATTTTTTCTCCTCATACTGTCCTTAAAAGAAACTGCATGCACTTTATAAGCATGCCACCCTTACTGAGGAAAGTTTAAAACTATACCAGAGAAGGCTTTCCTAATTGCTGTTGCGAATTGGGTCAGATTCCATTAATAGAGAAGAGAGACAGAGACAGATGTTGAAAGTGAGAAAGAGCAGAGTGCTATACTCATGACACTCGTGTTAATTAAAAATAAAACGCCTGATTGTTCACTGGAAGTTGGAGCCCTGCGAAGATTTGAAGGAATGGCAGAGAAGGTTCAATGGAATGAAATCTGAAAAAGAGAACAACTGGTTTTCATTTGTAACTTATTGGCCCTGTTTTCCTTCTTTAATATTATTAGGTCTTCTTCCTCTCCTATTCAAATGATCCTCAAGTTGTATTTGACGTCTTTCATTACCATTGTAATTTGGGACCTGATTTAAATTTAAATACATATATTTCACATTGTTCTCTATTAAATAATATTTCTTTGGGGTACTTTTCCCCCCCATAAACACAAATGTCTCAAAATTTAAACACGTTTGGAGATGATTAATTCAGCCTGGAGAGAATGGCTACCCTGATTATACAGTTGCATTATTACCATTTTCACAAGCAATGGCAAACAGCATTGTCTGATGAATCCATAAATGCCATGTTGCATTTTTGCATAAAAATAGTGTTTCTAGGTTTCCTGCAGAGTTACAGGGCTGGGAGTAGGTAAAGAGAGGGAGGGAGAGCTTCATGTTAGTCAAACAGTCTTTCTGTTACCTTGTTCAAGCCGTGAATTTTCTTTGCAAATCCATATTTTTTTCCCACATAAAATAAAATACCAAACCCTTTTGTACTCTTTGGATAAAGAAAACGGCTCAGCTATTTTTAGATGGTTATAAATTTTGATTCAAGAAAATTAGAACTAATGAGGTTTTTTATTATAACCTAGGCTCCCTTTTCCAAAACTGAGACCAATCGATGGCACAGAATAGAATTGGAATTCCACCCCCAGAACCTTGAGACTGGTACAGTGAGGAGACCTCACAGGAGACACAGCAAGAGGGGAAGGAGCTCTTGTCAAAGCAGTGAGCGTTCGCAGGGACTGCCATTCTAGCTTGGGTTGTCTTTGAAATCATGTTCTGAAGCTCAGAGTTAAGAAAAAGTTCAAAGTGGCACATGAGTTAGATACTTTTTTTTTAAATAAGAAAAACATACATGGAAGAGAATTCTTTCCTGTGGTGGTGAAGTTCGCACCTGTGTTGCTTGGCCCCTGGAAGTTGAGTGACAAGAGGAGGGTCTGAAAGAGGCTTTGAGTGGCCTGCCATCCACCGGCAAGGCTGAGACAGTGTAGCGTCGTCTGATGAGTGGCACCAAGTGGGGGAAAGTCTAGATTAAGAAGGGTTTTGTGCGGGGCGCCTGGGTGGCTCAGTCGTTAAGCATCTGCCTTTGGCTCGGGTTGTGATCCCGGTGTCCTGGAATCGAGTCCTGCATCGGGCTCCCTGCTCAGTGGGGGTCCTGCTTCTCCTTCTGGCCCTCACCCCACTCGTGCTCTCTCTCTCTCTCAAATAAATTGAAAATCTCTAAGAAAAAAAAAGAGGTGTTTTGTGCTTCAACTGTATGTTCTTTTTAACCCCCGTTTACGCCTAGATTGAACTTGGTGTAAATCGAGCATCCCCACGCTGTGTAGCTGCTTCTAGCGATGACTGTAGATTCCTTTTAAAGTTACGTACAGACAGGTGGAGCCTGTCTCACACAGGGCATTTTTCTTCTCAGCTTCACAAATTGCTTTAATAGTTACTTCAACACCCAGAACATTGCTTTCCTTGCCGTTTAGGTGACAAGTTCTTTGTTGTTCAGATAAAAACTGTCATTGAGCAACGTGCCTTGTTTCTTTCTTAATGCCTTCTTTTCCTTGCTTTAGAAAACGTGCACTCGGACCTCCTTCACAAGTACCAGAGTAAAGATGACATTCTCATCCTGACAGTGCGGCTGGCTGTGATTGTCGCTGTCATCCTCACAGTGCCCGTGCTATTCTTCACGGTGAGTACCAGGCCTCGGGGCCCTATAAGAAAAGCTGAGGTCTCGCCTTCCCTTCCGTGTTCGGAGCCTGCTCCAGAGAAAGCCTGTTTCAGGGAACTGCCCAGTGTCATGGGAACCGTACCAGGGAGGCACCCCAAGACTCGGTTAAGGCTCTTCGGAAAGAAAGTAGGGTCAGTGAGATAGGGTGGGCTCTGACGAGATGAATCTTAATTCTCATTAATCTGTTCCTTCTTCACAAAGAAATGTAGACAGAGTGTTTGAATCTTGCTCGTGCGTGATGAGAGAACAGAAAGGGACCGGAAGAGCACACTTAGTCATAGATAAAATTATCCCCCACCAGAGCAAACTACCTGTTTGTAAATAAACATACTTTCCCTAAGTCAAGCCCCCTGCCTGTAATACAGCACAAGGTCTTACAAAACATTTCCCAGACTCCTGTGCACCAGGACATGAGTTTCTGCTGAGGACGCGAAGGCTGGTGTGCTGGGGCCCTCACAGAGCCTCTGTTTTCTTTTCCTGTAGGTTCGTTCGTCTTTATTTGAACTGGCTAAGAAAACAAAGTTTAATTTGTGTCGTCATATCTTGGTTACCTTCGTACTCTTGGTTATTATCAACTTGCTGGTGATCTTCATACCCTCCATGAAGGATATTTTTGGGGTCGTAGGTAAGGCTTTATGAACTTTACACTTATCATTCTACAACAGCTGTTTAGAAAGCTAAAATTTCACCATAACAACTTCAATTTTTTTTTCTTATTTTACAGGAGTCACATCTGCTAATATGCTTATTTTCATTCTTCCTTCATCTCTTTATTTAAAAATCACAAGCCAGGATGGAGATAAAGGAACTCAAAGAATTTGGGTATGTCTCATGCCAGCCACTCTAATTTTTCTGATTAGTTTTTCATTTATTTACCAAGTAGCCCATCTCCCGCACCTAATCCTACTTTTAGCGGCCTCAGGAGGGGAGCAGCAGTCCTATAGTTTTCCCCTTTGGGAGATTTAAAATATCCTATCAGAATCTGATCTGTTCTCTCAAAATGTGTTGCTCTTACTGTGCCTAACTTTTGCTCTGAGCTAGGGTAGGGCCAGCTGGGAAACTGGACGTTTGTCATCCTGTGTCTCTGTAAGGTGATGCCTTGTCTTTAGAAGCTAGGAAAGGGAGAGGGACTCGAAGATTTAATGCAATCCACTGTTTTTGTACAATTCCTGGTCCCGGAAATCTTTGGGACATCCCAGGGAACATGGGATGCCTTCATTAAAACGGCTGAGGTCACTTAAAGAGCCTTTTTATGATTTGACAGAAATACTTTGGAACAACAGACCTGGATTCAGAAACTACCTTTCTATATTGGGATTCTTGTTTCCAGGTCTGGTGAAGTTCAAAGGCATCTTGAAGGTGGTGCACTTGGAGACAGTGAGGGAAGCAGGGGTGAAGTGGCTGCTGCCTGAGCACCTTCTGGAGCACCATTGTGTTTGGCCTCGAAGAAGGCTTCCCAGCTGCCCTCCCAGATAGTGTAAGCGCTCCAGCTGCACACATGACCCGAGTCAACAGGCCCGGGTGAGAGATGGAAGCAGGAGGGATCATCCTGGTGCATTTAGGAGAAGCAGCACTGATGCTGGTACAGCATCTACCTCCCCAGCAGGATTATCCCTGAAACCATAAGTCCCAAGTCCTTCTAAACCGTACCAGTAGGGGCTTCACAAGAGAAGGAGAAGTCACTCTGGCATAGCAGTAAAACACACTTAGATTACATCTGAAAGTGGTAGGGGCCTGTTGCCCATGAGTTCTCTGGGCCTCCCCAACCCTGCTCCCGTGTTAAAACTGGTAGTAGGAGCTAGCAGATGGCATTAGACAAGGGCTCCTGTCCTTGTGGGGCCCTACTGGGAGTTAGACCAGACCTACGAGAGTAAGCCTGTGTACAACCCCACCATTTGTCTCTTCTCCTTCCCTTAGTTCTATCCTCCAGGTTCCAGTCCAGCCCCCTTGGCTCTCATGTTACTTCAGCCTTCTCCCTGCAAAGTTCTCACTGGATACTTCCAAGGCCAAGCAATTTCTAATCTCATGTTCTCCAGATCCTGGTTTTAGTGACCTGTCCCCCTTCTGGCCTTCCTCAACCCTTAGAGTAACTTAGTTCTGGACATCCATTTCCCATTTCACTTGATCAAATCGACTTTGCTTTTATATATCTTTTTTCCCCACTTTTTCAAAAAGAAATGTTTGCCTGCCAGTGATAACCTCGGTTGGTGAAAAGTAACAAAATGACCCGTACATTTTCAAAGGCCTTTCTTTGTTGTTGTTGTTGTTGTTGTTGTTGTTGTAATCTTAGAAACTGTAAGGATACCTAGTGAGTTACAGAACAGATTCGTTCTGAGGTGACCACGAAGTCCAAGAACAGAATGTGGAGGATGGCCCTGCGTAGCTAGTTCTGGGTTCGCCCTCCTTGATACAATCTTGGAATGATTCTCACAGTTTGGCAATGGTTGTAACAAACTCCAAATACAAGGGGACACAAAAAGAGAGGGAAAAGCATTTCTATTTTTTTCCCCAGGTGTATGTGGGAGATGTTGGCTTCTCTGAAAATAACCCATGCCTTTATGTTGCTCCAGGCCACCCTTTTCTTGGTCCTGGGGGTGTTGTTCTCCCTGGTCAGCATTCCCTTGGTCATCTACGACTGGGCCTGCTCATCAAGTAGTGACGAAGGCCACTGAGACCAGCTGAGGACAGGAAGCGTTCCGGCCCACGGCTCGGTCATGTCACCACACATCAGCAATCTCTCATCACTTCTTTCGCAAGTTTACAGAAGCAAACCAGAAATTCACAAGATACTTAAAATGGAATAACACTTCGGTAGCAAAACTGAAACCTGTTTCTATAATGGTTCCTGTCCCTCTAAGAGTTGGGATCAATTAAGGATTGTGGATTTTTTTTTTTTTTTTAAGTTTCATGCAGTCGTATTTCTCAGTACTCGTCACAATCAGTTGTTTTTCACTCTCCTAACTCTATTTTTTATGACTTCGTGATCCCTTAGAACTTTGAAATCATAATCATCTATCATGTTTATTTATTATGCATCCAGGTTCCGAAATAATTTTCCTGCCGATGTTCCGCTCATGCCATCTGTACCTTTTTAGAAGAGAAAAGAATCCTGAATTGTATATAGTTATTTTGCTTTACAGAAAACAATGGTTTCGTAAATATTTTGCCTACTTTGGTTAACATAGCACACAGGGGTAATCATAAGAGAGCGACGGGGTGTGTGCCGTTGCTGGGTCAGGGTCTGCCCGATATTTGAGGTGGCCCTGATCACCCGGCAGCCAGGCGCTGGCAGTCCAGTGGCCTCACTGGCACTACATTCTGCTGCATGCAGGGACATTCTCCACTGGGAAGGGAGTGAGAATGATTTCTTACCTTGGTAAACATATTAAGCTACACATTTGGGTTATCTAGCAAATGAAGTTTTGTTTCCCTCTTGGCCAGTTGTGTCAAAGTTACTCTAATCTGAGTCACCTTCCACTGAGGGAGACCCATGACACCTTTGTAATAAATTGAGAAGCAAGAGTATTGCAAAAAGAGCATCCAAAATGCCTAAGAAAATATTCCTCTGATGCAGATAGCCTTCAACCCTACACCTGTATTGTTGAGGGGGGAAAAACACTTTCTTAAATTATAAACCCAGCGGCTTTTACTCATGTCCACCAGCTTTTTGCACAGGGAATAATGTGTATCTAACCAAGGGTGATCTAGGATAAGTAATTCCTGTTTTATATTGGGTACTTTAGGGGGTCTTTAAAAGACTTGTTTTATATCAATAAATTTAGGTTATTACAAATACAAGATTTTTGTACCTTAAATAAGCCTCATTCCTATTTCTTGTCCATCAACAATCCACTCCGAGTCTTGAAAAAAAAAAAGAAAGAAAAAGAACCCTCAGAGATAGCCTTTGAGAAGAACTTGTGACAGAATCAGTGTACCTTCCTTCCCTCAGATGGGGACTTTGGTGCCTGTGCTGTCTCCTCTTCTCGTCCCCAACCAAGGGATGGGCCATTACTGCCTGCCCGACATGATCCACACAGGAGGACAGAGTTGCCTCACACCCTACTCCAGCCCCACTATCTCCTAAAGGAGGTGGAAGGAAATTACACAGAGACTGAAAAAGAAGAGAGCTGGGGACAAGGCATAGCTTGGAAAGTTGGGGGACAGTAAGGAAACTCAGAATTGCACCCTCCTGAAGGTGGGCCATCACCTGTGATTGGACTGTCTCTATCACACAGTAAGAAATGTTTGTGCTCTGTGAGCTGATCTCTTGAAATAGGACCTGTGTTTTATTTATATTCTGGTTGAATTTCTCAAACACATAAGTTCACCGAGCACGGATTTCTTATCCAGAGATAAGTAGAATCTAACCGCAGACTCTTGGCAGGATTTCCAAGCACTTAGCTCTGGGTTCTGTTCCTCCCTCACTCAAATCCCCAAAGGCCTTTGCTCACCATTCACGGGGAGTAACAAGGAACTGCCCCCTCCCCCTTTACAGACTAATGTTCCATAGAAAAGGCAGGCATTGAAGCACCTTGTTGTGATCCTCTTGGGGGAGAAGGAAAGGTTATTTCCTGCGTTTCTTGGTAGGATCATCGTAGCTTTTAATGTACTGCTCCAGAATTACATCCACATTGGGTCAGAGGTCAGGTAATTAGATATGAATACCTACCCATACTTGAATACCTAACCTAGTAGAATCCATAGCCACCTCTGTCCTTCTCAGCAATGTCTTCCATATTGGATGAACAGGGAGAGAAACTGAGCAAAACAAGTCAGTTGGCCCTCGGAGGCTTGTCTAGGGCACCGAGTAATGAAATAGCCAGGTAGTGGACTGACCCTCCATTAAAAAAAGATACCTAGTTGAGTTTGCAAGCAATACTATGCTACTTTCTATTTTCCTTATTAATTTATAACAGTTCATTTTACACTCACAAAGTCAACTCAGAAAATTATCATTAACTCTTGGGATGGGTAGTGATATTTTTGGATCTCTGGATTTTATGTGTCAGTACAGGGAATTTTTATTATTATTTAAAATATTTATTTAGAGGAGGCACGTTGTTGATGTCTGTGATACTGCAGGTTTTAAAAAATCTTCTTTGTATGTTTATCTAAGTTTATTTTTCACCGGATGGATATAATAGACCCTAGTGTAATTTGTCAAATACCACAGATTAATTACATCATTTGTGTGGGATTAGCTGTAAAGTGTACTGCAGTAATTCTTCTTGTTCAGAATAGTGAACCGATAGCCAAAAATACATGTATCACAGATGTTAGGTAGAATTTAAACAGCAGTCAAGTGCTATAGAAGTTTTTCTGCTAAATTAGTAGACTAAAGAATATTATACCTTAGCCATTGGGAGCAGCACGTTTTCCTTTGGTAGATAGAAGCTTAACACTAGTGAACAGTGCCAGTTTCATGCTTTGGATTTAGAACTGTTCTCTAGTTATTATAACACAATATACTGTAAATCCCTAATTTACCTAATGTTACTTATTGGGAGTGGAGTAGGAAAGTGTGTACAGGAAAAAAATCTAGTCTTGTTAAACACAGGCTGTCCCCAATTTATAAGCAGATCATGTTGCAAAACCCTGTTAGGTGGTTGTTTGCAACCTGGAATGTATTTTCCTCTAAAAACCAGGTTATACATGGCGTTTAGGCCCCCAAAGCAGCTAGGAAAGATGGTCAGACCCATCATTTAGCAGAATAGGATAATACAACACGATGGCTAAAAAGCCTTAACCAAAAATAACATTGTTTCTAAGGAGTATTTGTTCAGAGTTGCCAAGAGTGTGTCACTCCTGTTAATGGAATCTGGACCGCCCATGTCAGCCACATGGCCAGCTGCCGGACGGTGGGGGTATGGTCACCACCAGTTAGTGGAGACCAGCGGGGCCTGAAGCAAGTCTCCAGCAAAGGAGGGGAAGAAGTCCAGGGCCACCGGAGAACCTGGTGGTAGGGGGAGGGGAAGGAGGATGAGGGGGCCTCTTGTGAGCCTGCCAGGGACATTCCTCGGCTGGTATCCTTTCTTTTGCCTGGAGGTCTCAGGCTTGGCCTGACTTTTCTGTTTGCTCCTATAGTTTGTCTCTTCCCCTGCCGGTTACAGAACAGTTGTTGCTGTGTAGCTTTCCCGTGTGCCCGTCATTGAAGCCAGCACACAGCACTTTTAATGGGTTTCGTGCTAGTGAACCATGGTTTAACTGCCTAGTAATCAGATCGGTGTAAAAAAGCTCTCTACTGACTTTCCTTCTTTGTATTTGCAGACCCTGTTGAGAAAGGCACCCAGGGGTGACGGTCATGGGGCTGGGGGTAGACAAGGGACTGTGGTAAGATTCCTGTGTTTGAGAGGACACCCCAGCAATTGCCCCATAGCTGACTTCCTTCTGGAGTTGGACTCCAGCCTCTAAGCCAGTGGTTCTCACAGTGTGGTCCCCAGGTGGGCAGCAGCAGCAGCAGCACCTGAGCACTTGTTGGAATGCAGGGTTTGGGGCCCCACCCCAGAACTAATGAAATCAGAAACTCAGGGCGGAAGCCCTCAGCAGCTGGGTTTGAACAAGCCCCCTGCCTGATCTTGATGCACATTAAGTGTGAGAACCACTCCAGGTCAATTCGTATCTCATTTTTTTCTCCCCTATCAGTCCTACCTCAGAATATGGTTCCTAGGAAATGCCGGTGCCGGTGCACAGTGGTCAAGGAAGGCTGCCTGCAGTCGGGTCTGCCCGGGCTGAGGTGCACTAAGATGACATTTTTTGAAGCTGTGAAGAAATGAAAGTGAAGTGGTTTTGTTTTTGCAGAGAAGGAAAACACCCTTTGTAAATGCAGCTTTAGATGAAATACTGAATTCGTGTCAGGAGTCAGCTCTCCACAGTGTTCGTCGGCGTTGTGTAACGACCGAGCCTGTCCTCCTTTTAAAGTGAATTCTCTAGAAAGGTCTGTACTGCATAAGCATCTACAAACTGCTCAGAAAAGGATGTAGGGCTTGGCTCCATTTCAGTAGATCGCAGTGCTGGGCAGCACGTTTATGGGGTGGGGAAGAGGTTGAGGACATGATCAGATATTTGATCTTACGGCTCAGAGCAAAAGCCTCTAGTTTCCCTCAGTTAATCAATGGCAATGGCTTGAGGCTTAGAAAGAGCAATTCCTCCATTCCACTTCACTGTCAACTTGTAGCCACTCTCAAAACAAAGAAGATACAGACTATCATTTAGCAGTGCTAATAAACAGTTTTCCTGAGACGGCAGATCTGAGAATCCTTTAGCAACAGAACATACTTCCTCTAAAATCTACACAATTATGTAGGATGATATAGGGCTTTCAGGTACAAATTGGGAATGGGGTGGCCAACAACTGAAAAATATCACTAAATCTAAAAGGGAAATTTCTTGAAAATTGTAAAATTCACAAGGCTCAGTCATTTTCCTTTAGGGTTTTCTCAGAGGAAGGGCTGTGAACTGTCTACAGGCTTGAATTTGTGTTTTTAAAAGGAAGAATCTATGCAGCTGAGGTTTATTGTAGGAAATACTTCATTTGTATGTAAATATGTTGTAAATAAATAGGAGGCTGTATATTTTTGCAGTTGTTGATCCACACTGAGATAGAAGTCTGCATATCAAGAATCTAGTATTTGCATATCAAGAATAAATGTTGTCATAGATATTAGTGGTTTTGTTTGGGAATTAGAAAAATTTATTCTCACCCAGGTAACATCGTTCTCTCAGTGTAAACTTGGAATCTAAACATCTTACTTAACTGTTCAGAAAGCGAAATGTCAGAGAAATAGTTGCATTGATTTCTTATACTGGTATTAAGACAATTATTTAAGAGATAATCCTCTGAGCTACAAATAAGGAATATTTAGACCCAAATTATTGTCAGATAGAAATAGATATACCCAAAATGACAAACTGTTTCTTCATAATGCTCTTTCGCTATTAACACTGATACCACTACAAGTATTTATGTAAACAGAAGTTGGGGAGAGTTTTTCTTTTCAAAGTTAAATTGAATTGCTGCATTTCCCAAACTTTGGGATCTTTGAAAGGGGGGAAAAACCTGAACATTAACTATGAGCACAAATTTGAAGGACAAAAAAAGGACCGTTATTTTATCAAGCTTTTGAAAGTCTTGCATGTTTGCCTTTCATTTTCAGTGTTGATGCCAACATAGACTGTCTTAAGTCATTTTTTTCCCAAAACACTTGAATCTTGACCATTGGTACGTAATCCACTCTCCAGAGTCCAGTTGTATTTTAGACTTCATGTAAGTCCAGTATGTGTAGCACACCACTGTTTTATTAATGTAAAAACTTGTAAATGACTTTCAGATGGGTGATAGAAGTGAGTCACACGTCACAAAACTTTGCTATTCATGGTTAATCAAATAGTTTATTTTCCCCCCAGGATGTGGTGTAAATAAAGAAATATAAGAAATTCTGTTCTATAATTGCTCTGTTAACATAGTTTTTAAACATTAAAAATGTGAACTAAAAGTATTTTTGAGTTTTGCCTTCGTTCTTTTGGGATGCAATACTAAAATGGGTGGGGGGGCATTTGATTGTTGGAGACAGATTTGCACACATTTTTCAGGGTTCTAGAACATGACCTGTTCATGAAAGCTTATTATTTACATACCCAAACTTAAAAAAAAATACTTCTGATAGAAATCTATCTGATCTGAAACATTACATGTTTCTCCATTCTTTGTAATCAGAGTAGGCTGAGCATAGTATTTTCTTCTTAAGCTCAGGTTCATTTTTATGGATCTCAATTTCTGTACTATGTTGTAATAAGGACTTGAGTCTTCCTCTACTCATATTGTAGCCACGCATAACAGAAAATTCTATCAACACTTCCATTTCCCTAGAACTTTAAGGGGAAAGCTTCTGCAGCTTGATCTTTTCTCTGTCCATCCCTGGCTCCTCCCCATGATCTTAGGCAAGTTTTATCAGAACAGCAAGATGGCCAGACTCTGATATCCAGATTCCTTTTGTAGACGGGGTTAGTGCAAAAACAACCTGGGCCTTCATGGTATGACTGGGTATGAGGCCCTTCTTGATGCTCCCTGAGCTGCCTGGATGATAGCCCATTCTGTAGAGCACCGGTGCACGTGTGGACCTCAAGGTGGAAATTTGGAAATCTCAAGCACAGGAGTCCAAACTGTGTGTTCCAATTTAGCTTCATTGGCAATAAAGCTGATAACTGTTATCCATATGCGTCTCTTTGTCTAATCCTTTGTTGATCAAAACCCCAGAGGCAAAGAGTGTAAGTAATTACTACTTTCAAAGTCAAGCAGTTGTTAAAATGCAAAAATCCAAAAGGCCATCGAGCATATGAGCAGGTTTTGTTCTAAATCAAAAGGTTCACTCCTCCAGTGCTTTTGATAGTTCTGACTTCTTCCACTATCATGCCATGAATGTCTGCCAGGACTATTCTATTCTGCCCTATTTTGTACATAATTGGGTAAGGGTTATTCTCTATCTCCCCTATGGAATAAACTATGGGCTTACTAACTTTGCAGAAGTAAGTAAGTTAGAACTCAGAAGACCTGTTTGCTTACCTTCTAGACTCATAATTGTATTCTCTCTGGTTAGGATAGTCTGGAAGGGGTTGATGAGGCCCAAATAACTGTGCCAATTTTTTGTATACCAATGTTTTATCTTTAATTAGTTTAAATTTTAGACTAATCCAAATTGGCAGGACAATCTTTTCTTCCTCTGTGGGCTCAGTGCAACACAAAATAACCTGTCAGATTATCAAAATGTATTATAAAGTAGTAGCACCTACAATAGATTTTTACCGATGTGGAAATAAATAAATAGATCATAATAGAGAACACATAAATGGCCCAAATAATACCAGAATGGGGACCTTTAAATTAATAGGAAAAGTAAGGGCTATTCAATAAATTATGAAAAAATGATTAGTTTTTTGGAGTAAATAAAGCTGGGTCCCTGGTTCACCCCTTATATCCAAAGAGAGCTCAAATGCACAACATGTGGATACATACGTTTTTTCACAAATGAAAGTCCATGACTTTTATAAAGCTGTCATACGTCAAAAATTTTCTTTAGCTCCTTATTAATAAATGAACAAGTAAGATGCTTAAACAAGTGGTTCAAAGGATAATTCAAAAAACAGACCCATACATTAAAATCAGGAGAGCTGAAATGAATTTGCTAATAGACACAAAACCGGCCTTATCCACGGGGAAATCAGTTGCATCTCCACCAGCAGAACTCTTTTACTTCTCTGGGCAGTAATCATTTCTACATCGGTTCTCCATAATTTACAGGGTTATAATATAACTCGAGCCCCCCCCCCCCAGCAAAATGTGTATAGAATCAGATAACCCAGAAGAGATATCTGGTATTCCATCAAAGTATTCCAAGTAGCCTTTTTTGCCCCTTTCAAAGTCTTTCCAATTTCCCTAACAACTTCCCTTTTTGTGACCATAGAAATCCCAAAGATTATTCTCGATCATAAAAAAAGAGCTGGACTCATTAGATTTGGCCTGATTCTTTTCATAGGTGCCACAAGTGTCAATCCATCATGTAGGGTTCCTTGGGTTTGCTTTGAAAATTGAGAGCCATGGGGTACTGAACAGCAACTGGAGCCACAGAATTGTACTTTTAAATGTCTCTATTATTTGCTAGCTCAAGGCTGGGGAAGGAGCACCAAGAAACTACCATATTTTGCTTGCACTATCTATAAATGTGGGTGACTTCCTCCCTACTTGAGTCCCGTGTCCTACCCCCCACCCCATTCTTACCACCTTTAGAAATGGTACTAAGGCCAATTTTCCTGGGATGGTTTTGTAGGCATTGGCTCCATAAGTAAAATCAACCTTTGTTCCTTAGAGTTGTTTGATATAACTGATTAAATGAGCATCATTCTCAAATTTGACCTTCCAGGAAAGGCTATGGTTACAAGATCAATTTTTTCCGATTATATACTGGTAGAAAGGAAAAGATTCTTGTTGAACCTATGCAAATAAGTATATTGCTTTGAAAAAGTAAGGAACTCAGAGCTTTTTAATTTGGGGAGGTAGGAAGTTCCGTGAGAGGCAGAAAAAAAAAAAGTTTAATTTCACTTTACAAAAGCGGAGTCTACCAGATTGTTGTAGATTACAGGTCACTTAAGAAGAAGAATGGCCTCCTTATATATCCAGAAAATAGAGCATTACGACAGCCTCAACACTACCACAGTTAAATTTCCCTCATCGGCTCGTTTCATCCCGTGAAATTCTATTCTGTGGGACCTTGGGTCAGCATTCTGCTTTGATAAAGTTGTCTGCTTCCGGAACAGAGTCCTGGACATCCACCCTCACCGCCCAGGTACAGCCTGAACGTTGTCGAAGCTGTGTCAGCTCAAGCTTGGACCTAAGGTCTATTCTTTGAAGTGTCAATAGTTGGATGTACTCGGCACGATCCAGCTCCATGAGATTCTGGGCAGTTTGTCTTTGCTTAAGAACCAGATTTTGGCCTGCAGTTTGTTGCAGAGACTCGGGCAAGTTTCAGGAAGCAGAAACCTATTTGACAATGAGACTGGAAGACTGTGGCTAACATACTGTAGAAATTAATGGATATCCATCCTATCATCAGTGTCCTTCTATATGACCTTGAAAAGCCGTGTAGTGTACCACTGAGAGATCGTCCAGTCATCTTTTTTGCCCAATCCAAAGTTTTTCACAATTTTTCTGGCACTACCTATCTATATCTCATATATATATAATATCTTGGGAGAAGGGAGGGCCTTTCTTGCTACAAAACACAGGAGTCACAAAGGAAGTAACTGACTAATAAGTATTTTACAACTCTCTGTGTATGGGGTGCCTGGGTGGCCCAATCAGCTAAGCATCCGACTCTTGGTTTCAGCTCAGGTCGTGATGTCAGGCTCTTGAGATCGAGTCCCAAAGCAGACTTGCACTCAGTGCGGAGTCTGCTTCGGATTCTCCCTCTCCATCTGCCTCTTCTCGTGTGCGCGCGTGCTCTCTCTCAAAATAAATAAATAAATCTTTAAAACTCTATGACTTATAAAAGTGCCAAAATGAAAAAAAAATTCCAAAAATTCAAATGAGAGATGAAACACATTTGCCACACATATGTTGCAACTGGTATAATCCGACTCTCAAGTTTGAGGTCAAAATTATTCAAAATATTCCCTTGGTCAAATTACCAGGATGTCCAACATCGCTTTCTTGATATTCCCACATTCAAATGTCCAAGAACCCTCGAGGCATTTGATTCCAGAGGTGCCTGCTTCCAAATTCCGGGCAAAAGAGAACTAACTGGTAAATTTAATCTGCTCACATGAGGCCTCTCTCCCACTGCTGTGCAGCTTCTGTTGCTGCCACACGGGGTCACTGTTGAACACCAGCTCTGCACAATTTCTTACCTGCATCTACTGCGGCAATAATGCCCTCACAGTTCCACAGCTCTGTGAGGGCTGACGTGATGGAGGAAGGATGACCTTAATCCATGCAGTGCTATCGTGGTTGTCACCTTGAGAGCCCAAGCAATGAACAGTGCCTCAGTTCACCAGAAGTTTATTCCCAGCTCATGCCCACCAGGATGTGTGGCTCAGAAGGTTCTCCTATTATAGCTGCACACTGTATCAGAACCAACCCTGTCCCTTTCCCCATCCATGAGCATTTAAACCTCGTATTGATCTCAGCTCTTGACTGTAGATGTCTCTCATGGTGAGCTTCACTTTTGGACTCTTAGGACTGTTTCCTGTCCCTTCTGAGATCATCTCAAACTATAAGAGGTTTGAAAACAAAACTCAAAAGGGAAGGAATTGGGTAGAAGACATAATCCTATCTGGTGCCTCTGCAAATTTGCCTGACCTTTACAATAGTTACTGTTTCAACATTCCAAGGGATGTTTGGCTTTGGACAGTCATAGATAAACCACAAAAATGTTCCAGTTACATTTTTCCCTAGGGGTGATGCCTGACAGTTTGACTCCCATTTAGAACTTAAGAGGGGCCATTCAATTGACTTTTCCCTGTTCAACAGTGACTAAACTGTCTTAAAAGACAGCACCTAGAAACTTCTTAAAGTTCTGCCTACATAGCCTTTGACATAGAGCTAATCTCCTTAATAAATCAAGTTTTAAAAATCACCAAGAAAAAAATATAAAAAGCCCAATAGAAAAATGGGCTCCACAAATATAAAACATGAACAGAAAAAGAAATAAACCTTGAAAAGGTGTTCAGTCTAACAATCTAAGTCACAGGTAAATAAATGAAAATTAGAACACCTGTGTATACCTTTTGAAATTATTCCTTTATTATTATAAAAAATATAAATAAATAAATAAATAAAAATAAATAAATAAAAATAAATTTAAAAAAGAAAAAAGAAATTATTCCTTTCATATTGGCAAAAATCAAAACAGTTGCTATTATAGTTCGCTAAGGATGTAAGAAACATCCATTTTCATATGTGGCTGATGGTAGTGTAAACTGTATGACTTTTTTTGGAGAGAAATTTGGCAATGTCTATTAATATTTTAAATGCTTTTAACTTTGCCCCATCAATTCTATGTCTGTGAGTTTTTGTAACTCACAAGAAAAATATGCTGTCAGATTCTCTTCCTATCTCTTTTTTTTTTAAAGATTTTATTTATTTATTTGACAGAGAGAGAGACAGCCAGCAAGAGAGGGAACACAAGCAGGGGGAGTGGGAGAGGAAGAAGCAGGCTCCCAGCAGAGCAGGGAGCCCAGTGTGGAGCTGGAGCCCAGTGCGGGGCTCGATCCCGGAACTCCGGGATCACGCCCTGAGCTGAAGGGAGACGCTTAACGACTGAACCACCCAGGCGCCCCTCTTCCTATCTCCTTATCTCAATTCATACTCAGGTCTCTCTTCTTCTACTGTTTCTGTTGTCCTTTATGCTGTTTGTTCATCTCTTCTCTTTTCTCAATAAGCTCTTGAATAGTCCATATGTTAACACTCCCCCCAACTAAACCCAGCCACCAGTCTTTATTTTCTATCTTCAGGCTCCCAGGTGGCCTACCTCCGTATCACAGACAGAAACTAGAGACATTTCTTGGTCTTATGCATCAGAAAATTTCCATTGATAGATCCCTGTTCAACCACAGTTTGGCTCTTCATAGCTAGTTTCAAAATGGTGGTGGGTAGGTTTTATGTATTTTATGAATTTAGGACAGCTTTAAAACATAATTATGCCAGGGTCCTTCTTCAGACCAATTAAATTATAATCTCTAGTGGTACAGCCAGAGATATTTAAAAAATTATCCAAAATTTAGAAATAAGACAAAGAGAGGACATAATATTGGACTAGGATGTTACTTACCAATCTCACCCATATATTATTTAATCATCTAGAGGAATGTACTTTTTCTTTTTTAGAGGAATGTACTTTTGCTTGATGTACTGTTTACTATTGACTAAAGGCCCAGATTTTGCAAGACACCTATATATGTCGTAAAATTATATATTATAATATTTAAATGTAACATGTAATTACATATTTACATATGTGATTTGTAATATATAATAACATAATTATATATACAATATTTATATGTAAATATTACATTATAATATGTAACTTTCCGTGTTAAATGTTAACATCTCAATTTTTGTCTGATAGAGATGCAAATGATTTCTGTCTAGGTGAATATAACGTCCAAAAATTTGTTTAAATTTAGCAATCCAAAAATTTAGCAATCTTATTCTATCATTCCTTTTAAAATGCCTATAAATAATCAGTTCCTCAAAATGCCCTTTATTTTTATTTATTTTTGTTAAAGATTTTATTTATTTATTTGAGAGAGCGAGAGCGAGAACCTGGGGCGGGGAGGGGAGAAGAGGGAGGAGGGAGGGGAGGGGTAGAGAGAGGGAGAAGCAGACTCCCCGCTGAGCAAGGAGCCCAGTGTGGGGCTTGATCCCAGGGTCCCAGGATCATGACCTGAGCTAAAGGCAGATGCTTAACTGACTGAGCCACCCAGGTGGCACTATTTATTCATTTTTTAAGTAGGGTCCACACGCAGCATGGAGCTCAATATGGGGCTTGAACTCAAACCCTGGAATCAAGATCTGAGCTGAGATCAAGCGTCAGACGCTTAACTGACTGAGCCACCCAGGAGCTGCTCAAAATGCCCTTTAAATTTGTTTGACCATTTTACTTCAGATTGGTTGTGTGTTATCTTTGGCTTATTATTTTTATTAAGGAAACTATCCAAAGGATGTGAAATTCTTATCTCTGTTGTGATATTTTATGCTGCCATACTCACTGTTCCCCTAGCATAGATTATTTTATATTTTTGATTCTCAGCCTTTTATTCATAATGTGAATACTCTGAAGACAGAATACATTTTTGATACATTCTTTGTGGGCAAAATATATCTTTTATGCAAATATTGCAAAATCAACTTTTAAACATAAGTAGCCAAACGAAGCATGTCTGAGAGCAGGATAGGTTCCTGACCACTACTGAGGGCTTTTTTCCTCAATTAGGCAACTGGCAACTAAGTCTGCATGAACTGCTCAGCACTTGGGAGTTGGACATCAGAGAAAGTATTATGCACCGTCTATACCTTGTTTTTTTTTAAGAATTTTTATTTATTCATTTGAGAGAGAGAGAGAGACAGAGACAGAGAGAGCACAAGCTGGGGAGAGGGCAGAGGGAGAAGGAGAAGCAGATTCCCCACTGAGCAGGGAGCCTGACGTGGGGCTAGATCCCAGGACCTGGACATCGTGACCTGAGCCAAAGCCACCTAACCATCTGAGCCACCCAGGCACCCCCTGTCTATACCTTTTGAAAAGATAGCTCTTCTATGTAGTTAAGAAGCCATCTTTTCTGCCTGGGAAAGCATCTTGCTCTCATTTTTCAAACATTCAAGTTGATGTTTGAGCTAAAGATTTTTTTTCCTGTGGAAGCATGATGGTTTGGAAGAGCATGAAGGAAAGAGTGAGATATACTTTGCATTAATCGTTTTCAGAGACCCCTTTGGTAGTCAAATGATGTCCTTATCCTGGATCTTTTCTCTTAGAGATTTTCAGTGGAGTCCACTCTGTGATTTGTATGTCTGAGGATTTAGCATTTCTTCCCTCACACAGCACTTGACCAATAACTGATGTAAGGCGTCACTGTTGCTAAGCTGTGGTAAATAGCGCAGCAATGGGGCCAACACAGAGGTGTGCCTTCTGTCTGCAGAACTCCCCTGTGCCATGGAGCCAGTTTCCCTTCAGACTTTCTTGACACTACATCCTTCCTTGCTTGGTTCCTTCCTTTCCCAGCCTGACCTGTAGGTTCTTCATAGGAACACTCTCTAATAAATTACTTTTATACAAATCAATCTTAAGGTTTGCTTCTGGGGAACCCAACCTAAGACATTAAGTTTGCCTGGGCTCACAGTATGTAAAATATATTTGAAATGATCATTTCCTCCATGATGTTCTGAGCTTTCTTGACAAATCAAAGTCCTGGAGGTTATATTTGTTTTGTTTTGTTTGTTTTTGGGCGGAAGGAGGTCAGGCCTCAGGTAAGTCCCTTTGCTGAAAATCAAACAAACAATACTCCTTCTGGAACAAAGTGTCCTTATCAGTTTTCCAAGGTTCTTTCTCTGAATGGGATAGCCACAAGGCAAACCACAAGGGCAGCACATTCTGTCAGCAGGATCCATTCAAACGAGGATGGGATTTCCAATCACTCTCTGGAATCACGCTCAGTTGCCTTCTCAGACTTTCCTGAAAACATTCCCAGGCCATTTGAAAATTCTCTTTTCCAACAAGTCTCTCAGGAGACACTCACTGCAGTGTCTATGTGTGGAGTGAATGGCAAATACTGCACTACCTTCAAATTTGAAACGACCCACTAATACTCACCATTGGTTAGTAAGTCATATCATGTCATTGTCTGTTCAACATCCTCCAGTGGTTTCCCATAGCACTCGTAGAAAAGGCTAGATCCTTCATTTACATGGTCTTCCCCTGATCTCTTCCTCCTGACCACCCTACCACAGGCTGACCTTCTAGTTCTCTGAACACACCAAGCATTCTGATCTCAGAGCCTTTGCACTTGCTCTTCCTTCTGCTGTCACACTCCTCCCACAGTTATCCACGTGGCGTTACCCCATTGCCTTCAGTTCTCTTCCCAAATGTCACCTTATCCCTAAGATCTTCTCTGACCGTTCCACAAAAAATAGCATCTCACCTACCCATAACACTCATACCTCACTCCCTGTATCCCTTCTCTTGTTTTATTCTTGTTGCTAGAACCCTTCTTTCCATCCGAAGTGCTTTAGTTAGCGTGTTTGTCTCTTTCTAGCTAGAATGTAACTCTGTGAGAGCAGGGTCTATATCTATTCTCTTCACTGCCATATCCCAGCACCAAGAACAGGATAGGTGTTCAATAAATATTTGTTGAATGAGTGAATGAATAAATTAAAGAGTTTACATTGAGTACTTTCCCTCTGTAAGTGGGATAATGAGGTGCAGGATTCAGCATCATGCTCCCAGATTTGTTTTTCTTCCCCCTTTTAATTTTCCTTTTAAGTTTTTATTTTAATTCCAGTTAGTTAACGTATAGTGTTATTAGTTTCAAGTGTACAATATAGTAATTAAAACCCTTTTTAATTTTTAAATTTAATTTTAAAATGGTTTGCTTAATAGGTGTTTTAAAAATTATAAGCCTCTCCTTGCAACAAGTCAAACATTACAGAGATGTATTAAGAAATGGTTAATAATCCCTGTTTTTGGAACATCCAAAATGTAACTTTCAGCATGGTGGTTACACACATGATTTCTAAAATCAGACTGTCTGGATTCAAATTTATTGGATCTGCAAGCTCGGATATGTTACTTCAATATCTTGATGCCTGATTTTGCTTTTGTAAAATGGAAGTAGTAACAGAACCTTTCTATAGAATTGCTGTGAGGGTTAAATGACTTCATTAAAACATGAACAAAAACTCAGAGTAGTGTATATCATACTGTAAACACTACGCAAATTACCTAATTTTTCCCCCACTTAACAAATGATCTTGGATTTCCTTCCAACACAGTACCTACAGATTAAACTCATCCTACGACTGGATGCATTAGCATTCCCTGGTAGGGATAAGCCAGGGATATATATTTTTTCAATCTTTTTCCATGATAGACAAACAGCTTTTTATGGCATATAGGTTACAATAAATATCCATGACTGCAGGACCTTATAAATCAGTATATTATTTCTCTAGGAGAAAAACCACCAAAGTGAGGCTGGGCCAAAGATCTGTCTTACTTAATTTTAATAGAAATTACCAAATTACTTTCTAAACTACTAGTAATAATCCACACACCCACAAATAATACATATCTGCCCCTTTCTCTGCATCCTCACCAGAAAGGGAAGTTGTGACACTTTTAAAGTTTTTGTCAAGTGATGACGAAAAAATGGGATCTTGTTTTTATTTTAAGGTTCTAAACTATTAATGAAATTGATCATTTTTTTCATATATTCATTGCCATTTTCATTTTCTTTCTTATGAAATGCCTATTCACATTCTTTACCATTGTTCAATAAGATTGTTTATCTTTTGCTTATTATTTTGTGTAAAAGGGACAAAGGAATGCTTTGTTTACTATATATGTTGTCAAATATTAATTTTTCCCCAGTCATTATGTTTGTTTTTAGACTTGGTGATGCATCCTTTTATATTCTGCTTTCATATAGTCATATAAAGCTGACTTTACTTTATGGGCTTTGGCTTTCCTGTATTTACGGTCTTTATAAAGAAATTAGTTCTTAGTGCCAGGTAATAAAATATCCTAATTTCATTTAACATGTTTATTATTTTATTTAAAACATTCAAGATTTTCAATCCATCTGTAGGATATTTGTGTATGGGCGAGGGGACTAGAACTTTTCTCATAGATGGATAGGTAACTAGGTCAGCACCATTTATTATATAAATGTCCTTGTTTTACTAAGTGTTCCTATATTTTGATCTGTTTCTGGACTTTCTAGTCGTCCTCCTATCAATATTTGCAGTCCTGTGCTAACACTGTCGGAATTAGAGTCTTTCTTCATTTTTATTTTTTGGTTTTCAAAATGTTTTCAATTTATTTAATGTTCTTTTTTTTCTTGTTTTTTACCTTTATTGTGCTATAACTGACAAGATTGTAAGATATTTATTTTTTTTTAAAGATTTATTAATTTATTTTAGAGAGAGAGAGAGAGAGAGCACATGGCAGGGGAGGGGCAGAGGGAGAGAGAGAGTCTGAAGCGGGGCTCCACGTGGGGCTCAGTCCCACGACCTGGAGATCATGACCTGAGCTGAAACCAAGAGTCGGGCACTCAACCAACTGAGCCACCTAGGTGCCCCAAGATTGTAAGACTAAAGTGTACAACATGATGATTTGATACATGTGTACATTGTGAAAGGAGTCCCGCCATCTAGTTAATTAACACATCCATCACCTCACGTATGGATCTTTTTTGTGTGTGAGAACATTTAATTTCTACTCTCTCAGCGCATTTTAATTACACAAGATGGTGTTAACCACAGTCATAGTTGTTTCCTATAATGTCTTAATAATTGGTGAGGCATGCCCCCTCAGTCCTTCTAAAAAATTATTGGTCAGTTTAGATATTTAACCTTCTATCTTCACGCTAAAATATTTTGCCCAGGTTTTTTTAAGCTTATTGGGATTCAAGTTGGAATTCCAATACATGCATCTCATTTATTTGGAAAGAACAGACATTTTCCTTACAGTGAGTCTTCCTCCCAGCCAAAACAAAAGTGTCTCTCAAGTTACGTGAATCTTATCTTACATCGTTCAGAAAGATTTTCTGGTCTGCTTCATATAGATCATATACCTTCCTTTTAAAATTTATTCTTAAGAATTTTACAGCTCTTGTCACTATTATAAACTGAATCTTTTCCTCCATCTTTATTTAAAGATTTTATTTATTTATTTGAGAGAGAGAGAGAGATCAGAGCAAAAGAAGAGCACAAGTGGTGGAGGAGGAAAGGCCGAGGGAGAAGGAGAAGCAGGCTTGACGCTGAACAGGAAGGCTGACCCGGGCTCGATCCCAGGACCCTGGAATCATGACCTGAGCCGAGGGCAGACACTTAACCGGCTGAGCCACCCAGGAGACCCTCTCCATCTTTACTTCTTTTTTATTTTTTTTCTTTTTTTTTTTAAAGATTTTATTTATTTATTTGACAGAGAGAGACAGCCAGCAAGAGAGGGAACACAAGCAGGGGGAGTGGGAGTGGAAGAAGCAGGCTCCCATTAGAGGAGCCTGACGTGGGGCTCGATCCCAGAACGCTGGGATCACGCCCTGAGCCAAAGGCAGACACTTAACGACTGAGCCACCCAGGCGCCCCTCCATCTTTACTTCTGATTTTTAGCAGACTTTTGATTCTCTGCTTTATTATGTCAGGTGGATGAAGCATCTCATTCCTAGCATTGTCAAATTATCGCTGACATTTTTTTCTTTTAATATTTATCATTGTTCTAGCTCTAAAAATTTATAGTGCATTTGGAAAGCTATTTCTGCTTTATATCATGTGCTTTATATGTAACTCATATGATTTTCCTTTATCAGAAAGGTTTAACATTGTGCTTGGTTTTTAGCTATGAGCCCAAAGGTATGCTATGTGAACCAAATATTTATGAGAAGGAACTCTAAACATGGAGGATTTGAAGTTGGACCTAGGATTCCACTGGAAAAGATTGTTATGTGTCTAGTACCTGCCACTTCTATGTCCATTTATAGGTCCTCCCCTCAGTAGTATTTAATAACTTAGTCCTCTGACTCACGGTGAAATGGCCTCACAGCAATATGAACAGGTAGGGATGTTAAGAGATTCTGCATGAGGATAGGCTCTTAAGGGAATCCACCCAGATGCCAAACTGACTCTGAAGGTTTGAGGAGGTGAAGGAGGCCCAAAGGGACCGTCACACAGTTTCAGTCATGATCAGTCATCTGACAAAGCTACAGAGTCCAAGGAGAAAGTGGCCAGGTTCCTCCTAGTGGTGAAACTCTACAACAGGAAATCAGAAGTGATTCCCAGCTCAGCATAACCATAGGCATTGGCCAGAAAACTTCACCAAAGGCCATAGAGCCACAGTCAACCATCCTGGACTTCACGGCAAGTCTCCACTTCTAGAAGGGACCATAGTACTAAAGAAAGTACTGGTTGGAACTTAGGAACCAGGACTTAGGCAAAAACCAGTGCCACCAGTTGAGGCGGCAAGCAGGCAGAGCAACAGAAGGACCCAGCTATCATATCTGATAATACTAAGCACTGGTCTGGGAATAACTCTTGAACCCAGTGGCCACCACTCAGTATAGCACCAGATCCCAGGTCTGACCTCTTAGTTCCTTGACCTCCCCACTCTCAGTGACCTTGTCTTTCACCCTATCCCAGCCACTCACTCCCATCATAATATCTAGACCTTGTTATTGTCAATACCTGAAACTCCTCCATAATCTCAATTTTGACCTTTTCAACCACCTCCTACCTTTACCTCCTATTCTCACTCCTTCTGCTATCTGAAGGCCAACTATCCTTCACCCTTAGCAGATGGCAATTCCTCTGTATTCTCACTGTTCCTCATGCCCTTGTGTTCTCTCTCTCTCTCTGTCAAATAAGTAAATAAAATCTTTTTTAAAAAAGCACAATGCTGGTCCAGCTGGATATTCTGTGTTTGCTCCTCCAGATCCATCCTCCATCCTTCTCTACTCTGCTCTGTCTGCTAGGAGCTGCCCTTTACAGATGGTTCCATGAGACTCCCTTACCCTTTAGCTACCAGTTAGGTCCAACCAATGAGAGGTGCAGGCAGGAAAGGGGAGGAGAGAAAGGAGTCAGGTTATTAATCCCCTGCTCTCTCCATGTCAAGCTGCAGTTCAGCAGTGGCTGAGTTTCTCTAAGGCCACAGCCTTGGACTGACAGGTCCATCTCCTGCAGCTGCACCTCTCACAGAGTTCTGGTAACTACTCGTCTCCTGCCCTTGCAGCCTGGACATGATAACAGCTCCCTCCTGGTGCCAACCCTGAAGTGCTGCAAGGGTGCTTGCTGGTTCCCTTGATGTTGCCTGTACCTTTGAAAATTGTCCCTCCTTTAAATTTTCTTCAATTAATTCCTCTTGAGCATGCCTTCCCTTTTCTCCCTTGGTTAAATCCAATTCTCAGCCTATTCTGCGTCTGCACCTGTGTAGCTAAATATGACTGGAGAAAAACCACAAACTCCAGACAAGTTGCATTTTAAATTTATAAACAGAAACCACAACTGGGCCCCTAATGCCTATGGGCATCATATCATACATATCAAGATCGCTCATTCTCCCACTCTCTCAGATAACCTTTTCACACCTCCTCTTTCTTTAACCCCCCAAAACCTTATTCCCATCTTCATTTCTAATAGATGATTTTTATTTCCTACTTCACTGTGAAAATGGAAGTATCAGAAGAGAACTTCCCCAGACTCACACCATCTCATGTACTCACCAAATGGCATCGTCTCCCACATGCTCAGCTTTCCTGCCTGTGACCATGGATGAACTACCTGAACTCTCTACAAAGCCAGTCCTGCACATGTGGACTCTGACGTCTTTCAATCAAGGACATTGCTCTAGCAATTTTACTTTGTCTCTCCTACACTTCCGATCTTTTTCTCTCTATTGGATCACCCTTATTAGTCATAAAGGCATATTTATATTTCTTCCATTTAAAAACAACAGTGATAATAACACCTCTCTTAAACCCTTATTAGCTCTTGCCCCATTTCTTTTCCTTTCCATTTGTAGCAGGATTCCTAGAAAGAATTATGTATATTTACTGTCTCCACTTAATTTCCTTTCATTCTTCTTGAACTCTCTCCTATCAGGTTTACCCACATGACTCCACTGAAATTGCTTTCAGCAGGGTCACCAATGACCTTCATGTGGTTAATTACAATGGTCAAACCTCAGATCTTCACCTGTCAGCTGCTTATGATGTTCTCCCTCTTCTTTAATATTCTCCCAACATACCACATTCTCTTCTTTCTCATCCTACATTTCTGGTTGCTTCCTCTCAGTTTCTGTTGCTGTTTGCTTCTCTTAGTTCATCCTCTTAATGTTCAATTTCCCCAGAGCTCAGAATCTGAACCTCTTCTTTATCTATATCTTGATAACTTAAATCAGTTCCCTGTCTTTAAATAAAATCTATATGCTGATGATTCCAATATTTACCTCACTCTTGAACTCCAAGCTCAAGAACCTGACTGCCTACTCAACATCTTCACTTGGTTGTCTGACATTTTCAAGTCAAATGTCTTGATTTCTCCCTATTCCCTAAACTCATTCCATGTCAGCCCCATCCATAGCCCTCCCTTCCTCAGCTGATGTCAACTCCAATCTTTCAGCAGCTTGCAGAAAAAAGTTGAAGTTTTTCTTGACTTTCCCTAGTATTATCTCTTACTTCGTCTCCTTCTATTAGTTTCTTGTTCAATCTGTTCCAGCTACACTGGCTTCCTGACTATTCTTTGATCATGCAAGGCACATCCCTGCTATAGGGTCTTGCCCTAGCTTACCCCTCTGGCCAGAATGCTTTCCACACAAATATCCTCTAACTTCCTCCCATCTTTTAATCTTTGCACAATTCTCATTTTCTTAATAAGGCTTACCCTGACTGCTCCATGTAATACCACAACACATAAACACACACACACACACGCATGTGCACACCCCAATCTACTCTTTCATTTTCTCATAGCATTTATTGCCTTAATTATGCTGTTTGCAGTCTCTCTCCTGTACTGGAATATAAGCTCTATAAGGTCAGGGATCTTTTTGTCGGGTTCAGTAATGTATCCCAAATGTTTAGAACAATGCCTGGCACATAGCAGGCACTCAAATATTGAGTAGGCACTCACATGTTGTTGAATGAATGGGAGATAATTTAAATATTAAATCCTGCTGGTTTAGCATAGGAATCTAAATCTGTTAGCATCCTGCTTATCTCAGGCGAAATAGGATCAGGAACTGGGCCAGGTCAGAGCTTATACATGAAGTCTATCTTGGTGTATCTGGACAGGAGAGTCTAGTCAATGCAGAGGTAGCTGCAGGGAAAGAAAAAATAAAGTCCAGAGGCTCCCCTCAACCTTGGAGCAGTGTAAGTTTTAGCTGAGAGGTCCCTTGTCAGTGCTGGTTGGAGTTTGGAGAGTTCTACATGGTCCAGAGATGAAGAAATAAGAGAGGTCAAAGGTTTATTCAATGTAAAGAAAGTCTTTGCTAATGATTAAATAAGCATCTCAGAATATATTTGTAAAAAATATTAACGAGTCGAGAAATTATAGATGTGTGTGTGTGCATGCACACAGGTGTGCTGGTGTTGTTGCTCCCACATTTTCCTGGATGTCATTTATCTAATCCAAAGGAAATGAAACTATATGCAAGCCCCAGATCAAAGATGGGTTCCCAAGATTCTCTGTTCAAGCTTCTCTACCTGAAGTTTCACTCCCTGAGGAAATGGTGTATTAGCATCTACAGACATTAATCTCTTCTCGGATGGTTTCGACATCCTTCAAAATATGATCTGTGGGTTACCTGAATCAGAATAGTTGGATGTTTCTTAAAAATGTAAATTCCTGAGTCCTTCCCAAACCTATTAAATCATGTGGTAGGGCCAGGAACGTGCATTCTCAATAAACTCCGTAGACAATTTTGATTCATACTAAAGTTTGAGACCCACTGCTATAAATGGAGGGGATTGTATTACCCTAGATTAATGTGTCTATACTGTTTTTTTAAATTCTGTGTCTCATCCTTTTTGCTTCACTTTTAAAGACATAAAAAGAAGCCTTTATTCTGAAAATAACCCATTTTGGGGATTAGTTAAGAAGTTACAGATGAAATTGGCTTGATTCAATAATTCCTGTGACCCATTTTATTCTGCTCCACTTACTATTAGGTAAAGGACAAGAAGCACCAGTCCATATACTAACCAGGCATACGAATTGTTCTTTTCTTATGGTTGGACCTGTGGTGAACTTTTATTTTTTTATTTTTTATTTTTTTAAAGATTTTATTTATTTATTCGACAGAGAGAGACAGCCAGCGAGAGAGGGAACGCAAGCAGGGGGAGTGGGAGAGGAAGAAGCAGGCTCATAGCGGAAGAGCCTGATGTGGGACTCGATCCCGTAACACCGGAATCACGCCCTGAGCCGAAGGCAGACGATTAACCGCTGTGCCACCCAGGCGTCCCTGTGGTGAACTTTTAAATTGCCTTGCCCCCAAGTCCAGACTAATAATTCCTTCAAATTTAAGGACTGCCTCTTGGAAAAAATGGACAGTTTCATACCAAACATAAGAACACAGAAGAAAAAAGCTAAAATATGACTCCAAGTATCAGTTAACTCAAGACAAAATTATGCTAGGTAAACTACCATCTGTACATCATCCATTATTTAGAACAATGTATTCACAAGCTGCAGTCCTTGGCTATGTTTCCCTTACAGGCCAACCCATTGAGCAGCACACAGATATAAGGTCATATCTAAGAAAGTTCCTCCAAAAGTTACCATTCAATTTTATTTTTAGCAAATAATTGGATAATCTTAAAATCGTCCAGAATATTTCTTAAAGAGAAGTTCAATAGAAGAAATTTAGGTAATAAAATTCCTATCATTCCAGCTTGTCACTAAAATAAAATAAGTCAGCTTTCATCAAAGGGGGCTTCAAAGGAAGCTCTCTTTGCCCAGTTCATCTCTTATCCTTGAGGCTTAAGGGAATTTAGCAGACACTGGGATAATTCCAAACAGACTCATTTTGATGTTATCTCACTCTCTAAATATTACCCCCAACTACTTCTGGCAATCAAGCAGAATTCCAAAACCCTTTCAGGGAATAGGAAATTTTCAATATAACTTGTTCCTTCAGAACCTTGTTGCCTTGAGAAAGAAGAGAGTTATATTTATCACCATTTTAGAGGGGTATGCTGGAAATGTTTGTCATTTTGGAATTCCTATTTAGTCAGTATTATTATTTTTTTATTTCTTAAAGTAGACTCTACACCCAACGTGGGGCTCAAACTCACAACCCCAAGATTAAGAGTCACATGCTTTACTGACTGAGCCAGGCAGGCATCCTTATTCTGTATTATTTTTTTAGTTTTCAGAACTATAAAAATGGTTACTTTTCCAATTTTCCTATCTTTGGAGGAGGTGGTCAAGTACTTTGTAAATGTATTAAATCCAGGCTAGAATTGCATAACAGTATTTACGACAGAGAGGAATTTGGTAAGCAGGGTACACCTTACATGGCCAGTTGGTTAAAGGAAGTGTTAACTGACAAAGGAGGTTGTCCTCATAAGGCAGGGTCACCTATCCACCAGTATTAGAGCACTGCCTCCAAGTGAAGCCGTAGATCAAACCTCCACATAAAATGAGAATAACACAGGAAACATGTCTTCCATCTTGTCAAAGAGGCATCCATCATACCCTGCTTTTTAGGGAACTGGCTTGGGCCTCCCATTTGGAAAGTGATCCTTAGGTGGTGGGGAAGGGGAAAAGTTTCATTCTTGGGGTAGAGAACTGGCCTGAACAAAATGGTAAATCAGGGCCACCCACCACCAGCAGACGCTTCAAGAAAGGACTGTTTTTTGGAGGGTGTCCTGAGCCAAGTAGAGACTCTCCCTCAGTCAGCTCTACAAGTACTAATTCCATGTTTGATTGGGAGCAAAACTAGACTCCTGTGTGTGCGTGTGTGTGTGTGTGCCTGTGTGTGTGTAATGCCTGATCTTCTCTTCCAGGATTCTCCACCCAGCCCAAGGACAAATGGCTTGGTTAGGAGAAAATGTAAGGAGGTAGGAGCATGGCATTGAACTCAGACTGACCTTAGCTGGAATCCGGCCTCTACCACATACAACCTACGTGACTTTAGGCAGGTTTCCCTTGTCTTTCTCAGGCTCGACTTCCTCAATCATAAAATGGGAATAATCACAGCCACTCCACAGAGTGGTTGTGAGAAATAAAAGGGACAGCACATTGTCAATTGCTCAGCACAGTACCTATCACGTAGTAAGCCTGCAGTACAGGTTACCTATTATCATTGTGATGCTCTTATCTGTGGAGCCATGTTCCGCACGTTTTGGCAGAAACCGGCGAGAAAACTCTACTCGGCAAGAACAAAATCACTGTTTATACCACGTTTGAAGCCAGTGTAAAAGCCAAAAGAATGTTGTGGTTAAAGAGAGCCTAATGCAACCCTAGCTCTTCTGAATTCCCAAATGGGCTACTCAAGGTAGAGCTGTCACAGAGTTTGTGACTAGACCATTGTATAAAAGCCGAACACACCCATGCTTTAAAGGCGTTCTTTTCACAAGGGTAATTGGCAGAGACTGATGCAGTTAACAGTCAAAGCTGGGTAGATTCTCATCAGGAACCTGTGCACACAGCAGAGACTCCTGGCAAAGGACCGAGAGCATTACACTGTGACATCAGATTTGTGGTCTGCTGAGCCGTATAAACAGGGCCAGAAGGGCAAAAGCTTACTAGTAAAAATTAATGCCAGTGGAAGTTTAAGAACACCAGTCTCCAAGAAGCGTGAGGAATTCACATGTGCTGCGGGACAGCCCGTTCCTTCAGTGCCTGAGATCATTGTCAGATTCAATCTTTCCCCATAATAATATAACACCTCTATTAATTTGCAAGATTCCAGGGTGAGATAATAGGAAAAGTACTAGATGCTGCGCAAAGGGCCCCTTATCCATAACGAGAAATTACGTGTGTGGTCATTAGTTTGCTATAACTAAAACTGCGAGCCCCAACACGTCAATCTTGTACTCCACGGCATTAGATGCTTGAGCAGTTTTATTTTAGTTTATTTTTTAAACCGTCTTTGGCAACTGCCCAATAATACTTGGAGTGAAGCAGTACCCTTCCCTCCCATTTAGCCTGTTAAACAAGCTTGTTGAGCAATAAGGGCAGACCAGTGAAACCTCCCTCACCTTCAGTCAACCTTTCCTTAATTGGACAGCAATGCACATTTCCATTCCTGACAAAAGAGAAATGCAGTTTTGGTTTTCTAGGAGCATGCCATTAAAATTTCAATTTATTTATCTGAATTCTAGCTTCTTAGGTATACACACACACTCCCAAAGAAATGAGCTCGCTGGGATGTACATACTCAACTTCATACTTCTTCATACTTCCCCTTCCTTGCTTTTTCAGCAAATAGGGATTTAAAATCATAAGCTCAAATACAAAAACACTCTTAATTTTTGAACATTAGCCTTTTACTCACCTCAGGGTCATTCAGATTTGTGATTGAAATAATAGCCAAAACCAGCTATTTGAGTGATTATAATTGCATAAATATTTTTGAAAGAATAGTGAACTCAAGACATTATTGGTGAAATGTTCTGATTAACTGGTTGCACAAGTGTATTTACAATGGAAAGCTTTTGTTCACTTTTATATTCCCACATAGTAGGTGCTATCTAAGTTTCTGAAATAGATTTGCAGATTGAAAAGTCACAAGCTGGGCGCCTGGGTGGCTCAGTCAGTTAAGCCACTGCCTTCCACTCAGATCATGATCCCGGAGTCCTAGGATCAATCCCCGCATCAGGCTCCCTGCTCAGTGGGGAGTCTGCTTCTCCCTCTGACCCTCCCCTCTCTGACCCTCCCCACTCTGATGTGCGTTCTTTCTCTCTCACTCTCTCTCTCTCTCAAATAAATAAATAAAATCTTTAAAAAGAAAAGAACAGTCACAAGCTACTCCATGGACTAGGGACAGTGGTTTTCAAACATCTATTTGTGTGTCCCAGGGCTGACCCAAGATCTGTATTTCATTGGTCAAGAAAACAAATGAGAAAATGAAGGACATTACAGTGAAACTTTTTTATGTATTTGAAATTACTCTATTTAAAGTACTTTTTCCCAAGATTTTTGGTCTTCTATTTATCTCCATACTTCTTTTATTTTTAATTGTACTTATCCATGAAAGCTACATTCTGGGAACCACTGCTGGAATGTCTAGAAATATGAGAGCCTGTCAGTTGCGAATTGGCTGAGCTCACTATATTCATATTGTGTCGGCCACAGAAAAGCTGCCAGCTTTAGGTCAATAACAATCTGGCTGATCTAGCTGAAAATATCCCCAGATGGTGTCCAGTCTCTTGCTCTTCTCCTGGTCTATTAAATCCACTTCCTCCTGGAGCCCTGACCATCACTAGGTGCCTTCATTTTAAAATATAGGAAACCTTGGACCAAACTCTTCCTCCATTTGATTCCAAGAAGAGTGAGTGAGTGCTGGATAAACCATGCTGGATCCTATATAACAAAATAATCCCTGAATGAAAATGGAGGGAAACAAATATTCAAATATTCTTTCCTCCCTAAAAAAAAAATGATGATCACCCAACATAAGAAATCTGTATTCAGGCAGCACCATTTTGATTCAGACATTTTCACACTCGTGAAGAAAACATTTTGGCAAAGAATTATTTTAACCAAGAAGTAAAACACAAAATTCCAATCTTAGCTAAGGCCATCTGTTATAACCCACATGAAAGCACATGGGAAGGAAATCTCTCTATCCATTGCATTGTAGTATTACTGATGCTCATTGGCCCTCTCAACATTAAGCTGTGAAGTGAGTAATGTAACTGCAGCACCACTTGGGCTGAATTGGCTGAGAAATTGCATTGCCTAAAGAAAGGAAGAGCATGAGAATCCTCTGAGGAACGGGATCCTAGTGGGGACTCTGGTTATGAGTCCAGCCCACGTGGATTTCAGATTGTTCGCAGTGTTTATGGTTCTATCCAGTTTTTCATCATTGAGGGGGAAAAGCCCACTATAAAGTCCTCACTTGATAGAAGATATTTTCAGATTCAGATTTTAGATAACTCCAAGTTCTCTAACACAGAGAACAGATACATATAAAATTGTTACTTCGAAAAAGTTCTAGGGAAAAGTTAATATGATTTTATAATCCTATCTACTGAGTTTCAGTAGCCATCCCTTCCTCCCTCTCCCCCATAACCAATTATCTGCTCTGGTTAAATACGAATCTTCACAGTGATTCTTTTGGCTAGATTTTATACCATAAGGAAGGCAGGGTTTCTGGGTCTGACACACAGAAAATCTTGGTTTCAAAGAGTCTAAGGAATTGAGAGCATTGATTATACAACAGAAGTCTGGGGCAAGAGCTTATGGCAATCTCCTCTTCCCCCATCTTGGTCATTTCAATCTTTTCTCATGTTCTCCTACTCTCTCATGTTCTTCTCCTTCCTTCATGTAGTACTTCCTACTCCTCCCCACTGCAAGGTCTGAGGAGGCATTATATAGTGTAATGAATAATGGTTTTTGAGTAGCTCTTTGACACTCACCAAGTATGTTCACTTTTCTGCCATATTTCATCATCACAGAAGACATGCAGCAGATAATCGTACTATCCTCAGCATCTTGATGAAGAAATTGAGGTTCAGAGATGGGTCACAACTCCTAGAAAAAGTGGCAGAAGTGGAACTCCTATCAGTTTTCCTAATTTCATATCCCAAGTTTTAAGTAGCATGTAAGGCTAAAGAAGTCAGCACTATCTGGTCTGAGTAGGGATCCCAACTTTGTTGGTCAAACATACTTCCTTTTTTTCTTCAAATCTGTATAAATTTGTAACTCTCTGAGTTCCTAAGACATGGTAAAGCAACAACAATAATAAATCCGAGAGTAGCCAAGACCTCATCATCGAATTCTCCTCTTCTCTCAGGAAATTTCAGCCAATGGCAGGAAAGGGGCAGTGGGCAAGCCAAGTAAGGCCCTGAAAGATACAGGGAAATATACAAAGGCAGGACAAAAGCAGGAGTAGTATTAACCCACAGGCTAAATCAGAAAGCTGTGTCTGGAGCTGGAGAACAGGGCAAGAAACCAAGGGTGCCCTCTAAGGGTCGGAGAAGTGACACCAGGAGAAGACAGACTACCAGCACCAACCTGAATCCCTAGCACATATTGCTTGTCCAGCATAGACAGTGTTAGAACAGAACAGAAAAATTTACTGATTCTCAAAAGATGAACAAACAACCAAGACTATGCAAACATTTGAGGAAAAGTAACACCTTGGAAGAAAAGCCAAAATTCAACAAATAAAGAATTTTGAAGAATAAGATTTAAAAGAGCCCACAAGGCTTCAGAGTAAGTGTAGATATATCTCTGGAAAGGTGTAGGATACTGTAGCTAAAACATTACCTGAATCTTGTAGAAATAAAAAATTTGATCATTAAAATAAAAAGATCAATTTGGGAGTTAATAGTAGAATGGACACATAGAAGCAACATTTTGAAATTCTAAGTTGAGGAATTGTCTCAAAACAATTGAGAAAAGAGAAAGAGAATATGAAAGATAAGTTAACAGACATAAGGATTGACTCACATATTCCCATAGCCATTTAATAGGGGTTCCAGAAGGAGAGAACAGAGAAAATATAAGAGAGGAAATAATTGAGGAATTAGTAAAATAAAGTTTCTCTGAGAAAAAAAATATTCATATTTGTGTCTAATAGGTTCTAAGCAGAATAAATGGGAAAAAAAAAGAACTTACATCTAGATCCATTCTTGTGAAATTTCAGAACAAAAGAATAAAGAAGGAATTCTAAAGGCTCTAGAGAGTTGGGGTGCTGAGCTGGCTTAGCCAGTAGAGCATGCAACTCTTGATCTCAGGATCATGAGTTTAAGCCCCACGCTGGGCATAGAGCTTACTTAAAAAAAATAAGTAAAATAAATAAAGGCTTCAGAGAGTAAAAACAGATAACCTACATAAGAACAAAGATAATATTAATATCAGACCTCATCAATAATACTGAAATCAAGAAGAAATTAGAACATCTTTAAAATTCTGAGGAAAAAAAACTGACCCCAAAATTTTGACCCAGCCCAAGTATGAAAACAAAGACATTTTTGTAAACGTAAAGTCTCAAAATATTTATCAATCATAAATCATTGTAAAGAATATACTTGCAAATAATGAAAAATAAACCCAAGTAAAAGACATTGGATAGGGGCGCCTGGGTGGCACAGTGGTTAGGCGTCTGCCTTCGGCTCAGGGCGTGATCCTGGCATTATGGGATCGAGCCCCACGTCAGGCTCCTCCACTATGAGCCTGCTTCTTCCTCTCTCACTCCCCCTGCTTGTGTTCCCTCTCTCGCTGGCTGTCTCTCTCTGTCAAATAAATAAATAAAAAATCTTAAAAAAAATAAAGTAGAAATAAATTGTGTAACTTCCAAGCAACTAAGGAAACTAAATGCAACTAAAACCAAACCAAACCAAAACAGACGAACAAAAAATTTCAACAATTGAATAAAAGACCAGGAAGAGAAAATAAGCAATGAAAAATACAAAACCCACAAAACAAGATGATAGGAAACCCATATGGAGGCACATTCTAGGAAAGAACTGACCTATATTCCTTAAAATGTCAAAATCATGAAAATAAAAGAAAGACTACAGAAATGTTCCAGATTAAAGGATACTAAAGAAACATGACAACTAAATGCAATGCACAATCCTGGATTGGAAGGAGGGGTGGAGAAAGAATTGCCATAAGACATATTACTGCGAAAAATCTGAAGATGGATTCTAGATTGGATAACGTAACAATGTTACATATTCTTATTTTAATGATGGTACTGTGGTCTGTAGGATAATTTTTTTTCTTAGAATACTCATACTGAACTATACAGGGATATATAAAGGGATATGATCTTTCCAATATACTCTCAAATGGTTCAGAAATGAAAAATAACTATGTATATATAACTATGTAATATATAATACATACATATGACATAGGTATATGTATATTTTCAGGAGAGTGAATGATCAAGAATGTGGCAAAATATTAACAGAGGGTGAATCTGGGTGAAAAGTATATTGGCGTCCTTTGGACTATTCTTACAAGTATTCTGTATGTATGAGACTATTATAAAAAGGAAGTAATAAAATAATACGGCAGAAACAAGTACAATAACCAATATTCATGACAATATGAATGGATTGAATTCCTTTATTAAAAAGCAGAGATTCTCAGACTGGTCTAAAACAAAGTAAAATAAAATAAAGAAAGAGACCTCAACTATATGTTTTTTGTAAGAGACACAGCTGAAACAAAAAGGGAAAATAAAGGCATTTTCCGGGGAAATGCTAAGAAATAGAAAGCAAGTATAGCAACACTCATATCAAGCAAAATAGAATTTAAGACGCAATGTACCAGGAAGAACAAGGAATATTTCATATTTATAGAAAGAACAATTCACTAAGAGGGTAGACCAATCATAAATCCATTCTGTCTCTAACATTACAGCATTAGTAAATAAGGGAAAGACTGGTGGGCATGCAAAGAGCTGCCAAAAACTCCCAATTATAGTGGACATTTCTTTTTTTTTTTTTTAAAGATTTTTATTTATTTATTTGACAGACAGAGACAGCCAGCCAGAGAGGGAACACAAGCAGGGGGAGTGGGAGAGGAAGAAGCAGGCTTCCAGCGGAGCAGGGAGCCTGATGCAGGGCTGGATAAATTGTATTCTCCTTGTGACTAATGATAAGATCTTTTCATATGCTTATTAGCCATTTGTATATATTCTTTGGAGAAATGTCTATTCGAGTCCTTTGCCCATCTTTAAATTGGGTTGTTTATTTATTTATTTTTTTGAGTTGTAAGGATTCTTTATATATTCTAGATACAAGGGTCTCATTAGATATATGACTTTCAAATATTTTCTCCCATTGTGGTTGTCCTTCACTTTTGATAGTGTTCTTTGAAGCATGAACATTTTTAATTTTTATGAAGTCCAATTTACCAATCTTCTAAGACTCATGCTTTTGGTGTTGTATCTGAGAAGTCATTGCCTAACCCAAAGACATGAAGATTCACTCTTGTTTTCCCCTAAGGGTTTTATAGCTTTAGCTTTTATATTTAGATTTCTGGCTCACTAGAGTTTGTATTCTAAGTGTTGTCACCCAACAGCCTAGGAGTTGGGAAAGGGACCTGTTGGGTTTGGGTGGGGTTAATACCACGCCGTTCAGCTGTGGTCCCTTTGCTTTCTTCTAGCTCTGGTTGAAAAGGTTAGAAAGCTATGAAAGAAAGTTCCATAGTAACCCATGGAATAAACCATGTTGTCATGATTCTTTAATACTGGGTCTCACTACAAAAGTCAGAGTACCTTAGGATCTGGGGAACAAGCTCCATTATAACTCCATAACCCACGTTTTACTGATTCTTTGCTGATGACCAGTTGGTTTTCTGATTAAAATTTCTTCTGTAATGTATTGCTCTTCAACAAAAATTAATTTTCCTTCTGTATATACATCTCATTCTATGAGTAAATCATTCTGTATTTCGAAGCAGAACTTTACTTGAACTCTGATAGGTGAGTATGATATGTATCCTCGTCTTTCCCTAGAGAACTGTGTTGCTAACCAGGAACCTGCCCCTTTGTAGGCTCTTCTACTAGATTCCATAATTTCACTTATGCTCTCTCTCTCATAACTCACCCAGTCACTTGGACTCGACGTTCCTAAATAAGACCAGTTTGACACTCTTCTATAAAACACAAGATTGAACACTCCTAGAGCACATTTCACTTTGTCAGAGTTCTACCTTATTTTTGACATGTTTCAGACAGTGAAATTTTTTCCTCAAAACTTTTGAAATCTGCTTTCCTCATGTGCATTCCAAGCCTCATGTGCATTCCAACCATGTGGAACAGCCCCTTAGTTGATAATCAGAACTTTGAGATGATGCACCTGCTTTCTTACAAGGTTCCTGTCGCATTCCCTTAGGCCTTACGCCCCTTTGTGCTGGTCAGAATTCAGGCCAGGACGGTCTTTGGAGCCTCCCAAGAAACAAAGCCGGTTAGCAAGAGAAGCTGAAAAAGTGTATCCTATTCTCTTCCTCATATCTGTAATATCATGCTTTAGTTTTGGTTTTGTAATCTGCAGTAGGAAAACATTATCTATTCCTTCCATCTGGCCAGTAATTTCTTGGTCTCTGCCGCAGCAATTTTTCTATTCCTGTTTCTTTTGGTTTGATGCTCACCAACTGTTTTTCATCATGCTCTAGTCTAAATTTCAATGCTATTTGACTTAACAATTTCTGAGAATTAGGTAATAGTAATGTATCAGTGTTAATTTCCTGATTTTGATGGATGTATTATAATTATACAGGAGAATATCCATGCTTGTAGGAATTATACTCTAAATTATATATGAGTAATGGGGTATCATTTTGGCAATTTAAGGCCAAATAGTGGGCAGGAGTTATTATTCTTGCTCCCCTCCTCCAATTAACATCTGATGTTGAATATGTGACTCATTAAACAGTTGTACTATTATTGATCAATGAAATCTATTAATGGTACAGAGTGTTTCTAACCATGCAATATATTTCTGATCTAGCCTATGGGCATGGTGACATCAAACAATCCCTAATTAGCAGTGTGGCTGGCCCTGTTGGTTGTCTGCCTGTCATTCCTTCCTTCAATTCTTTCTTGTTAATAGAAGCCTAATTTCATTGAGATATGGGCATCTAGTCCTTTCTTCCCTCAGAAAGTGAATTTTTATTCGTCTAAGATAGTCATGGTTTAGGCATGGGCATGTGATACACAATTTTGGTTAAAGATACATGAAAGCAGTTCTGCCGGGGTGATAGCAGGGTGCTTTAAGGAAAGACTTTCCTTGTTAATAGCAAGAGGTCACAGAATGAAATGGCTCCTCTTCTGTTTGATGGGGTCGTGCCTACATGTAACACCTAGAACTATAACAGTCATTTTGCAACCACGTGAAGAACAAGCCTAAGGAGGAAAGACAAGATAGTGAAGATGACAGAGCAGAAAGATAGAGAAAAAAATCTATGTTCTTTTTTTTTTTCCAGTTCTTTTTTTTTTTTTTATAATGATTTTTTATTGTATTATGTTAGTCACCATACAGTACATCCCCGGTTTTCGATGTAAGGCTCGATGATTCATTAGTTGTGTATAACACCCAGTGCACCATGCAATATGTGCCCTCCTTACTACCCATCACCGGCCTATCCCATTCCCCCACCCCCCTCCCCTCTGTAGCCCTCAGTTTGTTTCTCATAGTCCATAGTCTTTCATGTTTCATTCCCCCTTCTGATTACCCCCCCTTTCTTTATCCCTTTCTTCCCCTACTGATCATTGTAGTTCTTATGTTCCATAGATGAGAGAAATCATATGATAGTTGTCTTTCTCTGCTTGACTTATTTCACTTAGCATTATCTCCTCCAGTGCCGTCCATGTTGTAGCAAATGTTGAGAACTCGTTCTTTCTGATTGCTGAGTAATATTCCATTGTATATATGGACCACAACTTCTTAATCCAGTCATCTGTTGAAGGACATCTCGGCTCCTTCCATGATTTAGCTATTGTGGACATTGCTGCTATGAATATTGGTGTGCATATGGCCCTTCTCTTCACTACGTCTGTATCTTTGGGGTAAACACCCAGTAGTGCAATGGCTGGATCATAGGGTAGCTCAATTTTTAACTTTTTAAGGGACCTCCACACTGTTTTCCAGAGTGGCTGTACCAACTTGCATTCCCACCAACAATGTAGGAGGGATCCCCTTTCTCCACATCCTCTCCAACAATTGTTTCTTGCCTTGTCTATTTTTGCCATTCTAACTGGCGTAAGGTGGTATCTCAGTGTGGTTTTGATTTGAATTTCTTTGATGGCTAATGATTTTGAACATTTTTTCATGTGTCTGTTAGCCATTTGTATGTCTTCATTGGAAAAGTGTCTGTTCATATCTTCTGCCCATTTTTTGATTTGTTTATTTGTTTCTCATGTATTGAGTTTGAGAAGTTCTTTGTAGATCTTGGATACCAGTCCTTTATCTGTAGTGTCATTTGCAAATATCTTCTCCCATTCCATGGGCTGCCTCTTAGTTTTTCTGACTGTTTCCTTGGCTGTGCAGAAACTTTTAATCTTGATGAAGTCCCATAAATTCATTTTATCTTTTGTTTCTCTTGCCTTTGGGGATGTATCATGAAAAAGGTTGCTTTGGCCGATGTCGTAGAGGTTGCTGCCTATGTTCTCCTCTAGAATTTTGATGGATTCCTGTCTCACATCGAGGTCTTTCATCCATTTGGAGTTTATTTTTGTGTATGGTGTGAGATAGTGGTCAAGTTTCATTCTTTTGCATGTAGCTGTCCAATTTTCCCAGCACCATTTATTGAAGAGACTGTCTTTTTCCCACTGGATGTTTTTTCCTGCTTTATCAAATATTAGTTGCCCAAAGAGCTGAGGGTCCATTTCTGGGCTCTCTATTCTGTTCCATTGGTCTATGTGTCTGTTTTTGTGCCAGTACCATGCTGTCTTTGTGATCACAGCTTTGTAGTACAGCTCGAAATCCGGCATTGTGATGCCCCCAGCTTTGTTTTTCCTTTTCAACAGTTCCTTGGAGATTCGGGGTCTTTTCTGGTTCCATACAAATTTAAGGACTATTTGTTCCAGTTCTTTGAAAAATGTCCTCGGTATTTTGATCGGGATAGCATTGAAAGTGTAGATTGCTCTGGGTAGCATTGAAATTGGAAGGATTATTAGAAATTTTTATCAACAGCTATATGCCAATAAACTAAGCAATCTGGAAGAGATGGAATCCTTCCTGGAAACCTATAAACTACCAAGATTGAAACAGGAAGAAATTGATTTCTTAAACAGGCCAATTAATTATGAAGAAATTGAGTCAGTGATAAACAACCTTCCAAATAACAAAACTCCAGGCCTGGACGGTTTTCCTGGGGAATTCTACCAAACATTCAAAGAAGAAATAATACCTATTCTCCTAAAGCTATGTCAAAAAATAGAAACAGAAGGAAAGCTACCAAACTCATTCTATGAGGCCAATATTACCTTGATCCCCAAACCAGGCAAAGACCCCCTCAAAAAGGAGAATTACAGACCGATTTCCCTAATGAATATGGACGCCAAAATCCTCAACAAGATACTTGCTAATAGAATCCAACAGTTCATTAAAAGGATTATCCACCACGATCAAGTGGGATTCATACCTGGGATGCAAGCGTGGTTCAATATTCGCAAATCAATCAGCGTGATACATCATATCAACAAGAAAAGACTCAGGAACCATATGATCCTCTCAATTGCCGAAAAAGCATTTGACAAAATACAGCATCCTTTCCTGATTAAAACCCTTCAGAGTGTAGGAATAGAAGGTACATTTCTCAATCTCATAAAAGCCATCTATGAAAAGCCTACTGCAAATATTATTCTCAATGGGGAAAAGCTGGAAGCCTTTCCCTTAAGATCATGAACACGACAAGGATGCCCACTCTCGCCACTATTATTCAACATAGTACTAGAAGTCCTTGCAACAGCAATCAGACAACAAAAAGGGATCAAAGGTATTCAAATCGGCAAAGAAGAAGTCAAAATGTCTCTCTCCGCAGATGACATGATACTCTATTTGGAAAACCCAAAAGAAGCCACTCCCAAACTATTAGAAGTTATAGAGCAATTCAGTAACGTGGCGGGATACAAAATCAATGCTCAGAAATCAGTTGCATTTCTGTACACGAATAACGAGAACGAAGAAAGAGAAATTAGGGAATCCATCCCATTTACAATAGCACCAAAAACCATACGTTACCTTGGAATTAACTTAACCAGAGACGTAAAGGACCTTTATTCTAGAAACTATAAATCACTCTTAAAAGACATTGAGGAAGACATAAAAAGATGGAAAGATATTCCATGCTCATGGATCGGAAGAATTAACATAGTTAAAATCTATGTTCTTGATAATGTCACTGATTGCTAAATTAAGCAACCCTGTAATCACCCTATCCCCTTACCTGTTATGTGAGATAATAGATTTTGGTTATTGTTTAAGTATATACGTTTAATACGTGTAAGTACATATATTCATATTAATTAACATATAATTAATATAATATATATTTACATCTCTATTAATGTTTTTGACCTAGAAGTATAGATGTAGATTTGGAAGTGGCCACGGAGGTCATCTATATTCTAGTCCAACCCTTTTATTTATTTATAAGAACAGCTTAGACAAGTGAGGCACCTTGCCCAAGGCCAAAAGTTAGTATCGATGAGATTCTGGAATCCAAGTCTTTGAATTCCTTTCTGAATCCACTGTGCTATCTACTCCTCTAAAAACAGAAAATAGTTCCAAAACTTTCAGGACATTTTGACTGAGGGAAGGGGCATGGGGTATCTAATGGCCTGATAGGGAGTGGCTGATTTTCCTACAGTGAAAGCTTTGTTCCATCATTTTTATATGGGCTTCTGCCTGGGTATCGATTTCCACCGCAGAGACCAGCCCCTGCCCAGATTCACAGAGATCTTTCCCAAGAAACATTTGGCTTTTATCTAATTTAAGTAAATATTTGGTGATATTTTTCTCTTAAGCATCCACATGTATTGACAGAGCCACATCCAGATATTCGGGCATTATTTCATATAGGAAATTTTATAGAAAGAAATTTTCACCTCTTGGGAAGTGACTTTTGAAAACAAAGACATGCAAGCATTTGCTTTTCTCTCTTTATGACTTTCACACCGAGGAGGCCAAACAGAAAACAAACAAACAATACCAATAAAACGTTATCTAAGGTGAAAGCAGCACTATTGGCAGTTCTATATTGTTTGGCTTTAACAGTCTGCTTCCTTGTTTGAATTTGAATAGGGCTGCCATTTTAACCACCTTAGTAATGCTTTTGTCTTGAATTTTGCACCTTTTCTACAGGTTTTTATATCTTCATAAATGCAGCACTGTGTTTTGCAAAGATAAGGGCATTTTTTGGACATTTTGCTTTTCAAATACAAAGGATGGTGATGCACAGTTTTACATTACTACTCACTATAAATAAATATACCACTGTATTTGCTAAGTACATTGCTGATTAATCACTATAGATTAAAATAATCCCATATTGAAAACAGTAATTTTTAAAAGGTTAATAGAAATTGTATCTATATTGTATTGTTGTTTTAACAGTTTAATTTGCAAATAAAAGAGCAATTATAATAATTTACCTCTTTAAAAAAATTTATAGAATACATTACTTCATGAAAACAGCACCACCATCTGGAATCTTACAGTTTGTGCAATGAAAGAATTAAATTACAAGGTTTTGTTTTGTTTTAGCTGGTGGAAAAGTAATTTGTCTCTTCCTGAGAGATTTTACAGATAAAAATGATGCAGAAATGGCATTTTGTTATCAAGTAAGAAATAACTGTGTTCTCCCCTCCCCCCACACCATAAGGGATTCATGTAATTTGTGTCCTACAGAAATCAACTGATTTGAATGGTATCAGACTCTCACATGATTTCTTTCATAGCTAATGTTATTATAAAATTAACATTTCAACAGGGATTAATTTTATATGTCCTCCTGACTGCATTTCCCCCCCCCCGCCCATCCGACTGCATTTTCTTCATGTTAGAAAAATACATTTTTTCCTTAACCTCATGTTAAATAAATCTGATGTTCTATTTTTTTCAAGAGTAGAGATTAATCTGTGCACATGACGACAAACAATTGAACTAGTTCTCAAACATTAAAAAAATTGTAAAAGAATTTTAAGCACTATATAAGTATACAGAATGATTGCTATCATTATTATATAAAGGGACCATTAATGGTGTGGCATATGTAAGTATATATATATGGATCAAATATAGCTCTCTATAATAGTTTTACTAAACAGTATCTAAAACTATGCAAACTTTAAGTTCTTCAAAAATGGAAAACACTATATAATATTTGTTAAAATCCCTACTATTCTCGTGAATGGAACAAAGCAATTCATTCAAGAGTCAAAAATCACATCCAACATTCTAAACAATCATTTTCTTGTATTGTCAGATTAGGATGTTTTAATCAATGGCTTTACTGACATTGTTTTTCATAAATCAGCCTTAAAACTGAACACTCCAGTGTTCCATTCAGTTGCCAAAATCAGTCTCATCCTGCACGGAGCCATGTGCATCCTCTAAAGTGGAGCCAAGAACAACTGAAACAACTGTTTCCTGAAAAACAAAGGCGAAGATTCTCCAGCTATGTCAGATGAACACTATGGATAAACATGCTTCTCTATCTATTCCTAACCTCACTCTTGCATCTCAGTTCTCTAGTGAATATATGAATATGTTGCCAATTAGCTCATTTGATCATCTTTTCTCCTTTACCGCTAACATTCGAAGGATGCTTAACGTAGTGGCTGAGAGCTACGGAACACTTACAGTGCTTCAACCCTGCTCTAAGTGTTTCATATGTATTCCTCCATTCTCATTACAATCTTATGAAGTGGGCACTCTTATTTCCCCCGCATTTGAAGATGAAGAAGCTGCGGCCCAGAGAAGTTAAGCAAATTTGCCCAAGGTCACACAACTGAGAAGAGGCACACCATGGATTTCAACACAGGAAGTCTCAAGTCTGATGTCCTAATTTAAACCGCGCTTATGCTGCTTCTCAACCAGTGTATGGCGGCAGGGTCATCAGTGGTCTTGATTTTGGCAACCATTTTACATTTTATCAATTTTAATCCAAGCTTATATTATTTTGCAGTAAATATCAAATCAATTTGTAAGCCTTTTTTTCCATACATAGTATTTGCTTTTGTCCACATGTTTAAATTGCTCTTTCTTCAAAAGTCTTTCAGTATCCCATAACTATTGAAAGCCAACTATGTAATTTCTAAAATATTATCTAACTTTAAAAAATCTATGGTTCAGTTTGGCATTATCTATCAAAATTTATGATGCACATCTACTTTGACGTAGCAATTCTGCTGTAATTTAAACATATATGTATAATCTCCCATATGTCCTTAAAGACAAATGTACAAGAATTTTCATTTTTTTTAGAAGATTTTATGTATTTATTTGACAGAGAGAGACAGTGAGAGAGGGAACACAAGCAAGGGGAGTGTGAGAGGGAGAAGCAGGCTTCCCTCTGAGCAGGGAGCCCAATTCGGGGCTCGATCCCAGGATCCTGGGATCATGACCTGAGCCAAAGGCAGACACTTAATGGCTGAGCCACCCAGGTGCCCCAAGAATGTTCATTTTATTATTGTAAAAGCAAAAGGTTAGAAGAAATCTAAATGCCCACCCATCAGGAACTGGTTAAATAAATTATGACCCATCCGTGTAATGGGATAACATAACGTCATTAAAAAGAATGAGCCAGAGCTTTGTGCATTCATATGGAACTAGGTTCAAGATATATGAATTGAAGAAAAGGTGTAGAAGAGATACTTAGAATATTCCCGTTTACGTAAAACAAAAGAACATACACATATACCTATATTTAAATAGAAAAAAGTCTAGTAAATGCCTTTGGAGGGAGGTCATAGGAATAGAGACTAATGATACGGAAAGGAACAATTTATGCTTCTATGAGCAAAGCACTGCATTTGGAGCAAATATAGTTAATTCTTGTCCCTGCCACCAACGAAATCGCCATTTGTTATGGAAGAGGAGCCATGTGCATATGCGATCTTACTGCCAAGCAGGGATTTAAGTGCTGTGAGTAGGAAGATTTCAAGTAAAAGGAGGGAAAGCATATCTCACTAGGGTGAGCAGAGAAGGTATAGGGGGAAGCAGTGTTAGAACTGGATCTTGAAGGGTTTCACTGAGGCAGCACAGGGCTTGGGTGAATGTATTCTGGACCTGAGCTCCCTGGATTCCAATTCTGACTTCAGCAATGATTTGCCATGTGATCTTAGGCAAGTTACTTAGCTTCTCTATCCTCAGTTTACTTGTTAATAAATTGAGGATAATAATAGTACCTATTTCTTTTTTCTTTTTTTATAATAATTTTTTTATTATGTTATGTTAGTCACCATACAGTACATCCCTAGCTTTTGACAGTACCTATTTCATCATGTGGTGGCAAGGTTTAAATGAGTTCATATACATAAAGCACGTAGAACAGTGTGTGGCACACAAATCACAGTTTAAGTATTTGCTTTAATAGTTTAATTGAACAGGGAAAGGGTTTAAAGGGAGTATGATAACCAAACAAAATGAAATTAAGTTAGAACTCTATTTTATACCTTGCACCAAAAAAATTGGCAGGTGGATCAAAGATTTAAATATTAAAAAGCCAAATGATTAAAGTGTAATAGAAAACATAGGTGATGCCTGGGTGGCTCAGTCTGTTAAACATCTGCCTTCTGGCTCAGGTCATGATCCCAGGGTCCTGGGATTGAGTCCAGCATCGGGCTCCTAGCTCAGCAGGGAGCCTGCTTCTCCCTCTCCCTCTGCCTGCCAGCCCCTCACTTGTTCTCTCTCTCTCTGTGTCTGACAAATAAATAAATCTTAAAAAAAAGAAAACATAGGTGCATTAATTCATTATAGTCGTGAAAGACACCTTTCTAAATATGATCTCAAAAGCTAATACCTTCAAAAAGATGATAGATTGAACACATAAAAACAAAAAGCTTCTTTAACACACACACACACACACACACACACACACAAACACACACACACACACTGCCATAATGGAAGTTCAAAGAAAAACAATGAGAAAATATTTGACCTCTTTAGTATCAAAGAAATGCAAATTAACAAGAATGACAAAACTCAATGCTGCAGGTAAATGTAGCAAAATTGGCACTTGTCTACAGTGTTGACCATAGTAGAAACTAAAATTTTCTGGAGAAAAATTTGTCATTGTTTCCAAAACTTTAAAATGTATGTGCCTTTTGGCCTAGCAATTCCATGATTAGGAATTTATCCTAGGAAAATATTCAGACAAGTGAAGAATTCAAGATAGCAATCTCAAGACATGTTTCTATATCAGTGAAGAAGCAGAAACAACTTAAAATGTCCATTAATAAGGAAATCAGTTCAATAATTTATGACACACCCAGATAAGAAATCATACTAAAAGAGATGACTCAGATCTATATTTATTAATTTGGAAAATGACCAGATTTATTTTAAGTGAAAAAAAATCAGGTTGCAAACTCATATGATTAATAAAATCCTTTTTTGGGGTGCCTGGCTGGCTCAGTCGGTAGAGCATATAACTCTTAATCTTGGGGTTGTGAGTTCAGACCCCCACATTGGGCATAGAGATTACTTAGAAAAATAAAAATAAAAAAATCTTTAAAGAAATACAATTGTGTATTGTGAAAATATTTGTAGGTATGGGTGCACACGCACACACATACACACACAGCCTGAAATAATACATATTGTTAAAAATCCTTACCACATTGGGTGCCTGGGTGGCTCATCAGTTAACTGTCTGCCTTTGGTTCAGGTCATGATCCCAGGGTCCTGGGATGGGGCTCCCTGCTCAGCTGGGAGTCTGCTTCTCCCTCTGCCCCTCCTCCTCCCCCTCCCCCCTGCTGACGCACTCTCTCTCTCAGATAAATAAATAAAATCTTTTCAAAAATGCTTACTATATTAATTGCTACATAGTAAAATTCCAGTTGTTTCACTCTCTTCTTTATAAATGCCTGTATTGGGGTAAATACCCAGTAGTGCAATTGCTGGATCATAGAGCAGCTCTATTTTTAACTTTTTGAGGGACCTCCACGCTGTTTTCCAAAGTGGCTGTACCAACTTGCATTCCCACCAACAGTGTAAGAGGGATCCCCTTTCTCCACAACCTTTCCAACATTTGTTGTTTCCTGCCTTGTCCATGTTTGCCGTTCTAACTGGCATAAGGTGATATCTCAATGTGGTTTTGATTTGAATTTCCCTGATGGCTAATGATTTTGAACATTTTTTCATGTGTCTGTAAAGATATAGACATAGTGAAGAGAAGGGCCATATGCACCCCAGTGTTCATAGCAGCATTGTTCACAATAGCTAAATTGTGGAAGGAGCTGAGATGCCCTTCAATAGATGAATGGATTAAGAAAATGTGGTCCATATATACAATGGAATATCATTCAGCCATCAGAAAGAACGATTACCCAATATTTGCAGCAACATGGACGGGAGTGGAGGAGATTATGCTAAGTGAAATAAGTCAAGCAGAGAAAGACAATTATCATATGGTTTCACTCATTTATGGAACATAAGAAATAGCAGGGAGATCAGTAGGAGAAGGAAGGGAAGAACGAAGGGGGGGTAAACAGAAGGGGAATGAACCACGAGAGACTATGGACTCTTGGAAACAAACTGAGGGCTTCAGAGGGGAGGGGGCTGGGGGATTGGGATAGGCCGGTGATGGGTATTAAGGAGGGCACACATTGCATGGAGCACTGGGTGTTTTACGCAAGTAATGAATCATGGAACACTACATCAAAAACTAAGGATGTACTGTATGGTTACTAACATAACATAATAAAAATTAATAAAAAAAATAAAAGTCTGTATTGTATGTATTCATTTTTTTTTAAGTAGGTTCCACACCCAGCATGGAGCCCAACATGGAGCCCAATGCAGAGTCCAATGTGGAGCCTGAACTCACGACCCCGACATCAAGACCTGAACTGAGATCAAGAGCCGATGCTTAACCAACTGATCCACTCAGGCTCTTTTTAACAATGTACATATTCTTTTTATATATATTCTTTTGTATATATTCTTTTTAACAATGGTGAGGTATTACATTCATAGCAATTTTTATTTTATTTTTTAAAGATTTTATTTATTTATTTGACAGAGATAGAGACAGCCAGCGAGAGAGGGAACACAAGCAGGGGGAGTGGGAGAGGAAGAAGCAGGCTCCTAGCAGAGGAGCCTGATGTGGGGCTCAATCCCATAATGCTGGGATCACTCCCTGAGCCAAAGGCAGACGGCTTAACCGCTGTGCCACCCAGGTGCCCCTCATTCATAGCGATTTTTAAAACAATATTTTTCATTGGGGAAAATAAAAACAGAAGTAAACCTTGAAAGGTGAGTATAACATACCACCCTCCCTATCGCTGCATTTTAGGTCTCTCCATGATGTTTGCACGCATTTGGTAGGCAGAAGAGTGAATGCAGAACTAGGGGGAAAATCTATTTTTATTACAAACGTAAATATTTGATATGAGGGCTTAACCTCTGAAGGCTAACTTAAATATAACCATCCTAGGGATTTTTTTTTTTCACTAAAGTTCAGCAGAAGAGGGTTTATAATTTCCTTAATCATCAAGTTTTTAAAAGGTTGCTGACTGGAACAATGATATTTTTAAACAGCACCATAAATAGGCTCATGAACTACACCAGACAAGGTCTTTCCTTCAAAGACAGCCTCTTCACTAAACAAACATTTATAAAGCCCTGACTGTGTGCCAGGCACAGATACTAAGTAAATAAAACACAGTCTCTACTCTTAAAAGGTTTACTTTCTAGCAAAGGCCAAACAGACAAGGAAACAAATAGTTAACTCTGCCAGTTGCTAAAGTAACAGTAACAAACATAGGGGTGCAAAGAAAGTCTTCTTGGGAACAAGTGATAAAAGCTTCAAAATGGGGTAATTCTTGAGCTGGGGCTGTAGAGATGAAAATATTTGTCTTCAGTGGGGAAGAGGAAATATTGACAGAATATTAGTAGCACTCCAAGGTATAATGAAAGAAAGGTGAAAAATACACCAGGATTGGAGTGCTTAAACAACAGGTTGTTTTAGCTTACAAAAGTGGTATGTCCTTATAACAAATTAAACAATCAAAAGCATTTAAATAAAAAGTCCAAAGCATTCATTACCTTCCTATCCCCATTTCTCCATTCTCACTTCCTGAGGTAATAGAGTTAACAACTTGAGTGATTCCTTCCACACTTTCTCCACTAAACACAAGCCACATGCTTGCTTTTGGTTTGCTTTACTTTGGTAAATACGGAATCAGGCTACAACATTATTGTTCAACTTTATTTTTTTTAAGTAGGCTTCATGCCCAATGTGGGGCTTGAACTCACAACCCCGACATCAAGAGTCACACGCTCTACCAACTGAGCCAGCCAGGTGCCCCATATTGTTCAACTTAAAAAAAAATTATCTAACAATCTATCCAAGGATATCTCTCCTGGTCAATGAATATAAATCTGACATGTTTTTATAATGCCTGCATACTATTGCATAATGTGGAATTTATTCAGTCATTTCCTTGTTTGTTCGACATTCAGCTTCATTTCAGTCTCTTTTTTTCCCCTCCCAATACAAACAATGCTCTTATGAACACCACCCTTTTGTGTGTCCTAACTTTTATGTGTATTTATTTGTAAGGGATGGATTTCTGAATATGTATTTGCCAAGTCAAAGATTCTGTGGACTTTAAATCTTAATAGATTTAAAGGTATATCTAAAAGCATAGCACACTATGCTGGCATCATTTATTAAATATTCCACCCCTTCCCACTAAATTGGAACATCATCTTTACCACGAATCTGTTTCTGGGCTCTCTGTTCTAATCCAGTGATCTATTTATCTATTCCTATGTCAATATACTTTTTATTGTCGTACTTTTTATGACTAGCTTAATAATCTTGAACAGGGTGGCATTGTGGTTAAGGATGTGGACTCCTGAAACCAAAGGCATAGACTGAGATCAGACTCCACCAGCTTTGTGATCTTGGGCAAGTTACTTCAATATCTTCCTCCATAAAAGGGGGATATTAATAGTATCTAACTCATGGAGTTGTTGTGAGGATTAAATGACCAATGTATGTCAAGTGTTCAGAACAGTGCCTGGTGCAGTGTAAGTGGTAAGTATTAGCTATGATTATTATAACTGGTAAGGCATATCATTGATGGGGCCCAGGACATGCCACCCCCAAAACTGGCACCTTGGCATATTAAATATTTTGAGCTGAAGGAGTTTGAGAAAACAGCAGAAGCAAGATCACTCTGAAGTTTCCTGTGCCCTTTTCCCCTGAAACAGGTCATAAAACTCTTAAGTGAGAGGTGCCCTCCCTACATTCAAAGGAAAGGAGCATCCTTATCTCTGAAGACAAAGGGATCCTGAGAAGAATCCTGACAAACAGGCATTGCTGTTTCCCCCAGTTTACCACACTTATCTCATACTCTTTGACCTATCATATTTCTTCACACCTGTCCAATCTAGCAAACCTACTAGCATAAAAATACTCAGGTCTGTTTCTTCCAGTCTTCATTTACTTACGAAGGCTCTTGCGTCACACGAAACTGACATTAAATAAATTTGCATGCTTTTCTCCTGTAAATCTGTCTTTGCCAGTTTAATCTCCAGGCTCAGCCAAGGACCCTAAGAGGGTTGAGGAAAATTTTTTCTTCCCCTGCATCACCTTTCACTATTCTTTTTTTTTTTTTTTTAAGATTTTTTATTTATTTATTCGACAGAGATAGAGACAGCCAGCGAGAGAGGGAACACAAGCAGGGGGGTGGGAGAGGAAGAAGCAGGCTCATAGCGGAGGAGCCTGATGTGGGGCTCGATCCCATAACGCCGGGATCACGCCCTGAGCCGAAGGCAGGCGCTTAACCGCTGTGCCACCCAGGCGCCCCCCATCTTTCACTATTCTTACACATAGTTTTCCTGCGTCTTCATTGGTTTTTATTTTTCCAACTGAATTTAAAATCATTCTGTCCAGTTCCCCCACAAAATTTTCAGGATTCCTATTCATACATGCATAGACTATGCATTTGAAAAACATTACAACAGGCTTATAACCATAGTTTCCTCTATGGAAGGGAGTAAGTTGGGACTTCACATGACTGAATTTTTAACATGTGCATATATTACTTTAAAAAATAAAAATCTCTTCTGAGTTTTTTTATATTAGTATTCTAATCTTGGTATTTTAATATGAGTTGCATTCATATATGTTCTAGATGGTTTTGTGCCCTTAAATAAGAATCTGGGTGCACACTTGAAAAGAGGTTGCTGTGGCTGAGGCCTAGAAAGCTTTGTGAGGAAGGAACATGTGGTCTAGACCTTGAAGGATGAAATGGTGTCTTTCTGACAGAGGAGGGTGGTAAGGACATTTCAGAGTTTGGGAAGAGCCTTGCATGGAGACACAGAGATATGAATAAGCACTGCATATGAACAGCACAGCCCTAGGGGCTGGGAATGGGTGGAGAAGAGAAAAGACTGACTTTGAGCAGAACTCAGGGCTGAGTCCTGGAATGGAAGAAAGAATGTGATGGGATGGAAAATGTGCTTTCTTTCTCCTTCCCTCAGGGAATTTCAGGGTGAAGAGAAGGGCAGAACCAAGATAGCCAGGACAAATCTACACTGTAATCTCTGTGAAGACAAGGACCACACCTGTCCCATTCAGCACTCTGTCCCCAGGTCCTAGGATGGTGTGCACAGAGGCCCCCCCAAGTATTTGCTGAATGAATGAATAAATGAATGAATTAATGAAAAGCACATCTGACACAACAGTAAATATTTTGAGAAAGAAATGAAAGCAAATGATACTGTTGAGTAAATTTTAAAAATGAATAACATGATAAATAGAAGAAACCTCATAGAGCCATCTGTTGCAATTACTAATGATAAATATGTGATGAATATCCACTGAATCAATGAATGCATATGATATGGGTCTGAGAGCATTAGGAAAACAACTCATTTGAAGGAGACCCTCCCCCATCAAGTTCCTACTTCAAAATGAGCTGTTAAAATGTAACCACAATAACTGAGATGAGATGGAAAAGCAAAGTCGAGGGACTTCGGACAATGGTCAGAGATGCAGAACTGGCTAGAGAATGTTGAGCAGCTAATTGATGGTATATTTTCACCACTGCTGGGCTGGAGAGAGCAGGTAAATCAACGAGATGAAGAGGCTGCTTAGTCTGATGGAAGCAGCTCTGGCACTGCATCAGGAGACCTGGGCTGAGTCCCAGCTCTCACACTCACTCAGCAGGCCCTGTTCTCAGTTCCTCCAGCTGTCTCTGTTCTCTAAATTCCCAGCCAGCTCTGATATTCTGTGATGCTAAATCATGAAGAAAAAGGAAAGGAAAAGTTCCACACGCTGGCCGTTTAAAGCTAGAACATTATTCATTGGCCACTGCAGTCACTTTAGGAGAGAAACACCCATTCAGTCAACAAAGGTTTATCTGTCTCATAAGGCAGCATGGAAATATCTAAGGATAGAAAATTAAAGCATCATCACACCCATTCTCAGGAGCTTACAACTCAGTAGAGGAGAGGAAAACAAACATGTAGGTATAAGTGAAATTCAAGGCAGGGTGTGGCATGCGCCATGGAAGAGATACCAACAAAATGTTACTGAGCACACAATGGTAGTCAGGTGAGGCTGCCAGGCACCGTGGAGCAGAGCAAGGAGGAGAGTGTCGCTGGAGCTTGCCCTGATGCCCTTCTGCAGCTATGCTCACTTGGTTTGCAGACACCATCGACCTGTGCAGCTGCCTTTCTTCCCAGAGCATTAGCTGCTTTCAGTGGAAACAGTTCCCAATCTGCAAACAGTTAAAACTCCAGAAATTCATTCATTGGTTAGGTGTTGGGTACTCAGAAGCCACATGTGATTCCTAATTGGTGATAAGGTCCCCAAACCAGCCAATAAAAACCAATTTAAGCCATAAGTAACTGAGACAGAATACTGACAAGGCTGTTGTGACATCAGTTAACGCCATACGTTCAATATGGTACAAAGTGCAATTTCAAAAATAAGAACACATAATTTCGGGGCAGAACAGGCTTCCCTAAATGCAGCTCCTAGGGAGATTGTTCCACTTATCTATCACTGGCGCACAAACCACCTTAAAACATGGTGGCTCAAAACAATAACTAGTTATATCATGATTTTGTGGGTTTGAACAGATTTGAAGGAGAAATTTCTCCACTTATATAGTTCCTACTTGAAAACTTTTAATCAAAATGGGATTTTTAAATGATATGAGCCATAAAAACTGTGATGCAAAGGCAATATTTTTGAGTGGTTTTGGTGATTTGTCTGTTTCTCATGGTGTTGAAGGAGGCCACGCAGTAGTCAGTGGGCAGAGAGAACGTTTGGAGGAACCAAGATGGCTCACTTGCATGTCTGGTGCCTTGGCAGGGATGTCTGGAAAGCTGGGCTCAGCTGGGACCACCCACCAGAGCACCTACATGTTACCTCTCCAGTGTGGTGGGCACAGGTAGCAAGACTTCTTACATGGTGCCATATGTCTCCCAGGGGCAAGGCTGCACGGTCTCCTGTGACTTAGCCTCAGAAGTCACAGCACCATTTTTACACACTGACATCTAATGATTGAGGCGTCACAAATCTCCTCAGATTCGGGGAACAGAACATAGATGCCATCTCTTAATGGAAGGTTGGATCAAAGAATTTGAGGCCCTGTTTTTAAAACTACCAAAGGGATGGAATCCATGGGAGGGTAGAGGCACATATACCAAAGTGTAAAACCTTGCTCATTCTATGTATTATGGCTCCTAAACAAAGGGGCCTCTATAAATGTTTGATTGTAGGGAAAAGGGCAGTTACACTAATGAGGCAGAGGATTTTTAATCTCTCCCAGTACCTATTACTTCATATGCCAATTGTTGGTAAGAAGTGTTAAAGGAAAACTTGACCTTGGAACTCTTTCATTTTAAAAGATGCATATACATCTAAATATACAGTAGCATGTTCCTTTAAGTACCCCTGACAATTTAAAAAATAATTTGCCCTATTTTTCAACTAAGGAGTGATTATGTAATAACACAACTGAATTAATATTGCACAGCTCAAATTTTCTTTATATTTGGCAAACACAAGCTGTGTTTTTCTGTGTGTGTATTGGTATTTTCTTTCTTCTTGGTGCCCTTTTATCACCCTGAAAATGAAGATATGTATCATATAATTGTGAAGAAAATATTTTTAAATATGAAATCTTAGTCCTTTCCTCTTTTGTACCTATTCTCTGTTAAGTGATTTATTTTTTCTGTTTACCACTGGAACGAATTCCAAAGTACTGTTTCTGGACTGGGGAATTGCTTTCATGATTGACAATGTCAGATGTACGAGTTAAGCGACCTACCAGAGAGAGGTACTTATTTTACCCACCAAAGAGGAATTGTGTCTTTGTATCAGAGGTGGGGCTGAGGATGGCCCTCTTTAAGAATGCCGCTGACATTATCCCTCCCCTGCTTTTTACCGGCAATGATATGTGTGTATCAAGACAAGGAGTCCTGGCTTTATTTATTTAGGATTCCAGTTTGAAAGGGAATTGAGAAAATTAGGCAACTAGTGGATCCAGTATAATGGGCATCTTGGCAGAATTGGAATGGGACTGGGAAGGAAAGGTAACAAAAACAGGAATTTGACTTAGGTTTAAATTAAGAGTTCTTCCCAGTTTGTGAATAGAGGATTCATTAACATTCATACTGAAGCTTGACTGTGCTAAGCCTCCACCAGTTCATAAGGGAACTCTGTGGGGAGGTCCTCTGGGAGACTATGAGAGTTCCCAAGGAGGGTCTTGCAATATGCTTAAGAATTAGTTTGGGCCACCATTTGCATTGATCTCTATGATACATTTCATGCAATAATTGTGAGGGATCTTAGACAATGTCTAAAGGTGTGAAACCAGATAGAGAGATACCATGGAGAAGGTATGTTATGGTATATGGCTGTCTCTGCTAATTCTGGCAATCCAAGCCATTCAGTGCCACTGGCCTCAGTCCCTCCATGCTCTGCACAGTCCCTACTGAGATTCAGAATCCTGTTTATTGCCTTGACTATGACACTAGACATCTTCACCATGCTCCAACATCTCTGCTGTTTCTCACAAAGTGAAGGAGATGCACTTTACTCTCTGTTGTGGATTATCTGGAGGGTCCCACTGTGGAGAGTTGCTTGAACTTCAAAACAGGAGGAATTTTAATTCACACACAGAGATCCAGGGATGCTGGAAAAGGTTGAATGAGTGCAAAGCCCATTGCCACACCATATATGAAATAGAAACTTCCCTCCATCCCTTAGTCAGTCCTTTTGCTAAATTTGGATCATCATACCAGAGCCAACCTTCCTGCAATGTGATTTTTATCATGTTGCCTAACACACTTCAAATGTAGTGCACGCAAACACACACACACACAAACACACACACCCCTATACCAAATATATTGGAATATACCTACATTCAATTTTAAACACATTTCCAAGTTCTTCTCCACTCTTTTGTGTGGCTCTAGTAGATTCTTAAGGAAAGAAATTTTGGTTTGTTTCGTACCTTAAATGTAGCCAAGCCTCAATTTCAACCCAGCTAGGATGGCTATTCTGCTCCTGTTATTACCCTTACAATTTGGTATTGGAACTCCTTTACTTATCTTCACATCTAGACTGTGAGCTACCATAAGGGAGAAGATAAAGCCAAGTCTGTTGGGCCATAAATACCTTTTTATATTCCTGATACTTAGTGTGATCCTGGGCACATGGCAGGTGTCCTTTCCTTTGAAGTAAAGAAGACAGAGAGCCTGAGTAGGATTAAGTTTAAGAGAAACGGTGCTCAAGGTCTCTGGATGGGAAGGAGCATTAGGTTGTAAAGAGGCATCTATAATTTTTGACTATAGGCATGACATATAAATTTAATGCAAGTTACATTCAAATCAGAGTCTCTTATTTCCAATAAACATCCTAAAAACGTACTTTCTATAATAGGATTATTACAGCAAAATAACTTTATTAATAATAATCTCTGCCAAAATTATAATCGATATGGTACTTTTACAGTGGGACTTGGGAAATGAGACATTCCCGAAAATGAAGTCTATCAAACAAATGAAAGACAAAATGCATTGATTCTCCTAATTGATGTGTGGGCTTGAGTTTGTGAACAGGGCAGGCAGTTCACGCCAGAGCTGAGGTGCCCTGGTACTGTTCACTTGGGGGCCACATGCACAGGATAACAAGCCTCCTTACAATGGTGTACCAGTGTTTCCTCACCCGGGCGCAGAGATGGAGCCCAGTGATGACTACCCTGTCCCTGGCCTCCTCTGGGCCTGCCAACAATGGTGCCACTTGGTACCAGCTCTGAGGCCCTGTGGCGCTGAGACAGGACCACCTCATTTCCGTGGATGAGAAAATAGTCTGCAGATGTCCACAGTCAAGTCATCACCAACCTACGTTGGATTTTAACATAATCTAGAGATCCCCCAAATCAGCATTTCAAATAGTACATTCTCCTTATATTAAACAACTGTCCTTCGAAGGACATGTTTGTTAGACAAGTCTAATATAAAGACCAACCGTTTGGTAATTTGACCTCATTGGACCATAAGAAAAAGCCAGGAGACACACAAAAGCCTGAAATTATCTTTGGTTCCCAAAAGAAAATACAATGCTCAGCACAAAGGATAATGTATCATACTTAAAATTTTAAAAAAATTGGATTGTACGTTCTTTTAAACATTTCCACACAAAACTGGAAATGTAGACAAAACTTTATTATGTTGTGATTTGAAGGAGAAAAAGAGGCTGTCTGTATACACAGGGCCACTGGATTAACAATCCCGAAAGAACTGATGTCAATTCTTTTAAGCAGCTAGGCAATTCAGCTAAACAATAAGTCATTTAAATAAATGCTTCATCTGATTATCTCTTTTTCAATGAATTAACTGGTTGCTTGATGAAAATGCTCAAAGGGGTCTGATATTCTAGCTTCGGTAGACATAAGTGAGAATCTTTGTTAAAAACTTTTTTTAAAAGATTTTATTTTGTTTTATTTTTTTTAATTTTTTTAAAGATTTTATTTATTTATTTGACACAGAGAGAGAGACAGCCAGCGAGAGAGGGAACACAAGCAGGGGGAGTGGGAGAGGAAGAAGCAGGCTCCCAGCTGAGGAGCCTGATGTGGGGGCTCGATCCCAGAACGCTGGGATCACGCCCTGAGCCGAAGGCAGACGCTTAACGACTGAGCCACCCAGGCGCCCCTAAAAGATTTTATTTTTAAGTAATTTCTACACCCAACGTGGGCCTCGAACTCACAACCTGGAGATCAGGAGTTGCATACTCCACCAACCGAGCTAGCCAGGCTTTCTTTTGCTCACAATTTTTTAAAAAGGATAAAGAGAAATCAAAACTGCCTAGCATATATTTTTAGGTGCCTCTGTAGGTAAAATGCACTACCATAACCACCACTTTCCACAAAAAGATTTGAAAACTTCCCCACCCTTTCACTTCCGTTATTCAATTCAACAGCATTACAGAGCAAAATGTCTGCTGTATGATCAATGCCTGATTTTACTAAGTGATAAGAAAGGGGATTTAAATAAAATATATTGTAGGACAAACCATTCTCTTCCACAACTCAAGTTCCTACCTTGGATCATACAGTAGGAGCTTCCTCCCTCTCTTCCATTCCTCTCATTATCCCCGCCCAAAGGAAGAGAAGTGACCCACCAAATGAGTATGACTGGGACACTTGGGAAAGTGTCAGGACCTGAGTGTTCAGGCACAGACTGTCTTTCTGTCTCTTTCTCTCAGTCTCTGTGTCACTCGGAATCCCCTGACCTCGGGACAAACACAGTCTCAGCTCAAACATGCAGGAAGTGGAGGTGGCCTCATTGTCTGAGATGGTCCGGCCCTGCCAGCAACAGGATGGGTGAACTCAGTTTAGGGGCAAGCAATTAGGAAGCCCATTTGGTCACAGAGCTATGCTGTGACCTCTAATTAGGTTTATTAGTAAGTCAACTCAGATACTGATCTTTATCTTTCCGTCAGTTCCAAACTCAGGAGGGAAAGAAATGGACGTTATTTATTGCCCCTTCCAGAAAATACAATACATTTAAACTCCAACTGCCTGTTAGAGTTAATATTTTGGTTCTCCACTCGACTTTCTAATTCTGACATCAGATTAATGCTGAAATCAAAAATGGGAAAGTGTATGAATATCTATCTATGAATATTGATGTGCTGGTAAACATTCAACAACCAGCTTTCTGAGGAAAAAAGTCCTGGTTTGTAGTACTTGATTGTTTCTGTGGTGTGAATATTGCTACCATGGCCCATGTCAAGCCACCAATGTGAGTGACATCACTGCTCACAACCGGCTCTCAACAAACTAGTACTAATCAGGTATGATCTACCACTATCTAGGAAGCATGCTGAGTTTCTGTTATATCCTGAAAATTAAATGCCAAGATTATTATCCTGCTTTTATAAACAAACAGCCACTTTGTCATCTATTGAAACTAATAAGGTGACCGCAATACTTATTATCCAGCTGTCTGTTAAAGAAGAATCACCCACTTCAACACCTGGTTCAAATAAAATGTTATTCGTTGAATCATCTTTCCCTTCTTTGCTGCATCATTTTATTTATTTATTTATTTATTTATTTATTTATTTATTTATTTATTTATTCATTCATTCATTCATTCATTCATTCATTCATTCATTCACTTACTTACTTACTACCTTCTCTCTTTCTTTTACAAATCAGACTGTTTGGCTGTCAGTAGTAGCAGCAGAAACAACCCTATGAAAGACTATTCAGGGCAGTTTGAGAGATGTTAGTGGCAATGTTCATGAAAATTAAAAGCTGAGACACATTAAGAAGTATTAATACTTTTGAAGTCTCCTAGCTAGGTCCTCCTGAAGTCTGAAGAGAGTATGGTGTATCGGGAAGAGTGGACTCGCGAGTGACCCAGCTGGATTTGAATGCTAGCTCTGATGTTCACTGGTGCTGCCACCTTGGCAAGGTGATGAGCAGCAGGCCTGTGACAACTCTCTCCCTTTACTGAGGAAATGCCCCTGGGAAAGAAAGAAGGAAGATAATCTGGTCCAATTTCCTTGTAAGCATGTAACCACAGACATCCAGGCAAACACACTAATACCATTTATCTATGGAACACTTTGGTCAGGATCTACAATTTATGGATTTATGTAATGTCGCTTCCTAAAAAAATGTCACGTAATCTATTTAACTATTAGAGTATAAAATGGAGATGTTTCATGAAAGAAACATCTGTCTTCCGTGTAAGTGCTGTGACTGTGCACATCACATAGAGATCCTGTTTGGTAATTAGGACCAAAACTAGTCTCAGTGCAGCAAGAAGTGATCTGGGAGCTATGTTGGTGGGTCTCAGACATCTCCCTGCTTCATCGGTGCCTTGAAATTATTTGTATCCTTGAAACAATTAGTAAAGCTTGCTACTGTGTGAGATATGTGATCCTGTGAGTCTGATTTGATTATTTGATCCTTTGTGCGGTCTCACACCCTTAGCAAGTTAGTCAATCCTTTGATCCTCAGTTTTCTCATCTGTGAAATGGGGATGTTTATCTTCCATAAATGTTGAAAAGAATAAACCAAATATTACATGGAAAGCATCTAATGCATAGCAAAGTACAATAAATGTGCCCTAAATCCTCTAACTCTGACTCTACATTAATGAAATGATGTTCTTAGGTGTAGGTGTTAAATCTCCAGAACTCATCCTGTGATATTGTGATTTATCATAAAAATAAATATGGATCTTCCTTGACTTATGATGGGGTTACGGGCCAATAAAATTATTGTTAAGTTGAAAGTACCATTAAGTAAAAAAAAAAAAGCAAAGAAAGAAAGAAAAGAAAGTACCATTAGGTCTAAAATGCATTTAATACACCTAACGTACCACACATCCTAGCTTAGCTTAGCCTATCCTAAATGTGCTCAGAACCCTGACATTAGCCTATAGTTGGGCAACATCACCTAACACCATGTCTATTTTATAATAAAGTGTTGAATATCTCATGTAATTTATTGTTTACTGTACTGAAAGTGACAAACAAAATGGCCATATGGGTACAGAGTGGTTGTTAGTGTAGCGGGTGTTTACTTGTGATTATATGCTTGTGCCTGGGAGCTGTGGCTTGCTGTCACTGCCCAGCGTTGTGAAACGGATTCGTACTGCATATTGCTAGCCCGGAAATAGATCAAAGTTCAAAATTTTAAATAAGTTGGGGACTTGTATATTTTGGTATTCATCCACGATTCCTGGCTTACAGCTCCCCAAACCCTGGAATTTCCTAAGCAATAAGAGCGATGGGAACATCTTTTGTTATAACATTTAGTCTTTTCCTCCTCAGTTCCTGAAATAGCTTCACAGGGATACAGGTGAAATGGGTGTTTTTGTTATTCTTTTACAAGCCCCTTTCAACCACAACTGTTGGAAAGCCCCTAGGATGGGAGCTGGTTGCTAGTGGAACCAACCATGTGATTAGAGGGCCGGAACTTTCAGCCCCACTTTCCTGACTTCTGACCTCCAGGGAGTGATGGGGACTTGAAATTGAGTTCAATCACCAATGGCCAATTATTTAATACATCATGCTTCTGTATTGAAGCCTCCAGAAAAAAACCAAAAGAATGGAGTTTGAAGAGCTTCTGGGTTGGTGAAGTAAAACACATCCATGTGCGGGGAGGGTGATGTACCCCAAACTCCTTGGAGACAGAAGCTCCTGTGTTCAGGATCCTTCCCGACCTTGTCTTATGTGTCTCTCCATCTGAGAGTTCATTGGTATCCTTTAATATCCTTTGTAGAAAACCAATACTCTAATAAGTAAGCGTTTTCCTGAGTTCTGTGAGCTGTGCTAGCAAATTAATTGGACCTGAGGAAGGTGTCAATTTATACCCGGTTGGTGGAAACCACAGATAACAACCTGGACTTATAATTGGCATCTAAAGTGGAGTGGGCAGTGGGGCTCAGGGGTGGAGGAAGCAGTCTTGTGAGACAGCCCTTAACTTGTGGCATCTGATCATATTTCCAGATAGGTAGTGTCAGAATTGAGTTAAATTGCAGGACACCCAGCAATTTAAGAAAACCCTAGACACGTGTGGTGTCAGAGGTATTCAGAGAGTACTGTGTGCAATGTAAATGAAAACAATAGAGCTTTTTTTTTTTTACAATTTACTTTATCAATAAAGTATCCGATGAAAGAGAAAAAGTGTGTCAATTATGCAAACAGTGGAATATGTCAACTCTTTTCTTTATATTCCCTAGTCTCCCAAATTATGCACAGACTCAATGGAATGTCAACTGTAAACATACTTTTTTCTTCTCTAAGGAAGAAACCCTGCTCTTTCCAACTCCCACTGCCTCAGCAAAAGGAGCTGCCTCCGTGTTTGGGTATCTGCGACAGCTGTTCATGGGGAACTGCTCTCATTTTCCAGTCAAGAGGAACAAGCAGATGTATAGCACCAAAAACAGCAATCTGAAGTCCCTCGACTCCTGCTATTAATGGGTGGGATTCACTGCAAGACTGTGGGCGAGGAGCCAGCAGCCCAGGACAAAGGTACCTCTGGTGGTCATGAAGGGAAGATCCGGCCAGTGAAAGCTCGCCACCTTTTACTTGGGGATCACTATCAAGAAGAGCATCCAGGCCACCCTCAGCAGCATCTGGCACATGATCCACAAGAACAAATACTACTCCCCATCTATGAACTGTAGCCATCTGCAGAATGGGCATCATCTGTGCAACTGGAAGCCAGTGATGTTGAAGTAGAAGCAGACCCACCCACCAAGAGCCCCTGAGAGCACCCCTCCAGCCTCCAAAGGAATAAAGATGTCAGCTGGCTTGTCAAGGAAGGAAGGAAGGAAGGAAGGAAGGAAGGAAGGAAGGAAGGAAAGGGGAAGGAGAAGGAAGGAAAGGAAAGGAAAGGAGAGGAGAGGAGAGAGGAGAGGAGAGGAGAGAAAAAGAAAGGGGAAAGGGGAGAGGGAAAGGAAGAAAGATCCTGAAACACCAATCAGGTAAAAAACTTCTAAATTATTAAAGTTGAAGATGTCTGGATTAAACCTCTGTCTAGCATCACTGAAATTTTATAATAACACAGATGGTCTGGTTAAAGTAAAAAAAACTTGTTTCTCTAAGCATTTACTCAATAAGAATTTATTAAGCACCTCCTACATGCCAGATACATGCAAAGCCCTAATAATAGAGAGGTGAGCAAAATAACATGGTCCCTGCTCTTTCATAGAGTTTATACTCTGGTAGAGAAATCATCTTTAAATAAATACCACACAAGTAAATTTGTTATTACAAATCCTATTTAGTGCTGAGAAGAGAAAGTACAGACAGTATGAGAGAATAGACCGGAGGACTATTTTTATATCGGGGCTCAGAGGGCAGGAACTTTAAGCCAAGACTCTAAGGACTAAATTAAGCCAAGACTCTTAGGACTAAAAGCATTAATCAGAAGGTAGCTGAGGTATAGGGAGGCAGAAGGAAGAGCCTCCCTGATTAATTCTAATGTCCAGGCAGGATGAGAACAACAGCATGGATAATTTCCTCCTCCTTGATTTCCTCTTTTCTAGGACTCTAGGCAGCCATGCTCTCAGTTTTCCTTGTACTTCACTGGCCACTTCTTTACATGATGTCTTTTGCTGGTTATACCTTCCCTACTGATCTCTACATGACAGAACTCTACAGGATTTGTCCCTGTTCTCTCTTTCCTGTATTCTCTCCATTTGCAATTTCATCCACCCATGGCCTTCTATACAATCTATCCAAATAAATTCAAATAAATTTTAAAGATCTTATTGGCTTTATTCAGTGATTCATAAATTGAGCACCATCCAGCCTAGAAGACAGAAAGGAGCTCTGAGGAGCTGCACAAAATGAAAGACTTCTTATAGGCAGAAGAGAGAAGAAACAAGGAAGTTACACTAGAAAAAAAGCAGATTGTTTGTTGCAAAGTTACTTTCCTTTTGGAGATGGCAGGGGTCTATCAAGCAGCTTGCCTAACTAGTGCAGGTCAAGTAATTCCTGATTGACTGGCTTAAGATTCCATTTCTGGAAGAGCTGAAACTATGATTAAGTTAAATCTCGGTTCAGTGATGTGGAGCTTAGCATAAGCAGTTCCATTTTGGGCCTGTTGTCTTGTTTTTAACAATGCTGACAACTTCTGACTCCCTTCTGACCCCCAGATCCAAATATTCAACTACATGGTTCAATCTCTACTTGAGTATAGGCAAAAACATGCCTGACTTAACATGGCAACACTGAGCTCTCGATCCCCATCTGCCACTCTCTCCTATCTGCTCCCTCTCCAGAGTTCTGTCCTAGTAAATGGTCCCACCAACCACCAGTCACATATGCCAGAAACCTATGAACATTTTTGACACCTGCCTTTCCCCCATCCAAGCAATCACTGAATCCTGTTGAACCCATTCTGAAATGCTTCTACTTCTCTCCATCTCCAAGGCTGCAATCCTAGTTCAAGTCATCATAATCAAATTATGTTACTATCCTACCTAAAGTCCCCGAGTACTATCCATTGTGTTAATAACAAAGTTCCACCTTAGACCAATTAAACCACAATCTCAGGGGATATTTTTCTCAGGGAAAATATCTGAGGTCTGGATATTAAAAAAGCAAGCAAGCAAGCAAGCAAGCAAGCAAGCAAGCAAGCTCTCTGGGTGATTTTAAAATGTAGCCATTGTTAAAAAGCACTGGCCTACTTTGTTGAAAGTTGTTGAAAGTTCCAGTAAAACTCCTTTCATTGCTGTAAGGCCCTTGGTGGTCCAAGCACCAGCAAGTGGCTGGTGGGGATAAAGCCCAGTGGAAGGGAGTGAGGAGTGAATGAAAGCGAGGAAGGGTGATCAAGTATAGAGCACATTCATTCCAGAAACTTGGCTAAGAAGGAGATCAGAGATACTGAATGAGAACTAGAGGTGGGTTTAGTTTTTCACCTTTAGCATTTTTATTTTTTTAACTTTTTAAAAAAGATTTTATTTATTTATTTGACAGAGATAGAGACAGCCAGCGAGAGAGGGAACACAAGCAGGGGGAGTGGGAGAGGAAGAAGCAGGCTCATAGCGGAGGAGCCTGATGTGGGGCTCGATCCCGTAACGCCGGGATCACACCCTGAGCTGAAGGCAGACGCTTAACCGCTGTGCCACCCAGGTGCCCCCCACCTTTAGCATTTTTAAAATGTGTAGAATCTGCATGGATTCATACATGAGATGAATTTTTAGCTAAATATAAAATAAAGGCAAAGTCAAACTCTCAGCAGAAGGTGGTGTGGGAAAGTGGGAGAGCCCTGGATTGGTGTTGAGAAGCTCTCCAATGACATCCTGGCTTTACCACTTTCTAACGAGGTGCTCTTGGACAAATTAAGTTATCTGAGCCTCAGCTTTTTTTCTCTTTAAAATAGTGATCACAACACTTAGTTCACAGAAGACTGTTGTGAGATTTAATGAAATAATATATGCAAAAAATGTGGAGGGTTTGGGACATCAGTTCCTAAGTTCTCCATAGTCTTCTAGTGCCCTCGAGTGGTTTCTTAGACAGTTTAGAACCCCACTAGTGCATCTCACCATTTGACCTTTATATGGCATTGGTATATGCCTATATGGGCAACTCAGTATGTTTTGGCACTTCCTGAGCCTCTCCTCTACGATTAAACTTCATAATCTCTTGAATCCCTTTACGTCACAATCTTAATCTAGCTGGGCAGATATAAACTAGGTAAACCAATGCTCGAAATGAGATGCACCAGCATCTCAGATAACATAAGCGCAAATGGGATATTCCAAACCTTAATATTAGGGTTGTCTAACCTGCAAATTTCAAACACTGAGGCCAGAAAGAGCTGGTTATTAAACCGAGTGAACTGTCTAGCATCCCCAAAATTGCACCATGAAATAGTATCCTAAGCTCCTACTTTATCTCACATCACACTTCCACCAGGGTTATTCTTCTGTGACACACAGAATCACCCCTTGGCTCAAAATCATTTAGAGATTCTTTTCCTTCTGCCATCCTACTCTCCTTCAGCTGGCAGAACACTCCTTCCCTGTGCCCCCATCCATACCACTGTGGAGGGGAGTTGTTAGCACCAAAGAATATATTGCCACACTTGTTCCCTTCTTATTCAGACATTACAGAAGGATTTTCTGCCTGAAAATCTTTTGAGGCTCCAAAAGTAAAGAAAGATTTCTTCTTTTCCCCCTCCTCCTCCTCCTCCTCTTCCTCCTCTTCTCCTTCCTCCTCCTCCCCCTCCTCTCTCTTCTCCTCCTCCTCTTCCTCTTCCTCTTTCTCCTCTTCCCCCTCTCTTTCTCCTTCTTTTTCTGCAGAGGGGAGAAGTTGAAACAATTTTCCCCCTTCATTTTTTAATTGAAATTTTTACTGAGAAAATTGTGGGTTCACATGCAGTGTAAGTAATATTTGAGAGAGAAATCCCTTATACAGTTTCTACCAATGGAAATATTTTATAAAACTATAGAATAATATATATCCAACCTGTATACTGACATTGATACTATCCACCTATCTTATTCAGATTAGATGTCCCCAGTTGTACTTGTATTCATTTGTGTGTGTGTGCATTAAGTTCCACAGAATTTTATCACCCACGTGGGTTGAAATACCCACCATCACAGTCAAGATAATAAATAGTTCCAACACCACAAGGGCCCTTCTTGTTGTCCTTTTACAAGCATACCCACCTCCTTTTCCCCCAACCCCTATCCCTAAAGCCCAGCAATTACTAATCTGTTTTCCATTTGTAAAATTTTGCCTCTCGTAAATGTTACATAAATGAATCATACAGCATGTAACCTTTTGGGATTGGTTGTTTGTTTGTTTTTTTCTTTTTTGGCTCAGAATAATTCTCTGGAGGTTCCTTCAAGTTATTGCAGATATCAATAGCTCAATTGTTTTTATTGCTTAGTAATATTCCATGGTATGTATGCGCCATGGTTTGTTTAACCATCACCTGCTGAAAAACATCTGGGTTGATTCCAGTTTTTAGCTATTACAAATAAAACTGCTATGAACATTCGTGTACAGGCTTTTGTATGAACATAAGTTTTCATTCTTCTGGGGCAGATGCCCAAGAGTACAATTGCTGGGTTAAATGGTAATTGTATGCATGTTTAGTTTCTTAAGAAACTGTTAAACTGCTTTCCAGAGTGATTGCATCATTTACATTCCACCAGCAATGTGTGTGTGATCCATGCTTTTACTTTCAGACCTTTAGTCCGTATTTAGCCAAGATGCACTGTCAGAAGGTGGATGGCTCATTAATGTTCCTCACTCATGAAGGTTCTGGATCAAATTCTGAAAGCGGGAGGAAAAATAATAGGAAACTGCTACTCTTTTGGACGATAATAATAGCTGGCATTTATTACATCCTTAACTGTATGCCAGGCACTGTGCTTAAAGACTTCCTATGTACAAATTCACTTCTGACTCACAATAACTCTGTAGAAAGGTTCTATCATCAACCCCAGTTTGGAAGCAAGGCTTAGAAACAGAAGTACTTTGTTCATGGCTACACAGCTAGTTAGGTGGCAGAGCTAGGATTTGAACCTAGGGGGTTGTGTTCTCAACCATCACATTATACTGTCTCCTGAATAATAATGAAAGAAACATCATCATGTTTCCAGAAGCAGCTGTACAGGTTATGCTGCAGTTAGGACAATATTTTCCTTTTTAAATATAAATGTAGATTTTACCGTCTCTTGGAATTAAAGTATATCCTTGTACTGTGTGTGTGTGTGTGTGTGTGTGTGTGTGTGTGTGTGTGTGATTCAATAGGTATACACTGATTTTTCCTCAAAGGCTGCACACAGCCCCAGTTGATGTCTATTTCCATCCTCTACACTCCTGTGCACACCTCAGGCAGCAGGAGAATGGTTCTCACCTGCAACTTGGAGGGGGCAACAACATGCCCTACATAGTACGGGAAGGAAATCAAGAACAATTTACCCATAATATCTCAATGTACGTAGGATCTTGGCAAATGCTTTTTCTGTTGAGCATGAGCAAGAGGAAAATAACTGATGTGATGATGATGCAAATTTACTACAGCACAGAATAATAACAATTAAAAAGGAGAAAAGACAAGAACAGATAAGAATAAAAGGTGAGGGACCAAGTCTGAAAGAAAATGTGACTCAAAAACTTAAAAAATTTCACTGCCAGTGTTTTTGTACTATATGAAAACATAATAAAACTTCAAAGACAAAAATGGTAAAACAGCGAAGGTAAAAAGGGAGACAGCTAAGACTGCACCTTAAGGACCAAAACAACACCATGAGAGAACTAATACATGTGAAAGATAAAGATCAAATAGACTGAAAGGGCAATTGCAGTGACCAAGAGGAAGGCTTGGCGTCATCCAGATACATTCAGAAAGAAAGGATGAAAGGGAAGTCACAGATGTGAAACAGGGCTAGTGATGACCCTATACAATTATAATTGGTGTCTCGGAAGTAGATAACCAGACAAATGAAACAGAGAGCAGGTATTTTTAAAAGAAAATTTCGCCCAAACTAATGAAGAAGTAATTTTGCATGTGAAATAGGCAGTCCATGTTCCGGGAAGAACTGATATAGAATTATTAAAACAGATCCATAGCCTGGTTAGGCTAAGTACCTTGGGGGATTAAAAGGAAGAGTTAAAGGAATCCACGTAGAAAAAAAAAAACAAGTCACCTACAAGCACAGAGTTAGGCTGGCTAGACTTCTCCACTACAATCAATGAAGGTAATAGAGCCCTGTCTACAAAATTCTGAAGGAAAGAAACTATGACTTAGGAATAACCAGATGGTTTTGTTTGATGAAGGTAATAGGTACACATTCCCAAACATGAGAGGCCTTAGCAGATCCAGCCCTTCATGGGAAAGACTAACAGGGATGAAATTGAGCTACATAAGAATTGAGTGGATATGCCAGGGGGAAGGCACTGGTATTCTATTCAGTTTTAAAAGGAGACAGTGTATGTAGTGGGTATGTCAGGAATTAGACCACCTGAGTTTAAATCTGGGCTCTGTCAATTCTTACTTTTGGCCTCTGACAAAGTGTTTAACTATCTCAGTTCCCTTGCCAGTAAGATGAAGATGATAATGTTGTTGGGGGTAGCAAATGAAATAACCCACGTAAATTTCTTAGTATAGTGCCCAGCATTAGATACTATTATAAAAAAAAAGTTAAAATACAATTATTAAAACATAATTGCTCCAAAATGTCCGGCTTTTAATAATCTTTTATAAGTCTTTTACAATCATTTTGTCCTTGATTTTAGGAACTATAATATCTTTGCGGTAAAGAAATTTTAAAAACACTGAACACTGAAAAGGTGGACAACAAATTGGTAACATGGCTACCTCTGGGGAAGTACACTGGATAGATGGGAGATAGGGTGGAAGGGAGAATTTTCATGGCTTTTCACTAACATACAGCTTTTGCAATGTGTACCACATGAATATATTATCTATTTTTTTAAAGCAACTAAAATTAATGAGACATTTACTGAAGTTTCCATAATGCCTTCATTTTTATCAGTTTTTTTCTTTTCTCTTCAAATTCAAGTAGAATTACATTTAATAATTTCTATAAAATTAGCATGTACTTGGTTCCATTTTTGCAAGACTAGTCCTCGCCAGACAGGCCTCCATCTGTATATATGCAAAGGACAGGATCTGAAGTAATGTCTAAGGTTAACAATGATTATTTCCTGGGAGATGAAATTTGGGGTATTTTTTTCTTACTCATATTTTTTAGAATTACCTGAATTTTAAATTAAATATATATCATTTTTAAAATGCCATTGTTCTAAATAAATAAAGAAAAATTGTTACCAATTGTTACCCTGGTTGACAAGGAAGAACAAGGGGTTTGTCCCCACCTCCTAAAAGACTGGGCTCTGAATGCCAAAGGCCAGCCTGGAAGGCCCTTAGTCTAGGCCTTAACTCTTGATTTAGTAAATGCATTGGCAAGGCGTTATTATGTCCCACTGTGCATCTTGCTGATTCCTCAAGTGGGAGACTAATGCCTTGAGCTACCCTCCTGCCAAACTGGACTACCTGTTGTTTCCCAATATGCTTTTACTCCTGGTGTTCCAAGCACCTGAAGAGCCCCTGCCTCCCTGACCCTTCGATTGCATTTGTCCTCTGAAGCCATGGCAGAAACTGCATCTTCCATATACCTTTTCCTAACCTGTCTATTCGATTTTCCCCTTTGAAGTCCCATAGCACATTTTAACAACTATTTATCACAATCTGTTCATTCAACAAATGTTTACTGAACACAACCATGTGCCTTATATTTGTTGGTATTCCATGTCTTGCACTTTGCCTTAGAACAATTACCAGAGGGCAGGAGGTATGTCACACTTATTTGGTACTTCTACAGCAGTCAGTATAATACACTTTAAAGAACAAAAGTAAAAAAATGTTTGTTGAATGATTAAATAAAAGAGTACTGTGAGATAATAGAAAATATATATGTTGGTTTCTGCCCCCAGTTCCCAGCCCAGAGCTCCTAAAACCCTTATAAATTCCTAAGTGAAAGAGCACTAGGAATATCTTTTGTTCCAATCAGGTGACTGTGGGTAGGTCCTGCATGGCTCCTGGATGGGGACTGGTCACCAGAAAGACCAAGCCAGGATTAAAAGCTCAGAATTTTCAGCCCTGCCCCCATGCTCCAGGGAGAAGAGAGGGGCTGGAAATTTAGTTAATAATTGATCATGCCTACATGAGGAAACTTCCATAAAACTGAATAGGAGGTTTGAATAGCTTCCAGGTTGGCAAACATATCCACACCAGGAGGGTGAAACACCCCAGTCCATGAGGACAGAGCTCCTGCACTCGGGACCCTCCCAGACTTCGCCCTTTGTATCTCTTCATCTGGAAGTAGTAAACAATTAAGTGTTTCCTTGAGTTCTGCGTGCCATGCTAGCAAATTAACTGACCTGAGAGGAGGCTGTAGGAACCCCTGATTTGTGGCCATGTCAGACAGAAGTTACGAGTAACCTATGACTTGTGACTGGCATCTGCAAGAGAATGGGAGCAGTCTTGTTGGACTGAGCCCTTACCCTGGTGGAATCTGACACTCTCCCCAGTTAGTGTTAGGATAGAGTTAAATTGTAGAACACCCAACTGGTGTCCCAGAGAATTGGTTGGTATGGGAAGAAGAACCCACACATTTGGTGACCAGAAGAGTCAGAAAGACACATTCTGTGTGAGTAGTAGAGAAAACTGAGTCTTTCCTAGCACGAGCACTCAGTATTTGTTGAATTGAACTGATTGCTTTGTCCTTATACATTTTTTGAAGCTTGGAAGTCTTTTAGCTTTAACAACCAAGTGGTTTACATTCCTTCAAAATTATTTTGAGTTTTTCTAAAGAGCAAATATGCTCCCTTTCTCTAAAAACACTGGCATGGATCAAAATCCTTGGAAAGAGATAAGGTCCAAAGAGCTAAATAATAGATTAGTGATTTTTATTTCCACCTGTTTTGCCCTGAGGGGGCCCAACAACAACCCTGAAAACTGACCTAGGGGAAGAGAACTTTTCCCCAAACCCCCAGTCCCTAATGTCCAATATCTGCTCAGAGATAGCTTTCCAAAACAAGTTCACATTACTCAGGGTTTTCATTCCTTAACTGGCTCTTTAATTACAAAAAGCTAATTTCTCAAAACCTAAATAAAACTAATTTGGTACATACAATTGTGTGTCGATGAGATCCGTGGATAGAATTTGAAATAAAGGCAAAACAAATACAAAATAATGCATAGAATTAAAGGAATACTTTAACGAGATAATGAAGATGATATATGGAAACTATTTGCCTTTGTTCTAGTGAAGGCTGTTTTTCCAAAATAGGGTTTGCTGAAAAATCTATTTCCCCTTCCTCCCTCAGTGAACAAAAAATAATGTGCTGCCACCTACTGACACCTGGATGAAAGTGTAGCTCAGAACCAAAACCTCAGAAGCGGTGTTTATATGATCTTATTTTAAACACAGTAATTAACACCTGCAAGAGTCTTAACTCTGGCGGGATAATCATCATGCAGATTGGTTGAACTGAAAAAGAAAATCGATGGATGTGTGTGAATGACCGCACAAATGTAAAGGTTAGAAAGTTTAGCTGCATACTTTGGTGGAGGATTGAAGCAAGAGTTGAATCATTCTGTTAACAAGAAAAAGGGACAAGGGAACATAAACATTTCTATACTAATATAAACTCGTGGTCCAGTCACTCTAACATTATGTCACTGAGGAATTTTGTGCAGGAGGGGTATGGTCATTTGTGAGGACAGGGTAGGCTATTATTCACAGGAAGAGTGATCTGTTCCTAAACAACTTTATTTCCCCCTTAATGACCCTCTACATATCTATGGAATGAACCTAAATCCTTTTTGAAAGCATCTTTCCAGTTGGCCCACTCTCTGGGTGAGCAAAGTTTCCCAAACAATACCCAACGAATAATGTAAACAGAGGAGAGCAAGGACCTGAAATTTTATATTCACCAATATATTTCTGGCTCTTTGTGCAGACCCTACCACATGGTAGGGGTGTGGTAGGGACTTTATCAGTATTAGTTGAATGAACAAATAAGTATAGCCTCTTTCTATTTCTGTGAAATTTTCTGTATTTGAGCTCCAGGGAGTGCATCAGAATCCAAACGATCCCGTTTATATTTTGCTTTGGTTATTTGGATATTTCTGGTGAAAAATTAGCTTGGGCCTGAACCACTAAGATAACTCCTCAATTTTCCACTTCAGTCAACATCATTTATCAATTAAGTGTTTAGTAAATTGTAAACTGAAGTGTAAAAGTTGGCTCAGTGCTGAAGGGTAACTTTCAATGTGTCACCCAGGAATGACAACATCTAGGAAGAAAGTTGAAGAGAAGCCTATATCTAATTAGGATTACAAAGAGCTTTAAGAACAGTTTACTTAGCCTTCATGATTAAAAGAAAATTCTTTAGTTTGGAGAGGCACTTTCTTTTTTTTTTTTTTTTAGCCCACTAAAACTAGACTCATAGAGCCAAAACCAGGAAAGGGCCAAGGAATTTTACATTAAATTCATGCCCCTAAAATCACATGTTTACATCAGCCCAAAGCCCAACAGATTATGGCCTAGATGTGTAGTCTAGGGGCTCTCAGTTCTATAAAGTGTGCATTGGCTAAGAAGATACATATAGACAGGAGGCACGGAGAGTAACACCTGGAGCCATCACGATTTTTCTGGGATCTTTGTATCCAACTTAATGCATTTCACGATGTTTAAGTTAGAAAAGAGCTCCTGCCTTAGAAGACAATGGGATTTAACCAGCAACAATAGATAAAGTAAACAAATGATTACAATATTTGAAGCCTCTTAAGAGTCAAAGGAGTTGTAAGATCACATCTGGCTGGAGGGATTGTGAATGACATCATGAAGGAAGTACAATTTGAATAGGTCTTTAAGAATAAATAGAATTTTCTGATTTGGGATTTGGGTAGGGGAAAAAGATTCACAAACAATATTTAGGAGATACCAAATATGTCTGTGAACCAGATGTGTTCAGTTTGGCTACTATGAGCCTAGCCTTCACTGCCAAAAAGTGGCAACTAAGTTGGGACAGCAACACAATGTACAGGCTCTGGAGTCAGGTGTCTGCATCAAGTCCTGGCCCCATCACTTTTTTGCTGTGTGACTTTAAGCAAGTACTTAACATACTTGGTCCTCAACTGCCTTTTCTGTAAAATGCTGCAATAGAAGGCCCTACCTTGCAGAATTGTTTTCAATTTTAAATAAAGAATCCACATGCCGCAATCAATGGTTAGAATATAGTAAATGCTCAATAAAAATTACTTATTATATTTGGTGAGTTTGTACTTGATTTACTGAGCACTGGGAAACTATCAAATGTTTCTGAGCAGAAGAGCTATACATATGTCTGAAGCTGAAACTTTAGGGTGATTAACTTATCAATGAGACTTAATATGTGGAATTCAAGGAACAAAACAGAGGATCATAGGGGGAGGGAGGGAAAAATAAAATAAGACAAAAGCACAGGAGACAAACCATAAGAGACTCTTAACTATAGGAAAAAAACAGGGTTGCTGGAGGGGAGAGGGATGGGGGGATGGGGTAATTGGGTGATGAGCATTAAGGAGGACACGTGATGTGATGAGCACTGGGTGTTATATGCAACTGATGAATCACTGAACTCTACTTCTGAAACTAATAATACACTACATGTTAATTGAATTTAAATTAAAAAGAATTTATTAATGAGACAAGATGAGTTAAAGGAAGTTGAAGAAGCTACAATTAAGGATACCAGATGAAGAATTTTACAATTGTCCAGAGAAGGAGTGAGAATCAGAATTATAGGTAAGGTGGTAGAAGACAGAAGGAGGAGGAGCAGAAAAGAAAGGACAATTTTGAAAAACTTTGAGCGAAAGAATTCATAGGACTGAGTGTGAAGTATAAGGGATGGGGAGGAGGCAAAGCAACTTCAAGCCTTTGAACTTGGGTACTGAAAAAGCATTAGTGAGGAAAAACAGAGATATGAGGAAAAAGTGGTTCAGAGGAAAGTTACCCAGGCGGAGATCCCAATAGACAGTCACAACTATATTTATTTATTTGTTTGTTTGTTTTTAAAAGAGTTATTTATTTATTTTTGGGGGGAGGGGCAGAGGGAGAGAAAGAAAGAGGAAATCTCAAGCAGACTCCCCGCTTAGTGGGGAGCCTGACTCAGGGCTTAATCTCACAACCCTGAGACCATGACCTGAGCAGAAACCAAGAGTGGATGCTTAACCGACTGAGCTACCCAGGTGCCCTGGGGCTTGTGTATGTTTAAAAGTGAGATCCAACTCCTGAATTTTCCATCTATTAGTGACATGTCACTCTGGGAATCAGCTTCCTCAACTGGACAATAAAAACAATACTAATACTTTCCTCACAGAGTCATTTTTTTTTTAAAAGATTTATTTATTTTATTTGACAGAGAGAGATAGCCAGCGAAAGAGGGAACACAAGCAGGGGGAGTGGGAGAGGAAGAAGCAGGCTCCTAGCGGAGGAGCCCGATGTGGGACTCGATCCCATAACGCCGGGACCACGCCCTGAGCCGAAGGCAGACGCTCAACCGCTGTGCCACCCAGGCGCCCCTCACAGAGTCATTCTATGAGTATGACGAGGTCCCGGTCTCCTTCTGCCAAGTTCAACATGATCATCCTCTGGTACAAGACCTTCCTCCTGAAGGTCCCTAATGCCCTGGCCTTGTTCCTAAACACCTCTATGCTCACAGTCTCTTTCTTTTCTTCACTGGTAAACACTTGAACTCATCTCTCCCAAATCTTCCAAGCCCTGGTCAAATTCTACAGGTTGCTACGCCAACCTCTACTGACTAACTCCAAAGTCCCTGTCTGTGGACCTCCTCAGCTTCACTGCTTCCACTCCCACACAAATGCAGATACTTCCACCAACTATCAAATGACAGAAGATGATTCTTTCAACTTCTCATTCTCTCCTTTTCCATTTCCTTTTTCCATTTTCCTTTCATTATAAAAATTCTCATCCCATAGTCATATCTAATCTTAGCTTATCAGCCCTGCAATTAGAGTTGCCTGTCAGTTAACCTTCACCCCAGTACAAAGTGAGCATTCTCCACACACTGAAATTCACCACACACACACACACACATACATGTAACAAAGTTATCTTGTCCATAGAAAAAAGAGCTATTGATCTCAGAACAAATTTTCTCTACTCTTTGGCTATGGGAAGAGGAGATCCAAAGATGCCAATATGAGTCGATTGGTCCATTGGTCCATTCTACCCTTCCCTCATCTTAAACAACAAATTTTAAGCAAGTAGTTTCTGAATCTGCTTAATTTCATCTTGAGTGGGTCCCAGGATCTCCACAAATGATATTATATCTACTTATAAGACAGCTTAACCAGGCACCTACAAATTTACTGTAAATTGCTGCAGATTTGGGGTGTTTTACAGTTTCCAGGAAAGCCAGAATGCTCCTTTCTGTATTCTCTCAGTATGGTGACCTATAATTTCAGAATACTCTGCAGCCTGTATTTTGGTTTCCCTGCCCATTCATTAGTCTGACAAATGTCTGTTATCACCTGAAGCATTTACATTCCAAGCCTAAAATCAGTCTTCTGCTCAGCATCTCTTTGTTCTCTGGAAAGCATCTGGGTCCTGCCAATGGATTTTCAAGAAAAAGCAGACATTATAGTATATCTAGTACAGTGGAGCCCTGGATGCTCACTCCAGATGTTAGTACCAGCATCAAGTGTAGCTTTGACACATATCTAACATCATATGATAATCAACAGCATGTGTAATATTAGGCTCTGCACTACTGTATGTGATGTGGGAGATTCAGAAGTAGAAATAATGCCTGCTCTGTTTTGAATATGACTTTATATCCAGCCCCTTGTATAGGTCCTTGGCACATAAGAGATAATAAAAATATTAATTGAACGAGTTATAGGAGTTCTAAGAAAACTAACACACAAGAAGCTATAGAGAATGCAAGTTAATTCACAGTTAATGACTCCCTTAGGTGGTGATGCAGCTATCAGGGATACAGGAATTCAAAGAAGAGCGAGATTAATACGGACTGGAATCTTTATGGAGAAGCATGCACACATTTCAGGTTAAGTGCTATTGGCAGAAGCATTAGAAAGAGAGCCTGTATTTCAAGTGAAAAAAGAAGATCATAAGTAAAGGCCTTAAGATAAGGTATTGAGTCAGTGAAAAAATTGGCTAACTAAGACCATGGAGATATGGAGTAAAGTCAAAAACAAGTTAGATAATAAATAGGACCAGGTAATAAAGGCTATCAAAAGACAGAGGAATCATCAGTGGATCAAGAGCCAAAGTTTGTTATTTAGTTTGTTGTTTATAATTCAGAATATATTTTCCCTATGAAACAAGGACACAAATTGTGATCTAACTCATGAGTGGCCCTATATAATACCTTCCTGTCTTCACGACATGACTAGATTAGACAGATCCATAATTATCAAGCATGTCTGTTCTTTCTTGGAGAATATGTTTTCATCAACCTTTCATAATATTGGAATAAGTTCAGGTAAGCCCCAGAAACAACTCAGCAAGTCTTGTGACCGGTCTTTCGTCAGCTCACCTTCCTTCAGTCTTCCTTCAGTCTTCCTTCAGTAACCATTTCAAACATCATCAGTCTCCTTAAGATCCTTGCCACTGTGCTTGGTAGAAAACGACTTGAACTGTTGCCCTGTGATCAAATAAAAACCATCAGTGAATTCCTTCAGCATATCTCAGCATGACCCCCAAAGTATATATATTACTCTTCTTTTTCATTTATTTCTCTCCCGATACCTTCTATCCTTGACTTTTCCCTCCCTCATCCTCCCCTTACTTATCTTCTTTCCTTCTCTTCTCAGTCTATTCACCCTTCCATCATGAGCTCCTCCATATCCACAGCCCCAACTACAAATACATCAATACCTCCTAAAATCGTATCACCACAATTTTTTTTTACTGAGATCCAGGTTCCTCTTTACAGCTACATATAAGAAATTCCACTTGTATATACCACAGAGACTTCAAACTCAACTTGTCTAAAATATAATTTGCCATCTGTGGTAGACAGAATAATGGCCCCTCAAAGATGTTCACATTCTAAATCCCAGAACCTGTGACTATGTTAGATTACATGGTAAAGGGGAATTAAAGTTGCTAATCAACTGAACTTAACGTACAGGCATTATCCTGAATTATTCAGGTGGACCCAATGTAATCATAAGTGTTCTTTTTTTTTTTTTTTTAAATAATCTCTACACCCAACACAGGGCTTGAACTCACAACCTTGAGATCAAGAGTCATATACTCTACCAACTGAGGCAGATAGGTGCCCCGACAAGGGCTCTAAAAGGTAGAAAAGGGAGGCAGAAGAGGGGAGTTGCAGGGAGAACTGTAGGGAAGAATGGTCAGAGACATGCAGTGTTACTGGCTTTCAGGATATAGGAAGGGGAGTCAGGCACGAGCCAAGGAATGTGGGCAGCCTGTACAAAATGGAAAAGGTAAGGAAATGGATTCTCTCTTAGAGCCTACAAAAAGGAATACAGCCCTGCTGACATCTTGATCTGAACCCAGTAAGACCCTAGAAAGTCAGATTTCTAACCAACAGAACTGTAAAGATAATAAACTCATGTTGTCTTTAGCATTAAGTCTATGTAATATGTAGCTATAGAGAATTAATACATCATTTCTACCCCAAATTTTTGCCTTCACGTGTTTTGTTTGTTTTGGAGAATAACACTTTCATTGGCCATATTAATTTTTTTTTCTCTCAGAAGATTTTAGAATGTCTGTAAGTTCATAGAATGTCAAAATAAACTATCTTTATATTGTCAAAATTTCAAGATAAGAATATGAACATACAATTCTTAAATTTAAAGAGGAGGAGTATAGAAACTTGGCAATATTTCTTCAGAATATTCAAGGTCTAACACTTTCACATATTTTCTTTCTCTAATAAAAGTTTACACAAGCCTATTTGTTTTTACTTAATTTAACACAGTTATGAGAATGGTAGCATTCTCTTTATTAGCTAATAGATTTGTAACACAGAGCATAAACATTGTTTTTCCCTGTGTTTTGAGGTAGGCTGGATGAAATTGAGACTGTTAAGCATATGTTCCCTAAACTGCTGCTTACCTAAATTCTATTTCTTAACTGATTCCTTATCCTTTTTCAGTGTACCCTTCACTTTAAATTAACTATCTTTCTTAGAAAATAGTTTGTTTCCTTGCATAAAAGGCATCTTCTTTGTTTCGGTGGTTACAATGTTGAGTGGCTACTCATTCTCTTCATCTCTACATTTGCATTTTTTACTTCTACCTACCAGTATTTTTGAGGAAAACAAAGAGCTAGGATTGTGGTAAGATAGGAGACCAAGAAAACGTGGAGAATTCTTTCTATAGACACTTAGAAAATAAAAATAAATAAAAGCATGTGTGTATCTGAGCTTGCAAAAAAAAAAAAAAAAAAGAGTAAATTCCAGGTGCAGAAATGAAGCAGGAACTGAAAACTAGAGCAGTAGTTATGTAAGCAGATGCTGCAATACTCTGGGGAGTGTTTACTAGTCTCCATAATCCTCTTTGTTTTAACATATCAAGGAACAATAGAAGATGAATTTTTCAGGCCCCTGTGAGAGGGGCTGGAACTGAAATTTCTGCATAAAAAAACAGGAATCTCAAAGGACTACCCCTCAGTGAAACTGCTCTCTAGAAGAGCAGGGGGCAGGCAAGGAAGCCATTCTCTCTGGGTGAAAAAACATGTCCCTGAGAAATCACACCCCTGGTTCTGTGCCTTGTGCAGGCCCAGGACTGAAACTGCTCTACACTCTTGGTCAAGGAGCTCCCCATGCCAAGGAATCAGCATTAAGACCGTCCCATGCAAGTACTTCTCTGTTTGTGTAGCACACACAGCTACTGTAGAGGGGCACTCCCTCAACACACATCACATGTGATTACCAAAAAACACACAAGTCCTCAATAAAAAATAACCAAGCGTAAGAAACAACCTGCCACTAGTGAGTCCCAAAAGACACAAAAAATAAGACACAAAGACTCGAGATGAAAAAAATAGCCAGAAAAAGAGTATAAGACTCTACGTTTATTTCCTAAAGACTCTAAAACCAATAAATTTAAAATTCTTATAATCATATATTAAAATACTAAGAAAATAAGATCTTAATATAAAATTTGAGATTTTATAAAGTACTAAATAGAACTTTTAGAAAGAAAAAAAATATATAGTCCTTGAGAACTGGTAAAACATGGCACATTCAACACAGGCCTTTATGTCTATTCCTGAAACCCACCAAAATGAAAATGAAGAAACTAAAAAAGCTTAACCATGTAAGGACAAGACAATAAGAGAAAAGATAACAAGTGCCAACAGAAATTTTATAAGCTGGAACTCAGATCTACAAATGGCAGCTGGGTTGGTTATTGAGTTGGAGACAACATAAATCCAAATCTGTGCTGTTGGTGGTGAGAGGAAGACTGGTGGGGAGGAGAAGCTACAAAGAAGCAAGGTAGTTCATGCCACTGAACCCCAGAAAGTCTCAGAATTGAGGTGCCAGGGGTACTAAAAGGCCTGAGGGAACGAGGACTGGTTGGAAGTCTTTAAAAGGTAGGATTCAATCCCCCAAATACTCTTCTAACACCCAAGTAGTCAAGCAACTACTTTTAAGCCATCAGGCAGAAGAGGAAAAATTAAACCAAATAAGTTCTGGACTAAGGGACACCAGGCTTGCTGAGGGCACAGAATGAAAATAGAAGGATTATAAGAAAGTTTATACACGGGGCATTGAGATGCCCCTCCCCGCCAGTACCTGCCCCCCCCACCCCAGTTCTCAGAATGTTGGCAATCAAGTATATACACACACCAAAAACAAAGAGAAAACCCCAAAAGTAAGAATAACCAAAAAATACAGAGCAAGGAATAAAAATTAGGCACATATCAGATTTCCCAACAGCAACATTCAAGGTGGGATGATCAAACATTCCAGTTTGACCAGGACTTAGGATTTTTAGCTCTGAAACTGGAAAATCCCAATAACTAGGACAACTAAGTCACTGTAATTCAAAGCCAGAAGACAATAAGAGTATCTTAAAAGTGCCAGAGGAAAATAACTGTATACTTTGAATTCTATGATGGCTCAAGTACCTTTCATGATTGTTTGGGAAACTAAGACATTTTTAGACAACTACAACTAAAGAACTTTACTGCTTGTAGAGTCTTCCTAAAGAACTACTAAAGGATGTATATTTTAGAGAGCAGCAAGTTGAACTCAAAAGAATGAAGTGAAATGCAGAAGCAATTCTGAGCAAGTAAATTGTTAAACATTTAGCTAATCTAAATAACCACAGACTGTATAAAATAGTCATAAGAATGACTAATTTAAGGGATATTAAAACATGATGACAATAAAGTCTTAAAAGCCACAGGGGCATATTGGGAGTCCTTGTATCTTTCCAGGAGTGGAGTAGAGATGTTGATTAAATTAGACAGTAAATCAACTATGCATGCTAAAATTTTAAGAGTGATGAATAAAGACTAGACATAAAACATATAGCTTCTAAATCAAGAAGACAAAAGGTAAAGGGGGATAGATATAAAAAATTTGTTTCAGTAGAATGAAGAAAAGATGGGGGAAAGCAAAGAAAAATGCATCATAAATAGTAAGTGAAATTGAAGTGGCAGAAATTAAATCCTTACATTTCACTAGTCAACATAAATACAAATGGACTAAATTTTGAGTTAAAATATAGATTATAAGATTGGATTATAACAAATAGAGCTATACAGTGTTCAAAAGATACACAAAACATAAAGATATTGAAAGGCATACAGTAAATCTGGCAAAGAGTAATCCAAAAAAGGTACAGCTATATTAAAACTAGATAAAATGATTTTCAAAACAGTATGGTATTGGCATAAAAACAGAAATACAGATCAACAGAACAGACTAGAAAACCCAGAAAGAAACCCATGCTTATATGGCCAATTAATTTATGACAAAAGAGTCAAGAATATACATGAATACAAGAATGAATATATAAGAATATATGGTGAAAGGAGGCACCTGGGTGGCTCAGTTGGTTAAGCGTCCAACTCCTGGTTTTTTGACTCAGGTCATGATCTCATGGATTATGAGATCAAGCCCCCTGTCTGGCTCCATGCTCAGCGGGGAGTATGTGTGAAGATTCTCTCCTTTTGTCTCTCCCCCAACTCGCACATGTGCACTCACTCTCTCTCACAAATAAATAAGTAAATCTTAAAAAAAAAAAAAAAAGAATATATGGTGAAAGGACAAACTCAATAAATGGTGCTGGGAAAACTCGACAGCCACATGCATAAGAATTAAAGGGACCACTGTCTTATACATCCACACATATGCACAAAAAAACCTCAAAATGGATCAAAGTCTTGAATATAAGACTTAAAAGCATAAAGTACAGGAAGTAAGTTCCTTGTCACTGGTTTTCACAATGGCTTTTTGGATTTGACACAAAAAACAAAGGCAACAAAAGCAAAAATAAACAAGTGGGACTACATCAAACTAAAAAGCTTGTGCACAGCAAAGGAACAATGAACAAAATGAAAAGGCTAACCTATTAAATGGAAAAAATATTTGCAAATCATATAAGTGATAAGGAGTTACTATCCAAAATATATAAAGAACTCATACACTCAATACCAAAACACCAAACAATCCAATTTAAGAATGGGCAGAGGATCTGAACAGATATTTCTCCGAAGAAGGAATCCAAATGGCCAACGGGCACATGAGAAGGTGCTCAGCATCACCAATCATCAAGCAAATAAAAACCACAATGAGATATCACCTCACACCTGTTAAAATGGCTATTATAAAAAAGATAAGAAACTACAAGTGTTAGCAAGGATGAAGAGAAAAGGGAACACTTTTGCACTGTTGGGGGGAATGTAAACTTGTGCAGCCACTATGGAAAACAGTATGGAGGTTCCTCAAAAAACTAAAAATAGAACTACCATATGATCCAGCAATTCTACTTCTAGGTATTTATCTAAAGAAAACAAAAACACTAACTTAAAAAGATATATGCACCCCATGTTCATTAAAGCATTATTTACAATAGCCAAGACATGGAAACAAATGTCCATCAGTGGTGAAAAAATAAAGAATATATGATATATATGTAAAATGGGATGATGAAATATGAAAAAGAATGAAATCCTGTCATTTGCAACAACATGGATGGACCTTGAAGGCATTATGTTAAGAGAAATAAGTCAGACAAAAAAAGATAAATACCATACGATCTCACTTATATACAAAATCTAACCCCTGTCCCCCCCCCCAAAAAAAATAAAACTAAAAAAATAAAATGAGCTCATGGATATAAACAACCAGATTTGTGGTTGCCAGAGGCAGGGAGTCAGGGGTAGGAAAAATGGGTGAATGAAGTTAAAAAGTACCAAGTTAAACATTTCCAATTATAAAATGCAGAAACAGACTGTAATGTACAGCATCCTGACTATATTGCATATTTGAAAGCATCTGGGAAAATGGATCTTGAAAGTTCTCATCACAAGAATATTGTAACTATGTATAATGACAGATATTAATTGGACTTACTGTGGCAATTGTTTTGCAATATATACAAATATCAAATCATCATGTTGTACATTTTGTTAAAAAACAGAATTCAACTGAGTAAATTTGAAGATCTAAGTGGCTTTATCAACAATTCATGAATTGGGTAGCATCCCAACCAGCAAGTAGAAAAGAACTCCAAGGAGTTGTATAAAAATAGAAGTCCGAGCCTCAGAAATCAGACAACAAAAAGAAATTAAAGGCAGATGAATCAGCAAAGAAGTCAAGCTTTCACTCTTTGCATATGACATGATAATCTATGTGGACAACCCAGAAGCCTCCACCCCCAAATTGCTAGATCTCATATAGGAATTCAGTAAAGTGACAGGATATAAAATCAATGCACAGAAATCAGTTGCATTTCTACACACCAACAATGAGACAGAAGAAAGAGAAATTAAGGAGTTGATCCCATTTACAGTTGCAACGAAAACCATAAGTTACCTAGGAATAAACCTAACCAAAGAGGCAAAGGATCTGTGCTCAGAAAACTATAGAATACTCATGAAAGAAATTGAGGAAGACACAAAGAAATGGGAAAACGTTCCATGCTCATGGATTGGAAGAACAAATACTGTTAAAATGTCTATGTTACCTAGAGCAATCTATACATTAATGCAATCCCTATCAAAATACCATCAACTTTTTTTCACAGAACTGGAACAAATAATCCTAAAATTTGTATGGAACAAGAAAAGACCCCTAATAGCCAAAGGAACATTGAAAAAGAAAACCAAAGCTAGTGGCATCACAATTCCAGACTTCAAGCTCTATTACAAAGCTATAATCATCAAGACAGTATGGTACTGGCACAAAAACAGACATATAGATCAATGGAACAGATAGAGAACTCAGAAATGGTCCCTCAACTCTATGGCCAACTAATCTTTGACAAAGCAGGAAAGAATATCCAATGGAAAAAAAACCAGTCTCTTCAACAAACAGCGTTGAAAAAATTGGACAGCCACATGCAGAAAAAAGAAACTGGACCATTTCCTTACACCACACACAAAAACAGACTGAAAATGGGTGAAAGACCTAAATGTGAGACAGGAATCCCCCAAAATCCCAGAGGAGAACACAGGCAGCAACCTCTTTGACCTAGGCCGCAGCAGAGGACATGCTAGACACATCTCCAAAGGCAAGGAAAACAAAGGCAAAAATGAACTATTGGGATTTCATCAAGATGAAAAGCTTTTGCACAGCAAAGGAAACAGTCAACAAAACCAAAAGACAACTGACAGAATAGGAGAAGATATTTGCGAATGACATATCTGATAAAGGGCTAGTATCCAAACTCTATAAAGAACTTATCGAACTCAGCACCCAAAAAACAAATAATCCAATCAAGAAATGGGCAAAAGACATGAACAGATATTTCTCCAAAGAAGAAATACAAATGGCCAACAGACACATGAAAAAGTGCTCCACATCACATGGCATCAGGGAAAGACAAATCAAAACTACAATGAGATACCACCTCATACAAGTCAGAATGGCTAAAATTAACAGTCAGAAAATGACAGATGTTGGTGAGGATGTGGAGAAAGGGGAACCCTCCTACACTGTTGGTGGGAATGCAAGCTGGTGCAGCCACTCTGGAAAACAATACGGAGTTTCCTCAAAAAGTTGAAAATAGAGCTACCCTATAACCCAGCAATTGCACTACTGGGTATTTACCCCAAAGATACCAATGTAGTGATCCAAAGGGGCACCTGCACCCCAATGTTTATAGCAGCAATGTCCACAATAGCCAAACTATGGAAAGAGCCCAGATGTCCATCAATAGATGAATGGATAAAGAAGATGTGGTATACATATATACAATGGAATATTATGCAGCCATCGAAAAATTGAAATCTTGCCATTTGCAACGACGTGGATGGAACTAGAGGGTATTATACTAAGCGACATAAGTCAATCAGAGAGAGACAATTATCATATGATCTCACTAATATGTGGAATTTAAGAAACAAAGCAGAGGATTGTAGGGGAAGAGAGAAAAAATGAAACAAGATGAAACCAGAGAGGTAGACAAACCATAAGAGACTTTTAATCTTAGGAAACAAACTGAGGGTTGCTGGAGGGGAGGGGGATGGGGGGATAGGGCAACTGGGTGATGGACACTGGGGAGGGTATGTGCTGTAATGAGCACTGGGTATCATATAAGACTGTTGAATCACAGACCTGTACTCTTGAAACAAATAATATATTATATGTTAATAAAAAATAATAATAATAAATTTTTAAAAATGGAGCCATACAGTAAAAGGAGGAGGAGGAGGAGGAGGAGGAGGAGGTGATGGTTTTTATAGGCAGAGGAAGGGTGGGACAAGGAAATTAAAAGACTGGATTATTTCTGGTAACATTACCTTCCTTTAGAGGTAGGCAGGGTTCTTATCATGCAGATTACCTCACTAGTGCTAATCAGGAAATTTTAGACTGACTGGTTTAAAAATTGAGGGTGAAAGTACATTTGGGTTAAGTATTAAGTCTTAGTGGGGCTTAGCAAAAGTGACTCCATTTTGGGACTATTGTTTCTTTTTAACAATCTGAAACTAATATGTTATGTCAGTTATAACTAAAAATTTTTTTTAAAAACCATAAAGTGGATCTTAAGGGAAAACCATCATTAGGAAAATCATCGATAAACATAAAAGAAGTTCTTAACTTCATTAGCAATCAGGGAAATGCTAATTAAAACAATGATGAGATACCATTTCACAGTTTATGAGACTGGCAGAGATTGATGTCTGATAACAAGAGTTGGAGAGGACACAAGAAGTGGAAGCTCTTAGAACACACTGTTTGGCAGAAGTACACTGGGACAACCACGTGGGAGTTGGCAATATCTAGTAAAGCTGAAGATAAAAACTCTTCTAATCATATACACTAGAGCAATTCTGTCCATTGGAAATATAATATGAACCACAATTATAATTTTAAATTCTCTAGTAGCCACATTAAAAGAGTAAAAAGAAACAAGGGAAAGTAATTTTAATATTTTTATTTAACTCAATGTATTGAAAACATTATCATTTTAATATGTAATCAATATTTGAAAGTATCAAAGTATTTTACGCATTTTTGTACTAAATCTTCAAAATCTTGTATGTACTTTATAATTAGGTCACATTCAATTTGAATTTCCAGTGCCCAAGAGCCACATGTAGCTAATGGCTCCCATACTGGACAGAGTAGTCCTAGGGAAATTCTTAACACTTGTAGCCGAGGGAAAATACATATAAGGAGTTTGCAGCAACATTTTTTTAATAAAAGAAAGTGTGTCTGTGTGTGTGTGTGTGTGTGTGAAATTGATAAGTAAATGATAGTTTATCCATACAAAATAACTCTATTCAATAGTTAAAATAAATGAATCACAGCTACATGTAAAAATATGTATACATCTCAAAAGCATAACAATTAGTAAAAAGAGAAAGTTGCAAATAGACTTGAGCTGTAAATCATCATATACATGCCAATTCAAAACTCCAGTATATGTTGTTTGTGGCTGGATAAAGTTATGTGGTATCAATGCAAGGGATTGAGACACAACAACTTCAGGAAAATGATTACTTTTGGGAAAGGAGTGATGTGATGGAGCCATAGGACTCTACAGATAGAGTTATCTGTAATGCTTTATTTCTTCAGGAGAAAGATACAAAGAAAATAAAGGGAAAATGTTAACATCTATTAAATCTCAGCAGTGGGTACACACAGTGGATTAAAAATGGCCATGAATTCTTTGACACTCTTCCCTTCAATAGATCGGGGTCTTTGTCCCTTCCTCTTGACTCTGGGTGGGCTCGGTGATTGCCATAACAATAGAATACAGTGAACATAACTATGGATCTGTTCTTAAGCCAAAGCTGTGAGAAACTGAGTTTCCACTTTTGTTTCTTGGAATGTTCCCTTTGGGGAAAAACCAGAAAAGTTTGACTACTAAGTGAGGAAGCCCAAGCTAGCCATCTGGAGATAACGTGCACAGAATGAGAGAAAGAGATGCCCAACCATCCTAGCCCAGGCACCACCAAGCAAGTCTGTGAAGAAGCCATCTTGGACAGAATAGGCCCAGCAGATGAAATGTAAGCAGAAGTGAGAAACCGGATGAAAGATAAAACTGAGGCCCCACCTAAACTGTTCCAGATTTCAAAAGCTGTTGGAGCCACTATCATAAAAGCTAAAATCTTTTCAAACAAGCTATCCCCTCTGTACTTAGCCAGAATTCCTTCTGATCCACCATATCATGAGCATAGTTACTATCTTTGGGGATGGTTTGCTGTGTGGTAATAGACAACCAAACAGCACATGAATTATGAAATTATTTTCTGTACTTCATATTTAAAATAACTTATACTTAAATTTCTTTAAGAAATGTTTTAAAAGTAGAGAAACACACCAGATTTTTGAAAGAAGAGTAAGAAGAAAATCAGAAGGCCAGAACTGATTGAGCCAAACCCACAGTAATAGGCTGTCTTGCCCAAATTAAATGAATTATTGAAGTCCCTAAACATTGGATTGCCTTTTTTTTCCTTTTTCTTTAAGGACATAGCTTCATTTTCTTTTCTGTAGCTTCAGTTGTGTCATTAAATTATAAAAGTATTGGTTTTTATTCAAGTTTTAGTAAGTCCACTAGGGAAGCAGCCAGAGCTCCAATCAACATTAATTTCTTTCACAAGTTTCTTTCAAAACTATCTTTGCTACTCCTCCACCAGCCATCCAGCCCAGACACGTAAAAAATATCTTAGATCCTTCTCTTTCCTTTACCCTCGAAATACAGTTGATCCTAATTATTTGCAGATTCTGTATTTGCAAATGTGCCAGCTTGCTAAAATTTATTTGTAACCCCAAAATTAATATTTGTGGAAGTTTTGTGGTCATTTGTGAACATGTGTTTAGTAGCAAAAAATCTGAGTCACCCCATGAGCACATTCCCAGCTGAGGTCAAATAAGGTGACACTCTGCCTTCTTGTTTCAGCTTTCATACTATAAACAAGTGTCCTTTTTGCAATCTATTTAGTGCCGTATTTTTCTCACATTTTTGCTTTTTGTTGGTGATATCACTGTTTAAAATGGTTCACAAGTACGGTGCTTAGGTGCTGTCTCATGCTCCTTGCACAAAGTTATGATGTGCCTTACAGAGAAAATACATATGTTAGATAAGCTTTATTCAGGCATGAGATATAGTGCTGTTGGCCATGAGTTCAATGTTGACCAATCAACAATATATATTAAATCAGTTATCTTTAAAGAGAAACACACATAAAACAAGGTTAAGTATTGATCAGTTGATGAAAATGTTGTGACCCGAGTCTTACAGAAACTTTACCCTGTATTTCCCCTAGGGGCAATGGTTCACTATTTACTCATTGACTGTTCATAACGACTTCACAGAGTATAACCTCTGTAAATAGCAAGAATTGACTGTAACTTATTATCAAGGCTCAGAGGACTATGGCAGGGTGATTGTAAAAGATTGAGCTTTCTGGAGATTTGGAGGAATTAGTATGTGCATATTGAAGTTAACAGGAGTACATCTAAGCTGCACTCATGAGAAAGGGCAGCTGGTGTCACATTCTTGCCCACTGGACGAAGACAGAGAGCAAGTCTGTTGCATTCACAGTCACGTCCCAGAATCTATCCGAGTATCTGACACCAAGGAGATGCTCAATCAATATCTGATTCTATCATTCATTTATTCATTTAAAAATATTGAGTCTCTACCATGTGCCAGACATTATGTTAGACAATGTATACATAGAGCAGTAATATAACAGGCAACTTTCTTGTCCTCAAGGAGCTTAAGTCCTGGTGGTTGAAAACAGACAATAAACAACACTGAGAAACATAATATGTCGGGAAATTAAATGAAGAAACATAGAAAAGCATCAATGGAATATAAAGTATGGGGTTTGGGAAAGGTTGCTATTTTCTCTAATTTGGTCAAAAGGCCTCTCTTATAAGGAAATATTTAAAAAGGAAACCTAAAGAAGTGAGGGGGTGGTCCATGTAGATATCTGGGAGAAGTACAAAGAGTTTGAGCCAGGACAGAAGCTGGCATGTTTGTGGAGCAGCAGGGAGGATGGAATTCCATAGTGCTGCTCTTAAAAAAAGAAAAAAAAAGAAAAAAAAAAAAAGGAAAGCAAGAAGAAGTGCCTCTCGAAAGAAGAGGGAAAAGTGTATGGCTGGTCCTGTAAAGATGCTGAATATTCCGACTTATACTCCTTTGGTAGGAAAGTCAAACAGTAATATCAAATAAAAATAATATTTATCATCAAGTAGAATTACTTGCCATTTGAGATAGGGCATCCGTTAAGGGACTGCGGAGAGAGAGAAACAGGATTTCACTGATATGGAAGGAAAATAGAAATAGTTTCCCCTTTCTCATATTGAAGCCTGCTTAATACACAAAATACAATCCCTGGAGGATATTAACTATTTGTGAAAGCCAAATATATGCTTTTAACCTATGACACTTGAGTTCTGAGCAAGAGGCTGCAACAGATATTTTTCCATTACTTTGTTTCCCAGGAAAGCAAAAATAAAAAAGGAAGGACACAAGGAAAAACAGAAAGCAATTATAAGCTAACCTTCTACAATGTTTCTGTTTTGTTAGATATACACACCTTTATTTTATTTTATTTTTTTTAAATTTTTATTTTTTTTATTTTTTTTATATTTTATTTATTTATTCGACAGAGATAGAGATAGCCAGCGAGAGAGGGAACACAAGCAGGGGGAGTGGGAGAGGAAGAAGCAGGCTCCTAGCGGAAGAGCCTGATGTGGGGCTCGATCCCATAACGCCGGGATCACGCCCTGAGCCGAAGGCAGACGCTTAACCGCTGTGCCACCCAGGCGCCCCCGATATACACACCTTTAAAAAAGAAGATAGATGTATATTTCTAGAGGTTCCTATAGCTAATATAATGCATTGTCCACTTACCATTTCTTATGTTAAGTGATCAACAAATATGCAACTGGCAAGCAGTCCACACTTCCTTGTTTCCCTGGGCCTTTATACATCTCAAAAGAGTAATCCACTAGAGACCTTCACTTCTGATACATAAGGGAGGGAAAACAGTAGCAAAGGGACACTGCATTTTTGGAGAAACTTCACCCAGCCGTCAGTGCATCTAAGCAGAGTACTCCGTTAAAGCACATTACTTCTCTGCGTATAAATTGAGGGGGAGAGTCACAAACAACGAATTATAGCTTCACAGAAATTGTGCATTCATATTAGTAAATGGAATTGAATTTCAAGCCTAGAGCTAGTAAGTAGTTAAAAGATTCAGGTCCAGGCACCATAAAAATATACCTAGCAATTCTACCCAAAGCTTTAGGGTGGAACCACACACAACAGATTGCCCGTCAGCCAATGGCCAAAAGAAATCCATTTCATTCCAAAATATTGCCACTCTAATAACACTGCTTACTTGAAAGAGGTTCAAGAGACCTAAGTAGCTGAGACACATGCCAGTTTGTGAAAATAATAATGAGTTAAGACAGGCACAATTTCTGACCCTAAATGCAAATTGTACAGAGAAGGGAGTAAGGCCATTTGTATTTTGTTTTGGCTTCCTCCCCTCCAGCTCTGCCAGAATTTTCTCACACTATGTTTGCCTTTAGGCTTTGTGGCAGCAGCATCTCTGTGGTCTGCCCTGGGCACGTGAGTAAAAGTCAGTTTGCCATTTGCTAAATTATTTATGAGCTCAGCTGCTGTTTGGAATTTTTATTGCATAATTTTTTAAGTAAATATTTTATGAGCAGCCAGGGGCTATTGGTATTTGACACATTTCAGAAAATTAAAGAATAAAATTTAAATTGTGTAAAAAGACAAAAAGATCACCATGTCTTTGTTGATAGAAAACTCACACTGCATCCACAGTGGATGGATTTAAGCTTGTTTAAATAGACTGATTATCAAACCGTGCTTTTGAATGTAGATAAATTCTCCTTTAATAGAGAAATCAAAAAACGGTAGCACTTCAGTTTCTTCTTTGATATTTAGTATTAAGTTAGGTTTTGATGTTCTTGGTGCTTTCAAAATTAGATGTAGGCTGGTGCTATTCTTCATCTCAAATTTGCTTGCATGCATTGCTTTAAAACCACTGTGGTAGTAGCAAATTTTATCATTAATAAATTGCCTACTATCTTCTAAATCTCCTATATTTTGACTAAAACTTAAAGTTTGGATTCTCTTTAAAATATGAATCCAGTGCTTGCCAGCTATAGGGTGAAATAAAAAAGATGAAGACCCAGAAGTTAAGTGCCTTTAGAGGCTGAGTGAATAAGGACAAGAGAGAAGTCAAACACAATACTGAGATCTCAAGCCGGTCTGTCTGGGAGAATGCTGTTGCAGAAGAAGAAATAGAAACATCAGGAGAGGATTTCACCTGTGGAAGAGATGATGAGTTTACTCTCAGGCATGTTGAAGACCATATGAGGTGCTGACAGAATGCTCAGGTTGTGTCCAACAAGTACCTGATGATGTGGGGCCACAGCTTTGAATTGTGGATAAAATAAACGAATGGATGAAACAGTCACATCAAGAAATACTCATTTTACCAACAAATCATGTGGCGGTTAATACTGCTTTCTTTTACTTCCACTGCCCTGGATTGTTAGCATGGCATCTTTCACAATGCGACATATGTTTAGTTTGTGTGCAACTTTAAGCAAAATAACTAGTATTTAACCTTTAAGCTGATTGTTAACCAAAAGGCTATTTCTTCATGGAGATTTTTGTCAGTGTTTTAACCAAAAGTGTTATGTTTGTGTTTATACAAAATATAGATACATAATGCTTTATTTTGACATGATCTTTTCAAGCAAGGAATGAAAATATGCTGTTTATTATTTCCCTGGCTACATTACATATTGAGAATTGAGCCCTAGGACTGCAGACCTTCATAGAAATTTATTTTGCATAGTTTTCCCTTGCAATTGCCTTGCCTCTCCAGGATCTGCCTGCCTTCCTAAGGCTCTCTTACCTTCACAACTGTAGCCCTAGCCTATTCTTAGGCCCCAATTCCACACAGGCCAGAGACAACGGTCAGGGTTCTTAGTTATAAACAATGGAGTCCCTTCTGATTTATTTAAACAAAACATTATTTTATTAGAGGTTGAGTAGAAGGGTTGGAGAAATAGATTTGAGACTATACCTCCAGGAAGAGTGCCTATAACCAACCCAAAGAATGGGTCCAGTGAAAAACCATCACGTTTAGTGCTGCTGCCAGCAGGCGCTAAAAGCCAAGGACTCACCTTCACTTAAATCACCATTGTTGCTACTTTGGTATCAAAACCTCACCCTGCAACTGCTGCTGCTACCACACCTGCAAAATAGAAGTGCCACATGATATGCACTCCCTATTATTGCTCATTTCCAAGCTGAAGCCTTCCTTGGGGTCATCTCTTTGGTGAAGAGTAGATCATATACCTGCATCCCAGATGCATGGACAACTGTGATTTATGTTCTGAATTCTGGTCCCTGTTTCCTGAGTCTCCTTTGTTGCTCACGAGACCCAGGATTCAGGGTCTTAGTGGTGACCACTGAGCTTCCACGACAATTCCCTGATGAGTCACAGCTTCCCCTGCTTCCAGGGCCCAAGCGCCCAGGACTGGGCTTCTGCTTTGGGACAGCTGTACTGACTATTCCTGCTCATTTATTTCCCTAGAGATTGGAATCCTGGCCTTTTGATTAGCCCAGTTCTTGGAGTTCTGCTAACCTACCTTGCTCTGGCCAGTCTCTTTCATATAGACCCCTGAGCCCCAAGGCACATAGTAAGTATACAGTAAATGTTGAATAAAGAAAACATTCTACCAATAGAGACTTCCTAGATGACAACTTCATATCTTCCCATATCCTTTCTACTGGGAATCCTGATACCTCTCATCTAGAACCACCAATCTGCTATGTCATTTGGACGGGGCACTGCCCCGCCTGCTGCCTTCCAGCAGTCACATTTCTTGTTCCCTTAACCAACAGAGATCTGGCTGTACCAATACCATGTGACATAACTTTAGACAAACCATTTAATCATCACAGACGTTGTGTTGCCTAGACTATATGCACAGTTATTTGAACTAATTTTTTTTTCTTTTAAAATATGCCCCCCGCCTAGCATGGAGCTTAACATGTGGCTTGAACTGAGATCCTTAGATCAATACCCGAGCTAAAACCAAAAGTCAGACACTTAACCTGAGCCACCCAGGGGCCCCTGAACTAATGTTTTAATTGTACACAATATCTATATGAGATATTACTACAAAATAGGACATGTCTCTTTTCCTTTCCCCTGTAATATAGTAAAGATCTACAGTATTCAAATAATATCCTATTTTTTAGCATAGGTATACAGATGTTCCTTAACTTACAATGGGGTAATGTCCCGATAAACCCATTATAAGTTGAAAATGTCATAAGCTGAAAATGCATTTAATACACCTGTCCTACCAACCATCATAGCTAGCCTAGTCTCCCTTAAATATGCTCAGAACACTTAGACTACGGTTGGATAAAATCATTTAGCACAAAGCCTATTTTATAATAAAGTGTTGAGTATCTCATGTAATTTATTGAATACCGTGCTGAAAATGAAAAACAGAATGGTTGTAAGTATATCAGTTGTTTATCCTTGTGATTGTGTGGTTGACTGGGAGCTGCAGCTCTCTGCTGCTATCCAGCAATGAAAGAGAGAGAGAGAGAGAGAGAGAGGAAGATTATTGTTCTGCATATTGCTAGCCTGGGAAAAGATCAAAATCCAAAAATCAAAGTTTGATTTCTACTGAATGCGTATCACTTTTGCACCATTATAAAGTTGAGAAATTGTAAGTTGAACCATCATAAATTGGGGACCATCCGTCCTGAATTTTCTCCAAAAAAGGGGTGAGGCCAACTACAAAGAACCCTGTAGTTGTAGCTAGAACATCTTAGTACAAGTCCTAACTTCTCTACTTACTAGCCCTGTGTCATTGAGCAAGTTATTTAAAATTTCTGAGTTATCTTTTAACTCCTGTGAAATCAGGATATTAAACCTGTGATGTTGTGATTTTTAATAAATATATTTTTGGGGTTTTGTCCTCAGTTCCTGGTTCACAGCCTCCAAAACCCTTGGAAGTTCCTGAGCAGTAAGAGCATTGAGAGCATCTTTTGTCATAATATTTGGTCTTTTGTTCTCAGTTTCTGAAATTGCTTCAGAGCCATAAAGGTGAAACAGGTGTTTTGCTGTTCATAACAAGCCCCTTTCAACTACAATGGCGTTTATGTTAATGAGGTGACTTCTGGAAAACCCTAAAGATGGGCGGGGGTGGGGGGTGAAGGCTGCCTGAGGAACAAACCATGAGTAGAGGGTTAGAACTTACAGTTTCACCACCTGATCTTTGGAGAGAGGAGAAGGATTGGAGTTTGAATCAATTTTCAATGGCAAATGATTTGATCAATCATGCCTATGTAATGAAGCCTCCATAAAAACCCCAAAGGAAGGGATTCAGAGAGCTTCCAGGTGGGTGAGCCAGAATGCTACAAGCCCCTGTGCTGGGCCTGAGAGTCCACAGGGATAAAAGCTCCTTTGTTTGGGACTTTGCCCCATGTATCTCTTTACCTGGCTATTGATTTATAACCTTTAATATCTTTTGTAATAAACAGTAATCTGGTGAGTAAACTGGTTTCCTGAGTTCTGTGAACTGCTCTAGCAAATTAATTGAACCCAAGGAGGGGTTTACGGGAACCTCTGATTTACAGCCAGTCAGTCAGAAGCACAAGTAACAACCTGGACTTGCAAATGGCATCTAAAAGTGGAGGGCAGTCTTGTGGGGCCGAGCCCTTAACCTGTGGAATTCTGTGCCTTCTCTGGATAGTGTCAGAACTGACTTGAACTGTAGGACACATAGCTCATGTTTGAGAATTGCTTGGTGATGTGGAGGAGGAAAACCCTACCACAATGGGATTTGGAGCAGAATTGTCCCCTTATCTCATGCAGTTATTGTGAAGCTGAAATAAGACCATTTATGTGAAAATGCTCCACAAATGTAAAAAGCATAAAACAAATATAAGATGATGTTATTAATGTTGATGTCAAGAGTTTACAATCATCCATATCTAAAATTGCCTCCAAAATAGGAAATGAGATAGGAATTGACTTCCAGAATAAAGTCTCTCCTTTTTTTCAGTTCATACCCATAATCTCTAAAAAGGAACCTGAAACATCTACCTTGTGAACCTCCTCGTGGAAGCCGGGTTAGGAAATAGTCACAAAAGAGCAAGTAGGTCCATACGAGTCATGCAATGATTGCTATGCACCTATAGATATTCGTCAGGAGATGGAAGCAGAATATTTAAGCTGGTAACAGAATTTTCATTGAATTCTCTTAATTAGCTCACACCAGGGGAGTGAACATAATCCACTCTCCCCATTTCCAGAGACTTCCAATGTGTCAGGAATCTATTTATTTTTATTACATGAATTGCTTTACAAATAAGCACAGTGTGAAGCATCAGTGCTTTATAAAAACTGCATTAATGCACAAACTTGTTCAGAAGCCAAGAAGAGAATAAGAGTACAGCCCAGAGAGAATTTAATGGGCCCAGCTTGAACTTTTTTCCAGCCAACACCATTGAACACCTGTTAACAATCATGAAGAAGTTAGAGAATATTGAGCGCCTAAGCACACTGCTCTCAACTCCGTACTCTGACAGTGTTGATTTATTTTCTCCTGGGGTTCCCATGGCTAAACTTCCTTACCAAAGGTTTATTGTTGAAAAAGAAATATCTCTCCCTATAAGACTTTCAGAGACATGTAGGATGGACTAAAACCGAAAAGTAACCAGCTCAATAAGTTGAGCTTTGGTATGAGTTGAGAATTACATACTAATAATCTTTTGCTTGGAAAGAGACATTATAAGCAAAGTGTAAAAAAATGACAAATGGGTGAAAATCATTGCAACATATATCACAGAAAAAAATTAATGGTCTTACTATGTAAAGAACTTCTAAAAATAGGGAACAGAAGCTCCATTAACCCTAGAGAAAAACAGGCTAGAGGTAAAAAAATAAATAAATAAATAAAAAGCAATCCATTTCAACCGTAAGAAAAAAGCAAATAAAAACTTTACTGAGATATCGTTTCTTAAGTATCCAAAAGTATATCCAAAGTATACTTGTTATCCAAAGTATAACAAAGTAGCCTATTGGAAAGACTTAAGGAAATAACACTCATATATGGGAATATCTAGCAAAATTATATATGAACTTATCCTTCATCCAAGAATCCCACATCTAGAAATCTATCCCAAAGACAACACTAGCAACATTATGGACAGATATGTGTACAAGGGACTCATTACAAAGTTATTTGAAAAGAAAAATACTTAAAGCAAACCTATTGTGCATCGAGAGAGGAATGACTGAATAAACTATAGTCCAGTGATTCTCAAATTTTAGGTGCATCAGAATCACACGGAGATCTTTTTAAAACACCAATTAAAACACCAACCCCAGAGTTTCTGATTCAGTAGGTCTGGGGTAGAGCATGAAAATTTGCATTTTTATCAAGTTTCCAAGTGATGGTTGGTGATGCTGCTGGTCCAGGAGCCACAGGTTGAGAACCACTGCTTAGTATGTCCACACAATGGGATACTTTGCAGCTGTAAAAAGGAAGAGTATCTCTATATATTAGTATGGAGTCATCTTTGGGTTATAGTTTTTAGTGAAAACAGGCAAAATTTTTTAAAAAGCTTGCTGATATTAAAAAGATAGACCATAAAATTTTAAGTGGTTATAGCTATGGGAGAGAAAATGGAGTGGTGTTAGATTTCTCGGTATAGATCTTGTTTTATAAATTTGACTTTGGAAGAATGCAAATATTTTAGCTAATTATAAAGCAAAATACATTTTCAATAAAATCTCTAAAAATAAAAAATGATATAATATTAATGGACCTAACTGTGTTTCCAGTTGGTGGCAGAACTACACAAATAATTCCAAATGACTTTAAAACACAGTTATTTGAATGTACAGCTCTAGTAGAATATGCCTGACAAAAAGATGTATTAAAAATAAAATAAAACTTCAGGGGCACCTGGGTGGTTCAGTTGGCTGAGCATCTGACTCTTGGTTTTGGCTCAGGGCACAGTCTCAGGGTCGTGAGATTGAGCCCCCTGCATCAGGCTCCTGCGCTCAGCACAAAGTGTGCTTGAGATTCTCTCTCTCTCTCTCTCTCTCCCCTTCTGCCTCTTTCCCCCATCCCCCACTCACACACGCACTCTCTCTAAAATAAATAAAATCTTTTTAAAAATGAAATAAAATTTCAAACTCTTTTCAGTAATCATATTGTTGGCAATAGTGTAGGTATTGTTATTCAGAGACTGTTATACGTAACAAAGAAAATTAGTAATTACGGGATATTTTAAGGTATTTTTAATTCTACCATTCTTGGTGTCCTTGATAAATAGGATCCTTGGCATGAGAGAAAGAAGACACAATATATCATAGAAGAGTTTATATACAAACATTATAATCTTGAATTTTAATTTGAAGTATCAGTATCAACTCATAGTTCACTTTATCTTTTAAGAAACAACACAAAATAAAACATCTTTTTTTTTTTTTAAGATTTTATTTATTTATTTGACAGAGAGAGAGACAGCCAGCGAGAGAGGGAATACAAGCAGGGGGAGTGGGAGAGGAAGAAGCAGGCTCCCAGCATAGGAGCCTGATGTGGGGCTCGATCCCAGAATGCTGGGATCACGCCCTGAGCCGAAGGCAGATGCTTAATGACTGAGCCACCCAGGTGCCCCCAAAACATCTTTAAAATAAAACATTTCTTAGGTCTGTTCTCTAAAAAAGGCTACCCAAATTGTGACCTTTAAATACCATTTCCTACTAAAAGGAAACAGGATTCCTTGGAAAAAATGGTTGATTCCAGGTCAGAGATAGGAAATGTATGAGATCTCAAGAAAACCCTCAAACACATCTGGGATTATGTCAGGAAGACTCAGGCCAACTAGACTCCCACTAGCCAAAGACAAGATATCTTGAGGCTCAAAGAGAATAACTGGAAGGGATTGAAGGGCATCAGCAGCTATGTTTAGACCCATGAGTACATAATAATACTAAAAAAAAGAAATAAAGAAAAAAAAGAGGGCTTAATTCATCACCATTGGGACATGACAGTGAACCAACTTATTACAGGCTTTCGCTCTTATCTGAAAGTAGAGCATCTCCTATGGAAATTTTTGTAAGCTGAAATGGTATAAAGTGAACAATTACCATTAATTTATATGGAAAAATTTTTGAGCATTCCCAGACTCAAAAAATAATCTCTCTCAGGCTTTCTGATACTTTAGGACACATCTTGAGAACTGATGCACAAAACAAATCGAGATAAAGCACAGATGTCCAGACACACTTCAAAGCTACGGCTGCTTGATGCGGAGACGCTGAGTGTAGTTCCCGGGGAAGGCGCTTGGGGGCGCCACTCATGCTGCTGTGGAGCGTGCTGTTGCTGTAATGGCTTGTCGCGAAACAAATGTCTTTCTTCTTAAAAGCAAAAATCCTCACTGGATTTCTTTGAGTTAGCAAAAACAGGTACTAATATAAGTCTTTCAAAAAAGCAAAGTGGTGTAACGTGAATGTCCAAAAAACAGTTTAAAAACTGTTAAATAATGAAGAAGGATTCAAACACTTGCCTGCCTTTTTCATACAAACTGTACTCCAGGCTTACTAAGAAGATGAAGGGAGAAATCTATTTATAGAAGTATTCTGCAATGAATTAGAATTAAAACAGCAGCATTTGAACCCATAATTAGATAATAGATTTGGTAGTAATCATCAACAGCTGACAATATCAGCAAAGTAGAGATCACCAAATATTATGTACTCCTAATGAAATAATACACCACTGCATGAAACAGTCTGGCTAAAAAGCTGAACCTGAGTCTGATTAAAACTCTGGATCCAACAACCAATTTCAAAGGACAGGGCATTCAAAGGACAGATAAACATGTATAACAACACTTACAGGAATACAACAGCAAAATCCACACTGCAGGGAATTACCTGAGAAACAAATTGGGTTCTTCAACAAATTGCAAAGCAAAAAAGAAAGAAGATGGAGGTGGAATCTATATATCTTAAGATATATCTTTTCAGACGTATCTACCAATTACAATCAGGGGACCTTATTTGAATCCTAATTCACACAAACAAACATTAGAAAGAGAGATAACTAAAAATTTGATCACTGCTGGGTAATTTGATATTCAAGAATTACTATCAATTTTGTATAGCATTATGGTTATGTTTAAATAAAAAGAATCCTCTTCTTTGGGGGCTGAAATATTTATAAATGAAGTAATATCATGTCTAGAACTTGTTTCAAAATACTATGGGAAGGAAAAGTGAGAAGGGTAGTGATGTATTGGTAAATGCTAGGTTGGGGGTGGGCTTCAGGGAGGTCTCATTTGTAGCATTTGTATCATCTCTGATTGCCTTGGTGTCAGTACTCACACCATGACGGATTTCAAGCTATCAAGCTGTGAGACAGAACTTGGCATTGCAAAAAGATGCCCACAATCCACCCTTGCAGAGGCAGGAGCTGATTTCAGCACGCCACTGGAGAAGGTGCACAGGTTAAAGAAGGCTGGCCAAGAGTTGGTAAGTTGTTCACCTCAGTGGTGGGTATAAGAACTTCATTACCTTATGCTATATGTTCAAAATTCTCTGTAACAAAACATTTTAAAATGAAATGATTTGCTTTCTTTCTCTCAGAAAATGTGCAAAATAGACCACATTAGATACCAAAGGCAATAAGAAAACTCAGTAAGAGGAAAGGAAAGGAAAGGAGAGGAAAGGAAAGAGAAAAGAAAAAAAAAAAAGAAAAGAGGAAGGAAAAGAAAAGAGAGGAAGGAAGGAAGAAAGGGCAAGCACTGTCCTTTGGAAAGTTAAATCCAGTTTTATCAATTAACTTTATTTACAAGAGCCTTTATTTACAAGTTATAATGCTATTGTCATTCAGTTAATATTTTAATGTCTAGTTCCTAATTTCCCCCATTTTACAAAGTATATGGACATCTTACATGTACACTGGACCCTCTTGGTTGAGAGGGTTAGGATGCAGAGAAACTGTCATCACGAATTTATTTCAAATTTCCTGCCTGCCATTATCCAATTGCTTCTTAGGCAGATATTCTTAATAAACCCTGAATATCAGAATACTTTATACCACATTATTTACATTGAATTTTACAACCGAAAAGGCAGCTTTTCATTTTCTGCTGCAATTTTTAATTTCTATGGGTCTCTATTTCCATTGTTCTTTTTTTCTTTATATTCAACCATTCTCCTGAAAAGGACCTAATGCAACATTTTATATTGCTATTCCATCACCCACTCTATTAATCAAGATATTAAACATGGAAAGAGCAATCCCACTCAAACCCCACTTGGAGCTTCACATATTATTACCAAGACCTCGTTATCTACAGACCCTCAGCCAGTTTTCATTGACTCATTCCATTTGTGATTGCTCATGTTTAAGTCTAATCTGAGTTATTTAAAATTGCATGAGGAATTGGCAAATGATTTGATAATGTTCAAATATAACTGCTGTCCCATAAGGGAATGATTTCGTAATTCTATCAAAACTGCAATTGGTTTTGTCAGAAGCAATTTGTTTTATAGAACCCATTGCTTACTCCAAATTACAATTCCCTCAGCCTTTAGATATTTGCATTTTCTTTTAATGTTTCTGACATTATGTGATGGTGCTGGGCTTAGATTAAAAAGATTTATTGCTGTCCTTCATATTTAAATATGATGGGACACCATGTATAAAAACAGCTAAAAAAAAAAAAACACAAAACCAAGGTGATCTGCAAGGCTTATCTGAGTGTTACACACAGAAGATATTTATCAAATATTCTCTTTGTGTGTTTGGTTTTGCTGCATGGAATTTATGCTGGACTTGAGCCACCCAAATCTCCAATTATACTATCTCAACCTAATCTGCCTGCTTTTGTCAATTCCTTGTAATAATCTACCAGGCTCCATTACCCACAGTGGTCTTTTTCCTGGGCCACTTGCTTTTAGGTGTTACATTTCTGGGGTATCTTGTGAATCGCTACTGCTGTCCTTACCGTTTCATTGTCATTACAATCACTGTCATCAGGCAACATATCCTGAACTTCTATATATGCTAGATTGGCACATATCACAGAGAAGTCTCATTCTCTGCTCTTGAAAGAAGATGAAATGGCAATATAGATTTTTCTTATCACTAACCTTGTTTCACTGATAATTACCATTCATTATTATGTGCCAGATATCATGTTAAGCAATTTATAAGCATTATTTTATTTAAACCTCAAGATAGGAACTTTTAGCTGCATTTTACAGATGATAAATTGAAATTTAGTGAGGGTGGGCAATTTGCCCAAAATCACACAGAAATGCATTGATGGAGCACCCCTTAATTCTTGGAGGATACATAGAGATGGAGGGACTTCTGACTACAAGGAGACAAAATAAGGGAGCTGAAACCCATGTCACATTTATAGACTGTAAAGCATGAGGCAGGTTGGAGGCTCAGGGAAGAGAGGGAAAGGAAAGTCTCCTAAGTGGATGGATGGAAAAAGAACAGAAAGGATACAGAAAAGAGTAACCTTATTATAGAGGTCTTCATTTCATTAATATGAAATACCCTCCTTGGTTTTATTTAATACTTTTCACCTTGAATTCAAATTCGTCTTATTTTAATGCAATAGCTATATTGAATGAGCTGAGAGTAACAGGATAGTAACAAAGCAAATTTATTCTTTCCTACCACTCTTCCTCACTAAACTCACTCCATCAAACAATCCATTCCTTGCCCTTGGATGAAATCTTGGACAGGTCCCATAGTTCTTTGGATTACTCTTAGATAATATATGAATTATCTTTTTGTTTTGACATGTAGAGGACCAATCCAGTGTGATAATGAGAACTCCAAACTCCATTTTACGCAGTCTCTCTTACACAGGTTTGGATTTGCTCCAGTATGGAAGTCTGCAACAGGGCAGAAGGATGTGGTCAACTTCTCCCTCTTCTGTTTACCACTTTTCACCAGGGCTGGGCCTGGAGGAAAAGGACAAGGTATTATCTGCTATATTTGTGATCTAGATGTTCCAAGCTGACTCTTTCTTTTGGGAGCAGTTTTGTGGGTTTCTTAGAGATTCCCCTAGTGAAACATGCCACTGTTGATCCCTTGACACCAGCTGGCTATTTTTCACTTCCTTCTCAGCCCCAGGGTTCCAACGGATTACCGTTCAACTAGGTGCCATTACCCCTCCCAGCGTCCTTTTGGGGAAGAAGTCCTCTTCTAGACTTCAGGTCAGCTCCCTCATCCATCCCCAATCCACGGGTTCATTTTTGATCCACAGGAGATATGTACCTTGTCGCCGTTGTCATGCTGCCATTAACAACTGTGGCTTGCTCCCTAAGCAGTCTTGCTTGCTTTCCACTGCTGCTTCAAGCCAATCTAGTTACAGCTTCTTATACAGCCCATATGCCCTCCTAACGTCAGGGACTCCAATCAAACTTTCCAAATGAAGCCCTCCTTCCTCGGCATGAGGTGAAGGGGAATCACACCCTCCACTTTGCCCAGGACAGTGGAAGAAGCACAGAGTATCCAACAACTCTCTCCAATATATACCTTTCACTCCTCTATTCTTTTAGAGTCTGAGCAAGCAGTCTTACCATTTCTTTCTTTTTATAAATTTTATTTATTTATTTGGGAGAGAGAGAGAGAGCGAGCAAAGGAGCAGGGAGGAGGGCAGAGGGAGAAGCAGACTCCCCACTGAGCAGGGAGCCCAACTCAGGGCTCGATCCCAGGACCCCAGGATCATGACCCAAGCCGAAGGCATGTGCTTAACTGACTAAGCCACCCAGGCACTCCAGTCTTACCATTTCTTAGCATGTCCTATTTGGAGAGTTTTGATACCTCACTTTAGACTGTGGGGTCCCTGGTACCCATTGCACTGTTTTTAGCATTTGGGCCCTCAACCAAAACTGAGAGACAGAAGTCACTTCAACATTCTCTTACATCTGTACTGCTACTCCTGTCTTCTTTTTGTTAGTATTTGCTCATACAGCTTTCCCCATCCTTTATTTTCAACTTTCCCATGTCATTTTAAGACACTTCTTTTAAACAGTCAGTTGATTTTTTTAAGTCTCTGAATTTTAATTAGGTACACTGAACGCATTCAGAGTGATATTGAATTTATTTCTGCCATCTTATCTTTTCTGTTTTCCATGCTTTCTTGTTGTTTCTTCTCCCTATCTCCTTCTCTTGGCTTTGAATGAAATGATAGAATTTTCTTTGTTTTTTTTCCTCAAATGATTTGAAAATTGTACAGTTTATTTCTCTTTTAATGGTTTCTCTTATTTACATATTACAATATTTTCTAACAATATCTAGCATTAATCAGAATCTATATCTCCTAAACAATATAAGAATCATATTGAGATTTTATTGCCATCTACACCTTGCCAACCCTCCCTCCCATCACCTATGTTGATTTAAATCTTCTTGGATTTTTAATTACAGATTGTTATTTTTACAACCGACGCCAGTTTCTAGGCTATCAGGCCAATTTTATAATGTCATTTTCATAAACAGGCTCTTGAGCAAATAATCATCCTCTTTGTCTGGACTCTGCACACTTTCTCTTTGCTTTGAAGAATTTCTAAAACAAACTGGAACAGTTATCATTGGGAGAGTAAGAGAGCAGAGTGGGAAAGTCTCTGTGGCTAAGCCTTAGCTCCTGCTTTGCTCTCCACTGCTCACTTGGAAGGAGCACGTTTAACCTTCCCTTGTTACCTGACCTGTTCTCATCTGAACATGGTCCTGACCACTCTCTATCTAAGCCCCTATACCTCTACCCAATTCTTATTCTTTATTTTACTTCCTAGCACTTGAAAGAAAAATACCAAATATGTATCCAATGGTTTCAACTTAGGATCCATGAAAGCAAGGAGTATGCTGGTTTCATTGCAGTTCTTTCATTGCAGTTTCTTTGCAGTTTCATTGCAGTTCTTTCCCCAGCTCAATTTCATGAGACGCTAGCTTAGGTCATTATCTCCAGAGTAGGAAGTCACTTGGTCTGCTGTACTTTAAGTCTCTGGATTCTTTGAGATCCTGCTTGTCTTGCTCCACATGGTCCAGTGGAGCAGTATCCTTATGGTCAGTTGTCTTTGCTTCTTGGCTGGCTTAATTCTCCAGGCTAAGAGGAGAGAACGCTTAGGGCTCCCCAGCTTCAGGCTCTGGCACCCTCTAGTGGCCATTGACAGACTTGCAATGTCAGCCGGGAGTTCTGGACTCTTGCCTCTGAGTTGTTCTCAAAGGCATCACCTTCCAGCTGTAGCCATCCAAGGGCAGGAGCAATGATAAGATGAAAAGGACAACCCGGGACACTCTCTTACCATCACCTCCATTAGTGCCCTTTTCCCCACTATCACTCCTTCTGAAGAAATTCCACAGAGAGCTTGGAGACTTCAATCTTCCTCTTTTAGAAGTGGATTTTATCTTGGGGCGCCTGGGTATAGTCGTTAGGCGTCTGCCTTCTGCTCAGGGCGTGATTCCGGTGTTGCGGGATCGAGTCCCACATCGGGCTCCTCCGCTGGGAGCCTGCTTCTTCCTCTCCCACTCCCCTGCTGTGTTCCCTCCCTCGCTGGCTATCTCTCTGTCACATAAATAAATAAATTTTTTTTTTTAAAAGTGGATTTTATCTCTTTTATCTATAGTTTTCGGGCAGGACATAGAAGGTTGTCCTCTGGGTCTCAAAAATTGAGTGAGTATCTGAAGGTCAGCAGTGTCTCTCTTTGGTAGTGGACAGCCAAAAAATCCTCGTGGTTTTTCAGCAGCATTAACCTGCAGGTTTAGTGTCCATAACTAGTGATATGACTCCTGACATTACCTGTGACTTTGCCAGGAATCTGTCAGCAAATTTTACCCACAACAGAGACACCTCACCTAAAAGCTGAAAGGGGAGAATTCAGTCATGAGGTTTTAGTTCCTAGAAGGACTCCAGGGGTACAGAGCGAGAGGAGGGAATATATATTGCCAGTAGCTTGGGCCTGTGTTCCCTCCAAAGGCCCCCACTCTGACCCTTGCCCAGTGCTCTAGCTACATGCAGTGGCATTCCACCTTCTCATGTCAGTGTGGTTATTGAGGGGCCTTCTTCTTAGTAGGAAGAGACTCAGAGATGTTGGGCAGGTCTGCACCTAATGTTACAAGAGGCTACACCACTACAGGTGAACACTAACAGTGGGTAATGGAGGATGCTATCATGGGGAGAGGAAGTGCTGCTTTTGCTATCTTGGGGTCCTTGGCCTTGCTTGACTAAAAGCCCATGATCATTGAGCTTCTAGGACAGGGGCTGGGAAAGTATGGCTCATGGGTCAAATCCAGCCTGCCACCTGTTCTTTTTAGGGCCCACAAGCAAAGAATGCTTTTTACATTTTTAAATAGTTGAGAAAAAAAATCAAAAGAATAACATTTCATGACATGAATATTATATGAAATTAAAATTTTCAGGGGTGCCTGGGTGGCTCAGTTGGTTAAGCATCTGACTCGATTTTGGCTCAGGTCATGATTTCTGGAGCTCTGTGTTCAGTTCCGTGCTCAGTGGGGAGTCTGCTTGAGATTCTCTCTCTGCCCCTCCCGTCTCATGTGCTCTCCCTCTCAAATAAATAAATAAATAAATCTATCTTTAAAAACATCTTCCATTCCATAAATAAGGCCTTATTGGAACATGGACCTATTCATTTACATTGCCTACAGCTGCTTTCATGTCACAACAGCAGAGCTGAATAATTGCAACAGAGACCCTATGGTCCACAAAATGAAAAATATTTACTATCAGCCCTTTACAGAAAGAGTTTACTGACTTCTTTCCTAGAAGATCCATGTGTTCTAGTTCATCATCGACTGCAAGGACCAGATCGAATGGGGGTAAGAATGTCTGTGGAGCATTGCAGGGAATGAAGGTGAATTTACATGGTGAAGGTCCTAACTGAAGATTTTAGATTAATCCACTAGGCTATGAGGAGCCTTTAAAGTTGGTGCCAGGATCAAAGCAGTACATTCTGGAAACTCAACATGGCATGAGTGGGTAAGAAGGACTGAATGAGAGGAAATTCTGAGGTAGGGAGGCCAGTGGTGAGGAATAACAGTTGAGGGCCTGCAGTAAGGAGTGTCTAGGAAGAGGAAGAAATGGTTACTGGTGGCGTGTTGGGACAATTTCAGAGGGCAACAGACAAAGTGTCACCAAAGAGGTGGAAACAAAGAGGTCAAGGCCATCAGTAGGATAGAGTCATGAGACACCAACAGCATGTATCCACAGGACATAGGAACATTTCTGAGGGTGATTGGTATCATTCTTACCCAGATGACGCTGCAGGTAGATTTACTTTTGCTTTTCACTAGCATTTTAAAATGCACTTTAGCACCTGACAGATTATGGACATGGAAGAAAGAGAAGGACACATGAGGTAAGCAGTTTGAGACTGATGGGTATCACTCTATAAATTCATGGGTAGAAATGGCTGGGGAATTCTCCAAGCTAATAAGTCTTTTCCTAATACCCATAAAGTAATAACACTTCTGCCCAGATACCTCTGGGCTCCTTGCCATATGTTTCCATTAGATTTAAATTAATTGGTATGATCAGAGTTATTAAGGAGAAGAAATCATCATAGTTTCCAAAGCAAAAAGGCTATATAATTATTCCTATAAAATTATATCAGGAAATAAACTATTATTTTGGCCTTGAAAAGCTCTATAAGCAAAGGGGAAAGCCATGCAGTTTATATTTTTTAAAAGGAAGTGCGTTGCAAAATGAACTTTTTCACTTTACACGAACTTGGCATATAGTACTATCTATACCACTCAGAACTCATCTTTAGTTTGTGAATGTATTAGCAATTATAAGGTCAAAATTAAACTTCGAGTTTAAGACTTTGGTGAAGTGAAATGTAGTGGAAAGAACAGTTAATTTTTATTTTTTACATTTCCGTTTCAGGGCAGAGAAATTTTTCTACAAGAATGGCTTAATGGCAGCAGAGGTTTTTGAAATAGATATAGATGGATTTTTTTAGATGGAAATTCATTGTTGTAAAATAGTTACATAGCACAAATTTGAGGGTAAGTCCCTAAAATTTTGTGCGTTTCATTTTTCTCTTATCATCCTCAAATTTCTATGTTACTCTTAGTTCATCACCTTCCTACGTACACCTTAACTCTCTCAAAATACTTTTAAAAATGATGTTATATTTAAGAGTCTATAAGATGGGAAGGCTGCCTAAGATATTTGGCTGCAAAAAGCCAGTGATGCCCATAGCATGCCCAATGCTATACTAGAAGCAATTATTAGGATCAGATTAAGACTTTCAGAACACCTAATCTACACAGATGTGAAAGAGTCGAGAAGACTTAAAAATCATTATTTCAGAAGCAATTCTTAACAAAACACACATGCTTTAGATATGTATACAGAAATGACACACTAAACGAGGGAAAGAAAGAGAGAAATTTCAAAAGAATAAAAGACAAAAACAGAGCAAACAGTGACCTATTCTTGGAGTTCTTTCTCCCTGGCCTCTCCCAGCACTGAATGATTCACATTCATTCTCCTTCTGCACAAAAGGCTATCAATAAAACTTCTGGTTTCTCGCTGCCATTGGTTATTGGTCCAGTTTGGTTATTGCTTAAAACACAGTATTTTCCCTGGAGAAAAGCAGATAAATAAGTAATAAGTGTCAAGATAATCTATGGGAATTTGAGAGTACCCAGAAGAGCATTTTATCCAGACTACTATTCTAGAACAACATAATATACCTAAATAGGATTAAGTGTTCATACTTTGGGGTCAGAGGGTTTTATTCTGAATTCTGTCACTTCCTAGTTCATCTGAATGAGTTTATTTCTCTGAGCCCCAGACTCATAATCTATATAGGAAAATACTATGATGTATTATATATTTGCATGGCACATGTAGATATATAACGTACATTAATGCCTGCCTTTATAAGATTATTTAGAGGAATAACTGAAGTAAAGCAAAAAGGTTTAGCATGGTGTTTTACATATAATAAGTACAAAATAAATGTAACTTATTATTCGCTTCACTTTTCTGACAACTTCATCTAAAGGGTAATGGTGAAGCAACTTGTTACTTTTGCATGATAACATGGTTTTGTCTCTAATTTTAATGATAGGCACTACAATTTACTAAGTATCTACTATATATCTGGTGCTTTATATACTGCATCTCATTTAATTGTCAAAGAATCTTGCTGATTGGGGCGCCTGGGTGGCACAGCGGTTAAGCGTCTGCCTTCGGCTCAGGGCGTGATCCCGGCGTTATGGGATCGAGCCCCACATTAGGCTCTTCTGCTATGAGCCTGCTTCTTCCTCTCCCGCTCCCCCTGCTTGTGTTCCCTCTCTCGCTGGCTGTCTCTATCTCTATCGAATAAATAAATAAAATCTTTAAAAAAAAAGAATCTTGCTGATTATGTATTATCATTTTCACTTTATAAGTTAGGAGCATGAGCTAGAGAAGTAACTTTCCCAGAGTTTCACAGATATTATAACTGTTAAACCTGGAATTAAATCCAGATACATCTGATTTCATAGCCCGTATTCTTGAGCACAGATGGCAAGCAGGTTTTTATTCAAATTTTAAATTAAGAATACAAAAAAAGCTATCAAAGACTACTAGGTCATATCAAAAGAACTTAAGATCCCTTGTAAGAGGGCTCTTACTGGTCAAATATAAGATGACTTCAGCATCATGAACAGTATGGGGCACTTGGGTGGCTCAGTTGGTTAAGTGTCTGCCTTAGGCCCAGATCATGATCCCAGGGACCTGGGATCAAGCCCTCCATTGGGCTCCTTGCTTGGCAGGTAGTCTGCTTCTCCCTGTCCCTCCCCCTCTGCCCCTCTCTCCAGCTCGTTCTTTCTCTCTCAATCTCTCTAAAATAAATAAAATCTAAAAAGAAGAAAAGAAACAATAATGACTGTCTTAAGTTGAAACACATAGATGTATTAAAAATTATGAGTCCATTTTAATCCTTCAATTTTAAAAAAGTTCATTTGACATTTTTGGATGCTGCCAGGGTACTAGCTCATTGTTCTGGAAAAAAATGAATAGAGGGAAAATATCAAGCATTCATCTTGCTTTCCCAGCATAAACTGTCTGGATAAGATACATGAATATCTGATGAAAGCATTCTAGGCAAGGGTAAAGAAACAACAGAGAGGCCATGTGGATGGATTTAGTACGAGAGGACAAGAGTACCATGAGATGAGGTCAGAAGGGAAATTAGGGGTGGAGTTGGTGTGTTGAGTTTTCTATGGCATTGTAAAGGCTTTAGCTTTTACTTTGAGAAAAACAGGAGCCACCACAGGGTTTTGAACAAAGAAGTGACATAATCTGACTTTTGGTTTAAGAGTCACTCTCACTGCTGTGTTGAGACTACACTGAAGGGGGAACAAGAGTAAAATCAGGGAGACCAGGTAGGTTATTATAATGATCTGATGTGAGGGGCACCTGGGTGGCTCAGTCGATTAGGCATCTGTGTCATGATCCCAGGGTCCTGGGATGGAACCTCATGTAGGGCTCCCTGCTCAGTGGGGAGTCTGCTTTTCCCTCTCCCTTTGCTGCTCCCCCTGCTAGTGCACCCTCTCTGTCAAACAAACAAACAAACAAACAAATAAATAAATAAATAAATAAATAAAATCTTAAAAAAAAATTATAATCCAATGTGAGATGATGATGGCTTGAACCAAGATGGTAGCAGGGAAGAAGGTGAGGATAGTTGAATTCTAGATTTATCTTGAAGGTAGACCCGGTGGAAATTGCTGATGGACTGGATGTGGGAAATATGCGAAAGAGTAAAGACAAGGGTGACTCCTGGGCTTTAGTTCTGAGTCAGTGGAAGTATGGTGTGCCTTTACTGAGATGGAGGAAACCATTGGAGGAGTGGGTTTGGGAAGAAGGTGGGGTGGGGAATAATAGGAGCTCAATTTGGATACACGAAGTTGGTGAAGCTTATTATACATCCAAGTGAAATGACAAATAGATATCTGGTATGTTCAGGAGAGATGTTTGGGTTAGAGATATAGTCAGGAAATTGTTTAAAAAAGAGGGTGTCATTTGTGTCAAATCCTGGTGATGGGTAAGAAAGATGAGGACTAAAAACTGACCACCGGACTAAGCAACATGGAGGTGGCTGATGACCCTGGTAAGAGTAGCTTCACGGGCACGGCGAGGCCAAAGTCTGACTGGAGAGAGGTCAAGAGGAGATGAGAGGAGAAAAACTGGCAAGAGTCAAGGCATTCCTTTTGCAGGGTCTGCTGAAAAAAGAAGGAAAGAAATGGGACAGTAACCGGAGGGGAAGACGGGATCCAGAGGGGGCGTGTTTGTTTGGTTTGCTTGGTTTAGTTTGGTTGGTTTTTTTTTAAGATTGGAGAAATAATAACATGTATTATTGTACCCTCATGAAAAAGATATAGGAGAGAGGGAAAAATTATCAGCGCAGGAGAGGAAAAGAGGAAAATTACTAAAGTGATGTCACGGAGCAGGTGCTTGTGAGTGGGAAAGGCGGCTTTGCCAGAAGCAGATGGTTTGACCATGACACTGAAGAGAAGGTAAGAAGGTAAGAGACTAGATGTGGTGATACCAATTTTAAAGGGGTCTGGATGCATAAAAGGTTGAGGCTAAAGCTTATAGATGCCTTCCAGAACTTCAAGCAACTACAAATTTCCCAAAAGCAGTATCGCTGTTCTAAAAGGCAGCACTGTCCTAGAACCAGAACCCTGCTGTCAGCCTCAGGCTCCTTCTGGATCTGGAGTCCACAGGTCAAGGATACATGGCTATCTGGAGTCTGTGTCCACTCACCCTCTCACCTGAGAACACCCTCCAGGTATACATGAGATTAGAACTCTCCTCATCTAAACAAATATCTTCCAGAATCTGTATATGTCTCTTCCTCTTGTCTGTCCTGCTGAAAGCAAAGGTGACTTCTTGCACCAATCCCCTCTTCCTCAGGGTGTGGACACTTAGGCATAAGAGATGGCCATTGGGTAACTTCTGGGAAGTGGGGAGGAAAAGAGCTTAGACAAGTGAGGTAGAGGATCCATACACACCCTTTAGTTAGAGAGCAGGACCACAGAGCTTCCATTGGTACACTTTGCACAGTGATGGGTCTGCTGAAAGGAATAGCTGGTTATTCTTGATCAGGAAGACAATAAAATCTAGTGGTCTCAGTCATCCATGAGAACAGAGGGTGCTATCCTGTAGAGATCCAATTTTAAAACAAAGAATGACAGTGAAGCAGGAGAGTTATTTCTAATACCTAAGTCCAAGCCATCTGACTTAAATTCCTCACTAAAATGAGCTAGGATAAAGGAAGAAGATCCTAGGAGTCTTTGCTATAAGGCCCATCAATCTCTGGAAAGCCAGAAACTGAGGTTAAATGGACCCCCAGGGATTTAGAGAGAAGATACTGGAAAAAACAACCCTAGGAATAGGCTTGCCAGATAAAATACAGTATGCAATATTCACCATATTCTTATACTAAGAAATTATTCATTGTTTATCTGAAATTTAAATTTAACTGGGCATCCTGTACTTTAATTTGATACATCTAGCAATCCTATCTAGGAGAGGCAGCAGGTCTGCTCTGGCTCATGCCTCTGCATTTTACCCTACTTTGCTCCCATCATCTCTCTTATATTATTCGCAAACACGAATAACAGTCACAAAAGCAGAAGAGAGAAGTGAAGGAAGGAGAGACAGAGAGAAGAGACAGAGAGAAGGAGGAAAGAAAGGAAGGAAAGCCAAGGGAAGAAAAAAGAGACAGAAGGAAAAATACAGGGGGCGCCTGGGTGGCTCAGTCAGTTAAGCTTCTGACTCTTGATTTCAGCTCAGGTCATGGTCTCAGGGTTGTGGGATTGAGCCCTACCTCGGGCTCCATGCTCTGCGGGGATTCTGCTTGGGATTCTCTCCCTCTCCCTCTGCCCTTCCCTCAACTTGCATGCACACACTCTCCCTTTCTCCCCCTCCCCACCCAAAATAAATAAATAAATCTTTTTAAAAAAAGGAGAAATAAAAGGAAAGACAGAAGGCATGTATCTAAAAAACGAAAACAAAAGCAATTCCAGGGAAACAGATTTTTTAAAGTTAAAGAAATAGTTTCAAAGAAACTATAAACATAACTTCACATTAAAAGAGATGAAAAAAGTGGTAAAAAAATTCAAAGAAGAGCTTATATGGCAATAGAAGGAGATAAAAAGTTAGCCAGCAAAGCTTAGGAAAGTAATGAGAGAAAAACTAAAATGTCACAGAGATAAAAAGTCACATTAGAAATAGAATAAATAAAATTTAAACACAGTTCTGGGGAATAATATGTATGAGAAAATTAAACAGAACAAACTACAGGGATAGTTCTTGTGAACATGTTGTGAATGGTAGATACAGCAGATACAAAATAGCTAGCATTTGTATTTCTGAAGCTGAAAGACAAAACGGAAAAATTTAAAAATCTAATAACATTAACAATAATAATAATTATAATAGCTATTAATTACTTGAGCCCTTGTGTGCCAGGCACTGTTCCAAAACTTCTGACAATTATCTCATTTAATCTTCATAACAATCATACTAGCTACTATTATTCTTCCCATTTTATAGATGAAGTAATTGAAGCAGAGAGAGGTTAAGTAACTTGCTTAAAGTCACACAGTTAGTGGTAGAGCCAGGATTTAAAACTGCCTTATTTAACAATCTGTACTCTTAAACACTCAAAGTATTTCTAGAATAAGGAAGTCTTTTTTTTTTTTTTTAAAGATTTTATTTATTTATCTGACAGAGATAGAGACAGCCAGCGAGAGAGGGAACACAAGCAAGGGGAGTGGGAGAGGAAGAAGCAGGCTCCTAGCGGAGGAGCCTGATGTGGGGCTCGATCCCACAACGCCGGGATCACGCCCTGAGCCGAAGGCAGACGCTTAACCGCTGTGCCACCCAGGCACCCCTAGAATAAGGAAGTCTTAAAACCGCAGGTCTATAAAGCAAGAAAAATTTGATTCTTGGTATAGTGACTAAAATTTCAGGATAAAGAATTATGGGAGCATCCAAGTGGAAGAAGCAGGTCCTAGAAAAGGGAAAAAATTGTATTGGCCTCAGATTTCACCATAATAAAAGTCAATGCTATATGATAGTGTTGCAATGCCTGTAAGGGTCTGAATGACAGGAAGTAGAAGATGAAAGACATATAAGAAGCTGGATTGTCTTGTAAGTATAAAGATAATGAGAAATATTTTCAGCACGTAAAATTTCAGGAAATTCAGTACCAGTTAGCTTGTATCATTCTTCAGCCTTAGACTATTTAAGACTGTGGGTTGAAGCCCAGACTCTAAGGTTAGCCTTTATAAATTCCTTTACAATCTCTCTTCTACCTGTCTTCTCAATCTCCTCTACAGCCAATCATTCCAGAGTTCTTGCTCTACTGAACATCACGTTCAGTACTAAACCTTCCTTCATTGTTTTCAGTTCAAGAAATACTTACCAAACACCTCTGATGTTGTGGACCCTATGCTAGACACTGGGATACAGCAGTGCTGTCCTTAGGCCATTTACAATCTAGTAGGGAAGTCTGATTCAGTAAGCAATTACAGGAAAGTGCAGTTCAACATAGTGGCACAGGAAAACCCTGAACTCACCTCTCCCTATGGATACACCAAACCCACAGCTATACATAGGACAAGGTTTTTTGTTTTTTTTTTTTTTAAAAAAAAAAGACCTGAAAACTAGCTTAACAGCTACTCCATAACAGAGGATAAAAAGGCCACATTGAGACAGATAGGAGAGACAGAAATGTGGTCTTGCCAAAAACCCCCCTCAGCATGGTGACCCCCAAGTGAGAGAAATTTCACAAATACAGTGTATCCCTGAAGAGAGAAGGTTTTGAGTCCCACATCAGGCACCCCCAATCTTTGGGACCTGCACCAGAGAAGTGAGCCCCAGAACACTTGGCTTTGAAAATCACCATGGCTTATATCCAGGAGATCTAAAGGGATGGCGCAAACTAAGACTCCACTCCTAAAGGGCTTGTGCACATACTAACTCTCCCTGGGACCCAGGGCAAAAGTAAAGTATCTGCTGGAGGGGCAGAGGTCTGTTGAAACTCTGTCCAGGGACAGAGGCACTGATGAACACCATTTTTGCACTCTATCTCTACCTTGCTAGTGCTGCTTGCTCTGGCCCAACACCACCAGGCCTGATAGCTTTGCCTCACTAAACCTGGCAGGTGGGTCTGCCCTAGCTAGGGGCTTCAAGCAACCCTGCCCTGCAGGTATAATCTGGTCTGGTACGCATGCACCCAACTGTGGCCCTGCCCCACCAAAGCTGGCTGGGTTTGCTCCAACCCAGCACTTCTCCATAGCCCCATCAAAGCCAGCAGGGGCATGCAGCCCAAACAGGTGTCACCCTTTGAATGCATGGCTCTGGTGCCAGGGTGGCTTGCATTTCTGGGGCCCACAGAACTGAAACAATTAGAGGTCCTGGGGTACTGCACAGACAAGTGACAGAAATGCATTCTCAGTCTTCCTGTGACCACCCTTTAAAGACTGAGAGAGATAGCTGTTTTGCCTAATACGTAGAAACAAACACAGAGAATCAAGCAATATGGGGGAATGGAGGAATATGTTCCAAATGAAAAAACAAGATAAAACCCCAGAAAAAAAATTTAATGAAGCAGAGAAAATTTACCTGATCAAAAATTCAAAGTAATGGTCATAGTGATGCTCGTCAGTCTCAGGAGAAGAATGGATAAACACTTATATAAAATATAAGAAAGTACCAAACAGAAGTCACAGAGCTGAGGAACACAGTAACCAAACTAAAAAATACTCTAAAAGGGTTCAACAGTAGGCTGGACAAAGCAGGAGAAAGGATCAGTGACATGGAACACAGGGTAATGGAACTCACCCAAACAGAGCAGCAAAGAGAAAATTTAAATTTAAAAAGTAAAGACAGCTTAAGAGAGCTCTGGGGAAAACATCCATAGGAAAAATATTCACATTACAGGAGACCTGGAAAAACTTATTTGAAGAAATAATGCCTGAAAACTTCTCCAACCTGGGGAAGGAAACAGACATCTAGATCCAGGAAGCCCAGAGAGTTCCAAGTAGGATGAACCCAAAGATATCCACTTCGGGACACATAATAATTGAAATGTTAAAAGTTAAAAATAGAGAGGGGTGCCTGGTTGGCGCAGGCATTAAGTGTCTGCCTTCGGCTCAGGGCATGATCCTGGTGCTCTGGGATCGAGCCCCACATCAGGCTCCTCCGCTAGGAGCCTGCTTCTTCCTCTCCCACTCCCCCTGCTTGTGTTCCCTCTCTTGCTGGACGTCTCTCTCTGTCAAATAAATAAATAAATAAAATCTTTAAAAAAAAAGTTAGAGAGAATCTCGGGGTGCCTGGGTGGCTCAGTCGTTAAGCATCTGCCTTCGGCTCAGAGTGTGATCCTGGAGTTCTGGGATCTAGCCCCACGTCAGGCTCTTCCACTGGGAGCCTGCTTTTTTCTCTCCCACTCCTCCTGCTTGTGTTCCCTCTCTCACTGGCTGTCTCTCTCTCTCTGTCAAATGAATAAATAAAATCTTAAAAAAAAATAGAGAGAATCTTAAAAGCAGTAAGCGAAAAATAACTTTTTACATACAAGGGAAAACCCCATAAGACTATCAGCAGATTTTCAGCAGAAACTTTGTGGGCCAGAAGGGACACAATATATTGTGTGCCAGAAGTGGCACAACATATTCTGAGTGCAGGGGCACCTGGGTGGCTCGGTCGTTAAGTGTCTGCCTTTGGCTCAGGGTGTGATCCTGGGGTTCTGGAATCGAGCCCCGCATTGGGCTCCCTGATCTGCTGGGAGCCTGCTTCTTCCTCTCCCATTCCCCCTGTTTGTGTTCGCTATCTCGCTGGCTGTCTCTCTCTCTGTCAAATAAATAAATAAAATCTTTAAAAAATATATATATATTCTGAGTGCAGACAGCAAAAACTTCCAACGAAGAATACTCTACCCCTCAAGGTTACCTTATAGAATAGAAGGATCAATAGAGTTTTCGGGACAAGTGAAAACTAAAGGAGTTCACCACCACTAAACTGGCCTTACAGGAAATGTTAAAGGAATATCTTTAAGCTGAAAAGAAGGGACGTTAATTAGTAACAAGAAAACATATTAAAGGAAAAATCTCACTGCTAAAGGTAAATACATAATAATGATAATGGATTAATCACTCATAAAGCTAGCATGAAGGTTAAAAGACAAAAGCAATAAAAATAACTATAATGACAACAATTAGTTAAAGGATACACAAAATAAAAAGATGTAAAATTTGACATCAGAAACATAAATACGTGGTGGGGGTGAGAGTAAAAATATAGTTTTGGAATGCATTCAAATTTAGCTTGCTATTGACTTAAACAGGTTTATATATAGCTAATATATGCAAGCCGTATAGTAACCACAAAGCAAAATCCTATAGTAGAAATACAAAAGATAATGAAAATGGAATCTAAATATAACACTAAAGAAAGGCATCAAACCAGAAGGGAAGAGAGCAAAAGAAGAGAAAAGGTACAGAGAGATACAGCACAACAGCTAGAAAACAAGTAACAAAATGGCAATAAGCACATATCTATCTATAATTACTTTATATGTAAATGGGTAAACACTCCAGTCAAAAGACAGAGTAGCTGAGCAGATAAAAAACACAAAACCCATCTATATACTGCTTACAAGAGACTTCCCTCAGATGGGAGGACAAACACACAGCCTGAAAGCGAAGGGATGGAAAAAGATATTTCACGCACATGGAAACAACAACAACAAAAAAACCTTGAGTACCTATACACAAAGCAGACTTTAAAATAAAGCCTGTAATAAAAGACAAAGATAGGCATTATATAATGATAAAGAGTCAGCAAGAAGATAAAACATTTATAAATATTCATGCACCCGACACAGAAGCAGCAAAATATAAAAAGGGGAGAGTATTGTGAGGTGGGAAAAATGGGAGAAGGGGGTCAGAAGGTACAAACTTCCAGTCATTAAAAAAAAAAAAAAAAGTCATGAGGATGTAATGTATAGCATGGTGACTATAGTCCATAAGATTGTATTACATATTATGTAAATTTAATGGTAAGGGAGGGATCTAGACTTATTGTGGTGATCATTTCATAGTGTATACAAATATTAAATCATTATTCTCAACAAAGCAGGTATAAAGGAAATGTACCTCAATATAATAAAGTCCATATATGACATGTCCACAGCTAACATTATATTCAATGGTGACATACTGAAAGCTCATCCTCTAGGATAAGGACAAGAGAAAGATAACCATTTTCACAACTTTTATTCATCATAGAATTGGAAGTCCTAGCCGAAGCAATTAGGCAAGAAGAAGAAATGAAAGTTATCAACATTGGAAAGAAAAGTAAAATTGTCACTAATTGTGGACAACACATTTTTTTTTATATCTAGAAAACCCTGAAGACTCCACCAAAAAACTGTTAGAATGAATAAATGAAGTCAACAAAGTTGCAGAAGATGAAATCAATATACAAAAATCTGTTGCATTTGGATATGCTAACGATGAATTATCAGGAAGGGAAATTTAAAAAACAATCCCACTTGCAATTGCGTCAAAAAGAATAAAATGTCTATGAATAAATTTAACGAAGAAAGCAAAGAGTTGTATACTGAAAACAAGACGTTGATGAAAGAAACTGAAGAAGACACAAATAAATGGAAAGATATTCCATGCTCATGGATTGAAAGAATTAATATTGTTAAAAATTCCGTATTACTGGGGCGCCTGGGTAGTGCAGTCGTTAAGCGTCTGCCTTCGGCTCAGGGCGTGATCCTGGCGTTCCGGGATCGAGTCCCACATCAGGCTCCTGGGCTGGGAGCCTGCTTCTTCCTCTCCCTCTCCCCTGCTGTGTTCCCTCTCTCGCTGGCTGTCTGTCACATAAATAAATAAAATCTTTAAAAAAAAAAATTCCGTATTACCAAAAGCTATATATAGATTTAATGCAATCCCTATAAAATTCCAATGGCATTTTTCACAGAAATACAACAAACAATTCTAAGATTTGTATGAAAACACAGAAGATCCTTAATAGCCAAAGCAATCATGAGAAATAAAAACAAAGCTGGAAGCATCATGTTCCCTGACTTCAAACTATATTACCAAGTTATAATAATCAAAACAGTATGGAATTGGCATAAAAATAGACACATCAATGGAACAGAATAGAAAGCCCAGAAAAAACCCCCACACATATATGGTTAGTTAATTTAAGACAAAGGAGCCAAGAATATATAATGGGAAGAGCGCACTTTCTTCAATAAATGGTGTTGGAAAAACTGGGTAGTCACATGCAAAAGAATAAAACTGAGCCACTTTTATTTCTTTTTGTTGTCTGAGGCTAGGACTTCTAGTACTATGTTGAACAGCAGTGGACATCCCTGCCATGTTCCTGAACTTAGGGGAAAAGCTCTCAGTTTTTCCCCACTGAGAATGATATAAGATGTGGGCTTTTCATATATGACTTTTATGATATTGAAATATGGTTCCCCTATCCCTACACTGTGAAGAGTTTTAATCAAGAAAGGATGCTGTACTTTGTCAAATGCTTTTTCTGCATCTATTGAGAGGATCATATGGTTCTTGTCCTTTCTTTTATTTATGTAGTGTATTACATTGATTGATTTGAAGATGTTGAACCACCCTTGCAGCCCTGAAAAAAATCCCACTTTCACCTGGTGAATAATCCTTTTAATGTACCGTTGGATCCTATTGTCTAGTATTTTGGTGAGAATTTTTGCATTCATGTTCATCAGGTATATTGCTCCGTAATTCTCCTTTTTGGTGGGGTCTTTGTCTGGTTTTGGGATCAGGGTAATGCTGGCCTAATAAAATGAGTTTGGAAGTTTTCCTTCCATTTCTATTTTTTCGAAACAGCTTCCAAAGAATAGATATTAATTCTTTAAATGTTTGGTAGAATTTCCTTAGGAAGCCATCTGGCCCTGGATTCTTGTATTGGGAGATTTTTGACTACTGATTCAATTTCCCTGCTGGTTATAGGTCTGTTCAGGTTTTCTATTTCTTCCTGTTTCGGTTTTGGTAGTTTATATGTTTCTAGGAATGCATCCATTTCTTCCAGATTTCTTAATTTGTTGGCATATAGTTGCTCATAATATGTTCTTATAATTGTATTTCTTCATTGTTGGTTATCTCTCCTCTTTCATTCCTGATTTTATTTGGGTCCTTTCTCTCTTCTTTTTGATAAGTCTGTCCAGGGGTTTATCAATCTTATTAATTCTTTCAAAGAACCAGCTCCAATTTTGTTGATCTGTTTCACTGTTATTTTGGTTTCTATTTCATTGATTTCTGCTCTAATCTTTATTATTTCTCTTCTCCTGCTGGGTTTAGGCTTTATTTGCTGTTCTTTCTCCAACTCCTTTAGGTGTAAGGTTAGGTTGTATATTTGAGACCTTTCTTGTTTCTTGAGAAAGGCTTGTATTGCTATATACTTCCCTCTTAGAACTGCCTTTGCTGCAACCCAAAGGTTTTGAACAGTTTTCATTTTCATTTGTTTCATGAATTTTTTAAATTCTTCTTTAATTTCCTGGTTGACCCATTCATTCTTTAGTAGAATACTCTTTGGTCTCCATGTATTTGAATTCTTTCCAAATTTTCTCCTGTGATTGAGTTCCAGTTTCAAAGTATTGTGGCCCAAAAATATGCAAGGAATGATCCCAGTCTTTTGGTACAAGTTGAGACCTGGTTTGTGACCCAGTATGTGATCTCTTCTACAGAAGGTTCCATGTGCACTCAAGCAGAATGTGTATTCTGTTGCTTTAGGATGGAATGTTCTGAATGTATCTGTGAAGTCCATCTGGTCCACTGTGTCATTCAAAGCCCTTGTTTCCTTATTGATCTTCTGCTTAGATGATCTGTCTACTGCCATGAGTGGAGTGTTAAAGTCACCCTACTATTACTGTATTATTATTGATGTGTTTCTTTAATTTTGTTATTAATTGGCTTATATAAATGGCTGCTCCCATGTTAGGGGCATAAATATTTACAATTGTTAGACCTTCTGGTTGGATAGACCCTTTGATTGTAGTGTCCTTCCTCATTTCTTATTACAGTGTTTGGATTAGAATCTAATTTGTCTGATATAAAGATGGGAGAAGATATTTGCAAATGACAGATAAAGGGCTAGTATCCAAAATCTCTTAAGAACTTATTAAACTTAACACCCAAAGAACAAACAATCCAATCAAGAATTGGGCAGAAGACATGAACAGACATGTCTTCAAAGAAGACATACAAATGGCCAACAGACACATAAAAAGTGCTCCACATCACTCGGCATTAGGGAAATACAAATCAAAACCACAATGAGATGCCACCTCACAATAGTCAGAATGGCTAAAATTAACAAGTCAGAAAATGACAGATGTTGTCAAGAATGCGGAGAAAGAGGAACCCTCCTACATTGTTGGTGGGAATGCAAGCTGGTGCAGCCACTCTGAAAACAATATGGAGGTTCCTCAAAAAGTTGAAAATAGAGCAACTGCACTACTGGGTATTTACCCCAGAGATACCAATGTAGTGATCCAAAGGGGCACATGCACCCCAATGTTCATAGCAGCAATGTCCACAATAGTCAAACTACAGAAAGAGCTCAGATGTCCATCAATAGATGAATGGATAAAGAAGATGTGGTATATACATATACAATGGAATATTACACAGGAATCAAAAAATGAAATCTTGCCATTTACAACAACATGGATGGAACTAGAGGGTATTACGTGAAGGGAAATAAGTCAGAGAAAGATAATTATCATATGATCTCACTGATATGTGGAATTTAAGAAACAGAACAGAGGATCATAGGATAAGAGAGGAAAAAATGACACAATATGAAATCGGAGAGGGAGACCAACCACAAGAGACATTTAATCATAGGAAACAAACTGAGGGTTGCTGGAGGGGTGAGGGTTGGAGGGTGGAGTAACTGGGTGATGAACATTGGGGAGGATATGTGTTGTAATGAGCAGTAGGTATCATATAAGACTAATGAATCATATAAGACTGTTGTAATGAGCAGTGGGTATCATATAAGACTGTACCTCTGAAACAAATAATACATTATGTTAATTATTTGAATGTAAATTAAAAAGTAATATTGTATTGCATATTATGTAAATTTATATGGCAGCAGGGGTAACTAGATTTTTGTAGTAATCATTTCACAGTGTATGCAAATATTGAATCATTATGTTGTATAAATGAAACTATGTTACATATCAATTATACTTCAATTAAAAAGAAACAAGCTATTACAAGTAGGATGGATGCCACAAATGGAGAAGTACAATGTATTGTCTAGGATGCCAGGGAAGACCTTCCTGAAAATATGGCATTTCAAATGAAGGATGAGGTAGGATTTTTTTTTAACATTCTTTTTTTTTTTTTAATGATATGTTAGTCATCGTACAGTACATCATTAGCTTTTGATGTAGTGTTCCATGATTCATTGTTTGCATAAAACACTCAGTGCTCCATGCAGAATTAACTGGGCAAACAGGGTAAAGGTGGTGTTTGGGACTTGGAAAGAACTGCAAGTAGAAGGAAAAGACACAGAGGTGAGGGAGGGTATTACATCTATGAGGAACTAAAAAAAACCCAGTGTAGCTAGAGTGTAGCAATCAAGAAAAGAGTGGCATGAGATGTGTCTGCAGAGGAAGCAAAGGAAAGCTGACCAGCTGTATCTACAAGTCATGTGAACATCTTTTTGTGGGTGTCTATGGTCATAGCTTTTCCTATTTGTGTTCAGTAAGCGTTATTAATTACAAAGTCTACTACAACTGTCGAGGGCAAGGGTGTAAGCCCAGAGCACCCTATCACTACAGAGTCTCTTCTGACTCAGTGGGCACAGTCTCACTAGCACTGCTGATGCCTAGGTCCATTAAGAGACAGCTAGAAGACCTCATCTACTTACATCACCCATGAATGCATTCTTATATGGTAAGTTCTATATATTCTTGGAAAATAAAGTTTTCATTTTAGAAGAGTTTTAGATTACAGAACAGTAGTAAAAATAGAATATGATTTTCCATATGCCTCCTATATCCTTTCCCCTTTTGTTAACATCTTACATTAATATGGTACATTTGACACAACTAATAAACCACTGTTGATATATCATTATTAAATAAATTCCATATTTTATCTTCATGTTTTTCATTTTTACCTAACATCCTTTCCATGATCCCATCCAGGATATCATATTACATTTATGCATCATGCTTCCTCAGGCTCTTCTATAGAGTGACAGTTTCTCAGACTTTCCTCATTGTTAATGACCTTCAGTTTTGAAATGCACTGGTCATTATTTTGTAGAGTGTCTCTCAATATTGGGGTTTATCTGATTTTTTTCTCATGACTGGACTGGAGTTTAATGCATTTTGGAAAGATCACAGGTGTAAAGTACTATTCTCATAACATCATATCAAGGCTACATACTATCACCATGACTTACTACTGCCGGTGTTGACCTTGACCATCTGGCTAAGATAGTATTTGCCAGGTGTCTCCACTGTGAAGTTACTCTTTTTTCCTCCATTTCATACTGTATTCTTTGGAAAGAAGTTACTAGATATATTCACAGCAAAATATCTATATAAATAATTTGGAATGCTTCTGCATAGAAAATTTGTATATTCTCTCATATTTACTTATTATAATCATTCCCTAATATGGACTCATGATATTTATTTTATACTTTGGGTTATAATCCAATACATTATTTATTTTGTTGCTAAAATTGTTCCACTTCGGCCATTGTGAGCTCTTTCAATTGGCTCCTGTGTCCTTTTGACACACTCACATTGCTGTAGTATTTATTTCTTTGAGAACTCCCTTACCTTTTAGAACTACAAAACGCAACAGGAGCATCTTGTATATATGCCTTGCCGCAACTCTACCATCAGCCATTTCTCCAAAGAGCCTGGTTCCAATTGTTGAAGAATAATATTAGAAACCAAGATCTGAGTGTTGGGTGTGCTCATTGTTACTAGGGTGTCATTGCCTCTTAGCCCTCTTAGAGGACAGAGAGAGGACAAGGTGTGTGTACTGGCCCACATTACATGCATACTTATAAATATTTCTTTATGTACCCATCTATATTTATATGAAGCTAAACATGAGTTCATGCTGATGTCATACATCCATGAGAAACATCTTTACCAACTAAAGTACAGTGCTTATGTACAGTTTGGTTTTTGTTTGTTTTTTGCCTTTAGTCTTAGTTCCCACTCTTTACAAAGTTAGTGAGGTGAGCACCTCTCCCTACTCCAATTTTCTTTTCTCAGAGTATGCATTCCATCCTGGGACTGCCCAATGTCCTAAATGATATTTTAAAATACACCACACTGAGGTTTACTCTGTGCTGTAGTTCTATGGGTTTTTAACAAATACATAATGTCATATATTCACCATTACTTGCATACAGAATATTTTCCACCATAAAAAAAATCCCTTGTACTTCACCTGTTCAATCCTCCCTCCTCCAAAAACCTTTGGCAACAACTGATTTGTTTACCATCTCTATAGATTTGCCTTTTCCAAAATGTCGTATAAATGGAATCATACAACATATAGCCTTTTCAGACACTTCTTTTTCTTAACAATATGCATTTATGATTCACCCATGTTTTTCATGGTTGATAGCACACCCTTTTTTGTCTGAATAGTATTCCATTGTGTGGATGTACCGTAGTTTGTTTATGCATTCACTTATTGAAGAACATATTGAATGCTCCCAGTTTTTGGCAATTATGAATAAGCCTGTTTAGACATTTGCATGCAGACTTTTGTGTGGATATAATATTTCAAATCAGTTTGGTAAATACTTAGGAGCTTTATTTCTGAATCATATGATAAAACTATGTTTAGCTTTATAAACTCTAATCTTTATTATTTCCTTCTGCTTGCTTTGGGTTTAATTTACTCTTTTTTTTTTTTTAAAGATTTTATTTATTTATTTGACAGAGATAGAGACAGCCAGCGAGAGAGGGAACACAAGCAGGGGGAGTGGGAGAAGAACAAGCAGGCCCACAGCATAAGAGCCTGATGTGGGGCTCGATCCCAGATCACCGGGATCACGCCCTGAGCCGAAGGCAGACGCTTAACCGCTATGCCACCCAGGCGCCCCTGGGTTTAATTTACTCTTATTCTAGTTCTTTAAGGTGGAAGGCTAGGTTGTTGATTTGAGATATTCCTTCTTTTTTTATATATTGTTTAGAATTACTGAACTCTACATCTGAAACCAATCATGTTCTATATGTTGGCTAATGGAATTTAAATTTAAAAAATAATAACATAACTGTTTAAAACTAAAAATTTCCCTCTTAGTACTGATTTTATGGAATTCTATAAATTTGGGTATGTTGATTTTTCTTGTCCCCCTTTCCAGCTGTATTGAGATATAATTAGTGTATAACATTGTATAAGTTTAAGGTGCACAATGTGTTGATTTGATACATTTATATATTGCAAAATTATTGTCACCATAGAGTTAGATAACAGCTCCATTATGTCACATAATTACCATTTCTTTTTTGTAGTGAGAAAATTAAGGATCTAACTCTTATACCAACTTTTTAGTATATAATACAATATTATTAACTATAATCACCAAGCTGTGCATTAGATCCCCAGAACTTATTCATCTTATAACTGGAAGTTTTACCTTGTGACTAACATCTCCCCACTTCCCCCACCCTCCAACCACTGGTAACTGCTGTGTTTTCATTATAATTTATTTTAAGATATTTTCTCATTTTCCTTTGTGATTTCTTCTTCTTTGGTTAACAGTGTGTTAATTTCCACCTATTTGTGAATTATCCAGACTTCCTTCTGTTATTGATATCTATTTTCATTCCATTGTGATTGGAGAAGATACTTTGAATGGTTTTTATAACTGTAAGTTTATTGAGACTTGTTTGGTGGCATAACATATAATCTATCCAGTAGAATGTCCTATGTGCACTTGTATGTCTGTTACATTGTTAGGTATTTTATAGTGTTCAAGCCCTCTATTTACTTCTTGATCTTCTAATTGTTTTATCCATTATTGAAAATGAGGCACTGACATCTCCAATTACTATTACTGAACTGTCTATTTCTCTCTTTGATTCTGTTTTCCTTCATAGAATTTGGCTGGGGCTCTGTTGTTAGGTACATATATAATTGTTTACATCTTCTTGATGTATTCACCCTTTTATCAATATATCATGTCCTTCTTTGTATTTTGAAATAATGTTTGGCTTAAAGTCTATTTGGTCTGATATTAGCATAGCCACCCCAGCTCTCTTTCAGTTATAATTTGTATAGCATAAACTTTTCCACTAGTTTACAAAAACTTACCTTCTACATAGCCCCATCACCTTTATGATGTTATTGTCACAAATTACATCTTTATGCATTATATGCCTGCTAATATATATTTATAATTATTGTTTTATACATGTCTTAAAAGAGCAGTTACAAGCCAAAAATACATTAATACTTACCTTACATTTTTCTATATGATTACTTTATTTCTTCATGTGGACTTGAAGGACTGTTTAATGTCATTTCATTTCAGCAAGAAGGACTCCCTTTAGCATTTCTTGTAGAGCAGGTCTATTAGCTCTCTCAGAGTTTATCTGTGAATGCCCTAATTTCTCCATCTTTGAAGGATAGTTTGGATATAGAATTCTTGGTCGTCTTAGACTGCTAGGGCTAACATAACAAAATACTACAGCCTGAATGGCTTAAGCAATAGAAATTCATTTTTCTTACAGTTCTGGAGGCTGGAAGTCCAAGATCAAAGTATCAGGCATGGTTGGTTTCTGTGAGGCCTCTCTCCTTGGCTTTGTAGACAGAACCTTCTCTCTTGTGTCTTCACATGGCCTTTTCTCCGAGCATGTATGCCCTGTAAGAGATCTCTGGCATCTCTATCAGATTAGTCCCTCCCCCATATGACTTTAATAATTATCTCACTAAAAGTAAGCTTTTCTTTTCTTCTTTTTTATTAAGGGTTGCTCTGCTTGTTGCAAGCTTTTGTTTAGATTCCAGAATCTCCTGAAAAGGTTTATTGTGACAGGATTTTTGTTTTTGTTTCTTTTGCCACTTACTCATTGCTTTTATGCAGAGATGGACTTTAAGAGTTCCCTACTATGCCACTTCACTGATCTCTCTCTCTTTTGCCAATTTTTAAATCGGTTTGTTTCCTTATTGTTGAGTTTTAAGAGTTCTTTCCATATTTTGGATACAAGTCCTTTATCTGATATGTGATTTGCAAATATCTTTTATCAGACAGTGATTTGTGTTTTCACTTTTCTTTTGTGTGTGTGTGTGTGTGTGTTTTCACTTTTCTAACGGGATCTTCTGCATTGCAAAATTTTTGAATTTTAATAGAGTCAAATATCCATGTGTTCTTTCATGGATCATGTTTTTGGTGTTGTACATAAAACCACATCACTGGGACACCTGGGTGGCTCAGTTGGTCCAACTCTTGATTTCAGCTCAGGTCATGATCCAGGGCCATGAGATCAAGCCCCATATCAGGCTCTGTGCTGGGCATGGAGATTCTCTCCATAGTATCTGCCCCTCCCTCACCACTCACATTCTCTCTCTCTCTCTCTCTAAAAAATTGATAAACAAATAAAACCACATCACCAAACTCAAAGTCATGATTTACTCATATGTTTTCTTCTACAAGCTTTATAGTTCTGCATTTCATATTTAGATTTATAATCTACTTTGAAGTAATTTTTGTGAAGGGCGTAAAGTCTGTGTATACATTAATTTTTTTTGCATATGGATGTCCAACTGTACAAGCAATGTTTGTTGAAAAGACTATTATTTCTCCATTGAATTGCTTTTGTACCTTTGTCAATAATCAGTTGACTATATTTGTGATATTCTATTTCTGGGTTCTCTACTCTGTTTTATCAAGTTATGTGTCTATAATTTTGCCAATGCCATCCTGCTTGATTACTTGCTTTATAGTAAGTATTGAAATATGGTGGTGTGAGTTCTCCAATTTTATTCTTCTTTTTCAGTTTTGTGTTGGTTATTATATGTTAAGATCTGTATCTTTGACCTTAATTATCTTTTTTTTAACACACCATAACAGAACAGCTGCCAGGCATGGTGAACTTTAAAGTATGTAATATTAGGTAAATGTGTTTGGAAAAAGAAATAGATATGTTCCAAGAATCACTGCCTATACAATCATGAAAAAAAAGAAGAGTGTGCTGAAAAGACATAAGGGCGGGCAGAAAATTTATGAGGATTACTACTCTACACCACTGGAAAATGTACAGTTATTAACACTCTGATCTTAGATCCCCAAGTTGCATACATGATTATTGATCAAAAGATTTATTAGTTCAATGTCTGAATTTGTGAATCTACTATCACCAAAACCATTTGTAACACCTTGATCATGACAGAGATCTAATTTTACTAGAATTAACATACAAAACCTTCCAAATAAACGTACCCTTTAAAAATAGAATAACTAAGAGTGTTAGCATTTTTATCTAAAAGTAATGTCTGTGACAAAAAGCACATAAGAGATAGTCTGTCATATTCCATACTAATTTTTCCAGTGAAGAAATTTTAAAGTGAATTTGCTGGTAAGATTAACAAATACCCTATACTTACTCCTGATGTCTCTGGAAAACTTCAATAAATCTGAGAAAAAGAGACAACATGACAGAAGATTCCTCTAAAGGACTGTAAAAGGTTCTTTAGCTTAAGGAGCAATTCAAGGCTGCCACAGAATTAATGTTCCTGATTCCAAATTAGTCCAAGTACTCAGAATAATGGATTTTCAAACAAGCAAGAAAGCTCAGGAAATTTTATTTTTATCACCATTTAAAAAGAAACATAATGTTCACTTCTTCCCTTGAGTAATATAAATTTTAGTGTCTTCTCTTTAGTACTGTTTCAGAATCTTCAGGAAATGTTAAATGTTAGAATTAAAACAATACGATATTAAAATAATCAGTGGGGATTCCACTTGAAATAGCTTGGTCTCTACTTAAGGAAAACCATCTATCCAACATCTTTCTCAGGAGACAATATGGCAAAATAGCATTATATAGTTAATTATCTAACATCTCATTTCATTGTTCTTCCAAAACACAGGAACTCCTTGTTATAAATTCTATAATGAGATAACTTTTTTCTGTTGGATCCTATTAAAATTTCCTTTGTGTTTTTTTAATTTGAAAGGACTAGTGTTAATGCTGGTGGTCTAAATTAAGATTGCATTTATTTTAAAATGTATTTGCAAGTGGAATGAGTCATTCTTCAATTTTGTTTAAAAAAGTTAGAATATATCATTTCTTTAATATGTATTAATATAAAACTCATTTTGAAAATGGCATATTGTGACTTATGGATAATAAATATTGGCTTGGCTTACCCCTTTTAACACTATGTGTAAGCCAACATGAGTGTTACTTTATCTTCTTAGCAGTTGAGTGATGACATTTTAGCAGAGGTTGTTTTATTTATTCGCTTAATACATTCACTGATAACAACTTTAAGTCTACAAAAAAAAAATCTGCTTCACACTAATGGTAACAGGGTAGGAAGGGCTTATGTGTCAAGATAGTGTATGGATATTAATATAATATAGCCAAATTTCACTTGGCACCACAAATTATGTCACAGTTTTATTAAGGCCCAAATTTAACTTCCTAGTTGCTTTCTACTAATGATATACCATCTCTGATTCCTTCCAAAGTAACCCCTGAGTATTCCTACAATGTCTAGCTTGTCCTAAACTTCCACCATATTTGTTCTGGGCTACAAAAAAACCCCTCTTACAGTTCCATCTACCAAAACAATTCTTTGCTGATGACTACTGATGCTCTATTGAGCACTGGTGGGAACTTAACACCATCACATGCTGCTCCTCTGCATGTCACAGTCCCCCCTGCAGCCTTGCCAGGCACAGCAGTTTTCCAAAAAAAAAAAAACAAAAAAAAAAACCACACTCCATTCTCAAGGCGCCCTAACTGTATTGTTGTCCACAGCAGGAGTGGGCAGATGGCTCCCTCAGATGTCTAACTTTGAGTGCAGTACCAAAGACATTTGGGACCCAGTGGGTTAAAGATTTTAATGAAACAAACCATTTGGTTTTTACTTAAAGCCATTTTGTTTTTTTTTTCCTGGACTCAGAAATGTGTTCAGGGGGCTAGACCCAAAACAGATTGAGTAATATTCACTGAACTGTGCTCAGAATCCTTATTCTACCAGCAGAAAATATGGCCAAATCTAAAGCTGAGAATCTACTATGCTTAATTAGAAAGAAGCTTTAACAAATCATTTTTCCTTACTAAATATACAGGGGAATAATATTTGAACTGAATACTGATGATATTTGAATTGAAATGTACAGAGATAATAATTGAATTTTAAATTATTTTTCATTCAACAATTTTTTGTTATTCCTTCAGTTTTTTCATCATTAAAATGACATCTAGTTTCCAGTCCAACATATAGGCAGCATAGAAGTCACTGCTCAATCCTGACAAGTGAAACCTGAACAAACTGAAAAACCAAAAAGTCTTCTTATGACTGTCAGAGAAATGAGGTAATGAGGCAAATCACTGTTCCCCCAAACTGGAGAGACACACAGACAAATACAAAGAATTATAACTGACAAAGCAGAAACCCACAAGCAGAAACCTCAAGTGGAGCCAGGGCCAAGGTAGGAAAGCCTAAACTCTCACTGATGAATTTTTGGAAGCTCAGTGTGGACAATTCTGATAGTTAAAAACTCCAGGAAGACCCACTCATAGAAGGGCTCCCATACTTTGGTGTTTTAACTCCTGGAGCTCTACCCAGTTCTCATTGTGAATATCAGAGAAAAATACGTTCATGCTTCCAACAGGGAGAGAGGAAAAGGAACCCTTTTTTTTTTTTTAAAGATTTTATTTATTTATTTGACAGAGAGAGACAGCCAATGAGAGAGGGAACGCAAGCAGGGGGAGTGAGAGAGGAAGAAGCAGGCTCCCAGCCGAGGAGCCTGATGCGGGGCTTGATCCCAGAACACTGGGATCATGCCCTGAGCCAAAGGCGACGCTTAATGACTAAGCCACCCAGGTGCCCCAAGGAACCATTTTTAAATATGCCAGAGCATTCTGTTCTTAGCAAGGCCTATCCTCAAGAGAAACTATTTTAGCAGAGCATGAACTATTGGAGTTTCATCAGAGACTAACTAACCTGGAGGAAAGGAAATACCCAACTCCAGCCCACCTGTCCCACCCAAAGAGGAAATGGGAGAACTGAGAAGTACTTGTGAAGCCCACAGTCCAGAGGCACAATCTTCACTAAAAGATCGAGACCTAATTGGGGTGTCTCAGTCAGTAGAGCATATGGTTCTTGAGCTCAGAGTTGTAAGTTCCAGTCCCATGTTGGGTGTAGAGGTTACTTAAAAATAAAATCTAAAAAAAAAAAAAAGGATTGAGACCTAATCATAAGACTATAGAACATTTCCTACCCCCCCATAACTTACTATCATATTCCTAAAGACCTACTTAAAACAGTTACTTTTACCTACTATGTCGCAGTCCATTGAGGCTACAATATATATTTTTTTAGTAGCTTATAAACTAAGAGGGTTATAAACCACAAAAAAATTATTTCTCACACTTCTGGAAGCTGGATAGTTCAAGATCAAGGCACCTTGTAGGCGCCTACTTCCTGGTTCATAGACAGCCATCTTCTAGGTGTGTCTTCAAATGGCAGAAGAGGCAGAGGAGCTCTCTGGGGTCTCTCTTTTTTTTTTTTTTTAAGATTTTATTTATTAATTTGACAGAGAGAGACAGCCAGCGAGAGAGGGAACACAAGCAGGGGGAGTGGGAGAGGAAGAAGCAGGCTCCTAGCAGAGGAGCCTGATGTGGGGCTCGATCCCAGAATGCTGGGATCACGCCCTGAGCCGAAGGCAGACGCTTAATGACTGTGCCACCCAGGCGCCCCTGGGGTCTCTTTTATAAGCAATCTAGTCCCATTTGTAAGGGTTCCACCCTCATGAACTAATCATCTTCCAAAAGCCCTACTGTTAAATATCATCCCATTGGGGAAATTCAAATTAAAACCACACTAAGATACCACCTTACGCCAGTCAGAATGGCAAAAATTGACAAGGCAAGAAACAACAATTGCTGGAGAGGATGTGGAGAAAGGGGATCCCTCCTACATTGTTGATGGGAATGCAAGTTGGTACAGCCACTCTGGAAAACAGTGTGGAGGTCCCTTAAAAAGTTAAAAATTAGCTACTCTATGACCCAGCCATTGTACTACTGGGTATTTACCCCAAAGATACAGACGTAGTGAAGAGAAGGGCCATATACACCCCAATGTTCATAGCAGCATTGTCCACAATAGCTAAATTGTGGAAGGAGCCGAGATGCCCTTCAACAGATGACTGGACTAAGAAGTTGTGGTCCATATATACAATGGAATATTACTCAGCTATCAGAAAGAACGAGTTCTCAACATTTGCTGCAACATGGATGGCACTGGAGGAGATAATGCTAAGTGAAATAAATGAAGCAGAGAAAGACAATTATCATATGATTTCTCTCATCTATGGAACATAAGAACTGGGAAGATCGGTAGGGGAAGAAAAGGATAAAGAAAGGGGGGGTAATCAGAAGGGGGAATGAAGCATGAGAGACTATGGACTTTGAGAAACAAACTGAGGGCTTCAGAGGGGAGGTGGGTGGGGGAATGGGATAGGCTGGTGATGGGTAGTAAGGAGGGCACGTATTGCACGGTGCACTAGGTGTTATATGCAAATAATGAATCATCGAACTTCACATCAGAAACCAGGAATGTACTGTATGGTGACTAACATAATATAATAAAAAAACATTATAAATAAATAAATAAATATCATCCCATTGGGGATTATGTTTCAACATTTTTGGGGAAATTTTGAATTTGGGGGAAGGATACAAATATTCAGTCTATAGCAGAGTACGTTATAAATGGCTAACAAGAAAAAAAATCACAAGGCATACTAAAAGGCAAAAAAACACGGTTTGAAAAGACAAAGAAAGCATCAGAACCAGACTCAGATGTGGCAAGGATAATGGAATAATCTGACCAGGAATTCAAAACAATCACAATTAGTACGCTAAAGGCTCTATTGCGTAAAGTAGACACATGCAAGAACAAATGGGTGATGTCAGCAAAGATATGAAAGTTCTAAGAAAGAATCAAAAGAAATGCTAGAGGTTGAAGACATTGTAATAGAAATGAAGACACAGCTGAGAAAAGGATAGCCAAGCTTGAAGATATCACCATAGAAACTTCCAAAAATGAAAGGAAAAGAGAAAAACAATACTGAAAAAAAACCAGAACAGCCTATTCAAGAACTGCGAGACGATTATTGTGACATAATAGAAAAGATACATATATTGGTCTCTGCCCTTAGAGATCATAAAAAAGCCTTGTAATTTCCCAGTAATAAGAATATTAGGAGCATTTTTTCTGCTAATATTTGGTCTTTGACCCCAGTCAATAACACAAAGCTCCTAAATTCCCTGGAATTCCTGGGTGACAGGAGTGTCTTTTGTTCTAATGAAGTGACTCTTGGTGGGCTCCTAGATAGCTTTAGGATGAGAGTTGCTCAGCAGAAATGAACAAGGAAATTCCAACCTGCCCCCTATCTGCCAGGAAAAAGTGAGATACTGGAGACTGAGTTACTGACTGATCATACCTGTATGATGAAGCCTCCATAACCACCCCCCCCAAAGTACAGGGGTTAGAGAGTTTCCAGGTTGGTGAATACATCCATGTTCCAGGAAGGTGGTGCACCCAACTCCCCAGGAACAGAAGTTCCTGCACTCAGGACTCTTCAGGACCTCACCCAATGCATCTCTTCATGTGGCTGTTCATCTGTACCCTTTTTCATATCCTTTATTATATAACAGACATATAAGTAACTGTTTCTGTGAGTTCAGTGAGCTATTCTACTAAAGACTGAATCCAAGGGGCAGGGCATAGAAACCTCCAATTTATAGCTGGTTGGTCAGAGGAAAAGATGACAAGCTGGGACTTGCAAATGACACAAAGTGGGAAGGCAGTCTTCCGAGACCAAGGCCTTAACCTGTGGGGTCTACACTAACTCCAGATAGTGTCAAAATTGAATTGAACTGTAGGACACCGAGCTGGTGTTGCTGAAAATTGCTTGATTGCGCGTGTGTGTGTGTGGGGGGAAGCCCGCATATCTGTTTTCAGAAGTGAAGTGTGGTAGTAGTGTGAGAGTAAAGAAAAACCAAGGACTGTTTTGTCGTAGACAACCACCAAAGGTGTGACATACATGTAATGGGAATATTGGAAGGAAGGAAGGAAGGAAGGAAGGAAGGAAGGAAGGAAGGAAGGAAGGAAGGAAGGAAAGAGAGAAGAAAGAGAAAGAAAGAAAGAAAGAAAGAAAGAAAGAAAGAAAGAAAGAAAGAAAGGGGAAGAGAGAGTGGGAGAAGAAAAAAAAGGAAAAGGAAGGAAAAGAAAAAATATGTGAAGTAATAATGATAGAATTTTTCCCATATTAATACCAGACACCAGACTACAAGCTCAGAGAACACTAAGCAAGAAAAGTGCAAAAAAAAAAAAAAAAAAAAAAAAAAAACCCTACAAAAAAGAACTATACCTAGGCACAGAAAAAAAACTGTAGAAAATCAAAGATAAAGACAAAATCTTAAAAGAGCGGAGTTAAAAACAAAACAGGGGCGCCTGGGTGGCTCAGTCGTTAAGCGTCTGCCTTCGGCTCAGGGCGTGATCCCAGTGTTCTGGGATCGAGCCCCACATCAGGCTCCTCTGCTATGAGCCTGCTTCTTCCTCTCCCACTCCCCCTGCTTGCGTTCCCTCTCTCGCTAGCTGTCTCTATCTCCGTCAAATGAATAAATAAAATCTTTAAAAAAAAACCACACAAAAAAAACAAAACAAAACACAAAACCTTACCTATAAAGGAACGAAGATAAGAATCACACCCCAATTCTCAGAAACCATGCAAGCAAGAATGCAGTGGGGAATGACATTAGCAAAATGGCCAAATAAGATGTGGCTCACTTGTAAGCCCCCCAAAACAATTTGGTATCCATCAATAGGAAAAAAAGTTCCTTTGTGGAAGCTGCAGGATCCATCACCATACACCAAAGGACCTGGGAGGAGCATCACCCACCTCATTTCTTTGGTAGCAGACATACTGACCTTAGTTTTGGCTATGGCCTCTCTGGTGGTCCATGAACCAGCTCCAGTCCCTTGTGACTGTGGTCTGGAAGCCGTCAAGAACATTGTCTTAGACAATCACCTGCAGGGCCTTTGTGAAAGTCCAGGAGTCTAGCAGAGAAGTTCTAGCACACTGCTGGAACAAAAAAAAATGCAAGTTTGGACACATTGGAGAGAGTAAGAAAAGATGACTTTACTCCTATCGCCCTTCATCTGAGGTGGCACAACTGTGTCAAGAAAGAACTAATTGGCATGTGATTTCTCCTGCAGGGGAAAGTGCATGTGTGTGACTGTGTGGGATACAGCCAGAGAGGTTCATATCTTTCTCACCCCACCCAAAGTAATATTGAATCTTGAGCTGCACAACTGGCAGGTGGAAGGAGGCTGGAAGGGCAACGGATAGGACTCTCTGACAGCATTAAAGGGACATGGATCCTACTAACAGAATCATGAACTCCATCAAGAAACCTGCCCACAAGCCACTGGGGACACTTTGCCTGTAAATCACCCCAACTGCACACAGATATGCCCAGCACTCAACCTGCCTCACCCACACACCCCATTCTGTGGCTGGTTCCCCATGTGCACTCTCAATGACAGTGAGAGTAATCTAGTGAGTATACACAGACAGCCAGACTGAATCCGAGTCAGAAACCACAAATTTGAGCTTTAGCATTGTCATTAGAAAAGCAAAAGGTAAGCTACTGGCATAAAGGTATGTTGCAGGATTGAGAGAAAGCAAAGAAGCTTAGTAATTCTGCCACAAGATGAAGCAAGAAATGTTCAGCAGGCATATTCATAAAAGGTCTGAGAAAACGTCAGAATCTGTAGCAAGGCTGATGGAAGGTATTTCTCTCCCAAAGTCACCCAGCAAAGACTGAAGGAAGTGTGTGAAGACAACAATGCAAGACACCAAAGAATATGAAAAATCAAGGAAACATGACATGATCAAATGATCACAAAAATCATCGTCACCAACTCCAAAGACATGGAAATCCGTGATTTACCCAATAAAGAATTCAAAATGGCTGTTTTAAGAAATCTCAATTAGCTACAAGAAAACAAAGAAAGTGGGGCGCCTGGGTGGCTCAGTCATTAAGCGTCTGCCTTCGGCTCAGGGCGTGATTCCGGCATTCTGGGATCGAGCCCCACATCAGGCTTCTACGCTGGGAGCCTGCTTCTTCCTCTCCCACTCCCCCTGCTTGTGTTCCCTCTCTTGCTGGCTGTCTCTCTCTGTCAAATAAATAAATAAAATCTTAAAAAAAAAAAAGGAAAACAAAGAAAGAGAATGCAATGAAATTGGGAAAAGAGTACATGAATAAAATGAGATTTGATTGTGTTTAAACAAACTGATACACATAGATCTCTCAGGAAAAAGTCTCATAACTCTGGAAAGGAGCTAAAGCTTTATATGATCAAAAATAAACAAATAAATGTGTTATAAAGATCTCAATTGATGTTAGATTTATAAAATTTATTCCTCGAGCTCTTCAAGTGACAACATGATTAGATAGGCATCAGATAAGATAAACTTATAATTTGCAGCTAAGGATTTCACAAATGGCCATAAAATCATCTGACTTAAAGAAAAAATCCAGTCCTATTTTTCTTAGTTTCCTATTTTTTCATGGAACTACTCTCAGTTGACTCTAATGATCCCACCATCCAAGGGAAAGAAATCAGTTACATAAAGTTTTAGAGTGTTGTCATAAAAAGTGCTTCATCCGTTGTTTCAATAATGTAAAATTCTCTTCTGTGTTTTGTTCTGATTACTTATAATACTCTCAGGAAATTCTCTTTTCATGAGCAAGATACTATACAATTTCCATCTGTAGTGATTCTAATCCTCCGTAGAAAGAAACCCCAGTCTTCTTCTATTTTTTTTAACGCTATTTATCTATCTATCTATCTATCTATCTATCTATCTATCTATCTATCAGAGAGAGAGAGAGAGAGAGTGCACACAAGCAGGAGGAGGGGCAAGGGGAGAAGCAGGTTTCATGCTGAGCGAAGAGCCCAATGTGGGACTTGATCCCAGGACCCTATGATCATGACCTGAGCTGAAGGCAGATGCTTAACCAACTGAGCCACCCAGGTGTCCCGAAACCCCAGCCTTCTTTAATCTAGAAAGATTCTAGAACCAGTATTGAGATTGTAGTTTCTTCCTCTCTGCTAATCCAGACTGGGCCTGGTGTCTGAGCTCACAAGAACTGATGGGAAATGTTACTTCTACCTTCAAGACATTATTTGCTAATGTTCCATATGGACAGTCAAAAATCTAGGCTTCTGAAGTTATTGAAAATGTGTTAGATGTGTATATGTTAACCCAAACATCTGTTCAAGACACGCTAAGAAAAGAAAGCTAATAGTAATAAGTATAGTTTGATTCCTTTTTTAAAAGGAAAAAAATCCTTTATATTTTAAAATAACTGTGTGTGTGTGAGTCTAGAGATTGATAAGGAGGGAGATAGACTATATTGTTAATAATGGATATTTCCAAGTGGGTGGGAACTGACTAGTAAAGAAAATAGGGAGTAATTTTTCCTTTGCATATGTCCATGTTCCTTTGCAGTTTGCAGAGGTCGCTTGTGATAATTTTTTAAACATCTTTTCAAAAGAAAAAAATTGAATAGAATTAGATGCCTGAATTAGCTCTTAAAACACTAAGTCTACTACAGATAACAGGTAAACTTTGGACAAAATACAAAAAGTAATTGAGGATTCTGGAGAGTAAGTAATAAACAACAGGCAGTTTTGGGAGAAAAATTGAAAAACTGGGAGAAGAGAGTGACACAAGGTATTTCACATTTTTGGGTGGAAGACGGTTTAGCCTGAGGTCAGGCCAAAGTTGTGGCACTGTGCAGGGCTCAAAAACTCTAGTCTTTCTGATCTGATGACCCAAAGTACAGAGTTCAGGGCAACCTGCCTCATTATAAGGTGAGAGTGGAAACTTAGAAAAGAAAGAAGCAAAGAGAGATCCCTAAATTTTGCTTCTAAAATATAATCAAATTTCTAGTTGACCCTTGAACTATGAATACACCGCAAATAGCTCAGGTGTAAAGGAACTAAACTGAAATTTGAGCTGTCACCAAAAAGAGTTTGCTATAAATTGCATGCTCAAACAAAAAGATCAGTACTCTTTGGAGGAATATAGCAGAAAACAAAATCTCCACAACTTTAAATTCAAAATATCCAAGATACAATCCAAAATTATATGACATATAAAGGATGGAGAAACTGTGATGTATCTTTCAAAGAAAAGATAATGAATGGAGGCTAATCTAAAGATGACTCAGATGTTGGTATTAGCAGACTGAAGCCAGCAGATAAGCACTTAATCAAGCTATTTTAACTATGCTTAATGAGGTAAAGAAAAATACACTATAATAAGTTAAAAATAGAAAGGCTCAGAAGAGAAATAAAAATTATGAAAAGAACCAAATGAAAACACACACACACACACAAAATAACTGAAAAAAAAATTTACTGGATGGTCTTAACAGCAGAGTGGTGATAACAAGAGAAAGAATCAGTAAACTTGAAAATAAATCAATAGAAATATTCCAATCTGAAAAATAGAGAAAGAATGATAGAAAAAAAAATAAACAGATATTCATGAACCTGTGTAATAATACCAAAGGTCCAAAATTTAAAAAATTGAAGTTACAGAAGGAAAATAAGGAGAGGATGAAGCAAGGAAAAAAAAAGTTTGAAAAATGTCTGAAAATGTACTCAATTTGTTGATATAATAAAAAATACAGATACAAGAAATTCAGCAAATCCCAAGGACAATAAATATGAGAAAAATAATGACTAGGCATATCACAGTCAAAGTGATAAAAACAAAAGATGAAGAGAAACCGTGAAGCAACAAGAGAAAAATGATATGTAACAAAGATGATATGGTTAATGGCGGATTTATTTATTTATTTATCTATTTATTTATGTAAGGGGGGGGATGGGCAGAAGGAGAGGGAGAAAGAGAATTCCAAGGAGACTTCCCACTGAGCGTGGAGCCTGATGCGGGGCTCAGTCTCATGACCCTGAGATCGTGACCTGAGCCAAAATCAAGAGTCAGATGCTTAATTGACCGAGCCACCCAAGTGCCCCAAATGGCTGACTTCTCATCAGAAACAATGGAAGCCAAAAGGTATTGGAACAAAACAAAGTGCTAACAATAAAAAACTCGCCAAACCTGAATTCTTTATCCAGTAAAAATACCCTCCAAGAATGAAGGCAAAATAAAAACACAGATAAAAGATAACTTGGAAAATTTATCTCCATCAAATTTTCAATACAAGAAATGCTGAAGGAAGTTTTTTAAACTGAAGAAAAATGGCACCAGATAACCTTGGATCTTCAGGAAAGAATAAAGATCATTAGAAATGCTAACTATCTGGATAAATATAAAGGGCTATTTTCCTCTTAATTTCTTTAAAGTACATAGGATAATTCAAAGCAAAAATTATAACATTTTCTTATGAAATATTTAATAGAAGTAAATATAACACATGACAATTATAGCCAAAAGGACAGTAGGGAGCAGGAAAATGGATCAATACAATTGCAAGGCTTTTACATTTTATGTGAAGTGATACACTATTAATTCAAGGTAGACTGTGAAAACCTAAAGGTATAAATAAAGTATATAATATATATATAATATTTTTAAAGAGTATATATTATACATAATATATATTATACACTATATATACATATACACACATATATATAAATATATATACATACATATACATATAAATATATATACATACATATATATAAATATATATATGCATACATATATATATATATAATAATCCCTAAAGCAACTACTTAAAGGCTTTATTTATTTATTGAGAGAGAGCGTATGCATAAGCAGGGGGAGAGGCTGAGGGAGAGGGAAGGAGAGAATCTCAAGCAGACTCCCCATTAAGGGCAGAGCCTGATGCAGGGGTCTATCTCACAACCCTGAGATCATGACCTGAGCTGAAATCAGGAGTTGGGTGCTCAACCGACTGAGCACTTTATTTCTATTTTAATTATCTATGTTTTGCTTTTATACAGCCTCAAATCCTTTTTAAAGTATGTGTAATATAAACAACAAAGACAAAATTGAAATATTCTAGTAGCTAGAAAGAAAAACAATAATTAAATTAGGAAACATCCTCATAGGAATATTGCGGTAATTTAATTCCTGTCAATCAAATGGCAATAACACAAGTTTTATGACATAATAGTAACAGAAAAATAAAATTATGAACACTTGAATTGTAACTATGTGCTATGTGTACTATATGGAGAAATACTGAAAGAAAACATGCATAAACAAAAAAATATTTCATTAGTGAGATGGTGATCATTGATCATTCCTGCTCTGTATTCCAGAGTTGCTTCACTATTGAATGTTCATCACAATTGTTAGAAGGAACATTCCAATGAGGCAGATTTTGAAGATGTTTCTTGGATGTCAAAGCTTAATCGAAGTGAAGACTGCATTTAAAAGTTTTTATTGTTGGGGTACCTGGGTGGCTTAGTTGGTTAAGTGTCTGCCTTTGGCTCAGGTCATGATCTCAGGGTCCTAGGATTGAGTCCTGCATAGGGCTCCCTGCTCAGTGGGGAGTCTGCTCCTTCCCCCCATCTTGTGCATGCGTGCTCTCTCTCTCTCTCTCTCAATAAAATCTTTTAAAAAAATAAGTTTTTATTGTTATAGAAAACATAAAGACTAAATTACTTTGAAACCAAATTCACCTAAGAAAATGTTTAATTTGGGAAATAGCAAATTATTGCTTGTCTACATATTAATAGATTCTTCTGAGAATGGCTTTATCTCACAGATTTGTTATATTATTTTAAAAATAAATCTATAAAAGAAAGCAAAAATCAGTGGAACTCATATAGTAAATTCAGAAGACATACAGATTGTATCCATTGCATTCTGTTGGCTTGAGAAGTGTGCAAATACCCTTGTTAAAAATAAGAAGATGTAGGGGCGCCTGGGTAGCGCAGTCGTTAAAGCGTCTGCCTTCGGCTCAGGGCGTGATCCCGGCGTACTGGGATCGAGTCCCACATCGGGCTCCTCCGCTATGAGCCTGCTTCTTCCTCTCCCACTCCCCCTGCTGTGTTCCCTCTCTCGCTGGCTGTCTCTGTCACATAAATAAATAAAATCTTTAAAAAAAAAAAATAAGAAGATGTAGGATTCTGATAAATAGTAAAATAATAATTTATGAAGCTGAGAAAATTATTGCTGTCAGCTGAAAATGAGTGTGTAAATATTTTTTATATGCCATACACCATTTTAAGAAAGAATATAGTCATTTTTGGTTTTTTTTTTTAATAATCTGTCTTCTATTGGCTCTAACTATTACAGGATAGCTCTAGGGAAATGAGACAAGAGAAGGGCCTCATTTATTAAACTGATACAAATTTTCCCATAGGTTTTTTCCTCCATATGTTTTAATAAAGGAATTTCTCAAGGGTGAGTATATATTTGTCTAATAAATCCCACTGTGTCTTTAGGATTATCAGTGTTTGAAAGAGTATTTTCTTTTTATTTCCTAAAAGAGCTTCTGAAAAATTGCCAGAATTTTTAAAGGGTGAAAACCTCACTTAATATTTTAAAAAGTTTTTAAATTAAAGTATCACTTTTTAGGACTGCTTTGAGAAGGACTGCCATCTTTTCTATAGACTATTCCTAAATTTATTAGTTGCATGACCATGGGCAAATCATTTTATAAATCTGGACATTGGATTCTTAATTTTTAATGAATTATGGGTAGAGAAGAAAAGACAGGTAAATGTTTATGTAATTTCAGGGCCAGAGGCAGTGAGTAGGAGAAGCTTTTCTAAGCATGACACAAAACTAGAAGCCATAAAAGAAAAGCCTGAAAGGTTTTATTTCCTAAAAAATAAAACCAAAATTTCTACTTGGTGAAACAAACAAAACTTCATCATAAACAGCCAGGGGAAAGTATTTGCAAGAAATATGATCATGTACTAATATTCCGTGTATATAAAGAGCTTAAAAGAATTTACAAAATAACAAGAAAAAGACAAATATTCCAATAGGAAAAAGGAGTAAAATCACAGGCAATTGCCCAAAGAAATCTTACTCTCCAATTATTTTAAAAATATGGAATAATCCAGGGGCACCTGGGTGGCTCAGTTGGTTATGCTTCAGGCTCTTGATTTCAGCCTAAGTCATGATCTCAAGGTTGTGAGATTGAGCCCCTCTTTTGGTTCCCAGCTGGGCCTGCAGCCTGCTTAAGATTCTCTCTCTCCCTCTCCTTCTGCCCCTCCTCTATCACTGGACCACTGGCATGCTCCCATGCATGCTTTCTCTCTCTTAAAAAAAAAAAAAAGAAAGAAAGAAAGAATAATCCGATGAATGCAAATTTTTACAAGTGTGATATCCCTTGTTAATTGTAAGATTGGTTATGACAAAACAACATGGAATGTTCAATGTGGTAGAATGAAAAAAATTATGTGACTGGTTTGTTTTAGGAAAAGAGCTGTCTTTATTTGGGATTGGCAGGAGAAAGCAGAATTGAATAAGTCCCTTTACTTAAAAAATGAACAGGAATTTTGGATGGGGTGGAGAGAAGAAAAAAGAAACTGAATGAAATAAAGCACCTGTGGAAATCTAGAGCTTGTGTTAGGAGAAATGGCCAAGGTTTCTTTTTATTTATTTTTATTTTATTATTTTTTTAAAAGATTTAGTTATTTTAGAGAGAGAGAGCATGCACGAGCAGCAAGAAGGACAGAAAGAGAGGGAAAGAATCTCAAGCAGACTCCCTGCTGAGCGTGGAGCCCAATGTGGAGCTCTATCGCACAACCTGACACCATGACCTGAGCCGACACCAAGATTTGGACACTCAACTGACTGAGCCACTCAGGGACCTCAGTCAAGGTTCTTTTTTAAAAAGGAGAAGTCAAATATTTGATTTTAAATTATTTCCTGTATGGTTCTTTGATGCAATATCTAACATAATCTCCTAAATTAGTAGTTCATGTCAAGTAACAGTAATGCCTTAGCTATATCTGGCAAGGCTACTAGCTGCTGTTTATAAAAGTGGACTCTAGTTGAATTAATCATAAAGGGATTTAATAGAAGGATATTGGGCAGCTCACCCAAGGACTAGGAGGGCTAGAGAATGAGGCTTGGGACTAAGCAGCTGGTAAAAACAACCAAATCATGTCCAAACCTGGTTCTTGCAGGGAAACACTTAACAGTGTGTAGAAAAAGAGGGAGAGGAAGAGTGAGAGAATTTAACTGTACTATTAGTGTCATTAGATCCCAAATGATAAACAAACTAAAGTGTTTCTAACTGATCATATGCTCTGCCGTAGCACCAAGGGAGGTTGCAAAAGTGAACTACTGTAATTCCTATAGTGAGAAATGGACTTTGACTCTTAACAAGACTCATAGAGTTCAAATTCTAGGTAAGAGAATAAATGAGAAATGATCATTACGATAATATTTGGAGAAAAACCAAGGAGAAGCAGCATGCCCCATATTTGGGCTAACACCTGGACATTGATAAAGAATAAACTGCGAAATACAGAGATGAATTAGCAAACTGAATCCAGCAACGAATAAAAAGGATTGTACACCATGACCACATGGAATTTATCCCAGAAATGCAAGGTGGTTAACACCCCCAAAAAATCAATTCATATAATATACCATATCACTAGAATAAAGAGAAAAATGGCATGATTGTCTCAACAGATTCAGAAAGAGTATTTGACAAAATCCAACACATGATAAAAACATTCAACAAACTAAGGATAGAAAGGAACTTCATCAATGTAAAGGACTTCTATGAAAACACATGGTTAACATCATACTTAATGATAAAAGACTGAATGCTCTCCCCCCTAAGATCAGGGACAAGACAAGAATGTCTGCTCTTACCACTTTTATTCAATACTGTCCTGGAGATTCTAGCAAGGGCAATTAGGCAAGAAAAGGAAATACAAGCCATCAGATTGGAAAGGAAGAAGTAAAACTATTTCTATTCACAGATGACATGATCTTGTACGCAGAAAATCCTAAGAAATCCACCAAAAAACTATTAGAACTAAAATGTTTTCAGCAAAATTTCAGGATACATGATCAATACACAAAAATCAATTTTATTTCTATACACCTGTAATGAACAAACTGAAAAATGAAATAAAACAATTTCATTTGCAACAAGCATCAAAAAGAGTAAAATAGGTATAAATTTAACCAAAAGGAAAAAAAGAAGAAAGCAAAACCTATACTCTGGAAACTACAAAAACATTGTTGAAAAAAATTAAAGAAGACCTACATAAATGGAAAGGCATCTCATGTGCTGGACTGGAAAATTTAATACTGCTAAGATGGCAATAATCCCCAAACTGATCTACAGATTCAACCTGATCACTATCAAAATCCTTTTTTGCAGAAATTGACAAGCTGATCCTAAAATTCATAAGAAAATTCAAGAGACCCAGAATACCAAAACAGTCTTGAAAAAAGAAGAACAAAGTGGATGGACCCATATTTTCCAATTTCAAAACTGACTACAAAGCCATTTGTAATCAAGACAAAAGATCAACTGGCAAGGACAGACATAAAGATCAATGGAACAGAATTGAGAAGTCCAGAAGTAAACCTTCACAGTCAATGCCATGACATTTTAATGAAGAAAGGACGTCTTTTCAGCAAATGATGTTGGGACAACTGGATATCCACATGCAAAAGACTGAAGTTGCACATACACAAAATTTATGCATATACACATACAAAAATTAATGGATTAAAGGCCTAAATGGTATGAGCTTAAGCAATTACACCCTTACAGGAAAATATAGACATATATCTTGATGATGTTGGAATGGGCAACTGTTTATTAGATATGACACCAAATCACAAGCAACAACAAAAATAGATCAACTGGACATAATCAAAATTTAAAAATTTGTTCTTCAAAGAACACCATCAAGAAAGTGAAGATAATCCATAGACTGGGAAAAATACTTACAAAGCAAATATATGATAAAAGACTTGTATTTAGAATATATAAAGAATTTACAGCTCAATAATAAAAAGAAAAATAGCCCAATTAAAAATGGGCAAATGAGATGTGCCTGGGTGGCTCAGTCAATTAAGTGTCCAACTCTTGATCTCAGCTCAGGTCTCAATTTCAGTGTCCTGAGTCCAAGCCCTGCATTGGGCTCCATGCTGGGTGTGGAGCCTACTTTAAAAAAATGGGTAAATGATTTGAATGGACACTTCTCCAAGGATATAGACAAATTAACACGTGAAAAGATGTCCAACATCATTAGCTATCAGGGAAAGGCAAATTAAAATCACGATGAGATACAAACTCATACACAATGGAATGGCTGTAATCAAAACACAGAAAGTTACAGTTTTGGCTATTCATAATAGCCAAAAAGTGGATACAACAAAAATTCCCATCAGTTGATGAATAGATAAATAAAATGTGGTATATCCATATGACAGAATATTATTCAACAAAATAAACAATAAAAAAAGAAGTACTATTACATGCTTGAACATGAATGAACCTTGAAAACATTATGCTAAGTGAAAGCCAGTCAGAAAAGCCCACATATTTTATGATTCCATTTCAGAATAGGCAAGTCCATAGAGACATAAAGTGTATTAGTGGTTGCCTAGGGCTAGAAGATTGGAGCTGGGGAATAAGGAGTACTGCTAGTAGCTATCGGATTTGGGGAAGGGGTGATGAAAACAATTTTCTTAAAACATTGATTTTGAGGAGAGCACCTGGGTGGCTCAATTGGTTGAGTGATCAACTCTTGATTTCGGCTTGGGTCATGATCTCAGGGTCCTGGGATTAAGCCCCACACTGGGCTCCATCCTCAGTGCAGAGTCTGCTTGGGATTCTCTCTGCCTCTCCCTCTGCCCTTCCCTACCCCCCCACCTGCTCCCTACTCTCTTCCATCGAGCATGTGCTCTCTCTCTAAAATAAATAAATATAATCTTTAAAAGAGAAAAACATTGAGTGAAAGGATGCTTTCACAACACTGAATATACCAAAAACCAGTGTATTGTGCACTTTAAATGGGCGAATTGTATGGTGTGGGAAATGTATCTCAAAATAGCTGTTACTAAAAACAAAACAAAACAAACAAAACACAGAAGAGAAAGAGAAATTAGTTAAGTCAGAAATTAAAACCAGAAGGGACTAGGAATAAAGTAAATTCCTGGAACTTTCAGAATCATGAGGAAGACTCTAGATTTATCCTAGAGCATAAAATGAGTTTTAAGAAAATTTTATCTAGCTTTTATGGGAAGAGCAATAGGATAGATGCCAGGATCACATTCCTGTTGGTGAGCAGTGTATGAGGGAACTGGCACTCTCGTGCCCTGTTGGTGTATGGGCAAATTGGTGTAATGTGTTAAAATTTTAAACATGCATACCCTCTAATATAGCAAACCTACTCTAAAAGATGAATGCATATAGATGTTCATTACAGCATGCTTTGTAATATTGAAAATTAGAAATACTCTATGTCCATCTATAAGCAATGCTTCTCAATCCTAGCCAACCCAGTCCCCTTTTTGTAATAAATATTTTGTTAACATTTCCTTTACAGTCCTGAAATGGAAGTCACAGACACCTAAAACAAAATATACCTAATTGTAATATTAAAGAGAAATAAAAGGAAAGCAATTTGTAACAAAATAATATGTACTTCAATATGTAAATACTCTAGACACAAAACATACTCTAGAGGGCAGTACCATCCAGTTAAGAACTCATTACCTATAGCATGCTGGTTAAATAATTCATGATATAGCCAAACAAAGGAATGATGTATATCTAGATTCACGGATGTATTATTGAATCAAAAAGCAGGTTGAAAAACAACAATCACATAGATAGTTTTATTTATGTAAATATATGGAGAAAAAGGTCTAAAGAGATGCTCACTAGGATGGTGATGACAAGAATTATCTCTAATGATGAGATTCATCATTATTTGATGATGATCCTTGTATATTTGAACTTTATTGTCTCTATATAAATTTTAAAGTTTATGGCAAGTCCCAGTGGGACAATCACAACACAGATCCCTTGGGTTCTGGAGTGAGGTCATGTCATCTGCAATGGAGTCTTAAATATCTTTTGTTGAATAGTTCCTGGCCTTTTCCAGGCAGATACCAAGAATGGTGTTGGGGCTAGTCACAGTACATGAATAGCCAAGGCCATCTCCTGTGTTGTCAGGTGAGTATCATCGCTAAGTAGTACTGCCAGGCAGGTAGTTGGTGGTCATGCACTGTGAGGGCATCCATGTTTCTGGCAATTTCTACAGAAACAAGTTGCAGTACACAAATGCATGAACACCAACTCATCCTGTAAGCCTTACCACTTCCAGTCCGCTGTTATTCTGGGCCCTTAGCTACATTTTTTGGCAGAATGGTACAAGACATTTTGCTGCTCAAGACCAAGTAAGACCCAGCCACTTTGGACCGCCTCATGGTATTTGATGGGATCCCACTCCTGCTCCTGTCACACCCACCTCATGAGAAGAAAAAGTGAATGGTGGTTTTTGTTGCCCTCAAGTTGTGCATCTGAAGGCCACTTGGAAGTTTGTATACCTGGGGCACCTGGCTTGCAAGGTTCCCTGGAAGTAAAGGCCATGATGGCCACCCTAGAGAAGAAGAGAAAGGAGAAGGCCAAGTTCCATTATAGGAAGAAGTGGTAGCTCATGAGGCAGAAGAAACAGACCAAGAAGAATGTGGAGAAGACAACGGATAAGCACAAAGAGGTCCTCAACACCCATGGACTCCTTGTTTGGGTCCGATAAAGACTTTATTTCTCATGCTTGGCCTGGTTTCCCATCTTCCATTGGTACCCTGGGATGTGGGGGACCTAAATGTGGCAGTCCCAATGTCCAAGTGCCACAGGCACCCACTTAAGAGTGGCTCTGAAAGTGAGGGGAATACCTCTAAGTGAGCAGAGATTTGACTTGTGCATCTGGTAGTTTACTTTGAGTGGAAAGTTATGGGCACTGGCAAAAGGCTTATTTGCTTTGTCAGAGTCTGGAGGGAGAAAGACAGGAGATAAAGAGGTCTAGGAAAGAGGCATGAGGTTGAATCTACAAAAGTGGATATGAAATGTGATCTTTGTTTCACCTGTTAATGCCCAACAGAGAGCATCCATCACAGAAGAGGCACCAAACAACTACAAGAAATGATAACTTGTCACCCAGACAACAGTCTCTGCCACTGGCTACACCAACGTTGGGCCAACAAGCACATGGTAAGAATTGGGACAGGAATGGAGATTATACATAGGCCCAGTAGCATGGATGCCCACTTACAAGGCTACTATCTACTGCCACTGTCAAATATTCAACGTACCGGCAGCAGAGACCAATGGTTGGCCCACAATATGGCACCATCCCTTTAGAAGACCTACCAGTTACTTGGTGGCAAGTACTTCATACCCTGGAAGTAGTATCAGTCTATCTTGAGTGGAATATAAATACATTCCGAGTTAGACCTCCTGCCTGTAGGGTCTTAACCAGTACCACTGAGGATTTAAAGTGTTTGGTCCAACAACCAGGGATTTAATATAGCAGTGGGCACATGACCATGGGATCCTCTTGTCTTTTCATAAACTACACCACCTAGACAAACTGCTAGACTGATAAAGCATTGGAATGATTTGTTGAAGATTCATTCTAGGTGATAGCTTGCAAAGGATACCTTGTGAGGAGGACATCATCTTCCAGGACTCAAGGTAAACTCTAAACTGATATTCATTATATAGTACGAGGTCCCCAACAGGGAGAATACATGGTGGTCCAGTAGCTAAAGGGTAGAAGTAGGAGTATTTCTGTATACTGATTAACAGTGATCCACTTGGGGGATTCTTAACCTTTTTTCCCCCAGAGGTTAGAGGTTTTGGCTACCTCAGGAAGAGTCCCATTAAACCCCAGCTACTGCCAGCTAAAGTTCCAGGTCACTTTAGGGTCTTTGTTCCCAGAAATCAGCAGGAGAGTATAACTGACCCCGATCTTCAGTAGGACAGCTGTTATACAATACAGACAGTAAAGAATATGTTTGATACTCAAGTAATCCATTTGGATGTCTTGATTTCCTCTTGATCAATTTAGATGGTACATGGACAAGTACAACAGCCACAACTTGAGAAGGACCTGGTGATAAAGGGCTAAGTCTCCTCAGGAAAGAGGTCTAGGTTACTGCACTACATAAGCTACTTTGACAAGCAGAGGGTGAGGGAAACCTAGAATGGGTAGCAGAGGAAGGAGATGATCAGCTTCAATTATGGTCCCAAAAAGCAGCTTTGAGGGCTGTAGTTAATCCCACCAACCCTCTTCTTGTAAATTTCTCCAGGAAGAGACCCAACAGAACTTTGGAAGAGCTGCTTCTAGAACTTATTATATGTAAAGGTCATAGATATGTAAATGGTTGTAGATATTATACGCAAATGGTCAAGATAATGTGGTATACTGCAGAGCTCTCCCCATCTAGGACCAAAGTCATTCCACCAACTGCTAAAAGTGTTGGAGGCTTTCAGCTTCAGCTTTCAACTGAATCCTACTCCAGAACTTACTTTTGGCTCAAGAGGGCCTCCTTACTTCTCTGGGTTCAGCCAAAATGATTGGTCATTGAGGTAGCATAAAGTCTTCAGACCTTTCTGTAGAAAAGGCTGTCTTTGCTGGACTGTATCATAGTTTAACTTCTTCCTCTGTCCAATCTTACTTCCTTTACTCATTCCAGAGGTGGATTCCAAGAGCAATCTCCAATGAAACTTCTGCACCTGAACCCCCATGTCAAAGTATATTTACTGGGGGATTTCAATCTGTGATAGATTCCCTTCCCTGTGTACCTTACAACCGTTAAGACCTTTTGTATTGAAAGTTTTTTAAAAACTGAAAGTTGCTTAAATAAGAAAGGAGATTTATTGGCTCACATAACTGGTCAGGTATCAAGACTGATCTGATTCAGTGGCTTAATAATGTCAAGGACCCAGTTTTGCTCCATTTCTCTGCTCTGCCTTAGAGAGAATCAGCATTATTCTAAAGCCAGGTTTGTTCACAATGACTGTAGCTGCAGTAATTCCAGGGTTTATATTCTCAATGCTCACCCTCCAAATGGAAAGAGAGCAGGCTTTTAGCAGCTTTATTTAAAGAATACGGAAAAGTCTCAGAGTCACTAGCAATTCAAGGTTCACAGGCACAAATTGGTCAAAGTCTGGGTTTCCTAAACCACTCACTGTGGCAAGAGGTATGGGATTACCTTGAGAGCTTTAAAATAATCAGAGTTCATTCCTGGAATTGTTGGTACGTTTTAATCTTTGTCTTCTAATGGATGCTACACAACGGGAAGTTATGAAAGGGATGTTGTGGAGACAAACCATATTCATTTGCTAGGGCTGCCATAACAAAGTGCCACAGACTGGGCGCTTAAATAAGAGAAATCTATTTCCTCACAGTTCTGGAGGCTAGAAGTCTGAGATTAAGAGGTTGGCAGCGTTATTTCTTCCGAGGCCTTTCTCCTCGGCTTGTAGATGGCCATCTTCCCCTGCCTTTGCCTGGTTTTCCCTCTGTGTGCACACATGTCTATGTCGTAACCTCCTCTTGTTATAAGGATACCAGTCATATTGGATTAGGGCCTACCCTAAAGACCTTACTTTAAGAACCTCTTTAAAGACCTTGTCTTCAATACAATTACATTCTGAGGTGCTGGGGATTAGGATTTAAACACATGAACTTTTGCTGGGACACAATTCAGCCCGTAACACAAACTCAACATTAGCATCAATTACATCAATTACGTATCAAAATATGTTCATCTGGTAGACTGTTGCAATAAATTGTAAACTCTTTACGGGCAAGAACAATATCTTATTTATACCACTAGTGCCCAGCACAGAGCCTGGTACACAATAGGCAGTCAATACAAGACAACAACTGCTTGCTGAGAACTATAAAGAGTTCATTACACTTGGTCGGTATGAGGTCACTGGTGATTTTTTTCCAGGAGCAGTTTCAGTGGAGTGGCGATGACATAAGCCTAATTGTTGTGGGTTTAAGAGTGAATGGACAGGTTCGACAATATAAAACTTAAATCCCTTTTATGACAAAAGCCACCATGAGCAAAGTCAAAAGATGATTATGAAGAAAATAGTATCTACATATATGGAACACCAAGAGTTAAGAGCTCTAACATAAAAAAGATCCTATAAAAACATCAGAAAAAGATGAAGACAAACAACTTAATATAAAAACATAAAAAGGCTATGCACAACCTCAAAATATATGACAAGTTCAGCCCTATTAGTAGTCAGGGAAACACTAATTAAAATAATAGTGAGATAGCATTTAATTCACATTACACCAACAAAGATGTAAGATTCATGCTTCAGTCCTGGTAAGAGATACAGAAATAGACATTCTTCTACCTTTTGATTGGAAAGTAAACTGCAATAATTCTAGAGGTAATCTGGCAGTGTCTCACTCAAGACATCTTTGGTCACAAGTAACAGAAAACCCAACTCATCCCTCCACCCCTGCCAAAAGTTATTTAAAGAGTCACATAACTGAAAATCTAGACATATCTAGATGGAATCTACTTAAATGTTATCATTAGAATCTGGTTTCTTTCCAAGTCTTAGTTCTGTGTTCCTCTGAGTGGAAGTCATTTTCTGTAACGGTCTCTCTTCATGAAGAGCGCTTACATTCTTACAGCAACAAGTCTAGCAGAGAAAAGTCCTTGATCTAATTCTTATTGTCCTGAATTGAGTCATGTACCCATCCCTGAACTATAGAATATTATACCTCTATGATATTGTACTATCATTGACCAAATGTAGGAGGAGTCAATACCATTTGTAACTCCACAGTTTAATAGAGGAGTACTAATTCATCTAAGGAAAATGAGGTGCTGTTACCAGAAAAAGAGAGAATGGATGCTGGGTGTCAAAACAAACAAGACCAAAAAAAAAAAAAAATCCATATATATCCTCTCCAGGCAGTATCTATCAAATTGTGCACATATCTTTTGTCTCAATAATCTCACTTTAAGGATTTGAGTCTATAAAAAGAAACTGCACAATTTAAAAAAGATACATGTATAAGGATACTCATTCCAGCAATGTTTATAATGGCACAAAATCTGGACAAATCTATAGTATTAATAAAGGAACAGCTTAAAAATTATGGTACATTAATAGCATATCATGCAGCTAGTTAAAAGAATCAGCTAGATAAGAGTATCTATTATAAACTTCAGTAAGAAAAAGTTGCAGAAAAATACATATGGTGTAATTCATAATTTGTAAAAATCAAAATTTCTATTCATATGTGTTTCTATAACCATTGGAAAAATTATGGAGAGAAACATTAACCTTTTAACCTTGATTTTATCTAGGATTGGGATGGGGAGAGGAAAAGTATCTTTTTCTTATTTGTTTCTGAAATATACTTAGTTAAATTTCTGTGTTGTCTGAATTGTTAAAATGAATGTTTATTACCTTTTAAACAAGTGAGTAGAAAGTGAAATGAGGAAGTAGTCTTAGATATAAACTATTTTTAGATTTGGAGAGAAGAAAGATAAATCAATCTCCAGTAAAGCAGAGATTGAAAATATTGAAGACAAATTAACCCATAGCGTGGGCCCTGAGGAGATGGAGAGGATCCATTTCAGAGTAGAGTCTCAAAAGAACCAGGGCTGTGATGGCTTCACTGTTCCCCCAGGGAAATGCAAATAAACAGCATAGTTCATAAAAATTTAGTTCTTTAGTGTTGAAAGTGCATTTTTCAAAGGAATTGAGGGTGATAAGAGAGGGAGGACTTCAAAAATGTACACCATTATTTGTCAAGATTAAAAAGTTAGCAGACCTATCTATGTCAGTTCTTAAACTGTTAGAAATGCTAACGGTCTGTAAATCCTAAAGTCTGGCATAAACAGATCTACAGCACAAGTAGAAAGCTAAATAAGCATTAAGCAAGAGAAGAGCTGGCACTTCCTCTGTGGTAGAGGAAAACAAGTGTGTGTGGATATAGACAGTTATAGACAGACTTGGCAGGTATAGAGAAAGAAGGCAAGAAAGTTAAAGACTATGGTGAGATCTTTTGCAAGGTTAGGTTAGAAGGCTCTGCAGGAGTAATTGTGAGGTTGAGACTTGAGGGGAGTGGTAAAAAATGGTAAGAGGTGCTCTGGGGGATGGGAGATCAACCTGAGAGAAACTCTGGTTTTTAATACGGAATAATACCTGACTACATTTTGTTCAGATTTGCTCTTCTACGAAATTGCCCTTGGTCTTTTTTTTTTTTTTTTAAAGATCTTATTTATTTGACACAGAGACAGCCAGCAAGAGAGGGAACACAAGCAGGGGGAGTGGGAGAGGAAGAAGCAGGCTCCCAGCAGAGGAGCCTGATGCGGGGCTCGATCCCAGAACGCTAGGATCACGCCCTGAGCGGAAGGCAGACGCTTAACAACTTCGCTACCCAGGCGCCCCTGTCCTTGGTCCTTTTTGTAGTCTCTCCCTCATTTGACATGCCCTTTCCCAACCAGCGTTTTTGTTTTTATTCCTTTTATGACACTTATATTCTTCCTTAGTTTGTTTTTGTACTTATCTGTATCCACTAAACTGTCTCTGAGACACTGTTCATTCATCTATAATCACCTCACACAACCTCCCAGATAGTAGGCACCAACTTATTGGTGCTGAACTAAATTTAATTCCACATAGAAAATGATTAGGTAATAATCAGTATCATCTTGATTAAAATTCTTCCCAGTTGTGAAAACAAGAGATAAACCATTGTTTTGTTTTGTTAATTCCTATAAACTAACTTTTCCCTATGGCATGTATTTTCATTCCTTACAAAGATGCTATATATTTGGTCATATTTTGCTTGTAAGAGTCTTAAACTGTACACTCTTGGAATTCATACACTCCTGTTATAAAAATGCCACAGAGATCTTTAAAATAAAATTTTCCACTGTAATGGATATGAAACCTGAGGACCAGAAAAATTAGGCAATTTGTTCAAAACTGCAAGGGTATCATGTGAGAGTCCATATGAGAGTCATATTTCCAACTTAATTCAGTGTCTTTACACAGTGATTCTACCTTTTAATTTCAACTTTATTTTGTATTCAACTTACAGTAGTTAAATTCATAATAGCAGTTATCTCTGGTAAAGCTCTCTCAAAATCAATACACTGATTACCCTTCTTTTTTTTTTTTTTTTTTTTTTTAAAGATGCCAATATGGGTTTCTGTTGCTGTGTGACATGTTTGATATTTTCAGTGCTGGGTGAAGTACAATAAGCCAATTCGGTATTCAGTTGAAGGTTGTTTTATGATGCGTATCATTTGTGTTATTTATGGTTATAATCAAATCTTAAATGTTGACAGTGATGGTTATATATCAATCTTTACTCCTGCATTTTATAGTTCATCATTTATTTAAAACTCTGTATCTCTTCATTATATTGTAAATAAAAAATATTGAAACCACAGAGAAAATAACAAATCCTCACATGCAAACATAACTAGGAAGATGCTGCAGGTACAGAAATACACAGTCTTTTCCCTGGGGAGGCAAGAGATGGCCTATTACAAACCACCACCCTCTTTTCTATTTGCATATGAAAGTAGAAACCACTAGTACATTAGCATTAAAAGCATTTTTCTCTTAAAACACGCTCACATAATACCTAGGGAGTCCAACTGTAAAAAAGTGCAAAATTAATTATTTGCCAGAAAAGAAATATATCCTAAAACTCATATTGTTCAGTATAGAGGTTCCTCAAAAAATTAAAAATAGAATTATCCTATGATCCAGTAATCACACTACTTGGGTATTCACCCCAAAAATATAAAAACACTAATTCAAAGGGATACATGCACCCCTATGTTTATTGCAGCACTATTTACAATAGTCAAACTATGGAAGCAACCCAAGTGTCCATCAACAGATAAATGGATCAAGAAAACATGGTCCATACATACAATGGAATATTATTTAGCCATAAAAAGAATGAAATTTTGCCATTTGCAACAAGAATAGAGCTGGAGAGTATAAAACTAATTGCAATAAATCAGAGAAAGACAAATAACATATGATCTCACTCATATGTGGCATTTAAGAAAACAAAAGAGCAAAGAGAAAATAAAAGAGACAAACCAAGAAACAGACTCTTAACTACAGAGAACTGATTGTTACCAAAGGGGAGGTGGGTTGGGATTAAAGAGTACATTTATCATGATGAAAACAAAACAAAATAAAATGATAAAACAAAGGGGAAATGCCCCAGGGGGAAAAAGGATTTATATTGTTTAGTTTTGCTGAAATGGTATACTGTTATTGCCTTTTTAAACAATTATAGTTTTCTATTGGCAGATATTATCACTTGACCTTTAATTAAATTTTAATAAGGAATACTTTCTTAACAAATAAATAAATAGGTTTTCATGTAAAATATCCACAGAAGAATGTTTCCCTATTAGTCTCCACCTGAAGTTACACTCCTGGAGGTCGCATTCTTTAGGGTGAAGATGTGTATGTATACGTGACAAAGCTACACCCTTATTCTGTTGGATGGCTCATCAACGTGCTTGTTGACCTGGTTATTTTATGGAATTCTGTTTGCTCTGATAGTGACAGGGAAAGGCCGTTCATAAAAATTTTGTTCTTCCATCAGAAAAAACCATTTTAACTCCTCTAGATCATTATTCCTTCCAATTTTCCAAACACATAAAAGCCCATCTAAATCCCCAAACCTCCTATCAAAAACTGTACATTGTAAAACTCCAAAGACTTTGAAATCGGGACACGGCTGCCATTCATATATTCCTCCAGCAATTACGGACCAAGTTCTCACTGAGTGACAGGCACTGTGCCAGGAGCCGTTGTCATGAAAGTGGGGAGACACTGTCCCAGAGCTCACAGAGTGAGGCAGACACGGAGCCGACCAAACAGGACGCACGGGATGAGCCATAGAAGCGACCGCACAGTACGGAGACCAGGGAACATGGCAACCAGCCTAGCCTGGGCGAGGGCGGCAGAGAGGTGGCCCGCCGGCGGGGCATCGAGGAGGTGGGGAGGAAAGTCATTCCGGACCAGGCTTAGCGTGGTTAGGGGAGCGCAGCGCGCACAGAAAGGGGATGGGGCAGACGGCAGGAAAAGATGTGAGCGGCCAGGCGGGCTGAGACTGAGACCTGCGTAAGTCGCGGCGGCGGGGCGGCCCGCGGCCAGAGCTTCCTCCCGCGGGAGCTGTTAGCAGCACCCCGGGGTGCGCGGGGGGCTGGAAGGACCACCTGGAAGAAGAGGGGGTGGACGCCGGCGCGGGAAGAGCAGTCAGGAGCGAGCAGAAATTGTCCGGAAGAGAAACTGAGGTTGAAGAGTCAGTGACACTGAAAAAACAGGCTGTGACGGTGTTTCTGAGGTAAAACCAAAGATCTAACGACCCGACGGGGAATAAACAAGGCACACATGTTCCACATCGCAGGTCCCAACAAATTATCGAGTAATCACGCCGCTGCCTGACCAGAGTGGAAGTCCTCTAAGTTAATTATAATCGAGTTTAACTTTTTAATTTTGTGGGAATTAAGACACGGGGAAATGCGTAGGCTCGATGTGCCACAGGGAAAACCTCTCCCCCAGGCATTTTTTAAATGCTGCCAGGAGGAAAGAAAGACGTGGGCTTCCAAGTTAAGGACACTTCAACCTCCCCGTAGGGTGTACTTCAGGTGGGCAGTGGTGCTGGGTGAAAACTCAATCCACCGCCAAACAGCTTAAGAACACTCTTCGATATCGGATTACCATAAAGACGGGGTAGCAAATGCCACGCAAACCACCTCACGTCCAGGTGCCCAAGGGCCTCCTTCATTGTCCACCGCGGCTAAGTCCTCTCCGCCGCCAGAGCAGCGCCAACTCGAGCGCCTCACACAAGGCGCCTGCGCAAAATCCGCCGGGTGGGAGGATGACAGCGCGCGGAAGACGTTTCCCAGAAGCCCGCGCCACTCGCCGCCTTTCTCCCTCCCGCTCACAGGCCGCGTAACGTCACTCCGCCCGCCACGTTCCTAGGTCTCTAAGGCTGGTTTGCCAGCGCCTCCCAGTGGTCCGGTTGAGCGTTGCAGCGGTGCGCGCCGGGCCCAACAAGCGAGTAGATAGAGTGCGGCGCGTTCTGCCGCCGCCGCCGCCGCCGCCGCCGTCATCGTCACCGTAGCGCGCCGACATGTGGCGGCGCGGCTGAGCGGAGCGGAGGGGGAGAAAGGGGAGGGCACGCGCGGGGAGGGGAGGGAGGAGGCCAGACAAGGCGGGGGGGAGGGGGAGCAGCGGTGGCGCAAGTCGCGCGGAGCAGCGCAGCCCGGGTCAGCTCTCTGCTCAGCCGCCACCTCCCGACCCGGCGGGTAGAGCCGGCGCCTCAGCGACCCCCGGAACAACTCAAAGCGGACTAAGGAGTCCATGTTGGGGAACTTGGCGTCGTGACGGGGACCTAGGGACCTGCAGTGGGGCCGCCGCCGGAGCAAGCGCCTCGACCTCGGCCTGAGGTAAACACGGGCCGACCCGGGGGGCGATGGGCTCCGGCACTTCTCGGAGCGAAGAGGGGGCTGTTACGGGTTGGCGCGGAGCGGAGGAGCGGGTCCGGGGCGACGGGAGGGCGGACAAAGTTTCGGAATCGCGCGCGGCCCAGACGGCGTCCTGCGCTTGGAGGAAAGTTGGAGCTGCCTCTCGAGGCGGGGGAAGCTGCGGCGGGGAGGGCCCCTCTTCCTTCTCGTTACGCCGCGAGGGAGGCCCCGCTCCAGCCGCCGCCGCTTCACTGTCGGCACCCCGTCCCATTTCCTCCTTGTGGCCTACCCGGCTCCCGCCGCTTCTGCCGGCGGAGCCTGTCCCCGCCTGGGTGCGGGGTCCGGTTGGGGGGGGGGCGGTGAGGCAAGAGGCTCCACGACCGAGTCGGCGCACATACACCCCCTCCCTGCAGTGGAAACGTGTCTTGCTGGGCTTCCGGGCGCTCCCCGACCCCCGAGTTCCCTTTACTTAGAAGACTTTGCTTTTGTCAGTAGTGTCCAAGCCCGCTTGTGAAACCAAACTTTACTACTCCGTGACCTCTCAGTGCGCGAATAGGGAAGAGCCGGCGCTGCTAGGCATCAGCGTTTACCCCCTGTCCTGAATTTCAAACTCTTTTCCCACCCCCAATTTTTAAACGCGTTTCCTGGGCTGACAACAAAAGGGCCGGATCTAAACTTAGCTTAATGAGTCGCCCTTCCTCACACCTAGGAATTTGGAACTATTAAAGATACTTCTTAGAGATTGCTGGCCGTCTTGCTACCCACACATATTTTGAAAAATTGTTTTAAAAGTAAGTGCCTGGTTTAAGTAGTTGATTAAAATACTCACAGATTCAAATGCTGGATTGTAAAATACCCCCAACGTATTTCTATAGAGGATTTCATACAGCGTCTACGAGTTGAGCGATTATCATTAATTTTGGGTTGCTTCTAACTAACATCTTTATCATTCTATCAGTGAACTAAGATATTTAAGCAAAACTGATCAAAAAGTTTTTAATGTTTGGCTAATGGACGCTGATGTTAAATTTTCCCAGTTTCGAAATTTTCACTGAATTTAGGAAAAAGGTTATTAGTAGATGCCTTTTTCATTTTAAAAGTTAATTCAAGCAATTGACTGCTTACCTCAGTAGAATATTGAAGGCAAAACATTCTTAAATAACTGGTAGTTTTTGTATTTTATTGGTAATTGTATTAAAATTTTGATCAGAAGTCTCTTTCTAGACCATTGCTTTCTCTTTCCTGTTTCTTTGGCAGTTGGCTTAATCGTCTCACTTTTCTGCTGTTGGTTAAGAGCTGCAGTAAAAAGTTCGTAGGATTTTTATTTTTGTTGGTTTAATTTGTTGGGCAGATGAATTTTGAAATTCTTTGGATTTCTTTTGTTTTATACTCTCAAAGATAATCTGAATATGCTTTATTGTGTTTATGCAATATGAGTTTTTAAAATTAGTTATTCTTACTGTAGCCGCACTTTCTTATTACAATATTTTTTGGTGCTTGAAAGTATATTAGTAATAATTCAGTTTTACATTCAGATGGTGAACTTTTTGCCTGAGAATTTGAGTACATTAAAAAAAAAGATTTTGAGTACATTTTAAGATTTTGGTAGCATAAGATTTGGATGTTTGCTTACTCCTAGTGCACTCACACTCTAAAAACATTCTTCAGTATGTCAAGGGGGAATAAAACTAGAGGAAAATAGAAAATTGTTCATAAATATGCTGCCTGCCTGAAATGTGTAATGGAGAAAATTTTAAGAGTGATTTTTTTTTTTTTTTTGGTATGTCTTTAGGTGGTAGTGGGGTCCATGAGTTAAGATTGAAACTCTTCAGGGGTCACCCAGCTTCCCCATTATTTTTTGGGCACTAGCCTGTGCTTAGGCAATTTTCCTGAAAAGCTGTGTGTTACAGATAGGAGGAAACAGTGCGGTTGCCTGATGTTGTTGATTCACCATCAGTAGCATGTTTTAATAGTAGGAGATTACAGTATTTGCTACTCACTGACTTAATACTGAACTTTTTTGGTACACCAGTGAGAGATGGTTGTAAAACCTAACCAAAGAGAGTGGCAGATGTAGAGGTAATAAAAAGTCAGCCTTAGAATAATTTTCATTGTAACTTCCCTTTAACAAGTTCTGCCATCATCTACCCTTGCCTTTTAGTGATGTACATTGGGTCTTGACTTACCTTGCCGAGTGAAATAAAGAAGCTTAAAACCTAAATTCTTATACCCTTTGTCCAAAAGAACAAATTAGTAGCTTTGCACCTTATTTTGCATCTGAGTTGTACTACCTGGTAGTAGCACTGAGTTAAAATACTTGCTATTCTCTTAGTATTCCCAAGACTCATTTTGCATTGTCATTGTCTTTTTTTTACAGTTGTGGCTTTGTTAATTCTAGTACTTAGCCCATAAAGTCTTACTATAAAATGTAAAATACCATCATCTCTCACTTACAAAATAGTTTGCTAAACAGTCTCACTATGACCTTTGCTTACTTATGTGGTCTTTAACACTCAACTGCCAGAGTGATCCTAATGAAATTTGTCAAACCATGTCATTCTATTCTCAAATGGCTTCCCTTCTCAGTCATAGTAAAATCCAAGTCTATGGTTTACCAGACTCTCAGTGTTTTGAGTCTCTTCTTCCTCTCTGACTTGATTACCTCACTCTGTTCAACCAACTTCTACTCTGCTACTGAAATTTTGTCTGACTACTCTATATAAAATAGCAGACCTTCCTTTCACATTTCCTACCACTTTTTAAGCCAGAGTTTTTCCATAGTGTTTATCACTTTCTAATATACTGTATAAATTACTATTTTAAGTTTATTGTATTTCTTCTTCACTTTACTGAATTTCTTTGAGAACAGGGTTTGTCAGTTTGGGTCATTGTTTTGTCCCCAAATACCTGAACAATGCCTGATACATAGTAGGTGCTTATATTTAATATTTAATAGATTAACCTGCGTTCAGGTTGATTCAGGAAACATTAAAACATTAAAAATAGTAATTGTGGTTTGAAACTTTAAACTGTGCAAGTCTCAGTCTTTTGCATAAACTACTAAGTTACTTGTATTCATGCTTTATATTCAGTTCAGGGGACATTTTCAAAGGAGAGTATGATAGAATGTGATCTTGAAACTGATTTATCAGGATATAGACAGCAACTAAGGTTAAAGTGGTATAACTGTTTTACTTTTTAAAATGTTGTCATTTAGAATACAAATTAGACTTAGTTTTGGTAGTTCCAGAAAGCAGAATTACGATTGTCGTAGTGGGTACTGAAAGGAGAAGCAGCAAGAGTGGGTATAGGGAAATTAGTTAAGACTCTTGGAGTAGTAGTCCAGAAGAGATGAGGATAGCTTGAATTAGGATGAGAATTGTGGAGGTGGGCAAAAGTGAATGGCATTTGAGATCACCAGGCTTCTGTTGATGGATGGAAAGTGAGGGACATAGAAATTTCAGCCATCAGCTCAGGGAAACAGCTGTGTTGATGGTGATACCACATAAGGACCAGGGTTCTTTTGATTCTGTCATATTGCATTTAAAGTACCTCTGGAACTTTCAGATGGAAATTAGGTAATACGGTTCTAAATTTCAGAGGAGAGGTGTGGGCTAGAAATAGAAAATTGGAGGCATTTATATAGATAGTTGAAACTACAGGTGGAATTGCCTAAGGGAGGAAATATAACTAAATGGAATCACGGTGGAATCACATAAAAAAAAGTTTGCTGTAGGAATATAAGCTCCCAAAGGTCCTGTGAAGGTCCGATAAGTACGAGTTGAATGTGGTATTACAGAAGCCTAAGAAAGAGAGTATTTCAAGGGGAGGGTCAAGTGTTGATGAGAGTTGAGTAATGTAAAAGCTTTAAGTTTTTTTTAAAGTTTTTTTTAAGTTTTACTTATTTATTTGAGATAGAGCGTGTGGGCGCGACAGCACAAGTGGGGAGGAGAGGGAGAAGCGGGCTCCCCGCTGAGCAGGGAGCCTGACTCGGGACTCCATCCCAGGACCCTAGGATCTGAGCCAAAGGCAGATGCTTAACCGACTGAGCCACCCAGGCGTCCTAAGATTTTTCTTTTTTTATAGGCGTGGGAGAAGAGGGGGAGAGGAAGAGAGAGAATCTTAAGCAGGCTCCATGCCTAGCACAGAGCCCAACAAGGGGCTCGATCTCATTGCCCTCAGATCACCACCTGAGCCGAAATCAAGAGTTGGGATGCTTAACCAGCTGAGCAACCCAGGTGCCCCAAGAGCTAAAAAGCTTTTCATTGAATTAAGCAACAAGGAGCTCATTGGCCTTTTGAATAAGCAAGCTAGTAAGCTGCTCCTTTTGAAATTGATGCTCCTGTAATTGCTTAACTAGTTGTAAGAAAACTGAGATCAAAGATTAAGAAATTATCTGTCCACATTACAGAAGAGACCTAAGGTTTGTCAAATATTTGCTATGTGCCAACCACTCTGTTTCAGACATTTTACATGCATTTTCATTTGACCTTTTCAGCAGCCTTGCAGTGTTGGGTATATTAATCCATTTTACAGAAAGGAGTCTGAGGCTCTAAAGTTAAAAGACTTGCTAAGTGTCAGAGCACTTGTTAAGAATATATACGCAAGTCCATCTGACTCTTGGGCGTTTAGTTATTCATTGTATCAGTTGGCCTCTCAAACTCTAGGTCAGTGCTGTCTGGTAGTAGACTTTCCTGTGGTGATTGAAATGTATCTGCGCTACCAATACAGTAGCTGATGTGGTTGTTGAGCATTTGAAATATGGCCAGTGCAACCGAGGAATGGATACAGATCAAATGTCATTTAGAATCCCATAAATAATAAAGCAGAGTCTTATAATAAGAAGAGGTGGAAACACATATTCTTCATTTGGAAGGAGTACTGTTTTACTTATATGCTAGTTTTAGGTGCTGTAAATGAATATTGTAGATAATCTTTTTCTTTTTTTAAAATAATTTTAAACTTCCAGAAAAGTTCCAAGTACGATACAAAGGCCTTTTTCCATTAACCATTTGAGAGTAGGTTGCAGACACAATCCTGCTTAAGTCCCAAGTACAAGTACAGAGAAGTTTTTTCAAACCCTGAGCCATTTGGGAGTAAGTTGCACCTGCTTTCTCATTGCCCCAAATAAGGATAGCGACTTTCTTTTACATAAATATATCAAAATCAGGAATGTAACATCGCTATATTACTACAATTTAACTCTCAGACCTCATTCAGGTTTTGCCAGTTTCCACAGTAATTTCGTTAGTTAGCAAGAGGATCCAGTTCAGATTTCTGTGTTGCATTTAATTGTAATGTCTTTTACACTCCTTCAACCTAGAGTAATCCTTCAGTCTTTTCTTGATTTGCATGACCTTGACACTTTAAAAAATTGTAGGTTAGTTTTGTTGTTAAATGTCTCTCAGTTTAGAATTTCCTGTTATTTCCTCATGGTTGGATTCAAATTGTGCATTTTTTTTTGCAGGAGTGTCTCAGTAATGATGCTGTGCTCTCATTGCATCCTATTGGATGGCATACAATTTCTCTTTGTGCCGTTTCTGATGATGTACACTTTGATCACTTGATTAAGGTGAAGTCTCCCAAGCTCCTTCACTAAAGTTTTTTTTTTCCCTCTCCTAGTAACTAGTAAGTATTTTGGGGGGAAGTATTTTGATACTTTATAAATAGCCCATTCTTTATCAGATTTGCTATTTATTCTCAAATAGTCCCAGCTTTGACCAATGAAAGCCCCTTCAAGCTCATTTCTGTGTTCTTTTGACTTGCTTTGAGCGCTTTACTGTTTGACACAAGAAAATGTTCTAGGGTCACCTTGTACATAGTTTTCCTGCTGTGACCTGGAAGAAACTGTTGTTTCTCTAAGGAGGGATTTCTTTTAGTGCAGAAATGTATTTAGAAAACCGAGATTTGGGTGCTAGTTTTATTTCTGTGTATATAAAAAAACCATGAGCTCGTACTAATTTTTCTGGTTTCAGTGTTTGTTTTCCAGTGTTTGTTTTCATTTTCTCCCTTTCCAAGTTTATAACTCCCTTCTCTTACAAGGGAAGCCTGACTCCCAATATCCTTAGTGTATTTACTTATGATCAATCACCAGGATGTAGCCAAATTCTTTTTGTCACTATTGCTTCCTCCCCCGTGTTGCATAACATTTCTACTCTTCTTAAGGCTCTGATGGCTTGGGGCCTCACTCTAGGCCCCTCAGATATCTCATACTGAGGATCTCACCATTCTGCTTGAGTTCCAGTACCTCACTCTGGGCTCCCTCACCTTCATGTGGACACCTGGCGTTAACTTGGGCTCCAATACCTCTAGGCAGAATACCACCATATAGACATGTTTTCTTAAAGATTATACTCATTTGTTTTTATAAAAGATTGTCACACCAAAACTTGTAGTGAAAATTATGATCAAATATGTTCTTAACTTTTAAATCCTCTTGAGACTCTGACATCTCTGTTAGTGGTAACACTAATCTTTATCCTCATTTTCCCTTTTACCCAGGAGTTCTCAGATGTACTTTCAGGAGAATCTTTTTAATATAATTTTGACAGTAAGGTAAAAATTGGTTCTTTGGAGTCAGAGCTAGCTTTGCATTCTAGTTGTTGCAGATAGTGATTGTCATCTTTTATTGGTGACTTAATATAATCAGTGCCATCACCTAATTTAATTTTTAAGGAACACTTACCTGAGTCCAGTGGTAATAGCCCCTAATTCCAATCTTTTTTTTGTTTCGTACTTTTAAGTTAACTCTGTTTAGCGATTTTGAAACCTTCTTAATGCAGTATTACTAGTGTTCAATATTGGCGGTATTTTAATTTTTTAAAATGTTCTGTAGTATGGGATCTTGAGGATTAAATGTGCAAAGGCATGTCAGAGTTTATTGCCTGATATAAAGTAGGCATTTCCCCTACCCATAATCTTCTGCTATAGGTTTGTTGATATCTGTGTCTATTAGGTCTGGGGATGAAACATGGCCTTTGCCCTTGAGGGGTGTAGTCGTAATCAGGTCTTCTTTAAATTGCTCCGCAGTGTTCTTCTATTTTTTCCTAATTAGTTTTCCATACTTTCGTCTCTTTCTCCACTTTCTGCTGCTGCATTGTTTTCAAAACCCCCAGTTTAAACATGTCAGAATAGATAAATGGGATCGAGGTGGACTTTTCCCTAGTGATTTCCTACTTTTTACAAAACACAATTTAAGTCCTATGTTGGACTTTAAGTCCCTTTACATTCTGGCCCATAATTACACCTTTACCCTTATCTCCTATTGCTGTTCTAAATGAATTCTTTCTGACTAAATTAGTCCTGAAAAAGATCCGTAGTTCACATTTGGCACTTAGCATATGCTATCTTGTTCATCTTTTGTATGCTACTTCTCCAACTCTACTTTTTGCAGCAGGAAAGATTATAGTATTTTAATCTGTCTTCGTATTGCAAGCCAGTCTCAATACCCTGGCCAAAGTAGTAGTTCAGTAGCTTAAAGTAAATGAAAACAAATATAAATATTAAAGAGAGCAGCCACAGCAACACTGCTTTGAAAATTCTCTGGGATCAGTGAAACAGCTTACAAATGATAAATGATCTGTTAAGGTAAATATACTTGTAACACTATTTTGTGTGCCTACATGGCCTGTCAAGAAAACTGTTTCTTTAAATTATTGTTCTAACGGGGAATAAATATTAATAACTTAAAAAATTTGTAAGCTATCATTCACTTGAAAACCTTATCATAGAAGAGTCTTCAGATAATACAGCTTTAATGCATTAAGGCCGTATTTCTTTAGGAACTGTTGTACGTGTTCGGTCACTAAGACATCAGCATGAGTAATGTGAGGGAGATGCATGAATTGTTTCAAAACTGCTACAGAAGTAGATAAAACTAATAAAACTAAGTGAAGGAGAAACAAATCCAGTCAGACCCTTAAAGAGAAGTTAAAAATGTATTTTATATTAATAACTTTCTTTGACTATTTGCACGGCATATCTTTTTCTATACTTTCATTTTAACCTATGTCTTTATATTTAAAGTGAGTTTCTTAAAAAGCAGAACCAGACCTATAAATACAGAGAACAAACTGATAGTTGCCAGAGGGAAGGGAAGATGGGAGGCTGGGCAAAATGAATAAAAGGGAATGGGAAATACAGACTTCCAGTTATGTAATGAATAAATCGCAGGAATAAAAAGCACAGCAGAGAATATAGTCTTAATATTGTAAAAGCATTGTATGGTGACAGATGGTAGTTACACTTGTGGTGAGCGTAGCATAACATAGAAGTTGAATTACTATGTTGTACACCTGAAACTAATGTAACATTGTGTGACAAATATACACACACAAAAAATTTTTTTTAAATTGAGTTTCTTGTAGACAGTATGTAATCCAGTGTTTTTGTAAAATCTAATCTGACAGTCTGTCTAGTAATTATGTTTAGGTTATTTATATGTAAGTATTGATATGATAGACTATTTTGTTTCCCATTTCCTGCCCTTTCTTCGATTATGTGACTATATTGAATATTCTACTTTAAATTTATCTGTTGACTTTTTGACTATATCTCTTTGAATTATGTCTTAGTGATTGCTTTAGGTCTACTCTTGACAACTAGAAATGTGTCTGCTTTGATTGAGATACGCTATAAATATAAAATACACACCAGATTTCAAAGACTTACTACCACAAAAAGAATATAAAATGTCTCATTTAATAAGTTTTTTACTGGTTAGTATTTGGATATATGGATTAATAAAATATAGATTGATTTTATTTTAACTTTTAAAATATGGCTACTGAAAATTTAAAATTATATATGTGGCTCACATTATATTTTTATTGGACATTGCTGCTCTGGGACTTATACATATACTGAAACATTAACAATCTATTTAGAGTTAAAATTTAGCACTTGAAGTGACTGTACAAGCCAAACAACTCCTCCAGTGACCTTTATGTTAAAGTTGTTTCATGTATTACATGTATATGGAATGAAAACCCCACTAGACAGTCATACAATTTTTGCTTACAGTAATCATATTTTTTAAAGAACTTAGGAGAAAAATAGTGTCTTATCTATATGTAGCTATTGACTGTTTTTCTTCTTTGTTAATGCAATTTCAAGTTTCTCTCCTATCATTTCTCCTCAGCTTAGAGAACTTCCTTTAGCATGTCTTTTAAGGGGGCCTTGCTGGTGATAAATTCTGTTTTCTTAATTGAAAATGCCTTTTCCACTTTCATTTCTGGTGGATTTCTTTACCAGATACAAAATTCTGGGTTGACAGTTTTTTTCTTTAGCACTGAAGATGTCCTGCCTTCTTGGATCCCGTTGTTTCTGATGAGAAGTTTGCAGTAATTTGAATCATTAATTTCATCTGTATGTTGTGTTTCTCTATTTAAAGATTTTTTTTCCTTCACCTTTGTTTTTTTGTGGTTGATTATGATTTGCCTGGGCATGTTTATCTTTCTTGTGAGTTAATCTTATTTGATATCTCCCGAAATTTGTGAATTTTTAAATTTGGGAAGGTTTTAGAAATGATTTCTTCAACTTTTTTTTTTTTTTTTTTTAATGTACCAGTCTCTTTCTCTTATTTTTCTGGAACGCAGATGACATAAATAGAACTTTGGATGTTGTCCACAGGACCCAGAGATTCTTCATTTTCTTTCAGTCTTTCACTTCTCTGTTCTTCAGATTAGATCATTTCTTTTGATGTGTCCTCACATTTACTGACTTATTCCTTTGTATTTCCAGTCTGTTGTTGAGATCTTGTTTCAGATACTGTATTTTTCAGTTCTAAAATTTCCATTTGTTTCCCTATTTTTTATAGCCACTGTTTCTCTCCTGAGAACCTCTGCCTTTCCATTAATTTCCTTTAATATATAGTGACCCAGATTAATATTTGTTTTCTTTTCTGGCAAAGGGCTAGTTGAGTTCAGAACCTGATGCTTAGAATTGGCTTTGTGACCTTAAACAATTTACTTAATTTCATTGTATATAGGATGGAGAGATGTTTTCACAAAATTCTATAAAAGTTAAATGAGATAACTTAGGAAATGTCAGAAAGTAATATCTAGAAATAGTATGAAATGCATACCCAAAAGTCCAGCTCTTCGGGCATTTGTAGCATTTATAATAAGATTACATTTAGGAAAGAATCCCAATATCTGTCCATGCCTGATGTTAATGTAGAAGAGTGTTCTTTCTTTTTCCTTTTTAAAGTAATTTTTCATAATAAGTGATAACGTATTTCCAGATTAGAATAGTAGTGTTTTACAGAAGTAGGATTGTGAAATGTCTTTTTAAGTTATGTGTGAAATATTCATTTAAAAATATATTGATTATATACTTGGGTAACATAAAATTGTTTTTATCTGAGGTAACTACCTAGGTGAGTTTAAGAAATTCAAATTGATAATTAGGCAAAACTGGGGTAGAGAGAGCATGAATGTCCTGCTCACTACACAAAACAATTGCTTTTTTCTTTTCAGTACTAGTTTCACTATAGCAATTTGTACCAATTTACAAAGGATTAGAGAATGATGACATTTCTTGAGGAACCAAAGAGTGACCTTTCGCATCTGTGCAAAAAAGAGACTAATTTCCGAAGTTGAAACTCTGTAATTAAGGTTTTTAAAATCTTGTTTAAACAGAACAAAGCAGTATTTCAGAAGCAGTGTTTTGAACGTTGTTCTTTTTTTCCCTGTTATACGTGAAATCCATTTCCATTCCACTGTAACAAGCATTTGTATGTGGTCATTTACTGTTATTAATTCCTCTTTAATTCTTAGGATTTGTTTGTTTAGTTGCAGGTATTTCCTGTGCTATATATGTGTTTGGGAGATGGGTGGGCAGGAATTGGCATTTCAGGTTGGGCATCTTTCTAAGGTAGAACGAAGGTTAAATTAAAGATATAATTGACAGTTTTTCTGTTTTGGATTAGAAAAAAAGATAAAAAGATAACCAGTTCCTCTACTTCCATACTTCCATCCAGGACTACTTTCTTCTCTTGGCTGTTCTGCTTGCCAGATAAGAGGGTATGGTGCTATTGATCCCAAGGGCTCCTAGTCCTCTTGGGAAGTTTGGTTGTGAGATGAGTCTCTACCACCTCACTGTTCTTTTGTTTTTTTGTCTTTTAATGGGCATAACGCTTAATCTTCTGAATGTAAAGTCTGCTTTTCCACATTTGTAACTTTTCCCTTCAAGGGACCTATAATAGGCATTGAGGAATTGCTGATGGAAAGAAACCAAAAAAGTAAGAGCTTTAGGTTTTCCTTTACCATTTGAATTAGTTATGTCATCTTGTTTTAGTAAATAGGGATGAGAAAATGGAGATGAGAATTTTGAAGACAAGGGAAGATTGCACAGTCAGCTTCTCCTTTCTCTTCCCTCCACCATACCTTAAGCAGGGGCTGTGGGGTTATTATATAAACACAATAATATATATCTATATATATTGAAATATATATATAAATATATATTGAGATTATCGGAGAACATATAACATGATACTGCTTTATAATGTTTATTATTTGGAGAGATAGTGGAAGCCTTTCATATGATTTCCTTATCAAACTCTTAAGGATGAAGTAGCCTGGCACATAGAAGGCACTCATTTTTCTTTTTTAAAAGTATTGCATTGTAGATATATTCTTCTCATAGAGTGGACATCTGTTATATAAGAGTGTAACCCAGGGGCGCCTCGGTGGCTCAGTTGGTTGAGTGTCCGACTCTTGGTTTTGGCTTAGGTCATGGTCTTGTAGTTGTGGAATCAAGCCCTGGGTCAGGCTCCATGCTCAGTGTGGAGTCTGCTTGAGATTCTTTCCCCCTTCCTCTCTCTCTGCTCCTCCCTCTGCTTGCTCGTCTGCACACTCTCTCAAATAAATAAATAAAAATCTTAAAAAAAAAAAAGTATCACCCAGTTGGGAGTCAGCTGTAGTGCCTGTCTTCCCCCAAACAGTGAAAAATGGGTCTGCTCCATACCATTACGAGGGTCTTGGAACTGATTTATTTCTATAACACTGCCTTAGAATCTAGTGGCGTTGTGAAGTTGTGCCTGTTGCTTTTAATCTCTGTTTCTCCATGGGCTATGGAATACATGACCTTTCAGTGTTACAGAAATACAGGAACCAGAAATAGAAAATTCATTTACCTCCTCTCAAGCTCATCAGTGGCGATGTAATATGGGTGACCTCTATGTGTTGGCAATAGTACAGAGCCACTGGAAGAACTGAGACCATGAAGTTGTCCGTGAAAAAGTACCTTTGTTGAAAACATTAACAATTTATGTTCTAGGCCCAAATTACTTTCACATGTTAGTCTTTACTTACAAAACATTTTAAATTTTACTAACATAATGCTAAAATTGACCTTTTTTGGTTGTGTAGTTCTGTGAATATTAATACACGTGTAGATTTACCATCACCAGAGTCAGGATTCAGAATTGTTCCATTACCTCCAAAAGCTCCGTCATGCTATCTTTGTATTTGTAGTTAAACCTTACCCAAATCCAAGTTACAATTGATCAAAGAATTCTTTGTCATTACAGCTTTGACCTTTTGAGAATGTCATATAAATGCAGTTGTGTAGTATGTAACCTTTTGACACTGGCTTCTTTGAGTATATTGCCTTTAAGATTCTTTCAAGTTGTTGAGTGAACCACTAGTGCATTCCTTTTTTTTTTTTTTTTGGCTGAGTAGTATTCCATTGTATGGTTGAATGTACCATAGTTTATTTTTATTGAATCTAGTATATCAGTTTGTTCTTTTCTTGTACTATCTTTGTCTGGTTTTGCTATCAGGATAATGCTGGACTCATAAAATGAATTGGGTAGTATTTATCTTCCATTTTCTGGAGGAGATTGTGTTGAACTGGTGTTAATTTTTTAAATGTTTAGTAAACTTCAGCAGGAAAGTTATCTGGGCCTGGAGGTTTCTTTTTTTGGAATACTACAGATTTAATTTCTTTAAACAGTACTAGGGCTTTTTCAGTGTTATTTGCTAGAGGTTTAAATTTTATTGATTGATTCTTTTCAATGAACAGGCTTTTGGTTTCATTGATTTTTCTGTTTTCGATTTCATTGATTTCTGCTCTCTTTATTTCTTTCCCTCTGCCTGTTTTATATATCTTTTTCTTTTATTAGTTTTTTAGCATAGAAATTTAGATCATGATTTGAGACCTTTTCTGATGTAAATGCTTTGATGCAGTCATGCTTTCCCTACATCTCACATATTATAATTATTGATATATTTGGATTTAGTTCTATTTTATTTTTTTATTTTTTAGAGAGAGAGAGTACACATGTGCGAGGGGGGTGCGAAGCAGAGGGTGAGGTAGAGAATCTTAAGCAGGCTCCGTGCCCTTGGCAAGGGGCTCGATCTTACCACCATGAGATCAGGACTTGAGCTGAAATCAAGAGTCAGATGCCCAACCGACTGAGCCACCCAGGCGCCCCCGTTTTATTTTTTTGTTTCCCTTTTTGTTCTTACGTAACCTCTTTCTTTGGGTTATTTGAACATTTTTTAGTATTCCATTTTAGTTTATTATGTTTCTGCCTATGTATCATTTTTTTAGTGATTGCTCTAAGGATTATAATACATACATTTATATTTTCACAGTTTCCTTAGAATCAGTATTTTATCACTTTAAGTGAAATATAGAAACCTTATCACCATGTAGGTCCCTTTTGTAATTGTCTTGTGTTTCATCTACATGTATTGGAAATCTTATTAGAAAGTTTTGCAATACTTGCTTTTCATTGCCAAACATATTTTAAAGAACTCAGGAGGGTAGTTAATTATATTTATCCAGATATTTATCATTTCTGTTGCTCTTCATCTTCACAAATTTGACTGTGATGTGTCTAGGCATGGATTTCATTAACCTGTTTGGGGTTTGTGAGCCTCTTGAATTTAGAGGTTTATATCTTCCACCAAATTTGAGAGTTTCTGGCCATTATTTCTCTTCATCCTTCCTTTTCCAGAATGAGAAAGAGAACTCATTCTCTTTTCCTTGGGGTCTTGACTTGAATGTTAGGGTTTTGGTGTTGTCCTACAGGTCCCTAAGGCACTAATATTTTTTTCAATATTTTTTCTGTTGCTCAGATTGGATAATTTCTGTTTATCAGTCTTTAAGTTCACTGACTTTCCATTCTGCTGTTGAGTCTGTCCAGTGTATTTTCTGTTTCAGTTATTGCATTTTTCAGTTCTAAAATTTCCATCTGATGGTTCTTTATATCTTGTGGGTTTGTTTTTGCTGTGACTTTCTAGTTTTCCGTTTGTTTCAAGAGTATTTGCTCTTACTTGTGGACCTTTTTTTTTTTTTTTTTTTACCTGCTTTAAAGTCTTTGTCAGATAATTTCACCCAGTGCTCTAATATCTGTGTTATCTTGGTGGTGTTTTCTGTTGCTTCTCTTTTCCCACAGGAGTTTGAGATTTTTTTGTTCTCTCTGCCAAGTAATTTTGGGTTGTGTTTTGGAGATTTTGAACATTATGACATGAATCTTATTGTCTTGCTTAAATGCTATAGAGAATGTTGATGTTTTTATTTGGGCAAGCAGTTGATTCAGTTAGGTTTTAGGCCACAATTCCAACCAGCTTTCTTCAGGCTGTAGTTTTAATCTCAGTTCTGTTTTCAAAACCTTTGTAGTACATTTGGATTTTTCCCATAGTGTGTATTACCCAGTAGCCAATCTGTGACTTGCGTGGGGGTTTATCCTGTATTTTAGATTTCAGAGTCTGTGGTATGCTGCTTAATGTTAAACCTGTAGTTGTACAGCTCAGGGGTGAGCCAGGAGTTCATAAACAACTTCTAAGTTACTTAAACTCTTCACCTTCTATTATGCTCATGATGTTTTCTAGATCCTTGGGACACCCCCCGCCCTCCCCCCTCCCCTGCACCTTCTGTCCTCTGGCTGGAAACCCCAGTCTTCATTTCATTTATTCCACTGTGGTGCGTGTTTTCTACAATTGCTCGAAGCAAGTGACAGGAAGACAAGAGAAAAATTGAGATTAGTCTGGTTTCTTCAGTCAGTGAGGATGGTACCTTTCCCTCAGAGTTTTAGGCTCCTGCTGACTCTGCTGCTGCCACTGTTGCAGCTGTCTCCACAGGATTGCTTGGGAATTGGGTCATGGGGAATGAGGAACAGAAAAAAGAAGAGATTTCCCTTACTCCTTCTAAGCAATTAGGAGACCCCTTTTCCACTCCTTGGACAGAGATAGAGGGCTTTTCCTAGAGCTTTCTCTCTCTCTGCTGTTCCCAACAGCTACTTTTTGGGTTTCAGGTTCCATTAAGCCCAGGCTGGGGGCAAAACTGGATGGAAAAATTATAAGCTCACTACCAGCCTGATAATATATGAGATTCTGGGCTCTTCCCCAATCCACCTGCTGTTATTTACTTTCAGAATTTCAGTTTAGCTGCTCCATTTATTCTGTCTGGGTTTTATAGTTTCAGTCAGTGAGATTAACAAGGTGGAATGTGCTTAGTCCATTTTACCCAGAACTCCCCAGTTTACTTATTACCAGTATTAGAATGTAATGGGAACTTGAATCTCCTTATTTCATTTAAATATGGTTTGTCAATTACATTTTTTTTAACATGTGTGTGATCCTGTATGTAACAGTGCAAGCCATATTGAGGAGATGATGCTACATTAAATGTAAAAGGAAACAGGAAAATTAATTTCTCTTTTAGAGCATAGTCTTCATGAAATCTAGTTTTCCGTAATTACATTACATTTGAAAAACCTTTTTCCTATTTTTAGTTTAATCTGTGTTTTCTGCCTGAGGATTTCCAATTCCCTTCACTTTGGAAGTATTTTATTTTTCATTCATTCTAACCTTTTAAAAATGATTTGCTTCAGGGGTTCCTGGGTGCTCAGTTGATTGTTTCCCTTTGGCTCAGCTCATGATCTCAGAGTCCTGGGATTGAGCCCTGCGTTGGGCTCCCTATTCAGTAGGGAGTCTGCTTCTTGTTTTTACTCTGCCCCTCCTGCTCTCATGTTTGCACACATTTTTTCTCAAATAAATGAAATCTTTAAAAAAAATAATTTGCTTCAATAATTAGGTTATTAGTCATTGTAGAGCTCAGTATGAGGTGATATGTTTCATATTAGTGAAATCTTGGCTCTCACATGATGTTGCAGACACTGCACAAGAATTTTAGAGACAATAATTTAAATTCTAGTAGTTGTTAAATTTTTGTATCTTTTTCTAACTTGACTTCTTAGGTGATATGAACAGTCTGTTTGTTGGGGTAGATTTTTTCTAATGCTCCGTTACTTTGTTTTCAGTTGGTTTTTTGTTATATGCTGAAATGTGACTTCTTGTGCTTCTCTGACTAAACAAATGTTTTCAGTATTGTTTGCCTCCATTACCTGTGTGTATCCTCATATTTGAAGGCATATACTTAACTGTGTCAAAATGTCTCACATTCTAAATAAATTGTATTCACTATTCAGGACGCTCTGGAATAAATCATTCTTTACATTTTCTTGTTCTCTTTTATTCTGAACCCAAGGTAAATAGGGTAGCAGCTGGGTGAAAGTCACGTAATATAGGACTAATTTTCATAATTCCCTCCCCAGAATAGTTTGATGGAAAACTGATTACGTGACTGTTCCACCTGAAGAGTCTTAAAGGTAAGAGGACTTGTGAAAATTTTATACTTACGAAAACCTTAAAATGACACTCGTAGGTACTACCTTGGAAATTATGGTTATAGCTTCACTTAACTATGACCTCTTCTTTTTTGCTGGAGTTGCCATGTTAAAACCATTTAGTGTTTTATCTCCTATACCTATATAAAGTAGAAAATAGGATGCAAAAATCGTAGGACTATTTTTTTTTTTGAGTCCTAGATTTTGTCTTGTTTCAACATTTTTGTTTCCAGATAAATAGGAATCTTGATAAATACTACCTGTGTAGAATAAAGAACATATTTATCCTTATGTAAGATCTGTTTGAAGAGCTGTTTGACAGTTTAAATTTTGTGAACTCTTTCTTCCTTACGTTCTTTGTGTATGTGGATATTCTTTGAAATATAGGAATTTTTAAAATAACGAAAATCTATTCTTAGAGTCATACAGATTTACAATCTTATATCCTATATACCTAAGATCCTTTTGGGATGCAGTGGTGTTCATGTGTTTGTGTCTGTGTGTTGTTGAGTACTTCTTTTGTGCTAGTTTTGGTGTAAAGTCCTTTAGAGGGATTATGTGATTATGTAATTTAGTCTTCATAATGACTGAAGTAGTTACTACATTTATCCCCATTTGATAGATGAGGAAACAGACTTAAAGATTAAGGTTAAGGTCACACAGCTAGTAAGTGGCAGACTAGTTGTGGTTTGAGACAGTTTTTTTCTAAAACCTGTGCTTAAAGGGATATTCCTGTCTCTATTCTGAAGAGTACTGGTATTAAAGCTCCAGCAACAAACATGCAGATGAGGGGTATTTTAAACAAAAACATGTTAGAATAGCTCACTTGAAGCAAAGAAGTCTACTTACAAACTAATAAAATTGCTGTACAGGTAGAAAAAAACTTTGGGACCATTTTGTAAGGGATTTAAAAATCAGTTGCAGAGCAGTACTGAGTTGATTATGTGGCAGAGAGGCTGGAAAGGAAATAATTATTAAGCTGAAGGAGTTAATTGCCTTAACCTTACTCTGAAGTGAATTAATGAAGGCACTAGAGCAAATATGTGTGATAGTTTAAGCCAGACTGATAAAATAAATGTAGATAAATCAACAAAATCACATAGCCTTCAGGGGTGTTTGAAAAGGAGCTCAAGGACAACATGTAGAACCATTGACTCAGATGTGTAATAAGTAACTGTTCTGCCAGAGTACAGGTTGAATATAGATGTAGAGATACCTATACTTAGAAAGCTTAACGAGCCCTCTGTAATGAGAGACTGAGCCACATCTGTAAACTTTTTCTGGAAAGGGCCAGGTCATAGGTACTTTAGGCTTTGTGGAGTATATGGTTTGTCACAATTATTTGTATTCGCTGTGCAAAAGAAGCCATAGGCAATATCTAAAGGAATGAGCATGGTTGTGATTCAACAAAACTTTATTTACAGAAAAACTCGGCCAGTGCCAGTTTTTTGACCACTGGCCTATAATAATGGATACTATCCCTCCCTGGACATCAATAAAAAATAGCCTTGCTATCGTTTCTTCAAGTGAAAAGAACATTCTTAATGGGAGGATCAAATTTTTAATAGATAATTTGGAGGCAGTTAATGGCTTTATTTAGGACTGGGATTGAGATGAAAGATCCTGCATTTAATAGTAATGGTTATTAACATTGGAGTGTTTATTACTGCTAGACAATGTCATAAGCATAGGTTTGCCTGACACCAGTGCCCAAGTCATTAATCACTGAAATATAGCACTCAGAGTACCTTACTGAATGCCCCCTCTTTTTTAATTTAATTTATTAGACAGGGGATTGAATTTGGGGACCAGTTTATCTTGGATAGAGGATTGGAAATAAAGGAGAAAGAAGAATAGATTATTGGAGAGTGGTTCTGGGAGTCATTGGATTCTCTGCAGACCTTAGCCATGTGAATCAATATAATATTTAGCATCTTCATGAAATATGCTTTGTCCTTGGCCTAAGTATGCCCAACATAGGGATAGCTCTTACTTTTTCCCCAGTATCCCTTTCATTCAGCCTTGGCTCTCATTTATCATATCTGTGCCCTTCTGTGATAGAGTCTATAATGGCAGGATTGGGTTTGAGAGTGGGGTGGGAATAGAGTTAAACTTCCTCATGGCCTTTCATATGTCTTTTTTTTTTTTTTTTTTTTTTAAGATTTTATTTATTTATTTGACAGAGACAGTCAGCAAGAGAGGGAACACAAGCAGGGGGAGTGGGAGAGGAAGAAGCAGGCTCCCAGCGGAGCAGGGAGCCCAGTGCGGGGCTCGATCCCAGGGATCATGCCCTGAGCTGAAGGCAGATGCTTAGCGACTGAGCCACCCAGGCACCCCCATATGTCTTCTTTTTTTGTACCCACAGAATATTAGTACACTTGATCAATTTAGTTGTTACTCAGAAGTGTTGATTTGTGTTTTTTCAGTCCTGCGTTTGCCTTTGTCTTTCACTTCTGTCTAGGGAAAACAAACTGGACAGTCAACACTTTTATTACCTTTCCCTATTTTTCTGTTCTTACTAGCACCAATAATAGTAGTAATAGGAGCGCCTGGTTGACTCAGTTGCTTGAGCCACTGGCTCTTAATTTCAGCTCAGGTCATGATCTCAGGGTCCTGGGATCAAGCCCTAGGTCAGGTTCTGTGCTCAGCATGGAGTCTGCTTGAGGATTCTCTCTCCCTCCAGCCGCAATCCCCCCCCCCCCACCTCCGTGTGTGCTTGGGCATTAGCTCTCTCTAAAAATAAATCTTTAGAAAAAAAATAATGATAATAACAGCTATTTACTGCATGGCAGTGGAGCTGCAATTTGAATGTAGGTCTAAGTCTTAACTAGAATGTTCATATCTTTAGATACTGTGGACTTGCTTGAAGGACAGTAGGAGGAAGCAAGGAGAGCAAGGTTTGAAGATGTAGGTGGAAGGAAACAGGCTTTGGAAGAGAAAAGGATGGAGAGAAGGGAAGGATAGGAATTTTAAATGGAGCTGGCCAAGGCTAAAATGTTTAGTTTCTATTAGTGGGAACCTCTGGTCCCTTCTCTGATTCCTTGAAGCTTGAGGTGCTTTTAGCAACTACTACAATAGAAAATACATTGCTAGTGTCTTAGGTGTAACTTGAAACAATTTTCTTTTATAGAGGATTGTAGTTATGTCCTAGAACTGTGCTGTCCAGCATAGTAACCAGTAACCACATTGGATTACTTAAATTTAAATTAATTAAAATCTAAATGAAAAATTTTGTCCCTTGGTTGTACTAGTCACATTTCAGGTGCTTGACAGAACAATTCCCTGTTGGGCAGTCCTGTTCTAGAGAACTGAACTATCTTCTACACTGCTTTTACTTGAATGCACTGTAATGGCTGGCCTGGGATTCTCACTTCCATGTATTCCAGGGTTTGTGTGGGAGAAGGAGTTCTGAATTCTGAAAACTGATTGGTATTAGCGCTCTTTTTTTTTTAATTCCACATTTAAAAGTGGATGCTTTTATGATAAATAAAATTTTTAAATTAGGTAGTTTTTCCCAAACTGTTTTTATGAACATATTTGGAATAGTATTTCTAATTCATAACAGATTTCTAACACATACCAATATATAATGAAATAAAAAGGGCAACTTGGAAGATATGAGTACTTTAAGATCATTATGTTAGGGATAAAAGACTTAAAAGATACGTTAGCTTGGAAAGGTGGAGCCTGGGAAGAGATATTAAAGATTGAAATTTGTAAATTAAAGTCATCTGAAAAGTAAAGTTTAGAATTAACTTAAGATCAAGAATAAACAACCATTCTTTGAGATTCATTTGAGGTAAACCAAAATTAAAAGAAAATTCTGTTTGATTTATAGATAATTTACAGAACTCGGTCGAACTGTTAAGGAGTTTAGGTAGAATATGATATGATTAAGAGTCATTAGTAGTTAATATCATGAAATCAAGTTATATCTAACTTTTTGGGTAACCACAAGGAGGGATAGTCCTGCCCACCCACAGCTTATCTCTTAAGTTTTTTTATTGACACAAATTATTGGCTTAGGACCATGTGTCTGTATTGTATTCCTATGCTCCTGTTACTGGAAATTTAAAGCAAAACTGGTATTAAAAACCATGAATCCTTAGATTAAAAACTGGAATCTAGGCAGATAGAACAAATAAACATGAACAAGTTATAACTTTGTAAGTTGTTGAACTAAAACTTGTGACTTTTATCAGTGAAATGCTAAATCGCTATCATTTTGAATGAATTAATTGGTAATGTAGCATAATTGCTTTTAGATATGGCAGCAGTTAATATGTGATGTGTTTAAGAAGCAGCACACAAGTTATAAGAATTTGGAGCACTTAGTTTTTTTAAGCAGATTTCTAACAAGGAAGGGCAGTCTGTTACTTGATTGAGGCTTCTTAGTTTCTCAGTGATAAACTGTTGTTTATGTACTTCATTGCATGAGTTAAAATACAAAGGGCAGTATTTACTGTAAAATGTTAGTCATTGATTATAATTTATATGTTAATGTAAAATTTGTGAGCTTAATATTCTTAAGGAAGGAAATGTGAAAACAGCATAGACCATCCAGTTGGACATAAATTATTTAGCTGCATAAAGGAATAGTATATTGCGTGTTTTGAGAACTTCCTAGATTTTTAAAATACTGTGTTAATTTTCAGATGGACATTTTATCACATTTAATTAACTCTCAAATATTTTTTATTCTTAGATACTTAGGATACTGGGAGAGTTGGTATGGTATGAATTTACCCACATAAAGATTACACTCAATTGTGGGTCATACCAGGAGCACAATATGCCTTCAAAACCAATTAAGTTGAGAAGTTGCCTAGAGCAGTGTTTCTCAGGCTTTAACGTAGGTATAAATCATGTCCAGATCTTGATAAAATGCAGATTCTTATTCACTAGATCTGGAGTGGTGCCCAAAGTATCCTGCAATTGTAATAAGTTCCCAAGTGATACTGATACTGTCCTTCTGAGAGAATATCAAGTAGAGTAATCCATGACTATCTGAATATTTTTATAATAATCTTCTCTCTCAGTAATTCCATTATTGTAGTTGCTCAGATCAGAACACTTTGGAATTATTCTAGAGTCTTGCTCTCTAATACATACCTCACATTCAGTCTTTCTGCAAATCCTGATGGCTATATTTTGAAAATAGATGGAATTTGATCCCTTTTCATCACCGTTGCTACTACTCTGGTACAAGCCACTGTCATCTCCTTCCCTAGATGATCAGTCGACTTGTTTTTCCTTTGCTTCCTCCTCTGCTTCAAATCTGCTACTGGCCCATGTCATTCAGAGAAGCAGTCAGTGTGTCTGTTTAACTCAGCCCTTAAGGTGTTATATGATCTTCCTACCTCTCTGTCCTCATTTTCTACTTTTCCTCTCTTTCATTCTATTCTAACCACACTTGCCTCCTTGTTTTTCCTTGGACATATCAGACACATTGCTCTTCTCTGCCTTTGGACTTTATATTTGCTGTTCTTTTCAGCCTAGAATGCAGGTCCTCTAGGTATTCACATAATTCTCTCCCCTGATTGTTTCAGATTGCCATTTCAAATTTCACTTTATCAGAAAGGCTTTCCCTAAATACTTTGTTTGAAATAACAGTTTCTCCATAATTGTATGTTTATTTTATAATTGTATTGCTTTATTTTTCTCAACATCCCAATATACTAGATATTTTAGTGTGTTTATTGTATCTCCCCTGCTAGAATGTAAAGTCAGGAATTTCTGTCTGTCTTGTTGAATGCCTAATAGTATACCTGTGGCACTCAATAAATCTTTGAATTAAAAAAAAAAAAAGCCCATGAGGAAGTCATTGGGCCTCTGTTTGAATACCTTCATTGATAGGTTGTTCAGCCCATTCCATTTGAAGGTAACCTTCTCCTTAAGCTTTCTGTTCTTCCAGGCTAAACATTCTTACTACTTGACTTTTTTGTATATGATACGGTTTCCAAGGCTGTCACCAGGTTAGTCATCTCCCCTGGACATTCATCATTTTGTTGTTGTAAATAAAATAGCATCAGAACTAAAACAAATGTTGCAAATGTAGGCTGAGGGGGAAGTTTTCCTCTTGTTTTTGACAATCTTCTTTTATTAAGGCAGACTGTGATTAAATTAACTTTTAAAAGTAATCCTTACCAATTTTGACTTTTTAATCTACTAAAACCTTTAAATCATTCTTCTGTGTGCTGCTAAGTTTCTTTTCTGCTCTACAGTTGGTTTTTTTTTTTAAGATTTGATTTATTTATTTGACACAGAGACAGCCAGTGAGAGAGACTGCCAGTGAGAGAGAGACAAGCAGGGGGAGTGGGAGAGGAAGAAGCAGGCTCCCAGCAGGGGAGCCCGATGTGGGGCTCGATCCCAGAACGCCAGGATCACGCCCTGAGCCGAAGGCAGACGCTTAACGACTGAGCCACCCAGGCGCCCCTACAGTTGGTTTTTGAACCAAAGTGTGGGTCTTTGCATTTCTCCTTATTTAGTCTAAAAGAATTTTTTGGGGCAATACATACCTTTAATGTAGAAACTAGTGTGTTTAAATTATTGAAGAAACTAATAGAAAAATTACTTCATATAAATATGGGAGAATTATAACTGATGAAATTGGGGATTTCTTGTACTGAGTTATTCCAAAATGTTTCTGAACAGCTTATTACAACATGTGTCTTGCACCAGTTCAAGAAAGAATTCTGAATTGACTTAAAAAATAATTTTACCTCATGAACTTATTCCCCTTAACTAACAAATTCATGTCCTTTCCTACATTTCTCGTTTTGCCTCTTGTAATCATCATTTTCTTAGTCCTAAAGGCCAGAATAATCTTTGACTCCTTCCCTGTATTTAGTCACCCTATCTCAGAAATTGTTGTTTGTTAATTCCTTGCTTTTTTATTCACTTCATAGCCAATTACTCTAGCTCTGCAAATCTCTCTGCTTCTAATCTCTCCTTGCCCTAATCCATTTCTGTGCTTTGCTGGCAGATCATTCTTTTAAAAGATTCATTTATATTACTTTTATCATTTCATTCTCCTTCAGAGGAATCTGTAAGATTGGATCTAAACTTCTCAATCATTGGAGATCCTTTTGTAGTCTGTTCCTACTTCATTTATATTGCTTTTCTTATTGTCTTCCAGATAAACTTCTTGGCATATATCCCTCCTCAGTACACACACACACACACACTCTCTCTCTGTTCCCCTCTCTCTCTCTCTCTCTCATACTTTTACTCACTCTTGTTGTCAGATTGGCCTAGTTAAATGCTGTTTTATTACTTTATACTATGTTGCCCCTTAAATGCCTTAAGCTCAACACACATAACCTGTATCCTTTAGTGAAAACTCCAGTTCACATTGATCTCTTTTCCCTAAGCTCCAAATATGTTTTTGCCTGTACCTCCAAATCTATCATTTGGTCTTTGTTGCTTAATACTTACACAAGGCTTTTCCTTTTAGTAAGACTGCTTGATGGCAAGGAGTATAAAAGAGTACTGGATTATCGATAAAATTTACTGGCTTGGCTTGTACTATGTTCTTTTATGTCTAAAATAATTTCTTACAGTTCTGGGTTTTTGTTTTTATTTTTCATTGATACTGGGAGAATGAAAATATAAAAATTCTGTACTGTAATTTATCCTATAGGAAACCCTTTTTCAAGGAGAAATGAAGAGGAAAACTGTATATACCCTAAGTGTGGGAGATCAGGACTATGAAGATATGGAAGGTAACTTTTAATTTTTTATAAAGCTTGTGTGTTGAAAGTAAAACTTAATGTTTCTAAACTGTTCATTTGTGTACATTTTAAAATTCATAGTTTGTTTTCACTTATTTTCATTGGTTGTAAATTCTGAAATAAGCTGCTTGAATAAGAAGTGTATACATTTTTTTCCCTCCTCCCATGTCTTATTTTTGGTTGATCAAGGTTTTTGGTTTGTGTGAACTCTTTCTTCTTAAATTTTTGTTCCTTACTGGTTTATGAATATGCTAATCTGTTTTTGTTGTTGTAATCTTCCATTTTGGGTTTTTAAAATAGTTGGCATTGATCTTTTCCTCTGCTTCTAAAGTTAATATTTTAATATTCACTGTTAACAGTAAAAGAACCTTAGAACACTTTAACTCTGATCATCCTGCTCTTGACTTACAGGTTATAGTCATCCATTATCTTACAGTTCACAAGTATTGTTTTCTTCTGGGACTCATATGCTGTTTAATCATTCTATGTTATATTTGCGAATTCTGATATTTGAAGCCAGTGGTCATCTAAATAAATTTATACTTAATAAGTATAATATATAAAATGTAAAAATAAATGAATCTAAATAAATTCTTGTTTCTGCTGATTCTTACTCAAGGTAACTTATTTTCTTAGGTTTGGTAATGTTTTATTATGAACTCATATTTGATAAATTTAATCTGTAGAATTCCGAGGGCCTGTCTAAGGGATGTGTTCCTTCAGAGGATTTGTATTTGCTTTTTCCTGAACCCTTGCTTTACTTTAGCACCACTGGGGGTCTTGACTTAATATGGAAGTCTCTCAGAATCAGTTCCCCTACCTGGGTTGGTTGTAAGTCTCTAGGTGTGAACCCTAATACGAATATTTGCTCCCAGGACAAACCCCACTTTTCCATTTGCTTGGCGTATATTGTTTGCATTTCAGGTGACAACATTTCTTTAATTTTGTCATTTTATGTTGAATTTTGGAGTTTCTTTTATTTACTTTTGAGCCAACAGTACATATTCTTGTATGTTGGTTATATTGCTGGTGGGCATTTAAATTAATACAAACCCTAAGAGATAAAGTTTGACAGTATCTATTCAAGCTACAACTGTACATACATGTTGATCTAGCAATTCCTTTTTTAGGAATTTATCCTGTAGATATGCTATTAAAAATGTGAAATGATAGTTTTTCATTGTAGCATTTGTTGTAAGAGCCAAAGGTTGAAAACGGGTGAACATCCATCAGTAAGTTAAAACAAATGCAGACTAGTGTGCATAGTGTTTTAGTATTTGTGTAAAGAGGGAGCTTTAAAAGGATATGTTTTAAGAGTTGCTTGCTTCCACATTTCAAAAAATCTTTGGAAGAACACAGAAGAAACTTAATAGTTGTTATTTGTTGCATTTGGTGGAACTGGATAGATGGCAGATTTGAGTGAGAAAGATGTCATTATAACCTTTTTTTTACTTTAAAATTTTTGAACCATCTGATTATTACTTATTTTTAAATTAATTTCATAAAAAATTAGTTTTACTCCCCCATTAAAAAAATAAATTAGTAAGTGTTGGGGTATTGTGCTCAAGGAGTGTGTTTGTTACACTGTAAGATTTAATTACTTTGTAGTGGGGGGGGCTTTAGAAAATCTAGTTCATGATTCTGCCACAAACATGTCATTTTGTCTGGAAAACTTAAGCATATGTGGCTGCTTTACTTTATAGGTGAAGAAAACAAAGATAATACTGCTACCACTGGTCTGTTGTACAGTGAAGCTGACAGATGTCCGATATGTCTTAATTGCCTGTTAGAGAAAGAAGTTGGTTTTCCAGAAAGCTGTAATCATGTCTTCTGCATGACCTGTATTCTTAAATGGGCAGAGGTGAGTCTGAGAATAAATTAAATATTATTGTATTTTAATTCCCTAGCATGGTATCATGCCACCTAAAGAGTTGATAATGCCTTTTATAAATAACATGTTTTCCCCTTACTGTGGACAAATTTCCCTATATTATTCAAATTCTGTCAGTATATTTTCTTCTAGTTTTTTTACACATTTTTTTTTGTTCTTTTATAATAAAAAAATTTTAAGTGCATACCTTTAAAAGAAACAACCTTATAGGAATAACAGATTTTTTTTGGGGGGGAGGTGGGGGGTAGAAATGCAGTAATTCATCTTCAGTGTACTTAACCCTCTTGGGATAATATCTGCTTACTACTAATAACACCTCTGTCTGTTTTGTGTTTTATATTTTTCAGAGAATTTTTACATAGATTATTTGATTTCTTCTTGTATCAGCCTTTTGGAATAACAAGAGCAGATGTAGTAGTGTTCTTCAGTTTTACAGATGAGGAACTTGGATTTTGTGTTCTAGAACTTGACCAAGATTTCATAGCTTAAAGAGGCAAAAGTGAATTTAGAAGTACATTTTCTAATTCCTGTTTTTAATGTAGTGTGAACTAATTTCAGAGTCTGTGTTAATGATATTACTGAGATTCTTCATAGGTAGTAAGTGATTAAGAAAAAGATATTTTGGACCTTTAATGTATTATGTTGACTTAGTTCAGGCCAAGCAAATCATGGTACTGGTACATTGAATCACTGAATATGCATTATAAGCCCTATTGTTAAAAATTGTGAAATAAAAATTCATTATCATATGAATCATGCAGTATTTTTCTGAGTTAGTAGTCTTTCAGTGTATAAAAATGAGTAAAGGAGATAAGTCAAAAAAATATTTTTTCAACAGTAGCTGCATTCAAATCGATGTCCTTAAGCACATTGGAATTAATTGCTTCTTACATAATTAGGGCTTTCAAAGTTCTGTGTTTTACTTATATTTTCATCAGTAGTGTAGAAAGGAGAATATAACTGTATACTGATGCTGTGGCCGAGTTCTAGAAGGAGGAAAAAAGATTTGTTACACCAATCGAATTCATAGCAGTATACTTAGAAATAGTTCTAATTAGATTAATGCCTAAACTGATCTTGGCAAGAAGGGACCAAGGAGAGGTAAAAATGTATTTTGGGAAAAAATATGTTGAGTTTAATTTAATTATTTAATATAATTATAAATCTCCATGTGTTTGCAGGAGCATTGACTAATGAATGCATATTTTTCTCTGCCAGCCAATTAAAGATTTCATCTGTGTTGAATTTAATGCACCTTGGTTTGCTTTGTGATTAAATATTTTAAAAATAGAGATTTGCTTCCAGTAGAGAAGCAACATTATTAGATGGGTAGAAGGTTTCAATTCAGTGCTTTTATAAAATTGTATTTAGTGACCACATAATTGTAAGGTTCAGCAGCATAGTCTGAGTATGTGCTTTTCTCTGTGAAATTAGGATGTATAAAATAGGCATGATTCTGCATCGTTATGCTCTACGTGCATCTTCAGCATAATCATACACTTTATCATGGTATACATGCTCCAGGTTTCTCTAGGGTATATATCTAGAAGTGGAACTACTAGTAGGTTGTGGACTATGCACATTTTCAACTCAGTTCTAAACTTATCTATGTTTTTAATTCTTGCTGAATATTTTTTTTAAAGATTTTATTTGAGAGAGCAGGAGAGTGCGGGGGGGGGGGGCGGGGAAAGGCAGAGGGGGAGAGAGAATCCCAAGCAGACTCCCTGCTGAGCACAGAGCCTGACGTGGGGCTCGATCTCAGGAGCCTGAGTTCATGACCTGAGCCAAAATCAAGAGTTGGACGCTTAACTGACGGAGCCACCAAGGTGCCCCTGAATATTTTTTTTTAAGTTGGAAATATTTGATAACATATATAGTGTTGCAACCAACACCTTTCTTGCACGTAATATTTTCTCTTTTATGTTACTCTTTTGTATATAAACATTTATTGAAGCCAAACTGCTTTTAAAAGAAAGTAGGGGGAGGCGGGGTATTGTGATATTGTTTAAACAAAAGTGGTTAACCTTGAATGCAGAGAATAACCAGAGAATATTCTGAATTATTTCATTGTCCCTAATTGGGATAGCAGCCATCATTAAATTGAGCAGTAACAAGAGCACAATCCAATAAATTGTTCGTTATAAATAATAAATATTGGTTAACAAAATCACTTAGGCTTTGAATTAAATTTTCTGTTTGAATCTTTTATTGGTATGATAAAAATTGGGTGTATTTTTTTTTTCGAAGTTATGCTTTTATTTATTTTTTTTAATGATTTTTTATTATGTTAGTCACCATACAGTACATCCACGGTTTCCGATGTAAGGCTCGATGATTCATTAGTTGTGTATAACACCCAGTGCACCATGCAATACGTGAAAAATTGGGTGTATTTTGACAAATAGAATCAGATTTCAGATTCACTGGAGATTTTTTTTCCACGGCCATTAGTTGTTAGGCTCGTTCCTCTCATTTTCCTTAGCCGCCTTCTGTTTTCTAAAGAGGAGCATGCAGTTTACTTTGGATTTCACAATTAGGATATACATGTCTGTATTTAGAGGCTTCTAACCAGCCAGGCCCTATACTAAGGCTTTTTTAAAATATTCTTTCATTTAAATTACTATGACAATGTTTATTTAATATTCAAGGCAAGGATTCTGAACTCTAATTTGTTGCTAAATACTTCAAGGGGTAGCCTGAAATTAAAATAATTAAAAAAAATTGATCCATAGTTTAAAATTTTACCAACGTTCACTTTTAGTAGGAAGGTAGAAATTAAAGTGAGATTTATAGTGGTTGGAAATCTACATAATAAGAAAACAGTGCAAAATGTGTTGAGAATCATCTTCGTAGCTTATGTGTCTTTCAGAAATTCAGCTGAGCTATCTGAGATTTGTATTCCAGGTTCATTGAAATATGATTCAGAATGGATCTTAAGAACAAAAAGGAAGTGTATATATATACTAACCATAGGTTCCATTATCCTGAATCTTTCTGCCCTGGGGAAGGCAAATTGTATAAAATACCTACAGATGAAAGCCCAGTTACTCGATCACTTGAAAGGCCTTATTACATGGCTTTTGTTTTAAATAACCACAGAACGAAAATTTTAGAGCTTGAAAAGATTAAAACCAACTTTGACTTTGGATATAGATATTTTAGGAGCATAAAAAATTTCAGGAGGGTATCTGAAATAAATACACTACTATATATATACTATATATACCTACGGTGGCCTTCATGGCCCATAACCTAATTTCCTGCCCTTGGGGACACTGGAACAAATTAAGCATGTCCACTATGACTATGTTTAATTTCTAAGAAACTCTTTCATGGTAGGCCTGTTGGTTTGTGAAATGATTGATGATGATGATGAAATAGAATATTGAACTAAACAGTAGTTAACACTTAAGAAAAGTTGAAATTTTTAACTAATTTAAAACATTAATATTAGAGCTGAGAATCTAAAACTAAACAAAGAAAACCTTTGAATTGATGAAATATGCACAGAGCAATACACTGAAGTTTAACAGCCACTCAAAAAGTTATTTTCCCAAATTTACCTACCTATATTTTACCTATATTATACCTATGCAGTCTTTAAACATATTGCCAGTTTTTACTTTGCCTCTAAGTTTAATCTTGATCTCTGAGTTTGCACATTTTATTTTATTTTTTTTTAAGATTTTATTTATTTGAGACAGAGAGAGCAAGTGCATGAGCAGAGAGGATGGAAGAGGGGCAGAAGGAGAGGGAGAAGCAGGCTCCCTACTGAGCAGGGAGCCTGATGACTTTGGCCTGGATCCCAGGACCCTGAGATCATGACCTGAGCTAAAGGCAGCCGCTTGACCAACTGAGCCACCCAGGCGCCCCCCTGAGTTTGCACATTTTAAAGTATATAATTAGAAAGGTGAAGGCTAGAGAAGGTCTGACACAGGGCTGTAGTAGGGACAGCTGATCCATAATTGTGATTCCCTATAGACAATAAGATACCACTTCCACACACACACAGGTTGAGAAAATAGGATTTATTTTTTGGCAGATTGCCAAGAAGTTAAAATTTTGGCCCTAAAAGGGTTAAAGTTTAAAGCCTTGGAAGCATTTTGTATTTGAAGTATTTAAGAGATTATTTTATTTAAAGGGACACACATATGTGATCAAGAGGTTCTGATATCCACTAGGGTTTTCTGTCTTTAAAGTAATATAAAATATTTCCCTTATCTTTTAAGTAACTTTTTAAATGTGATTAACTTTCCTGCTGTAAGCAGATTATCCTCCTTTAACTTATTTATCTCAGTCCTCCATTTCATATCAAATGCTGATAGCTTCAGTTTCAGAAAGTAAGGTTAAAGAAGTCAAATTTGGACAGCTGGCAAAGGTATGTTTTCTCTTCTGAGACTAGAAATGAAGAGGGTCTTACTATGATGAGTACAGTTCTTGAAGAAGTCAAACGACAGTGTTCAATGCAGACAGGTGAGGAATATATTTTTGAATTAATACATATCAAAAAATCAGAATGCGACTAGTTGACTTATATCTTGACTGCTGATGTGTTTTATGTACAGATGTTCTTTTATGCAGTGAGTAGAAATTTACACATTCTGGTGATTAGAATACTTTTCAAAGCTATATCGTCTGGATTTCTTCAGTTTTCCCTGGAATTTTGAGTTTTATTTATTCCTGAACTAAACTAAACCTCTCCGTTATGTAGTTCTCTATAAATAAGAATTTAAACATACTGTGGAGCAATACTATTAGTCCTTATCTTTAAAACTTTGTAAAGCATTGTTAAATACATCATTTCATTTAATTATTACAACTTGTGCAAGAGGTGATTCAGGACTGTCTATCATCATCCTTAAAGTAAGAGAGGTTGCTAGTTCTGGGTCCTCCAGAACTTTTATATTCCAAATCCCCTGTTGTTTTCACCTCACGGATTAATCCTTTGGTAAAACCTTTGGTAGAGCAAAGAATATTTCTACATTGTGAACCACTCATTATCTAAAGCATAAATGTAATAGAGTTTTATTTAATAATGTTACTAGTTAGATAAAGTGTATTTCTGTATAGCCTAGTTTTAAATGTTGGAATTTTAAAATGATTTGTGCAGGTAGTTTATGAAATTTACTCTTTTTCTAGGGAAAGAATTAACTATTAAATGTAAAAAGAAATTAAATTAAAAGTAATTCTTACCCAACTGTTGTATCTTCAAGAACAAGAAAGATTCCCTTTGAGTAGTTAGATAAAATGCTTTCTTGGTGTTAATTTTATCACTGACAGTCATTTGTCCTTCAGGAGTACATTCTTGAAAGCTGTTTCACTAATGTGGATTGACAAGGACTGTCTTGAAAGAACTGGTTAAGTGTGATAGGGAACATGTAGTCTGTCTGACTACAGGTGAGCACTTTTTTGGAGGTGTCCAGGCTAGGTATCTTAGAACCATCAACAAGAAAAATAGGTTCTTGTGAATAGAAACCCTCTAATGGTGTGCATTCCTAAATCCCTTATATTGCCTTTGAACTGTAGTTTTATATAATGTGCTCTATTTGTTAGTAGGAAAGATAGATGTTCTAGAGATTCCCATGAACAGACAAACCTACTTGTAAGTGTAGGTACTGAGATTTAGTCTTTAAGCACTTACCTTTAACACTTGCTTCTCTCTCTCTAGGAGGGGCTATCTATAGGCAGCCTTTGTGATTGAGGATAGAGCAGCAACAGGAAGCAAGAAATATTAGAAATCAAGAATCCTGAATTCCAAATAAGGAAGGTTTCCTGTTCTTACATTTAAATATGGGTTTGTCTGAGCTGGGAATTTACAACGCTTCAGAATACTAGGGTATGTTTTACTGAAATCATTAGGAAGATTTTTTTTTTCTATCAAAATTGCCTCCTTCACTGATACAACCTTAGTACAGAGCTTTCACAATAAAATTATGCTCTGTTTTTTAATACACATTGCATTGTAAAGCAGTGATCAAATTCTATTTTTAGCTTTATCAAGTTGAATGGTGATGTTGAACTACCTTGATTATGAAACTAAATTAGATACTTTACGAATTATTGAAATGAAAGTCATATTGGGTTAAATAGATAATTGAAGAGTATTTTTGATGTATATAAGGAATCAAAATGGTGAATAATTAAGGGGTATTTATTTTTGATGTATAAAAGGAAAACAAAATTTGGGATAATTTTCTTCAAAACTAAAATCACATTTTTAAGCACAATAAGTATGTTAGTTCAAAGTTTTCTAAATTAGTTTTAATGTGCATTTTTAAAACCACACAACTAAATCAGCTATATTAGTAACACAAACTATGAAAACCTAAGATTAAAATATCTGACATTTTCTGAATGGATACCTGTTGGATATAAGGGTGCAGTACCCATGGGAATGCCTTAAAATTAGGCCAATGCAAACCATTTTAAAACTCTGTTTGTAAAACTTTCCTAGTAAAGGTATTTGATTGTCACGTTAGGTGTAATTTTATGCATTAGTACCTGCTAATGATGGTGTCTTTGAACTTTGCCATGTGTACTTTGCTTACAGTATACATTAACAAAAAATTAATGATCCATTTAATTTTTAAAAAAATCTATTTTGATTTCTTTTTTATTCTTCTTTAGTCAATCTTAATTTATTGAAGTATGCTATGAAGACTTAACTCAGGATAACCCAATTTCTTTTCTCTTTCCCCTTTGAAATGTGTTGTTAAACTGTTCTAAGGTCAGAATTGGATATCATCCTTTCTAAGTAGCCATAGCAAAGATATTTTGTCTACTATGGGTAGCTTGTTTTCTGACCTGTGCTTTCCTTAACTGGGGAGGATAACTTGGTTTTCAGCATTTTTTCTGATGGCTGAACCTGAGCTAAAGAAAACTTATTAACTTATTTTCTAGTACTAACTAACTATACACAAATTGTTGATAACATATAACAGTGGTTTTCCGAACTATTTTTTGTTGTTTTCTTTTTGTTTTTGTAATAGCAGTGGGACCTTTCCTTCAAATGAAACCTTAAACAAATCTGTAGCAATTATTCTTGAGGAGGAGAGAACAGAACCAAAATCTTACTCAGAACCCTGTTATTTGAAACAGATCAAAATGGAATGGCTCAGGTTAAAACTGACAGTTTTAAAGGCAGGAATGCCATTTAGCTGGTGTCAGACGAGGAAATTTAATAAGGAAGAAAATACAGTTATGTAATTTCGGAGTTCTTGAAAGATTGATGCATCTAATATACAGTAGATTTCTTGAACAAGTGGCTTTATTTGTTAGATCTTAGTAAGTGTTACAAATAGAAATAGATATAATAAAATGAAATATTTTAATTTCCATATATGTCATGAACTTTGCAAATTCCAACAAAAAATCATTAAGAACTCCTGTCTTTCACATGCATGTATATACATCTTATTGTAGGTTGTCTTTTTGTTAATGAACTAATAAGCTTTTTTTGTTTTTGTTTGTGCAGTGAAGGTAGTTGATATTTAGAAGACTTTATGCAATGCTTAGTATATGCCATACACTCTTCTAAGATTAATTCCATTAATTCCCCAAAGAACCTTAGAGAGAAGTTCTGTTATCCTCATAGTCACAAGTGAGGTAACTGAGACACACAAAATCTGTAACTTGCTCAAGGTTACTTACCAGGGCAAGATATGAAAGTAGATAGTAAATTCAGAGCTTCCATACGTCTTTGTTAATAGTTTTTTAAAAAACATGGACAGAAACAAAGTTTTCATTTATCATTATTTTATCTTTTATTGAATGCTTATCTAAATTTACCTTTAAAATATAAATAAGTATATTCTGAAACTTTATAAGAACTTGGAAGTTTTAATTTTTTTAAATCAAATTTTTTTTTAATACTAGAGAGACAGGGAGGGAGGGGCAGAAGGAGAAGGAGAAGAGGGAGAGAGAAAATCTTAAGCAGGCTCGACACCCAGTGTGGAGCCTGACACAGGGCTTGACCCTACAGCCCTGAGATTATGACCTGAGTTGGGGACTTAACTGACTGAGCCACCCAGGCGCCCCGAAAAGTTTTACTTTTAAATATTATTTTGAATTATAAATTTATTAGTACAACTTCTATTTTAAGAAATTTCATATAGTAAATGCTAATATGGTAAATAGCAATCACATAGTTGAGTTTCTTGAACTAGAGTTGCTATTTGCAGTGCATTATTAAAAAAGATATGGACAGTTTTGTCACTACTTGTTGCAAAGCTTCTTAAGGTCAAGTTTTCTGTAAGGAGAGTAATAACATCCTAAATCCATAGTACTTAGGAAGTAAGCTGAGCTGGCTTCTACTAGTCTGAACCAATTTAATACGGTAAGGTCACATTTCCTAAATCAGATGTGCTAAAGCATTTTATCAAGGCCTACATAACAGGAAAAGAAAAATTACTTTTTAGAGTAGTAAAAAGTAACTCAATTTATATTTTGGCTGCTCTCAAAGTGATTCACAGGCTTTGTGAAAATGTATTCTATGATCAAAGGCTGCATATAGTCTGATCTACCTGTGCTTGTATAAGCATATCTTGGTATGTTCCAAAGTCCAAAAAGGCAAAAATGACAACATATTTCACCAGAGAATAAAAGATAATTTATCAGAATTCCATTACTATCCTGTGGTCTTTTAGACTGTTGCTATTACATTGTTAAAATCCTGTTTTACTTTTATAACCATAAGTAACTACTAATACCACCTTTTGGTATTTTTGTATGGTACAGAATCTTCCCTCCTACTCTAATGGGCAAAATATTCCATTTTAAGTTATTTAAATAATATAAACTTATTCCTTTACAAATATTTAAATACTGTAATCATAGAAACTCCTATAGTTGATGCACATTTATTTTGAAAGTATAGGAAATAATTTTATCAAAGTAAAGCTCATTTAGAATCACAGAGTGATCAAAAGACAATTTTCCTTAATCTATAAAGAATGCCTACAATTCAATTTTAAAAAGACCAGCAACCTGATAAGTTAAGCAAAGGGCATGAATAAACAATTTAAAGAAAAGGAACTTTGAAAAGCTCTTAAAAATATGAAAATATGCCCAATCTTACTTATATAAAAGGAAATGTAAATTAAAACTCTTAGGCATACCATGCTATTAATTGAGAATGGGACCACTCAGAAATAGTAATAAAAACCAATTTAAGATACATAATTAAGAGAAAAAATTCAGTTCAGCATATGAATTAATTATACTACATATGTGAAAGCTACACCGTATATACATATATGTGTTGGATATCCCCTCAAGGATATATAGGAAACTACTTCTGGAGAAGTTATTGCTGATGTATCTTTATTCAAAATAATTGATTTGGAGAGAAATATTAAGTCATAGAATATTAAGATCTGTACTAGACCTGTCCAAGCCATTCCTTCTACAGCTGATTTAATGTTGCCTGAGTGCTTTAGGTCACAGAGCTGTTGATTTCAGGGTAGTTCTCCTTTCAGTGTACCAGTAGTTCTCATCTGGGCAAGGAGGTCTTAATGGTATCTTGATATCTTGATAATAGAGATTTTTATCTCGTTGATGGTAGTGCAGTTATCTAGCATACAGTAGGTGCTCCGTAAATGTTTGAATGAATTGAACAAATTTAAGATATTTATTACTCTTGACATGGTACAGGTGGATAGAAATTATTTTTCTATTTCCTTTTCCAGGGAAAACTTATTATAACTGCATTTGTTATAGTTTAATTTTTATGTATTCTAAAGAAACATTTGTAAAGTTATAATTTGCTAATCATTTTTCAGATACTGGCTTCATGTCCTGTTGACCGAAAACCATTTCAAGCAGTGTTTAAGTTGAGTGCATTGGAAGGTTGTGTTAAGGTAAGGCTTATGTTTTACTTTGCAACGTGAACTGTATAAAATTAGTTGAGATGATTTTCCCTTAATAGATTTCCAGTTTGAGTATATTTATGATTTGTTCAACTTTAGGTTTAATATGTGATTATTATTTCACATGGCAAGCCCAGACTTTTCTACAAGGCTACAGAAATTTTGAACCTTTTTTTTTTCTTTGCCCTCTTAAGGAAGACATTCCATGGTAGTCACCTTACGATTTTCCACAAAATATTACTTCTGATGCTCTGAAAGAAGTTTCACATTTAGTCTTAAATTGCAGGAGGTTAAAATTTTTAGAATGTTTCTAGTGTGAGGACTTTTATGTGTCAGAAACATTTACTAATTAATTGGATAGTGCTTTGAATACATTTTTCCAGTGAAAAGGGGTTTGAAATGGAATATTAGATTCAAAGACCAGCCCCACAAAAACTTTAAGTTTGAAATACCTGAATATTATTTTCCATGAAAAGCATTATTATGTTTGGAAGATTAAGCCAATAAAACTAAATATGAAATGGTATCTTTGTTTTTAAATGCTGGTGCTTGAAGGAAAGTGAGCAGTTAGAGAAGGATATGGGGATTTGTAGAGATCTTGAGAGAGACTTCTCATAGTTTCAGGGTTGGCATGGGCAGATGACTTTATTCTTTTATTAAGTACAATTTTATTGTAATACTTAATCCTAATCACTTTCATGAGATGCACATTTAAATACATATCTCATTGATGTTATTTATGATTATGAACCATGATTATGATTTGTATTTAGATTTATTTTTGGCTTACAAATAAAAGAAGAAAAAAGAAATAACATATTCCTGAGTTAATGAATAAAAGGTGAAAAGACAAAAGGAGAATAAGTAGTTATATAAGATGTATGAGAAAAAGATTTGAGATGCCATTTACAAGTCATGAATGACTTACTGTAGTAACTGGCTGGCTTAGTTGGTAGAACATGCAACTCTTGATCTCAGGGTAATGAGTTTGAGCCCCCATTGCAGGTAGAATTTACTTAAAAAAAAAAGAGTTCTTACTATATACATACCTGATACCATTGATGGGGGCGGTGGGGGGTTACTGTTTCCAAGTAGCATGATAAGTCCATAACAGTTTGGCTGCTGTCTTTGTGAATAGGAAGGGGTATGAAAGTGACATACAACTATTTAAGCATAAGATGTTCTCAGTGTAGGTATTTATAATTTGTTTTGATATATTTTTACCAGATGTGAGGAACAAATGAGACTACAATTCAAGTAACATGACATGTAAAACATGATTTTGCTTGTTGTAATTATGTAATTGTACATCTATATAAATTAGTACGTCTTGGAGAAAAGATGTAACATTATATAAATGTGTAATATTATGATCAAAATTAAAGCATGGCTTCTCTGAAAGATTGTTTATTTTTCCAGACTATATATATTATGTTGCTGAAGATGTATTGGCATGAACTAGCTTCCAAAGATATTTTCCTCTAAAACTTCGTTGCTTTATGTGAAATACTGTTTTGTTGCTTGGAGTAACAATTTACATTTTCTTTAATATGGTTTGTGTTTTACTTAAATTAAAAGTCTGGTGCAGGGGTGCCTGGGTGGTGCAGTTGGTTGAGTGTCCCACTCTTGGTTTCCGCTTGGGTTGTGATCTCGGGGTTGTGAGATTGGGCCCCACTTTGGGTACCATGCTGAGCATGGAGTCTGCTTCTCTCTCTCTCCCTCTGCCCCTCCCTCCCTCAAATAAATAAATAAATCTTTTTTTTTAAAGTTTGATGCAGTATTAACCTAATTTAGTCAGACTTAACAAGTGTTTCTTATTATGTGATATTAACTACATGCTCTTAATATTTTCCTTTGACCTTTACTTCTGAATCTTCATTTTATTATCTTTATCCCTTTCCAACTAAATTTGAATGAGACATCTGTACTTGTTTACTCCCTTTTCATAATTGCTTTTCAACTCACATTGAACATTTACCTCTGTAAAAGTGTCCTCACTGAGGTTTGGAATAATTTTTTATTTTCTGCATGTGGTGCTCTTGACTACTCTTTATTTTCTTTGGCTTATAGGATATCGTTTTATGAATGTTTGTGTGTATGTTCATTTGTTTTACTTTTCTGACCTTTCACAGTCTTTACCATCTCTCTGCCTTCCTTGACTTTTAAAAAATCATTTCTTACATTTTAAAATTCCTTTCCATTTTCTGGGGATACTTTCTCTCTAAATCTTCTTGAGTACTCCAGTAGCTTTAAGCTCTTACCTGTATTTGTATGGCTTCTAAAACTATCACTAGCCCAGATCTTTTTCTTCAGAACCAGATTTATGTTTTCATGTGCTTGTTGGATATCTCCATGTAGAATGTAAACATTAACAGATCCAGAACTCATCTGGGAGTTTTCCATTTTTTCTTTCTCTCTTATCTTTGCCTAGTCCTTCTGAGCAATGTCTTAAATTTGTTTCCTCTTCATTCTTCTTTTGTCACTTCTTTGTAGGCCTTCATGCTGTCATCTAGACTGGCTCTACCAATAGAAATATACTACAAGCCACTATAATTTAAAATTTTTACTTTTAGTAGTCATATTGAAAGAGTAAAAAGAAAACTATTAAAATAAATTTTTATAATTAATCCAACATAATGTATTATGTCAACATATAGTATTTTTAAAGAATTATTGAGAGGTTTTACCTTGTTGTTGTTCTGTATCTTTGAAATCCAGTGTTTATTTTACAAATAGAGTACATCTCAATTCAGATAAGCCACATTTCAGTGCTCAGTAGCCACATATGGCTAGTGACTTGTCTCTCACAGTGTAGATCTACACAGCTCTAAGAGCTTTCTTCTGGTTTGCCAGCCTTTATAGTCTCTCCTTAACTGGTTCATTCTCCACATCACTGGCAAAGTTTATCCTGAAAAACAAATTTGGTCATTTCATTCACTTGCTTTATTTTATTTTTATTTTTTTAAAGATTTTATTTATTTATTTGACAGAAAGAGACGGTGAGAGAAGGAACACAAGCAAGGGGAGTGTGAGAGGGAGAAACAGGCTTCCCGCCAAGCAGGGAGCCCAATGCGGGGCTCGATCCCAGGACCCTGGGAACATGACCTGAGCCGAAGGCAGACGCTTAATGGCTGAGCCACCCAGGCGCCCCCATTCGCTTGCTTTAATACCTCCATTTATTCGCTGGTTCCCATGGAATTATTTTTTTACTTGAAGCCCTTTACAGTCTGGTCCTAATATATTATATCAACTTCATATCCTGCTAATATTTTCTTTCCTATCTGCATTGGCTTCTCATTGGTCTTGTAACTGTGTTCTTTTTTCCATTCAGAATATTTTTTTCTTCGACAAATTCCTACTCTTTAAGACCCACTCATTAAAGTCTTCTCTGTTATCCTCAGATAGAGTTAATTTCTCAGTCCTACATGTATACAGAGATCTGTGCTCATGAGCACTTTCTGTTTACATGCCTCTCACTATTTTGTTCCCCTGGAGTTTAGCACACTTGCCAGTCTTATGGTTTAGCATGCTTGAATGAAAAAGCTTATGTATTTGGGCTGCTCTTTCATTCAGAAAATTTTGTTTCTTTAATTTTTTTATCCTTTCAAAGGAGAATTGATAGGTTGTCATTTGTGATGCTGGATTATCACTCTAAATAAGGGATTTTGCTTTTCTTCTAGGTTCAAGTAAAAAGACAGTTGAGAGAAACAAAAGACAAGAAAACTGAAAGCTCTTTTAAGAAGCAGCTCTTCTGTTGTGAAAATTCTAAAAGCTGTATGAGGTTAGTGATGAAATTTTTAAGTGGGGTCCAAAGGTTTAAAACCAGATGATAGCTAATAAAAAAAAAAAGTACTCCTCTTTGTTTTTTTTTTAATGATGTGGGGTTTAAATGTATTTAATTACTTCTTTTAAAGCACACACTTGATAAGAAAGGACCAGTTGAAATCTGAGAATAGAATTTGAACTGTATTTTTGATGAATTTTTTTTCTGTAATCTGTTTAGGTGTATATTTTTGTAAAATAAAAATGTTATATCAGTGTAAATAAAAGTTTACTCATTTCTCTATATGACAAACCAGTAATGAGTAAGTACTGGTGCACTGACCACATTTTGAGTAGCACTGCTCTAGTATTTATGGACAAAAAATAGAAAGTAATGATAGAGCACAACATTCTTCATGAGACAGTTCTAATTGAAATTGCTTATTATCTTTATAATTTTCTTTTTTTGTATTGTAGCAGGCACTTGGTAACTACCATAGCAACCATTTATGTTTTAACATGTTTGGATTTGTTTCTTTAATTACTGTTGTTAAAATGTAATTGCCTAGAAATACAGTGCTTGGTACTTGAGTTTAATAGGTATTTAACATATTTTCTGACCTAAATTGAGTTAATAGTGTACTGGAAATTAATTTATTATTAATAGTTAAATTATTCTAATACATTTAAAGTTAAGCCCATTTTGATCTGACATATATTCAGAGCTGTCCAAAAATTATATTCTTAAGACAGTATATATTGTCAAATTCCTAATTAAACCTATGATTCATTAGTACATTTAATCAGAATACTAATTTCTTTTTTTTCTTTGAAAAATTCATTCATTTATTTTAGTAGGGGGGGCGGTAGAGGGAGAGAGAGTCTAAGCAGACTCCGTCCTGAGCATGCAGCCTCACTCAGGGCTCAGTCTCACAACCCTGAGATCACGACCCAAGCTGAAACCAAGAGTTGGACACTAAACAGACTGTATCACCCAGGCACCCCCAGAATACTAATTTCTTAACAGAGTAGATTTATTTAGTTACTCAAACAGTTGACAGTAGTTCTTAAGGTTTATTAAGTCATGCCACAGTTTATAACACTGCAGCCCTTTAAATCTTTTTGGAAGTTATGGACTTCTTTGACAATCTGAAGAAGGCTATAGACACCTTCTACCAGAAAAACAGGTCATAAAACATACTTACAGACAAAACTTTGTGTGTGATTTTAAGGTATTCATGGAACACCCATTCAAAGAGCACAGCCATAAACTCAAGTTAGTAACTGCATTAGAGCAAATTTTATTTACATTTTCTTGTAACTGTCAGTTTTGATTCTTGCATTTATGTTTACATAGAAGATAGCACACTTTTCCCAGCACGCTGAAGAACTTCTGCTAGCTTCATTCTTGATACATCTCCTGTCACTAGCTATGACTGCGTCATGGATATACATTTTTATGCTTTCTCTGAATTACCACAGTTCTCTGGCCCTTACTGAGAGTGCAGTGGTCATCACTGTATGTCCTATAACAGGGTCATACAGTGGGTCTAACACAGCTGAGATAGTCCATAGGCTTAACTGCTTTTTCTCAGGGATTTGGTGGTAGCGGGATGGTTTAGAGAAATAAGATGCAAAACAATAATTTGCTTTTTCCTACCAAGTTGGCCCCTTCGTGATTTCTCCCAAGGTGGAAAATCCGGCAGCTATTGAATATTTGTAATATATTCTTTTTTGGAGTCTTTGGATGTTTTTAGCATTCCTTTCATTCAGTCTCACATTCACTGCATATAACCTAGTGTCTACAGCACTTAGATATCCATGCAGTGTTGCCTCTCCTAAAGCAGTACAAAAACCCTGACACCCCTTCCTTTCTGATACTTTCTATCAGTTCCAGGGAAAGGGATTGTGCTTTTTTCCCCCCTTGGTAGTGAATCTCCCTTGGAGTGGAGAGTGGCAACTGAATGGCAGGTCATGTTTTCTTTGCTAGAATTTAAAACTCAGTGCCTAATCCATTTCATTTTGCTTGGTAGTGAATTGAAAAATAAATGAGCAGAACAACAATTTTCTCTTAGTTATTTCACCTCTTTATTAATGTTTACAGAAAAAAGGTCATAAAAGAAGATCTGTTAAATGCAAAACTTAATGACTTGAAGATGACACATAGTAAGTGACTTTTTTTACTTGTGTTTTCTACCTTTTTTTGTTTCTTACATCAATGCTTGTGTTAAAGTTCTTATTATAGTTACATTTTCGTTTGGAAAATAGTCATACACAGAATTCTGCTGAGCTCTGTACGTTGTGTTCAGTCCTATATAAACTGTTTTCATGGCGTCATTTATGCTGTCCCTCCCCCCCTTTTAATGCTCAGCTTGGAGGGAGGGAAGATTGAGTGTGAGTGCGTGTGCGCACATGCGTGTGTTTGTGTGTATGTTAGAAAAGAAAAAGGAGAAACGAGTGTTTTCTAATTACTTGGTGGTTAGCAGCGTGCATGTGGTCTCACTCTACTCATTAGTGCAGAAGTCCTTAGGGAAGATGAGGTAAAATACCTGTGGGCCAGAAACTGTAAGCAGTAGCCTTATAGGAACTGAGAGAGGTCTGTGGCATTAGGAAGTTAATTCACAGTTCCCCGAAGAAGTTGTGGTTTGGCCTGTAGCCACACTTCTAACTTGAAACTTTGTTTGGAAATGAAGCACCTCTTACATATTTATCTAATGAGCAGTTAAATATTCCTGTCTTTTGTTCTTGTCTAGTGCATGGTTCACCATGCTTTGTGACTCCTCCTCAGGGCTCAGGCTGTTTATTCTGTTCCAAAGAACAACTTACCATAAGCTGTTTGTAAGCAAGGGGGTGAACATTTATTTTCCAGGTTAGGTTACAGTGTATTTCTGTTTATAGATACAAAGAATTAATGAATTCATTGTTGTTAAAAGTAAATGATAATCAACTTCATTCTTTATAGATTATGAGGTTTGGATGTTGTTACTTTTTCTGATTGGAATTAACATGATCTCTCAGGTTCATAGATCCCCAGATTTATGGCCTTTGAATTTACTATTTACATGAAATTGCAGTATAAGGACTTCTGTGGTCATATAGCATTTTTCTTTTGTTAAAAACTTGAGATATCAAAACTTTGTTTTTCTGTCATTGCTATAGATTAGCACCCTTTTTTATGGATAGCCTTTGTTCAGTAACTCTAGGATCTGATATAAAATTTACTGCTGAGGAAGATTAAACACTGTTATAGATTTTCTTTAAATAATTTGGCATGCTCTCACTATATTAATCTTAATTTTAAGACTACTGTAATTTCCTTTAGTATATATCTTCTGCGTGGCCTTATTTTTAGAGAGAGAAAACTGTTCCTGCCAGAAGGTTAGAACTGTCCAAGCGCTGTAACATAGTGCTTATGTCTACTTAAGTTAAGATCCCTGAATTATTTTTTTGGTTTAGGATAGAAATACTCATTTTGCTTTATGAGTGGATACTACAGAAGTACTAACTAATACCTAGGTAATTATGAGCAAATGTGTTTACAAGTCTGGATTGATTTGAGGGTACTTGGTGATTTTCCTTTTAGTTTTTTCTATGATGTTGCTTTTTACTTGGGGAGTTCAGTACATCCAACATGGCCAGTTTTACTTCCTGCATTGAAATAAATTATGTACCTGATGACATAGTTAGCTTGTATTTAGGTATTGTATTTAATGAAAATTATTCAAGTTTAAGTTCTAATTCCATACACAGCATGTACTCAGTGTGAGATGTTCATACTAGTAGAGCCAAAGAGAATTGAGATCAACTCACCCCATTCAACAAACCATACTAAGCACAGTTCTAAACTCTTAGGATTATAGTAGTGTACAAAAGAGACAAAGTACTTGCTAACAGAGTATCTTCTGTGGACAATAAAAAGATAAATGTATAATATGACATGTAGTGATAAGTGCTTTAAAGAAGAATAGAACAAGGTAAAGTGATAAAGGGTGATGACATTGGGGAGGTAATATATAAGGGGTCAGGAAAATCCTCTTGGATAAGTTTATAGGTGAATAGGAACCCAAAAGAATTAAGGGATGAAGCCATAAAGATATCTCAGGGAAGAATGTTCTAGGTGAGACAACAGCAAGTGCAGAAGCCCTGAGACAAGCGGAACCTTGGCATGTTCAAGGAATAGCACGGAGGTCAATATGACTAGAATGATTGAGTTAGATAGAGGAGGAAGAGTAAGACATTGGTGGGCAGGGCCTTTAGGGCCTGTGTGAGATGAGAAGCATTTTCTGGGGTAACATGCTCTGACATATTATTAAAGGATAACTCTGCCTGTTAAGGGGGGAATAGATTATAGGAGGACAGAGAGACTAATTAGGTGGCCATTTTCTAGGCCAAAGATCATGGTAGATTGGGCCAAGAAGGTATTAGTGGAAGTAGTGAGAAGTGGTTCAATTCTGAACATACTGTATTTCAAAGGTGAAGTTAACAGGATTTGGTGATGGGTTGGATGTTGGGTGTGCAGTTGATTCTAAGGTCTTGGCCTGATGAATTGTTAAAATGGAGTTGCTGATCAGTGAAATGGTAAAGGCTGGTAGAATGCTTAGGAGGGTATAATCAAGAATTCTGTTGAACATGTAAGATGCCTACTCTACAATCAAGTAGAGGTGCTCTGAAGAAATACAGATGTTTGCATGTCATATGCAGATAAGATCTGTTTATCTTCCGGCCATCTTACAGATGGTCCCCAATTTATGATGGTTAGATTTAGGATTTCTGACTTTTAGTGGTATGAAAGTGATACACATTCAGTAGAAAGTGCCCTTTGAATTTTGATCTTTTCCGAGGCTAGTGATACATAGCACAGTACTCTTTAGTGATACTGAGCAGCTCCCAGTCAGCCATGCAATCACAAGGGTAAAAAAAAACTAATATACTTAAAACCACTCTGTACCCATATAACCATGCTGTTTTTCACTGTCAGTACAGTATTCAGTAAATTACATGAGATATTCAGCACTTTATTATAAAACAGGTTTTGTGTTAGATGATTTTGCCCAACTATAGGCTAATGGAAATGTTCTGAGTGTGTTAGAAGTAGGCCTAGGCTAAGCTGTGATATTCAGTAGGTTAGGTGTATTAAATGTGTTTTAAGGTATCTTCAACTTACAGTGTGTTTATTGGGATGTGACCCCATCGTAAGTCAAGGAAGGTACGTAATTAGAAAAAGTTGGAGTCTACATGTAGGGAAGTTTTACAAATACCTCACCTATTTATTATACCTGCATATTAATTTTTATTTATGATTTTATTTAAAAACAAAATAAAATAATGCCTAGATTAGTTACTAGTTCCCTAGGGCTGCTATAACAAATTAACCACAAACTTGGTGGCTTAAACCAACAGGAATTGGTTTTCTCACCATTCTGGAGGTTAGAATTCTGACGTCAAGGTGTTGGTAGACCCATACTCCTTCTGAAGGTTCTAGGAAAGAATCCTTCCTTGTCTCTTCCTAACTTTTGGTGGCTCCTGGCAATCCTTGGCATTCTTCTGCATCACTGGAGTCTCTGTCTCTGTCTTCATATGCCTTTCCTCTGTGTCTCCCTCTATATCATTTTCTGTCTCTGGTAAGGACACTCTCATTGAATTTAGTTAGTGGCCACCCTAATCCGGTATGGTCTCTCATCAGTCTTACCTTACTTGCATCTACCAAAATCCTGTTTCTCTCTCTTTTTTTTTAAAGATTCTGTTTACTCATCTGAAGCAGAGAGAGAGAGAGAGAGCGCAAGCAGGGAGGAGGATCAGAGGGACAGGGAGAAGCAGACTCCCCGCTGAGCAGGGAACCCAGTGCGGGGCTCGATCCCAGGATCCTGAGATCATGACCTGAGCCGAAGGCAGAGGCTTAACCAACTGAGCCACCCAGGTGCCCCAAGATCATATTTCTAAATGTCATAATATTCTGAGTTCCAGGTGGACATGAATTTGGGGGGATTCTTTCCACTACAGGGTCACTAAAGAGCTGTTTTAGTATTTATAAAATAAAATTTCTAAGTGATACGAAAATGATGTACACCAACCCTGGTGCCTAGATTGTGTTCTCCAAATACCATTTCCCAATAAAAGAACCAGGGCACCTTGAAATAAATGACTGACTGATTCCAGGTTGGAGATAATAAATAAGATGTGCCTAGAACATTTTTCTAAAAGCAGGAAGTCTTTAAACACTACTTGCATCATAACAAAAAGTCTTAGGAATCAATTTGATTGGGCTTCCTCTAGCCAAAAATGGGACAATTTGAGCATCAAGAAGAGTAGTAACTACAGTTATTGAGACCTATCAGATATGTTGAAGTCCAGGAGTTCATCATGCTACCTTATAAGTAAACAAACCAACTAATTGGTCTGTTTAGGAGGATGCTAGGAGGTTAACTTATTTTGAAAACTGGTATTTGAAAGATAGTATCAAAGCATCCTTCATGCCTTCCCTAGGTAAACTATATATCAGGATAATTGAACAGGTAATAAAGGAAAGTTAATTTTTAAAAAAAAATATTTCAGCAAATAATTTTAGATGGAATTACAGATTTTGAATACCAGCATTTTGTAAACTCTAATGAATAAATGGATCCTAGACAGTGATCATCAGTGGCTGTTAGCATCGCAGAAGGAGAGAAGAGCAAATATTCAACACCTACTTATGGAAGTAAATAGCAAATATACAGTAGTAAAAACAAAACAAAAAAACCCTGCATCTGATTAAAAATCTGACTACTGATTTACAGGATATATAGAAACATAGAAGCATATTAAGCAACTACAAGGGGGTACAATCAGCAAAATTTAGACACAGATAAATGACCTGGTTTCTTCAGTCTGAAAATTCCAAGGAGTTTAAAAGGGATGGAGGGGAACCCATGGATTGAAGAGACAAACATTAAAGCAATCACAATATTTGGATCCTTATTCTAACATGTCATTAAAAGAAAGTAAGCAAATATAACTTGGGGTGTCTGGGTGGCTCAGTTGGTTAAACGTCTGCCTTCAGCTTGGGTCATGAAATGGGGTCCTGGGATTGAGCCCCACATCGGGCTCTTGGGGAGCCTGTTTCTCCCTCTCCCTCTGCCTGCTGTTTTCGCCTGCTTGTGCATGCACTTGTTCTCTCTCTGTCAAATAAACAAATAAAATCTTGAAAAAAACAAATACAACTATGGACAATTGGGAAAAATTGAACATTGGGTATTTGATATTAAGGAGTTATGGGGTTTTTTTATTTGTGAGAATGGTATTAAGGGTATTTTTTTTCCCCAAAGGGCACTTGTCTTTTTGGAGTTACATACTGAAATATTTATGTATTAAATGGTACGATGTCCAGAATTATTTCCAAATGATCTTGAGAAGGTTGTAGATAAATTAATACTGGACATGAATTAATAATTTTGGAGATTGGGATATGGGTATATGGGGATTTCATTATGCTATTCTGTCTACTTTTGTATCGTTTGGCATTTTCTGTAATTAAAAAGAAATGTACTGTGAGAATTTAATTGACCGTTTTCCCCCTTCCCCCATAGTGGTACATAAAGTAATTCAAGACCTTATAGTTAACTTCATCAAAATATAGTATATTGTCTTGGGTGTATGGGTTTTTTTCTGTAAAATTCTAAATTTCTTGTGGGTATTTTCTAAATGGCATTTTCCAGGGTATCATGCAAAGTGGTAGTGACTGTTAAGTACTTACTATTTGATTGTCCTTGGCTGCAACAACCTGATAACAAAAGATAATTGATCTATGTAACAAATAGGAAACAGAGACTCAGGAAACTTAAGTAATAAAAACATGCACAAGAACAATACCACCAATTTCAGGGAAGTATTTTCCTTTAATGAAGGAAGGAGACAGATTAATGTTAAGTAAAAATGGCTAAATTTTAACAGTCAAATCTGCTCTGTAGGTGTCTTTTTTGTACTTTATGGGATGTTCAAAATCATTCATAATTGTAAACTTTAAGACAGTTTTATTTTTATTTTTTTAAAGATTTTATTTATTTATTTGACAGAGAGAGAGAGACAGCCAGTGAGAGAGGGATGACAAGCAGGGGGAGTGGGATAGGAAGAAGCAGGCTCCCAGTGGACGAGCCCGATGCGGGGCTCGATCCTAGGACTCTGGGATCAGGCCCTGAGCCGAAGGCAGACACTTAACGACTGAGCCACCCAGGCACCCCTTTAAGACAGTTTTAAAAGGCTCGGTGTCTTGGCCAAGATCACACACCTAACAGTTGGAGCAGCCAGATTTGATCAGTCTTCTGACTCCATATACGGTGTCTCTTCCCACCGCACAGTAATACTAAAGCATGATATTAGTAATGTTAGCCATCTTAAGCCTTTCACTTTATGGTTGTCTGCAGCCTTTATCACTCACCTTATTATCTTATTTTGTTGGCTCTTGTTTGGATGTACCTTTGAGCTAAAAAATAATTAATATAAAATTAACTCATTTTGATAGCAACTTGTCTGTTCCCTACTTAATAGATCAATTAACCTTGATTATTTTGCCTTACCTTTCAGAAATGTGTTATCAGTCTTCTTTTTCAGACTAAAGTTCATAAACAACAACTACAGGAATAGGACCTTTAAGAATTTTTACCTTTAATTTTCACTTTCCTCCCTCTTACACTGCTGGTGGGAATGCAAGCTGGTATAGCCACTCTGGAAAACAGTATGGAGCTTCCTCAAAAAGTTAAAAATAGAGCTACCCTACGACCCAGCAATTGCACTACTAGGTATTTACCCCAAAAGATACAAATGTAGTGATCCAGAGGGGCACCTGCACCGCAATGCTTATAGCAGCTGTGTCCACAATAGCCAAACTGTAGAAAGAGCCCAGATGTCCATTGACAGATGCATGGATAAAAAAGATGTGGTATACATATACAATGGAATATTACTCAGCCATCAAAAAAATGAAATCTTGCCATTTGCAGCAGGGGAGAGGGAAGGAGGGATGGGAGGATAGGGTAACTGGGTGACGGACATTAAGGTGGGCATGTGATGTAATGAGCACTGGGTGTTACATACAACTAATGAATCACTGACCTCTGCAGTAATATACTGTGTGTTAATTCATTGAATTTAAAAAGAAAAGGAAAGTGACTCAGCAGCCCCTTCCTTCATTCAGTGTGAGGCAGTGACAGAGCTACTAGCATCTAATGGTGCTCCTGGTCTGACCACTGCCCTTTGCTGGAAACATTCCTTCTGATGTGTGTTTTCATTGGTTCTGCTACATTACAATGGTTCTCTTTTTTTAAGAAAAGCTTTTTTTTCATGTTCCGTATGAAATTTCTTAGATAACTACTTACGAACAAACTGCCTCATTAGAAGACACTAAAAGAACCTTATAAATGTCACTTTTAATTGTCTCAAAGTTTAGGGCAGAAATGAACCTTTATACAAGAGAAAAGCAACCTTGGACCCTTAAATGTAGGCATTTGATGACTAAGCAAAGAACGAAGAGATTATGTTGAAGGTAGAGAGTTAGTGGTAAGTTGTGCATATTAAATACATCTTTATTTACTTACCCAGTTACACTGAACAGGAGCCATTGTTTTCTAAGGATAATTTAAATTTCTTTTTATAAAAAGGCTTCTTGAGAAAACCTTGTTTTTCTACCTAGGACTGCATAAATAGATTTTAGAAGCAACTCAGTATAGCTTCTTTTATTTCTTAAAGTTCTTTGAAACAGGAAGGAACTGTTCTTTGAACATTTATGTGTGACTTTATGCCTGAAGTCACTTATCTTTATGTTATGCACTACTCAGACTAATGAATAGAACATATGAAACTGTAAAATTCTTTTATCTGAATTAGAAATTATACATTAGTTAAAATTGTAGCAGGCCTGATAGACAGATTTTCTTGGGAGTTGGGCCACTTGGGTTTTGTACTGGTTTTTCCATTAAATCATCTGTGACTCTAGTAAAATTATGTAAATTGTTTAGTTTCTTAGTTTGATGAAATACTCGTGCCTCACTTGAAGATACTGGGGAAGGTTAGCATACCTTTGGCAAATTTGTTAAGGAAATGTCACATTCTTTGCTCATGCTAGATAACTGAGTTGTCATACTTTTTTTAAATTTTGAAGTCTTTTACGTACTTAGTTCTCAGAATGAACATTAATCTTTGGTTTGGGCTAGTAGTTTATAATTGATGTAGTTTATAAAAAGTATCCCCTTTTCAGGCATTTCTTAATGGAGTGCTTCTTTAAGTACATGCTCGATCCATTTAATTATGGCTTTATTAACCTTGGAATCAATTAATCAGACTGTAATTGGGTACCTGCCAAGTAATGGGCTCTAAGCTAAGAGCCTTTTTCATACTTGTTTGTATTGTAGAAAAGATGTTTTCATGAAACATCTTTTGGGATTAGTATTTCATGAAACATGTTTAGGATGTGCTGAATTCAAATAAAACAAGCTTCCAGCTAAGCATAGCAGACTGATAAAGCATAGCACCTGTTTAATTCCCTAATCCTTCCCAGAACCCTACTAAAATGATAACAAAAGAATGAAAAGAAAAGAAAAATTTTAAGCCACAACAGCAGAGAACTAGGGAGAAGAGAAAGCAGATAAGAGATGTCCACAAAACTTGAAAGTGATTATGTGAGGTGAATGGTAAATTGTTTTAGTAGATGGGGTGCCTGGCCAGTTCAGTCAGTAGAGCCTATGACTCTTGATTTTCGGGTCATGAGTTCAAGCCCTATGTTGCGGGTAGAGTTTACTTAAAAAAAAAAAAAAAAAAGTCTTAGTAGAAAGCTGAACCTTTCATGGGGAGCATAGAGTTAAGAAGAAATCAGTTTACATACCATAGAACCTTAGACAGTCTTGGGTCTGAGGACCTCTGTTATCTTTGAAGGCAGGGATATGGGTGGTGCCAAATAACAGAATTGGTTAAAGTGTTTTAAAGGACTTCATCCTGCAGAGTCTTGGTTGAACAGGGTAGGGGAAGGAGTCCACTCAGGCAAAGACTGGAGGCTTACTCTCTAGAGTGAGCCATTAAATCAGATTACACTCTGGCACAAATGAGGTTAGAGGAAACAACAGAGTAAAGAGAGGGGAATTAAGTCAAATGTTAAGGCCTCTAATTCTCTACCCATGGCACTTGCAGTCTTGCTTATTCCCAGATTGGGAAATAGGCATCTTCTGAGTTACTGTCTTACCTAAGAGAAAAGACTTGTGATACTGATATTTGGGAGTCTCCAAATGAAATAGCCAGATCTCTGCTTGATCACCCTACAGTGAAACTTATTAGTTGAAATGCTCTGACCACCTATCTTCACCATTTTCAGTCGGTATTTTAGTGTCTCACAAATCAAGGATCACCAGATATTTAGGGGAAACCTCCAATATAAGAGAGGTCAAAACAGAGACAAAAGGAACTGGATAGAATAAACCAAGTGCTGGGAAACAGGGAACAATTTAAAAATTAGTACTCTCAGAGATAAGAGAAGGATTAGTTCATCATTGAAACAAGAAAGACCAAAAAAAAAAAAAAAAAACAAAACTTTTGGAAATCAAAAATGTTATAGGGGCACCTGGGTGGCTCAGCCGTTAAGCGTCTGCCTTCGGCTCAGGGCCTGATCCCAGAGTCCTGGGATCGAGCCCCGCACCGGGCTCCCTGTTCAGCGGGAAGCCTGCTTCACCCTCTCACACTCCCCCTGCTTGTGTTCCCTCTCTCACTGTCTCTCTGTCAAATAAATAAAAATAAAAATAAATCACAAAAATGTTATAGTAGAAATTTTAAAAATTCAATAGGGATAGAGAATAAACTGAGAAATCTGAGAACGTAAGACGAAAAGCTGACGAGACGATAGGTTATTAGTCTGTGAGGTTCAGTACCGAATAATAACATTTCAGAAAGAAAGCCAAAAGGCAGAAAGTTATCAAGAAAAGGTACTACCAAGGAAGATTTCCCAGAACAGCTGGGTGTTCATATCTGGATAAAGAAATAGCCTAACACCTGGTAAATGAGGAAAGAACTAATGTGCTTCATAAAATTCTGGGACTCTGCAGATAAAAAATCCTAAGAGGTTCTAGAGAGAGAAAACAGACCATATATAAAAGAATATTACCAACAACGGATGGAGCACTGGAGCAATGCCTTGAAAATTATGGGGAAAATAATTACTAACCGAGGACATTTTAAACCCTGTTAAACTGTCAATCAAGTGTCAATCAAGAATAAAGACATTGTCAAACTGTAAGGGCTCAAAAATTGATTCTCACACACCGTTTCTCAGCATTCTGCTGGAGGATGTGCATGCTTCTACTAAATAAGTAAATGAAGGAACATTCTGAGATTCAAAAAATGAATTCTGACCTAGGGAAGAGATAATCAGGATTATCAGGATGGTGATAGGTAGTTCAGAATGACCTTTAACCAAGTTTTAGAGAGTTACCAGTTCAGACTGGCACAGGACAAAGGAGTGGCATTTCCATGAGAGTGGGAAACAGATTTTGTGGATGAGTTGATGTGTTTGAGTGTATTAAGAGGAGATTTATACTTCTGTTGTAGAGTTAGCTAAATTAATCATAGGTAGTAAAGAGAAAACAAAGTAATTAACCCTAGGAAAAGCAAGCAGTTGTACAAGAAAAATAATCATAATTTAGTACATGGTTCAGCTGTGAATAATGTTTATATAGTTATATTAATGTAATAGTGCTTATATCAGATGTTGATATATCAAAAAGAACATTCGGTGGAAGCAGCTAAGGAGTGGTGGGTAGGGCAGTGGTGTAAGAGAAAAGTCTTTATCTTCTATAGTAAAAAAATCAATAGAAAATATCTGAAACCAAAAAAATCAAGGTAGAGTAATATAAGCATGTTATTTAGAAATAAAGAGGCAAATATTAAAAGAAACAGTTAAGGAATTCGATGAGTGTTTTCAGGGAGTGAGAATTTTTGTAGTTTTTCTCTCTAAGCCTTGAAGTACTGTTTGACTTACTAACGTTTGTACATGCATTACTTTGATAATAAATGTAAAGGCCTACATTGCTGTCCAAACGCAGATTGATTAGTAGGGTGGATTTGTGAAATGGTCTCTAGGAGATCACAATTTAGACATATCTACTAGTATTGAATATTTTTGAGATTGTTATTGGAGCTGCTCAGTAATTACCTGAGCATTACCCAGAAATAGGTGAAATTACCTTTTGAACTAAATTTTTACATTTAGCATTGACCAGAAAACAAACAGTTCTTCCCATAGAGAGCATTAGGGTGGCTTTCTGACATAGGTTTTCAAGTGAAGGACTGCTGTGTAAACTTTACAAACTCAGAAGTATCAAGTGAATGAAACCTGAGTGAAAAGAACTCAGTACGCTTAGGGTATAAAAGACACTGTACACCTGCAACACAACAATTCTATGCCTAGCTGAAGGAAAGAGTTACTTCTAAGAATGTGTTGGATACCCATCACATTTTTATAACTGGCTTGACGCGCAATTTAAAAAATCAGTGTCGGGGAGCCTGGGTGGCTCAGTCGGTGAAGTGTCTAAGACTTTGGTTTTGGCTGTGATCTCGGGGTCCTGGGATCGAGCCTCAAGTCAGGCTCCATGCTCAGCGGGGAGTCTGCTTTCCCTCTCCCTCTGCCCCTCCCCCCTGCTCATCTCTCTCTCTCTCCACTAACTAAAATCTTTTTTATAAATAAAAGTAGTATCATCTTTTAAATATACATTGAAGAGTGAGAAAATAAGTTCCTGGAACTCAGCCAGTACCCCTTTCCCCAGTGTTGAAATCACATTTGTTAGAACAGTTCTGGTTGGGACATGTGTGAAGGATGGATGGTAGCACGAAACCAAACTGCTGTTGTATAGTAACTTGAAATTAGTGTGCTCTTAAGTAGAAAGTAACCTTTACCAACTGGACTGACAGAAGAAACCCCAAATACATAATGGTCTTACAGGTAGTGGGAAACAGTCCGCCTCAGTAGAGTGATTTATTTTTAACAAAATCACTAGACCCTTTGTGAGGCAAGCAAGGCAGAAGATTGAAAGATCTGTTGTCATTTGCACTGTGCACTGTTTATAGCGTTCTGAGGTGAGAGCAGTGACAGCGGTACCAGCAGCGCTTTAGTGCAGACAACAAATGCATTGGTAGGTAGAGAAGACTAATAACATAGGCTCCATGGTAAAGAAGAACTAAGAGCAGTAATCTATAAAGATGTTAACACAATTTTTGTGGTTAGCAGAAACTATCCTTTATCTTCCTTAACCTGGAAGTATGTATCCATAGAAATAAACTTCCTGATACGACATGTAAGACCAAAAAAACCAAATCAGAAGCAGTGCAGCCAAAAACATTGCCATAACAGAAAACTATTTTAACCAACACTTCCGCTCTTCCTACTTTTAAAGTTTGAGGGGGAAGGAGGGTACTTGACATTGGTGCCAGGAGCTAAATGATAATTTGTGGTTGACAAGGACTGATGGCCCCAGTTCCTCTGGTCAGCTCCAGTTGAGGTGAATTAACAGTTAACTGTGTAAGTTATAGCAGGAAAGGACATATTCAGTGCATTACTGATATTAATAATTTCACATCTTGTATATATTTTTTGTAACAAGGTAGTTTAAGTTTGCATAGGCTGCCAGAAAATGTTGACTAGAATTTTAATACTCATGCTCTGAGCACAGCACTTATACATGTTTCACACCAATTTTCTGTGTTGTGGCTTTTTAAATTTTCTTTGTATCTGCAGCTTAACAAGATAAAATTAGCATTTGGAAAAATTATACAAATGCAAGTACCTTTATTTTAAGTGCAACTTTTCTACATATTTTAACTTCCAAACTTTTATCAGTATGCCATATATGCCAGTATTAGTACTGGTTTACAATCTTGTGTTTTTTTATTTTTTACTATATATTTATTTATTTATTTAGAGACTGAGTGGGGTGAGGGGAGGGGCAGAGGGAGAGAGAATCTGAAGCAGGTTCCACGCCCAGCACAGAACCCAACATGGGGTTCGATCTCACCACCCTTATTAGATCATTACCTGAGCTGGAATCGGGAGTCAGATGCTTAACTGATTGAGCCACCCAGGTGCCCCTTTTTGTTTTTTTGTTTTGCTTTTGTTTTGGTTTTATTGCTTTTTGTTTGTGTTTTGAGTGAGAGAGCGGGGTAGGGGGGACTAGTTTTAAAATAAAAATTAAGGGGCATCTGGGTGGCTCAGTTGGTAAGCATCCGACTCTTGGTTTTGGCTCAGGTCATCATCTCAGGGGCGTGAGATCGAGCCCTGTGTAGGGCCCTGTGCTGGGCCTGGAGTCCTCTTGAGATTGTCTCCCTTTCACTCTGCCCTCCCCCTGCTCACATGCATGTTCATTTTCTCTAAAATAAATAAAAAATCTTAAAAAAAAATAAAAATTAAGACAAGATAACTGAGTCTTTTTGTGTCTTTGTACAGGAAACTCTACACACAGTGAAATGGAAGGAAAGAAAAATGCAACAATAAAGATAAATAAGGTTTGTTCAAATAAAAATCTTTTAATAACACTGTATGGTTGGTTAGTACATAACTGTAACTCAGATATATCAAAATATTTAAATATAACAGTTATTCTGGAGGTTTGTTTTGTTTGCTGTTTCACTAACTTTTTTTTTTACTTTTCTAGCTTCGAAGGTCAAATCAGTGTACCAGTCAGTGCTTCAGAAATTTTTTCTCCAGTATGTTTTCTTCTAGTAGTCATACTGGAGAATCTTCCTTTACCTGTAGAACTTACTGGTTAGTATTTTCTACTTTAATTTATGTGTTTGTTGTACTTGATGTTTCATTATTATAATTAACTTTTGGTAAAAATTTAAGTTCTGGCTCAAACATGAAAGCCTACTTTGTTGTTTTTTTTTTTTGTTTGTTTGTTTCTTTTGGAAAGTAGACTAGTTCTAGCAAAGAGAAAACCTGATATTTTGTGACCCTCTCTAGTATGCAGTGATTGCCTGTGATCGGGTGGATTTTGTTTTCATTGATAATAAATTGCTCTATACAGGCTTTTTATATGATGGAGAAGTAGGCTACTTGTTAAATTGTAATCAAGCAGAATCCTTTTAGAGTAGACCCAGCCGTCTTTGAATCTGTAGTGACTGGCATGTAGATACAAAGTAAATATTTGTGTAATTTGAAGATTAAGTTGGGGTTTTAAAATCACCTGGCTTTAGTTGAATGAACAAGACAGGTTAAGATTGTGTGTGATTTTAGAGCTTGGCTCAGGGTACCAAAGACAACAATTACATCTGAGTAGCCTTTTGAGAAGTTGAACTATACCCATTTTTGGTTATAGTAACTATACCTTCCTTTATTTTTTCCTTTTGTTTTTATAACTTAGTTTCAGGTAGGAAACTGTTGCAGATACAGTTTCTGCTGGGACTGCTTGCTGCAGCTTTGGTTCACGGGATAGAAAATAGTGTTGCTTTTTTCTCTCCATAATAAGGGTATTATTCTGAATTGACTTTTTAAAAATTCTGTCACTTTAAGATAAATTCAAGCATTATTTTTATGGATCAGATAAATAGAATTTTAATTTGTAATTTTACATTAGTAATGAGTTCATAATTGAAAGTGTTTAGAAAAAGGTTCTTATTCTTTTAAATGTGGTTTATAATGCTAGGTACAAAAATTTCTGCTGTCATGATATAACCCAGGTGTTATGCTGAACTTAAATACTTGGAATTCTGATGAAGGTCTAAAATTTATCTTTTAGTACAGAATTTATAGAGATCAATGAAATGAGTGCATTGATTAGGCAGAAGAGACAGGAATTGGAATTGTCATGGTTTCCTCATACATCTCCTGGAATTGGAAGGTAAAAAAATTTTTTTTTACCAGTGTTTACATGCTAACATGAGCAGAAGATGTCATTAATACTTAAGTAACAGAGGTATCTTAATCAATAGTTGTGCTTTTGAGAAAGTTTTGTGCAAATTAAACTTGGTGTTTCAACTGCCTAAAGAGGATTGCTGTTTAAAGAACTCCTTGAAAAGTACCTTTATTTATCTGTTTAATAAATGTAGATATATGAGTCATTTAAAAGGGAGACTCTTGCATCCCGGAAACAAACTGAGGGTTGCGGAAAGGGAGATGGGGTAACAGGGTGATGGGTATTAAGGAGGGCATGTGACGTGATGAGCACTGGGTGTTTAATGCAGCTAATGAATCGTTGAACGTTATGTCAAAAACTAATGATGTACTATACGTTGGATAATTGAATTTAAATAAAAAAATAAAAATAAAAGGGAGAGCACCAAAATGATAAGATTCATTATTAGTAATATTCAGATCTGTCATCCTCCTTTCAAATCTTACCTGTGTGCTGTTAGCTGACACACTATTTTGGTCATGATATTTCCCCTCTCCAAAAGATTCTTCTCAATGTTTATTTGACCAAGTCTTTATACTCTGCCCCAACATTCATGATTTTCTATAATGTAGTCCTTTCTTTCTTAGTTTAAGTCCTGAAGCTACTGTTACATTGCTAGATATATTATACTTAAATCAAGTTCCTACATAAAGATTGAGGTCCTTGCCACTGTCATTCCTGTAATGTTATAACTTTATTTTATATAACGCTGTATATAGTTCTGCATAGGGCCTTCCCTCTAGGAATGACAGTGGAATATAAAGTAGAGGTGAAATTAGTCTGGATATATATGATAAGAAATCTTAGAGTTACACATTTTTGTGTATGTGTAAGTTGCACATTGTTTTTGAAGCTTTTCTCCTCCTACTCCAGAATCTCACCTTATATTTGATAAAGTTTTGTTTTTTTAAATTAGGGTATCTGAACTGAACAAATATGCATCAGAAAAAAGTTGAGAGTGGATTGGGTTTGGATGCAGAAATGTAATAGGGACACTGGGAGCTTTGAAGAGCCATCGTTCTTAGGTTGAGAACTTTACAATATAATAGAACAACAGATCAGTTCTTTTTTTTCCTTTTTAAAAAATGTATTTATTTTGATGTTTTTGCTTTTGATACGTGCTATAAAACAAATGTAGCAAAAAATATAACCATGTATGTATGATATGCTTCAAATTCAGGTGGTACAGTTCTGTTTCCAAGTTTTGTTAAGTTATTTATTCATGGACTGATTTCTCTTTTACCTTGCTGATTTCTTTAAAACCTTGATTTGATTAACTTGGCTAAATTTTCTCTTTGGTTGCCCAGAAAAGGAGAGGGGTAGGGGCAAGGGACATGAAGGCACTCTGGTTGGGGGTGGTGGTGGTTACAGAGATTTATACATCAGTCAGAAGTCATCAAACTGTATACTTAAAATCCGTGCATTTTATTTATCTATACACATTTTGTTATCCAAGTTGCTTTTTTTTTTTAAAGAATGGAGGAAAACGGAAGCTAAAAGAATTCTTGACAAAATGTTACATTAAATTATTTAAACGAGAAACACATATTATATATGAAGTTGCCCTTCATCTCCTTTTGCCATTAATTTATCAGAAAAATATGCTTTTAAGGGTTTTTTCTTTGCAGCCAGCTGATAGCCATCTTTGAACAATTAGTAACCTTGAGTTTACATTTTTAGTTATTTTGGCAAAACTAATTTAAGTATACTGTATTTTAAAGTTGCTAACCTGATTTGGGAAATTAATAATTTTAAATTGTTGGTGTAATTTTTTAAACCATTTAAACAAAAACGTCTTTATTTTGTTTTGAATTTTCAGAATTGGTTTTGTACCCTGGAATATTGAAACACAAGTGCTTCCTCTCATCTCTTCTGTGTTGCCAAGAACTATTTTTCCAACAAGTACCATATCTTTAGAAAATTTTGGTAAAGTTGGTGTAATGTTTTTCTAGTTTTTAAAAAATTATTGGTTTCTTTCAGTATCCAGAAAGTGAGTGTTTAATGACTTAGAAAAGCTATAAAATAAGGTAGAGATAGTAAGTCCTAGATAGTTCTGTAAATATTTGGGCAGTGACTTGACTTTTAAATTGTTCCAAGTAGAAAATTTTTTTTATCTTAAGAAATTACATCTTCACATCTTCGAGGAACTGGTTAGAAGTCTCCCTTCTGTTTAGGGCTTCAGTATCCAAAATGTAGGTCTTTGGAAGTTAATCTCCTATTAATTATGAACAAATAGTTTCAGTCGTTATATATTTGTGGATAACTTGTTTTCTCTTGTTTTTTGCCTAGGTAATACCTATTCATAAGGCAGTGGTAGTTATCAAACCAAACATATTTTCTCCTGGTTTTCCCCCCCTATAGATTGCCCACAAGAATTCAAATCTTGTGATAATTCATTTCAGTAGCATTAAAAGAACCTGATAAATACCTGCTCTTACTTAGATATTAGTAGCTATTGATTTATTCATAACTTGATTCATAAGTATATTTTGTTTCACTCTGTTATAGACATTTATTTTATGGTAACATAACCTGAAGCCAAATGATTCTCTTTTATTGAAACATATACTTACTTTTTACTTTTTAAAATACATATATTATTAGGTACCTCTTGCAAGGGATATGCATTAGCACATACTCAAGAAGGAGAAGAGAAGAAGCAAACTTCTGGTACATCAAACGCCAGAGGAACAAGACGAAAACCTGCAGCAACAACTCCTACAAGGAGATCGACACGTAACACGAGAGCTGAAGCAGTCAGTCAGTCTCAGAGATCCCCAGTATCAAATAATTCCGGGTGTGATGCCCCAGATAACAACAATCCATCTGTAAGTATTTCCTCTTCAGCTGCGTCAGAAAAGCAAACAAGACAGCCTCCAAAACGGAAGTCTGTAAGAAGAGGAAGAAAACCACCTTTATTGAAAAAGAAACTTCGGAGCTCCTCTATACCTCCCCCTGAAAAATCATCTTCCAGTGATTCAGTAGATGAAGAAACAGCAGAATCTGACACACCACCTGTGTTAGAGAAAGAGCACCAATCAGACGTAGAAAGTAGTAACAGTTGTACTGTGCCGGCAAATGTAGAAAGTGAGTCTGCCAATGACTTGAGGAGTTGCAGCGAGCAACAGGTAGAAGAAAGTGAGGAACATAATGAGAACCATGATACGGAGGAAGCAGTGGAACCTTCATATTCTGAGTCTCACAGTCAAGATCCTCTTGTGCTAGTTGGAGAGGAAGAGGACATTCAGAAAGTTGAGAATATAAGTATAGAGGCTAATGTTTTATGTTTAGATAGTGAGACTCCTAAAAATATTTCTGTAAAAGGAGGTGATCCATTAGAAAATCAAGACCAAACATCTGGACCTTCAGAATCAGAGGTAAAGGTGGATACATGTACAGATCATTGTTCAAATGATTTTCTTGCATGCTCAGGATCTGAAGTTGAAGTAGACGAACCTGTACCAAGCTTAGGTGAGTTACCAGAGAATGCAGAGTCAGTGGTTAATGAAGAAAAAGTTATAGAGAGTCCTGTAGTAGAAACGAGTGATCATAAAGATTCAACAGTAAAAACAGAACAGCTTGTAGACAGCCCCAAATTAGAATCTTCTGAGGGTAAAATTACGCAAACAGTGGACAAAAAATCTATGGAGAGCTCAGGGGTTCAATTGCTTGGGCATGTTGAAACTGAAGATGTAGAAATAATTGCAGCATGTGATACTTCAGAGAATGAAAATTTCAGTAGTATTCAAGATTCTGAAAATAATTTATTAAAAAATAATCTTGACACCAAATTAGACAGATGTTTAGGAGAAAAGACTGAATCTCCTGTTGAACATCCCAGATCTACGGAATTGCCTAACACACATACTGAACAAATTCAGAAGCATTTTAGTGAGGACAATAATGAAACGATACCTATGGAATGTGATTCATTTTGCAGTGACCAGAATGAATCTGAAGTTGAACCTCCTGTAAATGCTGATACTAAACAGTTGAATGAAAATTCTGTGGCGTACAGTTCTCAGAATAATATGCCATCTTCTGATCCTGCAAATGGAAAAGCTGAAACTGTATCTCAACCATCTGAAAGCCCAATAGATGTGATAGAGAAAGCCAAAAAGCCTCGTACCCGAAGATCTAGATTTCACTCCCCATCTACAACTTGGTCTCCCAGCAAAGATACTGCACGAGAAAAGAAGCGGTCTCAGTCTCCATCTCCCAAAAGAGAAACTGGAAAAGAAAGCAGGAAGTCTCGATCACCATCTCCCAAGAAGGAATCTGCAAGAGGACGTAGAAAATCTCGTTCTCAGTCCCCAAAACAGGATACTGCAAGAGAAAGGAGACAATCTCAGTCTCGATCTCCAAAAAGAGATAGTGCAAGGGAAGGCAAAAGATCTGTATCACTCTCCCCCAAAAGAGACACTTCTAGAGAAAACAGAAGATCTCAGTCAAGAGTGAAAGATTCCTCCCCAAGGGAAAAATCTAGGTCCCGGAGCAGAGAAAGAGAAAGTGATAGAGATGGGCCAAGGAGAGAGAGAGATCGAGAAAGGAGAACCAGAAGATGGTCTAGATCCAGATCTCGTTCTAGGTCACCATCAAGATCTAGAGCAAAAATTAAGAGCTCATCATTTGGTAGAAATGAGAGGGACACTTATTCTCCTCGGTGGAAGGAAAGATGGGCAAATGATGGTTGGAGATGTCCACGAGGAAATGATCGGTACAGGAAGAATGATCCGGAGAAACAGACTGAAAATACAAGAAAAGAAAAAAATGACAGTCCAGATGCTGATGATCCAAATTCTGCTGACAAACACAGAAATGACTGTCCCACTTGGGTAACAGAAAAAATAAATTCTGGGCCTGATCCAAGGACCAGGAATCCAGAAAAATTAAAAGATTCTCACTGGGAAGAAAACAGAAATGAAAATTCAGGGAATTCTTGGAATAAAAACTTTGGTTCAGGTTGGATGTCTCACCGTGGTAGAGGTAACCGTGGCAGAGGCACTTACAGAGGTGGTTTTGCCTACACAGATCAAAGTGAAAATCGGTGGCAAAACCGAAAACCCCTCTCAGGGAACTCAAATAGTTCAGGGAATGAGTCTTTCAAATTTGTGGAACAGCAGCCCTATAAGCGGAAAAACGAGCAGGAGTTTTCATTTGATACGCCAGCAGATAGATCTGGGTGGACATCCGCATCTAGTTGGGCTGTGAGAAAGACTCTTCCAGCAGATGTACAAAACTATTATTCACGACGAGGGAGGAATTCTTCAGGTCCACAGTCTGGATGGATGAGACAAGAAGAGGAAACAACTGAACAAGGTAACATATTCTGTTTATTTAGTAACACTGTTTTTTGTTTTTGTTTTTTTTTTTGAAAGATTATAAATTTAACATTTATATGAATTGTAATGATCTGTGTTTATAGTTTTATGGTGTTAAAGTGAATCCCTGTTTAACATCACTTTGCATTATATAGATAGATCTACACGTTAGGGTTTACTGCCTTTTTCACCCCCCAACACCTTGCTAAAGACTTTAAGTACTGTAAGTACAGTTTGCTACAGTAGAAGAATTTGGTATGTTCTTGTGCAGGATGTAACTTGTATTTCATTTATCTCAGACGTGCACACTGGATTTTTTTGATCATTGTTCTCATATAAATAAGTTACTCTTCTAATAACGATTTATCTTTCCTTGGCTTTTCTTGTTAAGAACATTGCAAGAAAAAAGCTGTTAAAGATTTAAAAAAATGGTTAACCTTCTAATTTAGTAATCTAATTAAATTTTATAGGATTATTTCCTTAGCAGATTTCTTGAGGTGCTGACTTTTTGCTAATGTTGACAGATGTTGTTATGTGAACGTATTCTTAAAAATAATTTTGAGTGTTTTTTTTAGTTAGAAAATCAGCCCACATTATTTAGAAATGACAGGATTAAACTAAATGATTGGAGATTCGTTTCGGTGTTCTGAGTCTCTTCATTGCTATTTAATCTTACTATAACCAGTGGTTCTTTGCTTCTCTGGCTAAAGAAGTTTGCAGTATGATTTTTTTTCACGAGCCTTTTTTCTTTTGATAGATTCTAACCTAAAAGACCAAACAAACCAACATGGAGATGGTTCTCAGCTACCTATAAATATGATGCAACCACAAATGAATGTAATGCAGCCACAGATGAGTGCACAACAGCCTATGAATATCTTCCCATATCCAGTGGGTGTTCATGCTCCTCTGATGAACATCCAGCGCAATCCATTTAACATTCATCCTCAGCTACCCTTGCATCTGCACACAGGCGTGCCTCTCATGCAGGTAGCTGCTCCCACCGGTGTATCTCAGGGACTCCCACCGCCACCACCCCCTCCCCCACCATCCCAACAAGTCAGCTACATTGCTTCACAGCCAGATGGAAAGCAATTGCAGGTATGTTTTTAGCATCTAAAGTTTAATCAACATAGCCATTATAAGCATTTAACTGTTAGGGACAGATGTGCAAGAAAGGGCTTCCTGACATCCAAAAACATTTATTTATTTGATTAGGTTTATGGTAAACCTTCATAGGTTTCCTTCACTGTCCTTCAAACCTCCCACCCCTCAAATAAGAACATGAATTGAATGTAAATTATCAAATATATACTGTTGTTGATGTCCAAACAGATTTGCTTTTTCATGTTAAGATCAAATTATGAGCCAAATTAGAATCAATTGGTGGGTGCTTTAAAATAATTCTCTAATTTATTGGACTTTTAAGGGAGTGGGAACTTGTGATGAAGCTTATATTGTCTTGTTGGGACAAATGCCAGATAAAGCTATTCATTATCCATTACCATCTGTGTTTCATTTTCACAGAGTCTACCACGCTAAAAAGAAAGAAGTGACTCTGAGACATGTAGAAAATTTGAATAATAGTTTGTAAACATTGTGTTCCTTAGAGTTCTGTGCCTACGTTTCACAGATTTTAGAATCCTAACAACAGTGTATATTGGAAGATAAGGGGAATAGGATTCCAGAATTTGGAACCTCCACTATCTTTTTTTTTCCTGTCAGCTCTCTGCAAGCCAGTTTTACTTCACTGTTTCGTTTTCTCCCATCTTTAAAGGGGGGCACGTACTTTAGTTAATTTTCATAAAGAGTGTTTCAGGAAAGATCCTATTCTTTAAATGCTATTCTTTTCCTTGTTTTTACTGTTGTTGTCAGAACATGACAATTCGCAAGTGTAATTTAAAAGTCACTGAACATATTTACATAGTCTCTGTTTAAGAATGTTACTCATTTTTCTTCAGAGTCCTTTAGATATACAAGACCTGAAATATGAATTTTCCTTAAGTACTGAGGTTGACTCACTTTGAATTTTTTATTTCTAATAAATGACTGAAAGATTTCATTGAATATAAGTAATTCATTTAACTGATGATAATTCTTCAAAACAGGGTATTCCTAGTGCTTCTCATGTAAGTAACAACATGAGTACACCAGTCTTGCCTGCTCCAACAGCTGCCCCAGGAAATTTGGGAACAGTTCAGGGACCAAGTTCTGGTAATACTTCGTCATCAAGTCACAGCAAATCCTCTAATGCTGCTGTAAAATTGACAGAAAGCAAAGTAAGTGTTACGGTGGAAGCCAGCGCAGATAGCTCGAAGACAGACAAGGCAAGTTCAAGGTTGAGAGCAACCTACATATTCTGTATATGATAAAGATGAAAGAATAACAGTTTTGTTTTGTATAATTGGTAAAGGGAATTTACTGTTGATAGTCTTAAATCCCAATGCTATTTGAAGGATTCTCTCTACATATGTTGATGTCCAGTGAGTTACTGGTAGTATTTCATGATTATTTTTAGAAATGTTTGGTATGTGTGTTAATAAATAACTTTCATATTTATGACACTAATATTTGAAGAATTCTTGCAATAATGTAAAAGTGTGGTGTTTTCAATTTCATATTTTTGAAGAAATTTTTTGAAAGTATATGATCGGGCAAATAATAATTACACTTTTTCCTCTTACCAGAAATTACAAATCCAAGAAAAAGCAGCACAGGAGGTAAAATTGGCCATTAAGCCATTTTACCAAAATAAAGATATCACCAAGGAAGAATATAAAGAGATTGTACGGAAAGCAGTAGATAAAGTAAGTTCTAGCTTTAGCAGAGTTATGTATGTATTGTTTTGAATCATCTCTATTTTAATAAAGGAATGCTTAAGTCTAATCAATAAGCACTAACTTCTAATTCTTGTCTGCTTTTTCACCTTTCGAATAAGTTCATATGAGATATGAAATATAAAAATGTCTGATTATCTTTTGGGGGTTGTTTTTCAAAAAGCTTTCCATTTTGCTGAAATCCTTTTAAGTATGAGAAAAATATTCCCCCTCCTTTTTTCATAGGTTTGTCATAGTAAGAGTGGAGAAGTAAATTCTACTAAAGTGGCAAATCTGGTTAAAGCCTATGTAGACAAATACAAATATTCACGGAAGGGAAGCCAAAAGAAAACTCTGGAAGAACCCGTGTCTACCGAAAAAAACATAGGTTGAAATGGGGAGCACTATAAAGGACACTATCAAGATATCTGCAAAGTGCAATTTCAACATGTACCTTTAACTGAAAATCATACATAACTGTGATTGAAATTTGGTTTTGATAAAATTATTTTTTTTAATGTAGAATATAAAGTTTTGTTCTAAATATAGTTCTGCACTGCAACTTCTTTATCCTTTCCTCCTCCCGAAAATAAAAGCAAATTCAAGGGAAAGTAAAGGGGTTAAAGGAGTGTGCATTTTTACTAGGACTGTGTTATAGTGTGGATACTGGAAGATGTACAGCTTTTTGATTTGAACAATGGGGTGCATAAATTAGAGTCTTCTAAGTGCACTGGTTTTGGAAAAGATATATATAATACATTTATTCTGTCAGGCTAAAAATAAAGTATGATCTTTATGATTTTTCCCTCTAATTATAGAAAGTTAAATAATGTATTACCATGAAAAATATTTCTAATAACAGAATATACCAATTGCAGGGTTCCTAATGTGTATTTTTAAAGCACATATCAGAATAAATTGCCTAGATAGAAAACAGATTATCACATGAGTAAAATTCAGTGTTCAAAACTTTGGAACACTGTTATTGTATCACCAAATAAAGGCTATGCTGCTTGTTTTTCTTTTGTGCCTTTTTTTCCCCCAATTGAGATGAAGCAGTTTGATTTGCTGGATTTACAACTTTGGAAGTCTAAAACTGTTGAGTTTAGAAGATCAGTTGGGAAAAAGTGTTTGTTGACTTTGTAAAAATTATGTTCTTTCATGGTATCTTCTACCTGTCTGAGAAATGATAAATTACTTGTGCCAACTGGAGAGTTGCTGTTGAGTAGTGACCCTCCCCTTCCTTGGGATGAAGGTAGAATTATGAAACTCACGTCAGTGGCTTTCAGTTGCTCATCTGTCTAATCACTAATGAAATTCTTTTCACACTTGAGAAGTCTCCAAATGTTTTACAGTGAATAAAGTGTTAATTAGGTGACCATATGGTAGCCATTAACCATGTTGCAAAATTCTAGACATTAAAACCTGTGTTTTGGAAAGAGAGAAGAATTAAATAATGGAGTCTTGGTTATTAGGCTTTCAGGGACTAGGGATTTGATTGTCTTTTCTTAAATGATAGAATATGTTAATTTTTACAAAAGGTAAGTTCAAAGTGTTAGAGAGCCACTATTTTAATTGGCATCTTAGAAGAAGAAATGAGTTATATCCATGATAAACTGTCTTTCATTCCAGTAACAGTTTTCAATAGATACCAAGTAAGTGGAAAGCTATTCGGAGAAGATGTTAATGGCTCCGATAGATGTATGCCTCAGTGAGACAGATTGACCCTTTTACTAGCTAAACTAGAGAGCAATACTCTGTAGAACTGTGCTTTTCTGAAGTAAAGATGATCTGTTTCTCAAGTTTATGTGCATAATACTTTCTTGGTGCTAGCTTTGCTAAGGCAAATATTTTGAATTATTGGCCCCAATAATGATTGTGCTAGTTCATAATCTTTATTAGATTATGAATGTTATCCCAAAAAGTGTTAGAAATATTTCCAAGCAGTTCTTGATCTTTATTCTGCATTTCTGGGCATTTGTAATATGGTATTCTACTGATTTATATATATATATATATATATTTTAATTAAAGTTTGTGTTTAGATACGAAGGGGAAAGAAGTTTGGAAGTATATTTCTTCTAATAAAATATTAAGACTTTTAAATATCAACACACACCTCCTCATTTGTTTGTTTTGAACTCTAGAAGCAGTTGTGTGAACTTTCAATCTATTTTCAGTTAAAGTAGGTTCACACTTTGAAAATTTTGTAGCAAATTGCCTAAGAAGATTAATCACACAGGGCATACTTTTCCTACATTTTCTTTCAATGATGTTTGGGAGTAGGGTTACATTTTAAAATTTGCTTTTACCATTTAGCTTTGCAAAGATGTTTAAAAGTTTTGAAGAAAAAACTAGGTGGTATGGCCCAGAGTTAAAAGTCTCACATCTTTGGTAGTAGTGCCATGAGTTATTTCGACATTTTTTGAAAATAACAAGTGTGTATTCCAGATCTGCTTTGGGGTACTTGGTTAGTCTGCATTTAAAATGCTAATGAAGGATGTTACTGGATTAGAATTCAGACTTTTAAATCTTAGAAATACTTAAGAATGTATTAGAAAGTGCATGCTTTATGTTCAAAAAACAATGCTTTAACATTCCCCATTCTTGCTTTTTTCAGAATTTTACATTAATTTTGCATGTCCACAAACTTAAAAACATTTTGTGGGGTTACAGATTTCTCGTTACTTAAGTATTAAGTATTAACTTGACCTTTGAATCCTTGGTCCCACTAACTTACTAGTCACATTGACCAATGTTTTAGGCTATAGTGATGCCTATAATTTTGAGACTAAAAGTAGTTGCTTATTACTTTAACATTCCAAAAGTTTTGTGATTTTTTTTTTCCTGGTAATTACCACATTTTCGCCATTATCTTCCTTTAAATGGCCACAGTGTGTACTGTTTGAATGTCCCATCCAAAAGATGGAGCTTCAGAAGCACAGTGGGTGCCCCATGGTCCACGAGACGTTGTTTGTAGTACAAGGATGGAGCGCTGTCTACTGAAACAATACTCTTAAACAGATATGTAGTATGTAATATTTTCTAATAAATTCTTTTGATAAACAAAAAAGTGTCTTTAACATTTTATTATTAAGATTCTTGGGAAATGGTGACTTTTACCTCCTTATAACTCTTTCCAAGCCCATGTTGAAGTATTTTTTGGATTTGTACGAAAGTAACTAGCACCATAGTCACATTAATTCCAAGTTGTAAAGCAAGCTTAGAATCAGCTATAAACATATATTTTAATAGCATTTTTTTCCTAATTACAAAATCATTGTAGGAAATTAGGAAAACTAAAAAAAAACTGTAGAAGAGGGAAGAAACTGAAAAGCAAAAAGAGAAAAATCACCTGTAAGCCTACCATTTAAAGGTAACAGTGCTGCTCAAACTGCCCATAACTATGTTGTAACTTATTCTTTTCACTTAATGCTGTATTTAATAGTTTTCATTTTAATAAAAATTCTTAGCATGATTTTTAATGGCTATATAGTAGTCTGTTACATATTGTACCATTGCTTAAACCAACCGTCTGCTGTTGGAATATTGTTTTTACTAATGTAAATAAATTAGTAAAATAAAAATTGTACTAACATGCATAAGACTGATGTGAACATCTTTGTACATAAATTGATGCATCCCATTTCAGATGATTCTTTGGGGATTAATTCCTAGAAGTAGACTATCTTGGCCAGTTTTTATTTCCCCATAAAAGAATTTTAAATGTGATTATATATACACTCGATGTATAATTTTAAAGATTCAACTGTATTTAATGTAAAACTCCATTATTTTCCTAAGCTGATTTTTTTATCTGGAGAGAACTGTCAGAAAGTTCTGTGTATCTTTCCTTAATCTTGAGTGCATTTACAAAAATGCTTATTAAGTTTCCAGGAAAATAGGTTTCAGAGATTGTGCTCCCAGCACATGAAGTATATTCTGTAAACCTCTGCATCTCTAGTCTCCTTAATAAATTGAAGTTGTATCTTAATGTCCATGTTCTGTTTTCTAATGGCTCTATCATGTTCCCATGGTGATGGACACGGAAGTTCTGTGCAGGTTTTGGCTATTAGCAACAGTGTTTAACTGAGCACCCTTTGTGACTTAGCTCTGTGAACCTCTTCTTTGTGTGTGCGCTTACACTGAATTTCAGATATGCACATTTTTCATTTGGATAGTGTGGCCACATTGCTCTTAGAAAGGGGTGTACTGATTTACAGTCCCACCACTGTGTAGTTCCACCTTTGATACTGTGACTGAACGTGCTCTTGGTTATAAGATCTTAACACTGATTTCATCAAACCGTGCATACCTACTCTGTGTCGGGGATTCTTGGATTCTGCACATATCAGAATTAATTATACCACAGTCTTCTAAAAGAACAGTATAGTAATAGCATTTTATTAAGCTTGTGATATGTGCCAGGCACTCTATCAGACATTATATGTGTTACCTCTTTTGGTTTATAAAACCAATTCTAGTAGTTATCTTTGTTTTGATGAGAAAGTTGAGATACATAAAACATTAACTGAGTTAGCTAGTTACACAGCTACTTAGTGATAGAGACAGGATTAAGAGATGGAATTGGTAGACACTGAAGTCAGTGCTTGACGTGGGGTGTGGGTGTTCCGCTGAGCTCCCAGATGTAAACTAACATTTATAATACATGGAGTTACGGCTGAACTAAAAAGTGAAGTATACTGGGAGTACAGAAGAGGACACAGCTGACTGGGGAAGAAGAAATGAGACAGGGATATTTATACTGTGTCTAACTATGTTGTTTTGTTGCCTTTTTAATACTCCCATATTTCCTGTCCTGGAGATGTGAAGCTTTTAATATTGAAGCCATCTTTCATGCATTTTCCATTCTCATCTCATCTCCATTCTCTCAAACAATTGCTATTTCCTCTACTTCAGATGAATTCCTTTGCAGTAAAATCCAACTCCCTTAGTTCCCAGCAGTCTTACCATCTGACCTTTTTAATAGTCTCAACTATGACTTCGATTCTGTACACATCAGTTCATCTTAGACACTAAAGACTAATCTTCCAATAGCACAGCTTTGGTCATATTCTACATCATTTCAGCATACAGTCGGCCTTGTGTGTACACGCTAGGGAAGAGTGACCAAGACAAAACCGTTTGCACTCGTAGAACACGTACTATTGTGAAAAAGCAGCTATGTATTTATATGACTGATTCAGGAATGACAGAGGACTCTGCATGCTCCAAGAATCTGTGCTAGGGTAAGAGGACCTAACAGTGATTGGTGAGAGTCCCTGGAAGAAGTGGCACTCAAGAGCTAAAAGATGAATAAGAACTAAGCAAGGAGAAAAGATGAGCTGGCAGAGGAAATAGGTGCAAAAGGTCTGGAGCCCAAAAGTATGGCAACCCCAAGCCTAAGTTGGCTGAAGACTCTTGGAGAGTTCTTAAGGCAAATCTTTTGCAAAGAAAAGCTTTTGAAATCTTTCAAGCAGGAGGTATTCGATATGAGCAGACTTGCATTTTGAAAGATTGCTCATAATCTTTTCAATGGCTTAATAAAAATGGTTAGTAAATGTGAAAAGGTGTTCACAGTTAAACAATATTACACATTTTCTTTTATCAGACTGATCAATTCTGGCAAGAGTCCCATGAGGAAATAGTACTGGTGGCCATTTGTACAATTTTTCTGAAAGGCAACTTGAAAATACGTATAAAGGGCCTTACAAGGGCCATATACTCTTTCCATAGTAATAAAACATATGGGTTCACATAGTCCTCCTTTCCAGTATTTAATAGTGGAGAATTGGAGGGGATGGTTAAACTGTGGTTCATTCATGTGAAGGCATTTTGCAGCTGTTGTAAATGTTTTCAAGGATAAACAAAATGAAATGGAGAAAAACAGGACACAAACTATAGTTGACCCTTGGACAATGAGGGGCTAGGGGCACCAACCCCCTGCACAGTCAGAAATCCCCATAGAATTTGTGATTCCCAAATACTTACCTACTAATAGCCTGCTGTTGACTGGAAGTCTTAACTGACAACATAGTCAACATGTATTTTGTATGTTACATGTATTATCACACTGTAATCTTAATGTAAGCTGAAGAAAAGAAAATGTTAAAGTCCTATGGAAAATATGTTTATAGTACTGTAGCATATTATTTAAAAAATCCATGTATAAGTGGATCCGTGCCGTCCAAACCTGTGTTACTTAAGGGGTAACTATACATAATATTCCAACTTTTTTTTTAAGGCAAAAAAAAAAAAATACAAATTCTTAATAGGGGTTATTTCTGGGTAGCAGAGGATCTTTTAATGCTTTTCTTTAGCTTCCAATTTTACTACGGTGAACAAGAGTTGTATGATCAGAAAAAACTTTTTAAGAAAATTGCAGTCATTGCTTGGGACATGACGGTGGGGGAATGGGCAGGAGACTTTGTTTTAGGCTGGGAAAGTTACCAACTTCCCACTCTAGAACTGGTCTAAGGCCTCAGCTTGAGCACCTGTGATAGGTGTTTCATAGATGGCTCTCCATACACAGCTCTGCAGGAATGGTGGCTGATGGGTGCTAGTCTGTAAGTAGTCAATATCCACTGGCTTTATGGGCTGAGACATCCCTTAGTCATAAGGAAGTGGACTTCCCAAACCATAACTAGTTTGGGCATACTTCCCCCAATCCTGTGAGCACTAGAGAAGATAATCCACTTCAGGTAAGTAGGGGTCTTGGCTTTAAAGCTCACAAAGAACTGAGGCACACTTTGTGCCCCTGAGTATGTTACTTCTCTGAGCCAGAGTGGCCTATAAAAGGGGCTGCTGCCTACCTACCTGGAGGATCAAGTGAGATAATAGATGTGAAAGTAATAATTTCTTGTATATTTACTTGGAGAATCTGCCCTATAATCCAGACTGGTGTTCCCACCATTTCCTTTTGGGTAATGATGGAAATACAACTTACTTGTCCAGTGGTTTGAAGTCTAGCTGCATGTTTAGGGTCACAGAGCCTTAAAACAAAACAATAACACAGAGACTTCCAGGAAGATGGTGGGAATAGGAAGATCCTAACATCCCATGGATACAATGAGGTAACACCCACATCAATGTAAATAACCCAGAAGATGATCTCAGGACTGGCAGAACACACTCTGCACAGCTAAATGCACAGAAGAGGCCACATCAAAGAGGGTAGGAAGGGCAGAGCAACTGGGGAGCTAAGCTAATCTCAGAGCAGGTGTTGGAGGGGCAGGTACCTTTGGGAGACTTCTCCAAGAACAAAAGAGCTGGCTGGCGCCATTTACCTCCCCCATACCCTGCCCCCATGGACAGCTGTGGGAACCAGTGCGGCAGTAACACTCTCTAACTTGCTAACAGTGCACCTGCATTCTCCTGTGGACGCATCCCCTCTAGCCAGGCTTGTAGGTCTCCTCCCACAACAGACCTGTGCATACCTTACTGACACTGCATGGCCCACCCCCAGCTCTTCTATGGATCCGCCCACCCCATCCAACACCACCAGCCCTGGTCCCTGGCAGCTACAGGTCCTCTCCTGCAGCAGACCTGCACAGATCTTGCTAACGCCGCATGTCCCACCCCTGTGTTCTGTTGGACCTGCCCTCTCCAATACACCCTTGGCCAGAGGCCATCCAAAGTGGTGCCACAAGCCTGGCAGTGTGCAAGCAGCGCCCACAGGGCCCAGCATCACTCCAGAGTGACTCCTGCTCTGGGGGACGGGAAGATAACCACACACACCAGTCCTACTGTGGCCCCAATAGTAGGCTGGGGGCAAAGCTTCTCAGTGGACAACATAGAAAGTATCCTGCAGTTTGGTACTACTGCATCTGGCAAACACCTGGTCTGACTCACTCAAGCCCAAGGGGGCCCCAGACTGGCTTACTAACAACGCAGGGACCAAACCCTGCACACAGCAGGCAAAGAGAGACGTTGCAGATGGACTGGAGGGAAAAGTGGCTCAGCCACAACAGTAGGGTGCATGTAATACACATAAGAGACACCCCTGAAGTGCCAGGTTCTGGGGAACAGGGGGCATTACACTGCAGGGCACTCTAAGACCTCTTCTTCACAAGGCCACTACTTTCAAGAGCAGGGGATGTAGCTGACTTCCCTAACACATAGAAGCAGACACAGAGAGTTAGACAAAATGAGGAGACAGAGGACTATGTCCCAAATGAAAGAACAGGATAAAATCACAGCAAGAGAGCTAAATGAAACTGAGATAAATAATATGTGAATTTAAAGTAATGGTCATAAAGAGACTCACTGGACTTCAGAAAAGAGTGGAGGATCTCAGTGAGAACCTTAACGAAGAGATAGAAAACAAAAAAGAACCAATCAGAGATAAAGAACTCAATTAAAAAATTAAATTAAAACTATACTAGAGGGCCTAAATAGTAGACTGAGGAGGCAGAAGAATGGATCAGTGACCTGAAGGACAGAGTAAAGGAAAGCAATCAAGCCAAACAGGAAAGAGAAAAATAATAATAAAAAATGAAAATCGGGAACTCAGCAGCTCATCATGTGTAATAACATTCCCATTAGAGGGATCCCAGAAGGAAAAGAGAGAGAGAGGGGGCAGAAAATGTAGTTCAAGAAATACTCGAAAGTTTCCCCTAAGCTGGGGAAAGAAACAGAAATCCTGATCCAGAGGCACAGAGATCCACCAACAAAATCAACCCAAGGAGGTCCACACCAAGACACACAGTAATTAAAATGGCAAAAAATAGTGATAGAGAATTTTAAAAGCAGCAAGAGAAGAAAAACAGTAACATAAAAGGCAAATCCCATAAGGCTATCAGCCAGGTTTTCAGCAGAAACTTTGCAGGCCAGGAGAGAGTGGCACGTAATATATTCAAAGCGCTGAAAGGAAAACAGCTACAACAAAGAATACTCTACCCAGCAAGGCTATCACTCAGAATAGAAGGAGAGATAAAGAGTTTCCTAGACAAACAGAAGTTAAAGGAATTTATCACCACTAAACTAGCCCTACAAGAAAGGGGATTTTTTGAGTAGAAAGGAAAGACCGTAAGTAGGAGTCAGAAAAGTAGGAAGCACAAAAGCAGTAACATTAAGCGTATCTATAAAAATCAGTCAAGGGATTCAAAAAATAAAAGGCTATAAAGTATGACACCATATACTTCAAACATGATGGGGGGAGAGGCGTAAATAGGTTCAAACTTAAGCAACCACTGATTCCATATAAATTGCTATGGGCGTAAGGTGGGGATCAAAAGTACGCTAATATTAATGAGCACTGAGTACTGCACAGAAGTGCGGAATCACTGTACTGCACACCTGAGACGAATGTAACACTGTATGGTAACTACGCTGGAATTAATTAATTAGTCTAAAAGGCAATACACAGGCTCACACCAGACCAATTTAACCAGTCTTTGGGTTTAGGATAGTTTAAAATCTCCCAGGTAGAGGCTAATGTGCAGCCAAGAAGCAAACCACTATGTAACTTTTTTAGATCCCCGGTAGACCACAGCTGTTCTGTTAGAACAACATAATTCCTTAGATCACAGCTCGTCTTTAAAACCCTTCAGATTCTATTCTCCCTCTCAGAGGCAGCTATAGCACCTGGCAGTTTATCCTTCACTCTTTTTCTAAACCTTGTTTTCAAATGCCCCTTTGTCTGGGGTTTAGATCCCACAAAGCAGAGAGATAAGATCTTGAACATTTCCTGGGTGCTCACAGTTCCAGGGTGGAATAAGATTCTTGTAGGAATCCAGCTGTTGGTAAGGTCAGGCTGTGTATGCTCAATTCAACAGGTTTTTATTTACACACTTGCCTGAAGGAATTCTAGACATTTCTAAAATATCACTGTAACATGGCTTTTTGTAAATCATTTCTGGAAGTCTTTCTTTTACACTTTAACAGCTGATAGCATGTGCTCCAGCAAGTGCAATTATGATTCCCAATCACAGCAGCAGGGACTAACACTAAGTGCTTCTTACTGGTCTGTGCCAGCATTTTATTTGCATTATCTCCCTTAATTTTCATAACAACCTTTAAAGTAGGTCCTATTATTAACCTCATTTGTCAAATGAGGATGAGGTTCAGTTCCTTAGCTAGGGTCGCTCAGACCGCACAGAGGTGGCTGAGTCCACAGTCTCTGCTTGTAACCATGTCCCAGTGCTGCCTTTTGGCTCCTTACAAGCTCTACCATTTGCCCCACACTTACTCCTTCTCACTCAGCATACCCAGTTTGAGGACCAGAAATGGCTTGTCCCTACTTCTACTTCCACTGCCCCTCTCCAGGGTACAGGAAGTTCTCATAATCACTCACCTACTCAGCTGTCTGACCAGCTGGTCCCTCTATCTAGTCTTCTCTTCCAGTTCATCCTTCAGACTTCTTTTAACCATTTAATTCCATTAATATTAAATACTTGCTCTGAGCAGTGTAATTCCCCTATGCTGTATTGCCAACAAACTTTTTACAGAACACCTGCTAAACAAAATCTTGAACCATTATGAATGGGTCTGCCCAGGCTCAAGGTGAAGGCAGCAAACCCACTAAGCCATCCTCTTGCCCATCCCCCAACCCAGCTGACTTTGTGGCATCTCTGGATAGTTCCAGGATCTCTTAGCACTGAACACGAACTATAGCCATGTTTTGCAAACTCTTGTAGGCTGCTCTGTGGTAGTATCTTAATAGATAACTAGATACAGTTCAACAGCTAAGAAAATGGTCAACAGAAATGCATTCCCAAGTACACCAAGAGACGAGGATAAGGATGCTCATGGTATCATTTGTAATAGCCCCAAACTGGAAACAGCTCAAACGCCATCAATGTTGGAATACTCATTCAGCAATGAAAATAATGGAACTATTGTTACTTTGAACCATATAGATGAATCTTACAGCCAGGTTGAGTGAAAGATGATGGAAACAATACAATTGAATACTGCATTTCTATATTAAGTTCAAAAATAGACAAAACTATATTATAGTATTTAGAGATTTATACTTAGGTGATTAAAAAAAAAACTTTAAGGGGCGCCTGGGTGGCACAGTGGTTAAGCGTCTGCCTTCGGCTCAGGGCGTGATCCCGGTGATCCGGGATCGAGCCCCACATCAGGCTCCTCCGCTATGAGCCTGCTTCTTCCTCTCCCACTCCCCCTGCTTGTGTTCCCTCTCTCGCTGGCTGTCTCTATCCTGTCGAATAAATAAATAAAATCTTTAAAAAAAAAAAAAACTTTAAAGGAAGTGCTTGTCCTTAAAATCAGGAGAGTGGTCACTGGTGTGGGGGTGTGGGGTGGGGGATTTTGACCGGGACAAAGGCCTTCTGGGAAGGAGGGGGACTACCAAGGTCTACTTCTTGATCGGGGCAGTGGTTACAGAGGGGTTTGCTTTACAGTAAAAAAGCTCTACTCCTCATATTATGCACTGTATTATATGTGTCTGAGGTGGGGATTTCACAATAAAACTTTGTGCTTAAAAAAAAAAAAAGCTCAGAGCCCTTGTTCTGATTTATGGTAGTCAATCTACCAGTCTTCATCTTTTCCTTTCTTTCAACCAAGTCCCAATGGGAAAAGGAAATCATAAATTTGGGGGGAAAATTGCCACTGAAAGAATTCTGCATTGCATAAACTGCCCTTCTGTTTGGAAACAGAAAAACAGAGCAACAAATGTGCCGGGGCCCACTCTGTGCGAGAGTGAGTCACTGTGCACCTACACTTCACATGTGCTTTCTGTGCTAGATGGTGGCAGCCTTTGTTCCTTTCTTTCAGTTATTGTTTTAACAAACTACGTCAATTTTCAAAGGTTGCACAACTCAGAAAGTTGCCTGTTCCTAGCCCAGCAAGAGTCGATTTATTGAAAGGGTCAACCCTAAAATTAGTCTTGTTATCTTTCACACAGTTTAGCTGTAGACAGGGCATCATATCTGATCCTTCAGATCAATAAATCCTCTCTAAAGCAAAGGCTAAACAAACATTTCTCCGTCAGTTTGGGGAAACTATAAAGTACAGTGCAGAGATTCTGGAAACCACCCCCCCGCCCCAAATGTGTTTCACCCTACACTTCATGAAGCCCTTTAGGTCCTTTACTTGGTGGCCAAAGCGTCTCTCTGCTGTAGCAACATCTACGTCACACTGCACCATTTAATCCATAACCTTTTTTCTTGAACAAGACCTCTCCAGACTCAAACACTCTCTCACCACTGTTAGGTCAAATTTCTATCAGCCCTTAAAGTCTGCAAAAGACACTGTTCTTTCTCCACGAAGCCCATTCCACTTTGCCTTCCCCACTCATCAATCAAACGAAGCCTGCTGTGCCTGAACTCCCAAAACACTTAATAATTCTCATACAGCCTGTTTTACCTTTGTTACTGGGCCGCATTGGGAAGCGTGTCTCAGCCTCAGAGCGGGACTGTCTCCTCCATCTTCCGAACGAGCAGCTAAGTACCCCATCACCGCTCAAGCTGAATGAGATATACTATTATATCTATTATACCTAAGGGAGGTATAAACAGAGGGAAAAAACCTATTAACATTCTTAAAAAGTTCAGAATAACTTTATCCAGAAGAATCAGCTAACAGTTGTTCAAATTACACACCAGAGTGGATAATTGTTGGTTGGAAACTGTGGTTTCAATCTACTATAAGCCCTTGTCTTAGCCATGTTCCTTTGTTAAGGGAATTCCCAGAAAGTTTTTCTTGCTCTAAGAAGTTAAGTGATGCCAAATTAATAAATGAAATACTTGGGGAAAAAATCTGAGGTATTATAGAAAATCCTAAAAAGTCAACATAATGCATAGGAAGAAAATACTTAATAGAAACAATGCAGCAAATAGAAACAAAAAGATTTGCACCAAAAACAAGTGTCTTATGTCGGACTCTTCCTGGGAAGAATCTAATTACTCTTTACAATTAGCTTCATGTGTGCTGATTACATGGCTCCACTTACTTGCCACGTGACTTTGGTCAAGGTAGTCAGTCATCCCAACCCTCTATACTCACCTGTAACAGTAGCTGTTTCACTGGGTTTTTATAAAGACTGAGGCGATACATGTAAAATGCTTAGCATGGTGAATGACAGGGATTGTGGTAAGCAAATGTTAGTGACCAGCATAATTAAAGTTTGGAAACAATTTAAATATCTGTCAATAAGGGGTCCAAATAATAAATCATATTGTACCCATAAAATGGAGTACCACATAGCTGTAAAAAATGAAGTGAAAGCTCTTTACGTACCAATATGGAAAGGTCTTAAAATACTAAACATTTTTTGAAGTGCAGCAGTGTTTATGGTATACAATATTTTGCATAAAAATAACCCACTCATATTTGCTCTTTTGTAATCAATACCAGGGGTGTACTTAAGAAACATGACCAGTAGTTATCTGGCAGTGGGGGTGGAAGCCAGGGGATGGGAAAGACGTGGGCGACTTTTCAGTGAATATCTTTTAACAACTGTTTGATTCTCGAATTGCCTGGTCATATTACCTATTCACAAAAGTTACTTTTTAAAAGCAGTTTATCTTTTGAATATATGTATCCAGTGTGGATTGGGTCTCAGACTGAAATCCACAAGAACCAGGACTCGACTTATCATGATAGCTTTTTCTCTTAATATTCAAGTGTACTCATTATCAGAAGAAATGGAACTGCTTACCTAGGAACATGACGATGCGTCTTCGCCTTTCTTAACTTACACACGACGCAATCCTGGACTTAACTTTTTACCAAGAAACATCTGTTCCTTTCTTTCATGAAAGGAGAATCTAGGAATCCAACTAAAGATTCACAACTATGGGAGTGGAGAAAGTGAACATTGGCTGTACTATAACAGGAAATAACACGGTCTTCATTTGCCTCACAAAAGGTAGTTAAAATTTTGAGTATTTCAGTGACTGTTTATGAACTCTGGAGACAGCTTCAGGTAATACGAGCACGATAAGCTCAAATTTCCCTGGGATAGATACTCAATTTTTTTTTCTCTTTTACCTTTTTGCGATTTGGTCAAGATCCAACAGTCAAGCACCAGGTGCCCCACGTGGTTAATCCCGTAGCCGTGCTCCTGCTTCTTCGCGGCTTCTGTTTCAGAGATGAAGAACATCGTGTTTTCTTTCTTTGGTGTATAATATTTTAATCACGGTGATTAAGAGCAGGACAGAAGTCACTTATCCGAAACATTCTCATTTTAAAAATCATTTTTATTGTCATTTTATGGTTAAAAAAAACATACATGGCATGACTATAAAGTAATGAGACGAGTTTTCATGTGTGGCTTGCACTACGGAGTCTCATTAGTATATAGTCACATCCTGTCTAGAGCTTGGAAGAAAAATATGCCTCGGCTATATGATTATCAATTTCGTTACTTAAAATTTATTGAGTGCCAACAGAGCACTAGGCACATATATAACACAGAATTGTACAGTCTCTATGTTGTAGACTATATTATTTACATAGATTTCTCAAAGATAACATTAAAGCATGTATTTACAGAACTTTAGACAAAACAACAATACTGGAAATCAGCAAGTTTCTGTCTAGCAAGGAGCACCTTTTCAGGAATGAGAGGGTTATGCAGAGCTTACGGTGCAAGAGCACGTTGACTCCGTTACCCAGAAAGTCCATGTTATTTCATCATATAAGAGTTCTATAAAGCTATACGAGAAAAACCTAAGTGGGAAGCCATACTTGGTTTCATTAGGTCAAATACATTTAGAAAATCCTCCGCTGAGACCACTGCTCAAAGGGACTACAGACATATTCACATATCGCAGCACAGAAGCTAGAACTACAGCATGCAATTCCAATGAGGTGCAAGAATGGTGCGTGCGAAAACCGCTTTTCTGAGCCTGGACTTTCTTCTCTTTTCTAATTACCCTGCAGTTTCTTATTTTGCAAAGAAACATGTACCTTTAAAACATACATTGATGTTACACAAAATTAGTTTGGAAAAATTTGAGATTTTTTAGAGAAGTACAATGAATACCCTCCAACTGGTATCAACAACTGGGAGCCTTATGAGTTTGGGGGAGTTGAGGACATTTTAGTGTTATCCACATGATCTCTGAGGCATCAAGTGGGTAGCCCCAGTCTTGGGAGGTGGGCCAAGAATACACCCCACGACCCTCGGAAATGACGGTGGCTAACGTTGGCTGACAAGTCTTTCGCGTTCGTGACTACACGGCAGAGTGCAGCGCCGGGGATCCCGCTGCAGGGAGAAAGTAGATTTTCCTTCAGTACCAGTTGATTCAAACTATTAAAAAAATTTTTTTATATCCAAACTGAGATCCTTTCACTCTAAGAATCTGCCCCTAAATTCAAGTTGAAGATTTGGGTGCATCGTGGTTCTGAATGAACAATCAAAAAACACAGTATCAAGCAGTAATCTGGCTTTGCTTTACATCATGACAAATAGAAAATACTCTCCGTCTCCTGCTATCTCAGGCGAATTTGTCATGAAAAGGACCTCTTTTATCGGTTCTCTATTTAATGTATTATAAATGGACATATAATTAAATAGGTGACTGGACCTTGTCTTCAGCTAAATTTGGGATTCTCTCTATATTTTTAAAGAATGTCTTAAGCATACTCAGAAATGAAGGACTCAAGAAAATGTTCAGTCTTTTATTTAAAAACTATAAACAGTCACCAAAGTAAATAAAGCCATTCTATAACATAAACTGTTAGGTCTATATTTTTTACTGCACATCCTAAGGACACAGCAGAAATGGTGGTTGGGAGGCCTTCCACATTTTTGGATGCTAATAGAACAGGCAATAGGCAGTTATAAATGGATACATTTCACGCTGGGGGGAAGAAGACAATTTAAGGAAGTGAGCAGTTTCTGAGCAGGAATGTGGTACAGTATTAAGAATGGAAGAATAATACAATAAAATTCCACACTATATTAAGATAGAAAAAGTAGTGAAGAAAATATCATACCTGCACATAATGCATATATAACACAGGAGAAAACCTGTATAAAATTCCATGTATTTAAACCAATTTACAAATACAAAAAATTCTGTCCAAGCTCTGAGCTTGCACATGACAAACGTTTACAGTGGATACATGTTAGGGAAAACCAAAAAATACCTTCAAATAGTTTTTCTTCTACAAAAATGACATGAGATATATTATTCCATACTCTTTCAGCCAGCAAAATGAGTTCTACAAGGTGTATAATACAAAACAAAACAAAACAAAAGAAAAAAAAAAAGAGAAAAAAAAAAGAAAAAAAAAATCACAGTTCCACAAAACTGTTTTGACTTTACAGCATCAGTACCTTTGCAGAAGTATTTACACAAATTTAAAGAACATTCATCCACTGCGTAGAATATATCACAATTACTTACAATTGACAGGAAAGTCTAGAAAACTTTAGAACCTACCAATAATGCTTCTAGGACACCACAGAATGTATTTCCAGTGGCTGCAGTGGCATGAAAGGTGTTCGTTCTATTCACAAATATTTACAAGATCTATTCAGACTGGTAAATTTTTATGATAATAAATAAGTGAAAATATATTGGCTCAAGTAAGAAAACCAAGCTACTGATTTCTAAACAAAACACACAATCCATAGCTAGATATTGGTGGCCCCCTCTGAGATCGGGGGTATAGGTGTGCTGAAATTTTTTTTTTAATTATTCAAACCAGCTTAAACGGTTTTGTAAATATAAAAATGTGCTCCTTTTTGGATATAGATAAAAATATTTAATGCTTCTATTTCATCTGCTCATGTAGGTTTTACAATATTCCATGTATATTCCAATGTGGATGGTACTGAATTCTGATCATACCAGTTTCCATCAGGATTTATCAGATCTGACAGACATCCTGCAGATAAGCTGGTTGACAATCCCACAGCAGTTTTTTTTTTTTTCTTTTTCTTTTTAGATTTTTTTTAAACAGAGAACAAAGGGATTCGCTCAGAGATCAGAATACGAAGCTTCCTCTCAGCATCATGGGAGGAGATAAAATAATTCATTCTATGGTCTCTGTTCCATTAAGACTTGGTGCTTTCTTCAGTAACAGTATGTGAAATGTATGTGACTTTGAGTCCCCACTGTAGAAGTGGAATTATTTTTCACTGCAGCATTTCTGAGTCTTTTTCTTGTTCTTTACTCTGAACTGTAAAATTAAGTTCATAAAGGCATTTGGCAAGGGTGGAGGAAGCTTCCATGTTACTAATGGCTAGCACTGATAAGTTGTTTTCATGTCTCTTTAACAATCTGGAAAAAAACCAAAGAGAGGTTCTGAGGTCAGTGATGACTCTTATGGATTCTGCAATTTAAAAACTAAACATTTTTTACTTCATTGAGAGGATGTGTTCAGCACACTTTGGTGAATGGAATACACTATAAACTTACATGGGTAAAAAGTGTTTCCAGGCATGACAGAATTTCCTTGTATTCATGTAGCAATTTTTCAGTGAACAAATGTTTTTACCACATACTACATACTGCTGCTTTTAATACACTTAAAGAAGCCGCATGTATAAAACGATGGTTCAAAGAATGCTGGTAGCAATGTGGTCAGTTTTCAGACCAAGATGGAATTAAACCAGGAATTAATAACAGAAAATTGATTGGAAAATCCCCAAGTCTATGATGTAAACAACAGATGGGTAACATGAAGTTATACGTGGGTCAAGAAGAAATCTCAAAAGAACTTTAAAAATACTTTGGATTAAATTAAAATAGAAATACAGCTTATTAAAATCTGTGGGATGCCGGGAAAGCAGTGCTTTGAGGGAAATTTATAGCATCGATTGAATGCATATTATTAGAAAAGAAGATCTAAAATCAATAATCAAAATTTCCACGTTAGAAAACTAGTAACAGAAGAGCAAATTAAATCCAAAGTAAGTAGAAGAAGTAATTCAAGCCAAAATGAATGAAACTGAAAAGAGGAAATCAATGAAACCAAAAGTTGATTCTTTGAAAACATCAAAATCAAGAACTCTCTAAGACATGCCATCTAAGGAAAAACAGTGTGTACATAAATTACTAATATTGGAGATGAAAGAGGGAAAGGTACCAAAGATCCCTACAGATCCCATGGGCATTAAAGGCAATAAAAAATTAGTATGAATAACACTATGCCCACAAATCTGAAACTCTAGATGAAACATACCACTTCCTTGAAAGAAACAGGCTTCCAAAAGTTACACAAAGTGAAACAGAATATCTGAAAAGGCCTGTATCTATTGACGAAATTGAAAAAACAAAAAAACCCAAAAACCTCCCAAAACAGAAAACACCAGGTTCAGGGGTTCTCTAGTGAATTCTACCAAAAATTCAAGGTTCTTCAAAAAAATTAAAAAAATAGAAATACCAAATGATCCAGTAATCCCACTACTGAGTATTTACTCAAAGGAAACAAAAAACCTAATTTGAAAAGGTATGTGCACTTCCACGTTTACTGAAACATTATCTCCAACACCCAAGGTATGGGAGCAACCCAAGTGTCCAACCGCAGATGAACGGGCAGAGATGCGGTATGTCAACACAACAGAGTATCACTCAACCATGAAACAAAAGAGTGAGATCTTGCCATTTGCAACAACATGGATGGACCTAGAGGGTATGATGCTAACTGCAAAGTGTCAGAGAGAAAAAGATAAATATACGATTTCACTAATACATGGAATCTAAAAAACAGAAAAAACAAAACTCTGAAGTTTTTAAAGAAACAATGCACAGTTCTACACACAGTAACGTTAATATAGTATTGCAGGAAGAGGAGGAATCTGGGAAACGACTAGTTTAACCTGTTCAATTTACAGATGAGTAATTTGAGGCCATCTTGAGGCACCTAAACTGAAATGACTTTCTAGGTAAACAGTAGTAGCAGAATTAGGGAAGATCATCTGACTATTTGGCCTTTCTCCGTGGTACATTTCTAAATATGGGAGGACTGCCAGGCATAATTCTGTAACAAGCTTCATTCATACTTCTAGAAAATTCAGATCATGTTTCTAGAGTAGTCAAATTCATAGAATCAAGAGTGAAATGGTATTTACCAGGGGCTGGGGGAAGAAGGAAATGAGGATCAATGGTCATAAAGTTTCAGTTAAGCAAGATGAATAAGCTTGAGAGATGCACTATACAACACTGGAGCTACAGCCAACCATAACATATTATACACTTAACTACTTGTTAAGAGGGTAGATCTCATGTTAAGTGTCCTTGCCACAATAAGGCAAAATTAAATAAAAATTCAGATCATGTCAGAAAACAGCTGGAGGGAAATAAGATGGTCGTCTTTTTTTTTTTTTTTTTAAGGTTTATTTTAGAGGGAGAGAGAGAGAGAGACTGTGAGCACATGTGTGTTGGGGGGGAAAGCAGAGGGAGAGAATCTTCAAGCAGACTCCCTGCTGAGTGTGGAGCCCGACGCAGGGCTCAATCCACAACCCATGAGATCATGACCTGAGCCAAAATCAAGAGTCGGCTGTTTAACCGACTGAGCCACCCAGGTGCCCCTAAGACGGCTGCTTTTAAGAAATTTTTATATGAAAATAAAAATTATATTCTACAGATGATTCAAGTTTTTTTCCCTTCATTAATAATGGGAAGTTTATCACCTGAATGAGACATTACTCCATAAAAGCAGCTATTTCTTTTTAATTTGTAAACTTAAAAATTTTCTACCCCCAAAATTACAATATTGATGTGGCTATATATATAAAGAAGAGAAATTATTAAAGTGAGCACAGTCCAGAAAAAAACAGTGATGCTGAGGGGTGAGGAGAAAAGTGGTAAAAATCAGCCCCAAATGGAAGGATGAAATAGTTCTGTGATAAGAAAAGTACAGTAAAATGTCAATTAATGGTAAAAGCTAGGTGATTGGTATATATAGATGTTCACTGCAAAATTATGTCAAGTTTACCTTCTGTGCGAAAACTTCTACATTAAATGTCAGAAAAATGTCAGAAAAAAAAAAAATCAACCAGCATGAGATTACCCAAGAACTGCAGTGCCTTCATTAAAATAACCCTGGGTAAAAGGAACTAAAGAAGAGGAAGGAACTAGACTTCCAAATTTTGAATGAACATTGTAGGGAAAAAAATTTATGGGAAAAAACACAGAAATTTAAAGCCAAAATTGAACACATGGGGATTGTATCATTTCTGCCACTCGAGAGCAAAGGAAGAAGTAAAAACAACTGTAAAAAAAAAAAAAAAAAGGAAATTGGGGCCCCTGGGTGGCGTAGTCGCTTAAGCATCCAACTCTTGGTTTCAGCTCAGGCTGTGATCTCAGGGTCGTGAGATCGAGCCCCGCGTCCAGCCCCACGCTCAGTGTGGAGTCGGCTTCAGACGCTCCCTCCCCCTCCTGCTCATGCTCGCTCTCTCTCTCTCAAACAATAAATAAATCTTAAAAAAAAAAAAAAAAAGGAGATTAAAGACTAAGGAGTTGAGCATCTTTCATGTTTTTTGGCCATTTGGCTATTTGCTTTTATGTAGTTTCCATACTGTACATATACCACCCCCCAAAATGGCTAAAACTAAAAATTAACATTACAATACCAAATGTTGGCAAGTATGTGGAGCAACTGTGATTCTCATACATAGCTGGAGGGAGTATAAGTTGATAAAATATCTTTGGAATTGTTTGGCACTACCTACTCAAGTTATAATATCCTATAAATCACCAATCCTTCTTAAAAGCTCAATAGAAATATATACATATATGGCCAAATGTAACATGTATAGAATGTTCATAGCACCACTATTTTTAATAGCTCCAAACTGAAAACCACCAGTATGCCTACCAAAAGTAGAATGGAAAAAACAAATTTGAGTATATTCTCAGAACAGAATTCTATACTGCAATAATATGAACAATGTCCTGCCACATGTAACATGAATGAATCTCACAAACAAAGCTGAATAAAGGAGCTAGTACAAAAAAATGTACACCATTTGATTCTACTTATATAAAGTGCGAAATCAGGCAAAATTCTATGGTGTATCATCAGGATCGTGGTCCCATTGAGAAAAATGAGATAAAGAGAGGTGGGGAATCAAAGGGGCTCTGTGGTACTGGTGTTCCTCTATTTCTGAACTTGGACGGCTGGTTCTGTGGGTGGTTCACCTGCGATGATTCATTGAGTTTTATTCTGTTTTTTAATACTTTAGGTATGATTTACTTCAAAAATTTATTAAACAAATTTTTAAATGAACTAGAAATTTCTACAATTTTTTTCTGGAAAAGAAAAAATAGTCCTATAAAACTTGATTTAAAAATAACTTACGTAATTTGAAAAGATATACGCACCCCTAGGTTTATTGCAGCTTTATTTCCAATAGCCAAGATACAGAAGCAACTCAACTGCCTATGCACAGACGAATGGATTACAAAGATGTGGTGTGAGCCTACACGCGTGTGCGCACACACGCACACACACACGCACACACACACAGGAATATTACTCAGCCATCAAAAAGAATGAAATCTTGCCATCTTCAAGAATATGGATGGACCTAGAGGATATAAAGCTAACTAAAATTAGTCAGAGAAAGACAAATACCATATGATTTCACTCATGTAGAATTTAAGAAACAAAACAAATGAACAAAGAAAAAAAGAGACAAACAAAAAAACAGACTCCTCAATACAGAGAACAAACTGGTTGTTGCCAACAGGGAGGTGGGTGAGGGGATGGGTAAAATAGTTAAAGATTAAAAGTACACTTATATTGATGAGCACTGAGTAAGGTATAGAATTGTTCGATTATTATATTGTATACCTGAAACGAACACTGTATGTGAATTATACTTTAATAAAAAAATTACAAAGTGGGAATCAAATTATTTTCCCTCTATAATTAATGAACATTTTGATAAAGAAAAATCTTTCAGTTTGAAAAATTTCACAAATTACAATAATTTTTCCACATGCTAAAAAGTATTCTTTTATTTTTATGTCACATGGATAAAACTAGAAGACTAAGTTTAAATCACCAGGATGATTTTAAAGTAACAATTTTTTTTTTTAAGATTTTTTTTTTTTTTTAAGTAATCTCTATGCCCAACATGGGGCTCAAACCCACAACCCTCAAGAGTTGCACACTCCACCAACTGGGCCATCCAGGCATTCCATAACAATTCCATTTTTGTAATAAATTATTATCTTTTACTTTTGGGGGTTTTAAAAAATAAACACTCACTAGATAAACAAAGTATGTCTGTTTTGTTGTATAAAATGGTATTCAATTTCAAATTTCAAGGTGTTTTTTGATATGTTTAGTAAAGGATAAACATTGTGTTACTTTAATATACTTAATAGATAATGAAAAATATTACCTGTAAGCATTAGTGAAAACAATTTAAGATACAAATTAGCAGTTTGAAGGCAGGTTTTTCTCCTTTCCCTCCCAAAATTGTACAAAATGAGTTAAAGAAAATTTTCTGAAAAAACTAAACCAGAAAGGCAAGGCGTAGGACTTACAGAAACATAGACACAGTGAAGGATTGGGGGTGAGGGATCAAACAGACAAAAAACAGGATTAGGTGAAAGCAACGTACTCAACCACAATGAAGTCCTCCTGGTCTCCCTCTCCCATTTGTTTCCATAACATGGGATTTTTACACTGACCGTCCTCCAAACTGCCCACCTCCAAAGGCAAGAAAATTAGAGATTTTCCCCTGGAGAAACAATCTCTCCCTAGAGACTGACATTTGAAGGACTTCTAATAAATAAATTGGTTCGTGAGGGGTCACCCAAAATGGCAATCCCCAGTGACATGTGGAGATCACGCACTCAAAGCTTCTAATTGGCTTGCTGGTATTTTTTTCTCAATACAGAAAATGAAGTCCACATGCTTTTGAGGAATTTAGGGGAAACAGCAACTATACTTATAGGGGAGAATAGGGTGTAATAAGATAGCAACAACTGGCACTACTCCTAAAGATCTCTTAGAAATGAAAGCAGGATAGCCTAAGTAAAAATTCAATAGACTTGATGATAAAGTCAAGGAAATTTCCAGGAATTAAATTAAACAGACGAAAATGAAAACAAAGAGAGAAAAGAAAATTAGAGGATCAATCTGTGAGGGTCTAGCATCCAAAAAACAGAAGTTCAAGAAATGGGGAATAGAGACAATGGTTGGCAGAGAATTATAAAACAAACATACAAGAAAAATTCCTATTATGGAAGGACTTGAATCTCCTGATTGAAAGGATCCATTGAAATGAAACACCCACTTGACTGATCGCAACAAAACACCTACACCAAGACACAACATCATAAAACTTCAGGATATGAGAAAGTGAGATTCAAAACAAAAAGATCCTAGATGCTTCTAGGGAAGAAAACAGATCACAAACACAGGAAAGGGAACCAGGATGTGACAGGCTTCTCAAGAGCAGAGCTGCATGCTGGAAAACAGGAGAGCAATGCCCTCACAGACTTAAAAAACAGAACAAAACAAAACAAACCTTTTCAGTCTAGAATTCTATGTCTAGCCAAACTATCATGAATAGAAACAAAGACATCTTCAGATATGTGGGGTTTTAAAACTATTGGAGGATATGCGTTAGTGTGAGGGAGTAAATCAAGTAAAGGAAATAATTCAGATTCAAGAAAACGGGATTCAATATTGAAGGAATTCTCAAGATTGATATACTGTAAATGGAACTATTTTCTTATTTTTCAGACTGTTCATTATCAGTGTATAGAAAAGTACCACTTGATTTTTAAATAAGACCCATATATTATATTGATAAAAGGTATATAAATCAAAAGGAGGAGAAATATATTGCAATTCTCCAGAGCTCAAAATTCATCAGAATGGAGATAAACTGGATTTAAACATTTTACATTATTCAAACAATCAGATTCTGAATTTCAGATTTTAAAAATGTTGACATTTCATATTGTTCAGTATACTGTACTACAAGAATGAAGTTAAATATCCATGTATCTATCAATCTGCAATTTTCTTATTGCTAACAGAGTTGGCTTTAGTCTAAAAAAAATCATACCCTGTTACTTATTCCATTCTCATCTCTGTTGAGATGAGAAATCTCAACAGGGAATTATCTTTTGCAGCTATCTGATTTCCTACACTCTCTTCTTCACACATACGTTTGCCAGATTCTGTCAGTACTCTTGCTAAGCAAAACTCCACATCACTGGAGATGTTTGAATGAAGTTCTACAGTTCAGCCTTCACTGAGAGGATGAATGGTAAGAATTTAATGGATTGTTTTCATTCTTTTGATTCTGCTACTCTAAGATCATAGTAACTGAAGATGCCAGAAGACATTTGGAAGGTTTAGAGTTAAAGATAAAGTAACGAAATCAACAACAAAACAAAAACAGTAAAATGGAAACTTCTGGCTCAATAATTACAGTAGATCTAGCCAAAGTGGCTCTGTTATAAGCCTAAGAATGTGCAGTCCGAATGTGAGGAAAAAGTGCTAAGAAAAAGTTATAAAATTACTTTTAGAATTCCAATTATCTATATAAATTCCAGATCAGAACTCTGGAAAAGAATGAATTTGTGAGACTTCTTTCCTTCCATCTATCAATCAAAAACTACTGAATCAGCTATTACATTCCAAACAATATGCTAGGCACTGAGGACACAAAAATGAAAACCAAGATTCGATCCCTGCTTTCAAAGATCTCGCCATCTAGGGTGGTAATGCGCAACATGTGAGGTGGTAGGGAGGACCTGTGGCACCACAGGTCAGGGCAGGCTAGTAAGGAAGATGTCAGGAAAGGAAGAGGTAACCCCTGAGTTGAATCTTAAGGATGAACAGAAAGTAGAGATTATCTACTACATATTAAGTACTGTGCTAGGTGTTCAGGCTACAAAGATTACTCAGAGAAAGTCTACACATAGGTCAGCAGGAGAAAAAAGCCATATAAAAACTATTTTTAAGATTATTTATTTATTTGAGAAAGAGCGAGTGAGTGTGCACATGAGTAGGAGGAGGGGCAGAGGGAGAGAATCCCAAGCCGACTCCCCGCTGAGCGCAGAGCCTGACATGGGGCTTGATCCCACAACTCATAAGATCATGACCTGAGCCAAAACCAGCTAAGCTATTTACAAAACAGTAAAATTGTTATATCTCTTCAACAAATGGTGTTGGGAAAACTGGACAGCCACATGCAGAAGAATGAAACTGGATCACTTTCTTATACCATACACAAAAATAAATTCAAACTGGATGAAAGACCTAAATATAAGACAGGAAACCACTAAAATCCTATGGGAGAAAACAGGTAGCAAACTTTGACCTTGGCTGAGGCAACTTCTTACTAGACCTGTTTCTGAAGGCAAGGGAAACAAAAGCAAAAAGAAATATTGGTGGAACTTTATCAAGATAAAAACCTTCTGCACAGTGAAGGAAACAATCAAAACTAAAAGGCAACCAACAGAATGGAGGAAGGTATTTGCAAATGACAAACTGGATAACGGGGTAGTATCCAGAATCCATAAAGAACACATCAAAATCAACACCCAAAAAATAAATGATCCAGTTAAGAAATGGGCAGAAGACATGAACAGACACTTCTCCAAAGAAGACATCCACATGGCTAACAGACACATGAAAAAATGCTCAACATCACTCAGCATCAGGGAAATACAAATCAAAACCCCAATGAGACACTACCTCACAACTGTCTGAATGGCTAAAATTAATAACTGAGGAAACAACAGATGTTGGTGAGGATGTGGAGAAAGGGAAACACTTTTGCACTTTTGGTGGGAATGCAAACTGGTGCAGCCGCTCTGGAAAACGGTGTGGAATTTCTTCAAAAAGTTAAAAAAAGAGCTACCTTACAACCCAGTATTTATCCAAAGGATACAAAATGCTGATTTGAAGGGGCACATGCACCCCAATCTTTATAGCAGCATTATCAATAATAACCACATTATGGAAAGAGCCCAAATGTCCATCAACTGATGAATGGAAAAAGAAGATGTGAGATACACACACACACACACACACACACACACACAATGGAATACTACTCAGCCATCAAAGAATGAAATCTTGCCATTTGCAATGACATGGACGGAACTAGAGTGTATCACACTAAGAGAAATGAGTCAGTCAGAGAAAGACAAATACTGTATGATTTCACTCCTATGTGGAATTTAAGGAACAAAACAGATGAACATAGGGGAAGGGAAGGAAAAATAAGATAACAACAGAGAGGGAGGCAAACCGTAAGAGACTCCTAACTGTAGAGAACAAACTGAGGACTGCTGGAAGTGAGGTGGGGGATGGGCTAAATGGGGGATGGAGATTAAGGAGGGTACTTGCTGCGATGAGCACTGGGTGTTATATTAAGTGATGAATCACTAAATTCTACTCCTGAAACCAAAACTACACCATATGTTAACTAACTTGAATTTCAATTTAAAAAAGTAATGAAATATTGAGAGCTTCCAAAAAAAAAATGTTGTAAGACAAGTTACGAAAAAAGAGAACAAACTCGATGGGGAAGGGGCACACAGCATAGGAGGCTGCACACAAAAGCTGCTACCTGAGCTGAATCATGAAGGGTTTCCAGATATTCAACAGGCCAGCACCACAGGGAGAAAGGCATTCTAGGCAGGGAGGAGAGTATGAACATTGGAACCAAAGGTACAAAAGTGCGACCTGAAAGAGTCTAGCTCGATTAGGAATCTGTACGTGGCTTGTCTGGGCTGAAACTGAAATGTTATGAAGCACAAGGAGAGTGGAATGGAAAATACAGTGAGAAAGGTAGTAAGAAACCATGTTATGAATCAAGGAGGAAAATGCTGGTGTTCTCGTATGGTGACTAAACCTTCATTATTTCTGTTTCTGAAAAACTTTGCTATTTTTCTATTTGAATGTTAAGAATTTTTCTTATTCATCTGTGAGAACACTGGATACACTAAATACAGTAACTTTTGCATTGCAAATACTGTTTTTTAAACTTTAGTTTTAAATTTTATTCATCTTTATAGAAGTTTGATACACTCAAATTCATTTTTTTTCTTTTATAATGTATACCACTGTTTTCATGGTTGGAAAATTCAGCTGGAAGGTTCCTGCAAGAAATGTAAAAGAACTAATAAGACAAGGTACAATGGGGGTGGGGGAGGAGAACTAAGGTAGATGCAGGATATGTCTAGGAGATGGGACTACTAACATGTCCAAGGAGAGAAATGCAGAGAGAAAGTCACTAGCTAGAAGGCACGGTGCCTCAAAGGACAACTTCTCAGCTAAAGAGCCTAAGATGAGTCAGTTGAAAATGCAGAAGGAATACTAGAAAATTGGAGACAAGCTCCAAGGGAGACAAAGTCCAAAAGGCATCAACAGAACTTTCCATGTTTGCTCTCTCAAGGATTAGAGTGATTGTTTCTACTTTCTACAGATCTGTAAAATCTTGACTTTCTCTTGCTTAAGTCCCTTAAAAAGTAAGTTGGTTTTTTTTGGAGCCCAACATGCGGCTTGAACTCCCAACTCTGAGATCAAGACCTGAGCTGAGATCAAGAGTCAGACACTTAACCAGCTGAGCCACCCAGGCACCCCGGAAAGTCAGTTTTCAACTTCAGAGCATTACAGTGAATCTTAGCAATATCTATGACTTTGATGACTTTATGAAAACACCGATCACCAAACTAAATTTCATCTTAATTCACATGAGTCAAATGATATATATTCATTTTCCAATTCATTCCTCTTCCCCTCCCCCATAAACTTCTAAGGTTTCTCCTTAGTAAATCTACTTTTTGCTCTAAATTCTATGGTCAGCAAGAAAATTAACCTAATAAAACAAATTAAAAGATCACCTTTTGGTTGTTTCAACTTCTACTTTTTTGGCTTTTAAGAGATCATGATGACCTGACCTTGGCATAAGCTTTGGGATATACTCACAAAATTGATGAGAAAAACAGTGAATAAAAACACAGATATCTAATCTTATTAACTTACGTGTAAAAGTAAAATGATCTAAGTTCACTCTGGCTTAGGAAAACAGATTACTCACCTGCGACCACATTCTGAATATTTACCAATATTTTTTAATATTAAGGCAGCTGTTAGTCGGATGTGTTTAGTTATTGGTCCCTCTTTTTCATCCTTAAAAAGAAAGGAAAAGAAAAGAATAAAGATCTAAATCATACAGTGCTCACACCTTTACAGGTAAGGCTTTCAAGGCTTGCTTACTGTAAAATCTCGAAAGACAAGGTTTCTTGATCCTCTCCTAAGAGCCATAAGAGCAGCACTGGGATGATTCACAATGGCCTTCTGTGCTCTAGGAGTTGAGCTTGTGCCCCCTACAGCAGGCTGCCTAAATTGAGGAGAGAGAGAGAACTCGTTAACATGACGTTGCGGACAGACTGACAAGGATGACCAAGCTGCCAGCCCCTGGGGTGGCTACTCTGAAACTGGATACACGATAAATAAAGGCTCCCGTGACCCAGCATTAATGTTTACTTTGTGTCAGCCTAGCCAAAGGGGCTCTTAGTATCAGGCTGAAGTTTCAAGTCTTTTATTTTCCAATCTAACAATTGAAAGGCAAACAACAGATGTTCAACTGTAGTCCATCTTTAAAGTTACTGTGCAGGTAAACATGCAATCAAAAGCAATACAACATGGTATCAACACTGTGGAGTTCACATCTTTGAATGTAATGTGAAGATTTTAACAAAGAAGAAATAGTCTACAACTTGAGTTGCTAGTTATTTTTGTTAAACAGTACCTAAAAGTAAAATAGTATTACAGAAGACTGTGTTGATACAGGAATAGGTCATCCAGGAAGATAACCTACCATGATAGTAACAAGAAATTATGCTAACCACTGTATTTCAAACTATTACTTTGTTATATCATCTTATTTTCATCATTATTTGATAATATCAATCAATCTTTTCAGTGTATTTCTACTGTCCTTTATGAAAGATACAGAATGGAGGGAGTACAGAGACAGATTTTATATAAAAGATTCGAACTATGCCAGATTCCTCGGTCAAGGAGAAAAACTGCATCAATATCTGTTACATTCTCGTGATGCGATGGTGGGAAGAGCAATGACTTACACGTGAGGAAACACAGTCTATTTCTGACACTCTAACTACCTGTGTGACTTTGAAAACTTCCATTTGCTCCTCTGTGCTTCAGGTCTCGCGTCTGCGACGTGGGGCGATTTCTGGCACTTTTAAATATAAGTAAACTAATTCTGAATGTAAAGCAATCTTCAAATTGCAAACCAGTTCACATCGATATCTACATATATGTCTACAGACAAGACTATATACAGATACAACTGTTACTGGATGTTAGGTTTAAGTGACAAAGACTTTTGATTGATTGTAACTGATATCCCAAATATCTTTTCCTCCAAATTTAAGCAAAACCAAATATATTCCAACATATTCTTATACACTACATGATATATACAAATAAGTACAGTGAAAATATGGAAAAATATATTTGGCAGAACAATTACTTCCCCTTGCCTTTAGGATACGATCAAAACTCATGGCTATGACTTATGAGCCTCTCAGCTAACTACTCCTCATTCTTTGAGTCTCAGTTTGGATGCACTTTCCACCAGAAAGCCTTCCCTGGTCTCCTAAACTGGTTTACATGGGCTCTCACAGTGTCTTCAGCATGTCCTCATTTTAGTAGTGATTACACTAGACAGTAAGAATTACTTATATCTCTCATTTGATCTCTAGGCACCGAACGGCAAAACGTACCTTGGTCACATATTCATATCATACTTTAGTGCCTAGCACATAGCAGATGCTCACTAAACAGCAATGGAATGAATGAAGTATGCAAGCAGCTTGTGTCCCCATACTTCTAGTTCTCCTAGAATTTCAGCTCCGTGAAGTTATAGACTAGGTCTTGTTCTTAGAATTCTGTATCTCTGGCACAATGCCAAGTACACACCAATATTTCAATAAATGGTGACAAATTATTATACCTTCACATTTTGAGAGTTAAGCATATTATTTAGGTTACAAATTCTACAACTAAAGCCTCAGTTAGAAACAGAATAGGAGATAAATACTATGTAAATCTAATAAGGCTCTTACAGGAATCTACACCCAACTAGAACTTGACTACCTGCCTTACAAGTATGTGCTCGTGAAATTACAGGTAAATGAACAGCCATACAGTAAATGTGATATGTATACAATCCTTACACGACACCCTGGCCTGTCCTCAGAGGAGTAGTTGTAGGAAGAAATCTCTTTGCCATTATCAAATACATATTCAATTATTCTCTCGAAGGACAAAGAAACATATATACACTTTCAGTTTACAAAGCATTTCTCAAATATCATCTGTCATTACTTCTAATGACTTGTCTACAAATTAGAATCAAAACATTACAGCCACAAAGTCCTAAAGGACTATGCGTTCTAGCCAGAATGAAAAGTGATGCTTGGAGAATTTAAGCAGTTTGAACAGGGTCACACAGCTGGTTAATGGGAGAGCTCACCTAGAACCTAGGTCTCTGGCTTCCCGATATGCTAAGCTGTCTTTCACTGGTACTGTGCTTTGCCTAATTTCCTGACTTTTCTTTTTGTATGTGCAATGGGAAGAAAACTCGTGGTCCTTACTTGGTAGAAGATTTTTGACTTCCCACTTGTCCTGGTTCATCTTGTTTTAATCCTGCAAGCAGGGCATCTTTTGAACAGTGCTTATCCTTTTTGAGAAAGAGGAAGTAAAAGAATATGCATCAAGATCTTTAATGCAACCAGGCGAGTTACTGACCAAATGGTATGAAGAAAGTGTACCTGTAAGTGGGTAATAAAAGAAAACCTCTGTCGCTGAAAAGGCTCACAACCTTCCCAAAGACACTGCCCTGGATACACATCTTTGCCTCCGTGTTCAGTTGCTGCATGGTAGAAAACCTGTGAGGGTGTCTGAAACCACCTACAAAAAATAAAAGTAGTAGAAATTTTCTGGCATTTGCATATATTCTTTAAATCTGAACACTTGCTCTCCTAATACAAAAGCCCCAGATCAATACACAGAAATACTAAGCATAATAGTGTAGGCAAATCTCACATTTATTTCATTTCAAGGAATATTTTGAAAATTTGTTTATATTTCTAAATCAAATCATTCAACTATACTGAAGACTTTGGGCAACATTTTAAGTTTATTATGTTTCATTCTCAGTTCCCTACCTTTAATGAAAGTCAGCTAACAATCTCTTGAAAGTAAATCATGTCATTTTAAAACACAATAGAAAACTATTTTACAAACAACTATCATATTCTCTTATACTTGTAGAAGGTGCTTAAGCATTTACTAGATCCCCTATTTCATATAATAAACACTAGCGTATTAGATCCAACAATCTAAGTGCTACAAATTTTGGTAAGTCTAGCATTTTAGTTGAATTCACATTTTGTTTGTCCATGTTTAAGAAGCCACAGCTCTCATTTTTCTCTCACATCATGAATAGGTATGTGGCCAAGGACACAACCTAAAGAAAATCAGAAGCTATTTTCCCTTATTAATTAGAATATATGGCAATGAAAGAGAATACTGGAATCCAGACAGCAACAGGCTTCAATTACTAACTAGCAACTCAAATATTTGCATAATCACTATCTTTAACGTTTATGTCAGAGCTCTCTTATGACTTGATTTTTTTTATGGATGTCATAGAAGTATGTCTATATTTAAACCAGTTGTTGATGTGCAGGATATATGACAGAAATTTTAAAATAAATTTTACTCAAGAATAATTGAATATTGAATTATAAAGACAATGTCAAAAATCATTATGCCATTCATATTCACTTATACAAATATATACCAAAGGTTTATTGTGAAGCTGTCATGGCTTGGAAAAATTAATATTGTTAAAATGTCCAAACTACCCAAAGCAATCTACAGATTCAATACAATCCCTATCCAAATTCAAATGGTATTTTTTACAGAAAAAGAACAATCTTAAAGTTTACACGGAAATGCAAAAGACTCCGAATAGCCAGACTCTTAAGAACAACAAACCTGGAGGCATCATGCTACCTGATTTCAAATTATATTATAAAGCTGTAGTAATTAAAACAGTATGGTTTTGGCATAAAGACAGACACACAGATCAGTGGAACAGTATAGAGCCCAGAAATAAACCCACATGTATATGATTGATTAATCTATAACAGAGGAGCCAGGAATATATGATGGGGAAAGGAGAAAGGACAGTCTCTTCAATAAATGGTTTTGAGGAAACTGGACAGACACACGCAAAAGAATGAAACTGAACAACTATCTTACACTGTCCACAAATATTAACTCAAAACGGATGAAAGACTTGAATGTGGTCTTAAAGAAACTATAAAACTTGTAGGAGAAAACACAGGTGGTAAGATCTTTGCTATCAGTCTTGGCAATGATTTTTTTTTGGATTTGATTTGAAAGCAAAGGGAACAAAAGCAAAAATAAACAAATGGGACTACATCAAACTAAAAACTTCTGCACAACATAGGAAACCACCAAAAAAAAGGAAAAGGCAACCTATTGAGTGGGAGAAAGTATTTGCAAATCACGTATCTAAAATGGGATTAATATCCAAAATATATGAAGAACTCATGCAACTCAACAGCAAAAAATAAGCAACCCAATTAAAAAATGGCAGAGAATCTGAATAGACATTTTTTTCCAAAGAAGACATCCAGATGGCCAACAGATGCATGAAAAGATGCTCAACACCACCCATCATCAGGGAAATGCAAATCAAAACCACAATAAGATATCATCTCACGATGGTCAGAATGGCTAGTATAAAAAAAAAAGACATGAAACTGACAAGTGTTGGTGAGGATGCAGAGAAAAGGGAACGTTCATGCACTGTTGGTTGGAATGCAAACTGGTACAGCCACTGTGGAGAACAGTATGGAGGTTCCTCAAGAAATTAAAAATAGAACCACCAGATGATTCAGTAATTCTACTTCTGGGTATTTATCTGAAGAAAATGAAAACACTAATTCGAAAAGTTATATACATCCCTATATTAACTGCAGCATTATTTTCAAAAGCCAAGACATGGAAGCAACCTCAGTGTCCACTGATAGATAAATGGATAAAAAAGTTGTGGTATACACATATAGAATAGAATATTAGCCATAAAAAAGAATAAAATCTTGCCATTTGCAACATCATGGATGGACCTAGAGAGTCTTATGCCAAGTGAAATAAGTCAGAGAAAGACAAATACCATAAAATCCCACTTACACATGGAATCTAAAAAAAACCCAAACTAAGCTCATAAAGAGAAGAGACTGGTGGTTGTCGGGTGGGAGATGGTGGGTGGACAAATGGGTAAAGGGAACAAAAGATACAAACTTCTAGTTATAAAATAAGTCGTGGGGATGTAACAAAAAGAAGAGTTTACTGTGTAATTAAAATTAAGTACATTTTTAGCTTTGGAATCTCTTAATTCTCAGTACAAACAATGCTATTTCATTAATATGAAATAAATATGACTGGAGCTTTAATAATTGTCACAATGAGGCATTTCTTATTGTGTTTTTAGTATCTTACCTAAATACTAAAAATTATTAATCAAAAGGTAAAGCTGTTTGCACACACACACACAGACACATACACCAAAATCCAAATGTACTACTACTAGTCACTAGTCAAAATGATACCTGATTCTAAAACATTTCTCAGCACATTAAATGAATCAAGTTTATTTACAACACACAAAATTGATGAATTTACCAGTCACAAGAAGAAGGGATAAAATTAGTGTTTCTTTAAATCAAATTACTAAATATATGAAACTGTATTTATGTACAGTTTTAAGATCACAGGGATTTTCAAGTGTTCATCACTTTACCTGCGCAGCACAGTCTATTATTTCCCTCCTATCTACTACCTTTCCCCTCTATCCTAAGTCTGTTTACTATTTATCTAACTACTCCAGTCGTACAATCCATTCATTGGTGACGGTACAAGCTCTAGTATAACTATGAATGGAGCTGGTTGCAAATACATTAAATGGAATATCTGGATTTTTAAAGCTTAAATGCAATTCCAATGCAAAAGAGATACTGAGTTTGCAGGTTATTGATTTTTCTGGAATGGGCTAGGGGAAGAGATAAGGTGGGATGCCACTACTGTATACTACTGCCTAGAACAATTCTCCTTACTACTACCTTTCCATCAATAACCTACCCCTGCCACCCAACTGGGACTGCTGCTCATAAGATCTGATACACTGCGGCCACAGTGCGGCTATGTGGTGCCATTAGAAGAATGCCCTTCACTAAGATACTTTAGTGGAAAAACATTGTAATACCTATACAATCTCTGACATGTGTCCTCCCCCCCCCCCCCAGGCCCCTGATGTGCACAGCCACAGGGGGAAGCACTGGACAAGTAACATTTCAGAAACTCATTTTGCTGACTGGTAATCTACCTTCCAGGGTGGTTGTGAGGCTTAAATTTGAGGATACATGTAAAGCCATTTGGCAAGTATTAGGCCAAAGTTAAATGAGAGCTGTTACCATGACCATTAGTAGTAGTAGCGGCAGTCATAGTGGCGGCACTACTAATATCTTGTCTTTCCACCTTGTGTATCCTACTGTCACCTACCATGAGGCTTTCCCCACAACTATTCCAAACTTGCCAAACCTTGCTCCATAAAGTTAGTCCACCTCCAAGTTAATGCTCCCGATTATCAAGGGCTTCTCATCATTACAATTTATTATATTAATTTCTGCTCCTGAAAACATTCCCCACACAACTGCTCCAAACTTTTTCACCTTTTGTTAAACACCAATCTGATTGTTTCAGAGTCTGTCTTCCCCTATATAGTGTGAGTCTGTAATTTTAGGGATATTGCCTTATTGTTACATGTCTGGAAAAAGAAGTCTATTCCTGAAAGAATTTAAGTTTATTCTATTAGAGCTGCCCTAACTTCCTTTTCCTCTGTATTAAATTTTCTGTCATTACTCATAGTTCCCCCTTCTCTTGGATCCTAGCCAGAAGTAGTCACTATTTCCAGGGTTAATTCTTTCACTTACATTCTGGAATCTGTTACATACCTTTGTAAACTACCTCCTCTTTTGCATCTTCAATCTTTTCCTTTCTACTGAACCCTATACTTAAATGTAACAATATATATGCTACTCCAACTAAAAACAACAGAAACAACACTTTTCCTTTGATCTCTTTACTATCACAAAACATAGAAACTACATTTACAATATCTGGCAAAGCAATGATAAATTTAACCAATATTTAGTGCGTTTATTACAGTAACTATATCTGACAATATTTTCTCCATCATTGGCCATTCTTCAAAGGCACATATCATTTTCAATTACATCATCGATACAATTTATAAGGCTAGTCCCCTGCTCTTTACATAAATAGTTGCAGCTAAAGCTCAGGATTAGCTTTTATTCCTTTATTTAAATCCCCTTCACCAAATTCTTTTTTCTTTCAGCTGTTTGTTTCAACTGAACAAATTACTTGCATAAGGCTACTAGGAGCAGGTCTGCGGATTCTAGTTACCCCACGCAGCTGCTAACGGCTACAACACTTTACCACTTGAAAATAAAGCCAATAAGCATTTCTTTATTGGTGTTAATTATACAGTGATTTTTACTCACTTTTCCTACCATCAAACAGTATCTTAGGCATCATTAACACATAAATAAATGAAGTAAATAAAGAATACTTTTCCTACTACCCTAAAGATTTTATTATTTAAAAGCCTGCAATCTATGTAGGTTACATATATTAATACCTTTTACAATATTTTAATAATTCACCATATTTAAAAGAACGATTTAGAAACAAACATCTGTGGCTATAAAGCTATGATTGTTTCTTTTGTTTTTAAAACATAAATAAAAAGGCTGAAAATAGCACTTTAGTTCAGATAGTTTCATTTAAAGTTTTCTTAGTTGCTGAAGTTCTTGACAGGCTGTTTATCTTTAATGACCAAAAAGGATTCCATGTCCCTCTTAATAGCACTCCTGCTGCAAAAACATTTAATTTGACTTAAAACACATGGGATATATATTTTTAACAGGAAAATTCTAGTTTAAAAGTAAGATGTGCATATAAATGTTAATAAATGCACATAAATGATAGTACTATACATCAAAAATATTGACACTGCAAAAACAGCTTTTAAAAAAGTTATATTGTTAATTTAGAATAATTAACTTTTACTTCAACACTTGACATCTAATTGCTTTACACAAATAACATTCTCTGGCCAAAGAAATACCACGGGTATGCATTATTTTATATTCAAATGAGATTTAGTAATAAGCTGATAAAATTTGGGGGAAAAAGCCCAAGCCAACAATGATGCTGGCAGACTTACCCAATTTTATTACATATCCAATTGTAGAAGTCCCAAATGGAAAAACCAAACAAAAGACAACTAACTTCACTATTAAATTAATTTATTGCCTTAACACAGGACTAAAAATTACAAGTGCAAACTGGACAGTCCCAGCCCAGCACTGGTGTCCTTGCGAAACTAAATGCCGTGGTAGCTACAGCCCTCTGTCTGCTATAGTCAGTCAGACTCAAAGCCACAGGTAAGAGCAACTGATTCATTGGCTTAGCTGCTGGAGGTAACGGGGGAGTAAGCAAGTATTGGGCCTTTTTCTTTATTTTGGCTTTTGTAGACAGAGATATGTCCTGACTTCTAGTAAGACTCAAATTATGGGAAATATCTCAAACATAGGAGGGGAGTTTGGATGGAAGATAGTCAAAACCAAAATGTCTTTGGCCCTATCTCCTTTCCTTCTACTAATTAATAATATTGATAATATTATAATATAAGTAATATTAGTAGTATTAATAATAATTGAGGAAAGGACTTCTGTTTTTGCTCTTTAATACTCTAGCCCCAGCTCCTAACTTATTGGTCTGTGAAGCAGTCACATATTTTACACAGTAAAGTAGGAAATATATTCTCAGGGACCTTGTTTAAATAAATATGCTTCCAAAATCTGTACCCTCCACTGAAATTTTAATCACATCTGAAAGTAGTATAGAAGTGCATATGCACAATTTAGGCATTTTCAATAAATATGTTATACTTAATTAACTAAACATAAGCTTGGAGATAAAATAAAAATGCATGATGATGTGTGTATTTGTCTGTTTTTAATGAGACAAATAAAGCATACAAATGAATTTGAGACTGGCTACTCACCCGGACTCGGTGAAAGACGTGGCAGTGTATCACTTCACACTGTTCCTGACAAAGCTACTCACAGCATAAAGTACCTCCCTACCTGAACTTCTGTTTGCTCATCAATTACTCTGTATTTGGTATATTCACAAACATCATCTTATTTGATTTCAATGATGGCTCTTTGTTAAAGGTAAAATTATCCCCACTTTACTGCTAAGGAAAACAAGTTTTCAAAGAAGTAACCTTCCAGAGCCATACAACTATGTGGCAAGAGCTGGGGTTTGGAACCAAAATGCCTAAGACCTAACTTTTTTCCTACTCTACTTTAATATATGATTGTTAACTTGGATAATAGACATAAGTTTATGTCTAGGTAAAAACTGAAGTATACTTTTATACATAGTATCTATGATGCTATAAATTTTTTCTTATTTTTAATGCTGGCAAATTCCGAAAGCATAGTAGGCTTAACAGGTTAGCATTGGCACATAATTCTCTTATTCTGTGTATAATTTCTTAGGAATAAATAAAGTTTATTGGTAAACTGCAGGCTAGATTCTCACCTTAGTAAATTCTATTCCCAAATATTTTAAATAACTCTAAAAAAGGACTTCAGCACGATTTGGCAAATTCGTCTCATGGTAATAACCTTGGTTTTGGGTACCATCTTTAAATACTCTTTGGTATCCAGTGTTTGAAAGAATGACATAAAATAAAAAGTTCTACCATCAGCTGTGGAAGGAATTAAGGCTTTTCCTAATAACATATTTTTATGCATCAGTAGTTAAGGCCCGAGGAACATACCTTAAGCTAATGCTACCAAAAAGTATTACATAAAATTAATCTCACATTTATAAAGGTTTATTAGCTCAAACTCTAAGTATAATAGTATTAACAAAACACCTATTGATTCTATAGTTTTTATATAAAATCTTTTATAAACGTAGAGACAGCAAAGTGATGGGCTGTTACCTTCACAGTTGAAGAGATACGATGCCAACACGCTAGGTCAGCAAAGAACTGTTGACTATAGAATCAAGCCCATCTTCATTAATTTAACTCACTCTACAAATATTAATTAAAAGCCCTTTATGCGCCAAACATTGTGCTAATATGATAAAAACTCCAGGGTGCAAAGCATCAACCGTCTGAAGATATCTTCTGGTCTTATGACCACAAAATTTAAACAAAAGATGCTAAAAAATGAATTCCAAGCTGTCAAGTAATCTAATTACCAAATTAATTTCAACCTAAACTGGCAATTTAACTAGAATTAAGCAGTCACTGATGTATCATGAATTATAAATTTCCACTCTGGATATCTTACCCTATATCAAATATTTCCAAATCTATCAAGATGGCAGTTTTAAGAAAAAATAAAGTGGACTTTGTCAAAAATAAAAACTTTTGTGCTTCAAAGGACACCATTAAGAAAGTGAAAAGACATGTATGTTAACTAAACTAGAATTTTCATAAAATTGCACATGCACACACAAAAAGAAAGTGAAAAGACAACCAAAAAATGGGAGCAAATTTGTGCAAATCATACATCTGATAAGGGACTTGTATCCAGGTTATATAAAGAGCCCTTACAACTCGAAAAAGACAACCCAATTAAAAAATGGGCAAAGGTCAACAGTCATAAACTGTGTCGATGGTATGTACCTTTAATACAAGGTGACAAAAATGGCATGTTACTCTGCGATCCTCCTCAAAAACGTACAACTCCTGTCTAATCATGAAAAACACATCAGAGAAATTCTGATAGAGGAGGATCCTACAAAAAACCTGACCAGTACTCCTCAGAACTGTTAAGGTCATCAAACACAAGGAAAGTCTGAGCGGCTGTCAGAGCCTAAGGACACATGACAACTAAACACAGTATGGTATTCTGGATGATATCCTGAAACAGAAAAAGAACATTAGGTAAAAAGTAAGGAAATCTGAAAAAAAAAATGGAATTTAGTTAATAATGATTTATCAATATTGATTGTAACAAATGTACCATATTAATGTAAGATGCTAATAACAGGGGAAATTGGATGATGGGTAGATGGGAACTTTGTTCTATCTTCCCAATTTTTGTGTAACTCTAAATCTGTTCTAAAACTCTAAAAAATAAGTCTATTTTCTTTAATGAAAAGAAAAAGGATGACAGTTTTATATATCACACTCAACTAATCTTTAGAAACTTTACCTTAAAATAAAATTTTTAAAACTGCCATTAGTTTTTGTTAAATATTTTAATTTTTTTCATTTAACTCCTTAAACTGACTACATTATTTCTGAAATTTCAATTACTAGAAGAAATTAAAGATTTACCATGGATTTTGGATGATACTTCTGGAAGAAGTAAAAGCATCTTTACAGAGAATACAAATTCTAGTTTTCATTTGTTACATATAGTGAGGTTGATGTTTCTTGTTGTTCACTGTTATTTCCCATGAGACCAATGATTATTAAAATCTCATCTTGATGCAAAAGTAACGTTAAGGATTATATAGCAGGAGTAGCGAAACCTTATGTTAGAACCTTCAGGAGGAAATACAACTGCAAAAGGTTCAGTAGGAACCCAGTTGTTTGAACCTCAGCATCACTTGAGGAGATTCCTAGGTGGTCAGGGAATATCAATTTTATTAGTGCAAATAAAAGTCCCTAGTTTCTAGAGAGAAAGCTTCCACACTGGAAATGTTTATTGAGATCCTCTAAATTCTGTTTGACTCTTTAATGATACAACTCTAAATATAAACACGATATAGATTACATTCCTCCCAAAGGAAAATAATTTCCATCTTTTCTATAATAGCTATTAGCTAGATATCAATGAGAAACGATGTATTCTAAAAAAGTGGCTTTCAAATGTCTTTTATAGCAGCAGAGCCATCTTTTCAAACAAAATATGAGTTAGAGTCTTTACACATGAAGTAAAAAGCAGAGATACTATGGTTAAAGGTAAGTTGGAGGCCTCTCAAATGTCCCCTTTATCCTAACATTGCTTATTCAAAGAACACTGTGGCCAAGAAATAGTACTAAAAACAATGAATGTAAATTCTTGGCTTACCAGAGGCATTGAGTCCTTTCCTCTAATTACAAAGAATTAAAAGAGCAGTTCATGGGTATTTTTTATTATAGAGAATTTTTTGGGTCCCATTTCTTAAACAAGGATCAAACACAAACTATAATCACACATTATTTATATATTTCAGCTATAAACTAACAGTCCACATCATGCTGATGATATAAAAACAAGAATAAAAATAAGAACAAGGACCTTCCAAGGTTTTGCTCAGACATATAAAAAGCTTAGAAGTTGTCACTCCCATCCTCAGAAAAAGAAAAAAACCGAACTGAAAATGAACAGTTCTTCTTAAGTCCATCAGAGAACTGAGGTCACAAGGCCAACTGCCTCCCTGAAAACTGGAGACAGTCGAATATAGAGATCACAAATAACTTCCAGAGGAAATAACTGGTAGGAATACTTAAGCAGAAATTGATGAATTGATGGAGGTCTAGTATAGATTATCTTGAAAGATAAAAACTCTGGCAGGGGCTGGGGGTGGGGGCCGGGGGGGTGGGGGGTGTGTGGCTGCAGTGTCTTCAGAGAGCCCACACTTTTGTGAGTTTTACCTCCAGGAATTTTACCAGGGTCCTAAGGTAAAGACTGGAGGAAAAATTCCCTAGGGCTTTCCAGCAAGGGGAGAGAGAAAGCAATCAATTTTAAATATGCCCAGAGTGGTTTTTTCTCCTTACCAAGGGCCTGACCTCAGGGAAAATTACTTTACCAAAGCCTCATCTGGCCTAGGGGAAGGAGCAATTGGATGACTTGAGCCCTCCAGATTCCCTGTCTCACATAAGGGGAGAAAATAAAGAAAATAAAAGAAACTCTTCTTAAAGTCACAGCCTTTAGGCTCAAGCCCACTAAAAAAAAGTTAGATTTAATCATGAGATTATAGAATGCTTCCCATCTGCAATACCTTATCACCACATCAACAAGGTTCCAGTATAATAACAGTGGATTACAACCGAGAGAGCTGTAAGTTACAGAGTCTATTTAAAACCGAGCTTCAGCGCGCCTGCGTGGCTCAGTTGGTTGAATATCTGACTCTTGGTTTTGGTTGGGGTCATGATCTCATGGGTCTTTTTTTTTTTTTTAAAGATTTTATTTATTTATTCGACAGAGATAGAGACAGCCAGCGAGAGAGGGAACACAAGCAGGGGGAGTGGGAGAGGAAGAAGCAGGCTCATAGCGGAGGAGCCTGATGTGGGGCTCGATCCCATAACGCCGGGATCACGCCCTGAGCCAAAGGCAGACGCTTAACCGCTGTGCCACCCAGGCGCCCCTGATCTCATGGGTCTTGAGATCAAGCCCTGCATGGGGCTCTGGGCTCAGGAGGGAGTCTGCTTGCGATTCTCTTCCTCTTCTCCTCACCCTATTCACACTAAAATAAACAAATGAATCTTTTAAAAAATGAGCTGCTAACAAAACCCCAAGACAACAGGGGAGGGGGGGAAGGATACTAGAAGAAACTGAAACCTCTGACACCTATAGCTACAGCAAACATTAAATACAGCATAATTCCTGAGCAGGTAAACATAAAATTTAACACTAAAGGTCTCTTTACCTCAGTTCCTATTAACTGATACAACATATCCGGCTTTCAACAAAACTTACAAAGCATGCTAAATGTAAAAAAGAAAAGAACCAAACAAACCCCAAAACCAAAACCAAAAACCAACCAGAAACCAAACACCAAAACCCAACAGCAAACCCAAACCACAGTTTGAAGAAACAAAGCATGCATGAGAACCAGACTCAGATATGGCGGAGGTTTTGGAATTATCATAATGCAGACTTAACACAGTTGTGATTAATATGCTAAGGCTCTAATGGAAAAAGTGGCAACATGCAAGAAGATATGGGTAAAGTAAGCAAAGAAATGGAGATGCTAAGAATCAAAAAGAAATGTCAGAAATCAAAAATACTGTGACAGAAATAAAGAATGTGTTTGACGAGTGGCTGACTCAGTGAGTGGAGCACGTGACTTGATATCGTGGTTGTGGGTTTCAGTCCCATGTTGGGTATAGAGATTACTTAAAAAATAAAATCTTAAAAAAAAGAAAAAAGAAAAAAAAGAATGCCTTTTGATAGGATCATCAATAGACTGGATATAGCCAAGAAAAGAATCAGTGAGTTTAAACATGTATGAATAGAAACTTTCCAAACTGGTGCGCCTGGGTGGCTCAGCTGTTAAGCGTCTGCCTTTGGATCAGGGCGTGATCCCAGAGTCCTGGGATCGAGCCCCACATCGGGCTCATCCGCTGGGAGCCTGCTTCTTTCTCTTCCACTCCCCCTGCTTGTGTTCCCTCTCTCGCTGGCTGTCTCTCTCTATGTCAAATAAATAAAATCTTAAAAAAACAAAAAAAGAAAGTTTCCAAACCGAAGAACAAGAGAAAAAAAAGGAAACATATTTAAGAACTGTGGGACAATTACAAAAGGTTCAACATACATGTAATGGGAATACCAGAAAGAGGAAAGAGAGAAAACGGAAATAGCTGAACTAAGAACGGCTGAGAATTTTCCAAAATTAATGACACATACCAAACCACAGATCTAGGAAACTCAGAGAATACCAAATAAGATAAATGTTAAACAAGCAAACAAACAAACAAAAAACCCCAACAACACCTAGGCATATTATATTCAAACTCCTAAAAACCAAAGACAAAAAATTTTGAATGTAGCTAGAGGGAAAAGAGCAAAAACGAAAAACCTTACTGATAACACAACAAAGGTAAGATTACACTGGATGTCTCTTGAGTAGAATGAAATATTTTAAAGTTAAAAGAAAAAGATTTTATGTCCACAGAATTATTTTTCAAAAGCAAAGGAGAAATACTTTTTCAGACAAATATTGAGGGCATATCTGCACAGTAGAGCTGCCTTATAAGAAATGTTAAAAGAGGTTCTTCATAGAGAAGAAAAATGGTGGAGGTCAGTAACTGGGATGTATATGAAGAAAGGAAGGGTACTGGGGAAGGAAAAAATGAAAGTAGAATAAAATATTTTACTTTTCTTACTTTTTAACTGATCTAATAGGTAAGTGTTCAGAGTAACAGCAACAATGCATTTGGTGATTAAATCTTTTGGGTAAGTGAAGTGATTGACAGCATAAGGACACGAGGGAAGGAGTTCAAGAATACCCCATTACAAGGTACCTGTACTACACATGAAGCAGTATATTGCAGTTTTAAAGTGAAACAGATTAGCGGTAAATATATATTTCAAACCCTAGAACAATCATAAAAAGTTTTTAAAAGAAATATAATTGATATATTAAGAGGAACAAACGGAATCATAAATTACTCAACTAAAACCATGTGAAGACAAAAGATACAAAACACAAGTGAAATGAATAGAAAACATTTATAAATATGATAAATATTAGTGCAACTGTATCAATAGTCATTTTAAACGTGAATGATCTAAACATACTAATTAATAGATAAAGAGACAGGCAGGGTAGATAAACAAAACAAAACCCAACTATGTGAGTTAGATATAAAAACACAGATTAAAAGTATGATGGAGGTGGTTGGGATGAGCAAAATAGGTGAAGGGAATTAAAAGGTACAAACTTTCAGTTATAAAATAAATAAGCCACAGGGATGAAAAGTACAGCACAGGGAGTATAGTCAAAATACTGTAATAACTTTGTATGATAACATATGGTAACTAAACTTAGCATAGTGAATGTTGTATAATGTATATCATTGTCAAGTGGCTATGTTGCACACCTGAAACAATATAATATCATATGCCAACTACACTTCAATTAAAAAAATTTTTAAAAAGGCAATTAGCAACAGTTGAAGGACTTATATGAGGAAAACCTAGGGGAAGAAGAGAAAATCATATTCAAAGTTGAAAGCTGGGGACTAATAATATTAATTTGAACACTAAAATCCATTTTATACTCCCCCCCCCCAAAGGATGATGAAAGATATACCACACTAACGGTAATCAAAAGAAAGCTGGAGTAACTATACTAATGTCAGACAAAGCAGACTTCAGAGTACGGTTACTATCAGATATAAAGAGGGACATTACATAATGCTAAGGAGGTCAACTGTTCACAAAGACATAGAATTCTTAAGGTCTCCACCTAACGCAAAGCATCAAAATATGAGCAAAATCTGACAGAACTGCAAGAATAAATAGACAAATCCACTAATTATACTTGGAAACTTAACACAACCCTATCAGTGATTCACAGATCCAGCAGGCAGAACATCAGTAAGGAGGTATTTGAACTAAACAGCGCCATCAATCAATTGAATCTAACTGACAATTATATAATACTTCAACAACAAGAGAAAAAAACATTCTTCTCATGCTCACGAGGAACATTCACCAAGATAGACCACATTCTGGGACATAAAACACACCTTAACAAATTTAAAAGAATGGAAATCATATAAAGTAAGCTCTCAGAGTACAATGTAATTAAACTAAAAATCACTAACAAAAAGACAGGTGGACTATCCCAAAATACTTGGAAATTAACACATTTCTAAAATATTTTGAACTAAGTGATAATGAAATTATAACTTACCGAATTTGTGGGATACAGCTAAGACAGTACATAGAGGGAAAGTTATAGCATGAAATGTATATATTAGAAAAGCTCTAAGATCAATAATCTAAGCTTCCACCTTAGAAAACTAGAAAAGGAACAATATAAATTCAAAGCAAGCAGAAGAAAAAAAATAAAAATTAAAGTAGAAATCAATGAAATGACAACAGGAAATAAACAGAGAAAATCAACGAAACCAAAAACTGGTTGTTTGAAAAGATCAGTAAAATACATAAACCTCTAGCTAGCTTAACGAAGAGAAAGAATGAAAAACGACACAAATTACTAATATCGGAAATGAAAGCTTCTTTCATTGCTACTGAGCCCATGAACATTAAAAGGATAATAAATGTTACAAATAACTCTATGTCACAAATTTGGTATTTATGAAATGAATGGATCAATTCTCTAAAAGACACAATCTGCTAAAACTCACACAAGAAGAATAATCTGAACGGAGCGTATACTACTGAAAAAATTGAACCAATGATGTATGGTTTCACTGGTGAATTCTACCACACATTTAAGGAAGAAATGATACTAATTCTCTATAATCCCTACCAGAAAACAGGAGAGAACATTTCCTAATTCATTACATAAGACCAGCATTACCCTAACACCAAAACCATACAAAGACAGAAAAACTATAGACCAGTAGCTCTCATGAACATAGGTGTAGAAATCCTCAAAAGAGGTACTTCGGTGACTTAGTCGGTTAAGGGTCTGACTCTTGATCTCAGCTCAGGTCTTGATTTCAGGGTCATGAGTACAAGCCCTGCACCGGGCTCTACATCGTGGAGCCCACTTTGAAAAAAAAAAAATTGCTCAAGAAAAATATTAGCAAATCCAGTCAAATAACATAAAAAAAACTATATACCAATGAAAAATGAAGGATGCAATGTGTCATTGTGTGCCCCTACCCTGCTGTTCTACCCATGTCCTTTGCTGAGCCACTTAGGTCAAATGTAAGAACCCTAAATAAATATCTTAGGCTAAGCTGAAAAAATATGCATATTTATTTAACTTCTTCACTGCAGGTCTGCAAGGCTGATTCAAGATTCCAAAAATTAATTGATGTAATCCACCACATCAACAGGCTAAAGGAGGAAAATCATATGTTCATATCAACAGATGGAAAAGAAAGAACAGATTGGACAAAATCTAGCACCTATATATTACTAAAAACTCAGCAAACAACCCAATTAAAAAACAGTTATTAAATCTGGATACCTTACCAATGATGACATTCAGATGGCAAATAAATAAATGAATAGATGCTCAACATCTTTTGTTATCAGGGAAATACAAGTTGAAACAACACAGCTATGAATGCACATCTATTAGAACAGCTACAGTCTAAAACCCTGACAATACTGCATAGTGATGAAGACGTGGGGGAGCAGGAACGCTCATTCATTCATCGCCGGTAAAAAATGCAAAATAGTACAGCCACTCTGAAAAACAGTTTAGTCATGTCATACAATCAAGCAATTATAACCCTAGGTATCTGCCTGAATGAGTTAAAAATCATGTCCATACAAGGGCGCCTGGCTGGCTCCGTCGGTGGAGCATGTGACTCTTGATCTTAGGGTTGTGAGTTCAAGCCCCACGTTAGAGGCAGAGCTTACTTAAAAAAGTACGTCCACGCAAAGCTACAAACAAATATTTATAGCAACTTCTTAACTCCCAAAAACCAGAAGCAACCAAAATGTCCTTCGACAGGTAAACAAACTGGTGCATCCATACGATGGAATTACTATTATTTAGCAATAAAAAGAAATGAGCAATCAACCCACAAAAAGACACAGGGAAACTTAAACTCATATTCTTAGTGAAAAAAACCAGTCTGAAAAGACTACATACTGTCTGATTCCAACTATATAACATTCTAGGCAAAGGCAAAACTACAGAGACAGTAAGAAAGTCAGTAGTCGCCAGGCGCACAGAGGTGGGGGAAAGAGGGGAGGCAGTAAAGAGAGATGAACAGATCAGACACAGGGCATTTTCAGGGTGGTAAAACTATTCTGCAGAATACTGTAAAGATGAATACGTGACACTATGCATTGTCAAAATCCACACAACTGTATGGCACAAAGAGTGAATCCTCACGTAAACTCTGGATTTTAGCTAATAATAATGTGTAAATATTACTCATCAATCGTAACATACATCACACTAACAGAAGATGTTAATATTAGGGAAACTGTACAAGGAAGAAGGAATACATGGGAACTCTTTGCACTATCTGCTCAACTTTTCTATAAACCTAAAATTGCTCTAAGAAATAGTCAACTGATTTTTTTTTAAACAATAAGGATGAATATTATCACTATTATACAACTATTCCGGGAACATAAGATATTATAATTGGACAAGAGGACAAAATAAGAGGTATAAATGTAGGAAAAAACCCCACAAGTTGAAAAATATAATAGAAGTTATAAGAATTTATGACAGCAACAAAAAAATAAGAACCACAACTAGCAGTAAATTCTACAATTAATGTACGTGAAGAAAACTTCCAAGCTATACAGGGGTAGAAAAGACTGTAATACCATATGCTGATACCTTTATCTTGTAAGGAAAGAAGTAACACTGGAAAAATGTTCACTATCAAAAGATAAACACTACCAAAAAATTCATTAAAGCAATTGCAATGAGGGACACCTGGGTGGCTCAGTTGGTTAAGCGTCTGCCTTTGGCTCAGGTCATGATCCCAGGACCCTGTCCCACATCGGGCTCCTTGCTCAGTGAGGAGCCTGCTTCTCCCTCTGCCTGCTGATCCCCCTGCCTGTGCTCTCTCTCTGACAAATACATAACAAAATAAAATCTTAAAAAAAAATGCAATTACAACGAAAATGCCAATAGGCTTTTTTTTGGATCTCTAGAAACATTCTAAAGTTCATTTGAAAGGATAAGTATCTGTATGTGTACCAAATCCAATCTATAAATCACTCTTAATTTCAGAATCTAGCATAGTGCCTGGTATAAGTGCTTGAAAAAATGGAGAAACACCCTGAAAAAGAAAAATTAGGAGGGGGATCTTGCCATATCCAACCAGTGGGATAACAAGTAACCCAGAAATAGACAAAGCATACAAGAATTTAATAGATAACAAGGGTGGAAATTCAAACACCTAAGGAAAAGATGAACACCAATATGTTAGCCATTTGGAAAACAATAAAGCTAGATTCATACTTTATACATGAAATTAAATTATAGATGGATCAAAAAGTTAAAAAAATTAAAGTAGTGGAAGGCAACAAAATGTGTATTATGTGATCTAAGAGTTGAGAAGATCTTTCTAAGCATGAAATAAAAACCATTAGTTTTTCTAGTCTGTCCACTAAAATATCTAGAATAACCAACTTAAAAGCAATGGATACTCCCTGGAACCTAGACTAAATACCATTTCCCATTAAAAGACCTCCTTGGAGAAATTTGATTCCATGTGTGCGGCAGGAACATTTTGTCTAACAGAGAGCAAGGAAACTGTCAGAGACATATTAAGATCACTTAACCAAAGGAACTGGGAACCAGCATGAATAGGCCTTTACTGGTTAAGACAGGACAATTTGAACATCAAGAAATAATAACTGCAATGGACTAAAATTTTTAAATTCATAAGTTCATTTATAATGATACTAAAAACAAAAACAGAATCCAAACTTCATGGGACACCTTTGAAGAATACAAGTAAATAATGCAATATTTTGAAAACTGGTAAATAAGAGCTATCATAAATAACCTATCTAGCCTTTTTTCTAGGAACTTATTATTCCTCAGAGAAATCAAAGAGTTGGTAAGAGGGGAACTTGTACATTTTACAACTCTTCATGGAATGATGGATTTAGGTGATGATCCCCAATGGCTGCTGACATCACAAAACAAGAGACAAGATATTACGTATCTCCTCACGGAAGTACACAATGCCATTTCTAAAATGCTCTTCATAAAACTCAAACAATTGAAGAGGAGCAGAAGGAGAGAGAATCTGAAGCCGACTCTGCACTGAGCGCAAGCCTGACGCAGAGCTCACAACCATGAGATCACAACCGGAGACTGCTGCTTAACAGACTGAGCCACCCCGGCGCGCCTGTACTCAAACTTTTCTAACCATCCCAGCACTGCGTTAACTGTCCGCTATCTGCCAACTATCTTTTTATAGCACTTATTTATACCATGAATTTGTTTTTGGATGTGCTTCTTTAAAAGCTGAGAATGATCCTTTTTATTTCTAACTCCTCGCACATACACCCTCCTAGAGGGTACCCGGTAAATATTTGCAGAATCAAACTGAATTAGGATTGCAGCATCTAAAAATGGCTTTAAAAAATGACAAGCTCTAGGAAGACTTGCTGAGTCTTATTCAAAAAAGACTTCCAAAGAGGAGGCGCATATCAAATTTTGTAGCAAGATGGGAAATCATGTTGTGCATTTAGGCTCATTAACTCTTCCAGCAACTTTTTTTTCTTGAAATACTATAAGTGCTTCATCTAAAGCAGCTATTCTCAAACTTTTTAGTCAACAAACAGTATTAGCTGACTACCTACTCCATCAGCTTCCATTTGCATGGAAAAACAAAAACAAAATCTAAAAACAGTAAAGAATACAGTTGACATTGGTAAAAAAAGTTTCAAATTAACTTACAACATAAACAAAACAAGATGTTCAAAATAAACAAATCAAAGAAGTAATTGGAGACCACCTAGAGCACTGACTTGTAAACTACCTTTTAACAAAAAGATTCTACACTATAATCTAGTACACATATGCTTATACTATATATACATATAAACAATAGTTACCTTTACTAACATAATGGAATCTGATATATTTTATTCATTTTTTTAATTGTAGGAAAAAAAAAGACAACAAAACCAGCAAAAACCCACAAGGAGACCTGACAAAATGATTTCATGACGTCACTTCTATGTTGAGATTTAAAGTTTGATGGACACTGCCCAAAGAAACTGTGCATACTATTAACAATCCCTAGTCTACAGTGATAGCCACAATCCCACAACAAACCTGTATATGAAGTTTACAGTAAAGTATATCTGTAGTATATCATTAAAATTATGAATAGCAAATATAATTTTTAAAAGAATATGGTAATTTCTGTTACCATTTAAAATGAAATGGAACTTTGATATCCAAAAAATGAAGGGCGTTATGTCTATTAAGACAAGTGCCTTAGTCCTAGATCTCTAAAAAGTGACAAAGCGAAGGGTCTTGGCTGAGCACTGTTAAAAGAACGATTTTATTTTAACCAACATTATTTGCAAGTATTTCTTCAAGTGTAAGAAAGCCCTGTTTTAGGAAGTTCAGTTCTACTCACTGTTCATCTTAGTTATTAAATTGTGAAATGATATGGCTTTAAAAATAATTTTCATGGGGTGTCCAACCCAAACTCAAATTTAAGACAAATCAGACTTCCTACCAGATTATTATCTTTAAGTTGCTACAATACAGAAACTCGATAGCTGCCACCAACTTCAAGTCACTTTAAAAAAACCTATCTCTAATCAGAGCCAAATATGAAATCAAATGCTTAGTTGATTTTCTTTTATTAACAGCTAATACCGAAACACATTCCCCAATAACCTACCATTAGGCAATGAAGCTCTTTCTACCATTTATACAAATTTCTTAGCTTAGGTGCCACTGGATCTACATAAACATTCCTCTTAACAGGAAGTATTTTTGCTAAAAGACTTCAGTGGTTTCAAAAGAAAATTTTCATAAAAGTATAGATGACAGAAATGTAAATATAAAAGCATTCCAGAACAAAGAGCATTTATGTGTATCAAATAAAATTGCCATTTACTTTTTACAAGACTGCCACAGACACATGAAGTTGTGTCCAGGTTTTCTCACTGGATCCCCTTGTTGACTAGATGCACTGAATGGAGAAGGCTGGGAAGTGTTAGGTTGGCTCTGCACTTGCACAGCTGGTGAAGGCGTCATAGGAGTGTTCTGTGAAAAAACACAACCACGCAGTTTGTGAGGTGACACTGAAAGACATTCATATTCCAAAGTATAGGCATAAAGTGATTATAATGACAATTATATGATTATATTGATAGTTATGCACTTCTAACATAAAATTTACATTTGTAGTTAATGATCATTTGTTAAAAATTCTTTAACAAAGCTAATTATTTTTATAAAAATAATTAGGAAGTCAAATTCTTTTACTTCATATGAAGCACAAAGGCAAGATTACATTGTTATTGTTACAGGATATACCTTATTTAGAATTAAGAATTTTTAGATTAATAAAATTAGGCAGAAACACAATTATAGGTTAAAATGAGGAATAAATCTACTATAAATACACCCATTTGATTTACTTACGTACATTCTGCACAAGAACAAATCAATTGCAAATTATTATTTTTTTGCATATTTCATTTTAGATTATTTAATGACTACAGCATAAAACAGAGCAAAAACCAAAGAAAATTTCTGATGTTAAAAATGAAGTAACCATAAGTAGAATGTTGTAAATATTATTTTATAGTAAGCCATTTTAACAACTTTAGTCTTTAAAGGTAAAGTTTAGTTATAGCTTTTGACAGACAATACAAAGAATTTTAATTGTACACATAAGTCTTTTAAATATAAGCTATGTTTTCTTCTTCTGTAGCCCATCCTTTTCTCTCTAAAAAATACATAATTATAATATAGCTTAAACCAATTAGAGGCAAAATATTTTCTTTGAACCTTAACTCAGATTTTATTCATAATGTATCACAAAGGGAAAAATAATATTGAATTTCTCATATAGAAATGGTAGCATACCATATTCAAAGGAGTGTTTAATGGCAATAAATTTAAACCCTGGAAATATTAAATATACTTGTTCACTTACAAGGTATTACTGGAACTAGTTGGCAAAACTAGTTAAAAACTGCTATAAACATCAGATTAAAAGCCATAATAATTAGAAACAAAGACAAAACACTATAAGGCTAGAGCATAAAAATGAAAAAAAGGAGCATAAAATGCTGAAAAAAGTCTGGAAATGTGAAGTCATGAGAGTTTTGGAGTTCCAAGTTCTAAGGAAAAAAAATCTACTTTTGGGATGTGATTGAAGTTGTTTCCATAATAGGATCCCACCCTTAAGATTTTACAATATGATCAGTGAGAAAACATATACATGCATATACATGCATGAAAAACAGGTGTCACAGATAGGATGTGGACTTTCCAGCTTGACACATCAGTATTCAAACTTTCAATTTGCCTTTTAAACTAGTTATGTGACCTTGGGCAACCTATTTAACCTCTGTGATCCTCAGTCTCTTTATCTATAAACTGTGAAGTAATGAAATCTAATGCAAGGAATGGTGGGAAGACTAGAGAATCTATAGATGAAGAGCCTAGTTCTATATTCTCAACAAATGGCAACAGTTACTATTATTATTATGCTAGAAGTCCAAATAGAAAAGTCCAAATAGAGAATGGAAACCATACTTTGGAGGGAAGGTAACAAGTTTGCTTTGGGGACAGTGAGAGATCAACTACAACAAATGGCTATTAATAGAAGTTAATGCTGGAAACCCGGATTTGACAATCATTCACCTGGGAATTCTTACAGCCATAAAAACTGATGCTGAGAAAGCAGACAGAAAAAAAAAAAAAAGGATCAGAGACAAAAGAATGGAAGGTAACATCAGAGTTAGTCTATTTATCAAAAGAATTACTCAAATTGCTTCCCTGAAATGAAAATATTGCAATAAAAATCTAGGAAAACCTAATAAGGGGGAGTAACCAAGAGGATCAGTTTCAGCCAAATACAAATATTAAAGAGTAACAAGCTACAAATATTCCAGAATTTTAATTAAAAGGTAAATTTGCCAGAAGCCTCAAATTCCCTCAGAATGAACCTTCTGGTTCCCTATATTATTATTGTTTAAATTAGGTATTTTATTGAATATCTTGTCATATATTTGTAGATTAAGTTTATTTTTACTTTCATAAGTACTAACAAATCTTTATCCTATTTTTTTTTTCCATTGTGGAACTCTTATTTGGTGTCACACAGAAAATTTAAAAAGGAATCACAAGGTATTTTGACCCCAAATGTGAATGAGGGATGCGGCAAGGATGACTGAAATTAATCTAAACTGTTAAATTAAGAATGAATAAAGACACATTAACCAAATGCAACGTGTAAAAACTTGTGGATCTTAATTCGAACGAGTTGTTTAAAAAAAAACACCACACAAACCAGTTTGTTTTTAAAAGACAACTAGAGAATAATTAACTGGGTGTCAGATAATATTAAACACATTACTATTTCTGTTAGATGTGATTTGGCATTGGAGAGAGAGATACATCTACAGAGTTAAAAGTACTTAACTATTAGAGAAATAGATTCTGAATTATATATTGGCAAAATGAAATAATGTTTGATATTTGTTTTAAAGAACTCCAAGAAAAAGAATGATAGAAAAAAAAAAAGAACAGATGAAACTAAAAAGGCAAAATGGTAAAAATATTTTAAGCTAGGTGATAGATACATGAAGACTTACTGGCTCTTTTGTATATGAAAAATTTTACAGTAAAAAGTAAACAAATGACAAAAAGAATTAAATAGATCTAAATATATCACTGAAACAGAAAGAAGTAAAGTATTTAAAAAAAAAAGATTTTATTTATTTGAGAGCAAGAGAGATAGTGAGAGAGAGCACGTACAGGGGATAGGGAGAGGGAGAAGGAGAAGCAGGCTCCCCGCTGAGCAGGGAGCCCTTAGTGGGGCTTGATCCCAGGACCCTAGGATCATGACCTGAGCCAAAGGCAGATGCTTAACCAACTCAGCCACCCAAACACCCCAAGAATTAAAGTACTTATAGAATATAAACCAAATGAGAAATTCCAAGACTCATATTTCCTTTGACAGTAGGGGTGAATATTTTTAGGTTTCCTCTTGTTATTAAAAAATTATACATTCCTGGGGTGCCTGTGTGGCTCAGTCAGTTAAGCATTCTATTCTTGATTTGGGCTCAAGTCATGTCTCAGGGTCGTGAGATCCAACCCAGCAATGGGCTCTGCACTCATCGCAGAGTCTGCTTAAAAGACTCACTCTCCTTCTCCCTCTGCCCCTCCCCCCTATAAAAAAATAAATAAAAATTAATTAATTAATAAAAAGAATTAGGTCTTTTACATGACAGTGCAAAATATATTTCTTTTAGGATGTATAAGTTTACTTTTTCTTAACCTTATTATTTACTATGAATTGCTAGATCATTAGCTATAACCCTAACTCAAGTGTAAATGTAAAAGTAGGTTTCAAAGTCAAAGTTTTTGGAACGATCATTCTTGATGAATATTCTCTATTACCTACTGTATTGAGGAAGAGCTACCTTTTTTATATTACAGGTTCTTTTTCCCCCCAAATCAAAGCCACAAATCCAGCAGTGAGTGACCAGAAAAGTAAAATTACACAAAAGGTACAAAACAACTAACTATGTGATTTATTCTGCAATGTAAAATTAACTAAAACAGTTAATGTAGCAGTTTTATTACTTATCTTTTTATTAAAAAAAGAAATTTTAACCTTGATTTCTTCTATCATCTTTTCAAGAGTAAATTATGGCTAAAAATTCTAGATTACAGTGATAATATTTTTTTTTAAAGATTTTATTTATTTATTCGACAGAGACAGAGACAGCCAGCAAGAGAGGGAACACAAGCAGGGGGAGTGGGAAAGGAAGAAGCAGGCTCATAGCGGAGGAGCCTGATGTGGGGCTCGATCCCATAACGCCGGGATCACGCCCTGAGCCGAAGGCAGACGCTTAACCGCTGTGCCACCCAGGCGCCCCAGTGATAATATTTTTTTAAGATTTATTTATTTATTTAAGAGACAGAGAGAGAAACTGCACAAGTGGAGGGAGGAATCCTCAAGCAGACTCCTTGCTGAGCATAGAGCCTTATTTATTTAAGAGACAGAGAGAGAAACTGCACAAGGGAGGGAGAGAATCCTCAAGCAGACTCCTTGCTGAGCATAGAGCCTCGAGATCATGACCTGAGCTGAAATCAAGAGTCAGATGCTTAACCAACTGAGCCACTCAGAAGTCCCAGAATGATATTTTCTGATACAAGACTTGGGATTTGAGGCTTTTAAACCTTGACGTTCTTAATACGAAACTTTAAAAACCTTAAAAAGATGAAAACTTCAACACTTCAATCTGTGTTAGAAAGATACAAATTCATAATAGATTCTCAAAATAAATTCTTTTTAGGTAATAATGAAACCCTGTGTTCAATTCTAGCTACAGATTTTGAAAGCCACTTATAAAATGGAACTGACTGAGATAAGTAGGATGATGAAAGACACCCTGACACCTAAGATCTAACTGAAGGAACTGAGAAAGTATATTCTAAAACATAGGCAAGTAAGGAGAGATACTCTGAAGTAGTTGTAAAGAATAAAAATTAGATTTACTCTAAATGTGATATAAAAGTGATTATGCTTATGGAACAGAATTAAGACAATTATAGAAATCACTGGAAAAGAGGTCTTTGTGAGTGTGGGAAAGTAACTTCAATTCTTAAAAATGAGAGTTTGGAACAAGATAATATCTGAGATTCTTTCTGCTCTAACATTACCTCATGTTCTTAAACTACAAGTTTTTTTACTCTTACGAAGTATAAACCTAGATAATCAATACCTACCAAGAATGGCTTATAAGGACACATTGAAAAGCAAACAGTAATGTCTTTCTTAGTTTTTACAATGTGCTACTACTCTACAAATCTAAGCAGTAGTACTGTTAAAATATTGAAATGATAATTCCCGTGGCTCTTGCTAAAATGATCTTGGCTATGACTAAATGCTGCCCCCTTGAGGCTACAGACTGCTTTCTGATGGGTTGAATAACTTCAAGCTCTTTACCAAAGAAAGGAAGGGACCAGGAAGATACCAAAATTCAGTGTCACACAGAATATCAGCAATGATTCCTACGTGAAAGACATGGAACTGAGGAAACACAAATATGAAACACCTTAAATAAATACATCCTTAAGTAAACTATTTTTATATATAAGAATTTAGCATGTCTTTAGATCATGGGATTAACAGCTATTCTGTTCAACATGTGTTTTACATGCTCCTGAAAAAGGCAAATCTTTAGGTAAATATTTATAATTATTTTATTTTTTATGTGCCAATCTAGTTTTATGCCTCCAGAATATACCAATTCATGAATAGTTATCCTATAGCTTGCAATTACAAGATTGAAATAGGTACAATTTCTTTTGGATTTATATGAACTATCCAGCTAAATACCACTTAAACACAAAATCTGTGGTTATATCATTTACTTTCACAGATCTTTCTCCTTTTCTGTTGCTAATTTTTTTCTGTAATGAAATTAATATAGCTGATTAATGGGAGTGAAAGGGAACAAAACTGAGAAAAGAAACATGAAATAACAACGGTAGTAGGAAGGATTACCTGTTGGCCATTCTCAGCAGGGACACTTCCCTGCAGTCTTTCCAGCCCTGAACATTCTGAAAGTCTGAAAGTCCTTCCTTGGGGTCCAGGACCCTCCTTAACATCCCCAGACCCCTTGAAACAATGGTAGAAATAACAAGGTTTGGCTGAAAAATCACATTTAAATCCTCTATTTCATCTACCCCTTTAAGGTACCAATTCAATAGTGAATAAAATGGTGTCAAACTAAGGTCTTTATAAAAGAAATCTGAAGAACCTGGGCAACAATGGAAATGGTTTTCTATTAGGAGGTTATTAAGAAGGCCAACAGCTGACCCTTCAAAGGAAATTTATGATCCCATCTTGAACAGTTAGTCTTTTTTAGCCTTTATAGGTATTTTATTCCCATATATGAAGGTCAAATACAGCTGTACTATTATTGAGTGCCTAACTATATAGCAGTCACCATGCTAAGTGTTACACATAAGAATCCCAGTTTTTAATTCTTACTCTCATAGACACCATGCATGCTCTTTTTCCTTGCAAAGTTTTAAATTTCTACATGCCAACCAAACACTAATTTTAAAAATAAAGAATGTAGCCATTTAAAATAAACTATATTCTTCGGGAGAATATATATAAAAGAAAACATTTTTCATATTAGGAATAAAATGTAGTAATTTTATGCTCGAATTAGACACATATATGTCCAATGTGTAAATAAAAAAGTTTTAGCATTAGTGTCCTAAAATTATAATTTAATGCTACTCACATTCTGTAATGTAATAGTTCAAATAACCAATATGTTATATATAAAAGGGCTTTCTAGAACTTTTCAACGAAATCTTTTAAAATAGTGGAGAAATGGGTTAAGAGTACGAATCTTTATTTCAGACACACACCCCAGTGGTTCAGTCTTAGAACCACTTCACATTAGTTGGTGACCGTGGGTGAGTTATTTTGCTGCTTGGAGCTTCATCTCTAAAACAGTAATAACAACTTTTACCTCACAGAGTTACTTTAAGGATTAAATGAGAAAATGCTTTAGTACCAAGTTCCTAACACAAGTCCTAGTCTTAACAAGTATTATTGTTGGTTCCTTGTTACTTAAGTATCATCACTGAATATAATCACACTGGAAGATTAAGGACAACAAAAAAATGAGGGTTGATAATTCCACAGTAATGGAGTTTTTCTCTCATTTGGCTTAATCTATTATAACTATTTAGGATTATAAGAAAATCTGAGAAGAAAAACAGAGTCAGGAACATAATTAAGATGAATTGAGAAATTATAAATGTAGGAAAAATATAAAAATCAACTTACTGAATGCTTACTTTTTGCCAGACACTGTAATACTTTAAATTTTTTTACTGTGTTTAATAAATGAAAAACTCAACTTGTAGCAGTTTGAGTAAAATTGCTTTAGTATTTTTCGCTAAAACTCAGTACTAATTATTGCTCTGTACACATCACCTAAAGAATACTCAACCTATTTAGGTACCTTGCAATAAAAATAAATCCAAGCAATACAGTACTAGCATATGAATTAAAATCTCATTATGCCCCCTGACAGCACTGTCCAGTGTTATCCACTCACATGAAAAAAGTTGAACATCAGTGGATGAACTGTTCTGAAGCAAGGGATTCTTTGTTCTTTCATCTTTCATTTTGCTGCCCCCTCCACCCCCAGATTTGGTACTAATGCCAACAATGACCATAGATCTGCTGTAAACACCAAAAGCACAGAGAAGAAACCCAAGTCAGAAGAGTTCTAGCAGAGCTGGCAATAGTCACAGAAAGTTCTGGCTATGTAGTATTTAGGGAAGAGAATGAAAGAAAAAGTCATCCAGGAAATACGGTTAAATACAACTGTTAAGCAAATCCCTAGTTTCAGTGGAAACAGCATACAAGATGGACCTTAAAAATCTTTACAGGCAGAATGAACCCTCAATTCAGTAGCGCTAATCCTAGAAAACATTTTTATTTACTACAGGGTACAAAAGAGATTGGATAGATTATTAAAGAGGAGATAACAGAAACATGACAGTAGGGTAAAGGAGTAAGAAACACAAAAGCAAGAATATCAGAATAGATGAAAGAACTGAAATTATAATACTTTTTAAAGAATAAAGGCAACTAAGTCAATATATAAATATAACAAGAAAACACCTGCTAAAGTACGTATGGGATTCATCTTTTTTACAAAAGAATGGTGAAAAGAGCCACAAAAACATACTCATGTCAAAATCAAATATAGAACCACCCTTTTGAAGTGCTCTTAGTGTATCCGCTCCCCCAAGGAGACCAAGGAGACTAACTTACATTTAAAAAATTCTCCAAAAGACGCCAGATTAGCAAGTGCTCCTCTATCTTGGGTCTACAAAATTACTAATTTGGGTCTATAACAAAATTTAAAAGATTCTTTAAGCAACATGCTCAAGTTAACAATTGAGAACTGTTTAAAATTACAAAGAACACTGAAAAAGAGGAGCAGGGGAGCCTGAGTACATTGATGAGCTGCCACAATTACCTTTTCAAGATGAGACAGAGAACAAGAGGGCACATTCCCCTACAATCCTATTTACAAGTGAGAAATTTTCAAGAGAAAGGTTGATAGTAGAACGACTTACCTGTGGGACCACATTCTGTACGTACGGTGGTGGATGCTGCTGCTTTTGCTGAACAGCACTTTCTATTGCTACTTTAGCTACAGTGCTTGGATCTGCTCCTGCTGGCACGGCAACCATTGTTGCACTGCAGCCAGCATTGTTGGGGTCACTGATTGTAACAATTCTAACTCCTACTTTATTTGGAATTCCTGTGACTGTTTCCCTATCGTTATCCTCTGCCGGCCTCTTTACAGTTTTGCATTCTGCTGTGCCATTTGTAGACCGAACGTCAGATGATAGGGCAGGAGAATGGGACACTCTTGATCCTGAGTGGGGAACTGCTATGATTTGATGCCCCTGTATGACAGAGGTTGTAGAATGTGGTGAGACAACTACACTTGGGCGTTGCTGAGGCACGTCTGAATTTAAACTTGAAGCTAGAGGTCCATTAGGCAAGTCAGTACCACTAAACTGCTGTGTTGCCACATTAGGAGCCTCCTGTATACTGCTCACAGATGGTGAACCACCCAAAGTTAATATAGGTCCATTAGAAATTCTTTCTAGTTGATCACCTTTGGCAGTATCTTGCTGAGTGGCATCTAAAGTCCCTTGTGGTTCCATCGGAGATATCTCACCATTTCCTACATGATTGGAAGTTTTGTGATTTGGAATGTTTTTGCTTAAATGAGAACCATCTCCCTTATCAAAATCACAGATTCCATTAACTAGAGGTTTTTTCAAATCACTTTTGATATCCGGCATATCCATTTGTTCTGAGTTCTGTTTTCCAGATGTTCCATTCTCACCTAATTCTAATGATGGCCCATTACTGATTAGTGAGCACTGATTAGCCTCACTTTGAATTTTCCCTGAGTTTGAAGGAGGTAGACTTGAGTCACTGTACTTTCTCCCATTTAAAAGACTTCCCACCTGCATTTCATTTTCCTTTGCATCCCCATTGCTGGTGTTCGTGGTTCCTCGTCGGCAGGATGGGTTCTCCATGACTTCAATTTTACGTTCATGAACATGTAAACCTGTTGCTTCTTTTGCTTCCTCCTCCTTTTGGCAAATTATCTTATCACCTTTGAATGGGGGAGTAGCAGTAGTACAGGATGATTGTCCAGCTGGAGATGTCTGAGTGGCTGGAAGCGTTTGCACCTGAAGTCCAACTCCTGCCTGCGTCCCACTCATGGTAATTCCTGCTGGAGCAATGAGCTGAGTTGCATTTCCCTGACTGACAGTTGCAGTTGCAAAACTTGTATTTGGCACAACTGTTATGGTTACCTGGTTGCCAGAAGTCCCTTGGAAAATGGTTGCTGGGCTGTTCGAAATCAGTGGGCCTGGCAATATTTGTAAGTTCGAGATGGGCACAGTTTGCACTCCCCCTGTGGGTGGCATTGCACTTTGGACCAACTGAACATTTTGCTGCCCAACCAATAGCTGCTGAGCTGAAGATTGCCCCTGCACTCCAAAACCTGCTGCTTGGTTATTGGCTACCTGGTATACCACCTGGGGGCTAGGAGCTCTTGCATTATTAGGAGGAGGAATCTGTGGAGCTGGGAGAATTAGCTTACCACCTGGTGTCGAAGGACCACGCTTTGGAAGCAGCAGCTGTTTTATCAGACTTGACTCACCAGAAGCAGGCTGACCAACGCCTGCATTCGCCTGCTGTGGCTGAACTTGCATCTGTACTTGTTGGGGCTGCTGAACCTGTACTTGTACCTGTTGTGGTGAGGGTGCTGGTGAATGCTGCTGCTGTTGCTGCCTTTTCACAGATAGCATCTGACTGACAGTAGGAGGTGGTCCCTGTGACTGAGGGGTGGAAGAAGATGACATGGCAGTGGGGACTTGGTTATTAGTAGCTGGGACAGGTGATGGTGAGGAAGATGGAGTTATGTTTGGTTGCCCAGTTAGCTGAACTGTCTGACCAGCTGGAAGAGCTGCTGGATTAGCAAGAACAATTTGGTGAATGGCTGGTGCATAAGTTTGACCTTGTTGAGCTGGCTGGCTTACAATCACTACACTTTGTTGGGTTGGCTGCTGTGGTTGCTGAATGGGCTGTTGTACCACTGTTGATGAAACTTGCTGAGAAGGGAGAGGTTTTGGTGCAATGTTCTGAAATCCTACCCTTGAGGGTTGTGGACTTGGGACACCAGCAATGGTAACCATTTGTCCCGTAGCTACCTGAAAATTCTGCACGGACGTTGCTGAGACAATATTGGATGCAGAAGTTGTCACATACTGTGAAGGTGCTATGATAACAGTGTCTTGCGGCTGACTACCAGCTGATGTCTGTTGAGATGAAGTTTGCACAGGTTGGGGTGATGTGGTGATTAACTGTTGACCCTGTGAAACTGTAGAAGTACATGCTGGTATGTTCTGTACTCTGCCAAATATATGACTCTGGGGGACAGCTTGCTGAATTACTGTAACAGGAGTGCCGGAAGGTATCTGTCCTGGTACCACTGTGTGTAATGGAGACTGTTGTGGAATTACAGATGGATGATGAAGCAATGTCTGGGAATTTACAACTGTAACAGGTTGTGGCCCTGTACTGTGATTCTGAACCACAGAACTCTGAGCAGCTCCTCCTCCCACAGCAATGCTAACAGGAACTGCTGTCTGGGATATAGAATTCTGGATTACTGTAGCCTTAACAACTTCACACGGAATTGGAGCTTTATTTTGAATGACAGTCACTGGAGCATTTTGCTGCTGGTGGGTATGAACTGCAGGATTTGGTGGAATTCTTGAAACAGTCTGTGCCACAGTATGAACGCCTTGTACTGGAAAAGACATTTGTGTTGCAGTCAAATTTGAAGATTGGTTGGTAACAGAAGTCCTCTGAAAATGGTTTCCTACAGTTTGTGGTCCATGAGGGATTCCTGAAAATGGGAGGGAAAAGTCAAAATTCATAATGAAATTACTGAAAAGCTGTGTGTAGGCATTGTATTAGTTAATACAAGAAAAAATTGTTTTAAGAAATTAAAATCAAACAACTTTGCATCATGTGAATATGATAGAAGTAACAGAATAAGCAAAATAGTAATACCTAAAACTCAAAAATTAATACCTGCAGGTGAAGGACTTGGAGATACATCAGGGACAGAATCAACACGAACAACAGGAGTAGAAACTGGTTGCTGCTGATAGTACATCTGAATGGGAAGTGGTATAGCCCTCCGTTTTACTCCTACTACGTGAATATGTGCCTGCCCGTTGCTACTGGAATCCTCCACTCTCTTCACTGTATGATTTGGAAAGACCGTTCTGTAAAGTACACACATACTTAGTTTTCTTAAGTAGCACACGCGCAAAAAAACAGACTTCTAACAATGTTTACATGAACAGCAGTAGTATATTTACTACTACTAATATACGAACCAGTATGATTCATATAGTTATATTCTGCAAGGGTGGGAAGCAAAGAAAAAATATGAAAGATCAGTTCTCCAATTCTTAAAATCATTATTTATTAACATTGTTGGGTTTTAAATACTTCTATACCCTATATAATTAACAAAATCCCTGCATCTAGGTAGTGTCTATTTTATGAACTTTTGCAAAATATCAAAAGCCTCAATATTTGAAGAGTATTATAGACTATTATTCAAGATTAAAAAGGGCAAAAGTCATGTCTTTAAGATTTTCAAGTGGGTAGAAAAAAGTTTCTCCCTTCTCTTTCTTTGATAAGCCACACAAGGTTCAAACACAAACACCGGGTTTAATTTCCAAAATCCCCTTGTATTTAAATTTCTATCTTACTACAACCTAGCCAATATGAAATTTCAAGTAGTAGAAATATCTAAAACTAGGGGCGCCTGGGTGGCACAGCAGTTAAGCGTCTGCCTTCAGCTCAGGGCGTGATCCCGGCATTATGGGATCGAGCCCCACATCAGGCTCCTCCGCTATGAGCCTGCTTCTTCCTCTCCCACTCCCCCTGCTTGTGTTCCCTCTCTCGCTGGCTGTCTCTATCTCTGTCAAATAAATAAATAAAATCTTTAAAAAAAAAAAAAATCTAAAACTAGATAGATGGTTGGTATTTTCTCTAAAGAGCAAGAGATGTTCTAGGTCATATAAATTAACTATGTTTGAAGTTAACAACTATGCATCCTACCTAAGACATTTATAAAATCCAGTTGAAGTTAGGATTCCACCACGAGCTAATTTACTGCACGTTGAGAGGTACTCAGAATACATTTCTGCTCGAGAGACAGAACAATCTGGATTTACTTCAAAATGAGCATTTAGCCTGAAAAGGAGAAAAATAAATGGCATTATGCAAGATATTATAGAACAGTTCATATTTAAATACAGTAAAACCATTTGAAGGCAATGTATTGTAAAATAATATTTATGCCTGTTAACCAAATTTCACTATCTCGTGTTATTAGCAAAAATACACGCTAGGTTTTAGACTGATGAAGCCAAATAAAAGGAGATTAACTATTTAATATTTATTTTAGTATAAAAAAAGCATTAACAACAAATATAAAAACTGTGTTCACACCCGTGAGAACAGGGTTGGTCTGTTGGCAACAAATATTCTACAACAAGTTTTATTCAATCAATATCTACTCAATTTCCTGTCCTGCAATAATTAAAATGTAACAGAAATTCCCAGTAATGAGCTATTTCCATTGGAGATGTGGAAAATGGAAGAAAAACTGAACTAAAATTAAACTTTTGTTGTCTCTTGGATCAAATTCCTTAAGGAAAAAAAAGTTACCTAAGCTTTCAACTACTCCTTAAGACAATCATACTTGTCCCATGCTTCACATTTCCATTCCCCCATTTCAGAAACTTCTATTCCTAATGCATTACAAATTAATTCAAACTTCAGTATGTCTTTTTTATAAAGTGACTTCCATCTGTATATAAGTTAGGACTGGAGGCCAAATTATCTTCACAGGATTCTTTTCTAGGACTTACTATACATATAACAATCCAACTTATAGCTGTTTATATAAGCTGAATCAAGTAATACTTTTGATAAAATAATTTTAAAATGATTTTCTCCACCTTCCTCACTAGAACTGGCAGAAATGTGCAAATGGGATTTAGAAGACCAAATCTAAACCTAACGCACACACATTTTACTGTGCATGTGGTATATACCTTTTCTAACTCTCATAATTCTTTGAGTACTGAGTTTTCAAAAGGACTAGATACAAAAAACCTTTTTTGGTTTTAGTGTAGAAGATAAACATTTCCAAGTATTACTGGAAGAGACTCATCAAGTTTAAGGAGTAAAAATACAGAAAGTGAGGAAAAAGCAAATAATTAGAGATATTTAAAACTATAAACCCGATTTTAAGTGAAGTGGAAAAGTCTAGAGAAAACTGCCACAGGAACAAAGATATGAAAGCACCAAAAATATGGAACATGGAATGACAGGAACATGGAATGGGAGACAAATAATGTTAGAGAATAGGAGAAAAGGGATCAAAGAAAGAAAATTTTTAATGTAACACATCATCAGAAAGTGATCTTTTCTATTCAATCTGTTAATCTTCTAAAGAATTTAAGTTGGAATTCATAACTATGTGGAAGCTACTATCCACGAGAAAGTGAAATCTAACCAAGTCGACAATTTATTTTTTCAGGAAGTGGTTAATATATGATTAGTCAGTCTTCTCAATAAAATACTATTTTCAAGTTGCTTATTTCCATGTAAAGCCACTAGCTATTGTGTCATTTGACTCATTTCCCCTTACTGCGCTGAAAAAGGAAAAATTAACTATCAATGAACAAGAAGTATTGCTTGTGATGAAAAAGAAGGGACATTTAACAACAAAATCTGGTTTTATTTTCTTAAAAACACTCCAGTTTTAATAAAACATTAACTTAAGAAACAAAAATCCTATAATCTGACAAATCTTATTTTCTACGAAGTCAAAATAATGTTTTAACACAAATTTTACTCTGAAAAGAGGTTAAGTGGTGTAATTTAATGCAATTTAATTCTGAAGATTCTGATGAATATTTTTCTTTCAAATTGTTCCAAAATGCAGGTGAAATGATTTTACATTGTCCACTCTTTGTATAAATGATATTCTACTCTGACTAAAAAGAAATACGGACTAAAACATTCTGGATGACTGTTGAAATACATTTCCTTTTCTCTTTTGCTTTATTCTTCCCAAGGATAAAGCCTTAATAGAAATAAACCACTTACCACTGACAAGCAAACTTCTCACTATCTATTTCCACTATTCCTGGAGGTGGAGCAACATGCTGTGCTACAACTGCTCTGGAAGCTAAAGAAAAAAACACATTAGCTACATCGTTGGTACAAACGCCATCACGACATGCCATGTTCAGTTCACGGATACCGAAACAATTAATATTCACAATGAGTATCTTTTAAAAAGGGTATAAACATAGTGAAAATATACAAATTTGAGAAAGAAACTTATTATAATGGAGCACATCTTATACCAGGCACTGTCTTTGATGCTTTATATAAACTCTTTACAATCATTCAAATAATAACAATAATATGGATTATAAAGCTAATATAAACTCTTTTTCCCATGGGTCAGACACTGAGCTAAATACTTTATATATATTAATTCTTCTATGAAAGGAAACTGAGACTCAGAGTGATTAAAATAACTAGCCCAAGGTCACACAGCTCAACACATCAGTAAGTAAGAATCAGTTTAGTTATAGAAGCAGATAGTATCAGAAATAATCACTTCACTTCTAACTTTAAAAGATTAATATTAACTTTGCAAGTGGCATATATATAACACTTCTGGGAAAAGGTGAACAAAAAGTCTGAATTATTTTAAAGTCCTACATTCAAGAAAGGATTTTCATAAGATTATTCTTCTGGGGAAAAAAAAAAATCTGTTCTAATAATAGTTTTCAAGTATACTTTTGTCCTAAGAGAGGCAAGATGGTTGCTGGGTAAAAATGCACTAGCTATTAATCTTAAAACACATACCAATTTCTGAGATTTTACTTATGACATTTTAAAACAATTCAAGTTCAATGAATAAGTTAAATCATTTATTATTTTCTAACAAGTTCAAAAGATCTGTAGAAAAATGTTTTCTTTTCTGCTGTATATAAAGAAACTAATGAAAACATGAAAAAAATAATATAAACTTAGTCATATTATGATAATTTAAATATGAATATTACATATTTACAAAATTAAAAATTATACTGCTTCATCAGCATTATTTTATAGTTTTTAAACTTATAAAATGTACCCACTATTTTTCAAATAACATTTTAGCGAAACTTAGAATTCTCAAACAGAACAAATGTATTTCTAAATTATTAGAACCAAAGGAGCTCCACAGCACAGTCAAATCTGTGAATGATTGAAAGCAATCTTGACTTATGTTTGATGCAGCCCCCAAGCTTTCACTGGGATAAGAGCTAATAGCAGCCATTTACTGAACATTTACTCTGTATTAAGGCATTTACATTTACAAAAACATTGTTTGTTTTAATCTTATTTATAGACCTAAATTTAATTATCCCTATTTTGCTAATGAAAAAAATAAAGTGCATAGATTAAGTTTATAAAGGAACACATGATGGAAGTGGCAGAGCTGCGTCTAGCTGGAAACCCTTCTTTTAGGGTGCTGGATTTGAATCCAGGTCTGTCATATTACAGATACCATACTATGACATGCTATTTCTTAACAGAACAAAATAATTACAACCAAAACTATTTTCCTGGTGCAACTCCAGCTTATCTTTTCTTCTCCTAACTCGATGACACCGTTACAGAAAATATCTGAGCAGGGCCTGAACCTACTTGGAAATCTTCCTCCTTTTTCTTCATCAGTTGTACTACGAGAGAATATACCCTATTCAGACTGAAATCTCCTGAATCAATTAATGATTAGTTGAGTGAAATATTAGAAATTATGTTGAAATTATAAAAATTTTACAAATAACGCATAAAGAAGAGTAAAGCAGCCACAATTAAATTAAGAATATACACTGGAAACATAGAATTACCATAAAAGTGGCTACAAATTGAGAAGCACTGTCCTCACAAAAGATACCTACAGACGCATTCCAAATGATTCAAAGGTACTTATACTTTAAAAGGAATCAATTTCCAGGGGCACCTAAGTGGCTCAGTTGGCTGAGCATCTGACTCTTGATTCGGATCACGTCATGATCTCAGGGTCGTGGGATCGTGGGATTGAGCCCTGAGACGGCTCAGCACTCAGCTTGAGATTCTCTCTCCCTCTGCCTCTATCCCTCCCTCACTCTCTCTCCCTCAAAATAAATATAAATCTTTAAAAGGAATCATTTCCCAGATGTTCAACTTTTGCGTATATTCCTTTCTAAAACTGCTCTTCTATTTTGGAACAGAAAATCTTAACTCTCATCCATCCTTTATAGCAATGCAGGTTATGGTTAAATGCATGACTCTCAAGCCAGAGTGGGTGGCTCTAGAGTTCCAGCACTTACTAGCTGTGTAACCACGGGCAAGTTAATTAACCTCTCTGTCTAGAAAATGGGGAAAAGTAACAGTACACTGACCTCGCAGGTCGTTATGAGGATTAGAGTTTATATATAAGCTACTTAAAACAATGCCTGGCACATCGTTAGCACTATGTAACTGTCAGCTATGATGATGATGATGATGATGATGATGATGATGATGATGATGATGGCGGCAGCGACAACGAAGGATGTAAAAACCTCTAGGACACCAAAGGGAGAATTAGAATCATTAGAATCCAAAAAGCTTCTTTTTAACCAAGGTATTACGGTAGGGCTTCCTGTATATATTTTATGATGTTTTATATATTATAGTTAAGGGCAATGTTGGGCATGAGATATTGAGTGTTCTGGCCCTTTGGTGTATTCTGAATTCAGATATAGAGTGATGACAATTTTTGCCTAATGTCCTTCCCTCCTCTATCTTTTAAGTACTGTCAAAAAAGGGCATTACTTTTGAGGCAGAATCTTATATAAGTAAAGTACAGAGAATTTTTTAAAGAAATACTGAAGGTGGTGGCATCTTATTTCATTCAGATGACAAATTCATGGCTAGTTTAACTATCTTAGAATTCTAAAGTAAGGAAGGTGTCATGGGAATACCTATTAACTATACTTTGTTGAAATGAAAAATAAAGTTGGACTTTTTCTAAGTAATGGAAAGTGAGGTTGATTAAGCAAGATACTTTTGATAATAAAGACTAACTTTATCAGTTAGGTTATGTGGGAGACATTTTCTATAGCTGAATGGGAGAAATCTGCAGTTCTAAGGTTTTGACAAAAAAGTACTCAAAGCACATGATAAAAGCACGTTATCAAAAAACTGTACTGGGCTTGAGCAATATTTCAGTTTTGCTAACCTGGTGATCCTCAACGTATAGTCCCCTGAACTGCAGCATCAGCATCTCATGGGAACTTGTTTAGAAATTAAAATTCTCTGGTCCACCTGAATCAGAAATTCAGGGTATAGAGCCTAGAAATCAGTGTGTAAGCCCACCAGCCAATTCTGATGCACCCTGAAGTTTGAGAACCACTGTGCTAATATTTCTTGACTATATCAGGTTAAATAAACAAGGTGCAACTAAGCAAGAGTCAGCAAGTATATTTTACAGTCATATCTTGTTAATATCTTTTTGACATATTTCCAATAAAACTTAAAAGTAAATGTAATGACTGGGCAACAAATTCTTTTATGAGTCACATGTTAATTCTTTGATTTCAACAAAATCAAAGAACTCAAGTTGTCAGAAGATCATTAAATATAATTTTAATAATTTTGGATAATTCTGAAGCTCAAAGTATTGTAAGTTCAATCCTCAGCTACTTATTGATATGAACTAGATTTTCAAATTAAATCTACAAAAAGGAAAAATGGAAACAGAATTGATGTTGAACCCAGTTTCACTCTAGCAATAAAAAAATATTCATTCTGGGACACACTGGAGTAACACTTTCCAGAGAACCACCTCACTAAGAGATGAACTTCCAATAGCTACTTTGTCATGTACTGTTGTTTCATGTACTGCTTATTTCTAAAACTTAAAATGATAAAGTTTTAAACACTTAAAACTTTATAGAGTAACAAGAAATTGAAAAAGTTAAATTAGGGGCGCCTGAGTGGCTCAGTTGTTAACCATCTGCTTTCAGCTCAGGTCACGATCCCAGGGTCCCTGCTCATCAGGAAGCCTGCTTCTCCCTCTCCCACTCCCTCTGCTTGTGTTCCTTCTTGCTGTCTCTCTCTGTCAAATAAATAAATAAAATCTTTAAAAAAATTAAAAAAAATTATATAAAAAAAGTTAAATTAAAATGTCTATATTTATAGCTGAAAAGTACTGATAGGGTGGTGGATATGAGTTCAAGGAGAAAGAGGGTACCATAAAATTTCTGATATTAAGAGTTTGTGTATTTTTTAAAAATGGATGATGGCAAATATCAAGATTCTGCTGGGTACAAAATCTATCTTTTATTTTAAAACATCAATTTAATATACACAAAAAATTTTATTTACAACTATTTAAATTATAATGAAGAAATTTGATCTCAAACTAAAAGTGGGTGAAAGGTTACATAAGTTTTCATCGTGATGAGAAGTGAGCAAAACGTTTGAAGAGGACCATTCTGTACGAGAACAGTATTAAATAAATGATCGGGGTGGGGGGACAAACTATAAATGATAACTAACCGAACAATTAAAAGTTGTCTTCATGATGAGCAAGTAATAAAATGCTCACCAGTTCAAAAGTGAATTTTTAGGTCCTTAGAGGCTTATTCCCACCTCTATCAATGAATTACTATATATATGAACAAGTCGCAAACTCTAAACATTTAATTTTGTCAAATGAGGGCCAAATCTTAGGTGAGGGGACGGGTTCATTTGTTAAGGTCACTGGTCAGTGAGGAGGCAAAAATCAGTAGCTTTCATCAAAATTATTCCTAAATATTCTTCAAATGGTTCATTTTATTTCAGTGTATCACTGACAATTTATTAATTCATCTCTTTGTTGATCAGAGGAATATACCCCTACCACCCATTTAACTGGCAAAAAGAACTGTTTCACTTCTTTGTCAAGGTTGAGAAAACATTACTATTTGACCATTGACTCCCAAATCTGCATTGGCTATTTAATATCTATTGCCTGTGGGTGAAAGCTACTGAGTAGGTTAGTAGTCAAAATTACCTATTTTTTTTCATGCTTTATTGTTTGTCCAATTCTGTTAGTTGACATCAAGTAAGTTAAACGCACATATGATACAACTCTACCATATACTTCAGAAGGACATAGTGGAAATTAATATGTGATACATATTACATACTTTTCATGTGAATAGAGTATATAATTGTGATCCTATGAGTTAGAGTAGAGGAGAGACTGGGACCGTGATCAAATGAGAGGAGAACAAGTAGCTGAGAGATGTGACGAAGTCCGAACTGAGGCATTGCACTGGCAGCTGAAGAAGACAGGGTATTTAGGAAGACTCAACACGATTTGGTGATTAAATGGATGCGGTACTTAAAGACAAAAAATAATGGGATTTCTGAATTAAGGGTAGTGAGGAAGGCTGATGATCTAAATGTATTTCTAGGCTGAAAGGAAGAAGCAGGTAAAGAAAAAGAGGTTTAAGATATAGGAACGAGGAGACTGATATTCAGAGCACAGGGTCAGAAGTTGACATCTCTGAAGACAAGGGGAAGTTGAAGGAAAATGAGTTCAGATGCTAATAAGTTTGTAAGTGAAGGGGTAAGAAGTTGAAGAAAATCATGCCACATGGCTTCCATATTAATTCCAAGTGAGAGGTAATAAGATCAACTGAGAAAAAGAATATCCTCTATTAAAAAATACAAGGAAAGAGAAATGTCTTGGGAATGGTGGGAAGTGGAAAGAGCAGGTGAGGTGAAAGATGGATTGTTTTGTTAAGACAAATGAAGGTAGAGAAAGCACTCTCAAAAAGGCTGAGAGTGCTAAACTATAAAAACGACAACTTGTAACAAGCCAGGAGAAAAAAGCCCAAGGACCGAAGAGAATGTTCATTATTAGACAGCTATGAATTCTAATTAAAGACATTTGAGTTAAACAGAACTGACCCAAGGGACCCTAAGAAGAGTGCACAAGTGCAGGTACACATGCCTATATGTGCGTCGTGTGTGTACGTATGCATGTGTGTCTGATCCAAGGCTCTGATTCTATGGTTTTTGGTTGAAGTATTGGGAGGCATTTATACTTATGTACTTGGATGACCAGCTGGGAGAATTATAAGGTCATATATGGTTAACTTATTCTTGGCATATCAATTTCCAATGACCAAAATCGCAGATAAGAAGTTCATTGGGGCATTTCATATTGCTCTCATAATTGTAAATATCTAATGCCTCACACTCCTCTAAATGTTTTTTTAAAAAGTGTATTATACTATTCTCCCTCTGTGCTCACTTCGATCCTACTGCTCCTAGAATGTATAACACCGAAGAAATTAAAGCTCATACTCAAGTTCTGCTTTAGCCTATTCCCCTATACAATATCAGTTCCCTGTACTGCACATTTACATTTATCTTTAGTATTAAATCTTACACACCAGTAACCATACTGAAAAACATGTAAAAACACTAACCTGGGGCAGATGCTACATGGGTCTGGGTTTGGACTTGTTCTACAGCTTGTGGCCTAATTTCAGATAAAACTTGATGACTGGAACTTGGATGTTCGACGAGTTTTACTGCAGCTAGTGCATCAGGCCCAAACATCTGAATATCCATAGAGACCAGACACACTAACATGTCTAAAATAAATTAAAAACCAATAGTTATTAGTAATATTACCAAACAATGACATTGCTGAAAAACACATGCTATACAGAATAACTGCTTCTCAAATGGCAGTCCATGAATTACTGTACATCAGAATTATCTGTGGATCTTTAAAGAAGATTTTTAGGCTCAATCTCTGAAGACTGATTTTAGTAGCTCTGGGATGGGGATTAGGTACCTTTATTTTTGAAAAGTTTCCCAACTGATTCTGATGGGTAGCCGGATTTAGGAACCACTGATATGGAAAGTGACATCTTAATTTCTCAATAATAATTTCAAGCCAAATCTCTATTAACTCTGGTTTTAGTATTTATACCAAACACCGAAATCACTCTAATTAATGACTAAATGTTAACATGACATACATTTGTACTGTGTTTAAAACTGACAACCCACTAATGAGGTGGTAAATTCATTAATTTTAAGAATAATACCATTATCAACAACTTCTAGGAAAACAAGCAAACTTTTTCACTAAGCTTCAGCGGCTTTATAGTAGCAGCTGACCATTTGAAACAGAAAGACCTGCTCCTCAGACTTACAGAAATTTTGTTGGTTGTTTGGTTGGATTTGGTAAGTAGTAACAGAAATAAAGGAAGGGATAGGAATTACTGACAGCCACATACACCCTGGTCTCTATATGGCAGAAGTTTCTTGCTAATCTAAAACAGGCAGAAAGAATAACACAAACAAGTGTGTCTGAAAGGGTAATGACTCCTCAAAATAAATAGTAAACCCCAAATAGCAATTGTGATTTAGTATATAACACCCCATTAAATATTTTTTCCTCAATAAAGAAAATAAATGTTTCTTGGGTTTAGTCTTACCTATGCTCTTTTCTACTTTTGCAATTTTTGTGCAAGCAACATCTCCCATTTCTGTGAGCATATATAGCACCTCGAGTGTTGAGATTACGAGCAGCACATCAGGTAAAGTGAGATGACAAATGATCTCTCTGTATGAGTCCTGATCGACATATTCACAAATCAAAACACCATTATCTTCTGCTTTGCAAAGATTTCCCAAAATTTCCATGCCTGAAAAGCATACACATACAAACATGTATGTATTTTTTAATAGATGATAAAAAGCCTGTGCATGGTATACAATGAGAAAATTAAGCAAGCACTTACCCCTCATTTTTAAAAATCTATCCCTTGACATTAGGCATTTTGTAACAGTATGAAACATCAGATGAGTAGTTTTGAAATCGACAGGGTCCAATAGAAGCTGGAAAAAAGAAAGGACACTATTGTTGAGGTAGCCCTCTTCAGTGTTGTATACTTCAAATTTAATAAAAATTAATAGAACAGTGTTGCCCAAGTTTTAAAAAAATGCAATTATTTTGGGAATAGCCATCACTAAATCTGGAGCATCATTTCAAATACTTTTTCCAAAAAAGTGTGTGACACCATACCACGTTAGGCAAACTATATATAAGCCTTCCATATTCTGTAAGTATAGCAAATACAATAATGCTACACACTAAAAATTTAAAGTAAATACCATTGCTAACTATCAAAACTATTTTAAGTTACTATCACATGCTTACCTCGGCTGCAATATTTCCTAATGTGTCAAGGCCTAATTGCCTTAGAGAAATAAAATGACTATGTGCAGAAAGTAATAGGAAACGAAGACAGGTACGATTAGCTGCCAAGAGCTTAACATTGCCCTCTTCAAAGGAAAGATTTCGCAAGATCACTGCAATCTGAAGTACCCGTTGTCCTTCAATATCATTAATGCCCAGCTTTCGAGGTGGATGAAATAAAGATTCCCAAATCCATTCTCCTGATGTACCTTCTATAATAGAAAATATACATTTCACTTAAATTGATATTTCATTTATTATTATTGATATTTCGAAGTTTGTTAAAAAATTTCTTATTGCCTTACCATGAGACTTGTTTCTGTCAGAAATGAGGTCACGTACTTCATTATCATCAACAATGTCTTTCCAAAACTGTAATTAAGAAATTATTATACTTAATTCTGACATTTGAAAGAACTATTCTATTACTTTAAAAATAGTCACACAGACTGTAAAACTATAAAATTTCTACTATTTATTTATTTACTTAGAAAGGGGGGAGAGAGAGAGAATAGGGAGGGGGAGGGAGAGAGAGGGGGAGAGAGAATTTTTTTTTTTTTTTAAAGAGAGCTGGAGAATGGAAGGGGGAGGGACAGACAGAGAGGGAGTGGGAGAGAGAGAATCTTAAGCAGGCTCCATGCCCAGCACGGAGCCTGACACAGGGCTTGATCACACAACCTTAACATCATCACCTCAGCAGAAATCAAGGGTCAGATGCTTAACCAACAGAGCCACCCAGGTGCCCCTAAAAGTTGTACTTTTAAAAATCCATGTAGACATCATTATGTGCTATGTATTTAATTATTTGACATAAATACTTAACTTTCTGTAAGTTTAAGGTACTTATATAATAAGGTAACATTTCAGACTAGGGATTCTTAACCTGGGATCCACAGACTCCTAAATGGTCTGTGAAAGAAATAAGGGCACTTGTGAAATTAAATGAAGGGAAAAGGTGATATCTTTATGTTCATTAACCTCTAACTAAAATTTAGTATTTCCTTAGCAATTTCTTCAACTCTGAATGTTAGACAAAAAACCACAGTAATATTAGCAATATCTGTGACAATGTCACCAATATGAATTACAGATATTTTCTGATCATTCCACAGCTATGGAAAATATCTAGAAATAGTGTTTATACTCATTAGTATTTGAAAATCATGATAATCATTAAACCTGTCATTAAACAGCACACAATCACAGTATTCCTGTTTACAGATATGCCTGAGACATTGCTGGCTAGGTACTGAGTAAATCTACATCTAGAATAAAATAAAATAGTAAGGAGTGAAGTTGTGTTCCCAAGTTTTTAACCCAGATATTTAACTTGCTTTCCAGTATTCCATATCTACAAACTGTTTTTGATTCAAATGTGAGAAGCGATGAGTCAAAATCCATAGTCAATGTTATCAGGCTAAGAATCAAGCAACTTTATACTATATAACTATACAAAATGAACTATAACGTCAACTTGTCTATGACATTTAATTGTATTATCTTGTTACTTTTGTATTAATAAAGAAACACACGGACTATTAGTTCACTTTTTATTTCTAAACATTTTGGTGTGGAGATTCCAAAATCACCGTATTTTATTTTTTGGAATTAAGATTCTTTTACATTTAAAGCCACTAGTCTGAGAAAAGTTCCAACAGCAAAAGGATCAACTGCTTAAAAAACTCATGAAAAAGAATGTTTGGTAACAATAAACAAGAACTAGGCATATAAAGAAAAAAAGATGATGTTCAAAAAGGGCCATAGGAAATTCAAATAACAAAAATATCAGACACAGAATTTTAGATGATCATGGATAATAAATTCAAAGAAATAAGAGATTGAAAAATTTGGCAAATATATGAAAACTGCAAGAATGAAATAGAAATTCTAGAACTGAAAAGAAAAACTCAATTTAACGACTGATTCTATACAACTCAAGAAAGAATTAGTGAACTCAAAGTACAGAAGAAAATACAGTTTGGAAGCATAAAGAGACAAAAGGATGGGGGAAAAAATACAAGACACAGAACATACAGTGAAAGGTACTAACACAAGAATAATTGGAGTTCCTGAGAAAGAAGAGAGAGAATGGGCAGAAACAGTATTTGAAGAGACAGGGCTAAGAATTTTCTAAAACAATTCAAAGACGTTAACCTACAGATTTAAGAAGCATTCCAAACATTGAAGAAAGATAAAGATGTGTAGGAACATCAATATAAAAGAATAAAATTCCTGAAAAGTAAAGACAAAAAGAACCCCAACTTAAATGCAAAGACAGAAAAAAAAACCCCAGATAATCTTAAAAGGCCAATAAGCTAAACTGACAGCAGACTTCATAAAAAAATAAAATAAAATAATGGAAGCCAGAAGACAATGGGACATTTTCTAAGTGATGGAAGAAAATATCTGCTGAACTAAAATCTTTAAACAGTGAAACTGCCTTCACTGAATGGCAATGAAAACTGGCAAATGAAAACTGAGAAAACTCATTATCTACAAACCAGCACTAAACAAAAATACATGGAGAGATGTGGTTTAAATCAAAATAAATAACGAATGAATAAAATACTAAAAAAAAATGTCTTATGAGGTAAAAATAAGCATAAAATTAAAATCAAAGAAAAAAACGCCTGGAAAAAACTTTTGCTCAGGCCATAATGAAATAACTAGTACTTTGGTAGTCATCTTCCTATCATAAAAACAATATGTATAAAACCGTTTTCAGAGACTGGACAACATAGCAATACAAAACTTTAATCACTGAAATATGGAAAACAAAGGAAGTGAGTCCAATCACTGCCCCATAGTTTTATAGGACACTGCAGACTATAGCACAGGGACAATAAATCCAAGAGATCGTAGTGATTTCTAAGCTGAGGAAACTGATCAGTGTTCTGCAAGGCCAATAGAAGTAGAATTTGAGAGTAAATTTGCAAGAAAGAGCAGCAATGAAGAGAAAGAACTCAATGAATCTGCACAGGAATGCCTTGAGCTGATTGCTGAGTACTAAACTATGCATATTCATGGCTGAACTCCAAAACACCAAGCAAAAAAAACAGAGAAAACAACTAACGAAGAGCTATAACTGAACAATTCACAAAATAGAGAAAACTCACTAAATACCCTGTAATTCAGTAGAAATACAAACAAAGCCATGCCTGAAGAGTAGGGATAAACTGGTGCTAGAGTAAAGGCTAATCCATCTCAATCATAACATAGCTTTAAAACAACATTCTAAAGGATCAATGTGTCACAATCCATATGTCAATTAAAAGCATGCCAGAACAAAGTCCTACATTCTTGAAAGTCACCAAAATCCAAACACTCATAATGTAACGTTCTCAATATTCATATCTAATAAGAAATTACTGCATGTACAAAGAAAAGTAGAAAACATGACCCATAACTAAGACAAAAATAGTTTCAACAAAAACAGACCCAGAAGTAAAAAAGATAATGGAATTAGCAAAGATTTTAAAACATTTTTGAATAAAATTTTTATTTTTTATTAAATATGGGCAAAGATTTAAAGGAAAGTATGAACATAATTAGGAGAAAAATGGGATGATGTAAAAGGAAATCAAATAGAATTTCTAGGGCTGAAAACAGTATCTGAAATAAAAAAAGTGTGACTAGATGGGCTTAACAGGATAAGAGAAAATGAAAACATGACAATAGAAACTATCCATGAAGTACACAGGAAAAAAGAAAAGGTCTAAAAGCAATCTGTAGCCTGTGAGACAGTATATGGTCTAACATTTGTATAAACATGGTCTCAGAAAAATAGGAAAGAAAAGAATTTAAAAACATAATTGCCAAAACTTTCCAAATTTCATGCAAAATACCAAACAAAAGAGCTAAATAAATCCCAAGCAAGAAAAGCAAAGAAAACCTCAACAAAGCACATGCTAACCAAAATAAAAATCAATGATTAAGAGAACACCTTAAAAGCAGTCAGAGAAAACATATCACACACAAGCCAATTAGATTAAAACTGACTTCTTGTCAGTAACAATGCAAATGAGATAGCAATGAAACATTACCTTAAAACTGCTCAGATAATACCCTGAAAACACAATTTTATATGCAGCAAAAATATCTTTCAAACATAAAGGCAAAATGAAATTTTCAGGAAAATAAAAGCTAAGAACCAAAATTCAACCACATCAATAATTTCATAAAGTATAAATGGTCTGAATACATTGATGAAAAGGAAGAAATTGCACAAAAAGCAGATTAAAGGAAAGGGGGAAGCAAGATCCAAGTATAAGCTGCCTTTAAGAAACTATGTAAGACCACAGATGATAAGGGATGCCTGGGTGGTGCAGCTGGTTAGGTGTCTAATTTTTGGTTTCAGCTTAGGTAGTGATCTCAGGGTCGTGATATTGAGCCCTGTGTCAGGCTGCATGCTCAGCGTGGAGTCTGCTTGGGATTCTCTCTCCCTCTGTCCCTCCTGCTCATTTTCTCTCTCTCTCTCTCTCTCAAATGAATAAATCTTAAAAAAAAAAAAAACACAGATGAAAAGCAAAAGGATAGAAAAAGATATTTCATGAAAACAGTAATTATAAGAAAGCAGCTGTGGGGGTGCCTGGGTGGCTCAGTTGTTAAGCGTCTGCCTTCAGCTCAGGGTGTGATCCCAGGGTCCTGGGATCGAGCCCCACATCAGGCTCCCTGCTCTGCTGGGAGCCTGCTTCTTCCTCTCCCACTCCCCCTGCTTGTGTTCCTTCTCTCACTGGCTGTCTCTCTCTGTCAAATAAATAAATAAAATCTTAAAAAAAAAAAAAAAGCTGCTGTAGATAAATTATACTGGTGAAGAGACTTCAGGAGATGGGATATTACCAGAGGTCAGAGGAATATTTTGTAATAATAAATAAAAGCCATCAAGAAAATGTAATAATCCTAAATGTATATGCAACTAATAACCAGAAGTTCAAAATACACAAAGCAAAAACTGACAACTAAAAGGAGATATAAACATTAATACTGTTGATGATTTTAAAACTCATCTCTCAGGAAAGCATAGAATAATTATATAGAAAAGCATAATGATATGAAAATCTTGAACACTGTCAAATACCTTGATTTGTTATTAATAAACACTGCACCCAAAAATGAAGCATACATTGTTTTCAACTGTGTATGAAACATTCACTAAGACCATATGCTAAAACAAGTCTTGATAAGTTTAAAAGACCTTATATAGGGGTGCCTGGGTGGTTCGGGTGGTTAAGCATCCGACTCTTGATTTTGGCTCAGGTCATGATCTCAAGGTCGTGAGATTGAGGCCCACATCGGGCTCTGCAGTAGGCATGGAGCCTGGTTAAAATTCTCTCTCTCTCTCTGTCCCTCCCCTGCCCGACCCCACTCATGTACATGCTCTCTCTCAAAAAATAAATAAAAACTAACTAAATAAAAGAACTTATATAGACTTATGTTCTCTGACAACAATGGAATGTGATTAAAATGAGTAATAATAATTGTAACAATACTAATACTATTAATACTAAAAGCTACTTCAAAAAAAAAAACCCCAGAAATTAAGCAGCATACTTCTATATAAGCCATAAATCAAATAAGAAATCACAAGAGACATGAGAAAATACTTTGAACTAAATGATAATGAAAACTCAACATAAGAAAATTTGTGGGATACAACTCAAGCAGTTTATAGAAAGAATTTATTGCTTTATATACTGACATTAAACAAGAAGGGAAGTTTAAAACCAATGATCTAAGATTCTATTTTAAGAAGTCTGAAAAAGAGCAAAGTAATGAATAATGAGAGCAGTATAAATAAATCAAAAGTGAGTAAATAGAGATGAGAGTTGTTCTAGTGTCCCTGCATTATCTAAAAAGTGGTAAAAGTACTAATTTACTAAATTAGTAAAAATTAAAATTATAATCTCTTGTGTAATCACTAAGAGAACAGAAAAAGTGTATAAATACCAAACTAATAGTAGGCAGAATGCTGGATAATAAATAATACTTGGTTAAATCAATTTTTAAAAAAAAGGTAAGAAAGGAGGAAGGGAAAACAAAAACAAAAACAAATAGGTAGGACATATAGAAACCAACTCAAAACACTGTAAATTCAAACACAATTATATCAAAATTACATTTAATGTAAATTGAATAAATGTACTAGTTTAAAAATAATTTTTCACACTGGAAAGAAAAAGTCCAAGTATATGTTGTTTATTTAAAAAAAGCACACAAAAAAAATCTAAAATACAAGGATAAGTAAGAAAGATTCAATGCAAAAATATGAGCCATATAAACCACAAACAAATGGAAGATGATGTTATATCACTATAAGATAAAAAAAAAACCAGTAGACTTAAAGGTAAAAAGGATACTTTTACATATAAAGTTCAACTGACCAGAAAGATATAACATCTGTTATGTGCGCTATATATCAATCTTGAAATATAAAAACACAGTATTATAGAACTATAAGGAAAGTCACATCCCTAATAATACTGGGTGTTCTTAACATGCCTCTTTCCATAAATGAAGAATGGAAAAAACAGCCAGTACTGATATGTAAATACAAATATCATGATTAACCATGTTGGCCTGCCATACATAGAAATTTATACCCAACAACTTGAAAATATATATCATCTTCAAATACAAATAGTGTTTATAATATATCATCAGTGCTAGGCTATGAAATAAATGAAAGTGAAAATATTTCAGAAGTTTAAGATTATACAGAGTATATTGTTTCTGCATAATGAAATTAAGTTAGACTTTTTCCCCATTTTTTTTTTTTTAAAGTAACACATATAATGTATGGTTTGTTTCAAGGGTATAGGTCTGGGATTTATCAGTCTTACACAACACCCAGTGCTCACCACAACACATGCCCTCCCCAATGGCCATCACCCAGCCACCCGTTCCCCCTCTTCCAGCAAACCTCAGTTTGTTCCTAAGATTAAGAGTCTCTTATGGTTTAATTCCCTCTCTGGTTTCATCTTGTTTTATTTTTTCCTCTCTTCCCCTATGATTTTTTGTCTTGTTTCTTAAAGAAAAAAAAAAAAACTGGAAAAACTGTATGTTTTTTGGATACTAAGAAACTTCCCTTCAAGAGAAGATATTTGCAAATGACATATCTGATAAAGGGTTCGTATCAAAAATGTATAAAATTTATAAAACTCAACACACAAAAGCAAATAATCCAATTAAAGAATGGGCAGAAGACATGAACAGACTTTTTCCAAAGAAGACATACAGATGGCCAACAGACACATGAAAAGATGCTCAACATTAGTGATCATCAGCTAAATGCAAATCAAAACTACAATGAGATATCACCTCACACCTTTCTGAATGGCTAAAATCAACAACACAAGAAACAACAGGTGTTGTTGAGGATGTGGGAAAAGGGGAACCCTCTTGCACTGTTGGTAGGTATTCAAACTGGTGCAGCCACTCTGGAAAACAGTATGGAGGTTCCTCAAAATGCTAAAAATAGAACTACTCTAGGATCCAGGAATTGCACCTACTAGGTACTTACCAAGGAATACAAAAATACTCATTTGAAGAAATACATGCACTCCGATATTTATTTGCAGCAGCATTATCTACAAGAGCCAAATTATGGAAACAGCCCGAGTGTCTATCAACTGATGAATGGATAAAGAAGTGTGGCGTATATATTCTTCTGTATTTATATATATGTCTATATCTCTAAATACGTAGACTATATACATTCAAAGGAATATTACTCAGCCAACAAATGAAAGAAATCCTGTCGTTTGCAACAACATGGATAGAGCTAGAGAGTATAAAGCTTAGTGAAGTAAGTCAGGGAAAGATGAATACTGTACTATTTCACTCATATGTGAATTTAAGAAGCAAAACAATCAGGCAAAGGGGAAAAAAAGAAAGAGAGAGGCAAACCAAGAAAGAGACTCTTAACTACAGGGAACAAAAAGATGGTTATCAGAGGGAAGGTGGGTAGGGGTATGGGTGAAAAAGGTGATGGGGATTAAGGAGCACACTTGTTGTCATTAGCAAAGGTTGCTGTATGGAAGTCTTGAATCACTACACTGTATACCTGAAACTAACATTGCACTGTATGTTAACTAACTGGAAATTTTAAAAAACTTAAAAAAAAAAAAACAACTTCCCTTCAAAATAATCCATGTATCAAGAGGATGTCATAATAGAAATTATAAGATATTCTGAGTTATAATGAAAACATGAAATATCAGAATTGGGAGAATAAAGTTAAATATGGCTTGAAAGAATTTTATGGCTTTAAATGTATGTATTAGAAAAAACAAAAACAAAAATCAATGATCTAAGCACCAGCCCAAGAGATTATAAAAAGTACAATAAATTAAATCCAAAGAATATAGCATGTAAAAAGAAATATAAAGAGCAGAAATTCATGAAAACATGCAAGAGACGTGATCATCTAATCATCTTCAACATATTCGTATCTTCGAGATTTCAAGTGATTAGTGATTATACTGACAACCCCCACTCCCCATTGTGATTGCATAAGTAAATACACAATTTGTGCATCTTACACTTTAATCACCACTTTTCTGCAGTTAAGGAAATTATCTGCCTAACTACAACCATGAGGCTTAGCTTTTAATGGGTGGGGTGAGGACAGAATATAGGACTTTGGGTGAACTTGTGAAGTGGGGAAGTAATATGCAACTCTATCATGGTGACAAACTGGAAGGTCTAATACTCTCAAAGAGAGCAAAAGGAACTGATTGTGTCTACTTGAGTTAAAAACAATCTCCTAAATATTTCACCACTAGCCTACTCCACAGCCCCCATGAGTTTGGTTTTATTACCAGAGTCATCAGAAAATCTCCAATAATGAAATTAATATAAAGTCATTTTGACCAGTATTTCTTTTCAGGTGACTAGCAAATGCCAACAAGATGTGAAGAAATGAACTCTCCATCAAATCTATACAAAAATCCCACAGAAAAGTCTGCCAAAATTTATAAACCAATGTTGTAAAACACAAAGGAATAATCCACCATGAGTGAGAGTGACTAGAATTAGAACTGCAAGAGGCTTATGTATCAGAATTGTCAGGTGTGTGTATTTTTGTACACATAATTTTTGACTTATATTTTATATATTTATATATGTTTACATATTTAATGTATACATAATTTGAATATTAATAAAGTATATTTTAAATATATGTTATCTGATTTTAAAAGTATAAAAGATCAAAAGGGCAATTTGAAAAAATACAAAAAGAAGTTCTAGAAATTAAAATACACATTTTAATACATTTAACAAATGAGTCAAGTGAAATATTAGACACAACTAAAGAGTGGTTAAGTGAACTGAAAAAGAACCCTAAGGAAATTAGCTAGAATACTACTCAGAATCTAGGTATTTTCAGATTTATTGCTTTTGTTATAGATTTATCATTTTCAGAAATCCATGTATAATAAAAACAGAATTTTATTTATTAGCCGTTCTATTTTTTTTTATTCAATCATAACTTTTAAATAGGAATCTTTATGTATTACACTAAAGATTAAAGTATAAGTGGTATACATATAAAATAAGCAACCATGTATCCTTGGCCCTTGGTGACACATAATTCAATGGTTCAATATTTTATGTGAGTTACCTTAACGAAATCTCTATCAGTCTTCTCCTTCCATTCTTCACCAAATACAGTAGAAAAGGATCCTAAAGCTAAAAGAATAAATAGTATATTCAGTAAAATGGAATTATTCTTTCACTTAATCGCTTAACAGATATATGTGAAAAAAATAGTAAAAATATATTTAAGTATCTTCTTTGCTAAAAACTATTTCACAGTAAATGATACAAAGTCATGATAATCACTTTTGAAATACAATTAAATTACAGAATTTAAAGAAACTTGTCTTACTATAAACTAAAAATATACAACTAATTTTTGTAACATTTATACAAACAATAGAGAAAAGAAATGAAGAGTACTATAACAGTTACTCTGCATTAAGTTTCATTTGTAGAGGAGAAAAATACCAAAAAGTCAAACTAATGCTATTGCTATCAGGTTGCCAGATTTTTAAAATTTTAAATCTTTAAAACCTTAATAACACCCTACCCCCCAGTCCCCTACAACAAAGGTTAAGGCATAAGTACATGTTATATCATTTTTTCTCCTTTATGTTGCTGGCTCATATGGTCAGTTTATGGGACCAGACAGTAAAGCAGTATGATACAAATGTCTTAAACTGTGATGCAATAAGCATCTGCCTTTACAAATTAGGGAAGTGCTTTCATCAACCATGGTATTAATTCTATAATGAAAGCTACTTCTTTTGGAATACAGAAAGAAAACTATATAGTGGCAACTGTTAATAGAAAAACTAGTTTTGTGAACAAAATTCTTTAAAAATCAAAAACACATCCTTAATGGATATGTTGTGACCAGCATAACAAATGGATATATTTTCTGTTGCAAAAAGATTCACTGAATCTTTATAATCTTATTATGCCTTTAAGTACAGACCTAATATTTCCTTAGTATTGAGTAAAAGTTTACAAAGTATTTAGATTAGAACAAGAATTTTCATTGAAAAAAAATTAAAAAGGATGAGTAAATTTTAACATAAATTAACAATGATATTAATATTGATAATAGGGTCATGAGGAAATGATAAAAGAACAGATGTGAAAGTTTTTAATAAATAAACTGTAGTGACCTAAAGAAGAATTTCATAAAATATCGCACTTACATATAAGTAGCAGCTTAATTAGAAAAATGAAGCCCACATACCACTAAAGAGAAACAAGGTTTTGTTTGTCCTGAAAAAACCTTATAAAGAAAAACTTCACTGGGAAAAGAATACTGGATGGAAATATAAGATGGAAAAATTAAATATTTTGTCAAATAGAATTTTTATTATACTTCTTCAAACACACAAAAAATATAAACATCCCACACTTTATAAAGGAAGTGTCATCTACATTTATCTCATTAAAATTCCATGCCCTAAAAAATAAAACTTCTCAAAAGCCTAACCAAATCAAATATATTGATAATCCTCAAAGTCAAAGGATTTATTTTCCTAATGTAAATCACTGCTTTAAGCACAGGGTCTTCATAAAGTCCCTATGTACTCTGGAACTCTAAACTTCTGACTGTTGGACTGATAGTAATATATTCCCTAAATACCATCTGCTAGATTATTAGTTTTAGATTGCTATACTGCATAATGATTTACGCTTTTAGATAAATAAAAGTGACTAAAAAATGTATGAAGATAAAAAGAATGACATTCTTCATGCCTCAGTATACTAAAACTGGTAAGATAACTTTTACGTATATATATGATATACATACACACACACATACACACACATGCACATATGTAATCCTTATCCAATGATTAAATGGTCAACACTTAAATTATTCTGGTTTGAGAATATTTAATTTTTCTAAAAACTTCATTTTAAGGTCTCTAAATCTGAAAATTTTTAATTTTATTCTATATTAAATGCTGAAAGATGTCCTTAAAAGATCAAAACAAAATATTAGGAACCACAGAACATGAAAGTGAGACAGAAATCTACCAAATTTAGATCTCCAAAGTTACAATACAAACTGAGAAGTACTTTGTTCCTCCCTCATATAACCAATGAGACTTTCAGGCAGGGTAAGAAACTAATTTTCACTTTTGTTTAAACATTTCAAAATTGTCTTCATACAACCTAAGTACCTGTCAAATTCTAAGGAATCTTACTTAGACAATCCCAAATAAAATTATGTTTGAAGAGTACACTACTTGACCCAAATCAAATTGCAGAAAAATGAACTCATTTGCAAACATGTTGCTATTTAAAGATAAAAACAATAATTGTCATGAATCTATAAAATGTTGAAGAAATTCTCTCTCAAACTAACTCTACTGTGCTATACACATAGTTTCTATATGATAAAATAATTCCAATATGTCAATACCTTATTCCCCCTCCCCCCCAATATATCTGAATTGTTGAGAAGACATTATGATTATGGGCAGTTTGGTCTTCAACTGCTCAATCTTTTCCTCTGGAGATAGAGTAAATCCTTCTCTCCTGGTGACTATGTGCACCCAGAACTTCCTTTTGATTCATGCTATCTACTCTATTTGGAATTACCCCCATACTTTAACCTTTAATAGTATATACTTCTGGAAAAAAAGAAGTTACAATGGCATTGGAATAGAAGGAGGGTTGATTAGCAAGAAGATATTTTATATCAATAACATTCAGCCAACATATTTTAAAAAGAAAAACCATGAGCAGGAAAAAATTTCAAAACGTATTTTCTAAATCCCTTTCAACTACAATTAGAGAAACAAGCAATTTAGTCTTAAGAATAACCTAGATTTAATAAGAGATAATGTCACAGAAAATAAAGAATTTGACTTACAAAAATCTAAAACTAGCAAATCCTATAACTAGAAAGGATATGAAATATTTGATAACTCTTATTTTATTTAGGCAGCAAATTTTTAAATACATTGACAAACTATTAAAAATTATAACGACACACCAGGAAAAAAAAAAAAAAAACAATTTCTTCCAGGTCCTGTTTTTTCTATCAAGATTTTGTATCAAACAATCTTCTAATATCAAGAAACCCATATCACTACTCTAAGAAAAATCCAAGATTTTTATTTCAAAAGTTCTAGTGAGATCACTACTATTCAAATATTTGAGGTTAAAAAAACCCCAAACATGATCTTAAATAACACATTTAATATAATAAAAGCATATAAAGAATGCTATTATACCAATAAAAAGTATTTTTACCCTTAAAACCTTTTTTAAAAATCCCTAACACCTTAATAGAATGATCATACAATACATTCAGCTTAAAACTTACTGTCATCAAACACCCCGGCATTAGCAAGTAATAAAGTGATGATTTTAGGGTCTTTTTCAAGTTGCATGACGTGCTTGCTTTCATTTGATAGAAGAGTGCATACATTAATAGCAAAGTCCACTTCATTTGGGAGTCCAGATAACAGTGAAAGCACCAATTTATTATAATCATTTGGCGAATTGAAGTCCATAGATAGCCCATAACTTTGACGCAGATAATCTAAGATAAAAACAAAAACACCTTAAGTATATCAAGGAATAAAAACCATTATGGTTAATATCTTACAAATATAGGATAGAGGTTTGTTTTCCTTTATAAAATTTAAATTGAGTAGAAGTTTAAAGAGTTCAACTTTCTAAATTTAAGTTAAAATTACAGTCTTCAAGAAGTATTAAAATACAAAAAAATGTACTACTATACCCTCTTGGATATCATTACCAAATTATTAATGTATCATTATTTAAACTTACATACTCAACACTTTTTACTCTTATACTTCAAGGGACTATATCTGGTTTTTATATATTATAAGCCAGGGACACTGGTTCCTTTGAAATTTTTAACAATATTATGATTTTAGACAGATTGCCTACCTTCTTTAAAACTGTAGGAGAATTATTACTTTTTTGGTTAGATTTATCTCAATATAATCAACACGGTAAACTTCATGCTTTTTAGTTCTGAGTTCTGACAAATGAAATCTTTTAAAAAACCACAACCACAATGAAGATAAAGAATATTTACATCACCCTGAAAAGTTTCTTTATGCTCTTCTGCAGTTAAACCCCTGTTCTACCCACAAACACCGTTCTACTTTCTGTTTCTATAACTTTATTTCAAAATGACAAATAAATGGAATCATATAGTATGTAGTGTTTTGTTTTGTTTTTTTTTTAAAGATTTTATTTATTTATTTGACAGAGAGAGACAGCCAGCGAGAGAGGGAACACAAGCAGGGGGAGTGGGAGAGGAAGAAGCAGGCTCCTAGTGGATGAGCCTGATGTGGGGCTCGATCCTAGAACGCCGGGATCACGCCCTGAGCCAAAGGCAGACGCTTAACGACTGAGCCACCCAGGCGCCCCAGTATGTAGTGTTTTATATCTGATTTCTTTCATTTAGCAAAGTGCTTGAGGTTAATATCCATGTTGATGCATGTATCAGTGGTTTGTTTCTTTTTAATGCTACAGTAAGGTATAATACAATTTGCTTATCCATTCAACAGTTGAGGGACATTTGGACTGTTTTCAGTTTTGGGGACTTATGAACACAGTTGCTATAAACATTCACATACAGAACTTCATGCAGAAATATTTTTTCATTTCTCTTGGATTGCTGGACCATATGTAAGTGTATGTTTAACTGGGTAAGGAACTGTGAAGCTGTTTTCTGAAGCAGCTTACAGCATCTTGCATTTCCACTGACAACATACAGAGTTCCTGTTGCTCTGCATCCCTGCCAGCATTTCAATATTGTCATTTTAAATATTCTGAATGTGATTTATCTAATGTTTAACAAATATTTTCTCCCAGTGACTTATCTTTTTATTTTCTTGAAAGTGCCTTTGAAGAACACAAGTTTTAATTCTGATAGAAGTCTGATTTATAAATTTTCACCTGTATGGTTCATGCTTTCATGTCCTAAGAAACCTTTGCCTAAGCCAAGGTAACTAAAATTTTCTGTAGGACAATTAATTTAAAACATCTTCAAACTTTGAAGGTAGGGAAGATGGGCTTATAGAACACTTATATATTATATTATCATAAGATATAAGAAAAGTCCTATTTCTAGAAATACTGACTCTTAATTGGGGTAGTGCAGGCCTTGGTAGCTATGCCCTCAGACATATACCCCAAGTACATTTTTCACATAAAGATATAACTAGTTTAATGGGAAGAGGCAAGAAAACAAGAGATAGAAAACTTCTAGATGAGACATTTCAGAAATACATGAATTTTTTAAAAAGACTTTTTTTCAAACCTTGCTAAATGGATTGCAAGTAGAAATCTATTGTCACAACATGCCACAAAAGAAAATCAGACAGGTAAGAAATTTCTTTATTTTCCACTGTAGACAACTAAGATGACACCTCTTCAATTCTAAAATAATTCTAGGAATTTCTCCCTAATATAATGATAAATAAATTCTCAATAGTTATAAATTACTATGACACAGATTCTTTACAATATTTAAAATGGAATAATATATATTCATTTTCTACAATCTTGATAAATAAAATTTCTAATAACAACATAAGATAAACAAAATCTGGAGAAAAAGTAACAAAACTTCTGTGAATATAGGAACAGATTTTGGTATTTCTATACTGAGACACCAAGTCTCAGCAACAGTTAAGCTTGTAGCTTCCACGAAACTTTCACACAACTCTCTTTAATAGAAAAAAATTGGAACCCACATTCAACATCTGTCACAGTCTTGTTTATGTGCCTTCAGTATGACCTTAGAATTGCTGTTGTTCAGCTACTGAAGAATGAAAGATGCCATCAGCTCAATTCAGTGCATTCTTACCTGAATGACTTTGCCAAAGACACACCAATTAAAGTAAAATAAATAAATATGATAATTATGAAAAATCCTTTAATTATGTCATGCTTGGTAAAGATTTCTAACATAATGTAGGAGAAATTGCTTACAAGAATTTAGGATTTTCCTTCCCTTCCCTTCCCCAAGGAAATATGATTGAACAGCTACAATTTTATAATTGGTATGGGATTAGAAATTTATTTTCAACATTTTCACTAAAAGTTTATACAAATAGATCACTGCTGACAAACTTAATCTGAGGCAATCATTTCTCTTTGTTTTCAGTTTAGAGGAAAGGGAGAATTATTCCTGGAGGGCTGTACACATCTTAGAAATTATACAATGTACTCTTTCCATTATTGGCAGTGATTATATAGTCTGGATGCCTGTTAGAATACGGAGGGTTTAAAGGAAAATCTTTACCTAAATAAAACTGATAAAATTAAAAAAAAAAAACACAAAACTTCCTGTACAAAACTTTTCCAAATTTAAGCACCAAAACTGAAAATGGACAGAGTGCTTGACTTCCTTTTTACCAAACAGATTAGACTGGATTCATGATCACTAATATCCTCGCTAGCTCTGAAATTCTACAATTTCAATTACTTGTCATTTGTCAACTTTGCCTTTCGCAATTTTTCTAATAAAGATATAGCATATAAATTTTTAATTTTTATTTTAACTTAAAAATTAATTTTATTTTAATTTTAAAATATAAGAGAAGATGAACAAAAACTTCCTTAATAATCTCCCTATAATTCTGCAGCACTGACTGCATCCAACTCAATACCAACAACAACAACAAAATAGAGAAAGAAGGAAAGCAAAGAAAGGATTAGGTATTTACGGTAAAGAAAATTATGAAAAACTATGTAAAGATATGACAAAACTGTCATATACTGATGCTAGTGTTTAATAATCCTAAAACCCCGGGCAAAATCTGCTCAATATTTTTTGCCACTCAAAGCCAGATTAAGTATCTTCAAGGAAAATCTGGTCCCATATTCTACTGACGTACAGTATCATAACAAGGAAAACTGCACTCCATGCCAAATGTCCTAGAGCTACTGTCAACTGAAATTTATTATTTCAAAATATTATTTTAGAATAGATTTTAGTAACAACAATACAAATGTCTCAAGATAAATACACTGATCCAAATACATTTGTCCAAACCTACAGACGGAGTAAGGCTGTATGATCAAAGATGTAGTCACAAATCTTCTATAGGTTCTAACTAAAATTTCCTAAAGGCTCTTAAACTACCACTATGTAATTCTAATTTGGTGTTTATTTAAAATACACAGACACACACACACATTGACAGCTATGAAGCTTACTCTATTTACCTTAATGACAACTGAAAAACATCTTAATAAAGAACTTGTTTTGTATATTGATAATCATGTTAATTTTCAGAACACTGTCATAATGTTGCTATGCATCCTCCTTAAAAAAAGCACCTTCAAATTCGTAAGTGCTGCCCTAAAATACTACCTCTTTTCAGTTTGATTTAGATAAATTATAGCCTGAGGTTCCCTAGCAATTCTTTCTTTCTTTCATTAGCCCCCAGTCCTGATTTTGTTAAACATGCTACAAGTTGCATAACTGCTCAGATTCTCCTTTTACAAAGAAGACACATATATAACAGTATATCAGGAAGGAGTTATTCTAACACCAAGTTAAGCAATTCTGTCATTCCCTTAACTTGTATAATAACTATCAATGACTTTCATTAGGCTTCTGAAATACCGGAATTATTTCACATCTTTCTTTTTGAGGTAATCAGTTTAATTAGGGGAGGAAAGAAAAGAAAAAAAGATCCAGAAAAAATTTCATTTTAAACAAGATCAAAAGTAGAAATGGGTCAACTTGGGGAGCTGTAATAGCAGACACCAAACTATATTAAGCTACAAGAATGAACAGTTCTGTTATTACTGTAATATAGGAAAAACACAGAGTTATATAAAGTTGAAAATGGTCTTAAAGGTCATTAGTATAATGTCTCATTCAATGCAGGAATACCCTGTGTAATATTCTTGAATTTAGTAACGGTCATTAGCCCTTTCAGGAACAAAGAGTATATCACATAACAAGTCACCCCATTTTATCTTATCAGCTTAAACTATTAGCAAGATTTTCTACATGGTGACTTGAAATGTTCTCCTTTAACCTTGGTTCTTGAGGTAATTAACTACTCATTAAAAATAAAGTGAGATTTGGTTTGTATTCATCACCACCAACTCCCACCCCCATTATACAAAAGCATCAGATGATGAAGCCTCTTTTATTAATGATCAGATTCTAGGAGATTCTGTTTCTTCAGTTATTACAAATTGGGGAAGAAATATGGAGTCAAATTCAACATGAAAGAAACTCTGAAAATAGATAATAGAAAATAAAATTAGTGATACTGACACAAGAATCAATGAAGAATAATAAATATCCAGAAAACTGTAAATTTTATCAACAACATGCCTCTTTTTTAAGCCAAATGTTGCTGCCTGAAGAAAAGGGATGCTCGTCTCTTTAAAGCTTTCTTCCTAGTCATCACAGTCCCAACACTCAAAGCTACTAAACAGAGGAACCCCTACCAACTCTGCCTCACTAACCTTTTTATTAAACTCTCGACCTAATTATTTTCAATTGGAGTCCTGCTCTTTTTAGCTGCAGATTCCTCTATAACTGTTTTAAGAATGACTTAAATGAAAAAGAAAAATCTTATCCTTGGTACCATGGAAAAAAATACTCACATAGTTAGAAATATTTCTGAGGAATTCTGATGCTGGAAATTCCAGTAATCGTAGAAAATCCAGTAGATGCTATCTGAGAATTCTTGGCCTCCCTAATCCTACACAACCTCCTTCTTCTCATTTTAGTGACTATTCAAATTAAACTGACCATTAGTTAAAAAAATAAGGAAAAAACTTCACTTAAAAGTAGAGGTATTTGTAACTCTGACAATTCCTGCAACTAAAAAGAAAGGGCCCTACCATATGCACCCCAATGTTCATAGCAGCATTGTCCACAATAGCTAAATCGTGGAAGGAACCGAGATGCCCTTCAACAGACGACTGGATTAAGCAGCTGTGGTCCATATATACAATGGAATATTACTCAGCTATCAGAAAGAACGAGTTCTCAACATTTGCTACAACATGGACGGCACTGGAGGAGATAATGCTAAGTGAAGTAAGTCAAGCAGAGAAAGACAATGATCATATGATTTATCTCCTCTATGGAACATAAGAACTAGGAAGATCAGTAGGGGAAGAAAGGGATAAAGAAAGGGGGGGTAATCAGAAGGGGGAATGAAGCAGGAGAGACTATGGACTCTGAGAAACAAACTGAGGGCTTCAGAGGGGAGGGGGGTGGGGGAATGGGATAGACTGGTGATGGGCAGTAAGGAGGGCACATATTGCATGGTGCACTGGGTGTTATACGCAACTAATGAATCATCGAACTTTACATCAAAAACCAGGGATGTACTGTATGATGACTAACATAATACAATAAAAAAAATTAAAAAAAAAAAGAAAGGGCCCTAATACCAATCAGATGTTGATCTTTGAAAGTTGCATGTGCAAAGTAAAAGGATTAATTCATGGGATAATGTCTATTTTCCTAATTCAGAACTGGACAATCTCCAGTGATATTTACCTGACACACTGTGTTGCTGGTAATTGTAGGAAGATGGAATTGCACCAATAGGAAGCTGTGGCTTTGGATTGCCTGGTGGTACCTCATCATCATCCTCCCCAAAATGATGAACTTTCTCGTACTTTTCTAGGTAACTGAAACAGAAAAACAACACAGCAGAGTTTTAGAAACAGATTTACATCTTGTTTTTTAACTCCTACCACATGTATCTGTTTACCTTCCCCAGCGGCCCTAAATTTAAAAAAATAAGATACCACAAGACTCTTATATTAGTGAAACAGTCACTTCAACAGTGATACTGCAGACAAACTCAATGCAATGCTTCTAAGTGTTTTTATATTTTCAGAAAAGACCACACCACTACTCAAGTAAACATACAAAAGTAGGTAATATCAAAGACAAACACACATACATGAATGGGAGACCATTTGATATATTGATTAAAAAAATGATACACAGTCATTTAAAAGCCAAGTGAAAATGAGAAGATTCTCTAACCCTTGGTCTGCCCCCAGTCTCACTCAGCAGAGATAACCACTCACCAGGTTCACGTGCATACTGGAATACATATATTTTCTGTGCCTAATTTTATTTAACGATATATTTTAGAGATCTAAGTATGTCAATACATTAGTACTGCCTGTTTTTCTTAACAGCTGTATTTGATTCTACTCACACATCATAATTTAACTAGATTTCTAGTGATACATTTAACTACTTTCAGTTTCGCTTTTTTGCGATTACAAATCATGCAACAGCAATAAACTTAATCTGTGCACTTGTTTGAATATTTTCTCTGGACAGACACTGGAAATGGTATGCTCATTCTAAATAAATTCCCATTCAAAAATGACGGCCTAATATATTTTAACGAATTTATAAGATATTTCCTGTATCCCCTACTGTATTACCATTACTGGATATGATTAATCCTCTTTTTAAATTTTTTATTATTTTTTTTAAAATTTTGTTTATTTGAGAGAGAGCAAGAGAATGCATGCATGAAAGGAGGGGGAGGAGCAGACTCCCCGCTGAGCAGAAAGCCTGAGGTGGGCTCGATTCCATGACCTGAGACAAAGGCAAACGCTTAACCAACTGAGCCAGCCAGGTATCCCTAATCCTCTTTTTTTTTTTTCAAGATTTATTTATTTATTTGAGAGAGAGAGAGCAGGAGGATGGGGAGGGGCAGAGGGAGAGAATCTACAAGCAAGACTCCCCACTAAGCACAGAGCCCCAGGCTGAATGGATCTCACCACCCACAGGACCTGACCTGAGCCAAAACCAAGAGTTGGACTGAGCCACCCAGGTGCCCCTGATTAATCCTCTTGACATTAATTACAATTAAATTTCCAAATTCTCAATCTATCATCAACTACCAGTTTATAATAAGATTCCCAGGCAAACTTTTAAAATAGTGAAACAACGGGTCAAACCCCTATCAAATACAACACTGTGGCTAACTTGTTACTGTACTTCACAAATCAGAAGCTGAGCTGATTAATACAATAACTTATATTTACCACAGAAAAGTTCTAGATGTGATTATTTTACAGATCACCCCTTTTACCATTCTTGATCTAAGCAGGTACTAAGTCCATTGGTAGCTATTTTCAAAGTCCTACAGCCACCCACCTCTTTGCTTTTTAGTTACAGACAGCTGAGATGAGAAAGTTGGGTTATCAAGGAAGATATACAATGATTTCAGAAGTATTATTTTGAGTATCAAACCTTAACTTTCAAACTATAATTTTACAAATATAAAAACTAATGACATGGTAAATCGTTACCGTTTCTTATTTTCCCCTTTCAGTTTTACAAGGTACAATAATTCACATCTTTTTGAGACTGGAAAGGAATTAAAACTGTCCCTTTCCATTCCTTCTAAGTTCTCCATATAAACTCAATTTGAGCAAGGAACTCTTTGCTAGCTGGCAGTTAGATAGCTAATGAATCAACACTCTACTGTTGGAGATATAGCATATTAAAGCAGAGACGTATGTGCAGATATAACCCTTGAGCATTGAGGAGAGTATGCAGCTGCACACACTTCACCCTGATCCTGGGGCTGTCCCCCAGCAGACAGATTTATAGTCTAAAAACATAAAACAAAAGGATGATTAAAAAGAAGTCGTCTCTCTCCAGCATAGACCCACAATGGACTTAAATAGGTAAAGAAATCAAGACTATTCTTTTTGGATTTCTAATGCAGATCTCATAAAAAGAAGAGTATATATAAATTTAGACATAAACAGCTGCTCAAAAATTACGTGACATATTTTCTGCAAATGAGGGATTACCTACATCACTCAGGCAATAGTATTGACAGAGGTGTTTAGAGAGTCTAGTCTTTCAGAATTGACTGAACTCACTGTGGAATGGTTAAAAACAAACTAAAGATAAATAACCTTTATTAAATAATTTTTATCTAATCAAAACAACAATGAAGATGTAGAATTTTAAAATAAAAATCTTCAATTAGTAATATGTTTAAGATACTTTCTATAAATTTGTTAGTCATAATTGAGTACAGCAGATTTGAAATTTATGTTTTTTATTACAACTGGGAGAGAAAACAATATTACTAGTAAAGAAGGACCATAAATATGATTTTTCCCTCCCAAACACCCAAAATGGAGTACAAGCAATATGGAGTGCTTGACAAGAACACAAGCACTACATACTCATAATAAACAGTGTATTATATACATGAAACCCTTTATAATTCAAATTTTCTTAAAATATTAAAAAAGGACCTCTGGTTCCTTGATACATTCTACCCCCCTTATTCCTCCAAACAGATTGTTTATTTCACCCCCCCAAAATCTGTGGTTTAGGCAAATTATTATGATTTTTGAAATTTTTATGTTCCTGGCTTGAGGACCAGTCCTTGTTCTCACTGTCATGATTAAATATTTCCAACCAAGAATCAACCTTTCTTAGTTCAACTAAGGATTTGGCACCCAGTTTTGATCTCTTGTCTCTCTCAATAAACAAGCACAAAGTATTTAGCTTTTCATAAAGTTATATACTTCCAAAAACTAAAAAGTAATAACAGATATGAGAAAGCAGCTAAAATACAGAGTTGCATTTCAAAGTGTAAGTTTTCTGATTTAATTCTCTATCATGACCTTGAGCTTATACACTGAGAGATATTCTGTGTTCACTCACTGAATTATAAATGCTAGACTGTATATTTCACTCTCTTTCTTGTCAAAGTCAATGACACCACTTTGAATAGTTAATACATTAACCAAGCAAGTATTTACTGAGCTCTTACAGTAATCTGCCTAGTACACTGCATATTTAACTCAAGACTGGTAAAATACTGGAACCCAGATAGGAACAGATTCAGGTGGGGTGAGTTTTATCTTTTTTTCTTCAACTTGGCATTAACTTACTTTATGGTAGATTCTATGTCATAGGTTATAGACTTGGAGGAAGGCAAATATGAAAAATTGGCATATAATATAGAAATTATTTTAAGTGGTATGGTTTAATTAAAAACTTTAATAAATGTGACCAATACAAATATAATGCAGAGGGGTGGGTTAAGAGTCCATTTAAAATAGCATCAAATAATATGGGCAGTATTATTATGAATATGGGAAAATTTAACCTCTTACAACATCTAACAGATTAAGTACACAAAAAAATAAATTAGGTTGTAGAAGATTTGAGTATAATCACCAATAAGATTGACTTATTAGACATACAATGATTTTCTTTTCAAAACTCCATGGAAATTATAAAACTGACCATATATTAATTCACACAGAACACCATAATAAATTTAAGATTAAATGTTATATAGGGCACATTCTCTGATCACAATGCAGTTCAAAGAAAGTTTTTTTTTTTTTTAAGATTTTATTTATTTATTTGACAGAGAGAGAGAGCATAAGTAGGCAGAGAGGCAGGCAGAGGGAGAGGGAGAAGCAGGCTCTCCGCTGAGCAGGGAGCCTGACCTGGGGCTTGATCCCAGGACCCCGGGATCATGACCTGAGCCGAAAGCAGACACTTAACTGACTGAGCCACCCAGGTGACCCCAAAGTTTTTTCTAAGAAAGAAATTAAACTCTTGGAAAATTAAAAATAACTTTCATGATGTAAAATTCCAAACCTTAAATCTAATGGCAATGACCTTTAAAGTATAAAAATAGAGGAATACAGCATTATTTGTAAGTTAAAAACTTAGAATTTCTGGTATATTAAAAACAACTTCAAGGATCCACAAGACTAAGTTGCAGAACACTTCTTGAGAGAATAATGTGATCTAGTGAAAAGTAGAGGAGATCCTAGGCCAGAAAACATATATAGGAAAGTTCAATTTGGATTTCCTTCAGCCACTAAGGGATGAATAGAAAGTGAGGGTGTACCTGATAATGGGATCCAGAGAGTGTCAATTATTTCAAAAAGAACTTATAGAAAATTCAGTTGAGCTCAGTGGTTGTGCAAGGAGGTAAAGTCCTTTATAAATTTCACCTTACAGGGCACATTCACCCCAATATTTACAGCAGCAATGTCCACGATGGCCAAAATATGGAAAGAGCCCAGATGTCCATCGACAGAGGAATGGTAAAGAAGGTGCAGAATACGTGGACTACAATGGAATATTACTCAGCCATCAAAAAGAATGAAATCTTGCAATTTGTGATGACATGGATGGGACCGGAGTGTATTATGCTAAGCGAAATAAGTCAGTCAGAGATAGACAAATACCATACGATTTCACTCATATGTGGAATTTAAGAAACAAAACAGAGGACCATAGGGGAAGGGAGGGAAAAATAAGATGAAACCAGAGAGGGAGGCAAACCATAAGACACTCTTTTTTTTTTTTTAAAGATTTTATTTATTTATTCGACAGAGACAGAGACAGCCAGCGAGAGAGGGAACACAAGCAGGGGGAGTGGGAGAGGAAGAAGCAGGCTCATAGCAGAGGAGCCTGATGTGGGGCTCGATCCCAGAATGCCGGGATCACGCCCTGAGCCGAAGGCAGACGCTTAACCGCTGTGCCACCCAGGCGCCCCCATAAGACACTCTTAATCATAGGAAACAGACTGAGGGTTGCTGGAGGGGAGAGAGGGTGGGGAAAGGGGGTAGGGAGGGGGTAACTGGGTGATGGGCATTAAAGAGGGCAGTTGATATAATGAGTACCGGGTGTTACATGCAACTGATAAATACCAAATTCTATCTCGAAACTAATAATATACTATATGTTAATTACATTGAATTTAAATAAAAAATGTTTTAAAAACCAAAAATAAATTTCACCTTACAGCTTCTTTGTCAAAATGAACACAAAGACGCCAGGGGTGTGGGATACCTATGAAAAGCACCAGCATGGAAAGACAGTCATCAAGTGTTATCAGGTAACTGGATCTCTATTGATGTGCTCTATAAAACACCAGGTACAAAATCAAATATGGTGGCTTGAAAACTATAAAGGTAATGAAATTTCTTTGCCCAGGATTATCCCCCCAAAAGGAGGACATGATAGAATAGATATGACAATGCAGACGATCAACTGGGTAGTGAAGAAGGCAAGCTTGAGAAACTGTTCCACATGGAAAAGAAAAGAACTAATGAAACTGGTGGATAAAAATGAGATATATATGATAAACAAGAGATCAAACATAAATAAAAAAACAAAAAAAAAAAACCCAAAAAAAAAGCACACCCGATGGTACTGAAGGAAAAACCAAAATAAATGGAACGGAAGTGATAATCACTGACATAATGAAAGAATTTCTTTAGCTAAAATATATAATGTGTACGTCAAAGAGCTCTCTGGAACTGGGGTGTCAGGGTACACAGGTCACCAGGCAAAAATTAATGAAAAGGGAAAAACAATCAGCTATATCCTGATAAAAGATTAAAACTTCAAAAACAAATATTCCTAAAAGTTTTCAGAACCACTGCCACTCCCTAAAAGTTACACAGAACGGTTGGACTAGACTTTGACTTCTCTTCAAAATTAGTAGCTAGAAGATAATGAGAAAATATTAGAATTTTGAGGAGGAAAGTTATTTCACAAGAAATCCCTACCTAATCATGTTGCTCAACTAAGACAAGAGAAATCCATTTTCAGATATGTAGACTCAGAATAAAGCAATATAGCCCTCTGGGGAAAAAATACTCAAATAAGTACAAATGACCCATGAACAACACACGGCTAGGTGATACTGATTTCCACACAGTCAAAAACTTGCATGGTGTAGATAAACCTGCATATATTAAGCTTTTTTGTGTATACATTTCACAATTAAAAAAATTTTTTGCAACATCAGAAAAAAAAGTATTGTTATTTCAAACTTCCAAATAAAACAAGTAATTCCATTGCTATACAAAATGTTTCCAATTACAGAAAAAGATTAGAAGCTCCTTAAAAACTGTAATCTAGCAAAATCTGACAAACTTTATAAAAACTACAGGTAAAAAAGGACTACATATATAAATAGTGGAAAAAGAAATCTATTAATATACATTAAACACACACTCCGGACAAGATTTTGTTACAGAAATCCAGTAATAGTTCAGTATTAAAATTTTTATAACATTAAACTCACAGATAAGAAAAAATGATATTACCTAAACAAAGGATGCCAAAGGTTATTTAATAAAATGAAGCATCCATGCTTCATTGAAAAAAAATTAATTAATGAAGAATTCTAGAATACTGCTGCTTCTGGATCTCTCCTATGGCTCCTTCGGTTTTACCATACACAACAAAGAATTTCCAATCTACCTCCTTTATCAATACAGGCTTTCTCAGGATATTATACCTCAACTTGATCCAGGGTACTTGCTTCAGTAGAAGAGTACCCTTCAAAATGGGGCACACAAACAAAATATTCCAATAGGGAAAGATATTTAATTTATGGATCCACACTTGCTCCATTATTGGACAGTCCATATGTTACTTATCCAATGTTAGCCAACGTAGAGGAGCTAAGAGTGGAATCCTCATTCTTTCATTAGCCTTTGACCAGTGGAACGTTAATCATTCTGTCCTAATAATGTCTATGTATGTCTAGGTTTAGGGGATTTAAAGATAATATTATCTAATTTTGATTAAACTATTTCTCACAAAAAAAGATTAAATAGATTTCTTCAAAGAAGCCACAGTTTGAATAATGCAGCAAAATAAAACAAGAAAAAAGCAAAGCCGATACTTCCAATATGAACTCACTGTATTGTCAATCATACTATGAAGTAAAAACAATGGCAATGTGCTCAGAGAGATATAAAAGTAGGCCAAAAAATTTCTAAATTATCATAAAAATAAATACCTTAATGTGGATTAACACTGATGATGAACCTTGTCCTAGGTTAATGTTATACTTTTTATGTTACTGACGATTTCCAAGATGTTTAAAACTCCAGAATTTGAAGACAAGCCTCTCCATTTTTCTCAGTAATATTTTTCAAGTCCTTGAAATTTAATCAAAACTTCTTAAAATTTAAAAATAAATATTATTTCAAGTAAGTGTACTGATAAATATTTATAAGAGTCTTTCAAATGGCCAAAATCCCTATCATTGGGGAAACATATCTTCATTTTCTCATGATAAAAATGGCTAAATTAATACATGGAAAATATGTCAACAAAACAAATACTGTTGGGAAATGGTAAGAAAACACTACTGAGGAGTTGAAAAAACAAGGATTAGAGTAAATTATATTGCGTGGGAGGTTTTCTATATAGCTGAATTCAAGTACAGATGTTTCTAACATATCTGAGCTTATATAAGTATTTGCTAGATTCTCTTTCAAAAATGAAATTCACAAAGAACTACTTTTTGGTGAGTCATTAAAGGAAAGCTGTACCAGAGAGGATATATTCTCAAAAGCAAATGATTTTAGAAAAAAAGAATTTTAGGAAAACATGTTAATTCTACTTAAAGCCAAAATGAAGAAAGAAGCAGCTGTTTTAACTGGGAAAGTGAAGCAGAAGTAGGGGGAGGGAACTGAAGAAGATGAAAGAGAAAGCAGGCAGAGGGAAGGGAAAAAGGGAAGATTATAAGACCTGTAAAAAGCATTTATTGCATCATTTACAGGCAGTATAATGCAGCAAAGAAGCTGAAGTCAGAAGTGCCAAAAATGTTTCCGGATGATTTCTATGGGGTCAATTATATAAAAACAAGGTCTTTGAAATACAGAAAAATCTTCAAACATATTTCGTAATGAGATGTGAAGTGATTAAGAAAAATATTTTGTACCAGAGAGGTTAAACGGATATCTTAGTGAAGAGTACTAAAAGTGCTGCCAATCTTGAAAGTTATACACTTCACTTTTTAAAAAGTCCCAAATTTGTTGATTTTTCTCATGATAGCATTAGGTGATGAGCAGTTCTCTTACCTAAGAGATAATTTAGAAAACAAAACAAAACAAAGACACCTAATCAACCCTTTAAAGAAAAAGGAAAATTTTAACAATGAATACAAAGTAATTACTTTAAAAAAGAAATTCATGCTATGGAGAGAGCATTTTCTTAAAAAGGATGCTTTTTATTTTTTATTTTATTTTTTAAAAGATTTTACTTATTTGAGAGAGTGCACGCACATGCGCGGAAAAGGGTCGAGTGGGAGAATCTCAAGCAGACTCCTGGCCGAGTGGGAAGCCTGCCGCGGGGCTTGATCCCACAACCCTGAAATCATGACCTGAGCCGACACCAAGAATTGGATGCTTAACCGACTGAGCCACCCAGGTGCCCCCAAAAGGATGTTTTGTTAAAAACGATTTTCCTTCCATGATATGATCTTGTTGTTGAAAATATTGTGCATGTGTCATACATTAAAACTTTCATACCTACACTGCAGTAGGAAAAAGAATTTTCTAAAACTATTAAAAAAATCTCCACCAAACTCTGTAGGCTCTGAACCCCTTAAGACAACTTTTATACCAATATAATTCCATACTTAACAGTCAAAAAATACTACAGAGAACTCTTATGTCCTCAATCCAGATATACCAATTGTTTATATGTTGTTTATTTGTTTTAGCATATTCTCATTTTCTCAATCTCTCCTCCTACCTCTGTCCGCACATGCACACACCCACAGCACTACAACACTGCCCCCCCCGAGTTTTTACTGAATCATTTAAAATTAAGATATTGTTCCTTATTTTTAACAAGCTTGACATTTTTCATGAGTACAGGGTGGTTACTTTGTAGAAAGTCCATCAATTTAGGTTTGTCTGAGGTTTCTTTACAATTAAATTAGATACAGAGAACGCAGCCTTGGCAGGAATACCACAGAAATGAATGCGTATCCTAGTACACATTATAAGGAGGTATATCATGTCCCATTGGTGGTGCTGTTAACTTGGATTACTTTGTAAGCTTGGAAATACTAGTTAAATCACTAGGAAATTACTCTTTTCCTTTTGGAAATTAATAAGTAACTTATGGGAGAACACTTTAAAGTTCTGTAAATAACCTGTTCCTTATCAAATTTTCACCCACTAGTTTTAGCATCCATTGAGGATTCTTGCCTGAATTGGATTATTACTGTAATGGTGATTTTTCTTAACTCCATTATTCCTTCCACATTTATTAGTTGGCATTCATTCTACTGTAAGTAAGTTCTTTTTATCCTCTCCCATTTATTCATTTATTTATAAATCATGGATTTCATATACATTATATTCCTATCATTATTTATTCTAATGCTCAAACTGTCCCAGCTTTGGCCAGTGGGAGCCCTTTCAAGCCACCTCCTCTATCATTTGATGTGTCCCTATCATTTTTTGGAGCAGTTTCTTGCTTTATAGCATAAGACATAACAGGTTTATCTTGTATTTTCCCTGCTTCTACACCAGCATCACCCTTTTCTCCAAGGAACACTGCTTCTTTTGAGGAATGGTATTTAGAAACCAATATCTGGACACTAGGTATGCTCACTGCTTATAGAGGTATCTTTCTTCCAGGCCCTTTCAGTATATTTATTAGTATGTATAAATCCATTTTTGTATCTCTATAAAAGGATGAGATCGTACTTAATACCTCTACGGCCAATTCAACACCACAGTTCTCCCCTTTCATATTTTTTACTTTCTTCTCTGATCGTGAGAAATCTAGATAATGTTTTTCCCAATAAAATTGCACATTTGTTCAATCCTTTAGCAAACAAAGCTAGAATTCAAAATAATTTTTACAGTTCCTTTTGACTTTAGATCAATATCATTTAAAACAGGTTCATTTGCTTCTGTTTGTATTCCATTTTAGGTTTATTTTTCCACATTCTTTATTAATTTTAAACACTTATTATTTACCCATTTTTATTAACTATCTATGAATGTATTTTCAGTATGAAAACTAAATTTATTTTAAAAACCCTACATTTGTGAGTTGTAGCTGAAGCAGTGAACAAAGGTAACTTATGTATGCATTTTCTTTGTTCTTTTGTTTTTAATTGCTTTTAGCATTTAGGAAGGTGTGTAAGTTTTTGTTTCATTGGTTACTTCTGTACTTATACATTTATAATGCCTTAATCTCATTTTCTTATTATCACCTAGTATATGTCAACTTTCAATGGTATCTTCCCATTCCCAACTACTGCTTTTACAACAATCAATAAGCTTTTCCTACTTTCCTCTTTACCTTCTCTTTTAGAGTTGCATTATTTCTCCTTTGCAAGAATACGTAAGATTTACATATTATTCTTTCACCTTTGTTGTCACCTATGTTTTAGTCTTAGATCTACAATTATAACATACTTAATAATAATCATGGATTCTTCTGCAAATGTTTTCCTAATCAACTCTAAGTTGGATAAAGCCCATCCTCTAGTGGATTCCTCAAGAAGGAATCATGTGTGCAGTATTCTCTTGAGTTATACATATTTAAAATATTTTTCTATTTTTGATGTTTAAAAAACATCTTAGCTTTTTTTTGTTTCCACAAAAATATATTTAATAAACTTGTTGTATAAATTAAACATTTAACACTTTCAACATTTTATCAATTCAAACTCACTGATAAGTAACTGGGACTTCTTTGTATTTTGGAAGATTACCTAAACTAAAAATACATTACAAATTTACACTTCTAAATATAATTGAAGAGCTACCTTAACTAATGTTAAATTTCACAGAATTCCAGAGATTTATAGGCTAAAATTCCCATAAATTTGTCTGCAATCGAATGTACTGTGCTTCATTATGAAAGTCTTAGTAACTATTAAAAATTTTTGGAAGGAAATGGTTGGTTTTAAAGTTCTGTGACAACCTCTTAAAAGATAAAAAATATATAAAATCAATTTAATGACTAAGATTTATTTTTTTTCCCTTCCTTCCTTTTTTTTTTTCCACCAAGATTTCTTAATGAATCCCTGATTGTTATTTTTGGCAGCTCAACCCAGTCTGTTGGGATGGCAGTGTGCTATATGCTGTCGGGAACCCTCCATTTTTTTCATCAGAGCCACACTACTAAATGCTCTAAAAGCCCTGGTCAAACGTAAGGAAATGATAACTTTGAGTGCTGTACACACCTTTCCCATGTAAGAACAGGTTGGCTTTACATAAAATTTTTGGTTCACCCGTTTCCCTATAGTTTCTTGAAAACACTGCTCTGTTGGTTCTTTGCTTTGTATGTTTCTGTTAAGAAGTGTGTGCTAGTTTAATTCTCTTGCCCTGTCGGTTGTTTTGTTTACCTGGAGGCTCTCAAAGTTTATCTTTAAAGTCTAACACTTTTATAAAATATGACTCAAAACTGACTATGTACCATCAACTTCCCCAGGTACTCAATGGTCCTTTCAATGTGTAGGTGCAGGTCTTTTACTTCTGGAAATTTTTTTTACATTATAGTTTTAAATATTACTTGTTCCCATTTTTTAGTTTTTCTAATTAAACACATATGCTGAATTTCTTTTTGTCTCACTTCCATTACAACTACTTTCTCTTTTACCTGTTTTACTTCTTTAATTCATTTTCCTTTTCATGATTATTTTTCTGACCTTCTTCAATATCCTTTATTAAATTTCCAGTTGAGTTCATTCTTCTTTGGGCATCTTGGAACTTAGAATTCATTTCTAAGATGATTTTTTTCCTTTTTCTTCCATATCTTTCTTGGGTTCAACCAACTCTCCTCCCATTTCTTCCTAGGTTTCTTCGTGATTTTACAGGTTTGTGGCAGGGGATAATTTCTTTTCTGTTTGTTTTTAAATTTATGTCTCTATTTGGTTTTTTATATCTGTAAATGTTTGTGTGAGGGTGTTTCAGCCAATCTGGAGAGCTGTATTCAGTTTTCCTCCACTGTGTGCTTGTTTTCTTTCTTGGAGACAAGGGTGTTCATCTACTGAGATATTTTGATTCTTATGTTTTCTTATAGTGGTGACTCTCCACAGATTTATGAGACTTTCACCTATTGTGACTTTGAGATGGTTCACAAATTCTTATTTCAAGATCTCTTTAAGTTAGTGTACCAAAGTATGGTTTCTTTAATGGATGACTTTTTCCTAGTGGGGAGTGTTGAAAGGAAGGTATTTGCACATCCTCTAATTTGGAGAAAGGGTTTTCTATTTTATCTTGCAGGACCTTATATTCCCCTTTTTTGCTTCTTTTTCCTTCACTATCCAATATCCAAAGGGTGCTTTTCTCTTCTCTTTAACTTTCTTTTCTCCCAGAAAAAATACTTTTCAAAAACTGCCACCTCAAATCACGTACACTATTAAGCCCAAAGACCTATAGTCAGTGCTCTGATCTACCAGGACTCTTGTACTTAAGATGTGGTTTCTCTTTCTGAGGGTGATTTTAGAGCAATCCCAGTTTCCTCCACAGTTTTTCAGAACTGCCCTTTCTCTCCACAAATGCTTGTGTCAAGGGAGAGAAACATTTCTGCTGGGATTTGGTATTTATTTTTCCACTTACAGGAAATCTGAAATTTGTTAGCATTCAGTCTTCTAGTTATGTCGAGGGTATGGACTTTGTACAGTTTTAGTTGTTTTTCTTGTTGATCTTTACTGATTTTGGAGGATATATGGAGAGACTTGGATTTATCCTTATGTATCATCCTTACTTGCCCAGTGATTTGACTCCTTATATAAAATGTGTAAAAATGTGACAGTGTCCCAGAATTTGCAAGAAAAACTGATTCAGGCAAGACGGAAAAATGTTAAATAAGTTTCAACAGAAAAATAGTGCATAACCGACAGATGGAATTTTTAAAAAAGGAGGATCATAATTTATCGCTTTATTAAATGTCCACAATGATGCATTTGTTCTATTTTCATCCACATATAATTCTTCCACTAAGGAAAAGTATCAAAATAAACTGAGTATAGAAACAGACTTTTGAATCAATATATGACAAACTATTAAACTGACATTAAAAAAATTAGAATTTACTGCTCTCATTAAAATAGTATTCAGTCATTCATTAGGCAAATACTTATTAAGCATTTACTACATGCTAGGCACTGCTCTAGATCCTTGGAATACTAAGTAAACAAAGCAGACAAATATCCTCATCCAAATGAGACTAACATTCTCATGGGGGGGGCAAATAAACAATAAAATTAATAAATATGCTTTAAAAAAAAACAAAGTTTTTTATATGTTAATAAATAAAAATTAAAATATATTTTTTCACTTTTACCATCACATTAAAAATTTACTTTTTAAATATTTCTATCTAACTACACTTAGGTTATATATTGGGCAGTATGCCCCCAACTTTCCATTTTTAGGAATATGATCATAGTCTGAAGAACACAGATGTCTAGAGAACATCACCAAGAGATTCTGAACTTACGGCTAGAAGGGATAACTTAATAAAACATTGGTTTGTCTCTCCTTGGAGAGTGCATAATAAATACATTTATAGACACAAGAGAAATCATTCCAATTTATTAGGTTCTTACTGCTTGAATCAAGTGCATATGTGAGAAAAGGGACTGTATTTAGATATTAGGGAGCCAAAAATGAAGACTGCAGGAAATGTTTGTTTGCTGATACCCAGCATTTAAGGACCCTACTAATGTGGAACTCCCCCAAGTGATAAGCAGCAGAGTATGGCCTCACTAAACTTGCTAAAAAGGGTGAAAAAAAGGTTTCTCTCTACTTCGTGTCACCTACCACATGGACATATGAATCAGTTTTGTCCAAATTGAACTTTGAATTTTTAGGGGATAACAAAAAATGGGTTACTTAAAGTAGTAGCTGTAGGAATTGAGAGATTTGCTCTTCCTGACTTCCTACAAATTCCTTTTCTTCAGAAATTAGGCAAGGCTGATTTATATTGTTTGCAAATAATTACAGTTTATAACCCAATAATTCCACTTCTAGAAATTTATCCTACTCTAGATTCTAAAAAATGCATCCTGACAAAGAATAGAATAAGGATGTACAATATTACTATAGTTTGTGACAACAAAAGACTGGAAAAGAACCTACATGTTGAAACAACAGGAAACTGTTGTTTTAAATTCTTAAAATGGGCTACTATGTAGCTGTGAAAATGAGCTATACACCATGTAATAAAAAGGATATCAGCTATATACTAGCATATGAACAAAGTATTTCTGGAATAAAATAAAAAGACTATAATAGTGGTTACATTCATAGTGGAAACTTTCTCACCCTTTATGTTATTTGAATTTTCCTTTTCTTAAACAGTGCTCTTTACACTTCTTCAATGAAAAAGCTAATTACAAATAACAAATCTAGTACAAGGTACAATATTAAAAATGGAATGAACCTACTAAATTAATGGAATAGAAGATAACCATTGTCCAATATAAAAAGACAGCATTTCAAATAAGAGTGGAAAACAAACTGCATATTCAGTAATTAATTCTGAGATAACTAATTCATTATTGGAAAACAATTAAAAATTTTGCCTCATACTAAACAGACCAAATTAATTTCCAGATGAGTTAGTGATTTAAATGTAAATTTAAAAATTAAAGAAAACACAGAAAAAATATAAGCTAATATATTCATAATATTAGAGTGGGGAAGGCACTGCCCAGCATGAGAGGAAGCACCCACAAATTAAGAGTAATGTTTATCTCATGAAAATTTTAAAACTTCTAATAAGGCAAAAGGAGCACAATGATAAATGACAATCTGGAAAAATGTTTCTCATACATGCATTTATGTACACACACACACACACACACACACACACGTTTAGATCTTAAAATATTTCGAGTCATTAAGAATACCAATATTATAATTTTTAAAAATGAGCAAATGATTTTTAAAAAGAAACATTTGACATAAGAAATGCAAATTGAAATGTAAAAGGAGTTTAAAAATTATAACACCCAATTTTGGCAAAGTTTTGGGTAAGCAGAAACTCATACACAGTAGAAATACACACAGGTACAACCTTTCTGGAGGGGAATTTAACAATATTCATTAAAGCATTAAACGTGTGAGTACCATTTGATCTCAGAAGTCTTTCCTCTAGCAAATTACCTTAACTAAATGCATTATTCAAAAAATGTATTCAAAGATATATTCAAAGCTGTCCATCACCATTTATAAGGATGAGAGACAATCTATCCAGTTGGGAATTGGCACACTAAGTTTTAGGCATGAGAATTCCATGCCGTCCATAAAAATGGTGTTGCAAAAGAATATTTAACATATAAGAATATTTGAGATGATAAAATAAAAAAATTAGAAAATGCAATGGACAATGATTTATTTACAATATACATTTCATAAATAAATATATGCAGTCTTAAAGCATATACAACAAAATGTTGAGAGTAATTAGTGTTAGAAGTAATAATGTTTATTTAAAAACTTTGATTTATTTGTACTTACTAAATTGTCTACAGTAAATATGTTTTTTTTTTAAAGATTTATTTTTTTATTTATTTGAAGGAGAGAAAGACAGCCAGCGAGAGAGGGGACAGAAGCAGGGGGAGTGGGAGAAAGAGGAAGAAGCAGGCTCCCAGCGGAGGAGCCTGATGCGGGGCTTGATCCCAGGACTCCGGGATCACGCCCTGAGCTGAAGGCAGACGCTTAACGACTGAGGAACCCAGTTGCCCCATACAGTAAATATGTTTTGCTTTTATTTTATGATGGAAAACATAGAGTAGGTATAGAGGCTACTCCTTCTAGGAGTAGAGTGAGGAGAAAACAAGTTAAGATATAAATCATTGTGAAGTGGCAAGAAAAGCAGTTTAAAAAGAAATCACATATGCCAGTTTTCATTTTCTTAATATATTAGAAGAACATCTAAAAAGAGTATAGAAGGCAGCGGTGCAAATTAAGCTAAGTAATAAATTATTAAAACAGCTTTTTTAGAAAAAGATAATGTGGACATTTCTTTAGATGGTACCCAAGTAGTCGCCGTGTTATCTGAGAAAGAGAGGTTTTAGTTTAAATTGGAAGGAAGAAGATTTGGGGAGACAGGAAGTGGATGGGACAAAAAGAGAACAGAAAGGATGTGAAAGGAAGAAGAAAAAAAAGTCAAGGAAAATAAAGAGGAAATGGATGGGAAGAAGTTAAAAGGGAAGAGAAGAGAGAAAATGACTTAGGAAGCATGAAAGATGGGAGAGGGGTAAAGGAGTAGAACAGAAGAAAAGGAAGACCAACAAAGAGGAAAGCAGGACAGAGAGCTCTAAGAAAAGGCTGAGGATATCAGAGAGTTTTTTACAAATGAAATGTGTCATCTACAGACTGCAGTGCAGTGTTGTGGTTAGCTAGAAAGCAGTAACTGCATGAGAACAGACCTGAGGTAGCTATACAATGGGTAGGAATTATCCTTTACGGGATAAGGCTCTAGATGGAATTTTGATACTGGTACATGTACAATGGGTAAGATGAAATATATCCCTAACTAAAATACACCCTATAAATATCTGGACTTATTCTTACATCATTACAGAAGATAATATTTACTCATGTTTTTAAAATAATCTAAGAACTCTTCCAGGTTTTAAAACCCAGCAGAATATAAATATTCCAAGGAAAAAAATGATACAAGTAGAATATTCTAAGAAAGTAAGTTTCAGACTGAAATGGGAAAAAGATTGGGACTTGTGGTGAAAAGTCCCCTGGAAACTAAGAGAAGAAGTGGTAAATATTATCATGCTAAATTATTCAAAACCAAAATAATATCTAAGTAGGCAGAATATTATGGAATTCCTTTTCAGAATCAGTTGTACCATATAATATTTAAATTAATCTCATTACTGAATAGCTGCACTTTGTTTACTGACCTAAGAAAGTGAAAACTGACCAAATGAAGAAGAAAAATCTATTATCCTTAGGGGAACCTTGCATGTTTAACCAATTAAAGTACACAGGAAAAATGCACCCAACCATTAGGATAACACCATCAGAACAAAGAGCATACCTGGAGCTCTCCCTGGTGCTGCAACTGGTCCTGGCGAACTGAGACTTTACTTAAAGACTAGGTCGGTTTTTTTTTTTTTTATTACGTTATGTTAGTCACCATAATCACTGAATCCAACTTTACTATTTGTATGCTGAGCTATCTGTATTCTCATTAGTCTTATTTCAGCAACGTACGCACTCAACTGTGCCTCTGTAAGTCTATTCTTCCAAACTTTATTAGGAAATGCATAAAACATAGACATAAAGCAAAGAATTGTATTCTAGGTCATTTATGCAAGATGTTTCCTTCATATTTCCCAACAATTTTAAAAAAGTAATTAATAACCCAAAAAATAAAAGCATAGTAGTACTAGTGGACCCATAAAAGTACCCTCGTGTGTGTGTGCACGTGTGTATGTCTGTGAGAGAGAAAGTCACTAGATTAATTATAGGTTATATGATCAGCCAAATAGCTCTAGAAATTAATCTTCCTAGAAAAAAAATTACCTTTGAGAGCTTACTTCACTTTATTGGTCTACACACCCTCATAAAATCTGTAAATCTTTAGTTGCTTTTCTCCTTTCTGATCTACCATTAACTGACAGAGATTATTCCACTGTCTAAATAGTATACATTTTATTACATTTTTTCTTTCTAAAATTTTATTTATTTATTTGAGAGACAGAGTGAGAGAGAGCAGGAGCGGAGGGGAGGGAGAGGAACAAGCAGACTGCCCGCTGAGCCGGGAACCCGATACAGAGCTTAATCCCAGGACCCCGGGATCATGACCCAAGCCAAACGCAGACACTTAACAGACTGAGTCACCCAGGTGCCCCTATTATATTTATTTCTTAACAAAATACAAAAGCCTCACATATTAGCAATCCCTCCAGAATCTAAGTACCTAGCACGAATTCCTTTAATCACAATGAGAGTAACTGTTTTGAATTTAGGAAATAGTTACCGTTTCTTTTTTAGGGGAAAAAATAAATGGTAATTTTTTGTTGCACTTATTCAGAATGTGCAACAAAAGTATGACCCACAAATAAGATACTTTAATGTAAAACTTAGTCTACATGACTTGGGTATTCCAACAGACACCATGGTTTTAATAAGGTTTACAGTGGAAACCTTAAGTTTACAATGGAAACAAATATGAGTAAATAGGTTTAGGAAGGACTGAGTAACCTATGGATAATGGAAACAATTCTCTTCAAATTCATTGTTTTAGTTCAAATGACCTATTAGATAATTTAACTTTCCTCTGAACAATTAATACTCTACATACTACCTACTGGTCTAGAAATTATATGTCAAAAAACCTTTGGACATTTTTGTCATAAGCCATGTTTCATTTTTTTAAAATCAACTATTCCTGTTAAGGGAGAAGAAAAAATGATATAACTTCTGACAGAAAGAGTTCTTGTCTGAAAGCACAGCTTATAAACAACTAAAAGGAAAATTACACCTGCTAGAGAATTCTGCCCACCTCTCCTATTCCAGTACCATCTCCTTTGTGACTTAAGGACTTTTGCAGAACACTTTTGCAGCTCTATTAAGAAGTCTGAAAATTACTGGCTTAAGAATAGAACATTTTAAGTTGATTATTGATATATATCATTATATAATGAATCAGAACAAATAGAATCAAAGGTGAATAGGCATGTAGTGCTGAAAAAAATAAAATAAACATATCCATATTCTTAACCTTTCTAAATCTAAGAATTAAAATTCTGTTAGTCAATAAAAAGCTACTGTAAGAAAGTTGCTGATCTGATTCAGTAATTCTCAATTCAGGGCGATACCATGCCAGAGACAGTCTGGAATTAAGTGTGGGGCTATTTTTGTTTGTCACAATGACTATGTGAGCATTAGTGGTAATTAGGAGGCAGGAGCCAGGAATGCTATACGTACTACAAGGCACAAAGATTTGTACCACCCCAAATGTCAATAGTGTTTCCACTGAGAAACACTGTACTAATTGCACTATAAAAGTAAACATTAAGAATTTCCAATAAATTGGGAAATTCCCAATGAACATTTGACTCATGAATATCCTTTCTTAACAAAGGAAATGGGGAGTCAAGAGTCCAGAGGCTCTGCCTCCAATGGAAATAAAAGTCTTAGCATAATGGAATCATACCATCTAGAAAATGACTATACATTCTCTTATGCAAAGTTTAACAAGATGCTGCTTCCTAGAAGTATCTCTTTCCCAATCCATCCAAAAAAGCAAAGCAAAGCAAAGCAAAGCAAAGCATGGCAGGAAGGAAGGGAGGAAGGGGGGGGGGGCGGGAGGAAGGAAGAAAGGAAGGAAACAAAACACCCCATAAAGAATGAAGGGAGGAAGATATGTGTATGCTAGCAACTGCAGAAAGAACTTAAAATAGTTTTTCCACTAGTAAGAATATTATTTGAAGCTGAAATTTTGCCACAACTAGTTAATAAGTAAGCACTGGAGTCCAGCCTAGGAATTATTATGACATTTCTATCAGAAGCTTCACACTTATTTCCAAGCCATTGATTGCAAGTGAAGTTACCAAATAAAACTCATTTATAAACGGACTGCTTTCTACAGTGGCAAAGAAGAGTTGTGTCTTTGACTTTGAAATGATTATTAGATTTTTATACGTATAATTGAGTTTGAAGGACAAACATATTTACCATATGCTATTCTAAATCTGTTTGTTATTGAAATGAGTATGTACTTTAATCTTTTAAAAACAGACTACATTTTGAATATATAGAAAAACAGTAATAGCTACTGATTACGTTGCCTCAGAGTAGTAAAAAATAACTAAATCCAAATATGTCCTTGTAAGTAGTTATGAACTATGAAAAAATTTTATTGGAGAACTGTTAAATCATTAGAAAGACTGTACTCTGCTGAAAAACTGAGTACACACTGTCATAGTCATATTAGCAAATCAATTCACAATTTCAGAAAATTAGAGTCGGTTTTGATAAGAGACCACTAAAATGAACACATGCAAATTTTTTTAAAAAATATATTTGTTTGAGAGAGAGAGATCAGAGCAAGTGAGAAAGAGCACGAGTGGTGGGGAGGAAAGGCTGAGGGAGAGGAAGAAGCAAACTCCCCTCTGAGAAGGGAACCTGATGTGGGGCTCAATCCCAGGACCCTGGGATCATGACCTGAGCCAAAGGCAGACGCTTAACTGACTGAGCCACCCAGGTGCCCCCATATGCAACTTTTTACTATTATTATTTTATACATTAGATTTCTTTCAAATAAGATAATGAAAGGATATATTAAACAGGAAATTACAGATTATTATTTAATCAGAAAATGTTATTTATCTAGAGTGTTAATGAAAATACTTGAGGGTGGGATTTTTTTGTTTTTTAAAGAAATGCAAGATCTGAAATGGGTATTTTTACCTCCAGAAATGGTTAACACCAGCCATTTAAGACCCATGCTCCTACAGAGAACCAGAAAAGCTGAAAAATATGAAAATTCATTTTTTATGTTGCCCAATGGCATCAGTGAATGAGAAAGCAGTAAAGACTTACTGGACCAAGATCTCAGATTCCTAATTCCTGTCATAAGCAACTACCAAAAAATTCTGGAGAAAAATAGTATTATTTCAGGTCTCAAATTATGTCTATAATTGGTTTCCAAGTACAATCCAGCCTACAACTGAGAGACAAGAAAAATCAGAAGGCAACAGACAAAAGACCAATCAAAACAAAAGTCAGTAAAAATACAGTCAACTGAGCTTCATATATTGGAACTATTCAAACACAGACAGTATTTAAAAAAAACCATACTTGCTTATGACATGTAAGAGTACTGAAAACCAAAGACAAAAGGAATTATTAAAGGCAGTCAGAAGAAAAATAAAACAGATTATACTCAAAGGAGTAAGATAAGAAATACATTCAAGTACTCACTAGAAAAAACGGAAAACAAAGGTAATGGAATTACATTTTCACTCTGCTCTAAGAAAATAAATACAAATTTAAAATTCAACATCCAGAGAATAAATCACTCAAAAATCAAAACATTACCTGATAACCTTTTTTGCAATGTCTGTCTTATTCATTGCTCCAAAACAAGTATGGTGGTTGGCACACAGTAGTGTATAAAGTTAACTCAGCTAAATTTAATTCTTCCAGTCAGTAATTTCTCCTGTCTGTATTATTTCCACCAAAGTTTATATCCTACTGATAACTCTGTAGTAACAATGGGTAAGAGCAGTAACATTCTGAACACACAGTAGGTATTCAATAAATGTCTGCTGAGTACAGAAATCAGGTTTTAAATTTATTTTTTCTCTATAGATTTAAAAAAAATCTCAATTTCTCTAGTTTTTCCTGATATGGTCTATTACACAAACTTGGATCCTTTAAGATCCATTCCAAACTCCCCTTATAGCATTTTAAGTTCTCCCCAACTGAGACACTATACCAACCCTGGGGTATCTAAATTTAACCTATCCACAAACAAGAGATAAAACAACTGAGAAATTCTGGTATTTTTATACTCCTTTGAATATAAGTCCTATATAGAAAGCCATAAATACTTCAATAGACAGAATATATTCAGATAGTGTAATCTGTTGCCTAAGAATAAATATACAATGAGAAACAAAGTATTGAATTTCTTTTGCTTTATACTTTATTTGAAGCTAATAATGATGTAGTTCCAATTAAATCAAAGTGATTTTCTAATATTATTACAACAGTTCACATTTTCTAGTATATTTTGAGCTTTGTCTCCTATTATTGATATCTTTATGTTTTTAAAATCAAGATACAAAATGATAAAACAACAAAATATTAGCTATAGAAGCACGGTAACAATGTTCTTCTGCAACCCAGTTACAGGCATAATTCTTCTTTCTTTCTTAAAATCACCCAGCTAGCGATCTAGTGGCTGATAAATGTGGCTAGTACAAAAGACCAGCAGAACAACAAAATATTTCTCAATTTGATGTTAGCATTTCTTTGCCACCTCTCCAACTCTAATCTCCCTTTTAACAAAGAGTAAATACCTAGGGAATGGGCTCATTGTTGCCTTTTCACTCAGTGATTTTTAAAGTGTTCTTGTTTTCCTGGTAGGTGTTACTATTTAATGTGACAATGTATCATTTACATTTTAAATAGTTACTTAAGTAATAAGGGATCTAACTTAAAAATATTAAGGAAATAAGAGTAGAGGTGACAGAATAAAGCAGACACTAAATCTTCCACAGTAACAAAATCCTCCAATTCTCACTGGGCACATGTCATCAGAATGAAGAATACACTTCACAGTCTCATCATAGGTGTGGCCATGTACCTAACTTCTGGACAATTTAAGATCTAAATAAAGTTACCTATGGCAGCTTCCAGGAACTTCCTTAAACACAGCTGGCTATTCACCCTCTCAGTCCCTCTCTTTTTCATTCCTTTCTCCTTCCTGCTGGCTAGAATACAGACGATAACTGAAACTAAAGAAGCTATCTAGGTTTGTAAGGTGACCTTAGCAATGTAGGCTATGCACGGCAGAGTAATGAGATAAAAGCAACTTGGATCCCTGAGTACTTCCTTTAACAGAGCTACCATACGGCCCTTTTGCACCTACTTCCAGACTTGTAGGTGATGGCAAAATAGACTTCTATACTGGTTAAAATCACTGTTTTTTGGGGGGGAGGGAGGGTCCTCTGGTGTTTGAATCCAATTCTAACCCTAACTGCAAAATATGGAATGTGAAAGATATTTTCAAAATGGTAGGTGAATCATTCAAGTTGGAAAAAAATGAACTAAGTAAGGCACTGGAATGGATCACTGTCAGTCCCTGGAATTCATCAAGTGATCCACTAGCTATTAGCAGTTTGAAAGGGCTAAGCAATTTTGTACACATATATCACAAACTTGAAATGTAAAATTATTAGTTCCACAGAAATCTTATTACATTCCATGTTCTTAAATGTTGAACACATGTTACAATGACCAGCATTTGGTTCATCTTGACTGTATTCAGAGTTTAAATTTACTATTTACTTGGTTAAATTTGTACCTTTTCATTATACCTGTTGTATTTCATTATCCCCATATTACAAAATTAAATGGTCGTCTGAAAAATGCTTCACTGGAGTATAAAAATGTTGATGAAAACAGTACCAAACCCCACCACACAGATTAAGATAATTAATGTCGGTAGGGAATGACTCTAATGATAGAGAATATGAATATTGTTGAGATAAATAAATCTTTAAGTATGATTATTTCACATACATCAGAAAAGAAAAGCGTAAAACATAAGGTACAATAATTTTTAAACATTAGATCATATTTAACTGACTATCCATATGCCCCCAGAGCCCACTGTGTGGTCAGTAGTGACACTTTAACAAATAGTGAAATAATGCTGCTGAAGCCTTAGTCATTTTCAAATTAAACAGTGACCTCTTTGTAAACTAAATTTCAACATAACAACTCTCCACCCCCCAATCCTTTCCAGATGGAAATTGGCAAACTTTGTCCAAAAAACTGAGGAGAAACCAAGATTAAAGAGGCAGCCTTTGAAGTTATACTCCGCACCAGAGAAACAAGCATAATTTACTCAATTGCCAAGAAGTTTTTAAACTAAGCACATAATATTTGCCTCTTAACAATTGTGATTTAGAGAAAAACCAGAAGAAACTATTGCCAAAAATCTCCTTATTAAATGACACTATATAGTGGCATATAGTATCAGTGACATATGATTTGGAAGAGCAACTACTACCCCACATGCATATCTGTAGAGATATCACGTTAGAGTTTAACAAAATCACTGATGCACAAAGTATGAATCAAGTCCGCATACATGGAGAATTGTATATGAAAGAGAAATGCACAATTTCAATTCTATTTGTTACTGAAAACCCAAGCCACAGAATAAAATTTCTTTATTTAGTAAGCTAAAAGCAGTTTTAAGGTAATACTATGTTCAAGTATATCAAGGAGGCTTCACATGAATTCAATTCCAAAATCTGCTTTCTTTCATAGGATCAATCAGAAGCTAACAATACATCTTTAAAAATTATTAATAAGGTAAAATTCACATAACATAAATGTAACCATTTTTAAGTATACAATTCAGGGGTATTTACAACATTCATAATGCTGTGCATTCGCCTCTATCGAGTTCCAAAATATTTTCGTCACCTCAAAAGGAAACCCCATACCAATTAAACAAGTCACTCGTATTTCTGCCTTACCCATTCCCCAGGCAACCACTAATAGGCTTTCTAGCCCTATGGATTTGCCCATTCTTGGTACTTCATACAAATAGAATCATACAATGTGTAAACTTTTGTGTCTAGCTTCTTTTACTTAGCATAATGTTTTCAAGGTTCATCCATGTTATTAATACATTCCTTTTTATGGTCAAATAATACTCCATCATATGGTTACACTATATTTTGTTTATCTATTAGTCAGCTGATGGACATTTGGGTTTCTCCCACCTTTGCCTGTTGCAAATAGTGCTGCTATGAACATTCATGAGCAAATTGTTTGAATACTTGTTTTCAATTCCTTTCCCAACGTAGGAGAGGGATTGCTGGGTCCTAGGGTATCTATGTTTAACTTTCTGAGGAACTGCCAAAATTTTTCTACAGTGATTGAACAATATGCTTCTTGATCTCAAATCACTGTTGAAGAAAATAGTGAAAAGAGTAAATGTGATCAATTCTGACCACTCAGCATATGTCAAGTCAGTGTTGTTTTAATAAAATGGCAATGAATAAAAGACTTCACTTTTCTACACTTAAATGTAATCTAGCTGTCAAGGTAAAATACATAATGTTTTGAAATGGTTACAAATCATTTAAATTTCATAATATTCCTAACTGTAAAAATTATTTCTGTGGGTTTTTGTTCAAGTATCATACCTTCACTGATAGATTTAATATTTCAAAATGTCTAAGGCTGAAATACCATGATTTTTTATGTTGAGGTAAGTTAAAGATGTCTTAAGAAGTCCCAATATTACACAAGGAACTCTAAAAGATAGCTAAAGTTAGTGCCAAGTCTGTAATAATCCAGCACAAATCTTTTTGCAAGAAAATGCCTCAGTTTAGGCACCCAGGTTTTCTGAATAGTAAAATAATGATGACGGGGTCATAATCAAAGATAACAAAACACACATGAAAATAAACCACCATGAGTGCTACACAGCATAAACAATGACCAATTCATCAGACATAAAATATAAAATAAACATGTAGAGAAAATTTAAAGAAATAAAATGTGGAGTCAAAAAATTGAGCAAGCAACAAGAAGCTATAATAAGTGTCTAAAACATGCCATTAGACTCCTCAAAGGATAAAATAAATAATACAGCAAAAAAGAGATTTGAAAAGATAATGGCTATAAATTTTCTAGAGCTGATAAAAGACCCAAATGATACAAGAAGAAAACACACACCCTGCAACATAAATAAAAACAAATGTATACCAAATACACTGTAATAAAACTCCACAACCCCAAAGAAAAAGAGAAAAATCTTTAAAGCAGTCAAAGAAAAAAATGCAGATCACTGATAACGGAATGGCATTAGATTGAAATGGACTCATCACCAATAATTTCAGGCAGAAGAAAGTGAAATGGTATCATCAAAGTTGTATTAGAAAATTATCAGTCCTAGAAACACATGTCCTCAGCAAGACTACCTTTCAACATGGATTAAAAAAGGATTTTCAGACAGACAAGTTCATCACCAAAAGACCTACACTAAAGGAGATGCTAACGGATATACCTCAAGAAGGAAAACAATGCTAGAAGAAATGTCTTAGAGGGTCAAATAATGGTGAATAAACTGGTAAACCAGCAAGCAAATAGTGAAACATTCAAATGTTCAAATATAAAATAAACAAGGACCTCTAGGTGATAGTTGAAATACTATATAGACTTTAAATATTGTATATTGCTGGTAAACCAGCATATACTTGAAATACTATATAGACTTTAAATATTATATATTGAGTTGTATACTCATGCTTTGTATACTGTTTGTGAAATGTTCATTGACAAATGTTTGCTCAAATTAAATATTTCCCCCAGATCCCCACATTGTTCATATAAAATAATGAAAATAATATCTTTTTTAAAAAGAGCAGACCTGTTGAAGAATAACAGCATTAAGATCCAGAAAAGGGGAAGCCAGAATCAAAGATCTGAACAAAGAATCAGAGTGAAAGTATGCTAAGGTCCTTTGATCCTTCAAGAGCAGAGGAAGTTGTAACTTAAGACTCTGCTAATACATATGGCAACATTTCCAGAGAAGCCTCTAAAAATAACAGAAATACTGTACAATTTCTTTTTTTTTTTTTTAAGATTTTATTTATTCATTCGACAGAGATAGAGACAGCCAGCGAGAGAGGAACACAAACAGGGGGAGTGGGAGAGGAAGAAGCAGGCTCCTAGCAGAAGAGCCTGATGTGGGGCTAGATCCCATAACGCCGGGATCACGCCCTGAGCCGAAGGCAGACGCTTAACCACTGTGCCACCCAGGTGCCACAATACTGTACAATTTCTATGCCAGCTATGTTTAAAAGTGGAATAAAAAACAAATAAAACATTATTTTTAAGTCATATAGAAAAAGTGGGAAAATAAACAATTTAAAGGTAGTTAAAAAATTCCAAACATGCCAGTAATCACAAATAACAAAAATGATTATTAATGAATTTGAGAGTTTATAGCCAGATAATAAAACGTGAATAAAAATCAAAATAGAAAGATATTAATTATAAGATACCAAATTCTTATGTATAGACAAAGGTTCAAAGGTTATACCAGTTATATTCTAACTGCATAAACTGGGAGTTGCTATATCAGAAGAGACTAATAGGTTTAAAGCAAACAATATTACCTGGTTTAAGGAGGGTCTCCACATAATGATAAAAAGTTCAACTTATTAGAAAGATATGATAAGCCTAAGACTAATACACACTAATAAAATAACTTTAAAATATATAAAGCAAAAGTTGTTAGAATTTACAAATTTGCAAGCACAGAAAAAATCACTGCAGCTAGTGAGATTTCAACACATTTATTTACTGATAGCTCAGACAGACAAAAAAAATTAATAAAGGTATAGAGGGGTAAAGCGATTAGAAAGCTTAATCTAATATTAGAGAATATATATTTCTTCTCAAGCACATGGGGAACATTTCTAAAAGTTGACCACATACTAAGCCCTAAAGTCTCAACACACATAAAAAACTAGTATCACACAGACCACAATCTTTGACAATGTAATTATATTAGAATAACAAAAAATAAAGAATTATTGGCCCAGTGCAAGGGCTATAGTAGAGGAACCAGCCTGAAATCTCATATCCTAATTTAAATGTAATCTAAAATGCACCAGTCTTCCACTAGGCAAACAAAAAATTAAGCCTTACACCACTGCTCCCAGGGGGTCAATCTGAGGAGGGAGGATGGTGTTCTATTTGGATTATAAAACAGTCATGTTGTCACTAATATTTTACAGATGAGGAAAGTGAAACTTAAAATAGTGAGTTGTAGAGCCAGGATTTGAATCCAGGTTATCTACTGAACCCATAAATTTATCCATATTTTGAACTTTGTTGTAGGCATTTAATAAGAGTTTGCTGAATAAATGAATAACAGGTTATCAGGCTTGCTTAAATATTAGACCAGAATTGATTGAGAGCAAATGAACACAGTAGTTACATTTTTGATGGATGTTACTCTGATTGAGTTTGTACAATGGAAAATTCCTTTTGATATCATACATAGTCCTTTTTTAAAAGGGAACTACTTCAAGACAGATGACTCTCCGTCCAGACTCTATCATAACTTAATCATCAGATGCTGGGAAACCTTCAGTTTAGAGAACATGAAAGAAATTTCCTTGAAACCTTTCAGTATGTGAGTATTATAAGTCCCACACTCTAAAGAAAAAGAATAAACAGAAGTTTCTAATAAAAAAAATTAATGAGTTTCCTCTACATGTATTTTCTTGAGACTTTTTAGAGAAGTACTAAAGTACTAACACAGGAGAAGACCTCTTTAAAAGAGAGGAGAAAAGAACTACATAAAAGCATGAATTCTGGTATTTGTCCAATAGCAGTATTGTGACAGGGAAATTTCAATAAGATGCTATGCATGACATGAATCAGTACAATTGTCTTCTTTCCAGGTATTACTGGAAAGAATATTCTAGGCATTAAGACCGCCATCAGAGATTTATCTGTAGTCAATGCTTGATCCTCAGGAGAGCTATTAATGACGCCATTCTAAATAATAAATATAGGTTTCGTACAATAACTCGAAAGTTATTCTTTCCTCTTTATTACAAATGTCAAGGAACTATTATGGAAACTATTGTTGATTTTCTAAGGAATATAAAATGTCTCTGAAGCTTGTCTCTCTCTCTGCTCCTACCCCCACTCTCTCTCAAAAAATTTATTAAATTAAATAAATGGGGTGCCTGGGTGGCTCAGTCGGTTAAGCATCAACTCTTGATTTCACCCCAGGTCATGATCTCAGGGTCTTGAGATTGAGCCCCGTATCAGGCTCTGTGCTCAGCATGGAGTCTGTCTGTCCCTCTCTCTCTGCTCCACTCTCTTAAATAAATAAATAAAATCTTTAAAAAACAAATGTCTCTGAAGCTGATGAGACTTTTCTTCCAAAAGGAACCACAATGATACACTGTTCACATTTCTATGCGTTAATAGTCAAGCAAGCAAATGTTAGCTTTAAGAAAAGTTTAAAGAAAGCCAAACATATTTAACCTCAAATGGCTGATCATAAAACAGCTTTATTAACTTATAAAACTGAATAAATTCAAGCATTAAAATATAGTGTAAATGGACTTAGTGCTCCATTTTATAGCTCTTAAGAAGAGAAAAATTTTTACATGAAAAGAGGTATATAAGAATGTTCTAACTATTGTTCAACTCCTAAGGACTATAATCCTTTTTCTTAATCAACAATTTAATTTCCTAATCAAATTTTCCTGGTATTTATTTGTGTGTGTGTGTGTCTATAGAACTTATCATTACCAATTATTTGGACGACTACTTATATTACCCAGAAAGATGACACAGAGAGAAAAAACTTAGAAATTTTTATATAGTTTCTCTTCTGAAAGATTTCATAAATTTCTCTTTTAAAATACAGACATATGGGGCCCATAAGAATACAATGCCTAAATACAATATATTTATGGGTTATGAAATCAAACCTAGAGTTCAATACCAATGCTGCCATTTATTAGATATATGAAATGGCATATATAATTTAACTTGTCTCATCCTCAGCTTCTTTATATGTAAAAGACAGTATCTACCTACCACTATTGTTGTAAGACAGACTGTGTACTGAGCTAAGCACATGGTGCTATGCATTATAACATGGAGTAGCTGATAATATTATGTTAATGGTATCTAATAAAGTAATGTCTTAGAACAGTAAAAAGATTATTCACCACAATAAGGTGGGATTTATTCCCAGGATGCAACGGTGGTCCAATATTCACAATTCAATCAATGTCATATACCACATCAACAAAACAAAGCATAAAAATCATCATGATCATCTCAATAGATGCAGAAAAAACATTTGACAAAACTTAATATTCATTCATGATAAGAATGATCAACAAAATGGGATTAAGGGAACATACTTCAACAAAATAAAGGCCATACGCAAAAAACCCAGAGCTAACATCATCCTCAATGGTAAAAAACTGAGAGCTTTTCCTCTAAGGTCAAGAATAAGACAAAGATGTCTACTCTTTTCACTTTTATTCTACACAGTACTGGCAGTCCTAGCCATAGCAATCAGTTAAGAAAAATAAGAGCCATCCATATTAGCAAAGAATAAACCGTCACTATTTGCAGATGACATGATACTATACATAAAAAACCTTAAAGATTCTACCAAAAAACTACTAGAACTGATAAATGAATTCAGTAAAATGGCAGGATACAAAATTAATACCCAGAAATCGGTAGTGTTTCTATAAACTAACAACAAAGCTGTAGAAAGAGAAATTACAAAAAATCACCACCATTTACAATTGCACCAAAAAGAATAAAATACCTAGGAATAAACTTAATCAAAGAGGGGAAAGACCTCTACTCTGAAAACTATAAAATATTGACAAAATAAATTAAAGATGACACAAATGGAAAGATATTCCATGCTCAAGGACTGGAAGAATTACTACTGTCAAAATGTCCATATTACCCAAAGCAATCTACAGAGCCAATGCAAACCTTATACAAATACCCACAGCATTTTTTTACAAAACTAGAATAATACTAAAATTTATATGGAAACACGGATGACCCCCAAATAGCCAAAGCAGTCCTAAGAAAGAACAAAGTAGGAGGTATCATAATTCTGGATTTCAAGATATACTACAAAGCTGTAGTAATCAAGAAACCCCAGAAATAAACCCACATTTATAGAGTCAATTAACCTATGACAAAGGAAGCAAGAATATACAAAGTGGAAAAGACACTATTTTCAAAAAATGATGCTGGGAAAACTGGACAGCTACATGTAAAAGAATGGAACTGGACTACTTTCTAATACCATACGCAAAAATAAACTCAAAATGGATTAAGGACCTAAACATGTGAACTAAAACCATAAAAATCCTAGAACAGAACACAGGCAGTAATTTCTCTGACATCAACCATTGCAACATTTTTCTAGGTATGTCTCCTAAGACAAAAGGAGAAATAAAATACTGGGACTACATCAAAATAGAAGCTTTTGCACAGCAAGGGAAACCATCAAGAAAACAAAAAGACAACCTACTGAATGGAAGAAGATATTTGAAAATGATATATCTGATAAGGGGTTAATATCCAAAATATATAAAATATATAAAGAACTTATACAACTCAACACCAAAAAACAAACAATCTGATCAAAAAATGGGCAGAGGACCTGAATAGACATTTTTCCAAAGAAGACATACAGATGGCAATAGACCACGAAAAGGTGCCTAACATCAGTAACCATCAAAGAAATGTAAATTAAAACCACAATGAATACCGGCTTACACCTGTTTGGATGGCTAAAATTGAGAAGACAAGAAACAAGTGTTAGCAAGGATGAAGAGAAAAGGGAACCCTTGTGCACTGTTGGTAGAAATGAAATACCCGGAAATATTAGTGCAGCCACTATGGAAAACAGTCTGGAAGTTCCTCAAAAACTTAAAAAAAGAAAATACCATATGATCCAATAATTCCACTATTGGGTATTTACCCAGGGAAAATGAAAACAGTAATTCAAAAAGATATATTCATCCCTGTGTTTACTGCAGCATTATTTACAATAGCTAGGACATGGAAGCAACCCAAGTGTTCAACAGATGAATAGATAAAGATGACATGGTGTGGAATATTATTCAGCCATAAAAAGGATGAGATCATGCCATTTGAGACAGCATGGGTAGCCCTAGTGAAATAAGTCAGAAAGACAAATACCATATGATTCCACTCATAAATGGAATCTTCAAAAAAATGAATAAACAAAAAGCAGAATCAGAACTATCCATACGGAGAGAACAAACTGATCGTTGCCAGAGGGGGGAGGGGATGACAGGTTGAGCAAAATGGGTGAAGAGGAGACATACAGGCCTCCAATTATGGAATGTTGAAGTCATAGGAATTAAAAGCACAGCATAAGGAATAGTCAATGATATCATAACAGAGATGTAATGGGACAGATGGTAGCCACACTTGTGGTGAACACAACATAATGCATAAACACTTGCATAATACAAATCACTAAGTTGTACAACTGAAACTAATGTAACATTGTGTCAACTATACTCCAACCAATCAATCACTTAGGGCAGAAAAAAAATGGTATAGAAATCAAGCCACATATTCTCTCTAAAGTTTCAAGTTTATAAATGCTTGTTCAGATCAGAAAAGCAAGGTGGGGGCTTCTGGCTGGCTCAGTCGGTTAAGCATCTGCCTTTGGCTCAGGTCATGATCTCAGGGTCCTGGGATTGAGCCCCACAACAGGCTCCCTGCTCAGTGGGGAGCCTGCTTCTCTCTCTCCCTCTGCTGCTCCCCCTGCTTGTGTGCCATGCTCTCTCTCTCTGTCAAATAAATAAATATAATTAAAGAAAAAAAAAAAAAAGCAAGGTGTATAGAAATAAATTCTAATAGGCAGGGTAGAGAAACAAAAACAGAAAACTTTGGAGTAAGTTAAACCTTATTTCAAATTCTAGCTTTTTAGTCCCCTAAAGTGATGTGACTTTGAGTACACAGGTAAAAGAGGGATAATAATCTATACCTATTCTATTCTATAATCTATTCATATGAGTATTCTGAAGCCCAATCAGGATAATACATACTAAAAACCAAGCTTTATATTACATCTATTCATTTAAAAATTTTCCAGTCTAAAGAGAAAAAAGTGAACTTCAGGCAGTTTGAAAAATTTTAAAACTAAAGACTGGCAAAAGTATTACAGTAATGATATTATAATTAATGTGAATACTATGTGGACCAGGAATAGAATGTATACAAAAGTGACTCTTTTCTACAACTATAAGTTCTTAAATCAACTCTGTCCATCTTTAAAAATATTAACAGTTTAAACTGCTCAACAAGAAACAGTGCTAGGAGTACTCTGAGTATTTCAGAGTGCTGTAAGGATTAAATGAGACAATATATTTTTAAAAAATCACTTGTTAAACTGTTAAGCACTATACAAATTAAAAGCATTACTATCTTCTTTTGGAAAGACTGCTGCCTGATCTACATTCCTCCCCTCTTCTCCCTTTCCTAAGTCTTTCCCTTAACAAAGCTACTCTTTCCAAGACTGTAATACGTTCCATGGAATAAAAGATCTGAGAGGTACTACCATTACTAATATCACTTATGCTTGACAATAATTATATCTTCCAAATTTTATAGGGCAATATTGATTTCAAACATTAAATCATGCTGTCAGACTACATCAGAATATGTATTCCAAGATTTGGTTTGAAGAGTATGGTCAGGCCACTTACACAAATTAATCCACACCCTTTCCATTCTATGCAGCTTTCTGAAGGAATCTTACTTCAGGCTAGACTCTTCTCATTTTAAGTAACCAAAAGGATCAAATGAACTTGTGCATTACCTTTATTTTTCATTGGTGATGAACTAGAAATAGAAAAGGTATATTTTACAGAGCAAAAAATGTGTACAGTACATATTTATAAACATGAATTATATAATAATATACAGTTATAAAGGGTTATAATTGTATATGCTTTATGGTGACTCAGAGTTGGATAGTATTCCTCCACAAAGCCATGTGATATTAGGCAATTAATGTTTCTTGAAATTGTTTTTATTTTCATGCCCCTCTCTATATTATACATTTATGTTGTATATTAACATCCACTATCTCAATGGATCTTCATATTAATATTTCTATCTTAATGACAATAAAATAGAAGCTCCAACTACTAGTAATCTGCCTAAGTAAGATTTTTTCCACTAATCCAAGGCCTTTGCACTCATTATTGCTGTTTGCTATCACATAAATTAGCAAGTATGATCATGTTCCCTAATGCCAGGAAAAGAGTCAAAGTTTTCTATGCCTCTGACAAAGAACTCATTTCTAACTGAATCCTCTCATGTAGTACAATTGATGATGATGATGATGATGATGATGATACTAGTTACCAATTATGAAACACTTGCTATAAGGTAAGTATTACTAAAACCATTTAATTAAGTTAGAAAACTGAGGACAAAAGTTAAATAATTTGCCGGAAGTCAAAACTAGTTAAGAGATAGAATCAGGGCTTAATCTTGTTTCAACTTAAGAGCAGTCCAGTGCTCTTATTTCTATGGATGACTGCCTTCATATCACCTTCCGTTACCTCCATTCTGAGAGAAGAAATAAAGAAAACCAGATGGTAGGCCTAAAAGCCTGAAAGACTTATAGGAAATTCTCTGGTTAGAACGTTTTCCCTTCGTATGTCCATTATAAATTTCAACTGTTTACTCTTAATTAGAAATTTACTGTAATGGAAAGATCTAGGCTTCAAGTACCAGCTTCTTAAATAACTAGTTGTATGGTATGAGGCAAGTCACAACCTTTTTAAGTCAGTTTCTCCACCTAAAAAAGGAACGAAATTATGGATAATACTGACTATGGGGATTAAGTAACATTTGTGTGTAAACTAGCTGTCTAAAGAACGTTAGGAGTTTAAATAACTTTTTCTTCCTATGTAGTTCACTTCTGAATGAGTCAAGAACGTTACAGACAAAACCATTAAACAGGAATATATACAAAAATAATATAAATGTATAGAACGGATAACATTTCATTTTCTTGCAAAATAGCAAAAAAGGTTAGCATTAATAACTTTATCAATTCAGTATTTAAACTCATCAATATAATTTCTAATGCTAACTTCTTTATCACGTAACAAGCTATGTTCTTTATTAAAGAATTAATGTAGCATATACCAAACTCCTTTAATTTCATAATTTCAATTTATAGCTAGTTACCTTTTTAAAACTACTCTCTCCCTTTTTTTGGAAACTTACTATCATCCTTCCTTCATCCTCAATTTTTTCCTTTAATTCTCTACAACTTCTGTGTTAATACTTTTTACATGTCCTCTCCACAGTTATTTAATAATTTGAGGAAGCAGGGTTTCATCTTAGAGTAGTACTTCCAAAACTGGTCCACAAAATATTTGCTCCTCAAAATCTTAATAGAAAGAAATCCTACCAAAAAGGATTCCATAATAAACTAACTTTCAGAAATATTGGGTTAAACAGTTTTCTTCAGCTTAGAGCACTGAATACGCAAATATCCATAGTGAATCTCTAAGTAGGGTACAATATGCAGCTTTTCTCAGATTCACAGATCCTTCTGGAAATCCCTACCCTCAAACCCATGCATATCTTATAGGGCAATTTGTGAAATGCTGCGCTGGGACATTCAAGTCCAGAAGGAGGTGAATCATTAAATCAGCAGAGATCACCTCCACTTCTAAATCCTGAGAACCAGAATTACCATGAGGTCCTTCAAACTAATCCAAAGTATAAAGCACTCCTAAGAAAAATGAGCTTGTAACAGCTGATGCGGAAGTATCTTATTTTGTCTGAAAACATATCCATTAATTTCTGTACTTACATGGAAGGCTAGCAAATACTGATTGCTGATAATGTAAACTTTTTCAAATTTTAATGAACAGTTTATACTTAAAGATTTAGTTTTATTGGGCAAAATATTCAATTTTGATAAAATTTAAGACCTGAGAGTTATTTTAACTTTAAAAAAAAAAATTCCAGACAAAATTCAAGGTAAAGCAAATTTCAACTATATGAATTTTATTATTTCATGTGTGTTCATCATGAAATCAAAGCCACCTCAAATAAAACATTCTCACCTAGGAGTGGAAGAATTCGTGTACTCAAGTTTAAAAGCTCCAAGAAATGTCATCAGACATTTAGGGGCTAACCATACTCACCCCTAAATTTTGCATCCCTTTATTTCAGTGTTATGCCAAGAAGTATACCTTTTCTATATGTCTTGAGATAAGCGTGAATTTATAAGTGAGTGCCTTTCTTATATGCTTACAAGTATATCTGCCTAAAAAAAGTGCCTTTCCCATATACCAAAACGTAAGTCCCTCCATAGTGGTACAAGTTACAACCAAGAGGACATTTCTTTTTAAGTTTAATATACTGAAAATATATAGAAAGTTAAAATGTAAAATACTGAAAATAATTTGGTTAATCTAAAGTTAAGGATTAAACATCAAAGTATGGGACAAAAATGTATGTTTAAATTTGAAATTCTATTAATCACATTTTTGCTATATGCTATACTGACACTTTGTCTTCTCTGAAACTAGCATATTACACCTAACTTAATTTCAGAATTAATCCAGTAAGTGCATAATTACTTATAGATTGTATGTGTGCATATATATATATATATTATATTTTGTATTTATGTATATATTTTGAAATGGGAGATTTTAAATATATAATATTATATATATTATATTTATATAATATTTTAAATTTATTTTTATATAATATATTATATTATATTATATTTATATAATATATATACTTAAAATCTCCCATTTCAAAACTAAAACTTATGAAATATATAATCCAATATATAATGGCATTATCCTGGCAGATTAGTATCTTTCATTAGGTCTGCTTTCTATTACAGTTTTGAAGGTGGTGTTTCATGTTTGATCAAGTGCAGTGGTATACTAATAAGTTCTTTGTAGGAATATTCAACACTTCTCTATAGCAGTAACTCCCCACTAGGACCGATTTTGCCCTCTAAGGTATATCTGGCAATGAATGTAGAGACATTTTTGGTTGTCATAACAGAGATGGGGTGTTACTGGCATCTAGCAGGTAGAGATCAGGGATGTTACTACACATCCAACGATGCGCAGGACAGCTCCGCAAACAAACAATTACCTAGCCCAAAATGATAATAGTGCCAAGACTGAGAAACCTTGCTCTATCTAGCAAAGTAGTGTGTCCATTCTCAAAACGAACCATGGTTACACCATCATACAAAAGGTACTCTATTAAAGACCTATTACTCTTCTATTCAAGGCTGTTGTACTAAAGAATGTAACCAAATTATGAACATTTATAGCATAAAACATGAAATAATCTGAGCTAATAAAGGTGTCTGTGTATTAGGAATCTTTAAAAGAGGAAAAAATACCTAAAGTTAGCCACCAATCCTCCTGTCCAAACCTTGCTAGTGATTTTGCATGAAGCTTATTCTCTAGTAAAATTCTTCAGCAATAGGGGATGGGAGCGACAATCCCTGAGTTTTCTACATATCAATAAAGATTTTTCACAAGTTTCATACTTCTAAGTAATTTTGCTAAAAATAAATCCACATATTACCCCTTGATTCACATTTTCTTTCCTTGAGTATCTTAAATATGTCACTCTATTTTCTTCTGGAATAAAGCATTACTGCTAAAAAGTCTGATGACATTATGCACCTTGATCTAGAGCAGCATTATCTACAACAGCCAAACTATGGAAACAGTCCAATGTCCACTGATTGATGAATGGATAGATATGTTGTATATATAAACAATGGAATATTACTCAGCCATAAGAATGAAGTCTGGCCATTTCTAATGACATGAATGGAGCTAGGGAGAATTATGCTAAGCAAAATCAGTCTTAAAAAAACAAATACCATACGATTTCACTCATATATGGAATTTAAGAAGTAAAACAAGCATAGGGGGAAAAAGAGAGGGAGAGGCAAACCAAGAAACAGACTCTTAACCATAGATCACCAACTGATGGTTACCAGAGGGGAGAGGGGTAGGAGGATGGGGGAAATAGGTAATGACTAAGGATTGCATGAGTTGTGATAAGTACTGGGTGATGTATGGAAGTGCTGAATCACTCAATTATACACCTGAAACTAATATTACACTGTATATCAACTGGAATTTAAATAAAAATTTAAATTAGAAAAATAAATAAGTTATGCTAAAAGACAAAAAAAGTCTGATGATGATCTTATTTTCTTTATAAGTTATTTTGTCTTTATACCTGATACCCATAGGTTAATTTTGTTTTCTTTAAAGTTCATTGATTTTACCAACATTTATATCAGTTGTCATTGTTCTGGGTCAATATTCTTGGGTATACAGTGTAAACTTTCAATATGCAGTTTCAAAGAAAATTTTTTTAAATTTCAGGACTTTTTTTGCATTATAGCTTTTAGTATTTCTTCAGTTTCCTGCTTCTACAGGGACGTGTATCATTCATATACGGGATTGTCTTTGTTTTCAATATCTGTCCCTTTCTCTTAAATCTTCTATCAATGTTTTTTTTTTTCCTTTTCGCCTTATATCTCTTTACACATACCAGTGATGTTTATTTACTCTTGAATTTCTTCTGGATTAGGGTTCATTTCTGAATTTTTATACTATTATTCTGATCTTTCCTCAGTTCTATCACCTAATTTCTGAATATTTACAATTCCAATGTATGCTTTCCTTTAATATAAAATTTTAAAAATTTTATTCAGCTTGTTTTGAAATAGATTATAGTACTTATTTGTTGTGTGGACACATCTTCCTGATTTGCATTTATTGTTTTTAAGAAGTCATTTTGCTCCTTATTCTTTTTCCTTTATATAACTTTGTTCAGTATTTTTCTTGTTATTTTGTTAATCATGTTTAAATAAAATTACTTTTCTTGAATTTTTAATGAGGCATAGTTCAACAGAGCTTTTCTAACATCTCAAAGCTCATTCTGTTGTTTCTGTGTGGTGTTTTAAGTTACAAGCAGCTTGCTCAGGGTGCCTAGGTAGCTCAGTCAGTTAAGCTACCGACTCTTGGTTTCAGCTCAGGTCATGATCTCCAGATGGGTCCCAAAAACTGCTCTGTGCTCAGCTGTCTGCTTGTCCCTCCCCTTCTGCTCCTCCCCCTGCTCCTCTGCACTCCCTCTCTTAAAAACAAACAAACAAAAAAAGCAGCTTGCCCACTGAGATCTCCTAAGACCCCTCCCCTTGCTTTTATCTGGATCTTCCCTTTTAATCTCCCTGGTCTCTGCACTGCAGTTGGGACTTTTTTCCAGCAATTTCCTCTCAGTGTGGGTTTGTCCTGGAAGGGAGCTTTGGCTGCTGTTTTGCAAGTTCATAATGCCTAGATGATCCAACCACTTCAACCTTACCATGTATCACTTACACCTATTCTTTTTTTTTTTTTTAAGATTTATTTATTTGAGAGAGAGCGAGAGAGAGAATCTCAAGCAGACTCCCTGCTGAGCAAGAAGCTGACACTGTGCTTGATCTCACAACCCCGGAGATCATGACCTGAACCGAAATCAAGAGCTGGACGCTCAACCAACTGAGCCATCCATGTGCCCTTCATTTGCACCTATCCTGGTTGCACTTAATTTTCTCAAATTGGTCTGTTGTGTTTTCTTGTAAATAGAGAATATTTTGGTTTGTAGAGTATTTTAGGGTTTTCCTATTTTCTAGATGACCCGTTATTTCTCTATGCTTACTCCCTCACAGACTATTCAGTTCTTATAGTCGTGATTGCCCACAGCCTCTGGTATTTAGGGGTCACGAGAATATCTTATCACTTAGTTTTTCATAGATGCTGTCCATGGATGTTTTACTTTGCTCTTTATGGTAGAAAGCTTCTGAAAGGGCTCCCAATGATTCCTGACTTATGGCAGTTATTCATGTCCCTGTGTAATTCTCTCAAGTGTGGACTAAACCTACTACTTTGCTTCTAAGATCAGAATACAACGGTAGTGAGGGGATATCACTTTTGAGATTAGGTTACATAAAGACTCCAGCTTCCATCTTGTTTACTTTGTTCTGTTCTCCCACTTGCTTGCTCTGATGGAAGCCAGTTACCCAACTATAAGCTGCCCTATAGAAAAGCAAGAAGTGAGGGAGGCATCCAGCCAAAAAACAGTAAGGGACTGGGGCCCTCAGTTCGGTGGCCCGTGAGGAACTGAATATTGCCAACAACAAACCACTTAAGTTAGTCTGGAAGCAGATTATCTCTGAGTCAAACCCTGAGATGACTGGAACCCAGGCCAACACCTTGCTTGATGTCTTGATTGAAACAGATTGACTGTGAGACTCTTAGCCAGAGTATACATCCTAATTGCATCCAGATTCAGAAACTATTAGATAATAAATGTTCATTGTTTTAAGTACTAGGTTTTGGGATAATTTGTTACGCGGCCATAGATAACTAGTACATTCTCTTGCAGCTCTCTGTGGGATTTAAATATTCAAAACTATCTCATAAGTCATTTTGAAGACAAATACTACTCTTAAAAATAAATATTACATTTCTCTCTCATTTTCAAGACCAATTTTATAACACTTTGCCATTAGCTAAACAAAGAAAACTAATACTTTTCATTTATATATTTCAAAATATACATGTACTCAGCTGTTTTGCTTTCAACAATGCAATTCCTTCTTCCTTTCTCAAAGAAATACTTACAGCATCATTAATTCCAACATGCATTACCATAAAAACCAGATGCTTTATTTTCCAGCAACTTTAGTTTGCCAAGTAAAGGAAAGCAGATAGTAATCACACTATGTTTCAAATGAATAAAAATTAAACAGAAAACAAAGCAAAAAAAAAAAAAACAAAAAAACAAAAAACACAACAGTACAAAGGTATTCCTCCCTCAATAGACAGAAGTCATTCTTTGCCTGTTTTAGTTATTGAGCGATTTACTCATATGAAGTCATCCATTCCAAATTTCTAAAACTCTTATTTGTAGTTACTCTAAGATATTATCATCCCCTCTTGCCCCTAATTACAATATAATTTTCATTAGGGGTTTGTTCATTTGTTTCATGACTGTATCCTCATGGTCTGAAAAGTGTGAGGCATACTGTAAATGCTCAATAAATATCTGCTGAATAAATAAATCTATCAAAATCTGCTAAATAATAACTAGCATTTATTTGGCATTAACCAACTGCCAGGCACTCTGCTTTGTACTTTACACATATTATCTTTTATAATCCTTAAAAGAAATTCTTTTTAGTCTTCATTTAATAAAGAAACTGAGACCTAGAGACTAGACAATTTATCCAATATAAACATAGTAAGCAAGAGGCATAATCTTAGTAAGATACTAAAGAATCTAATTTCAAAGCAGTGCTCTCAAAGTCCTACGTTATTATTGCTATTCCTAAAACTGGATAAACAGCAAGCACTTATATTTTCAATGGTAGAAAAATATCTTCTCAGTATACATTTTCTCTTGCTTTTAGCTGCACTGCTTCAATAATAGTAATAGTAATAATAATAATAAGATGGTTCCCAATGACCCTTAGACCATTATGATGACCCAATATTTCCAAATTTCCTACTACAATACATTCTCATTCAAATTGAAAAAGTCCAGGTATGGTTTTTCTAAATTCCAATTAATCTATTGTAAACAATAACATAACAGTAATTTTAATATTTGACAATATTTGATAGACTAAGACAGGATTTTTCATGAAGAAAATGGACAGTGATTTTTAAACGCAGTAATACCTTGTGCTGAGAAGGGCATTCTTTATTAGATATCTTATGTGTTGTTGGTGGAAGTTAAATTGGATCAATGTTTTTGGATGGCAATTTGGCAATACATATTAAGAATCTTGAAAACATTTATACTCTCTCAGTAATTCCCAATGTAGGAATCTGGAAGGAAATAATCAGATACAGATAAAGACTGACAGATTTATCTATCATATCTATCATAAAAAAAGATTTATGAACAGGAAAGTTCACTGCATGATTTTTAAAATATTAAAGAAAAATGTTAAATGTTTGACAATACAGAAAAACTTAAATTTTGATATAAAAATACCAGTTAAAGACTTAAGGACATAAAAAAGTTATTGTAACTACATTAGATTAAAAATATAATAAAGAAGGATATTAATGATCTCAATTTTAAAAATTTATTTTCTAAAAGACTGGGAAGAAATATACCAAAACCTCATATGTGATTAATACATTCTTCTAAATAATTTTTCAAAATTTTCCATGTTTTCTTTTTTTTTTTTTAAGATTTTATTTATTTATTTGACATAGAGACAGCCAGTAAGAGAGACAGCCAGTGAAAGAGAGAGGAAGAAGCAGGCTCCCAGCAGAGGAGCCTGATGTGGGGCTCAATCCCAGAACGCTGGGATCACATCCTGAGCCGAAGGAAGATGCTTAACGACTGAGCCACCCAGGCGCCCCTCCATGTTTTCTATAATTAACCAGTGTTAACTTCAGGATGAAAAAAAGAGTCCATTATTTTTCAAAGCATTAAATCTGGATGATTAAATAAGAGTCTTTGAATTTTAATTTTGAACTACAACAAATTATTTAGTAAATGAAGTCATTTCATTTAATAAAAAAAATATTAAGTTCAAATAATTAAGTACAAATCCTGAAAAGACTGACATTTTTACTGAACAAAATACATTGAGCAGTAAACTACATTTACTGTATATAACTTGAGAGCAAATACAGATCAATTCAGACCCTGTAGTCTTTTTATGATATCTCTCTCTTGCTACCCTTCCCATCCTCCCCATCTCTACATCTCTCTCTGACTTCTCTGTGTACATAACTAGTATCAAAACCAACCTGAAATACAAACGACATCCAACTTACGAACATTCTTTTTTACACTGCATATAAATATCCTGTGGCCTCTATCCAGATATGAGGCCCCAAAGTAAAATGAAAACAGCAAATTAACAACATACAAGGTTACCTCACTCTGGCATCTATATCCTGAATCTATAATAACGAGTTCTCTAAAAAAAAAGGAAAAACAGGCTTTGTCTGGGATTTTACTTATTAGCAAAATGACTAAATAGTCCAATTTGTTAAAATCTGACCTGTGAATATAATATAAACTTTAGAGATAAGAGTCTCTAGACATAGGACCTAAAAATTTAAGATCTCATGAAAAAGGCTAAAGTATGAGCTAAACTAACATTTAAGATATTTGGTAGTTCACCAACAAAGATAAACAAAACACAATATACATGGCACCTCTACTGAAAGAGAACCAGGGGATAAACACAAGTTGGAATTTAGTAGTACAACCTGCATATGAAAAAAATATGAACTTACTGAGAAAAAATTAAGGTGGCTAGTTAAAATACCTCAACATTCATGCACTGCTTGCACAATAAAAAGCCCAAAGATTTGGAAGCTACAGATAGCACAGCTCTGTAAATTCAATGTTGTTATATCTCCTATGTTTTATAGGTAACAGACTATCATTTCAATGGTGATTCAGTCATTATGAATACATTAATTAGAGCATTAATACTAATTAAACTACAATTAAAATATAACTATCCTCAGATAGGCTAGGAGTGTTATGATAGCTACCCAAATCTGACATTTTTTTTACCTCTTTTAAAATAACATCTCTACACTATATATATATTTACTACACCATGACTTTTTATTTATTTTTATTTTTTTTTTTTAAGATTTTTTATTTATTTATTCGACAGAGATAGAGACAGCCAGCGAGAGAGGGAACACAAGCAGGGGGAGTGGGAGAGGAAGAAGCAGGCTCATAGCGGAGGAGCCTGATGTGGGGCTCGATCCCAGAACGCCGGGATCACGCCCTGAGCCGAAGGCAGACGCTTAACCGCTGTGCCACCCAGGCGCCCCTACACCATGACTTTTTAGAATATAGTTCAAGACATTTTTTCCTTATACAGTTACAGATTTCAGCATACTCCTTCTTTGATATCTATTATCATCACCCTAATTTCCATTTTAAAAGTCACTGTGGGAGCATGTGTGGTTTTTTTTTTTAAATATATATTCCTTGATTTCATGCCTCAGAAGTCTGTTCAACTCAGCAGTCCCTGAGTACCAAACAATTATATTCCCACAATGCAGGATTTTGAATTAAATCTCTCGAGGGCTTTACTTTACGGCGATTTATACAAATACCTATCCTGATCACTTGAAATAATATTTCTCAAACCTGCCTAAGAAGTCCTTTAAATACTTTGTATGTGCTACCTGAGTTCGGTCAATAATGTGGACACCTTATCTTTCCACAAATAACACAGGTTTAAAATGTAATAAGAACAAAAAGAGAACAAGTGCACTGACTGCATTAAAATCAAGTGAACTAATTCAAAAGACACTCTCTGTAGAGCAGTTCCCAAACTTTATCAAGTATAAGAATCACCTGGAAGACTTGTTAAACAGACTGCAGCCCTAACCTGAGTTTCTGATTCTGTGGGTTTGAGATGGTCTGAGTGGGTCTGAAATTTGGCATTCTGACAAGCTCCTAGCAGATGGTGATGCTGCTGGTCTAGGGGTCTCACACACAGAACCACTGCTATTGAGTCTCATGAACTGCACTGCGAAATAAAAATTTTAATGTAAATGACAAGTTCTCTAATTAGAACAAAAATACAAATCTAATATTTGTAAGCAAATACTGTTGCCTAACAGTATATTAATTAGTTACTGGAAGTAAATTCTTTCGGAGAAAGATGGTATCAATTGCATTTTCACCAATCACTACTATAATAACAGAGGTTAATAACATTCTTCAAAAGGTTAACGGTTTACCTGCTAGAAATTACTGAGATAAACATCAGCAACGAAGTACTTGTTCAAGCAGAAGATATAAAAAAAGTCCTGAATAACTTACAAAATGAAATTAGTTCTTTAATATATTTAAACTATACCTGCATCTATCTGATAGAATACAGTATGCTTTTTTAATTTTTATTTTAAAGATTTTATTTATCTGACAGAGAAGGAGAACGAGAGAGAGGAGAGAGAGAGGGTATGCACAAGCAGGGGGAGTGGGAGAGAAAGAAGCAGGCTCCCCGCTGAGGAAGGAGCCAGACGCGGGGCTCAATCCCAGGACCCTGAGATCGTGACCTGAGCCGAAGACAGAGGATTAACCCACTGAGCCATCCAGGCGCCCCACAGTATGTTTTTACATCAGACATAGCTAAGGCTGAATCATGGTTTCACCAAAACACTTAGTTCATCAGACACTGGCTAAGCTAATATGACTTAATATCACTCTCCATGTAGACAGTTCCAATATGGCAGAGATTTGTAACACTTCATAATGCCTTCCTTCCATGAAACTACTAATGTTTAAAAAATCAAATTATAAAAATAGGAATGAGTTAATTTTCCTAAGCACTCAGAAGCCTCTGAGAGAGAAGAAACTGAAAACTTAAAATTATTTTGTTGCCTGGATTCAATGATTAAATTCCATAAAGTGGGAAAAAAAATTCCATCAGGTGGAATGAGGGTGCCCTGACCAAAACTAAAGGCAAAAAGACAGCAATGAGGTCTTTGATTGAATCAAGTCACCTGGAGAGCAGAAACAAGACATTTTGGTAGCCTGCGTCAGATATGGAGAGCAGTGATCTAAAAATAGCTGTTCCAGGTTTTCCCTGAGATAGCACACACCTAAACCTTTCCAGCACTAGACATTCTGGTGGCCAACCTATACTCTGAGGAATACTGACCTGAAAATATCATAGTCGAACCAAATCCTAGAAGAAAGTATTGTTTTTCCTCAGACCTTCAAGAGTCACTGCTCACAGGATGATGGCAAAATCACCTTAGCCCAGGGATTCTCAGCCTCAACAGGATTAACAATGTGGGCCAGATAATTAGTGGGAGGCTGTCCTATATACTATAAGATGTTTAGCAGCATCCCTAGCCTCTACCCACTAGAGGCCAGTAGCACCCACTAGATATGGCAACCAAAACTTCCAGACATTGTCAAATGTTCCCTGGGGACCAAACTTGCCCCTTGTTGAGAACCACTGCCCTAGCTTAAGATCAAGAACAGCAGTAAATTCAGAATCTCTTCAAATAATCTAGGTTTTAGCTAGACAATTCTCTGACCATAATGACTGACACTTATATACTCATTCAGTAAATGTTAGCTGTTACTATTATTATTTTGCATAAACTGGTTGTATGTGCACTGGCAACAACTGCAACCTGAACAACCAGCTTCCGATGATAGTCACAAAAAAGGTTTACCAGAATGTGGAAGAGAAGAGGCTTCATCTTAATCTAAAGAGTTCTGGCACTGCCATATACTGAAACACTAATGGAAAGCCACTGTTTATATTCCAAATGGTAATAAAAAAGTATGCCACAATTCATATGTTTAAACACATACACACCAAACATATGCACATGAAGAGAAAAAAGAGAATAGCTGACCTACTGACTTCAAAATTTTGTGAGACTCAAATGAGATATATAACAAATGATTTTTTGCAAATATGCTACATAAATATAAATAGGTTCCTTGGAAAAAAGTGTTAAGCAAAGATGTAAAGAAGAAAACACAAATGGAAATGAAAAAAAACAGCAAAGTCAGTCCTAGCTTATACTGTGCAACCTTACCCAAAATGATGCAAAGAACACATAAAGGTACTTTATTCTTATAATAGATCCTAACACCAAAAACTAGATCATTAAAAACCTGAAAACAGAAAATTTACTAATGTCATCAGACTGATATTATAAAATTAGAACCAATAAGTACAACTAGTATTTGCTATTCTCTTGTAAACTCAAAACCTCACTGTTTGGAAATAAATTCAGATTCATTCATCAATGATTCTGCCTTCAAAGGGTTTGCCTCATTCAGGCCATACAAAATTCTTTAAAGGCATGTATAAACTGAAGTCTTATAAACCAGACACAGCATAATGAATCCAGAAGGCCATGATATAAAAAGAAGTTTCTACTCCAAGTAGGGATGCTTAATGCTCCCTCCAGTCACAGGAGAAACTAAATATCTTACTATACTGCCTTTCCCTTGATGCTCTTGTCTATTTTCTACAACTAAGTCTATTTTCTACAAGAATTTGTAGAGAATTGGTATTGATTTCTCTTTTAATGTTTGGTAGAACTCACTAGTGAAACCATCTGGGCCTGGGTTTTTCTTTGTGGGTAGTTTTTTGACTACTAATTCAATCTTTTTACTTGTCATAGATCTATTCAGATTATCTATTTTCCTTGAGTCAATTTTGGTAGTTGGCATCTTCTTAGGAATTTGTCCATGTCATATAAATGATCTAATTTATTGGCATACAATTGTTATTCCTTTACAATCTTTTTTATTTCTTCAAGGACAGTAGAGATGTTCCATCTTTTATCTCTCATTCTGGTACTTTGGGTCTTTTTTTTTTTTTTTTTAGTCAAAAAAAAAAAACCTTTCTAAAGGGTTTGTCAATTTTCTTGATAATTTCAAAGAACCAGCTTTTTGGTTTTACTGACTTTTTCTTTGATTTTACTATTCTTTATTTCATTTCATTTCTGCTGTAATTTTTATAATTTCCTTCCTCTTCCTGGTTTAGGTTTAATTTGCCCTTTTCCAGGATCTTAAGGTAGATTAGGTTACTGACATCTTTCTTCTTTTTAAGTATACATTTAAAGTTATAGTCTCCTAAGCACTGCATTAGCTGTAGTCATGTTTTTGTATGTTGTGTCTTCATTTTCGCTCATCTCATAATATTTCCTAACTTCGTTTTTGATTTCTTTTTTGACCCATTGGTTATTTAAGAGTATCTTGCTTAAGTTCTACACATTTGTGAGTTTCCCAGGTTTGTCTGATATCTAATGTTATTCCATTGTGGTTTGAAACTATGCTTTGTATTAATTCTTTTAAATGTATTGCAGTGTTTCCTGGAAAATGTTCCATGTGCACCTTAGAAGAATACATATTCTGCTATTTTTAGGTAGAGAGTTCTATAGATGTGTTAGGTATCATTGGTTTATAATGCTGTTTAAGACTTAAATTTCTTCATAATCTTCTGCCTAGTTTTTCTATCCAATAGTAAACATGGGGGTGCTGCAATAATTGTTGTCTGTTTCTTCATTTCTGTCAGGTCCTGCTTCATCAGGGCTTTGTTGTTAGATGCATATATGTATAATTATTATATGTTCCTGATGAAGTGACACTTTTATTGTTATCTCCAATGACTTGTTTTGTTATCCTTTTAAAGTCAATTTTGTCTGATATTAATATTAACCACTCCAGCTTTCTTATGGTTGCTGTTTGCATGATACGTCTTTTGCCTTCCTTTTACTTCTGATGTATTTGTATCTTGCATCTAAAGTGTGTCTCCTATAGAGAGCATAGGATTAGATTCTGTATCTATTTTTTATCTAGTCTGACAACCAATGCATTTTGATTGGTTATTTAACCCATTTACATTTAATGTCATTATTAATATAGTTAGATATATGTCTGCCATCTTACTTTTTGTTTTCCATGTGTCTCATGTCTTTTTGTTGCCCTTTTCCTCCTTTACTGCTTTCTTTTGCATTAAGTGCATATTTTCTAATGTAGTATTTTAATCTCTTTGGTGATTTTTTAAAAGCTATTCCCTTCAGGCTTATTCTAGGGCTTTTCCATACATATTTTATCAGATTCTGCTTCAGATTTATACTAACTCCAGTGAGATATAAAAACATTATTCCTATATAGCTCTATTCCCCTTTTTTGTGCTACTGTTATATACATATTACATCCATAAAGGTTACAAACTCAATAAAATGTTATCGAACTATGTTATAATTGTTATAACTGTTATAATTATTACCTTATATAATTAGGACCTTTAAAGAAGTTAAGAGAAAAAAAAGAGAGCAAGTATATATTTATAGCTTTTATTAATCTCATATTTATCATTTCTGGTTCTCTTCATTTATTCCTGTGGATTCAAGTTATGATGTGGAGTCCTTTGTTTAGCTTAACACAGCTTTGCTCCCATAAAACCTCCTTTATGCTGTAATGGGCATATATACTACATTTCTGTGTGTATAGGCTCAAAATACATTATACACCTATTGTTTTATACAACTGCTTTTATAATAAGTACAGAGGAGAAGAAATATGCATTTATACTTTTATTATTTTATAATTACCTTTACTGATGCTCTTTTGCATGTGTGTGTATTAGAATTACTATGTAGGGTCAACCGCTTTCAGCCTAAAGAACTTCCTTTAGTGTTTCTTGTAAAGTGGGTCTAGGCACCAAATCCTCTCAGTCTTGTCTAAGAATTTTTTTAGTCTTCCTTTTTGAAAGATAAGATTCTTGTTTGGCAATTTTTTTCTTTAAGCACTTTTGATTGTGTTATCCCATTGCATCATATCCTCTTTCTGATGAGAAATTAGCTATTAATTTTACTGGGGTTTCCTTGTAAGTGATGAGTTGTTTTTCTCTTCCTGCTTTCAAGATTTCCCCCTTATCCTTGACTTACATCATTTTAAATTTGATGTGTCTGTGAATCTCTTAAAATTCATCCTACTTGGAGTTCACTGAGATTCCACAATATGTAGATTAATGTTTTTCAATAAATTTGGGAAGTCTCACCCATTGTTTCTTAAAGAATGTTTCCTGCTTCTTTCTCTCCTTCTCTTGGTACTTCCATTACATGTATGCCGGTACACTTAGTGGTGTCCTACATTTCTCTGAGACTCTGTTCATTATTCTTCTTTTTTTTTTTTCTGTTCCTCAGAATTCATAATCTCTATCAATCTAAGAGTTGGCTAATTCTTCTGCCAATTCAAGTCTATCACTAAGCTCCCCCTAGTAAATTTTTCATTTCATACTTTTCAAACTCAGAATTTCCACTCAGTTTTTTATAATTTCTCTTTATTTATATTCTCTATTTGGTAGACATTGTAATTATACTTTCCCTTACTTCTTTAATCATGGGTCTTTAGTTCTCCAAACATACTTCTAATGGCTAATTTGAAATCTTCATTAAATCTTATATCTAGTCAATTTCACTGTCAGTCTCAGTTGCTTGCCCCCCCCCCCTTTTTGGTGTATGGGTCATACTTTCCTGTTCCTTTCCACACCTTCCAGTATTGTTGGAAACTTGACATTTTAGATACTACACTGTAGCATCTCTGGATATTGGTTGCCTCCCTTTGCGGTTTGTTATTGTTATTTATTGTATTTATTCACTGCCTAGATCATTTCAGTGAAGTCTATTCCCTCATCCTCCCTCAGTGTGAAGCCCCTGATGTTCTTCATCAAGAGGCACAGCCATGGGTATTCCCAAAGTTACCATAAGATGACAGCAGTTTTGGCAGGGCTCCCTGTCTCTTTCCCTGACAAAACCCAGCTTTTAAGCATCACTACTTGTCAGCTCATTGCTCTATTGTTTTCAGTGATGCTCTGAAGCATAAATTGCTCCACAGACTGATCCAAACAAACCTCTGCTCTTTGAAGAGAGGTCAGTGTTGGAGATTTATTCTGACCCCAGGAGGTCTCCTTCCAGCTCATTATTTCCCTGGTTGCCTCCAGCAAGCCAGCCAAACTGTAGTTTATTTATCTCCAATGCATCTACCACTCTCTTCCTCATTGCCTTTCACAATCTCCAGTTTTTGAGAGTACTCTTAAGCTTGGACTTTTCCACGCATTGTTGCAAGTAAAGCTAGTTATTTCGGAAAGAGATGCAGAGCTCTGTTTTATAATGCTCTGAGCCATGGGTCTGGGGGCGGGGACAGTGGTGCACTACAGAATGAAAAGTCAACTTGGAGACCAAAATGCTTGGTGGAGTGGAGGGAAAGGGAACTGTAGCCTCAGGTCTTCTCAAATTGTTTCTTTTTCCCAGTGTGGAACTGCTACCTTAAGAGCTGAGGCATGGGTAATTCTCAATGGCACTCCATACAAGTGGAGTCTCTGTGCCATGAGTGGAATAGCAGAAGTAAGCCCCTGCCTCTTAGCCCCACTTGCCCAGAACTTAGCCTCAGCAACAAGGAGCTGGGGGCAGAATGAGAAATCCTGACATCTTGCTCCTCTCAGGAAGATACCCTCCAACTAGGCGGTGGGGAGAGAGGGAATCCTGTGTTCTTGGCTGCACCAGTCTGGAGTGGAGTTTCCATCTTGCTGAGCTAGAAAAGGGGAGAGAGGAAGCAAGTCTTGGTTCAAATACCACAGACTTTGGCTGTTCTTACCCAGTTTTAGCAGATTTTCTTTCTACATCTGCAATATACCCTTAGGACCATTTCCAGAGACTTTAAATGACTGCTATAAAAAGAAATAATTTTAACCAGTTTCACTGGGATGTGGCTCCACAAAGATCCTTATGCTGTCCTATCAGAAGTGGGCTGTCCCAGCAAAATCTATTCCTCAACTGTCTCTTAATGATTTCTTAATGCATCTTCCTCACCACCCCTTCTCCCCAAACAGGAGAAGACTACCAGCAACAGGGATAAAAAAGCTTTTTCCATACACCGACAATAAGAAAGATATATGAACTATATTTCCACAGATACATCCAATAGCACATATCACCACCCTCCCCAGAACCCAGTTTGTTGGTGTTTTTAGTGACTTGTCATTCCTGCCCAGTCATTAGAGATTTCCTCACTTACTGGATTATTCAAAAGCATGGAAAAAACTATCTTAAAGTAACTAGAAGAAACCATTTAAACAAAAAATTAAAGTTACACTCCCCTAAATAGACTTCTTTTGTAAATAGAGATTTTCACCCAACTAATTTCTCCAAGGAAGAAATTATCCATTTATTGAAGCCAGGTTTATAGGTTGTCTTTAAGTCATTTAAGATACAATCATTTGAATTTAATTACTAAAGGAGATCCTAAATATATAAAATTGTACTTTGTATAATAAACTAGTATTCAAAAAAAATAAACTAGTATTCATTTCTACTAGAAATACCAATTTACCAAAAGGACCTAAATGATCAGCAGAAATATATTCAACAGGATTACTTTTCTGTATATAACAAAGGGAGAGGGGAAGGAAAATAGCAAGCATGGTATTTTGAAGCTTGTGACATATTAGTCTTCTGTTAGAATATTAGAGTTAGCTGAACTTGGAGTTATCTACAAAATACTAAATAATTTCTATTGAAATATTGAAAGCAGCAGGTAACTGTATAGATCAAGGAATAAATCTCATTCATTTACACTATCTTTAAAGAATGAAAACTCTTTAGATGTGTAATGTAAAAATTCTTGGGGGAAAATACCCTAAGAGGTATGCAGTTAGGGCATCTAAAAGTATATTAATTGAAGCCTGTTCATTAAATTGTAAATCTTAAATCCTCAAAGCAAAGAATGGAAAAGCTGGGACTTCTAATTTCAACCAAGATAGAATATAGTGGTCAGATTTTACGGAAATCTGGATCTACAAAAAAATAAGAGAACTGTAAATGGTAACAATGTGAAAAAATACATGAGATTTTTTAAAAATATTAAGTCCCTTTAAATATTTAAATCTCTTTAAAAGATAACTTTTTAAAAAATAACTATTATGCAGTGCTTAGTTTACAACATACCAGAAGTAGAATATAAGAAAATAAAAGCACAAAGGCTAAAAGGGGAGAAATGGAAGTATACTACATGTGTAATACTATTAGATGGTAGACTACAGAAAGTTAAAGCAACCTCAAAACAAAGAGTTATAGCTGATACACAAACCCAGGAGAGAAAACTGAACCATAAAAATACTCAATTCAAAAGATGGCAGAAGAGGAAAAAGGAAACAAGGAGCAGATGAGACAGTTAAATCCACAGCAAAACGGTGGGTTTAAACATAACTAGATCAGTATTCACATTAAATGTAAATGGCTTAACCATCCCCAACTAAAAGACAGAGATTATCAGAATAGGGGGAAAAAAAGGACAACCCAACTATACTGTGCCTCTGAGAAATGCACTTAAAAAAAAAAAAAAAACAGTTTAAAAGCAAAAGAATAGAAAAAATATATATACCATGCTGACATTAGTCAAAAGAATGCTGGAAAGGCTATGTTAATATCAGACAAAGTAGATTTCACATCAAAAACATTACCAAGGATAAAGATCATTTCTTGGTCATAAAGGGTCATACCAAGAGGACATATAATTAGAAACATCTATGTACCTATTAAGAGAGCTTCAAAAATACATCAAACCTACTAGGATAGCTAAAATTAAAGACTGGTCATCAAATGTTGGCGATAATGTAGATCAACTAGAACTCTTTTTATACATTGCTGATGAATATGTAAAATGTTATAAAACAGTTTGGCAGCTTCTTAAAAAGTTAAACATACATACCACATTACCTAGCCATTTCACTCCTAGAAGTCCATTTAAAAAAGATTTGTATATAAAAGTTAATAGTGGTTATATTTATAATAGCCCCAAATCAGAAATAACCCAATCATGGCATATGGTGGTATATAGCATACTTATATAATAGAATGCTACTCAGCAATAAAACAAGAATGAACTTTCATACGCACAATACAGATAGATCTCAAAATAATTTTGCTGAAAGAAAATGATAGACAAAAATAAAAAAGAAGAGTACATACTATATGATTTCATTTATATAAAATTCTATAAATGCAAATGAATTTTTAATTTTAAAAAATTAGTGGTTGCCTGGGACAGGGATGGGGTGAGGTGGGGATGGAAGGATTACAAAAGGGCACAAGGAGACAAAAAGAGTGATGGATATGTTCATTATCTTGATTGTGGTGATTTCACAGGTGTATACATATGTCAAGATTTACCAAATGGATACTTTATATGTGTTCAGTTTACTGAATATCAATTATTTCTCAATAACTCTTTTAAAAAACATACTGAAGACAGAATAAAAAGACAAGCGCCAGTTTGTGAAAAAATATGTGCAAATCATATACCTGATAAAGAATTTATATCCAGGATATTTAAACAACTCAAAAAATTCAATAAGTAAACAAGCCAATAAAGAAATGGACAAAAGCCTTAAACAGATACTTCACCAAAGAAGATATACAGATAGCAAAGAAACATAAAAAATGCTTAACATCACTAGTCAATAACATCACTACATCTTTTAGGATGGCTAACATTAAGAAACTAACTAACTAACAATACCAATCCTTAGCAAGGATGGGGGGCAACTGGAACTCTTATACATTGCTGATGAGAATGCAAAATGGTTCAGCCATTTGCATCAACAGTTTAGCAGCTTCTTGGTATTTACCCAAATGATGTGAAACTTCTATTTACACATAAGCTTATATGAGAATGTTTATAGTATTTCTAAATCACTGAAACCTGGAAAAAACCCAGATCTCCCTCAATTAGGAAATAATAAAAAGATCTGCAGTATAGCCATACAACGGAATATTACTTAGCGATTAAAGGAATGAACTATGGATACAGGCAATATATATGCTCTAAGATGCACTGTGTTAAGTTAAAGAAGCTTGCCTGAAAGTCTACATATGGTATAATTTCATTAATACAATATTCTTAAAAAGATAAAATTATAAGGGTATAAACCAGATCAGTGGTTACAAGGGATAGAAGATGGAATGCTGGGCTACCGACAAAGGACACAGAACAATTTTGGGGGTGATGGAAATGCTCTCTATATCTTCATTCTGGTGGTGCTTATACAACCATTCACATGTGTCAAAATATACAGAGCAGTATACTAAGAGTGACTTTTACTATAAATTACATTTAATTAAAAAAAACAAAAAAATGGTTTCACTGCTTAAACAATGTGAAGCAAAAAACAAAAAACCTCTAGCTACATAATTCTAGTAACTTTCTAATCTGTTTATCTTTTCTTCTTCATTTAATACAATCACTGCTTTGGGCTCCACCATCAAGTATAATCAGAAAGCACAGGACAAGGGAAGAAAATCAGGCTCTGAGGTAAAGGCTAGGATCTAAGTATTTATTCCCAAAAATAAATAGTTAAGCACACTAGTCTTTCAGATGAAACTAGATGAGAAATAATGATCACTAAAACTGGTTTAGGAAGCTGGAATAAATTATTTTCTATTATCACATCTGAGTGTAAAACACACAAGCATACAGTAAACAGCTTTTCAGTGATCGTTTCTATTTGTAATATTCTATAAATATTAAATACTCTAAAAACAAAAAGGTCCTGTGTAGTCATCCCAAATATATCCCCCCAAAAAACCTGAGAAAGCTCATGGAATATATAAAAGTGACAAATTCTGTTTCAGTTCTCTCATTAATAACAATCTCTTAAGTTTCCTTCTTCAATTATTTCCCTCTTCCGCAGGCAAAACTTTCTACAACTTTAATGGAATTTATTATTGTTAAATTATGTGATTATAATTTTTGTCTTATAGAGTTAACAGTAATCCACAATTCTCAAAAACCTACTAAGTTAAAACTTCTCATTGGAGAAATTATCCTGGTCCTCCCCCCACGGTACATACATAAAACACTTAGTGTACTACACAGGACACAGTAAACACTCAATAAATAGTAGCTATCATAGATCACAATATGCTAGAAATAAATCATTCTACTACAAAAGGTATTCAAAATACACTGTAACCAGAACAGCACAAGTTTATGCATGAGGAAAGAGACATAAATTGTTAAAGATACAGTTATTTTCTTCTTATCTATCCATAAAAATACTCAAATACTCTAAGATGTTCTGAGAACTTGAAAGAAATTTAATAATCACTTATATGGAAAAGTAAGATACGGCTTCTGGTTCCTGAAAAGGTAAAAGACCAGCACCATCTGCTGGTTGTTGGTGCCTTCCTATGAACTCAACTCTGGAGCTGACGGTAGATGCTAGCTTGCTGAATTTCGGACTATAGTTCAAAAACACTTGGGCACACAGATAATGGTAGGGCATGGTTAGGGAGTCATAGAGCATATGAAAGCCAGCATCCACTGATGGGGTGAATAACCTGGGGTTAAGAATTCTAGCTATGTGCCTTTTTATTAGGCTGGATTTTCATAGGTAGATTATTGCCCATGCTACCATTACCTTAGCGTAGGAAAGCAGCAGAAACAGCCAGACATCAAGGACTAAAACAAATGGAAGACAGGGAGACACCCTACTGATAAAAGCAGTGCCTGGAGAGAAGTATCCCTAAGAAACAAAAGCCATGTGTGGGTAAAATGCCAAGAATGGTGGAACTCGGTGTATGTCCATCTCTCACTCTAAATTCACAAGCATCTCAGGATTATAAAGAGTATCAAATAGGAGAAAAAATAAGGAAATATTTGAGAATCATTAACAGAGGGAGAGGAGACAAACACCCAAATCCACATCCCACACCTAAATGCACAGAAAACAACCTTTGAAGCAGAACTAATCTAAAGAAGAATTTTAAACATTCATAATATATAGACTTGGAGAGACATGAAAAAATATTAGAAGCATAAAGCAGGAATAAGCAGTTAAGAACAAAGAAAATACTGGCCATTAAAACATATGTAATCATCAAAATAAAGAATTTTAAAATGGTTTGGATAACAGAATGGATAGAACTGAAGAACAATGTAGTAATCTTTAAAACTAAGTCCAGGAAATGTCCCCAAGAGCAGCAGAATGAGATAAAGATGAATACTAAAGGTTAAAGTCGAAGTGGTATATAGAAAGTAGTATAAGTATCAATATCTACCTAGCAGGAATTCTATTAAAAAAGAAAAGAACAGATGAAGGGGAAGAATTTGAAAAAATGGCCAAGAATTTCACAGAATTCAATATGAGATCTCAGACTGAAATGGCTTAGAGTGGTAACAATATAAGAAAACGGGGCCAACTGGGTGGCTCAGATGGTTAAGCGTCTGCCTTCAGCCCAGGTCATGATCTCAGGGTCCTGGGATCAAGACCTGTGTAGGCCTCCCTGCTCAGCCGGGAGTCTGCTTCTCTCTCCCCACTCCTGCTCGCTCTCGCTCTCTCTCAAATAAATAAATAAAATCTAGGCATACAATCTCTCAAAGTTTACCACAAAAAGACCTTCTCTCAAAGTTTCTGAAGCATGTAATCTGGCAGGAAGAGAAATGAATCCAGACAAAAGCGACAAAATATGGGAAGTAAGGGAAAGTTTTAGATTTATCTTTTTTAAAAAAAAAAGTATAATTCAGGGGTGCCTGAGTGGCTCAGTCAGTTAAGTGTCCGACTCTTGGTTTTGGCTCAGGTCAAGATCTCACGGTTGTGAGATCAAGCCCCACATCAGGCTCCATGCTCAGGGTGGAGTCTGCTTGAGATTCTTCCCCTCTCCCTCTATGTGCATGCATACTCTCAAGTAAAACAAATAAAATCTTTTTAAAAAGTATAATTCATAAAAATAAGTAATTAAAATAACCACATCCCCCTGTTCCAAAATAGGGGTGACAAAGGGAGAATATGCTAAGGTTCTTGGTATTTATTGGAGAGGACATAGAGATTAAACCAGATACTGAAAGGATACAATATAAAATGGCAGAGATAAACTTTAATATAACAATAATCACATTAAATATAAATGGGTTAAACTCAAAAGACACATTCTTAGATTAAGTGTAAAACCAAGATTCAACAAAAATAAAAAATAAAGGGACAAAGAAAATTATCTGAATAATACAGACCAAAAGAAAGCAACAATTAATATCAAACGAATTAAACTTCAAGTGGGGGGGGGCATAAGAGACAAGTAGATATATAGTGGTAAAAAGCAAAAATGAATATGAATATAAAGCCTCAATGTACATGAAGCAACAACTGAAAATTTTGGTGCATAAGTAGTAGACCAACAATTCTAACTGGAGGTTTTTACATGCTTTTGAAAAAGTATGAAGCAATGAAAAAAGATAAAAGATTTGAAAGATTTGAAAAATACCACCTTGAAAGCCTAATGACATGACATAAATGACATTACAACACAGAATATATTCTTTTTGAGCTTATATAGAACATTTATAAAAATCAATCACAGAATAAGCCATAAAAGATAACTTGATGCATACTTCCCCATCAAAATACAGACTACAAAGTTTATATGGCAATAAAATTGTCTGCAAAGTTTAAAGCAATAAAAAATAAGGCAAAATATGTCTGCAAAGTTTAAGGTAATAAAATTAAAACCAAAATAAAGAGGATAACCAAAAGAGAACTTTAAACACCTTTTACCTGGAAATTAATCTGTGGATAATTAAAGAGGAAATCTAAATATAATACTTAGTAGAGGATGACAAAGAAAACACATGTCAAAGGATGTAAAATTTGGCTAAGATTTAAACAGAAATGTAAAGATTTGAAAACATTAATCAGAAAATAAGAATTATTAAAAACAAGCTCCAGAATACTATCAAATAATATGCACATGAAAAAAATGCTTGTTTGGCTATAAAACTTCCTAAACATAAAGTATTATTTTAAAATTGCACTACTGGGTATTTACCCCAAAGATACAGATGTAATGAAAAGAAAGGGCACATGCACCCCAATGTTCATAGCAGCAATGTCCACAACAGCCAAACTATGGAAGGAGCCGAGATGCCCTTCAACAGACAAATGGATAAAGATGTGGTCCATATATACAATGGAATATTACTCAGCCATCAGAAAGGATGAACACCCACCATTTGCATCAACATGGATGGAACTGGAGGGGATTGTGCTAAGTGAAATAAGTCAAGCAGAAAAAGACAATTATCATATGGTTTCACTTACATGTGGACCATAAGGAATAGCATGGAGGACACTAGGAAAAGGAAGGGAAAAATGAAGGAAGGGGAATCAGAGGGGGAGATAAACCATGAAAGACTATGGACTATGGGAAACAAACTGAGGGTTTCAAAGGAGAGAGGGTGGGGGGGGGGGTTAGCCCGGTGATGGGTATTAAGGAGGGCTCATTTGCAATGAGCACTGGGTGTTATACACAAACAATGAATCATGAAGCGCTACATCAAAAATTAATGAAATACTGTATGGTAATTAACATACCATAATAAAAAAAATAAATAAATTGCTCATTGACACCAATTAAAAAAAAATAAAATTGCAGTTAAAATTGTTTCCTAACTTAATTGCTTTACTTGGAACTCAAAATAAAAATTATTACACTAAAAGAACTGTCATTCATGTTCATGTTTCTAAAAGGAACTGTCATCCATGATCATGTTTTTATATACAAAATATTACGAGGTCTATAAAAATTTATGTATCTGAATAGATACATTTTCCTTCATTTAAAAAAGATGTATCTTCACAACTTTAAAAACTATAGTAATTTAATTTTGAAACAAGACCTGAAATCTCCTAGATCATATTGCAACTGAAGTGAATTAGCACACCAAGCCATCATTTTTTCCTTTCATAGAAAAATAACTAAAAGCAAAAGTACTCATTTTAATAAACCACTACTTTACTTTTTTGATAAAGTCTATAAATCAAGTATCTGCATATCAAATCATATTATATTCCCATACATGAATATATAAATCACAAATTAAGAAATTCAATACACACTCAGACATCTTTGGGAACTAAATGTCTTCATTTAAATTAATGCACCATAAATTCTTGGTGTTTTTTTTTTAAGATTTTATTTATTTGACAGACAGAGAGAGAGAGCACAAGCATGGGGAGTGGCAGGCAGGAGAGGGAGAAGCAGGCTCCCTGCCAAGCAGGGAGCCTGATGTGGGGCTCGATCCCAGGACCCTGAGATCATGACCTGAGCTGAAGGCAACTGCTTAACCGGCTGAGCCACCCAGGCGCCCAAAATACCATAAATTCTTAAACACAAAGGTTACTTATTTACAGAGAATTAGAATACAATATACTTAACTTGAAGTTCTATGAAGTACAATCTATTCTTTTGGTGATAACTCAGAAGGCACTGGAGCATCTGGAAAACGACCTCAAAGTAATGAATAACAGAGGTTGCTGTCTACACATACACTCACACATTCTATGTATACCACATATGTACATATAATCTGTGTGTGTGTGTGTATGTGTGTGTGTCTGTGTGTATTCTCTTATCTCTTCTTTATGCAATAGAAATTTCAGGAAGACATTATCTGTCTGTGACTTTCGGGCGAATGTATGAAAGTGTCCCCAGTAGCTTGTTTTATAATCAATTTTATGAATGTTCTGTGAAAGCTCAAAGACTACATACATATTCCAGCCTTCCTTGTGTGACATGGTTCAGACCAATGGGATGTAAATGGAAAAGGCATGTGCTCTTAAGAAGAAGAGTTCCTCTTCTCTCTTTTTACTCTGTCCTGCTGGCTAGAATGAGGAGGATCTATCCATCTATTTATGGTACCATCTATATATGGAGCAGCCATCTGTATATGGTACCATGGGATGGAAGCCATATATACAGGATAGGAAAGAATGGGCTGAAGGCTTCGTTTAGAGCTACCTTATTCATCCTGGAATATTTATGTTTGCACTGTTTAATTTGAGAGAAATGTATGCCATGTGTAAGCCACTGTTGTTTTAATGTGTATAAAGGCAATGAAACCAGTATCTAATACCATTTGGAACATCAGTTTTCTATCTTGTAGAGTATTAGAAAGTCTAAGAAATTGGGTGAATCTACCCTGACTTAATGAAATGTCCTCAAAGTTTGTTTTCCCTACTAATAATTCCTAGTATAGGCCCAATTATTTATCTTTTACATTTTTCTCAAGAAAGGAATACGTGCTATGTCGAGACAATGTAAACTGTCTGCTGATACAGATTCCAGAAAAACCAAAAGTTGTGTTGTCTTGAAGGATCAGACTTTGTTAATGAAAATACAGTTCTTCATAAGGAACTGATAAATGGAAATTCATTATTGTGATCCTTGCATATTCACTTAAAGGACTATATAAGAAGAATATTGCACAGCAAATATATTTTTCATTGGATGTCCTTGCTAATAATTAACTGAAAGAACCACTATGGCTTTTTAAATTCAAGAATATAAGACAACTTAGAGGTCTAATTGAAATACTTTCTCACATTGTGTTTCAGAGGACAATAGGAAGAATCCGCAATGAAGTGTTAAAGCCTAATCCTAAACAACTCTCCATACTAAATATTTGCTAATTCACTTATCAAGGTTCATAACCTTAAGACTTTAAAAGACTCCTCTCTCAAGACACCTTATTCTACCTTAGTATAGTAACTGTACCTTAAATCAAGCCATTAAAATTTAGCTTCTCTCTTTCTTTTCAACCAAGTTATGTATGATTAACCATGTTTCCCATGCACCCCAGAACTGGAAAGGCATTGGGCTTTCACATCTATCTTAGTAAGTTAAGCATTTTTCAAGACCATCCCAGCTGGGTCTATTTTATCTAGCAAGTTTTTTGCTGACGGCAGCAATTTTCTAAACTTCACAGTAACCCTGTAAGTAGATATGCATGCTGGGGGCTGGTGAGGCCAGGAGTAGAAGGGATGGGACAATATGTGCTCAATGTGTTTGGAAAATTCCATAGACTGTCATAAGACACATTATAAGCACATTAGTTTTGAGAAGTGTTGCAGAAAAGAACCACGTTTAACTCTTCTAACAAAGTTTCCAAACTGTATTTAAATAAAGTCAGAACACTTTTTCCCACAGTCTAATTAACAGTTTGAGAATACTGGTCTAAAGACCTTTGTGAAGACAACCAGTCCTCAGCCAATCATCCCACATTGTGCATTGAACGAGGACTTATTATTGATTTCTTCAAGAGGGTAAACTCCTTCTCCTCATAATAATGATGCAGAGAAAAGACCAGACTGAGCTATTCTCCTCAACTGAGGCTGCAGTCTGGAAGGCTGACTCCTCCCTGCTGGGCCGCAGGGGAATATTCCTGAATCTTCTCTGAATATTACAGAGAAAGCGCCATATTTTGTCCATGTTATGACTTTTTCTGCTCTTACAGGCAAAAGTAAACCCATTCCTGGGGTGCGTGGGTGGCTCAGCCATTATGCGTCTGCCTTCGACTCAGATCATGATCCCAGGGTGCTGGGATCGAGCCCCGCATCGGGCTCCCTGCTTGGCAGGAATCCTGCTTCTCCCTCTTCCACTCCCCTTGCTTGTGTTCCCTCTCTCGCTGTCTCTCTCTGTCAAATAAATAAATAAAATCTTAAAAAAAAAAAAAAAGGTAAACCCATTCCTTGGATGTTACAGGTAAAGAAGCATGGAAAAAAAATCACCCTCATTCTAAATGCTGGATTATCGTCATCATTCGGGAATACCAGTCCTCTCATTTATAGTCAGAATGTTGCTCAGTTACATATTTCTTCACATATTAAGATGAGTCAGAGTGCAGGCAATTTTTACTAGTCCTAACCTTTGTAATCACTATTTAAAAATCACTTACAAATGAATATAGAAATGGCCAAACCAAACCAAATCAAATCAGTTTATTGTCAAAATAAGACTTCAAATAATGACGAAGCACTTTCAGGAGATTTTTGATAAAGATACGATCCTAGGTACATCCCACCACCATTCTCCTCACTCCTAAGCACCATTTCCAAAATAATCCCTTTTTCTTATGTGTGTGTCCAAGAACACCCTAAATTAGAAAACACATTCTAAAGAACTCTAAATCTACCAAATATGTTCATCTATCTTCAGTTCAGCCTGTTTCTGTCATGAGTATATCTATTTATCCCCACTGGACCCTATCTCACATGGTTTTAGAAAAATAGAAAGGAAAATGTTGCTAAAGTACTTGAGCAAATAAACAGAAGTGCTAAGTTCCAGAGCTTAGGGAAAAAAGTGAACTCACAGAGGAAGTTGTAAAAAGTTTCTTCCAACATAAAGATAGAACATAAACTGAATTTACATATAAAGTGAATCTACATAAATCTAAAATCTTACATGACTGTGAACTAATGATGGACCTACACTCAAATAAATAAAATGAAGTGCAGCAACAGCAGGTTATCAAATTTTCCAGGAACTGGAATTCTCTATTAACCTGCTCTTCAGTAAGTTGACAGTTCAATGACAAGTGGTATTTATAACAACACCCCTAAAGATACACCAAGATTCTGAAGTACTTTCCGAATATGACTTCCTTGTCTTATATTTTAAAAAGTAAAAAGTTTCCCAAAGAAAACAAAAACACTAGTTCGAAAAGATAAATGAACCCCATGCTCACTGCAGCATATTTACAATAGCCAACACATGCAAACCACTTAAATGTCCATCAACAGATGAATGGATAAAGCAAATGTGGTATATATACAAAACAGAATATTATCCAGCCATAAAAAAAAAATATGAAATCTTGCCATTTGTGACAGCATGGATGGACCTTGAGGGCATTATGCTAAATGAAATGTCAGACAGAAAAAGATAAATACCATATGATCTCACTTACATGTGTAATCTAAAAAATCAAAAAACAAAAAACATCCCAAGCTCATGGATATACAGGACAGACTGGTGCTTGCCTGAGGCAGCAGGGTGGGGCGTAGACAAAATGAGTGAAGGAAGTCAAAAGGTACAAATTTCCAGTTACAAAATGAATAAGTCAAGGGGATGTAATGTACAGCACAGTGACTATAGTTAATTCTGTACTGTATATGTGAGAGTAGCTAGGAGACTAGATCTTGAAAGTTCTAATCAGAAGAAAAAAATAGCAATGTATGGTAGCAGATGACAATTAGATTTATTGCAGTGATCATTTTACAATACATACAAATACTGAATCATCACATTGTACACCTCAAGCTAATATAATGTCAGTTATATCTCAATTTTTAAAAAGGTGAAAAAAAGAATAATTCACATTCATCTGAAAACACGATAAAAATAATATCCCATTTTCTGATCAAACCAGACAAGTGTGTTTGCCATTTCTGTCACTATTTGCCTCTATCTCAAATCTACCCCACACACCAGTGTAAGATTAATGTTCCCCAAATTCTATTTTCATCAAGAAACTGTTCTGTTAAAAAACAAGTAAATAATACAAATCGCACATCCTCACTATATACAGAATGATAAAGGTCAAACACCTTGATCTGATTTTCAAAATCCTCCATGATATACTACCAAACGTTGGTCTCCATCTTACCTTACCCCAGTCACATGCACAAACCCTCTGAGGGAGCAGGGTTCATGAATATAATTAAAATACATTACGTATACCCTCATTTCCTCTTTTCCTCATACCTAAAAAGTCCTCCACCTTCCATTTTTTTCCCATCTGAATCCGATTGGCCTTTCAGTGCCAAGCTCAAGACCTCTTCCATAAACTCCTCCTTACCCTCAAACCAAAGTGATTTCCTTCTTTCCTTATTTCCAATGACCCCTTTTCCAGTGTTCATTTTTTAATTCCAGTAGCCACACATTAACTCCTATGCACTAATAATCACTGTGTTATGATGATGTGGCTACAAAGCTACATAAAACTAAGTCCCTATTTCCTTGGGCTCAAAGTGCAATATGAGAAACCTGAAAGAAATATGTTACAGTGGTGTCTATAATAGAGGTATAAATGGGAGGAAAAGTGGGATCAAAAAGATCACTTCAAGCTGCTTGGGAAGATAAAAAGCTTTTCAGAGAAGGTGACATTTATGTTAAGTTTCAAAGATGGGTAGGAGTATGTCAGGCAGAAAAGAAGGGAAAGGAATTCCAGGCAGAGAAAACAGCACATGCAAAGGCAGAGAGGCGAGAAAAACTTGGCATGTTTAGACCACTATAAATAGATGAGCATGGCTGGAGTTCAGAGCACATTAACTAAGTCTACCAACACTTACTGGCTTCCCATTCACCAAGCCTTAAAACAAATGAAAAAGTGTGGTATCTCTTAAAAGAAAGTGCAAGAATATGGCACCCAACTGGTTGGCACAATTAATTCAAACAAAACAAGCAGTATTGAACACTTATTATGAACCTAAGACAGAGAAATAAAGAGCATAGCTCTTGCTCTGAACAAGCTAATGTTTTAGCAGGAGAGTCAGCTTTTGGTAGATAGATTTTAAGGTTTAATCCTTATGACAAAAGACTAAGAGAAAACACACTACAATATTAATTGTGCTCAATATTTTCCCCTTCTTTGTATTTCCTAGATTGTTACAATGAGCAAGTGTTACTCTACTTTGATAATTATGGGAAACAGTTTATAACTGAAATAGTACACCCAATTGGGTTGACACCCAATGGGTTCTCAGTAAGTTTCTGAGTAGGTATCTCCTAATTAAAGTCTCAAAAATTTTAGATGCACAACTTTAGATATCCAAAATATGGCTACTTATCACCACCTTAAAAGCTATGATCCCTGTTGGTACAAACCACCATCATTTCTCACCTGGATTATTTAATTAGCTCCCCAATATGTCCCCTTGCTTCTGCCCCTGACCACCCCCCTCCGTCTATATATAACAAAGCACCCAGAGAGATCCAGACAATGGCACATCATCCTCAAAATCCTCCAATGGCTTCAGTATAAGGAAAAGTCCTTACCTTACAAAGGCCCTACAAGATCAGCTACCAGCTCTCTATCCCTGACTTAATCATCTCCAACTTCTCTTCTCTTCACTCACTAACTTTAGCCACATGTTTGCAGGCATGCTCCGTTGCTGTCTGTTCACTCTTATCCCAGATATACACCTGGTCTTCTTCATCTCCTTTGAGTTTTTATTCAAATGTCACCCTCTATTATAAAGACTTTTCCTGCCCACTCTATCTAAAGATGTTACACTCTCTCCATCCAAAACTACCTCCTTTATTTATTTTGCTCCTTGCACCTTTCTAGTATACTGTTTTACTTATTTGTGTACTATCAGTCTCCTTTCCTAAGCTCCAAAGGGGAAAGATTTTCCTCATCACTGATTTATGTCCAGTGCATAGAACACTTATCTGGCAAATGAAAGATGATCAACTGTTACTCACTGAATTGAATAAAGGGCAGTACTCTGCCTAGTGGTTACAAGTTTGGTCTCTAGGGGCAGAAGATTGCGATCAAATTCCAGCTCCACCACTCTGCAGTTGTGTAACCTTATGAAAGTTACTTTACCTCTCTAAATCTTAGTCTCCTCATCTATAAAATGATGATGATGGTATCAATCTTATAGGAGGGTTTTGAGATTGAGAATAATGCAGGATGAGCACAGTGCTTTGCAAATAGTAAATGTTCAATAAATGTTAGCTGTTACTATGATGATAATGAACATTCCTGAGTCTCAAAATGTTGCCACTGAATTACATCATTTCCAATATCTGTTTTTTCAGAAATAGTAGTTACTTTGCAAAATCCTTGGATCTTCACCTGCTAGTTTGAAACAAAATCAATATTACTCTGGGTCAACTCTTACCTTACACAATATTCTATTCTGTTGTAGTTCATAAAGAGAGATGGGTAAACATTAGAGTCTATTTTACCTAAAAATTAAAAAAAGTGCTATATAAAACAGCACAAAATGTCACATTTATCACAATGTTAATTCATACTCTACAACTAGAACTGACTCTTGGTACCTGTTTCATAATACCGAACAAGAAAAGGTTAAGCTTAGGGCCAGATCAATGGAATGCTATACTTCCAATTCTGTATTTTAGAATTGTTCAATTCTTTCAGAATTTCCAAATTAGATTTTCCATTTGCTGAGAGGCCCACCATACCCACCTGGGTTCAAAAGGATCTCCCCAATGGCAGAGGATCTGATTCGGTTCAACTATAATGTATCAAATATTGAATTAGGGGCTTTAAGAGGTATATAAAAGTAAAAAAAGTCCTTGACCCCAAGACTTTGGCAGTAAAATAAGAGCACGAATTATCATTCATAAATCTAAACTCTAATCCTGATACAACTACTTATTAGCAATGATAAAGGCGATTTTCTTCATCTAAAAGATAGGATAATACCTAACTTGTAGAGTAAAAATCCAGTAAGATGAATATTTGTAGACATAAACTATATTATAAATTGTACTGCAGCACACAAGTTCTGTTGAAAAAAGATATATTAAAGGATCTTTTAAAAATAAAAGCCACAATCCCACACCTACCTCAACCATTTTCATACTTTGCTTATTCCCTTCAAGTCCTTGTCTTCATATACTTTTTTTATAAAGTTGTAATCATTTGCATTTGGGGTAAGACAATATAGCACACCCTTTCTAGAGCCAAATGGCCCAGATTCAGAGACTAGCTCCTGAACTTACTGTGTGACCTTGGGCAAGATTCTTAAACCTCTTCGTCCTATATTCTTTTCTATAACACTGGTATAATAACAGTGCCTACGACATAAGGAAGTGTGAAGAAAAAATGAGTTACAGTAAACCATTTAGCGCAGCGCCTGGCACGTGACAAATTCAATAAACAGCTAAAAAGCAAAAATCAAATATAAACTTAGTATTCTGCTTTATAAAAAACTTAAGATGATGTCATAAGACCAAAAGTACACTATTACCTAAAGTACCATAAGAAAGATTCTTTTGAAAGGACTCTAGAATACATTGACTCTGTCTCAAGTAAATCTCCTTGACATCCCTTTTTCTAGATATTTAATAATGTATAATAGAATCCATCTATTGCTTCATACTTCCAGTAGAGGTCTCCATCTAAAAAATAATGTACCAGACTGAAAACTTTAAATTAGTATTCTTGGTTATTAAAAAAAAAAAATAGATTGATATATATATCAAATATGTAAGTTTAACTTTTTCCAAGCAAAACATTTAAAAATAAGGAATATGACTCAAGTAAAAAGTGATTTTTCCCAGTGATTGTTATATGTTTTGCTATGGGCTTTCCAATAATACTCACCTGTCTTATAAACATAATCCTTTGAACGGGAAGGGGAAAGAGATAAGACTGTTGATACAAATGACAAATCAAGTATATAATTATCACCGCTACAGGCCAACAATTTAAAACCTATGCCTCATAGAAGGTTTAAGTCAGCAGAATCATCTTAATGAAAAAATAAAGGTCACATTTTTAGTAGCAAAGAAATCTCTGACAATCTACATTTATTCCTTTTAAGTCAGAACAGAGTAGCTAGAGTAATAAAGGCAGGCCTGGCTTCTACTTTCCCCTTCCATCATTCAGTAATAGTCATCTTAGGCAAGTTAATTATTCTTATGCAGGCCTAACAGAAAAAAAATATCCTTATTTCTAGCTTACCAAAAAGCATGAGGTTAGACCACTTTCTTAAAATCCCTTCTAGTCCTAAGAATAGTGATGCTATGAATTGATAGATTAGGTAGCCGTCTCCAACTCTAACTACATACTTCTTGTACCTATCTTTAGGAATCTAAAGCTATACTACTAGGCCTCTAAATGTTACATTTGCATATAGTATCTAATGTCTATTTCAGCTTAGCCCCTTAAATGCACAAGACTTGGTAATATCTATAAGATCTGGTATGTTCAAGAACTGACCAAGAAATTATCAAGCCATTTGCTTAAAGCTAACAAACAGTATTGCATGTATGTGTGCGTGTGCATACTTGTGCACACGCACGCATACATCCATTTAAGTTAACACCCATAGTTTATAAAGAAGGAGATAAAGAAGGATGTTCTAAGCAACTCTCAAAACTAACAAGGCTTTAATATCCAAATTACATCTAAATCTGAGGATCAGATATGCAATGTAAAAACATAACATTTAATTTAGTGGTAATGGATCTGAATGGATTCAGTGAAAAAAGCATATAGGATTTCTGATTATAACTAAAACATGAATTTGCTTTTCATCTCCACAGGGTGGATAACCTATAAAGAAGACTTTTAGACAAGAACAATTACTTCTCATCTTGAGAATACAAAAATTAAGCAATGATCAAAGCATGATTTATACTAGTTTTAATAATATAAAATCAAGCAATGAATTAAATTATTGTCCTGTTTTTATATAGCAGGTGATGCAAGAGACAGCAAAGAATGAAATAGTACAGACTTTTTAATGGATAGATAAATCAGAAAAGGTAACCTTCCTCTGAAGTTATGATTTAGTATTGTAGCTGATTTTTATTTACATATTAAATTCCTAGAACATGAGAAATATTCACATTCAAATATAAGCTGCAAAATGGGACTTAAAAATTGTAGTATTCAGTATTAGCTCCCTCTCGAATACAGATAATAAAGAAATAATTACAGATTTAAAAAAATAAAACCGAATTCTAGTAGATAAAACACACGAAGGATACCTCTAAATCTGACTTCTAAGTCTGACAGTATCGTTCATTCAATAAACAGAGAAATACTATCTTAGTAGAACATATAGAGTTAAGACTACATCAAGAACACATAGCAGGGGGCACCTGGGTGACTCAGTCAACTGAGCAACTGACTCTTGGTTGTAGCTCAGATCATGATCTCAGGGTCATGAGATCGAGCCCAAAGGTGGGCTCTGTGCACTCAGCATAGTGTCTGCTTGAGATTTTCTCCCTTTCTCTCTCCCTCCTCCTCTGCCCCTCTTCCTGCTGAAGTGTGCTCTCTCTCTAAAACAAAAAAAGTGAAATCCTAAAAAAAAAAAAAAAAAACACAGAGCAGACAGTATCTTAGTCAATGAGCAATGAGGAAATGCAAGAGACATCAAATTAAGGTCATCATTAAGGCAAAGACACCTTCATCTTTCCAACTATTCAATAGTGGCCAATACAATTAGGCAAAAGAAAATAATTAAAGGTATAAAATAACTACAGGCATAAAATTTAGGAAAGAAGTAAAACCATCTCTATTTGCAGATGACATGCTGGTATATCTAAAATTTTTAAGAATCAATGATAAAATCAATACAAACAGTAAAACAACTGTGACAACTGGGTGGCTCAGTCGCTTCAGCAGCAGACTCTTGATTTCAGCTCAGGACATGATCTCGGGCTTGTGAGATCAAGTCCTGAGTGGCCATGGAGCCTGCTTAGAACTCTCTCTCCCCCTCCTTCTGCCCCTTCCCAACACCCCCAAAACAAAGCCCCCAAAAAACAGTAAAACAATTGAGTAAGGCAGACTATAATATAAAAAATAACTTTCATATAAATAAATAACCAATTAAAAGATTAAAATGGATGAAAAACCACATTTGCAGTAGGAGCAGAAATGAAAATATATCTAAGAATAAATTTAGGATTAAACTTTGGATTAAATTTTGGAATAAAAATGTCCAAGACCTATAAAAGGAAAATTTTAGACTCTTGCATAACACAAAAAGATTTGAATAGGAAGACTTCGTTGCTCTTGGATAGTTCAACTCAATACCATCATCTCAGTTCTTCTGCAATAGTTTATAAACTTAATGCAATCTCCATTCAAAAAACAAAACAAACAAAAAACCAGAAAAGTTTTTTTCTGGAACTTAAAACAAATTGACACTAAAATTCATATGGAAAAATAAACATAAAATAGCCAAGAAAACTTCCCCAAACCCCCCCGCCCCACAAAGCTCTGAGATGGGAATGGCACTATCAAACATTAAAACATGGTATCTTTGGGGCACCTGGGTGGCTCACTAGGTTAAGTGACCGACTCTTGGCTTCAGCTCAGGTCATAATCTCAGGATCATGAGACTGAGCCCCCAGACAGGCTAGTGTGGAGTCTGCTTGTCCCTCTCCCCCCACCCCCCACCCCCCCTCCTGCTCACACACGCAGGCACATCTGTGCTCGCTCTCTTTCTCAAACAAATAGATAAAATCTTAAAACATGCTATGTATGCCACAATAATTAAAATATAGTGAGATACCATTTTTTAACCTCTCACATTGGTAAAACTTAAAAAGCTTGACAGCACATGGCAAGGCTGTGGGAAATAAGCACTTTCATATACTGTGGCGGGAATGCTAAATAGTTCCTTCCCACAAAGAGAATTTGGCAATATTTAACAAAACTACATATGCATTTATTCTTTGATTACTATACCAACACCCACTTTAGTAATTTACTCTGAAGATACATCTCCAAAAATTTAAAAATAGGTTTGCATAAGGTTACTAGATTTACAGAAGATTACTCATATGGCATTATTTGTTATTCTAAATATTGGAACCAACCTAAGTGCCATTATGTGGGGAATAAATTAGGATATAGCCACACAATGGAATGCTATGCAGCTGTAAAAAAAAAAAAAAGAATGGGACTTCATGAGTTTATTAGAGTGATAGTCAAGATACAGTAAGTGAAAAAAAGGCAAAATGCATTCTTCATTTCAACAGAAATTAAGAATGCATGTATATATATATGAAAGCATACATATATATAGAATGCATATACATACACACACACACTTATAATTTTTGCAAAAAGAAACACAGGAAGGATAACCAGACACTAAGGAAATTGGTTATTAACAAAGCATGGGTGGGAAGGGGGTAGAAGAGGAAGGGAAGGGAAGAGGATAACCTCCAAGTATCTTAAATTTTGATTTTAGAATTTTATTAAGTGTTTTAAATATTCACAAATAAAATTGAAGAAACAAAAGTGGGGAAAATCACAAAATTAAATACAAATGGAAAAAAATATGAATTCTACTGAATTTTAACAGTAAAAGGAGAAAAAAAGAATCCAACCACTGCAAATTTTTTAAAATACCAATACAGCTTCAGTCTGAACACAAAAAGAACTGAAAAGAATTTGTAACTCTACGTGGCAGGTTTGTTGTTTGTAGTGGTACAGATATAACAATTCTGAAACTATACTCTATGTATTATAGACCTGACAAGATGAGTAAATATACTGGCATTGGGAACTAGGGTTCTCAATGCAGGAGAAGGAAGATACATGCATGGTACGGAAGAAGGCAAGAAGAAACCTGTGTGGATTTGTAGCCAGACATATCAGTATATACAGCACTGTGATTTTTAACATATGTACATTTATATTTAAAATAAATAAACTTCCTAGCTCTTACTCTGAAAGAGCCTGGAAGAAAGACAACCCAACAACAATTAGTATACCTACCAACCAAATTTTGGTTTCTGTATACCATTCCATGCTAAACAAAACAAAACAAAACAAAACACCAAACCCAGGACACTCCTTGGAGAAATAGCTGATGCTGAGATAGGCAAGCAAAACACAAGCTGACCCTGGAAAATCTTATTTTGTCAGAAAGCATAGAAGAGCTTAAAAATGGGAACATGTTAAAGATACCTACTGGCCAAAGTTAAGCAGCAAAACGCAAAATAATAGATATTAATCCACTGTGTAACATAAAAATATAATAAATAATAAGAATGAAAATATTTTCCTTATAGATTGCTAACTAAGAAATTCAGAAAGAATGATAAAGTTAGAAAATAAGCACTGTACATCCATTATAATTAACTGATTCAGGCAAGAATCATCAATGGATGTTAAAATTATTGGGTAAAAGTTTAATGGTGAACAAGGTATTTATATGCTCTTAAAGTATCCGCACAGGTTAATTATTAATTACAAAAGAGAAAATGGAAACTTTAGAGTAGAGAAACCAGGAGGACATCACCTTAAACCAAAGTTAACATCAACAATAGGACAAAGTGACATCTGGCCTCCTGCCAAAAATGTCTAACCTAAATCTAATCCTGGAAAACCATCAGACAAATCCAAATTTTATAACACGGTTGGCCTGTACTGCTCAAAAATGGTAATATCATGAAAGGCTGAAGAACCAGAGATATAAGTAAATGTAATACAAGATCATGGACTTGTGGTGTGGGTATGATATGCTATAAAAGACATTTTTGGGACAAGTGCCAAAATTTGAATAAAGTCTATATATAATACAGATAATATGATTGTATCCATGTTAAGTTTTTTGAATTTAATAACTATACTGTTGCTACATTAAGAGAATGTTTTATTCTTAATATACACTCATATTTAGAACATTCTATAATAATATCAAATGATTACATAAGAGTAATAATGTGTGTATATATACATACCCTCACATAGAAAAATATAAAGCAAATGTGGCAAAATAACAATTTGTCAATAGCCAATGAAGTGTAAATAACAGTTCACATTATAGTCAAAAAAGCTGAAGAATTTTTTGAAAAGAAAACATAGCAAGGAAGGAAAATGATTAGGTTTACCATTTCTCTCTCAAGCAGATTTTTTACTACTAGATTGAATTAATGAATTGCAATTTGGGGCTACCTGGAAAAACTCACAAATTCAAAGGTTTGACTTTTTAATGGTGTAAACTAAAAAAATCACACCAAACCACTTAAGAACACATCACCTATTACTTGGGAGTGCACTTAGAGGTACAGCCTGCTAAGGTAGGAACTTCTGTTTATGAAGTACAAAGAGGTCTCACCTGAGTTCAGGTATAGTGAAAATTCACTTAATTTATAAACCATTATGAAAAGTATAATCAACCTGGGCATTATTACCAATGATTTTAAATTTAGCCCCATCTCTAAAGTACTACAAGTTAGGTATTTTCTGCATAGAGCCCTAACTATGGTCTCTTCTTTGTCCTATTTTAACAGATGAATGTTCCTACTTACCTCATGTATGTTTCTACTAACATTTTACTTATTTAAAATTAACCAATGAGCTAGGAGAGGAACAAAAAAAATGTTTCATCTGAAAACACTTCACCATGAATGTTATAATTACATAATAGAAATCATCTTTGTGCACAGAGCAACTGACCACTGAATACTTAACCAAGGACAAAGGTAAGAACTCAGAAAAGGCTAGAATCAGATACTTGTCATATTTCACAATAAGATGTACATGCAAACAATAAATTCTTACACAACTTATTTAAATCCTGCTTCATAAAAACATTTTATTTTGGCCCCACTAAATGGTAATGAAAAAAATCATTTACTGATAGAAACAAAAGGTAAACATACCAAGAACATAGAATATACCTGAAGATATTTTACAACTGTGGATAATGACAGGTGATAAATAAGACAATGCTTTGTTAAAGCAAGTCTATCACTGGGATGGAAACAGGCCAAGGGGGGAAAGTGTGGTCTGAAAATATATTAAAAAAAAAAAAAACACTTTTCTAACTGGCCATTACGGCTGACACTTAGAGATTGAGAGTTGGATATAACCTACAGCTTTTTTCATTTTTTTTTTTTTTAAGAAGTAGCCCATATGCTCCAAAAGAAAAGAGTTTGAGTGGTGTAAAGAAATTTTTTCTAAGTGTTATTTTTTCTAAGATTAAATAACAGCAATTACTTCTGAAATTTGAAATGATAAAAATAAAATCTCACATACAAAAATGGTTTGAAAAATGAAATGCATTAAAAAACAAGTTATTATTAATGTTGTTATTTGTATAGGAATTTATAAAATATAAGTTAACTCCCTTCAGCAATACTGGGGCAGACCAACAAAATCCTCACAAAGTGGAAAAGCATTCAATAAATTCAATAAAACAAATGGCATCTCATTTGGGATGAATATCATAAAGTCCTATATAGAAAAAAAAACCCACATAGATATTAAGGGAAATTTATTTTTAATTACTTTTTAAAATCCAAATTACTCAAATACAGTTAGGGTGAGTTTGAATTGGTAATTCATGTACCCTTTGATTCCCCTCAGCTGAACTGGAGCCCTTGTTAGCTTCTCTGGAGCCCAGAGACAAAGTGTAGGGTGTGTCCAGGCTCTGCTTAGAGATGACAGGTGCAGCTTGAGCAGGTGCCCTGGACCAGATGTCACCTAGAGGTTTTGTTCTGGAGGTAGCCCTGGCCAATATGTTGATGCCAAGGTAAACCTGTTATCTCAGCAACTAAATTAGTTTCATTACAATACTTAGATCAGCTGTTCTCAAACTTCAGCACACTTTAAGAATCACCTATGGCACACTTTTTAAAAATACAGACTATAATTATTTAAAACCAATCATCAATCTTAACACCACTAAAATGGGACAACATAAACATTATGTCTCATGATTGAATCAAAAGCACAGCACTACATACTAAGTATGCCTAAAATACTGAACTTGAATGTTATCTAGCTTTAAATCTAACTATCAGTTTTCAGGGAATAAATACAAGGGATAGAGGAACAAGTTAACTGACACTAGAAGGAAGCAATCAACCAAATCCAGAATTTGGTACAGTCTGAAGAACAAATGAACCCACTACTTCAACAAATCAATGGCATGATAGGAAAAGAAAAAGGGAACTAATGAGATAAAAGAGCCAAAACAGAAGATTCAGCCCAACCACAAAATCTCCCACAGTAAGATTGGGTGGACCCTACAAACACTGACTTAGATACTAATGGAATTATGGATCTATCATTCTGGGGCAACAATTCAGAATGTTGATAGCTACTCCTAGGTACCACAAAGAGACTGTAGTTCCAGCAACAGGCTATTGCAATGTACTTAGTCAACGTGGTATATATCTTGTAGAAATGAACTAACTTCCACTCACAACATAATAAATATGCAAAAAGTTTCCAAGCATATATGACACTTCTTTATATTTTGAAACAGAAAAAATATATGTTAGACTCTGATGTTAGTAACACAATTCTTGGAAAGCTTAATGAAATTCATAGATAATCTGAACATTACTGAGAGTGACATTTGCTCTAAACCCTCTCTTTATTCTAGGTCCCCCAGAAGTTTTATTTCCAAGTGAAAGCATCAATAAATTTTATGATAGGTAACCAATACCAATATCAATCAGCATATATGCATTTTTGTGCACTTCTGAATAAACAGAATCAATCTGCCTATTTTCCTTGGTTCTTCTATGAATAAACTGTACTAACCATGGTATTTAAATTTATTTCAAATTCACAAGCCAATACTTTTGCTTTTCATAAAAATTATGCTTTTAACTTCAAGCCATAAAATATTTGAAGATAATCTTTAATGCTAACATCCCCATTTTTAACTCCAGTAAGTTTGGTCCTTAAACCAATATTTACTTCTAAACAGCTTTACTTAACGTCAAAATTTATGATATGACTTCTCAGTTTTTAAAGTTATAGAATTCTCAGTTTTTAAAGTTATAGAACTGAAGTAAATACAAATTTTTAACAGGACTATCACCATATTTCAACAAAAGCATTACGATTCCATAAGACAATGTGATCAATAATTCTGCTACAATTCTTTAGAGAGCCTTATATAGACAAATTTAAAAAACAAATTTAAATATAAATATCCTGTTTAAAAAAAAGAGCCTCTAGTTAGAATGATGGACAACAGGGGAAATAAAGAGCAGTTACTTGGTTTTGGGGGTGGGAGGGACTGCTGATTCAAACAAGAATTTTAAGTTAAAAGAAGACTAAGTGGTCAAATAAAATCATAAATTCCTTTGTCATAAAGAATACCAAGTTAATATACGAACCATTGCCTAAGACTTAAAAATCTTTAACATGGTCTTTTTTTTTTTTTTTTGTCTTTTGTCCTTCATCACATTATAGTTTAAACAGTAGAAAAAATACTGTTATGTATTTACAAGGACAGCTTTCTCCATTCCAGATCAACTAAGGCCACCGCTTATCTTACAGGTTCAACTTTTCTTCTTCTGTTTGGACTGCAATATTTCTTTACCTTTCTTTTACTGGCAATGAACATGAGATAATTTTAAATCCCCCTATTTCAAACAAATATTTAACAAGTATTACCAATGTAATTTTGCACAGTCATTGATAAAGACATGCCAACAACAGCTCCTAATAATTTACATTCATATTTATATATCTCTATATAAATACACATAATTACCTCTCATTTCTCATTTCCTCATTATTTTCCGTATTTAAAATTTCTCTTCCTTATCCCCCATTTTTTCTAGAGCATAGTTTCCCAAACTGTGCTCTTTAGAACTTAACAAGTGTTCCTCAAACATGGGGTTTTGCACCACACTCCTGCGATGTGTGGTAGTGTTTGGGAAACACCATTTACTATGGGTAGGGGGAAGGAGGTAATAAATCATGTTTCTCCAAGCTGTCTAGAGATCCAAAGGCCCATTAACAAAATAAAGTCTCTGAGAAGTCCTGCAATAAAGTAACCCAAGTTTAGCTTTACTGCTCAAATTCATTTGGCCTATTTTCAAGGAAACATATTGACATTTCAAGAGAACAAGTATTTCATAAAGCACAAATTGGGAATTTCTACTTTAATTGATCCTAAATGCCAAAGAATATGGTGATGATGGTGGCGGCAGATCAAAGAAGCAGAGACAGAGAGAATCCCCCTCACTCCGCCCCATATGTCCTCTAATTCCCAATTTGGACAAACCCCATTTTCGCCAGTAAACTTTAGTAAGGTCTATACCACTCTGGAAAATGCCAAGTAGACTTCTTCACCAAATATTAATAAAAGCTCTAAGCACTTCACCTAAAAATATGTATTGAATACTTGCTTGCAGACTAATGCACCTAAACTGCAATGAATTAAAATGTTCCTCATTCCTTTTCCAACTTCCAATATCATTCAGTTTGGCAATAAAAGATTCACAGCAGTGATATGCTTTTCTATCAAAGTTACAGTGGATTTCACACACAACCAAGTATGAAAATATTGAATCCACAACAGAGTACAGGTAGGATTATAAAAGAGTGCTCCTATTTAGAAATAGACATTTTTAGTTAACTGGTAAGGCAGAAGAAAATGTGAATGTAAAAAAGCACATTTTTGGGAGTTATGGTTAAGTTCCTAGCTGGTATCCTCAGTAAAATACGTATCTTCAGTGAATGAACTACCTTGGAGTGAGTTAGATTTATTTCTAATTTGGGGCAAATTTAAGCTGTTTAAACATGACGTCTAAGACACAACATTAACCTAGCTGAGCCCTGATCAATCTTTCAACCTTCTCTACTTTCTTTTCAACATGTCTGCATGCCCTTTAAAATGTAACAGAATATCAGAAGATATCAAAATCAGGTTTGTTCAAAATGAAAGGATACAGTTTATAATATTAAATTTAAGATGCATATATGAATAATTTATTTAAATACGGTTGTCCTCCCAATCTTCATATTACTTTTATTTTTCTTCCTTGAATAAAGTAAGCAATGTCTGCTTAATAATTCTGTTTAGCAAGTCAAAAAGTCAGTATATTACTTTTTTATTACAATTGTGAAGCATTCATTCACTGAGCATCAAGTGATTCATAAAATGCTTTCTCTTAAAAGAAGTAATCTACATGGTGTACACTAACTACAGAACATGAGTGTATTCATTCTATTTAAGTGATAAACTCCTTAGATTGGTATAATTTAAGGGATGACTTTATTCATCAAGGGGGGGAAAACAGAATAAATTTACGATGCAACTGAAAATTCACTCTGATGGATACAATGCTACAATAAAGTTGCTGACTATTCTAAAGGTACGTACATGTAAAAAAAATAATTTAATATTATAAGATAATCAGTAATACATAGTTTTGTACAATAAATTTTTTAATGTCCAAGATATTTCACCTCCTTTCCAAAAAATCAAGTTTTATAACAGAAACATCAAGTTAACCTTGACTACTGTTGGCGTAAGCTACAAGAAAATTCTTCAACTAAGTATTTGAAATATTTACCTAAATCTTCATACCAAGTCTTCAAATTTTTAATGGAAATAAGAATAGTAAATTGTGCCCCAATCTTTGCACGAAAACAGAACTAAAATAAAATTGAGTAAATACAGAACACATTGTGTATAGCTATACATTCATATCGGGCATATATTTAACCATAATTAACTTCCAACCACATTTTAATTTCTTAAAATCATTTGTGACTAACTGAACTCATAATAGACTGATTAAATATTACAGAACATGTGTCAGGAATACAACTTTTTTGTCCAATTAACAAATGCCTCTAAAACCATTTGGATATTTTTTGCACTTTAATTTCTCCAACTACAAAAATGTAGAAAATATTACCTTATCTTTTTATACTGATAGGGATATTCTAGTAATAACCATTTGTTGAAGAAATGATGTACAGGCCAAGAAAGGAACTAAGTGAAAACAAATTATATGGACATGATAGAGGATTAATACGCAATTTTTAAATAGAGTATTTTTACACATTACTAATAGGCACTAACATTTAAAACATTAAATGCCAGTGTTTAAACAAATCATCAATCACATTTTTAATTTTAGACTTTCAGAAATTTTTATACGCAATCTACAACTGAATAAATGTATGTTTGATACAATCAAGCAAACTTTTGGCAGACCACTAAACTCAAGTTTCTACATTCAACGACTGTCTGTTGTATCAAAACGAACACAGAAATGTTAGAATATATACATGGCCAGCATACCAGTATGCTCCTCTTTATTTAAATGTCTGTAATATCACGAAGATGTACCTATATCTTCATCCTGGCTGTACTAGGCTAACAGCCATCCATCCAATTAATAATGAAATTACAGAGGAATGTCAGCAAATATTAAACTTATAGAGTAAATGAGAACTGATATGTGTAATAGCAGTCTTATAATAGGTCCAATGAAAAAGCAGTTCTTATTTTTTAAAAAATCATTCTACCTGTGATTTATAAAACACACTGCATTATCTGCTCATCAGAAACCATGATATTCAATTTGATATCTCGAAGAGGGAACTCACAAAGTCACTCGATTACTATTTCTTACTATAAAGAGGCACTCTTATGGTTAAGTAACAGAATTAAGTGTGAAAGCTTGGCATCCCGTCTGCCAGTTAAGATTTTTCAGAGGAAGGTGTAAAACCCAGCATAATACATGTCCTCTAATTGTGCAGTATTACACCACTATGGAAAAAAAAAAATCTTTCAAGGTTGGTAGTATCCAATTTTTGACCAGCATATTTCTCCTGTATTTCTTTACAAGCCATGCAAATCTTCACATGGCTTTATTTTCCAAAACAAATGCTTCAACTTTTTTCCTAGTAGCCTAGCTACAACCCTACAAAAACAAACCTGGAGAGTGACATATGGAGGAAAAACAAGTTTAGCTAAGGACATAGTTCAAAAAGCAGCTTCTAATAGGAGCATAAAGCTCAAATTGATCTGAGAACAATGTAAAGAGTTGCAAACAACCCTGAAGCTATATACTTAAAAATAGTACTTAATAGTACAATCAGTGAATGATATGATCTCAGGATAGAAATTACAACTGGAAAAACGGTATTTATGTAACTTGCAAAAAAACCCGGAATTCTAGACATTTAATTGATTATGCTAAAATCCAGTCTGTATGTGTGTAAATTCTTCAGAATAACACACATCTCATGAACCTTATATATCATTTAGTACCTTTTGGATATTAAATTTCAATCCATCAACCCAATAAATATTAGGCATAACTTTAAAATGTGTTTTAAACAGTTTAAAATCCAAATTGTTCAAACTGATTACCAGAAAACCAAGACCTATAATAATATTCTTCTCAATGTTATAAATGGAAATGAGCAAATGAATATCACCATAAATATAAAATTCTCTACTTCTCACCACATTACTAAATCAACAGTTTGGGGGGTTAACTTCACTTTGTTTCTTGTTTTAGACCTTTATTTAAAAATGTACTCTGACACACATTGCCATCACACACACACACTAGAATAGATAACAACTAGCCATATTTAATATTTTCTAGACTTCTGTGTAATTCAGTAACTACCCACAAAGTTCTGTGAACTCTTCAGCTTCAAGCCTGAAGTCAATCTAAGATAGCCAATAGAAAGTACACCTGGGCAATTACTGCATTTCCTACTTCAGAAAGCTGAACTTAACACAGAATATTTACATTTGGATATTGCATGTACAGCAATGATAAGTGCCAAACTCAAACTATGCAGAAGCTACATTAACTAAAAAAACTATCCCTTTTTTACATCCCTTTAATTATATTATTAAAAAGCAATAAATATGAAGAGCATTATTTTAGTTCTAAATAACCACCACCAACTAAAGACCCTCTATGAGACATTAAGCATTAAAAATAAAAGATGACCTCATAATACATTACAATATAAAAATGTAACCAGAAAAAGAAAAAAACAGAGCTGAATCAGAAAATATATTATCTAAACTGCATCACATATCAACTGAATAAGAAATGTACTCTGTCATATACAGTCAAAAAAGGAGGGAGAGAATGAAAGAAAATCCAAATCATGATATTCCATTTCATAGTATCCTTAATCTTCCTACATATATAATAATCCTTTTGAACGTTTTCAAGTCACTCAAAAATTCGAAAGAACTTATTCTAAAAACAATCCTGGTCACCTAAGGCACCAACATGCCATGCTGTGTGGAAATATTCTACTGAAAAACCACTCTGTTACACGGTTCCACACAAGAGGTTTCATTTATTAAAAATCTTAAAGTAAGAATTAAAGGCAAAGGAGTTTCCAAAGCAAAGTAAAAATTTTCCCAAGGGATACAAAGTTTCATTAACTATCTTAACTCTTTTACTAAGCATCACCTCTCTGCCCCTCCGTGGATATCAAGCAATCAATAACAATGTCACAAAAGAATGTTTACCAAGATGGAGGGTGGGGTGTCACCTGTAATGATCCTGTATGAAAAATGTAAACAATCCTAAAATAGGTGAGGAAAACTTTCACCTTCCTACAACCTCACTTTATGGATATTTGATGTTTCGCAGGCTGAAAAAAATGAACAGAAGTTTAGAAACTGTTTGGTGTGCAGGGTTTGTTTGGGGGTTCTTTTTTTTCCCCCCTAAAAACAAACCTCCCCTTAAGTCCCTCAATTCCAAATACTGTGGAAGAGTCACTACTACTCACCGCAAGTAATACTGTTTTAAAGCAAAGGCAGCGTTAGAACAACTTCTGGGAAAGTTGAACTCTTCAACAATTTCTCCCCACTGATTCTTCTCAGAAACCTGTTAAAAACACAGCCACACTTGTCTGAGAGTGCACCATCCAAGAAAACTCTAACCTAACTATGAAATAAATACCCATTCTACAGAGATCTGTAGATACCTCAGGCATCAGTGGGTGTTTCAGATCGATCCGTAAGAGTAACTAAGCAAGGGCTGCTTGAATCACTGTGTTTTCACCCGAGAGCCCAGTATTTAATAGCACTTGTTTTGTTTGGGGGGCGGGAGGGGGGGTGGTGGGTTTGTTTTGTTTTTGAAGCCCGGACAATAACCAATCGCAAGTCCCTCTGTCGCCCCCTTTTAAATCTCAACGCGGTCCGTTTACACTAAAAAAAAAAAAGTTCAAAAGGATCAATACTGTTCCGGACAGCGACGTCCGCAGGTTCTGGGGGGGCCGGGGCCGGGGCCGATTCCGATCCCTCTCCCAGATCTATCCATCTCCATAGGCCCTTCTTTGAGGCCTACAGCTTCTGCCTAGCCTTGAAGCCTAAGATGGCTATTTGGAGACAGGTCCTGGTTTCTTTTGTTAGCTGTATAAACCGAGGGCGACGGGGCCGAGGCTGTGCCCCCGGCTGCCGGGATCATTTCGCAGCCGATTATCGATGTTAAACCTGCCCGCGCTAATTTTGAGTTGCACGAAAACTGCTCTCAGAGTCTGTGTGTCTCTGTGTCTCCGCCTGTGCTAGAGCGGCAGCGGCGGCAGAGCTGACTCGCGAGCGAGCGGGCGGGCGGGCGCGGGCGCGGGGCTCGGGCGGGCGCCCCGCACGCCCGCACTCCCCGCCGCGGCGCTCAGACCCCGCCGGGCCGGCCGGGCACCGGGCAGGGCGCGAGCCGGCGCCGGGCCGCCCGCCCGCCCGAGCCCCGCGCCCGCCGCGCGCACGCGAGCCACCAGGCCAAAAACAGCCCCGCCGCCGTCCGCCTCCGTGCCACCGGCTGGGAGCGAAAAGAACGCCTTTTGCCCCCGCGGGCCACCCCCCCGGCCCCGAGCGCCCACTCCGGGGTCAAAGGAGACTTTTTGGAAGAGGCCAGCGAGAGGGAAATACAAATTAAAACTTCCACTCACCTTCGCGAATCCGCCTAAAGTAGTGACTCTGGTGTAGAGACCGTGAAGATCCAGCTCCTTCCCACCCACCGCAGGGATTTTTTTAAAAGGCGACCTGCGGGAGAGAGAAAGCCCCGCACTTGTCAGCCGGGACCCCGCGCCCGGCCCGGGCGGGAGAGCCCCGTTCGCCCCGGCTCGCCCCGGCGCTGCCCCCCCGGTTCTGCTCTCACCCTCTGCTGTGGTGGAACTGCCGCAGCTCGTCCAGGAAAGCGAGTCCCTTTCTCCGCTCGTCCGGAGGCGCCTTCCCCGTCGAGTTTGCCATTATTTTTTCAAAGGAGGTTTTTAAAAAACCCAGATCGGTGTTTTAAAAGCGCCCCCCGCTCCCTGCGCTTCCTACCAGAGCCCGGAGCCCATTCCTCGGCCGGCGGCGGCGGGGCTCAGTCATGGGCCGGCGGTGGCGGCGGCGGCGGCGGCGGCGGCGGCGGCGCAGGGAGGGAGGGAGGGAGGGGGAGGAGGAGGAGGAGGAGGGGAAGGAGGGAGCAGGAGGCCAGGGGGAGAGGAGGGAAGGAGGGAGGGGAATTTCTAAAAAAGTTTAAAGAAATCGGAGCGAAACTAGAGGGGCAGGCGACTGCCGGATCCGCGCGAAGCCGCGGGGCGAGCGCGGCCCCCACCCCTTCCTTCCCTCCCTCCCCGCGGCCCGGCTCTCGCCCGCCTCTCAGCGCAGCCGGCCCAGGCGGCTCGGCCTGGGGACGCGATTCAACATGGTGCTGCTGCCGGGGGCGCGCGAGCGGGCGAGGGGAAAGGCGAGCCGACGGTGAGGGGCCGGGGCGGCCGGAGGCCCGGGAGTTTCGGCGGCCGCGGCGGCGGGGCTGGGGCAGGCGGGGCTGGGGGTGGGGAGGGGGAGGTCTGTGTGGTGGTTTGTGGAAAGAGGGGTGACAGCGTGTATTCCGGCCGCAGCTCCGCAGGGCCCTCGCACACATTCACGCGCGGCCTCGGCCGCGGCGGCTGGGGCGTCCCCGGGCAGAAAGCACCGGCGGCAGCCGAGCCGCTGCGCGCCGCCCGCCTGCTTCCTTCCCCGCCAGCCTCCCTCTCTGCCGCCGCCAGCGCCGCCGCCACGGCCGGGCAGCCAGCGCCGCACAGCGACCCCCGAGGGCCGGCCGCGGCACTGCGCCTGGCTCCACACCGCCCCGGCAGCTCCTCGCGGGGAACAATAGACTCGGCTCGCCGGGCTTAGGGTTCATCTGCAATGTGCCGCACATTTCACACGCACACAAAGCCGGCGGAAAGGGGGGCGGCGCGGGGAAACGGCCACTACCGGTTGTTCCAGGGTTAGGGGTGGAGGCGATGTTCGCGTCCCCGGCCCGGCTGTTGGAAGGGCCGCCTCGGAGTCCCTGCCAGCCCGACAGAACCAGTCTGGCGCTCGGTACGGAACGGAAGCTCCGAGGGGCAGCTCCTCACGCTACGCATCATTCACAGATCGGAATAAAGTCAATTTGTTACCTTTTTTTTTTTAAGGTCTAAAGGAATCGGCTTTTCTCAGCCTTGTGCTAGTATTTTGGGGCCTGATTAGCACATTTTCCATGAATTATCCACAAACTAACTTTAGCAAACTGTAAATTAAATACAATGTGAACTGTCAGTTCTGTGGAAATATAGTAATGCTCTTAATTCATCTTGCCTTTGGTTGGTTTCACATATCAAACTAGATTATTTTATGCTGAGTTATGCAAACAGTAATTATACTGGTTGGGAACCAATCTTTTGAACTTTGACAATAATTAACGCTTATATTTTTACATTAAGGTATCTTAAAGATAGATGCGCTTAAATAAATATTGAGTAAAACCTTGTTTTCCTTTGCTTTCAAATGTCTCAAATTCCGTCCCCACTTAAAATATTTTGAAGGTTAATTTTAAAAAGCTGCTTAAAAGGAAACTAATCATCTCAACAAATACTCCCACCTAAGTTTGCATTTACAAGGGGCGTTGGAACCGGCCCTTTGCTACAAATGTTAATTAAGCTTCACAGTGTGTGAGGCGTATCATTATTCCCATTTTAGTGATGGCCACTATGGGCAAAGTCACCGAGTAACCCAAGGTCACAGGCTTAAAAAGGTCTGGATGCTTATGATTTCAGGTAGTGGTTCCAATGGGAACATTTATTTGGTGGTGAAAAAAATTATGTAATATAGCCCAGCATGCTTCCGGTGCTCACTCTAGGAAACGGATTTATTTCCCAAGTAAAGTTTGTCTCTTAAATGGGGTTGGAATAAGGCTGTGGCTAGGAAGTTCCTGACACCCAAGGGCCAGTGAGTGTCTCAGAAACCAGTGAAAGGCGGAGATCCGGCTGGGGGAGTGGAGAAGCTGGGTAGGGGCCGGCGGCAAGGGGGGGGCGAGGTAGGAGGGAGACCAGGTCAACCGTCCCTCCCCCCACCGGTCCTCTTAGGGGTGGTGGAGATGTGGGCCGCAGAGCTGCGTGGCTGGGGCTGTGCGGATTCCCTAAACGCCGCACTTGCGCACAGCCCCTTACGTAACTGTCCGCGCCGGGGATTCCCTAGAGGGGGTCATTCTATTCAACCATTACACACACCCCGGGCTGCTGCCGCCGCGCCGCCGCCGCCTCACAAAATGGCGGCGCCCATAGAGGAGACAGCGGCCGCCTCCTCGGCCCCATTTTGTGGGAGGCGAGAGATCTGTCAACATGGAATACCTCGGCTGAGGATGCATCCGAGTTTGGAGATTCTGCTTAAGGGATGGAGCCGAGGGGACCCCATTCAACGGAAAATGTCAGCGACTTCTGTTACATTCATGCTTTTTTTTTTTTTTTTTTACTATTTTCATTTTCTCGAAGGAAGCTCCAGAAGCTGCCGGGGTAATTGTAACTAAGGGGAGAAGGGAAAGCTTCGGCCGACTGCTCGGGGGACTTGCTGCGGCATCTTGGTAGCTTTGGTTGCCCTTCCGCGCTCCCGGCAGCTGACCGCGCTCTCGCGGAGAGTCGCCTGAGCCGCCTGGCCCGCTCGGAAGGGACGGGGACGGGACGATGCGGAACGAAAGCGGCGGCCTCAGCCGCTCCACTTGTGCAGCGAGACTTTTCGATAGTTTTTAAATGCCAGAGTCCACAGCACCGTCAGTACCCCTCATCAGGGTCGCGGGCTTGGGAACCTCCTGGTCCGGGAACTCGCGGTTGGCCGGGAGCCGGAGAGCTGGGAAGCCGGGTTGCGGGGAACCGGCCGTACTCTGGGATTCCGACAGCCCTGGTCCGCCGGGTGGTCGCGATCCGGACCCGGGTCCGGGATGGTGCTGATGGGGCAGCAGTGGGAACGAAGGCATGTACACTGAAATTTAGGTCGTCCGAGTCGGGATTTAGGGTTGTGTTGCCAGTGTCTCAGAACATGTCTTAGAACATGTTTTCTAGTATCCCACTCGGCAGTGGGCAAATCTGTTTGTCTTATTTCATATGGAAGGGCGGAGTGGAGGGATGACATTTTTTATTTTTCAGTGGGGGGTTACCACTTTTAAGCCACTGTTTGCTGTTAATGTGTATTTGTGTGTGTACACACATGCATATACAATAGTGTGTTTTGCTTTTAAGTAAAAATTTCGAAGGGTAAAGACCTGGAGTGTGATGCTAACGTTTTAATTACCTTTAAAAAAAATTAAGATGTGATATGTAACTGGAGAGTTGACTCTGAAAAAAAACAACCCTTTTCTGAAAAGAAGCTGTCATCTTCAAAATGGAGTCCTAAAGTATATCTGATGAATAGAATTTAAATTCATAACACTTTGCATATGCTCTAGGCATAGAAAAAAAAACCATAAAATTTAATGTTTAACAGATTACTACACGGTCCAACTTCTCCAAAAGTAGAAAAATGTGAAGCAAAAGCTCTTAAGGGTGTTTGCTTGTAAGAGGAATGCATAGGTTTAAGAGAAGAGGAGATACATCTGATGCAACTTAAATATACATTTTGGGAATAACTTATTTCAAATGTGGTTTTTTTTTTTTTTTACGGTGGCAGCGACATTTATGTTTCCATGAGGGGTTTTTTTTGGGGGGGGGCGGTTATTTAGGTTGATTTTGACCCTCATATTTCCTCTCTAGTACAAAACTGCATTTTTCTGCAGGCTACGCCTCAATCACTAAGTTCCATGCCCCATTCCCTGCCGCACCCAGTTGCTACTCCTGGCGTGTGGATTACCAAGATACAGTTTCTGGTACTGTCTGTTCCTACTGATGTTCTTTATATTTAATAAATTTAGTTACCACTAATCAGTCTGTATCTTTTTCAAGAATACCGTATCTTAGACCCCAAGTACCCAGGGAATATTTTTTTAAGGCATTGCACTAATAGTAACCCTAGCGCATATTACATTTCTTTGTACCGTATTGCATTTCCTATAGTGGGCAGCATAGAGCAGGTGGATTCTGGAAAAAATGTTGGGAGGTGCAACAGTTTTACAATATTCTCTAGTTTGATGATATAAATAAAATGTAGTTGTTTGTTTTCAAGCATTAATAGAAATTATTCCCATAAAAATTACCAGTGACAATGGAGATTGTTGAAGCTCAATTTGTATAGTTTACTGTTCTAATGAGAAATATTGACAAAATATTTTTGATGTGAAAAAATGCAAAAGTGAGGTTTTTAATAGTAACTGCAAACTCAGAACATCATAATTAGAGGTTTCTGTTATTTTATATGCATCTCCGATTCTTATCAGTTTTAATACTATTTAATTAAGAAATAGTAATGTTTAAAATTTCTCATTCAAGTAAACTTAAAAACTAAACCAAATTTCAAATCAAGCATGTCAGGTTATAAAATTACAACAGCTGAACTAACTTAATTGAGGAATTGGTACATTGATTAATTGGACAAGTTTTTGGATTTTAAGTTACGGTTTAAAAGAATTGGTTGAACAAGGTTTTGAACTTAAATTTTTATTTCTTTAAAGATGATCTTAAGAAGAAAGGAATTGTTGTTAAGAGAATGCTTTCACCACTTGCTGCTCTTGCCTGTGTCTGCTGCTGTACTTTTTTATGTGGGCTAACTTATTTGAATCTTTGTTTACAATATCAAATCATAGATAAGGTCCTTCTTCAGATGATGACTCTTAAGGAGTACTGGTAACTAAGCTTTTAAAAAGTGAGATAGTTTGTTCTACTGTAGATTAAGATAATTATAAAGTAGATGTTCTGAATCTGCAGCTGACCAAGATTTGAATGATTTGTCCCTACAGGGTCTGATAAGTTTTGGGGGATTTCTTTTCAATAGTTTCTTTTCAATAGTTTCTTTTCAATAGATATTAAAGACTATGCGTTGTACATAAATCTAGTGCAATTTGTTAAAAACAAAACAAGAGATAATTTTCAACTACTAAAGAACTTTTAATAAGACTTAATAATTAAAAAATCATATTTTAACCAATTACAATGTTCTTTCGAGAGACATCCCTAAGTGTGCTTTTGACAGGAAGTTCTCGTTAATTGTTTAGGTCAGTTAACTAATCTTGAATCTTTAAAATTGTTATGGGTTTAATGTGGTACATTTGTGCATTGTTATTTATTTCATCTAATTTGATCACTGAAAAGAACAGTAGGCCCCAAACTGCTTTTTATAAAGTATCACAGTTTATAATAGCTTAACACTTTGTTATAGTATTTAATAACTTATGGACACTAGGAAAGCATAAATACTAAACCAAGGAAATATTAATTTTTATCAATGCAGATTACTAAATTACTGAATAAATATTTATTGAATGCCTACCTTGGGCAAAAGGTAGGTGGGCAAGAGAAATTGCCTTGGCCCTCAAGGAAATTATACTCCAGTATAAGATGTTAATCTTTAACTGCTAGCTTTAAAAGATTATAATGAACTCTTCAGACCGTAGGGTTCTTAATTTTTAATACTTAAGCAGGATATTTAGCATAGAGTTAAATTCAAAATTCTATTTAGAATAGAGACATTTAAATATAATTATATACAAAATAGCATTACATTACTGTTAGGATCAATGTAAGATTAGTGTTATTCAAAGTGCTGTAAAAATATTAATAACAGCATTTAAATCACATCCTTTGAAAACTCAGATCCACAAAAAATATGATTCCAGTAATTAACTTTTTAATTATGGGAAAAGCAAGGGGGTGTAAAAAATATACTACTGAGCAAACGAAGAGGAATTGTTTTAATGAAATTTGATTTTCTGTTTCAATTTTTTGGTACATTGACTCTTCTGACATTGCACTTTGCTATTAATTTAAAAAAATTAAACTCCAAAGACACATTAATTCTGTATTTAATGCAGATTTAATTCTTGACTAGCTGTAAAGCTTAAAGAGTTGGCAGTCTTGTTGGTGAAACAATAAAATAGGAATTAAGCCAAAATGCAAAACTATGTAATAATTAGGTTTTATAAATATACATACAGGTTTTCCTTTGAAGCTATATGAACCAGAGTAGTATTGACTTAATATTAATTTAGTTTTTGTTTTTCTCTGAAAACATACCACAAACTACGTATCAAAATAGAAAGTCAACCAGAGCAAGTGTAAATTATTGAGGTTTTTTGCTATATGTTAAGGGAAATTCTAACCAACAGCTCAGTGGCAACAATTTGTTAAAGGTGCCATGGTTCTTTGATGTAATTCATAGTATATAGAACTCAGAAATATTTTAGAATAATCTTTATGTGATAATTACATGAAAAATACTTAGTTCTTTGGGGGTATAAAATAACTGATTTATTATTTTACGGGTAACTTCAATGCTTGCAGGTATTTTAAACAAAGACGAAAATTTTAGGAGTGTTGTATCTTACAACCAAATGTCCCTCTTATTAATAATACTAATATTAAATGGCCATTAGTCATTATTGATAGCCTAAATAAATTTAAGTGTAGGTCCTGTTCTGTTGTTTAGTAATTTTAACTATTGAAAGATAGATTGCCTCAAGGTTAATGGGGGGTTAAACAATGCTGCTCCTCTTCTTTTGGAAACTGCAAAAAAGCTTCGCACTCTTTAGGAAATGCTGGAATTTGCTCTCCTCCCAGTGAACTAAATCCATCCTTGACATCACCATTTGCTAACCTCAATTGTTTTTTCTGCTCCATTAAAGTTGGGGCCACCAAAAATAGTAATGATATCAGACTACACCACCCTGGGTGGGTTTGTGCCCACTGCAGATACTCTCCTTCTGACCTTCTCCTTGTTCTCAATGTCAGTTTCTAAAGAGACTTTTGTAATATTACTCTTAGTATATTCCTAAACTGGATAAGAGAGTTAACTTGTGGTCTATATATTGTGTTCAAAGAGTCCACTAACCTCGTGAAACAATGTGTTTATTCATTCTTCTAAGGGAAAGGGTCTTGGCAGGCATGGGCATCTTAAAGGGCCCTGTGATACCCAAAAAGCTAAAGTTCTACTTGTTAAAGACAAGTAGTAACTTTAGAGGATCACCTCAGGCACTGCTTTTTATTTTGTGTAGGAGTCTCAGGGGAAAGGCATTTTGAAACTAGTTAAGGAGTATCATTGTAGTTCAACAGACTATAAGAATTACAGCAAACAAGGGGCTCCTGGGTGGCTCAGTCTGACTCTTGATCTCGGCTCAGGTCTTGATCTCAGGGTCATGAGTTCTGGCCCCACATTGGGCTCCACGATAGGCATGGAGCCTACTTAAAAAAAAAAAAAAGAAGAAGAATTACAGCAAACAAGCAAATATGTCCAAAGAAGAACTATAGATTTTTAAAGAAAGTATAATTAAATGCATTTAACTATTTTTTAATTTGTCCTCTACTGAAAATTAAGTGGATAAGAAATTAATTCAAAATGGGCCCCAAATATAATTCTTCAGCTAACTAATTGGGAATATCTAGGGATATATATGCATTTATTATAATTGCATGCATAGTAGTGTGTGCTTTGTGTTCCTGGGTGACATTGATGAATGTTTCCAATGGTGTGGCCAGGTCACACTGCAATCTTCTTGTTCTCCTTTGTGCTTGCTTGCTCTGCTCCCCTTTGCTGCAGTTTCTGAGGAATGTGCCTAGGTGTAGGCCCAGACCTTGCTTTTGTAGAGATCTGTCAACAGGGCTACTTTATCTCACAGCAGGTTCTTGTAGCTTATCTGTGGACCCAGTGTATGATAATTGGAACTTCAAGGGTACTAGTCTGAAGGCAGTTCATCACAACCTTTTTAAAAAATGCTAAACTATTTGAGTCCTAAACTGTGCATATTCTAAATCGTTCAATGGTTATTAGAAATATATTATTTCTGTGCCCTCTTTTGTTTGTAGATCCTTATATGCTTAATTATTATTTAAAATTTAAATTCCATGCATTGTCTGTGAGGGTGGGGGAAGGGTAGCATCCCATCATGTTTTATATATACATTAACAATAAGATTTTGGCCCACTCCCTACTGAACCAGTGGAAAAGGGCACATTTGAGAGGAAACATGTGCTTTACTCAGACTCCAATAATTAGGCTGATGCACTTGATTTATGTTACACATTGAGCTCATTCTTAAAAAGGTAAACATTTTACAGTATGCCTCCTGGCTCACAAATCAGTGCTTTTTCTACTAAACATTCCTTCTGTCTTGCTAATAAAATCCAATTTCCAGAATCATAGTTAGTTGCTAAGCAAATATGCATAAAACCATAAATTTATCCGAATCATTTATTATTTAAAGAGTAGTATATAAAAATTTAAACAGAAGTCATTGATCAGTGAAAGTGACAGAAAATAAGCAAAATAAAAACAGAATTATGGTAGAATAAGCTAAAAGACCTTACTTGAGGGAATTACTGGGAAAACAGCTCAAATATGAGGTCTGGGGCTTCTTAGGCAATACTTTATCTTAAATTAGAATCTATAGGAATCCCCTTATCACTTATTCTTAGACTTTCTTTGCCAATGTGCACTATTTGTTTAGTAACCAGGTAAGAACATTGGATATGCATCTTTCAAGGCTACAACTTATATAAGATATTTATAAATATTACTGCTACATATGGACTAACAGTTTTAGCCTCACTGCAATACCTTGTACAATTTTTGTAACTGCTCAATGCCCTTTAAAAGGCTACCAACCCATGTAAATAGGTCTTAGCTCTCTGTCTGGTACAGCCTGGCAAATTCTTTTTGACATAGCTTGAATTGCCAGGAATGTAGGGGCATCATTCCTTGCCAGTGAACATACATCCTTTCTTTGCTGGTGAAGGTAAAATCTGAGCCAAGTAATTCTGTAGGACCCACTGCAGTGGCCATCCTCTAAGTGAGCAGATTTAGAGAAGCAGTCTTTTTGATCTCTTATTTTACTAATTTGTTATCTTTCTGAGATTATTATAACCTCACTTGGAATGTTATTTCCGTAAACCATTGTGCTTCACAGATGTGAATATTTCTCATTGGAAAATATTGGAAGATACAAAGCCAGGCCAAATGTGTATGACCATGAGTGTGCATGAGCTTGACAAGTGAAATAGGTGTCTTTGAAATTATCATCCTCTTTTCCTTAAAGTCACAATTTAAAGCTGGAGGTTTCAGGGCACCTGGATGGCTCAGTTGGTTAAATGTCTGACTCAGTTTCAGCTTAGGTCATGATCTCAGGGTCATGGGATCTAGCCCCCCACACTGGGCTCCTTGCTCAGTGTGGAGTCTACTTGTCTCTCTCCCTCTGCTGCTCCTCACACTTGAGTGCACACGTGCACTCCTCTCTCTTAAATAAATAAATAAATAAATAAAATCTTAAAATGAAGGTAGAGGTTTCACTCAGAGTCAGAGTTCCATGTAGCATGCTTGCTTGCTTATTTGTTTATAAAGAACAACAACATGTTTAGATTTAATTTCTTTTCATGAGACAGCTTTTTTTTAAGTGTAGTTGACACAGTTTCAGGTGTACAACTTTATAGTGGTTTGACAAATTTATACATTGTGCTATGTTCACCTTAACAGGTAGCATTTTTTAAAACATAGTCCAGAATAAGCTAAGAATTAAGGGACATCAGTTGCCGAATGTAAGGCAAGTGCCTCCATATTTTCCCACAAATTTTATTATGATAAATCATTGCCATATTCTGAACTTTAAAGGAGGTTTTTACTTCTGAGTATCCAAACATTGCACACATTATTCAGGTAAAAGACATTGGTATGATAAGAGTTTCTCCCTTAATGTTTTAGGTTTTGAGAACAAACCCAGCATTTAAGGAATGTATTTTTACTGTATCTTTTGAGTTTCCACAGTCGTAGAGCAATAACTAGGTACAGGTCTGTTATTTTTAGAAAAGTTTGTTTTATTCAGTCTTTGATAAGAGATCCTCCTTGCCTTATAATTGAGATTCAATAAACCACAAAGTTCAAGAAGGGTGGTGTGGTGGTGTAGCAAGTTGCAACCCTTGCTTGGTGTCATGCTCTTGTTGTGCTAGTGATGGTCATTTGGCAGTGTTTGATGAAAGAAAGATTAGCAGTCCTGGTTTCTCTGTGTTGACTGACAGGTCTCAAGTAAGAATTTATTTCCCAAGAAGAAAAGTGATTAAATACATGGAAAGATTTTCAGAACAGCAAATTTTACCGAAAAGTTATATAGTCTTTCAACCCAGTTCAGAAGTGGCCAAGACCAAACCTCCAAGCGTGAAAGCAAAAGTTGGGCTATACTTCAGGGGGACAGATTATAATCTAGTTAAGATCCATCAAATGAGGTCAGAGGCAAAACCTTCCTATTGACAGGCAAGTTTACGTGCTATCTCCTGGAGATTTAGTTATTTCATGATGGATTCTCTTGGAACAGGTCTGGAAGGCTTTTTGGGTGTGTCTGACATATGAGGTAGAATTTTCCTGACCAGAAGACCAGGGTTAGGATAGAAGGTCCACCAGCTACCTAGATAGACCCAGCACTACGAAGAGTTACCTGAAAGCTGTTACTACTAGTCTGGTGCTTTAAGTGGGAGGTTTTCAAGAAACTTTCCTCTATACGTTATGTCTGTAAGGAACTAAAAATAATAAGAAATCTTTTGATGGGTGAGAGAATATCTTAAAACATAGATCCAAAACAGGAGACTTTGAACCTGACAAATAGGAATATTTTAAAAGGCCCCCTTAGGTGAGGTTCAGGTTACATCTTCCACTAAGGAACCTAGATGGAGATAAGGTGGTAAATACCTAGAAATCTCATAGGCCATTAATATTTTATGAATTTAAAAAAATCCAGTCTGGTTGCTGAAGATTTCTTAAAAATGGCCAATATGCCTGGGCACTTTGTTTTTTTAGAGTCCCATCTAGATGTTATACTGTCCTTATTGTTTCTAGGTAGAACAGTTTTGAATAGTCAGTAGGACTTTATAAACTTCTTTTACAATCTATCAGAAAAAGGTATTTCCTGATAATTACTAGACAAAAATGATACTGCTAGGCTTTAGCAATAAAGACTTGCCAACAGTCATGTCAGCTCTTGCATATAAGTATGTTTTTACCTATTCTGCAAAGGTACACGTAATCACTGAAACATTCTTGTGAACAACACATATGACATTAACCTGAATATCTGCAGGGGACTTTTATGATTTTATTTACTTAGTTTGCAGCCTCATCTTGAAAAACAGTAACATCTGAATGAGTTAGAGGAAACCAGTTGGTTACTAAAGATAAGAGTAAGAATGCCTGTGAGCAAGAGGTCACCACAGCCTTAGTTTAGTAATAGCCACATCCCGAGACTATAAGGACTCCTAGATATTTTAGTTCCTCTAGAAGTAAGGAACCTTTATTGTTATTACAATTATCTAAAAGAACTACCCAAAAGCTACAGGAGAATCAATCAGTTGTGATGTTTGAGAAGTAGAAGTATAATGTCAGGTAAGAACAGCACCTTCTGCCAACTAGGAAGAATATGGAGAAAGGAAAAGTTCTTACTACTTCGTGTTGAAAACAGACTGCGTATGCAGAGACAAATTTATGTTTTTCTCTGAGCAATCAGTTCGCTCTTCAATAATTATAGTTAAGTGTCTGTTTTGGTCATAGCACCTATTATTTATCTAAAGATGAGTTGGTGAAAATTCTCTAAATAATATACGCATAATTGGAGATGTGTGCGTGACCATATATTTGCAAGGGATGTGCCAATGATTTTGTTCTCAAAATAAATTTGCAAAAAACCTTCAGAAATAAAAAATGTTACTTAAAGTATTATTAACAAGGCCACAAATTACTAAGACAATCAGAATTACAGGCTATAAAAGTTATGCTATTTTCACAGGGTATAGCAACACAAGTCCCAAGGGTCTAACAGGACTATTTTTTTAAAAATCGCATTTGCAAAGGCAGTTATATCACATAGAATAGAATTTTATCTGCTTTTCTGCAGCTATGGGGAAGAGAGTACATGATTTCCTCATTTAAGCTTCCTAATTTTTTTTTTTCAAACCAGCAAATAGAAGTGCCTAAATACTAGAATTCCATTAGTTATTACCAAGAGAGAAGAGCAGGTATAAACTTAAAATTCAGAAAAGAGCAGAAAGATAGTGAATGTTAACAAATGGAATATGGAGCATGTAACATCTTGCCTCTACATATACTAAGAATATAAGTAAAGCTTATCACAGATTAAGATATATTTATTTGAAAGAGTCTAAACAGTATATTCACATAAGGTAGATTTTGTTAAAAGGCTTATATACTTAAATCACCTGTTATTAAAACTTTATGAGTATTTTTAGTCTTTCTAAAACATAGTTTACAGTTACAGATAGTTTTCCATGGTTTGGAAAAGCTATTTGTTATTTTCTTCCTATCCCTTGACCTCTCCATCAAATTATTTTTCTAGTTACCAAGAATTTGCAAACAGAGGCTCTATTTTTCATGTATTTTCTGAAACTGTGAAAAGTTAAAAGTTTGTGTTTTCAGTGCCTTAGGAAATATTTAGGAATACATTTTTTAAACTCTGTACGCAAATCAGCATTTTTCAAAGTGTGCCATCATCTGCTTATAGGTTGTTAGGAGAAAAAAAAAAGCAGTTACATAATTTTGGAAAGTACCAACCAAGTTAAGTGAAGTTAAAATTCTTTTTCCATAAGACTTCTCAGGGCCTTTCAGATCCTCCTATGTTATCCTGTGGGTATTTCCTATTTTCCAAATATACCTGGCCTTCTGATACAGTTGGTATTCTGTCAAAAATACTGAAAAGTGGTCTAAACATTGTTAAAAATTGAACACAAATGTCAAAAACAAAAGGTGCTAATTCTGTGCTTAAGTGTGAGCTTCTTGAGGGCAAGGATCACTCTTTATTCTTCGTAACCCATATTGCATAAAACCAATATAATATGCTAAGTATATATTATTGGATAAGTTAATATAGACCTAATAACTCTTGAAAGTCCATTTTAAAATTCTATCCTAATTAAGCTTCTGATTTGCTGAAGTTAATTATGTAAAATAACATTTTCTTGTGTGTGATTTTTTTCTTCATACCTGGAAGAAATAGAATATTTTTAAATAGTCTATTTTATAGTTTTATATTTAGGATGGTGACCAGTTATTTTTATCTCTGTTGAAGAGATGTAGACCTAACCACATAATAGGTGTGTTCATAAACCATGAAGCACTTCAAAATTGCTAGGTACAGAAATTAGAAAATTTACTCACACCTACATTTCATTTCACCCTAACATTTATTCCTCTGGAAATCTGAAACTTTTCTCATATTCTTCTTTAGTCTTGCTCCTCCTACCTCCCAAAAAAACAATTTGTCTATGTTCCCATTCCTTTCTGGAGTCCCAAATAGTTTACCAGAATTCGTGGAATCCCCTGCCTTTTCCTGTTGCCTCATTAAAGATCTTCTCCCAGTGTTTTCCCATTAGATTTACTTCCTCACTTACCAGAGGCTCCTTGGAGGTCTTAAGGATTTTTTGGATGTGCTAAAGAGTACTAAGAACACCTAATCTAAAATGAAGAGACTTCGTTGCTATGCTCGTTGTAATAGGCCCTCACTCTAGAGGGAGGACATTTTGGAGCATCTCAGTTACAAAACACGATGCATATTTATAGAGAATCTAGTGAACATAGAGAAAAGGGAAATTTGAGTGTTTGTTGGAGATTTAGGGGCCTTTAAGGTACTCACAGAGTTTTGTAGATTTCAGCTGGAGATGTAGTTGATACTAAAGACCATAGCCATAAGATAGTGTCAGGAGCAAATAGTAAAAAGAGAAATATATGAAAAAGTTCTTTGAATTAAAAAAAAGAAAAGAAAAAGAAAAAGATAATGGGAAAGAATATTACTATCATTAAATTAATTTCAAAATAGACACCTTTGAATGTGAGACAAAACATAGGTTTTTCTTAATTGGATTATGCTTTTAGAGGACACTTAATAGCTAGTGTGAAAGTTATATTTTGTTGATTTAGGCATCTTTTTCTGCAGAATCTTGTAAAAATTTCCTGTGTAAGAAAGAACTTTAAACAAGGGCTATTTGATAAAAAATGTTTCCAATGAAAATTACAAGATTTCCTGCCTTGATTGCCTTTTTTTTTTTTTTAAGATTTTATTTATTTATTTGACAGAGAGACAGCCAGCGAGAGAGGGAACACAAGCGGGGGGAGTGGGAGAGGAAGAAGCAGGCTCATAGCGGAGGAGCCTGATGTGGGGCTCGATCCGTAATGCCGGGATCACGCCCTGAGCCGAAGGCAGAGGCTTAACTGCTGTGCCACCCAGGCGCCCCCTTGATTGCTTTTTAAAATAAGAGCTTTTCATGGAGTAGTTTAAATGAATCTGTCTTATCTTGTAGATAACAAGAGAGTTTCCTAATGCCCCTTAGAACCAGATGTTTCGTTGCTGTTTTCTTCTACCTCCATTCAAACTACCATTAATGGAAGGCTATCAGCCACGCAACATGTTAAGATGGGAAACTGTTTAAAAGAAGGTGCAAGACCTGCCTTAAAGTTTTAGAGTTCATGAGCGATAGGAGGAAGGAGTGGACATAGGAATAATTTGACTATAGTAGATCAAGGAGTACGATGAAGGTGTTGACTTTGCCTGGAGAAATCTGAGAGCTCTATAGAATAAGGGGTATTTGAGTGTATTTTATAAGAATGTTCATAGTTGGTGGTGGAGAAGGGAAGGCTAGAGTATTGAAAGGCTCCAAGGCATGAAAACATATGGCACATTTTGGGAATGGTGACTAGTCCACTGTGGGTGAGCCAATTTCTGGCTCACTTAGGCCAGCCTGGGAGAAGCATCCATGATGTTATGGAATTTGAAGTTTTTTCCTAAGACTATCATTCTCAGCCATTTTTCTTTTGCCACATAAATGCTAGATGTACATATATGCAAAGCCATGTAAATTCCTAGGCTCTCGCTTTTCCTGCAGTCATTTCCATCACATTCAAGCATATAGGAATACAATAAAGGAAATTTTATTATTATAGAGAGATACAGATTTGACTTTTTAAAATATGTTTGGTCAATATTTGCTGCAACATGGATGGCACTGGAGGAGATAATGCTAGGTGAAATAAGTCAAGCAGAGAAAGACAATTATCGTATGGTTTCTCTCATCTATGGAACATAAGAACTAGGAAGATCGGTAGGAGAAGAAAGGGATAAAGAAAGGGGGGGTAATCAGAAGGGGGAATGAAGCATGAGAGACTATTGACGCTGAGAAACAAACTGGGGGCCTCAGAGGGGAGGGAGGTGGGGGAATGGGAAAGGCTGGTGATGGGTAGTAAGGAGGGCATGTATTGCATGGTGCACTGGGTGTTATACACAACTAATGAATCATCAAACTTTACATCAAAAACCAGGGATGTACTGTATGGTGACTAACATAATATAATAAAAAAATATTAAAAAAATAAAATATGTTTGGCTTACAAACTTACTTATTTGTGCACAACTGGTAAAAATGGTTATCTTAGGTTTAGAACAGAAGGTGACTAGTAGTAAGGAATGACTAGTAGTAAACTACTATCACAATATAATAGGAGACTGGAAATGAAGGCTTGAGGATAGATTTGAGAAATCATGGAGAAGTACAATTGTGAGGATGAGGGTGATTTCTAGGACTCATCCATACTCTGCATGAGTCAATTCGAGTAATACTGCTTTCATATTCCCCTTCTTCACATACTCTCTCTCTCTCTCTCTCACACACACACACACTAACTGCACATCTATTGCCTCCACTTTACTGTGGCCACTACATCATCAGTACCATTCTCCCATAAATTAGGACATATTTCAGTAGCTGTTTTGACATGGGGTCATACCACTTTGAAATGGCTGCTTAAAAATACACAGTTTTAAAAAAAAGTAACAGGTATGCAGCATTTATACCTGGGCCTCATATTCCTTATCCTTGACCATCTCATCCTTCTCATCATCCATCGTTTAGATGATAAAGTACAACTTAGAGATGTGCGAATAAGTAAGATTATCGGTTGTACACATTACTTGGTATACTTGGTTTAAAAAAGAACAAAACAGAACACCTTTTAGGCATCTTTACAATGTCCCTTGCATCAAAAGAAATACTTCAGAATGTTATGTACTACTTCACTAACATTTTCTTTTCCAAAAAGATGAGTACTGATATTCTTTTTTCTCTTCCTCATTCAGAGGCCCATTTTTCCCCTAGATTCTCCTAATATCCCTTTTATGCACTTACTCCAGCTCTCTGTTGTCTTTTAGGAGTACAACACCTGAAATTGCCTGCTGATCCTTTGTGCAGATACACCAAGCTTTGGTACAAAAGTAGAACGAAACTTTCTAATTTTTATATTCTTAATGCTAAACAGCTTGGCTGGTATTTAGATTTTTTATATCTCATTGATCTGGTGGTTTCAGTGATTTATAATGATTGATAGTTCACAGTTCATCATAAAATAGAGAGCTTGGAGATCAGCTAATCTTACCTGCACGTTTTAAATAAGAAAATGGAAATCAAGAGCACTTAAATATTTATCCTGATAATACAGCAAGTTCGGCCTAGAATGTCTCTTGGTTCTATGCCAGTGTCTTATGTTTTCTTCCCTTTCCTTTTTCTCTAATTAATTTTGAATTGCATAATATAGATAAATTTCTCTTGTAAAACGTTAAATATTATTGGTAGCTTAAGGCTTTGCCCCCAGAATCACAGCCTTCTTCCTAGCAGTAACCACTGTTAACACTTTGATATATGTTCTATTAGCACTTTTCTTTGCATTTGCTTCTGTGTGTGCTTCTGTGTGTGCATATGTTACCTAAGTGGTACTTTTTTTATTAGTGAATTTTTCAATGTACCCAGTCATCACGTAAGAATAGTTGGATTACTTTTTACAAGTGTGTACTTTCCACTGCACACAGGGACACAAATTGCTGCTTATCTGTCCTTTCCTTTAGCCTCGTTGGATGTTTGTCCATTTATTCATTCAATTAATATTAAGTGCCCATTACGTACTACCTTCAAGAATTTTATGTTACTTCTAAAAGTAAAACATGTACAAAGATAACTAATATTAAATAACAAGTGCCATTAAAGATCTATAAGAGATCATTCTGTTTTCTATCTCATTACCTGGAGGATCTGAAGAGCATAGGAAAAGAATTTTAAATATATTATAGAAATTATTTGATGTCATTTGTAAAATTCAGTGTTTGTTTAGCTTAAAAGTATTTTGACAAGGCTCCACTTCAGCTGACCAAAACTGGAGTAGTAGAGCATTATAACTGAGACCTCAAGTATTTTTGAATTTATGTAAGCTTAATGCACAGCTTTAAATTCAAATGTCTGTCTTAACAGCTTTTTTTTTTTTTAAAAAAACAAACTTCAGAGCCAGGTAGAATTGCAGAAGCTAACTGCAACCAACAGTCATCCACAACAAAAATATTGTCAGTAAAAACATATACTTGTTTTAGAATTGGGTCAGGCATGAGCAGGTGAGAAACAAAAACTTTTGGGTGTTGATGGATTTGAAAGCTTGCTCTCACTACCCTCCGATTCAGTTATGGCATCTGGATATCTGAGCAGAGGAAATCCTGGATCTTGTGACTTCTCTAAAGAATAGAATCTAGATTCAGATCTCACCATGTACACAGAGCGCCTACTTGTGCCAGGCACATATGAGGTTTCATTCAGTCAGTCATAGATGATTGAATCAGCTCTAAAAAGTTAAAATGGTTTTACTTGAAATGAGATTAATGTTCCCTGAGACCCAGCATTATAAAATAATTATTTTTCCAGCATGGTCATTTATTACAGTTAAAAGGAAATGTTATAAAACATTTGGATATCCCTCATATGCTCCTCGTTTAGAGTGAACAAATTTATAGCTCTTTCAATATGATCAAACCCTACAGCTTAAATCCTTTCTTTTTAAATTATTATAATTTACAATAATTTTAAGAATAGTAAATATTTAAATATAGAACAATTGTCCAAAACTAAAATAGGAATTCTGGGCCTTACTAGCTCCAGTACTAGTTTATTTTGAAATATTGAGTGAGCAGTTTCAGATTTCTAACCTTATGTCTCTTTTAAATAGGGGAAAGACTTTCTACTGAATATGGTAGATTAAATTGCCTGAGAACCCTAAGTACAAGATACTGTATAAGTTGGAAGGGTAACTGCTTAAAGTATATCCTGGAGTGAAGTGATTTAGGTTGAAAGATGTAAAGTGGGCATAAAGAACATTCAACCTCATTGGACTTTAAAAAAATACTCTCTTTCTGGGAGTGATAAGCCTTTAAGAACTATGTTCTTCAAAGCAAATATTGCTGTTCATAGTTCTTTTAGAGGAAAAAACATGGGTGTTTGTATGTGATTCCCATGTATTGACCCTACAGTGGCAGATAAATCATCTCTTATCATTTGGATCTGAAGTGTGTCAAGACATCAGATGTTAATTAGGGTCTTTGTGTTCCTATGTTAAAAAGCACGGAACATAGGGGTGCCTGGGTGGCTCAGTCGGTTAAGTGTCCGACTCTTGATTTCAGCTTAGGTCATGATCTCAGCGTCATGACATCGAGCCCTGTGTAGGGCTCCGCACTCAACATGGAGTCTGCTTGAGATTCTTTCCCTCTCCCTCTACCCCTCTCCCCATTCATACACACACACACACACACACACACACACACACACACACACACACACACACTCTTTCTCTAAAATAAAATCTTAAAAAAAAAAAAAAAGCATGGAACATAGCTCAAAATAATAGTCTGATTCTCAAGGTCTTGCACCAAAGCTAAAGATAAAAATAAACATTGGTAAACCAGTTTGAATATAAAACATGTAAAATTCAGTTATAACGCTTTCTTGCATATTTTGCTGTCCAAGATGTAAATTTAAAATCTTGTCTGTAACTAAAAATGTGAATATGCAGTGTTTAATATTATTTATACTAGGTTAGGAAAAGTATTATGGAAGAAAAGGAAAGTCAGAATATTTTAAGTGAGATGAAGACTAGTTGGTACACATGGAAAAAGATTATTTTGGTTTTTTGAAGGAATGGTTAGGGAAAGACTGAGAAAAAGGAGAGTTTGCCAGTAGACTTGAGAAAGGTAAAGGCAGGAGAAAAAATAGGTGACAAAACTGACATATGCATCTTCACAGATCTGTTGAAGTTTTTAAGAAGAAAAAATAATTGATATGATACCTAAGAGAAAATTGTAGTTAGTAGTTTTTATATGCATAGAGGAGAAAGGAAAGCTGGAAGCCAGTGAGGAAATGGTACCAGTTGGTAACAGTGTAACCGGTATGGGGAATTTAGGTAATAGGACATTGACAAAGGAATGGATCTTTAAAGTGCTAAGGAATTACTATCAAAAATTACTTCAAGGTCCACTGTCTCATGCCAATGACCAAAGAGCCTAGCACTTTAAGATACAGTGACTGTAGTGCTTTCTCATGAATTTTGCCATTTCCTGGCTTCTTGCTACGTTTTTTGGATAACTCTATCTAAAATATCTTGTTATCATCTGTCTCCTGCTCCCATACTGCATTAGAATGTAAACTCCATGAGGTTAAGAATTTCTCTGTCTCTTTTTACAACGGTATCCTCAGTGCCTAGGATAGTATATAAAAAATGAATTCCAGATTGAATCATCAATGTGTTGATATGTAGCCTCTCATCAATATTTAGGATCAATAAATGAAAATTAAATAATCTTAAATTTGGTAGGGGCCTCAGAGGTCCTCCAGCCACTGTTTCTTCCACTGTCTGTGGGGTTTTTGAGGGAGATTTTTTACTACTCTGAGTCTTGCCTCAGGTTTGGGAATGACAGTTGTGATTTAGTCCTTTTCTCTTCTTTTCCTTTCTCCATTTCTCTTTTCGGGATCCAAAGTAGATAATTTAACTAGTTTTTACATGTAACAACAATGATCTGGTTCAAATCCCCCACTTAATGCAGGAATTCCTTATATGGCATATGGTTCCACGGGGCCCTTCTAGGAGTAAACAGCACACCATTGGGGTGTGTGCGTGCATGCGAATGTAAGCATGTGTGTTTCATCCAAGAAATATTTGTTGAACAGCTTTTATGTGCAAGACTAAGGATGTAATGTGATAAAAGATACCTATTATTCCCTGCCCCCACAGGGCTTACAGCCTGGTGGAATTTTACAAACAACAAATGAAGTCTCTAAACTCTTTCCCTACTTTGTCTTTATTCTCAAAGTTATTTAGAAAGAAAAGGCAAAATAATGGGAAGAAATTAAGAACCATGGGAGTTAGTAAACTACAATGAATTGTATTAAGGGCAAATACCCATTTTTTAGTTTGCAGGGCCTTTAAATTCAATCCAATTCACTCAGCAAACACCTGCTGAGCATCTCTAGCCCTGGGCTAGATTCTGAAGAATGAAAGCAAAGTATGATACAGCCCCTACTCACAAGGGAGGAAAAATGCAAATGTATAAATACACTTCAGTGTGTTAAGTGCCACATGTAACTGTCTTTTGAGTGATCCATTCCATTGGACAGTTTTAGCTAATACAAAATCATTCAGACTAGTTAAAGTCTGCCTCTATTTAATTTCTGTTTTCTGCTTCCAGTCTTGTCCTCTGTGCTCTTCATTCATTTATTCAACCCATAAACATTTGTTGGGGAACTACCATGTACCCCCAAGTTGTATCAACATGTACCCCCAACTTGTATCAACAAGTTTTCTTCATAGACAAATAGGACGGATCCTTGCTCTCAAAAAGGTTAGGATATAATTTTGTGACTGAGGAAGTTGCTTAACCTGTAAGCTCAGTTTTCTCTCCTGGGAATCAAAGGTAGTATTAGTAACGACTTCTTAGGATTGTTGTGAGGATTAAATGAATAATGCATGCAATGTACTTAATATAGGGCCTGCTACACAGCTTTCAACAAATGTTAGCTATTATTATTGGTGGGTTTAAAGAAGGATCCCAATAAGTAAATTTAGCAGTTGCATGGTTGATATGAATGCCCTCACAGAAGTAAACCCAGAATGCTACAGGAATATACTAGAGGAACGCCTAATCTTGTCTGGAGAAGCTGGGGAAACACCCTGCAGGAGGAGACATCTGACCTGAGTATTGCAGGACCAAATAGTGGGGGTAGGAAGAGCACAGAGAAAGGTGAAAGAGAATGGTGCATTCTGGATACTTCAATTTAAACGCTACTTTGGGAAAACTACAATATGAATGGCTTTAGACGCCATGCTAATTAAAAATGTGTCATGAAGATAATGGGGAACTATTGAAAGCATGCTGCACAATTAAACTTTCTAAATTAGGGCAGTGATGTAGGAGAGTAGAAGACTGATTGAAGAGAAAATTAGGACTTGATGACCAACTAAATGCAAACGTAGGAGGAAAGGAAAAGAAGGTGTTAAAGATAATTTCTAAATGACTACTTTTAGTGAGTGAAAGGCAATGACAGGGAGAATGGGGGGGCAGATAAGTTCAATTGCAGACATGTTGAGTTTGAGAACAGCTAGGCGCTTGAATGTTCAGATCAGGAGTTTAGAACTGGTCTAGGGCTGCAGATTTGGGATTTGTCAACAGGTGTCAGTTGAACCCAACATGTATATGCTAGATAGAGGAAAGCCAACATTAAGGGGGTGATCAAACAGCTCATAAAATTGATTGAAAATGAATGTCCAGGCATGTTAGAGGAAAATCAAGAAATAGCACTATCCCAGAAACTAAGGAGAGAGTTGTAAAGAAGTTAACAGTCACCAATGCTAGTGAGGATAAGAAAAAATTGTTCTTTGGATTAAGCAACTAGGAAGTCATTGGGCAAGAGCTATTTCAGTAGTGAAAGGACCAGAATGTAGATTGCCAGAGATTGTGGTGTGGATAGGAAGTGAGTGCAGAAGACATCGCCTGCAGGCCCCCTTTTTAAAAGCTGTGAAGAGCAGAGGAGAGAGAGTGTAGAAACTGGAAGACAAAGAGCGAGTCTTGTTTATTTAAAGATCATGGAGATGACCTCCTTTCTGTGTCCACAGGAAAGAGCCAGGAGAAAGGGAGAGTTGAAGATACAGAATAGAGTGTAAATAAATAATAAAGAATTCCTAAGAAGGCAGAAGAAGTGACATCCTGTGGATTCATGTGTCTTGAACAGGAGAAAGGATACCTCTTCCACTAACCAGAGCTATGTGAACACAGGTACAGCTAAAGGGGGGAGCAGACTTGCATTCTTTGATCATGGCTTTGAGGCCAGGTCATCTTCTGATAGTTGCTAAGGGGAGTGGGGATGGCACTGAGCTACAAGGACTCGAAAATGTCCCTTCAAAGGAGAGGAAACCTAGAAATAGTGGACAGTGGTAGCATTGCCATGTAGGGCCCCATGCTTTGTCATTGTCTCCCTTTAGTAACCGAGACACCCACAATGAGCTGCACTCGATGGGATCTACCAGCACAGTGTAAGGTAAGACTGCAATCCCCCTTTAACTGTTAGTTCCCTGGTCTGGAATCTTGAACTTTTACTAATGTAGCCTCTGATTGGATGGGCTATTTTTTAACAGGTCCTTCAAACTGAAAGACCAAGAAAACGCATTTCTTCAGGAGCCAGGGTCAGAGAAAATTTTGAGTCAGTAAAGATTACTATTCAAAAGAACATGCTACTTATAAAAGCCAAGAATTAACTCAGAAATTTTCAAATTTAATTAGAAACCCTCCTAAATATATTTTTAATATAGTGATAGACACAAGCAAGAATTAGTTCAAAAGCGAAGGCCTGTTTAGTGTTTAAAAATGTTTATTGAATATTGAATGCAGATGGCATAGGCATCAAATAACCAAACTATATGGCTATGTCATGATTCCCAACTGTCAGTCACTGAGTTGGAAACTAGATTCAACTATAGATTGATGTTTTTTTTCAAAATATTGTTTTTAAATGTTTTATTCACTAACCATTTCCTCTTCTCCTACACCTGGCTACTTGACAGTCCTATGTTCATTCCCTTGCCACTGAGCCCATATGAGTTTGTTACTCCTGCTCCACTGTGCTCTAAAATCTACCATTTAACTAGATCAGCTGAAAGTTAAAACCAATCATGTCATGTTAACCTTAAATACAGCTGCTTTTACTGAATTGCCAATTTGTGTGCAATCATCAGCTTGTATTGAGGGATGCAATAATAAAATATCTTCATAAAATATGTACTAAAATATAGTGATTACTGTAAGTACGGTAAGTGTTCATTTTAATTTTGGGGGGACAGTCTCAGTTTATACCCGTTGTCCCAGCATCATGTTTAATAGTTCCCCTTTCACTCAAAAAGTGCCACAGTTACATGATCAGGATGTTGTTCTTTTCATTATACAATGTCCTATTTATGAGGTGCTTTGTGAGAAACTTTTGATCCTGTTCATAGGGATCAGTCATACCGTGCTTCTGAACAATTGGGTTGTTTTTATTATATACACATGGTGACTCATAACTACTCAGGTAGCCCTTTTTAAGTTGACCTTAGAAAGCCAGATTTGCAAGCTGCCTCAAAACAAGCTCAGTGGTATACCTTTTTATTTTAATCTTATTTCTCTGTTTTTTCTTCTTATTTCTTTTTTTCTCACCTATTTCTAATTTGTATCTTGAATTTTATGCATTCTTGTCAGCTGTCTTAAGTTCTTTTTGAGATAAGGCAGTGAATAAAGCACAAAACAAATATATTGCTTCTAGAACTTATCTGATATACTGGAATGACTGAAAACAGCTTTTTTCAACTTCACTGTTTAATGTTTCCCATTTCTGTCTCTTTCTTTGATCCATGATAAGTTTTGAAGAGATTGTCAGATTTTTACCAAATTTTTGATACATCATTAAGAGATGAAGGTTCCTTACTACAAAGTTGTTCTCTGATCAATTTGCACCTTAAAACAAAATACAGCTGGTAACATTTTTCAAATGGTTTTATCTTCTGTGATTGCAGAGCTTGAATAGAGAGGCAGTCCAGTTCAGTGGGGAGAAAAAAAGCACACAAAATTTGTTATCAGATAAACCTATCCCTGCCACTTACTATGTGACTCTGAGAAAGTCTCTAAGTTATCTAAGTCTCACATCTTTCACCTGTAGCTCATACATAATATTACCTAATTTGTAGAGAAATGAGACAACATGCATTCAGTACCTGGCAAATAGGTATACAGTAAATTTTACCTACCATTATTGTTGTTACCTTTCCAATTTACAAATCACTGACAATAAGGGTTTTGCACTTGGTAAGAACTCTGACTTCTTTTTTTTTTAAACAAAAAAGGGTTTGAAAATTAAACTGTTTATGACTTATCCACTGGCAGCATAGCAATCCAGAATATTTTTGAAAAGGCTCTGCCATAGCTAAACACTTAGGCACTGGACAAAGTACACTAAACAAACATTTTTAAATGTATTGTGTAGCTTGCAAGAAAGTGAGGAGAATCCTCAAGATTCCCACCCTTCTCCAGCAAAAGTAAAGCACCAAGCTGAAATCAGAGGTGATTAAATGAGGAATTGTGGATACTTTGGGATTACATGCCAAGACTGGGAACCTAGCATTTTGAATATCATATGTACATTCGGGTTCCAAAAAAGTAGGTCCTAAGGCCCATACAAGTAGAGGGAACTAATTCTGAGGACATGCCCCCAATGCACACTGAATGAAACTGAGACAAGTGAAGAGGCTATAGACTCAGTCAATGGATCACCTGAAGAAAATCCCATGCAGTAACAGAAGGCAGATAAAAAAAACCTGTTTATCATTGTCGTGGCTTCAAGAGGAAAACAATAAAAAATAGTAGAATGTATAACATATTATCACATGGGTCTGGGTTGAAATTTATACATTCCCCATGGCCAGAGCCAAGAAATTAAAATGATCCCAGGTTGGTAGCCCCTTTTGACACCCAGCAAAAATAAATCTTTTCCACAGGAAAGCATTCTTTAATATAAACCCCTCAGCATTTCCTGAGAATAAATTCAGCCAAATATAATTTCACTGTAAAAAATTAAATGCACAAGAAATAAAAAACACAACAGACTAAGACTTGTAAGGACTTCAGATATTAGCATTATGAGATGCAGAACAAAAAAAATAAATAAATGTGAAGTGTTTAAGTAAAAGATGGAATTGAAAATATTACAAAAAAAGAAACCATCAGTATGTGACCAGGCAGATTTTAAATGGAACCACATACAACTTCTAGGAAGAAAAATATAATCATTGCAATTTACAAAGCAATAGATAGGTTAAATGGTGGATTAGGCATAGTAGAAGAGAGAATTATTGAATTGAAAAATAAATCTGAAGATATTACCCTGAATGCATCAGAATTTTAACATGGAAAATATGAAAGGGACATGAAGATAGAGTGAGAAGGAGAATAGAGAAAATAAGGAAATCAAAGATACCTTTTTTATTGAAGTTGACATACAATGTTACATTAGTTTCAGGTACGACAGAGTGATTTCACAACTCAACACATTGTGCTATGCTCTCCATAAGTGTAACTATATCCATCACCATACGACATAAACAGTACACTAAGTATATTTCCTATGCTGTGCCTTTCATCCCTTTGACGTATTCATTCCATAAGTGGAAGCCTGTACCTTCTCCACTGTACCCATTTCCCTACCCACCTTCTCTCTGGCATCCATTAGTTCTCTGTATTTATGGGTCTATTTCTGCTTTGTACATTTGTTTTCTAGATTCCATAGGTAAGTGCAATCTCATTAGTCTCAATTCATTTAGCATATCTTCTAGGTCCATCCATGTTGTTGCAAATGGCTAAATCTCATTCTTTTCTATGGCTGAGTAATATGGGAGAAGAAATATTTAAATATTCCTAAAAATATATTTCTAAAAATATGTCTCTATATATGTGTGTGTGTATATACACATACACACACATGCATAAATCCAGACTTCAGGAAAACAATCTTTTTCAGGTGCAGGGGGCCCAGTAATTACAAGCAGGATAAATATAATAAGAAATCACGTTAAAAAAAAAAAAGGAAGAAAGAAAGAAATTGCATTTAGACATATTGCAGGGAAATTGTATTTATTACTTCCCAAACAAATAGATATATTGGTAGCGAGCCAGAGAAAAGGTCACCTTCAAGGGGGCAACAAATAGATCATAACAGCTGAGTTCTCAACAGCAACAATAGGAATCAGAAGACAAAGTGTATCTTCAAAGTACCAACAGAAGATGATTTTCAACTTATAACAGTCTACCCAGCAAAACTGTCAAAATGAAAGTGGAATAAGTATGTTTTCAGATAAAGAAGAACATTTTATGACCAAAAAACCCTACTAAAAAAATTTTAAAAGGATGCATTTCAGGAAGAAGGAAAGTCTGAGGTGCAAGCAGGAACTATTCTAGCATCTAACAACCATGGTGAAATGGAAAAGAGGAAACTTTGCTGTGCAGGACACATGTTCCCCACAATTTTTCTATCACGGACTCCTTTTTGGAGCCTGTGGTGCTCTCTTTTAAATATTTCTGCATGTATATTAGATCAATAAAAATGTAGAACATTAATTTCGTAGAGCACTAAGCAAAATTATAGCCCAGTTCCATGAGCAATCAGGAGTGCTGCACACCACAATAAGTCAGGAAAATTATTTCAAATTTGCCCTAATAGATTTAAAGGATAGTTACATTCAAGATTTCATTTGAAAAATGTGATAGATATGCCATTTGAGATAAGTAATGATTTTGGTATTAGCAAAACACTTAGCTACTTACTCATCTTTTCTTAATAGGTAATTTTTTGTGGTAGCAGAAACTTCCCTATTCTTTTGGAACTTAAGTTGGGCACTCTCTGGATTTTTCTACTGAATACCATTTCTCAAAGGATTGCAAAATGTGAGGAACAATCCAAAAATGTGCCTTTGTTTTTATTATTGAAGTTATGTGCATATCTCAGTAGGAGGGGGAAAAGGCACAAAGATAACTTTGTACCTTTTATATAAATTACCCTTCCACTTGGATGTGATGCCTGGAGATATTTTATGGTGACAGTGTGCTTACATAGTGCGTCTGTTACAATAGGCAAACTTTTACTAGCATTATCAATGAAGATTCTTAATCTTCTTTGATCTGGTAGCAACAGTAAGAGACTCAGGCATTTAACAAGCAGGATGTTGACAATAGAAGATATAAAAGATGAGCATAGGGAAGCAATGTTCAAAAAATGAAATGGATAGTCTATCAAATTCCAGACCCTGACCCTTGCTGCAGCTATTATTTGAGACCCTGGAGAAGGTGACAGCAAAATCAACTTCTTTGAGACTTTTGAATTTAAGATCTGTGATATTAAATTGTGAACAGCTTGAGGTGAAAGATGCAGTGGTTTTCAACCATTTTATACTCTCAGTTTATATTTAAAATGTCTACATCCATATTTATAAATTATATTTTTTCTGAAGTATTCTTATCCAAAAAAAATAGAAATAAAAAAATAAAGTATTATCCAATTTTTCAATAAAACATATATTAGTCCTATACTTAATCCTTTCTGTATTTTAAAGATTTATCACGATTCACTGTGAAATTTTCTACATTTTGTTGGTAAATTTTGCTGACAAATTTGTTAATGAATGATTATTGGTCCTTTGAATAAATATGTTATAATTATTTTTCTGGGAATTATAATTAAAGTTATAAAATATTTTTCCTGCAAATAATATTTATTCTGGTGTTATTTTACTTATTTTCTTTCTTGATCAATCTTGCCAGTGTTTTGTGTTTTTACCTAATCATTTGAAAGCTTTAAGATTATGGACACTGTTGATAAACCTCATTCTTTTTAAATCACTATTATACTGATTTCTGCTCTTATATTAATTAAATTTCTTCTTCCCTAAAAAAATAAATAAGTTCCGTGATACTATATATTGTTTTTATAATGAACACCTGTGAAGGGGAATTTGGATGAAATTGGTCAAAAGGTATAAACTTCCAGTTATAAAATGAATAAATTCTGGAATTAAAATCTACAGCATGATGACTATAGTTAACATTTCTGTATGATACATTTGAAATTCCTAAGAGAGTAGATTCTAAATGTTCTCATCACAAGGAAAAAACTTTTGAGAGGTAACTGTATGAGATGATGAATGTTAGCTAAACTCATTTTGGTGATCATTTCATGCTATATGTGGGTTGTCATTATGCTGTATACCTCAGATTCGTACAGTGCTGTATGTCAGTTACATCTCATTAAAACTGGAAAAAATATTCCACTATGGAATATTATTCAACTTAAAAAAAAAAAGGAAATCCTGCCACTTGCAACAACGTAGATGAACCTGGAGGACCTTATACTAACTGAAATAAGCCAAATACAGAAATACAAATACTTTATCATCTCACTTATATATGGAACCCAAAATAGTCAAACTCATAGAAGTAGAATGTTCAGTACTTTGGGTATCAGGGGAGGGGGAAAGGAGGAGATGTTGGTCACAGAGTTCAAAATTTTAGTTATGCAAGATAATTAAGTTTTGGAGATAGAATGTACAACAATGTGACCATATATTGTATTGCATACTTGAAATTTACTACATGGGTAGATCTTAAGTGTTCTCACCACAAATATTTTTAAAAAATTTTTTTAAAAGATTTTATTTGTCAGAGAGAGAGAGAACACAAGCAGGGGGAGCAGCAGGCAGAGGGAGAGGGAGAAGCAGGCTCCCTGCTGAGCAAGGAACCCGAAGCAGGACTTGATCCCAGGACTCTGGGATCATGACTAAGCCGAAGGCAGCTGCTTCACTGACTAGCTGCCCAGGCATCCCTCCACAAATGTTTTTTTAAAAAGAGAAAATGTAGTGACACCACCAAGATGGCACCAAGAATGACAACATCGTTCTTGACCTTGCTCCCCCACACAATAATAACTAACAATTATGCAAGAACAAGACAGCCCTAAGAGAATCCTGGAAGATGGGGGTGAGGCTGAAGCACCCCCCTGTACCTGAGAGACCAAGACAGACTACATTAGAAAAGTAAGAGCAGCACTACATGTTGACTGCGTTGCCCCTCCCCTAGACCAGCACAGGACCATGCAGAGAGGTCTGCCCTGAACCTCTGATTCCCCCAGTGGGAAAAGAGAACCCAGGCAGCCAACCAGCCTCCCCAGCAAAGTGGGTCATTTTATGGGAGCCTCTAATCTGATCTCAGACCATAGGGATTGCGAAGAATGTGCAGGGCTCAGCCCCTGGGAATATGTATGTGACAAGGGGAATGGGCTTGCAACAACCAGTACATGGATCTTGGCAGACTGAGTTCATACTGGCAGTGCCCAGTAGTAATCCCAACCAGCAACTTTGCTTACCCACAGAACCAAGTTGGGGATGGACTCTCCCCCAGGAACTTAGAAGTGTGCAGATGTGCCTGAATTGGATCCTCAAGCAAAGAGTTTTGCTGGCCCTAGAGCCCAGTTTGTGTGTGCCTAAGCAAGGTGCTGAGTCAGAGCCGTACATACTGTGGAAAGTGGCTCCATCTGACAAGAGGGCTGGTGACAGCTCCTGGAAGTTGTGCAGTCCAGTGGTGCTCCAGCTGAGAGGTAAGCAGGTAGGGCTGATTGTCTCCAGAGCAAAGCCAATACAGAGCATGGAGTGTTCCCATATTATGCACAGGCAGGGGGATTAATTCACAGACAACGCTGAGGATAGCTCCATCCCCTCCCAACCAGAATGCCTATTTGGGAAACTGAGGATAGCCTAGAGCATCTTCTCCAACTCCTACCCAGGCAAGGGGGCTGAGTCATAGCCTCACCTGCTGTGGAGAGTGTCTTCTAGCCCCATCTGGCAAAAACATCTGAAGTCTATGTGGCCCAGCAGTACTGAAGCTGAGAAAAGGGAAGACAGAGCTGATAGTTTGAAGAGCAAAGCCAGTGGCTCTGTTTGGCCAGGGAACTTGGCATGTGGGTCAGCTTGAGTGAAAACAACAAAGAGCTTTACCAGCTTTAGAGCAGCCTCTCCCCACTGTACCCAGGCAGGAAATCTAATTCATAGCCTCATTACTGAATACAGCCTTCAGCCTGTCCAACCAGGAAACTTAACCAAAGCACGTGGGAAGCTGTGTAGCCCATTCAACAGTCCTAGGTACGATGGCTCTTGAACAGAGAGCACAGCCTGTGGTTTCTCCATCTGCAGAGCAAAACAGATGGCCTCAACTGACCAGGAATTAAGTGCACACTGAAGCCTGATTTGGGCCCCCAAACAATGAGTTGTATAGGCCCTGGGCCCTGGCCTGCTGTCCTGCCAGGGTAGGGAAGCTAATCCCCAACTCTATTTACGACTGAATATAGTACTACAGCCTCACTTGGGTAGGGAACAAAGCCAGCAGTCCTACTCAACTGATTTCTAGTCTGACTCACCACTCCCAACCCATCCCCATCCTTAGAGGTCAAACCAGTTGCCTTGTCCCAAAGTAGACCATAATAATAGACACCACCTGCTGAAAAATATTACCAACAGACGCATCCAGAAACCCAGACTGGACTGACAGGTAAAGAATTATCTCTGCCAAGCAGACCTGTAAAGTCTGGAAAAGGAGCCTGATTAGTCATATGCACAGATACCAACATAAGGAATCAAAGATCACAAAAAATCAGATAAATATGACACCACCCAAAGAAACTAATAAAACACCAGCAATTGACCCTAAAGAAATGGAGATCTATGAACTGTCAGATAAAGAATCCAGAATAATCCTCTTAAGGAAGTTCAGTGAATTATAAGAAAGCACAGACAACTAACTGAAATTAGAAAAAAATGCAGGAACAAATGAGAAGTTTGATAAGGAAATGGCAGCCATCAAAAAAAAAAAAAATCCTAGACTTGAAAAATACAATAACTGAACTGAAAAATTCAACAGAGTTTCAAACGTAGACTCAACCATGCAGAAGAAGGGATCAGCACCCTGGAAGATAGGACATTAGAAATTACCTAGTCAGAGGAGAAAAGAAAAAAAAAAAAGAATGAAGAAAAATGAAGAAAGACTGAAAGCCTGCAGGATTTATAGGACACAAGGAAAAGAAACAATATTCACATTGTGGTAATTCCAAAAGGAGAAGAGAAAGGGACAGAAATAATACCTGAGAGCTTCCCAAACCTGGGAGGAGAAAAGGACAACCAGATCCCTGAGGCCTAAGGGGCCCTAAGTAGGTTGAACCTAAATAGGGTAAATAGGATTACACCAAGACACAATATAATTAAATTGTCAAAAGTCAAAAGCCAAAGAAAGAATTTTAGGAACAGGAAGAGAAAAGAGAGAAGTTACATACAAGGGAACTCTCATATAAGACTAGAAGCAGATTTCTCAACAGAACATTTTCAGGCCAAGAGAGACACGAATGACATACTCAAAATATCAAAAGAAAATAACTGTAAACCAAGACTTCTGTACCTGGCAAAGCTGTGCTTCAGAAATGAAGGATGGATAAAGACTTTACCAAACAAAAGCTGAAGGAGTTCATACCACCAGATCTGCCTTACAAGAAACAGTAAAAGGACTTCTTTGAGTGAAAGTAAAAGAACACTAATTAATACCATAAAGACACGAAAAGGTAGTGTAAATCTCAGTAGTAATGGTAAATATACAGTTATTGTGAGATTCTGCAATATGATGGACAACGCAACTTTAGTTTAAAATTTAAAGAAAAAACTAAAGTAGCAAAGGTAACCATATTCAATAATTGATTATTAATTACACAATATAAAAACCATGTAAGTTGTAACAGCAACAATCTAAAATGTGAGAGGGAAAGGAAGTAAAAGTGTAAAGTATGAATTCTATTACAGTTAAGTTGTTATCAGTTTAAAATAGGGTGTTATGAGTTTAGAATATTTTGTGTAAGCCTCACGGTAACCACAAGGGAAAATCTTTAGTAATTACACTAAAGAACACAATAAAGGGGTCAAAACATACTGATACCAAAAGGCATCAAAACACAAAAAAGATAGCAAGATAAGAAACACGGAACACTGGATCTATGAAACAACCAGAAAACAAGAGAATGCCAATAGTAGGTCCTTACCTATGAATAATTATTTTATTTAAAGATTTTATTTATTTATTTGAGAGAGAGAGAGGGCATGAGAGGGGGGAGGGTCAGAGGGAGAAGCAGACTCCCTGCTAAGCAGGGAGCCCGACATAGGGCTTGATCCCAGGACTCCAGGATCGTGACTTAAGCTGAAAGCAGACGCTTAACCAACTGAGCCACCCAGGTGCCCCTCAATAATTATTTTAAACATAAATGGATTACATTCTCCAATCAAAAGACATAGAATGGCAGAATGGATAAAAAACAAGAACCAACAACGTGCTGCCTACAAGAGATTCACTTTAGCCTTAAAGACACACATACACTGAGAGTGAAAGAATGGAGAAAGACCTTTCAAGCAAATGGTAGCAAAAACCACAAAAAAGCAGAGTTAGCTATATTTATATCAGATGTAAAATAGACTTTAAACTAGAAATGGTAAAAAAAAAAAATAGACAAAGAAGGTCATTATATAATGAGAAAGGGGTCAATTAAGAAGTGTAATAATTGTAGAGGGACCTGGGTGGCTCGGTAGGTTAAGCATCCAACTCTTGTTTTCAGCTCAGGTCATGATCTCAGGGTCATGAGATCAAGCCCCAAGTTGGGCTCCATGCCTAGCACAGAGTCTGCTTGAGATTCTTTCCCCCTCCTTTGCCCTCCCCCTCCCCCTCTCTCCCAGCTCTCTTTAAATAAATAAATAAATAAATAAATAAATAAATAAATAAAATCTTAAAGTGTAACAATTGTAAATATTTACATACCCAACATCAGAGCACCTAAATATATAAAGCAAAAGTTAACAAGGCTAAAAGAAGAAATAAACAGTAATACAATAATCGTTTGGGACTTTAATACCTCACTCTCAACAATGGATAGATCATCCAGGCAGAGAATCAATAAGGAAACAGTGGATTTGAACACAACTATTGACCAAACGGACCTAATAAAATATACAGAGCATTCTATCCAACAACAGCAGAATACACATTTTTCTTAAGCACAGAACGTTTTCTAGGATAGAACATACATTAGGCCATAAAATAATCTTAGATAATTCAAGAAGATTGAAATCATATCAAGTATCTTCTCTGACCACAATGGCATGAAACTATACTTTATTGAACAACCCATGGATCAAAGAAGAAATTAAATTAAAGGGAAATAAAGTTTCTTGAGACAATTGAAAATGGAGACACATGCCAGAACTTATTGGATGCAACAAAAGCAGTTTTTTTTTTTTTTAAGATTTTATTTATTTATTTGACAGAGATAGAGACAGCCGGCGAGAGAGGGAACACAAGCAAGGGGAGTGGGAGAGGAAGAAGCAGGCTCATAGTGGAGGAGCCTGATGTGGGGCTTGATCCCATAACACCGGGATCACGCCCTGAGCCGAAGGCAGACGCTTAACCGCTGTGCCATCCAGGCACCCCCAACAAAAGCAGTTTTAAGATGGAAGTTCATAGCAGTAAATGCCTACATTAAGAAGCAAGAAATATCCCAGATAAACAACATAATTTTATGCCTTAAGGAACTAGAAAAAGAAGAACAAACTGAGCCTAAAGTTAGCAGCAGAAGAGAAATATCTAAGAGCACAAATGAAATAAAGAAATGAAAAATAATAGAAAAGATTAAGCAAACTAAGTTTTTCGAAAAGATAACAAAACTGAGAATCCCTTAGCTAGGCCAGCCAAGGAAAAAATAGAAAGGACCCAAATGAACAAAATTACAAATGGAAAAGGAGACATTACAATGGACACCACAGAAATTCAAAGGATCATAAGAGGCTGCTATGAACAACAATATGCCAACAAAATGGACAATCTAGAAGAGATTAAAAAATTCTTAGAAACCTACAACTTACCAAGACTGACTCAGGAAGAAATAGAAAACCCAAATATACCAATTACTAGTAAGAAGATTAAGCCAGTAATAAAAAATCTCCCAATGAAATAAAGCCCAGGACGAGAAGACTTCATTAATGAATTTTACTAGTTTATTTAAATTTATATTTAAAGAAGAACTAACACCAATCTTCCTCTAACTCTTCCCCAAAACTGAAGAGGAGTGAATACTTCCAAACTCCTTTTTTGAAACCAGCATTGTCCTGATACCAAAACCAAAAAAGAACACTATTTGAAAAGAAAACTACAGACCACTATCCCTGATGAATATAGATGCAAGAATTCCCAATAATATACTAGCAAACTGAATTCAGCAGCATATTAAAAGGATCATTCAGCCTCACCAAGTGGGATTTATCCCTGGGATACAGGGATATATCACATTGATAGAATCATATGCTCATCTCAATAGATGCAGAAAAAGCATCTGATAAAATTCAACACCCATTCACAATAAAAACTAACAAATTAGACATAGAAGGAAGACATCTCAACATAATAAAGGCCAAATATGACAAGCCTATAGTTAACATCATACTCGATGGTGAAAGGATAAAAGTTTCTCCTCTAAGATCAGGGATAAAGACCAGTGTGCCCTCTCACCATTCCTATTCAGCATAGTCCTGGAAGTCCTAGCTAGAGCAGTCAGGCAAGAAAAAGATATAAAATTATCAGAATTGGAAAGGAAGAAGTAAAATTTTCTTTATTTGCAGACAACATGATTTTATATAGGGAAGATCCTAAAGAATTAAAAAAAAAAAACCTGTTAGATCTAATGAATAAATTCAGTAAAGTTGCAGGGTAAAGAATTAATATACAAAAATCAGCAGTGTTTCTTTTATACACTAGTGATGAAACTTCTGAAAAAGAAATTGTTCCCATTTGCAATAGCATCAAAAATAATAAAATACTTAAGAATAAATTTAACTGAAGAGGCCAAAAAAATCTCTTCACTGAAAACTCTAAGACACTGATGAAAAATATTGAAGAAGACACAAATAAATGAAAAAGCATGCTGTGGTCTTGGATCGGAAGAATTAACATTGCTACAACATCAGTACTAGTGAAAGCCATCTACAGATGTAATGAAATCCCTATTAAGATTCCAATGGCAGGGCACCTGGGTACCTTAGTTGGTTAAGCATCTGCCTTCAGCTTGGGTCATGATTCCAGGGTCCTGGGATCAAGCCCACTTTGGGAAGGGGAGTTGTCTGCTCAACAGGGAGCCTGCTTCTCCCTCTGCCTGCTGCTCCCCCTGTTTGTGTTCTCTCTCTGTCTTGTCGGGGGAAAAAAAAGATTCCAATGACATTTTTCATAAAAGTAGAGGAAACACTCCTAGAATTTGTATGGAACCACAAAAGACCCCAAATAGAAAAAAAAAAATCCGAGAAAGAAGAACAAAGCAGGAGTTATCACATTTCCTGATTTCAAGCTATACAATAAAGCTATAGTCATCAAAACAATAAAATAATGACATAGAAACAGACACATAGAGCAATGGAACAGAATTGAGAGCCCAGAAATAAATCCAAGCATATATGGTAACTAATATATGACAAAGTAGCCAAGAGTACTCAATGGAGAAAAAGTCTCTTCAATAAATAGTGCTGGGACAATTGGATATTCACATGTAAAAGAATGAAACTGGACCCCCATCTTAGACCATTCACAAAAATTAACTTGGAATGGATTAAAGATTTAGATGTGAGCCCTGAAACATTGAATTCCTGGGAAAAAACATAGGAACAAAGCTCCTTGACATGATCTTGGTAACGATTTTTTGGATATGACACCTGAAGCGCAAGTAACAAAGGCGGAAGTAAACAAGTTGGGACTACATCAAACTAAAAAGCTTCTGTATAGCAAATGAAACCATCAACAAAGTGAAAAAACAACCTGTTGAATAGGAAAAAATATTTGTGAACCATGTATCTGATACCAAAATGTATAAAGAACACATACAATTTAAGAGCAAAAAAAAACCCTGAATAATCCAATTTAAAAAAGGGCAAAGGACCTGAATAGACAGACATTTGTCCAAAAAGATATATGAAAGGCTGACAGGTACATTGAAAAGATGTTCAAAATCACTAGTGATTGGGGAAATGCAAATTAAAACCACAGTGAGATATCACCTCATTAGAATGGCCATGGAAAGACGAGAGATAACAAATGTTGGCATGAATGTGGCAAAAAGGGAACACTTGTGCACTGTTGGTAGGAATGTAAACTGGTACAGCCATTAAGGAAAACAATATCCTTCAAAAATTAAAAATAAAACCATATGATCTAGCAATTCTACTTCTGGGAATACACCCAAAGAAAATGAAAACAGTAACTTGAGAAGATATCTGTACCGCCATGTTCATAGCAGCCTTATTTACAATATCCAAGACACGGAAACAACCTAAGTGTCCACTAATGGATGAATGGATAAAGAAATTGTGTGTGAGAGAGATATAATGGAATCTCATTCAGCCGTAAAAAATGAGGAAATCCTGCCTCTTGTGACAACATGTATGGACCTTGGAGGCATTGCTTTAAGTGAAGTAAGTCAGACAGAGAAAGACAAATACTGTATGTTCTCACATATTTATATGTGGAATGTAAAAAAAAAAATTTTAAAACCCCAAACTCATAGAAAAATAGAAACTTATGACTGCCAGAGGTGGGAGTGGGAGGAGAATTGGAGGAGGATGGTCAAAATGTACAAACATTCAGTTATGAGATAAATAATTACTAGGGATGTAATACACAACATAATGACTATAGATATCACTACTGTATGATATATAGGAAAGTTAAGAGACTAAATCCTAAAAGCTCTCATCACAGAAAAAATATTTTCCTTTTTTCTTTCTTTTTATTGTATTGGATGTTAATTCAACCTATGATAATTATTTCACAATATATGTAAATCAAACCATCATGCTATACCTCTTAATACAGTGACGTATGTCAGTTATTTCTCAATAAAACTGGGGGGGGAAAAAAGAAAATGGGAACTATGTGAAGCTATGCTTGATTAATATGTTAACTAGCTCGATTGTGATTACTTCACAATGTATATGAAAGCATCAAGTTGTATATCTTATATACAATTGTCAATTACTTCTCAAAGCTGCAACAATTTTTTAAAAATATTGGCACTCAATAAGTAGAAAATAGCATTTCACCTCATTTCATAAACATATTCTTAATTTGAAACATAGGGAGGCAGGCTAGTCTCTAAAGCAGGAGATAGAAGTATAGTAACAAACACAATACTAAGAACAGAGTGCTTGATAAATATTTGCCATTAACTGGACAAGTCATCATTAACTTTTTATGCCTCTGCTTTCCTCTCTTCAATCAATAAAATAACTTCCACAATTTCCTAATTAGTTAAGCATCAAGAATTAATGTGTTAGTAGTGTTTGAAAGTGCTCTTGTTCTGGCCTCCACACATCAGAACTAAATGAAGATTATGCCTGGTTTTTTAAGAGAGAAACTAGAAGAACCGAGAAAAGACTTACACTTTATCAAATTTGGGTTGTACCCTGAACAAAACAGGCTTTCTCTGAAGGATCGACGAAGTTCGAATCAAAAGAAACCGCAGTGTTGCAGAAACTTCAGAAGTCACGCACCCTGGAAGTAAGAAAGTTAGTTTGTGATATGAGGCAGAGGAAGAAAATCTAATATCTCTGTTGGATGATGTCATCCACTCCCAAATTGCTAATGTTTTTGTACTCTTTTGAGGCAGGTCCTGGAGGCATTTTTCAGCTACTGCACTTTCCTTTAGCATGCCACTGAAACTATTGTCAGGTCAGAGGGCAGCCAGCTCCTGGTTTCCATCTATTACGCGCATACCGTGTCATTAAAAAAAAAAATGTCTATTTTAAGAACCCCTTTTGAAAACTTTAAAAGCAATCAATATATTTGAAATGGTGAAAACCTTTTGTCAAGCAAAACTTTAACTGTGCTTCTAACCATTTTCATTATGTCCATGGCACATGCTAAAAATGGTAATTTTTCTATGGTAAAACGGAACAAACATAGGGAGTTGCTTACAGAAGAGACTGTCACCATCCACTTGCTCCAAGGATAGAGGGGATCATTGTATTGGAACACCTGTAACCCATTCAGGCACAGAAGCTAAGATGCTCCCCTCTAGAATATATGTGGTATTTAGTGAAGAAAGAAGCTCCAAGCATCAGTAACTCTCATTTTTGATACGTTGTCACCAAAGCCTCAGTCAACAGTCCTGGAAGAAGACTTACCTATTGCTGGGAAAGCTAAGGAGTCCCTTAAAATAATTTTGTCATGAAATGTCAATATATGACATTCTTCTCAACTACACAGAAATTGGTTGACTCCCCAAGAATAATCATGGAGAGTGTGATTGAATTTTAAACATTTTACTTTTGTTACTATTTTTGAAAAGAAAACAAAGTCCATTCGAAGAACAGTATGACAGGGAAAAGCCCATTCAAGTCTTCTTTGGTAAATTACTGAGGTGGATTTTTAAATGTTGCTAATGATTATGAGAGAAGAGATTTAAGAGAAACAGCTATGTAAACTGGTTATAGAGGAAGTGTTTCTGCAAATAAAGTGGGGGTGGGTGGGTAGAGGTAAGCTTTATCAATTTTTCTGACGGCAGTAATCCACAAAAACCAAGAAACAAATGTAAAGTTCTTTTGAAGGTTGCTTCCTCTGATAATCTTAAAAATTGTTACAGATGTTACACATGACATGAATGTTGCTATGGGTAAAGACTACCCCTCGGCGTCAACTTTGCAACGAAGACAACCTTCTCAATGAAATTTGCTTTTGAGCAGAATTAAAGCTAACTTTGTTTTCTCCAGTTTACTCTTTAATTTTTTTCCAGAATAAAGCTGTTAATCTGTGTGTGAAAAAACAGGGACATAAATCTTACTAAAGATTTTTTTAATGTTTGTTATATAAGGAAAATCAATATTCAATGTAATAAAAATAATTGTATGTGAATATTTTGGTGCATGTTTTATGGACATTTTTTCCAGAGATAGTATCTATAGTCTTCATTTGATTCACATGAGGGTCTGGCTCCACTTCTTCTACCTCAAAGTTTATGGTTTACTAATATAAAGTACCAGAATACTATTCAATCATACAAACTTTCCTTTGAACTCCCAATAACCTAACTGTTACCAACACTCCTGTGGTATCTTTAACATCACTTTTATTTTATTTTTTTTAAAGATTTTATTTATTTATTTGACAGAGATAGAGACAGCCAGCGAGAGAGGGAACACAAGCAGGGGGAGTGGGAGAGAAAGAAGCAGGCTCATAGCAGAGGAGCCTGATGTGGGGCTCGATCCCATAACACCGGGATCACGCCCTGAGCCGAAGGCAGACGCTTAACCGCTATGCAACCCAGGCGGCCCTAACATCACGTTTAGTATTGGATATATTTCTTAGGTTTATCTCATCTTTATAACACACATCCTAAGGATAGAGGGATGCCTTTTCTCCCAGTTTAACTGGCTATAAATGGCAAATTTTTATTTGTTTGCTAGCTAATTTTTTAAAATTCTATTTTAGGACCAAATAATAAAGTGATACATTAATGGACTGATGCATATTATTGTACTGATAAGACAAGTGTGCTAATTTTGTGCTTTTTAGAATTTGAATTACATTGGCCACAGACTAGATCCTAAGCACCTACTTCTCTTGTGTATATCTAATGTAGTTTTAAGTATTTTAATTTTATAGTATACATTCCTATTCCAGTAAGGGCAAATTCCCCCTGATTTTTGCCCGGAGTTTCCTCAGCACCTAGAATTTTGCTTTGCCCATAGTAAGTTCTCAACCAATATTTATTAAATGGGGCAATTGTAACAGTTCAATGACAGATTCAATGACAAGTGGGTTGCCTAAAAAGTGTAAGCCTTTCCTTACATAGTATAGGTGCAAGGACGGGATGAAGAATGCATAGTACTGATTTGACTACTAACTTTGCTTTGCCTTACTTTTTCTCCCTTCCTGTTCAAGTTTTTGGTTGAAGGGATAAGCAGAACATAAAATAATAAAGGTTGAGGGGCACCTGGATGGTACAGTTGGTTGAGTGTCCGACTCTTGCTTTCTCTCAGGTCCTAATCTCAGGGTCATGAGATCGAGCCCCGAGTTGGGCTCTGTGCTCAGTGTGGAGTCCTTGTGGGACTCTCTCTCTCTGCCCCTCCCTACTCGCTCTCTTGCTATCTCTCAAAATAAATAAATAAATCTTTAAAAAATAATATAGATTGAAAACTGTAACTAAAAGCTCTGTCACCATTGACCCTAACAAGGATATTGGTATTTCTATACCAAACTCTATTTATACATCAAAGAGACTTTTTTACTTCTCCATCAAATCTGGTCATCTGTACAACAAATACAGGAACCAAAGCTAATTTTTTTATTGCATATTTACTGTGTGCCCAGAACTATATTAAATACTTTAAGCTTCTCATTTAATACTTAAAACAATCCTGCGAAGTAGATACTGTGATTATCCCCATTTTATAGATGAAGAGATAGGACTTAGAGATGGCTAAGTATTCCACCTATTATCACTTCCATAAGGTGAAACTGGGTTTTGCATCCTGGCAGTCTGGACCCAGACCCAATACTGTTGACTACCTCAGGTCCTTTCATTTTAAGTTGAGGCATGACGATAGCAAGGAGCTGTCTTTCTCTGCTTCTGTGTTAACAAAGTCAATGTCATACTTTTCATTGGCTGGTGAGAACTTTGAGGCACAAGCAACTTTTCTTTCCTAAAGCCTTTTGTGTGTGTGTGTGTGTGTGTGTGTGTGTGTGTGTGTGTGTGTGTTTAATGTGAAAGATTAATTCCTCAGTACTGCCTCATATTTTAGTGTGTGTAGCTGTTAATAAAATGTAGAGCAGTATTTGAAGTTGAAGTCTTGTACAATGTCATTTTAATCCTTATTTTTCATTTTAATAGGATAAATTTCAGATATATTTCAGGATTACCATAAATGTCCTTCTTCATGACTTTAAATGGTCATTGCCAAGTACAGTTTTTTCAAGATTAGGATTTTCAGCATAATATCAATTTCCTATTATTCCACTTGGGAATGATAAATCACAATAGTATACTTAGATTTCTCCCCTCCAGACATTTATATTATTGTTGAGTATGTTTTTCTTGTATGCATATTAAACTTATACATGTACTATTTAGGTCTATATATATTATAAACCCCCAATACAGTGTTATTGTTTTAGTATAAGTGGAATTTTAATGCATAGAGCTTTATAAATGAAGCTAAGTAAATGCTCAATAAATGTTAATGTTCTTTTTAGAGTGTGTATTATATGTTTTGCCTCCCTGAATAGTTTAAAAGTAGTATTTTGTATAAAACACAACAAAATAAACCCCTCAAAAAAAGTCAAGTTCTGATACACACTATTTTAATAAAAATTAATCAAATATGTATTAAAGAAGGTTTAAAAATATTAAGTTTCAGGGGGTGCCTGGGTGGCTCAGTGAAGTGCCTGATTCTTGATTTCAGCTCAGGTCATGATCTCAGGGTTGTAAGATTGAGCTCTGAATCAGGCTCCACTCTCAGCAAGGAGTCTGCTTAGGATTCTCTCTCTCCCTCTCCGTCTGCCCCTCCCGCCCCGCTCTCTCTTTCTCAAAGAAATAAAATATTTTAAAAAATATTAAGTTTTGGTGCATACACACACAAACCTGGAATGTATTATAAGAAACTCTACATTTTTATTACGATCTTTTAGTTACATCTCTGTTCTTTCTTGACCACTGATTTGGCATATGAAGTGTGCCTTCAAAGTAGCTGTGACTTGATATTTTGCAGGAAAACAGACACTACTACACTGCCCCCAAACATGCTACAATGGAGGAAATTCCCTCCTTTCTCCTCAGACCCAGGAAAAGTTGGGGGAAAATTTACTAAAAATGGCCACTTAGTGGCCCAATATCACACTAATAACACAAATAACTAACAACACTAAATCTGCTCCTTCTTACCATCATCCTGATGATGTCAAGTATGAAACAGGTCATCATATTAGATCTATGAGACTTGAAAGGGAATTGCACAGTGACATACCAGAGGTATCTGATGAAAATACAATTCCTTTTCTTTATCTATGGAGACCTAAAAATACACACAAATACAGTATTTGCTTTGGTTTGTGCGTTAAATTGTATAGGCATATGAAGAGTGTCTATTAGCAATTGATTTCAAAGTAAGAATTTGGCATGCTAATCTGGCTTGCATAATTTCTGAGAAAGAGGTCTACAGTGATATTATTCCTGACAAAAATAGCACTAATTCTAAGTAACTTTGAGACAGGGAACATATGGTATTATTCTCTATACTCTACACAGCACCTTGGCACAATGCTGCACGTGGAACAGGTTCTTAGTATTCGTTAAATACACAGATCAGCAGGTCTCTGGCACATGCTGCTGCTATCTGGTGTGTTTCTTTTTATTTGCTTATTGATTGAATTTATTAACTATATTTGGAAAAATTCTTTCAAAACATTAAACTTAAAACATTAGAGCCTGGGTGGCTCAGTCGTTAAGCATCTGCCTTCAGTTCAGGGCGTGATCCCAGAGTTCTGGGATCGAGCCCCACCTCAGGCTCCTCCGCGGGAGCCTGCTTCTTCCTCTCCCACTCCCCCTGCTTGTGTTCCCTCTCTCGCTGGCTGTCTCTCTCTCTCTCTGTCAAATAAATAAATAAAATCTTAAAGAAAAACCATTAGAGTCCTCTTTATGATTCTATAAGACATATGGATCTTAGATATTTCTGCTTTTTGTTACAGGGACATATATAGGGCAGGCCATTGTAAAGACCCAGCACTTACTTTCATCCTGATGCACCAAAATGGTTTTAGGCAAAGGTAAGATTTATATAGGATTTAAATGTAAGTGTTTTTTGATTATTTTATTTTGACCTAATTCCACAGGTGAACTCAAGAATTTGAGCATGCTGAGTATTCAAATTAGAGTCAGGTGCATAGTTATAAACAGATGTGCAATAAATACTGCACTTGATAACAATGCTAAAAACGGGTGGTATAAGATTTACTCTGTTGAAGGGGACCTACCAACCCCACAAATTTTGTCCTAGGTTTCCAGTGGATTCTTTTTCCTTAGTTGTTTTAATTCCTTTTTCTTGTAAAGCCCTTTTAATGTAAGACAGTGATTTCCAATTTGCATTTATCATATTCATGACTAAGGAATGGCATTCCCCCCTCAAATGAACAATCCAATTAAAAAATGGACAGAAGACATGAATAGACATTTTTCCAAAGAAGACATACAGATGACCAGCAGACAAATGAAAAGATACTCAACATCACTCATCATCATGGAAATACAAATCAAAACTACAATAAGCTGTCACCTCACACCTGTCAATGGCTAAAATCAATAACACAAGGAACAACAGATGTTGGCAAGGATGTGGGGAAAGGGGAACTCTCCTGCACTGTTAGTGAGAATGCAGACTGGTGCTGGCACTCTGGAAACTGTAATAGTATGGAGGTTCCTCAAAAAGTTGAAAATAGAACCATCCTACAATCCAGCAATTGCGCTACTAGGTATCTACCCAAAGAATACAAAAATACTAATTCAAAGGGATACATACACCCTGATGTTTACAGCAGCATTAAATACGGCATTAAGTACAATAGCCAAATTACGGGAACAGCCCAAATGTCCATTGACTGAGGAAGTGAAATAAACCAGGCAAAGATAAATACCATATGATTTCACTTATTGTGAATTTAAGAAACAAAGCAAATGAGCATGGGGGAAGAAAAGAGAGAGAGAGGTAAACCAAGAAACAGACTCTTAATTATAGAGAACAAACTGCTGGTTACCAGGGGGGAGGTGGGTGGGAGGATGGGTTAAACAGATGATGGGGATTAAGGAGGGCACTTATGATGAGCACCAGGTGTTGTATGTAAGTGTTGAATCACTGAATTGTACACCTGAAGCTAATATTACACTGCATGTTAACTAACGAATTTAAATAAAAAGTTAAAAAAGAAAGACATTTGCTGTTTGCTATAGAAATGAAGATGTTAATATATTTACAGAGCTGCCATGGATGGTTCCCCAGGTTGAGCAGTGTACAACTCCAGGGGGTGTTACTTGTATAGACTACAAGAATGAAGCTCTCCTCCCTTCCCCATCATAATTTGGGTTCCCACAGAAGCAGACCCCGAGACGAGGATTTGAGAGTGAGAGTCTATTTGGAAAATAGGGAAAACAATAGGGCAGGAAAGGAGGGAAGTGTTAGCAGGAAAGGAAGGTAGCTAGTAAAGGGTGCATTATAAAGTGAGCTAGTGACTGGCTGTAGCTTAATTCTATGGGGAAACTCTGGTAAATAGTTTAAAATACGTGCCTCAGAATGACCCCACCTGAGAGATGAGGAAGCTGCAGTATTTATACACCAACTCCTGAGACAAGTCACACTGGATGAGAACTTTTAAGGTGGGTGTGGGAGTGTTGATTCCTTGGCACCTTGGCCTGCTGGATGCCAGGGCTGAGCTTTCTATCTTCTAGGATGGTGGGAGGAGTGGAGGGAAGGAGCCTTCAGGGCAAAGATTCAGACACTGAGTGGAATTTGTTGGTCAGAGCACAAAAGGCCAGGGCAGTGCAAAGTGGGGTACCGTCCCCTAGAGTTGGATAAATACAGCCCTTACAATAGCAGATTGTGCTGCCTTGTTTATATCATTATTTAACCTGATATTTTAACTCCATATCATTGATCCAATTTTTCCTTTTCATTCTTTTGTGTCTTCTAGGCAAGTTATTAAATATTGTATTTATTTTTTATGGTTGTCAGGCAGTGTTCAGTGTCCAAGTATTGTTTGACAAATGTTGCATTATACAGTACTATCTGCTTGGGATAAATAAGTATTAAGAGCTGTCATCCTGAGTTTTGACATATACGTACTACATTTTAAAGGTTTCTCTTGATTACTTTTTTTTCCTCTGTAGAAATCTTAAGTATGTCTTTTGAATTCAATCCTACTTAATTCTCTAGGGTATAACCATGGTTTCATTACCTTACATTTCTTCAGCATTTCTCTACCAAATACTTGGTAAAAATGTTGTGGGTATACTCATAATAAAGAAATAAAATGGAGGGGCACCTGGGTGGCACAGCGGTTAAGCGCCTGCCTTCAGCTCAGGGCGTGATCCCGGCGTTCTGGGATCGAGCCCCACGTCGGGCTCCTCTGCTATGAGCCTGCTTCTTCCTCTCCCACTCCCCCTGCTTGTGTTCCCTCTCTCGCTGGCTGTCTCTCTCTCTGTCAAATAAATGAATAAAATCTTTAAAAAAAAAAAAAAAGAAATAAAATGGAATTGGAGTGTAACCATTAGCCTCACTCCAATTCCCCACTACCACCACCCCTCAAAGGAAGATCTGCTTAATGCTCTGGCTCCAAAATTTAACATTTGTGTGACCCTGGACAAGCTATGTTACCTGTCTGTGCCTCAATTTCCTCAGCTGTAAAACAGGCATAATGAAGTTTCACACCTCATAGGCATGAATTTATGGAGATAATTTATGGAGATAATCCAGGTGTAACTCTTAGGACAAAGGTTAGCACGTAGTGTGTGTTTTATAAATGTTAGCTACTATTGTGTCTCTTTCTCACATATGTAAATGCATGTCAGGGTTGGGTTTTTTTCCACACAAATGGGGCTTTACAATACAAGTGGTTCTGACATTAGCTTATCTATACATCTACCTTGTTCTTTTAATAATTGCATAGTATTCCAGGCCTCTAATGAACCATTTTATAGTTTTACAATGTTTGTCACTATATGCAAGGTAATTACCTACATAAATTGAAGAACAGGATTTTTATATTGCTTTTTTCTCTTCTCAGATTGTCCGATATTCAGAATTTAGCATACATGGGAATTTTCTCACTTTGTTATAATAGTCTGTATGCCTCTGGACTCTGATGGTTATTACTTATGATATTATAGTCCAAATATCATTGATAGATGATAGATAGATAGATAGATAGATAGATAGATAGATAGATAGATAGATAGAATATATTGTGTCAATTAGAATTTGGTTTGTTTGCAAGTAACAAAAATCCAAAAAGCACAGTGGTTGAACAAGACAGAATATTTCTCTTTTAGGTAAAAGTCGAGATATTCTGTGTGAATGGTACCCTCAAAGTTGTGCAAAACCCAACTTATGAGGTCCAAGTAGACTGTTTGAGCTCTAGCCATCACATCTGCATTCCAGCCAGCAAGACAGAGGAATAAACAAAGAAGAGAGGGCAAAAGGCGCAACCAACTACATTTTTTTATGTGTGTGATAAAATACATACACATAAAATTGACCATTTAAAACATTTTTAAATGTATGGTTAGGTTGGTGGCATTAAGTGCATTCATCTTGTTGTGCAATCATCACTAACATCCATCTCCAGAATTACTTTTCCATCTTCCCAAACGGAAACTCTGTACCCGTTAAACAATAACTCGCCATTCTCTCCTCTCCTCAGCCCCTGGCAACCACCATTCTACTTTCTGTAACCACCATTCTACCTTCTGTCTCTATCATTTGACTACTCGAGGTATCTCATATGAGTAGAATCAGACAGTATTTGTCTTCTTGTGACTGTCTTATTTCACTTAGCATCATGTTTTCAAGGGTCATCCATGTTGTAGCACATGTCAGAATTTCCTTCCTTTTCTAAAGATTTATTTATTTCTTTGAGAGACAGAGACAGACAGCAGGGGGGAGGGGCAGAGAGAGAGAGAATCTCCAGCAGACTCCTCACTGAGCATGGAGCCCAGTGCAGGGCTCGATCTTACGACCCTCAGATCATGACCTGAGCTGAAATCAAGAGTCAGACACTTAGCAGCCTGAGCCACACCGGCACCCTTCCTGCCTTTTCAAGGCTGCTACATTTTGTTTATCTGTGTACCCGTCAACGGAGAGGTGCTTCCGCCTTTTGGCTATTGTCAATAAGGCCGCTGTGAAACATGGGTATCCAAATATCCGTTTGGGTCCTTGCTTTCAATTCTTTTGGATATTAACCCACAAGTGGAATTGATAGATCATATGGTAGTTCCATTTTTAACTTTTCGAGGAATAGCCGTTCTGTTTTGCATAGTGGCTATACCATTTTACATTCCCACCAGCAATGCACAAGGGTTCCAATTTCTCCACATCCTCACCAAAATTTATTATTTCCTGATTTTTTGATAATAGCCATCCTAATGCACATGAGGTGATATCTCATTGTGGTTTTGATTTGCATTTCCCTAATGATTAGTGATATTGGATATCTTCGCCAGCACTTATTGGCCATTTGTTTACCTTCTCTGGAAAAATGTCTATTTAACTCCTTTATCTATTTTTTAATTGGATTTTTGTGTTGCTGTTGTTGAATTGTAAGAGTTCTTTATATATTCTGGGTATTAACTCATTATCAGATATATGATTTGCAATGGCTGCCTTTTCACTCTGCTGATGGTGACTTTTGATGCACAGAAGGTTTTGATTTTGATGTAATCCAGTTTATCTATTCGTTTCTTTTGTGGCTCATGCTTTTGTTGTCATATTCAAGAAATCATTGCCAAATCCAACGTCATGAAGCTTTTTCCCTATGTTATCTTCTAAGAGTTTTATAGTATTAGCTCTTATGTTTAGGTCTTTGATACATACTGGATTAATTTTTGTACATGATGTTAGGTAAGTGTCCAATTTCACTCTTTTGCACATGGATATCTAGTTTTTCCAGCAACATTTGTTTGAAAGACACCAACAACCTTTTATTAAAAGGGTCCTGTAAACCACCACATGATACTTTTATTTACATCCCATTGGCCAGAACTTAGTCACAGGGTTTCACTTAACTGTAAGGAAGGTTGGCAATTCAAGTAGGAAAAGCTATTTTAATTAAAAATAAAATTAAAATTAATCTTTTCCTCTTCTTCTTTGATTACCTTGAATATGTTACGAAATAGTGTTGTACATTGATGCACACTCAGGTGTCTGCATTAATTCTAAGAGCAGGATAGTTGCATTTATACACATGATATATTCTTAAAGATCAGTATAATATCCCAATAGGAATTAATGTAAAATATATGATGGGGGGCACTGTTAGGGCTGGAACACTTTAACAGAGCCTATAAATCTATTATGGTGATATTGATCTTGCTGCTGAGTCACCAGTATTATTTTTTCCATTATTCTTGCCCAGATACTCAAGGATTTTTAAAGGTTAAAGATATATCTGCTACATTTAAGTGTCTCGGCGTCTTTTCTAATATTTTGCAGTATGCCCTATTCTCAACAAACAATATTGGCTGTTGTAGAGTTTGGCCCTCTTCAGAGCAATTTATCACATTTAACTTTTCCTACAAAATTATTGATATGGGAGTGTTTTCAAGCAGCAACATTAGTGCTTGATGGCAATTTTTGGCTATTAAAAACAATTTTAAATAATGGTGGATGTTAAGCAGCAAAGTGGTCACCAAAATTATTCCATTCCAAACCATATAATTGGGGTATTCCTAGTGTTTGAAAGATAGACAGCTAGGTTATTTCTGTTGAGCAGTCGTGGTGACAAAAGCACAAAAAATATTTACTTGCTTACCAGCTCTGAAATTGTGAAATTTTTAATAATTATACCGTTCTTGATAATTTTTAAGCAATTTTAAATTGGCATCTAAAGTGAGACTTAATTAATGTTTCTGATGCACTATTTCAACTTTGCATAAAGTGGTGCTACACTGTGTCTTGGTATATCTTGTGTTTTGGTCATATGATTGATGAACGAGAAATAGATACATGAATGTATAAGTTTAAAAGTCCTATTTTTAAAGGAACCCAATTTGTTTTAAAATACCGGGGGTGGAGATGAAGAGTGAGAAGGGAATATAAATGAAACAAAATTGGCCATAGGTTGTAATTATTGAAGTGATAAACACATGGGAGTTTACTGTATTATTCTCTTATATTCTCTTCACTTTTGTGTACGTTTGAACATTTCCACGATAAAAAGTTAAAAATAAAGAAGGCTTATTCTGTCAACATGAGGTTATATCTAATTAGATTGGTCTCCTCCATCTTCATTTTTCTAACAGAAAAATAGAAAAAGGTGGGGAGGGGCAGGGTAGCATACATACATTGGTCAGAAAGATCTTTAGAAAGGGATGGGTATCATTTATGAAATTGACCACTCTGAGGGCGATGAGATTTTTACTCTAAATCTAAGCTTGAATACTTTAAGACCAATAGAGGTTTCCTGTGGAAGGAGGTAAACCCCACTGACAGTGTGTGGCATCCTGATATTGGATGAAGAACTTAGCTCAGGGGTCCCAGAATCAGGGGGAGGCCTGTGAGTATTCCTGATAGACAGCAACCAAGGAAAGAAACTATATTTAGTTCCTGGGATTCACCCTTGCAGCTTTCCCTCTGGACTCAGAGAATTAATTGTTTCTTCTCCTGTTCAAAGTTAACTCCCACACCTAAACTGTTGATCACATTTATTCCAACTCCTGTGGGATTTTACTACACCAATTGTTCCCTTATTCCCTCTCTCAGATCTTTGGCTTTTCTATCAATTGGCTCCTTCCCATAGCAGGAAAGTGTGTTCAGATCTCCTATAATTTCCTGTCCTCAAGTAGCCAAGGCCGCCCCAAGGGGACACCTGGCTGGCTCAGTGGGTAGCATAGAACTCTTGATCTCAGGGTCATTGAGTTCAAGCCCCACGTTGGCTATAGAGCTTACTGGAAAAAAAAGAAAAAAAAGAAAGAAAGAAAGAAAGAAAGAAAGAAAGAAAGAAAGAAAGAAAGAAAGAAAGAAAAGGAAGGAAGGAAAGAAAGAAAGAAAGAAAGAAAGAAAGAAAGAAAGAAAGAAAGAAAGAAAAGGAAGGAAAGAAAGAAAGAAAGAAAGAAAGAAAGAAAGAAAGAAAAGGAAAGAAAGAAAGAAAGAAAAGGAAAGAAAAAAAAGAAAGAAAAAAAGAAAGAAAGAAAGAGAGACTGACTGGCTGCTCCAGCCCCCTTCTCCTTTCATTCCTAAGTAATTCCTCAAAATAATTGTGTGTACTTCTTTCCTCCTATGTCCTAACCTTTATTTTACTGTATTTAGACCACAACCACCATATTCCTGAAACCACTAATTACCTAATGAACAAATCCAATGGCTAGTTTTAATTCCTTGCCTTATTTAATCTCTCTAATTGCTTAAAAAAAAAAAAACAACTATGCCAGACACACCTTTATGTGCTTTATAAAGTTAACTCCTTTAATTCTGTAACAACCCCGTGAGGTAGTTACCATTATTATCTCCGTTTTGTAGATATACAGAGAGATTGAGTAATTTGTCCAGGATCACCACCATCTACTCCTTTATTCCTTTAATGTTTTTGTTTGGTTGATTGGTTTCTGAGATGGCAACTGGGGTAGTCAGAATAGTGCACCCACCTCCAGCCCCCATGACCTAATCCCTGGAACTGTGAATATGTTAGGTTACATGGCAAAGGGGAATGAAGGTTGCAGAGAGATTAAAATGACTAATTAGCTGATAGGGAGAAGAACCTGAATTATCCAGGTGAACCCTGTATAATTACAAGGGTACTTAAAAGTGGAGGAGGGAGGCAGAGGGAGAGCCCGGAAGAAAGTGGTATGACGGCAGAAACCAGTGTGATGTGGCGCGATCCAACAAGGACTGGACTTGTTGTTGCTGGCTTTGAAGACTGGAAAAAGCCAAGGAATGCCAATGACCTCTAGGAGCCAGAAGAGGCAAGGAAATGGATTCTCCTCTAGAGTCTCTAGAATGGAATGCTCCTCTGCTGACACCCTAGGTTTAGACCAGCAAGACATAGGTTCGACTTCTAAAGCTACAGAACTGTAAGATAATTTTGTGTTATTATAAGCTACTAAAGTTGTGGCGATCTGTTACAGCATCAATAGGAAAATCACATGGTAGCCTATCTTGGCTGTCCCATTTTGACTATTTCTTCCCAGGGTCTTTCTGGGTTCATCTTGCTCTGATTCTCGAATGGTTGTTGTTCCCCAGAGTTCTGTCCTTAGCACCTGTTCTCATCATATACATTTCCTCTGGGTAATATTACCCATTCTCATGGTCTTGACCCTATTTATACTCTGATTTTCAAACCTTTAATTCTACCCTCCCCCCAAAATCCTGAACTTGAGACCTTTACATCTGACAGCTTCTAAGATCTTCTACCTCAATATCTAAGAGGCCACCCAAACTTATTATATACCCTCCTTTTAAGAAGCATCAGTTCCTCCTATATTTTCTGTTTAGGATATATACCTTGATCTGTAGATAGATCAATCTATATCAAGCCAGAAACTCAGAAGTCATTGTTATTTTTCTTCTTCCTCTTGCTCTAAAACCCACCAGTAGATAAGTCCTATTAATTTTACCTGTTTGATATCTGTGCAACCCATTTCCTTCTCTCCATCCCACCACCACGCTCCTCCATCATTACTTGCCTGGTTCTTTTTACTTCCCTGGACTATAACCACGGCCTTCTGACCCTAGGCTGGGCCCTGTTGCTCACCCCTCCCTAACCTTTTTCCATATAGCCACCACAGGTACTTTTCAAAACACAAATCTAATCATGTCACTTCATTGCTTAAAATTCTTTAGTGTTTACTCACTCCCTCACATGCAAAACAAGGCAAAATCAGATCTGGCCACAGCCCAGCTCTCCAGTCCCATGTGCTCCAGTCATACTGAAGTACTTAATGGTTTCCTGTCGAGCTGTGCTATTTACTGCTTTGTGCCTTTGCAATACTATTCGCCTTTTGGAACACTGTCCTCATCTTTTCTACCTACTGTTGGCTCAAGCATTACCTCATGTGTGAAGCCTTTCTTGTTCTTCTCAGGTAAAATTGAACACACCCTTTTGTTCTTCTGTATTTTTTTGTTAAGAGTAACTTTTAGTCACTAATGTATTTCTTCTCCAGTCTACCTTCCCCATGAAACTGAAGCTCTTGGTAAGTAAGAAGGAGGTTTTATTCACCTTTCCATTCCTGCCATCTAGCATAACGTCTAGTGTATGTATAAGACATGTATTAATTGTTGAACACATGATAGACTTCTTGAGACTAGAGTCAGAGGGAAGCAGAGAAGTGAGGGGCTCTTAGAAAACCTCTGTGGCTGCTGGAGGACATGAAATACTGCTGAACCAGAGAATGTTGTGAACTTGAATTTAATAACACTTTGTGGTCCAGTCATTAATTTGGAAAACTAGTCCATACTCCCTATGCCTAGGTCAATGTCTGGCAGACAGTATATAGGTAAGAAATATGCACTAAATGAAGGATTGGATATATATAAAGGGATGAAAGAGAGGCCATGGTGGGGGTGAGGGTAATTGGAAAGGAAGAGTAGAACTTAGATACTATTGCAAGGAGCAATGCCAAGAGCATAGGTATGGAGGTGGGAATGTAGCAAGTTAGAGGGAAAAAAGAACAGAGCAGTTGGATAGTACAAAGAGGATACATACCAGCAATGAAGGATGTGGGGTGAAGACAAGGAGAAGTGTAAACGAAGGGAACATATCTGGCAGACGGCGAGACCCTGTGAGATGTCTCCGTGGTCCAGGTGTGAGGTATTGAGGGTCTAGACCAGGAGGTGGTATGGGATTAGAAAGGAAAAGAGCTGTGTGAATTGAAGGAATGCTCATCAGGAGAACTTCTAATGAGTGACTCCATACAGAAAAGAAAGGAATGAAGAATGATTTCAAGATTTTGAATGTCAGAGACATTACCAAATTAAGCAAGCCCAGGAAAGGGAGCTGGCTTTACAGTAAAATGGAAGACTAGCTTTCCCAAAGGTTTTAGAAGATTGTGATAGAAATAGGAGGCCTCGTAGCCCTTTTAAAAACTAGATTAAGATAAACAGATTTTTTCATAAACTGTAATGGTTATCTTATATAATCTATAAATTAAGCATTACCGTAGTTTTCTTTACACTTTTCTCGAAATACAAAAAACATACATGACTAATAGAGAGAACTTGGAAAACATAAAAAAGAAAAAAAATATCCATAATTCTATCCTACAACTATTACAACCAAAGTCAAAATTTGGGGATACATCATTTGAATAATTTTCTGGTGGATTAATGTCTTACACACACTGTTTTTCCATTAGAAATACCATTATTTCTTCAACATTCATATGCTCTGAATTGTTTTTTAAAATTTCATATATATTTCCCTGTTGTAAAAATATTGATAGTTCTGAATTACTCTTTACACAGAATTATGTTTACATAAGATCTCTCCATTCTAATCCTCCTTCAATTCTACCAATCCCACTCTTCTAAAGGAACCACTGTTAACAGTATGTATTTATTTTCAGAATTCTTTTGGTGCACAATCACATTAACACATACTTTGTATGCATAAACATACTATCTATACATCTGTATAGCTGTAGATCGCTATCTGTTGTGTATACGTGAATCTCATTCATATACACTTATACATGTACAACATTATAATGGCGGCATAGTGTTCTATATTAGGGGTGTATCATAAAGTACTCAATTGCCGAACACGTAGATTTTCATTTCTGTGCTTTAAAAAATAATGCAATAAAGAGTATGCTTGTCTTAATTCTGACTTTATTGGAAATTCTTCTAGTGTTTCACTGTTAAATATGATATTAGTTTAGATAAATATTCTTTGTCATGATAAAGTAGGCTTCCTTTATCCCAGTTTACCGAGATACTTTTCTTTAATTATGAAAAGCTTCTACATTCTAGCAAATACCTTTTTTGGATTCTACTGAAATAATATTACTCCTTTGACTTATTAATGTGATGAATCATTAATACAGATGGCCCCAGACTTAATGATGATTTGACCTAAGATTTGTTGACTTTACAATGGTGCAAAAGCAATACACATTGACTAGAAGCTGTATTTTGAATTTTGATCTTTTCCCAGCCCAGCAATATGCAGTATAATATACTGGGCAGCAACAGCAATGAGCCACAGCTCCCAGTCAGCTCTGTGATCACGAGGGTATACTTACAACTATTCCGGTTTTCACTTTCAGTACAGTAAATTCAATACATTACATGAGCTATTCAATACTTTATTATGAAACAGGCTTTGCGTTAGGTGATTTTGCTCAACTGTAGGCTAATGTAAGTGTTCTGAGTATGTTTCAGGTAGGCTAGGCTAAGCTGTGATGTTCAGTAGGTGTATTAAGTGCATTTTCAACTTAGAACATTTTCAACTTTATGATGGGTTTATTGGGACATAAGCTTATTGTAAGTCAAGGAAGATCTGTACATTAATAATTCTTCCTTATTACTGGATTAATGCTTCCTGGTAAATGTTATTATTCTTTTAATGATAAACTGTTGAATTTCCTTTGCTAATATTTTATTTAGGATTTTGAATCTATATTCATCTGCTAATATTTTTGACTTGACCAGGAACTGGCTTCTAGATGTTTAAAGGATGTGTCATTGCAAATATTAGAGGCTTGAAAATAGACACACACCCAGTGGCCTAGGAATCTGGGATGTCTTCCACATAGCTCTCATAATAAGCAACTGCTTTAGTCTCTATTAATAATAGGAGAGAGGACTTCCAGCTCCTCCTGTCCTAAGTGATTCCACCTCTTCCCCAGGCCTCTGCTTTGGAGGGCAGGGCCACAGAGAGAGACAGTCTGATCAGCGTCTTTGTGCCCCCTCTCCATTCAAATCCATATAGCTTGGAATCTTTCAGAGGGAATTCTTGTTCTGTTATCTTTAAAGTTGGCCAACTAGGAGGTAGTCACATCGACTTTTTTAAAAAAATATTATGTTATGTTAGTTACCATACAGTACATCATTAGTTTTTGATGTAGTGCTCCATGCTTCATTGTTTGCATATAACACCAAGGGATCCATGCAATATGTGCCCTCCTTAATACCCATCACTGGGCTAACCCATCCCCCACCCTCTCCCCTCTGAAACCCTCAGTTTGTTTCCCAGAGTCCATAGTCTCTCATGGTTCGTCTCCCCCTCTGATTCCCCCCCTTCATTTTCCCCTTTCTTCTCCTGATGTCCTCCATGCTATTCCTTATGTTCCACATATAAGTGAAACCATATGATAATTGTCTCTCTGCTTGACTTATTTCATTTTTTTGATAAGAAACAGGATCTAAACAAATTTAAAACTACATTAAAACAGCAATTCATTTGGATATCTTGAATCCTTATAGCTTTTAATAGCAAAACCTGAAGAGGATTCTTATTTTTTAAAACTGAATTAATATAAAGATAAATTTATTTTTATAAATTATAATGGAAAAAACAATTAAAAATTTTCACCTATTTTAGAATAATTCTTCCTCCCCACCCCCAGGATTGCTAGGGCTAGAGGGGAATTATTTTGAGAAAATACGGTTTGCCATTAGCTAGGATAAGATAAAACATTCTTAAGAAGGATGTGGTTGTGGTAAAGTCAGGTTATGAGAATAGGTTTGAAACATTCTAACACCTTCTCTGTTGGAATACGGGAGCATGGCCTTCTTTACTCTTTCCACCCCTAAGGGTAACCATGGCACTCCTTGTTCCTAACTTCTCCGTCGATTGGGGCTTGTTGTGAAGACAAAAATGAATTAATACAGGTGAAATACTTGGATTGTTACCTAGTACATAGGAAGCCCTCAATAAACATTAGCCACTGTTCATTATTCAGGGGTAAGCAGCTCTGACATGATTCCCACTGATTCTCACCTCCTGGTATTCGTGCTCTTGTGTAATCTCCTCATCTTGAGTGTGACTGGACTGAGTGACTTGGTCCTAATGAGTAGAATACGGCAACAGTGATAAGCTATCTCTTCTGTGATCAAGTTACAATAGATTGTGACTTCCATCTTGCTGGACTCTATTGTCTTCCCAGTTTGTACACTTTGCAAACCGTGATATTGGCACAGATTTGGGTAGTTTCTGTCCCACTGCCTGCAAGAATCTGAATCTTATCAGTAACTATATGAGTGCACTTAGAAGTGGAATCTTCCCCAATCGACCCTTGAAATGATTACAGCTCCAGATGACACCTTGATTTCATCTTGTGAAAGACCCTGAAACAGAGGGTCCAGCTCCATGGTATTCAGATTCCTAACCCAGAGACACCGATGCTGTTTTAAGCCCCTAAATTTTGGAGTAATTTGTTATGTAACAATGGATCATAATACAATTTCTGTTAATATTGTGATGATTAGCAGGATAGCAAATTTAACACCATCAACTCTGGAGCCTGATTCTGGGGTTTGAATCCCAGTTCTGTCACCTACTAGCCGTTTGACCTTGTATAAACTACTTAACCTCTCTGCACCTCCATTTCCTTACTTGTAAGATAAACAGTAGTTGTGAGGAGTAAATGAGAATACACCAAAAGACTCTGGCACATAGTAAGTGCTATATATGTTGGATGTTGTTATTTATCTGAAGAAGAAGCTAGTGCATAGACTTTCACTGCTCACATTAGCCATCAGCTCTGGTTTTCTAGTAAAGCCTTTTGCAAGCAAGAGTGCCTTCTTGATTTAGTTTATAAGTACATTCTGCCCAGTGCTGAAGTGAGAGAGAAACAGAAGGAATGTTTTCTACGTTCTTTCCTGAGGAGAAATTGGATGTCTTTTCAAGTACGTCTTCTTAAAGATAAGGAAATGGTTTATTTCTCTGAAAAAGAAGTGTAATTCCATGCCATCTTGTCTTCTGCCCTCAAATACTGAATATTACTGGATGGGTTACAGTGGGTAGGGGAGTGTGCTTTTAGTCTACCCTCACCATTCTTCCGTGGCAAGTTCAGCATAGGCCTAAAATTAAATTGAGTCAAATGGAAGCCAGAGAAGTAATAAAGTTCTAATAGTCCAAGAAAGAGCTGGGCAGAGGCAAGGTCTAAAGCAATAACTTCAATAGGTAAGAAATTCAATCTTGAACCGATGTAAGATCAGACAAAAACAAGCTTGAGAGAGGTCACTTACTGATTGAGGGATTGGGTGCCAAAGACCTCTCAAGAGCAAAAACTATACATTTGTACAGCATTCCGAGTTTACCGAATCTTCTCATATTTCATAAGATTATGTTTGGATCCACAGTAACGTGTTATCCTCACTTTGTGATGAAGCAATGGAAGTTCAGACGGGTTGTTTCTTATTTGAGGTCACACAGCCACTAAGTGGGCTGAGGTTCAAAGCTGCTTTCTGATCTATGTAATAGGACATTTGGTCTGCCATAGCTGTTGGGTTATTTTTATCCATTTCCGGGCCATTCAGGATAGAATTGTTTAGGACTTAACATTCCTGATGAGGAATGTACCCTACATGAGCTGTGCATGGCAGACACCCTATATGTGAGCTGGGATTTGGAATTCTAAGTTCCAAGTAGGTTTATTTTATTCTAGTTAACAAACACTGCTTTTCTCCACACTATTCCTGCTCAACAGCTATTCTGTGACCCTTTCCCCAAAGATTTCCCCTGAAATCTCTTGATGAATGGAAAATGTATTATGGGCATTCAAAAATGATGATTTTCTACTTGAAAACTGCCCTGTGCCACCTGCCTGTGCCATTTTCACAATTTCTATGGTATAACCTTAGAGGTGATTGCAATACAGAAGCAGCATTTGGTATGGTGAGAATGGCACTGGATTATGTTTTTAAAAACTGTACTCACGGTATAGTGTTGTAATATGAGGGTTCTTAATCTAACTTTATGTTCGAAGCAAACAGTGCATTAGCTTTATCTTTCTTTGTTAAATACTGTGCATCAGTAATCTTTACGAATGATCCATTATTAAATATGAACAATACACCTGGGACCCAGGGTATTCCCTAGTAATGTCAGAAAGATGTAAAGTTGTCAGGTCCATGTTGAGAAGTTTTGCTCTCCTAACAATCAGCGCCTTCATGGTGTAACTGGCTGAGTTGTTTCTCACTGATACATTCTATTCAGATGTGCCATTCTCTGGAATGGTCTCTGGATTCCAGATCTTTCTGCTACTCACCTGATCCACGGAGTGAGTGCCAGATACTCTGTTATCCTCTCTGAGGATATGGTAAGACTACGCAAACACCTTTATTCATTAAACAACCGTTTACTGCCCTCATAGAGTTTACATTCTGACGAGGGAAACATCCAATAAACACGATAACAAGATAAGTAAAATGTATGTTATGTAGTGAGAAGTGCTAAGGATTTAAAAAATCAGAAAAGGTGTCTTGAAGTTTTAGATAGGTGGGCTGAAAAGGCCGCACTGAGAAGGTGAATTCTGAGTAAAGACTAAGGAGAAAAGGCTTAGCAATAGGAAAAAAGCCATGCTACAGTGGAAGTCTGTGGAAGGAATTTCAGAAATGCATGAGGACGGTGATGCAGCTGACGTAGCCAGCACTCCTGTAATACATGTCCTGTCCCAGGCAGGGTTGTGAACCCTTTAAATAGATTAATTCATTTAATCTTCCCCATTCTAAGAGAGCAGTCACCTGTGAGAAAACAACTGCTGTGAGGTGAGAATGGAAAGATCAGGGAAGGCTGCACAGAGGTGATGGCATTCCCACTGGCCCCAAAAGATGACTGTAGCGGAAAGGGGGAGCTCCAGGATGCAGGAACAGGAGAAGAGAAACAGACAAAGGGAGACATACATGCAAAGTGCAGAGACAGAAATATGTTTGGTATGACCAAGGAATGTGTCTGGGAGTCAAAGTCATTTTTAAAAATAACTGGGTCTTGATATTTTTCTAAGAGGAAAAAAAATCTGTTTTATTGAAGATAATAGCATTAAGGGATAGAGGAGGAAGACCCTATATTTATGAGGCACAAAGGATCTTTGTATGGTTTGGGCTTTATCAGAGAGGGGGAGAAAAAGCCTTCCATCCACCACTGCTGACTTCTCTCAGGAAAGCCAGGATTCAAGAAGTGAAACAATAGAGAAAGCCCTGTCTCAACCCCATCATCCCTTTTTCTAATCAGACAGGTATAAATGACTTTCAAATCATTTAAATAGCTACCACTTTGCCTAAATACTGGGCCAACTTTGGAGGTGCCGTATAGTATACACAAAATAGCCTGGCCTTCTGGGGCGCCTGGGTGGCTCAGTCGTTAAGCATCTGCCTTCGGCTCAGGTCATGATCCCGGCATTTAGGGATCGAACCCTGCATCGGGCTCCCTGCTCGGCGGGAAGCCTGCTTCTCTGTCTCCCACTCCCCCAGCTTGTGTTCCCTCTCTCGAGGCCTCTGTCAAATAAATAAATAAATAAATAAATAAATAAATAAATAAATAAATAATAGCCCTGCCTTCTGATTTGTGTACATGTCCTATTGATTTTCAATGTCCAAGAGAATTCTTATTTATTTTTTTAAGACTTATTTATTTATTTGAGAGGGAAAAAGCCCACGGCGGGGGTTAGGCAGAGGGAGAGGGAAAGAGTCTTAAGCAGACTCTGTGCTGAGCGTGGAGCCCAACGAGGGACTCAGTCTCACAACCCCAAGATCATGACCTGAGCTGAGACCAACGGTGGGAGGCTTAACCAACTGTGTCATCCAGGTGCCCTTCTGAGAATTTTTAAGTGCCTCATGGATTTTCTTATATAGTTTTTCTCCAAACTAACACCAAGGTGTTTTGTGCCTCTTGCTAAAGAAATCCGATCTCCATGCTTCTTTAAAAACTCCTAGTACAAAAGACAATGGTAATTTGAATATTTTAATGCCATTACATTAGTTAGGAAATTACTTCATGGCACTGCCACAATTTTCATTGCAAATATGAGTGAATGGAAAGAAGTTTTTCTCATGAGGTCATGAGGCTGTTAAAGGACAGCAGATTTTTCTCCTGAAGTTGTCTACAGAACTGCCCAAACCCTTGCGGTATGTTAGCAAGTACCTTTAACTATTGAACAAATCTTTCTTCTGGAAGTTCTTATTTTTTAAAGCATAAATGCCTCTGTAAATTAATTCAAATCACATGGGCATTAATCTATTGGCTGTACAACAAAAACCATCAATGACATAAGTAGGTGACTCTTTGGAATGAAAATAGGGAGTTTGACCTTCTGTCTCAGTTTATAAATATGCTAATAACTATTAACTTGCTCTGTTTTGTGGGTTTTTGTTCCAGCAGCTGTTTAAGAACTTTGAAATGGCAGATTGCCGGGTGACTTTCTCTCTCTCTCTCTCTAGCAGGGCACAGTTGTGATATTTGAGTAATAAAAACAATAGTAGACAAGTGGAAGAGAAAAGGAGGAAATCATTACAAGGTTCATCTATGTCAACCTAGTTTAGTTAAATGAAAGATATAAAAGGACCATGGTTTGTGCAATATGTTACGTTTTAGTTATGCAAACAAATAATTAAAACATGTAAAAAGGTTAAAGTATTAGCCTTGAGTTATTGTAAATAGCAACAGTGTCAACACTGCATACAAGTTGCTAAAATTAAATTATGGAATTCTCTAATCAGAGTGAAGAAGTAAGTTATTAAATTAAATCAGGAGAAGAAATCTATACCAAATAAGCCATAATTTGATAGATATTGAAATGAACTATACGTATTCCACAAGTGTCCACACTTGATCCCTTTCTAACTTCTCCCTTTTTCTCTGTTCCCTGGGCAATTCTCTACCCATATCTGTAACTATCATCTGTGAACGGCTCATTGCCAAATCTCATTCTCACCTGTGACTACTGTCACGCGTTGCAGACTTCCCTTTTAACGCGTTACAGACTTCCCTTTTAATTACTATATCATTCCAGGTTGGGGAACCTAAAAGGCAGCATATCCCCAAACATTCTCCTCTTCTTTCCCCCTCCCAATTTTGGCACAATGGTTCATCCCGGTGCTCAAGTCAGAAACCTGTGAATCATCCAGGGGATTCCCTCTCCATTCATCTCTACATCCCATTGGTAATTCTCTGCTTTTGCCTATTCTATCTTTTTGATATCCTCATTTCACAGCCACTTCCACATTCAAGTCCTTATCACTTCTCACACGATTTCTAACTGGTGTCTACTCCTCCTTGCCCTTCCATCTTATTAGCTATACTTTGGCTGGACTGATCTCTCTAAACTGCAGATCTCATCATGTTCTTCTCAGCCGTGTCATCCCAAGTCTTGTCACTTACAAGACCAAGCTAAAACATCTGAGTGCAGCCTGGCCTTTGTCCTTGTTCCAGGCTCATCTGTTGCTACGCTGTTGTACCTTGTGTTTGCAGCCACGTTGAATGACTCATGATCCCTCAGATGATCCTTTCTTTATCTTTACAGATCATCTTCTGGATTGCTTTTCCTCTGTTCTTTATTCAGGAAATTTCTTGGCATACTTTAAGACTCCGCTCAAGTACAGCTTACTGCAGGGGTCTGCTTTGTACTGCATGAGGAGTTAAGCACATTCTCCTCTGTCCTATTCAGTGCTCGGTTTGTATTTCTAACATATGATATATCTCACCTTGCTGTAATTATTAATTTATATATTTCCTTCCCTGAAATTGGACTTCTGAAGGAAGGAACAGTGGTCTATTCATTGTTTCATCGCCAGTGCCTAGGATATAGCCAACGAATTTATAGAACCAAACTGTATACCAAGCACCATAGGAAGTGCTGGTCTATAAAGGTAAATAATAGAGATAGCACAGGGCTTGGTATATTCATATATCTATACACCGATCCTCCCATTCATCCATCCCATAAATAATTGTTGAGCACCTACTAAGTACTGATACTGCATTCTTTAACATTAAACAAAGGAATGGGATCTCTCTTCTTGTGAAGCTTATAATCTACTAAGAGAAATAGACATTAAGAGAAGAAATGTACTATTCTAAATTATAAAGTCTATGAAGGGCAAGAACAGAATACTATAAGAGGAAGTGACACAGGGAATCTTCTTTAGATTGGGTCACGAGGAATAGCTCTGAAGAGGGGCAAGTCACTAGACACCGGGCTCTACGTGTTTGGCAAATAAACAAGTGACCTAAAACAAAGTTGTAAATGGTTGTTCTGGAGGAAGCCTATTCCTTTGCTATGGCCTGTAAGAGGCCAGTAGTTTCCAGGGACGGAATGGTCACAGGTGCTGAAGCTTCTGAAAGGTGGAGACTGTTTCCGTCAGGGCCACAGCCCTTGTCCACGGAGTTGGTAAACATACAGCTGTGGGTAAAAGAGAAGAGGAAGGTGTCTTGTGGCTCCTTTCCCTAAGGTTTGAGTCCATGAAGAGCACAATAGCATCAGAGGATATCCCCAGAAAGCCTTCTTCAACCAGACCACCTTACCAAGGACTGAGACCCCTTGCTGGTTTAGAGTTGGATTTCTATACTGTATGACTCTCTCCTTCTCTCCTTTCTCTTTTATCTTCACTTGTCTTTGTACTCTAGGCTAGCTCAGCATCTTGACTCCATGTAACAGTTTCTTGCTGCCACAATGCCTGCTATTTGACCTTTTTTTCTATTTCTTCTTCAGTTACCTTCTATCTGTTTAATCTTTTGTCTTCTTGTTTTCTCCTTGCCTTACTTCACTCTAGGTCCTCATTTCCAGAGTTTAGGGATTTTTAATTCTATTTTATATTATGATATTTTATTTTCTGATTTTTATTTGTACTTTTTTTTTTTTTGCTTTTTTCACTTACGTTAATGTTTTAACTTTTAAACCATGGTTCCAATGCCAAAATAAAACCTATTTATTTTTAACCTATCATTTAAAATTCTTGACTTTCAGAATTTTAATATTTTAAAAATGATTTTAGTTTAATTTTCATTTTATTTTGTATATAATTCTTAGTTTTTAAAATTAAACTTTCTGAATTAAAGAAATTTCTTAACAAAATTTGTGGGACCTATGAAAGTACAAAGAAAGTAAAAATTACCTGTAATTTCACCATCCTGAGCTAAACACTGTTAAAATAATATGTATACATACCAAATATTATGGAGGAGTATATTATATGCACATATATGCAAATATATGTATCTATGCATGTGTATTAAACATAAGATTAGTGATACATGGAATTTTGTATTTAATTTTCTATTTAAATTTATATTTAGGGCATGTTACTATATTATTAATATTCTTTAAACATTTCCTGGTGGATTCCAATATGAACTCCTGGGCAAGGACAGCATTTTTGAGCATTCTGAAATTGGTCTGGGTATTATATTTTTCATTCGTCCAAAAGGAACTGACTTGCTCAGAGACCTTCTGAAGAAGATACAAATCATCCTAGTGGGCTGGATACTGGATATTGGAGCTTACCAGATCCCCTTATCAGAAATCATCCCAGTTCTCGTCTCTTTCTTAGATGTCTTAGATCAGATGTTATAAGAACACATGGAGAAATGTGAACCCATCTGGTTTTTTGTAGCCTCTATTCCAGCATGTGGGTTTATTGAGCAAACAGTTGACGAACTCCAGTTTTGACACAGTGTGGGAGCCTATGCACTGCTTGGGCTTATGATACTTGTGCCTATCTTGAAGGCCAAACCACTGTTTGGTAAATAGATCTTTAGCTTCCAATCTGGGAAACTTATGTCTGATCCCAATTCTTAAGTGTTCGCAATATTATTATGATAGGATACAACAAGGAGCCTCTACAAACCATACTCATTGTCTTGGCCTAGGTGGAGTTTTGGCTCAGGTGTAACACCTCCCATGGCCTCAATGCAAAGCTATTCACACTTCCATCAGACTGCCTTGGTCAGCTAAAAGGTGAGTTGATTTCTACAAAGCTTTCTGGGCAGAGGGTATCGTGGAGCAATCTAGGATGACCTAGAAGTTTTAGATGCCTGGTATGATGGTAATCTTAGATGATGGTCATCTTGACATATTCCCAGAGAGGATATTAGCTAAGATATCATGAGAAATAGGTGCAGTAGCAGAAGTTTCTAGAACTGGGTCGTCCTGGGAGGCCCTGAGCTGCAGGTATCTGTTTTGACCATGTAGGACAAGTCTATTTGGGGCAAGACAAGTTAAGAATAAAGGTAAATAAGGTTTTTAGTTTTTTTAGTCCTTAGTTTCTCATGGCTGTTAAAACAAATTACCATGAACTTAGTGACTTAAAACAACACTAATTTATTCTTTTACAGTTCCAGAAGCCAGAAGTACAAAATCAGTTTCACCAGGCTAAAGTCAAGGTGTCTGTAGAGATGGTTTCTTCCGGAGGTTCTAGGAGAGAACCCATTTCTTGCCTCTTGCATGACCAGAGGCTGCTGGCATTCCTTGTGCTGGCATGATTTTAATCTCTCTCTGCTTCAGTTGTCACATTTCTATCTTACCTCCTGCCTCCCTCTTATAAGGATCCCTGTGATATGTCAGGCCCACCTAGATAATCCAGGATAATCTTCCCAACTCAAAATCCTTAATTATATCTGCAAAGTCCCTTTTGCCATAGAAGGTGACATTGACAGTTCTGGGGACTAGGATGTGGACATCATTGGGGGTCAATATTCATCCTACCAAAGCTTCTAAAATGTGACAACAACCTCTTAAGAATTGGGATCGGACCTAAGTTTCCCAGATTGGAAACTAAAGATCTATTTACCAATTTGGGGCAGTCAGAATAAAAATAGGAAAAAATAATATGGAAATTGTGGGTCAAATTCCAGGAAATGAGAATCTTTGATTTTCTGGAGAGTAGGTAAAGAAAAAATTTCTATTCTAAAATTCTTGATAATTTGTTTGTATCATGTAGACCCTCTAAATGGATAGGATAAAGCAGATAGATTCAAACAGGAGTCTCAAAGAAGTTCATAAGATGTTAAGTCCAGATATTATCTCTTGGCCTAAGACGTCACCTGGAAGGTAATGTGGCCATTTCCTAGACCAAGCACCATTACAGTATACTCACATAGATAAGCATGTTCTGAAGGCTGTCTTCCGTTCATCACTTTCCTGGATTCAGAAAAGTTATAGGGCCTCTGTTGTATAGTTTGTCAAAGGTTGTGTCCCATCAAGTTGAGACCGGAGGCTAGAGAGTAGTAAATGTGGATAATGGTTACAGATTATGATTATTTAATGCCATGTAGTCCCTGTGTACAGCTCCTTATTCTTTTTCCTTATGAATAACATCAGGAGTCCTTCAGGGACAGTTAGAGGAACCTCTGCTTCAAGCTGGTGTCCATTATATTCCTGTGAAGTACCTCAGCTCCGAGAAAGGAAAACTTCTTGGGACCTAGGCATGACATCAGCTGCAAAGTTGTCCCTCAGTCAGAGTTGGGGTGACAAACAACCAATTGTTTTTTACGTCTGTGAAAACAACCAACCCAGGCAGAAACTGGGAACCATCTTTGGCTTGTTCTTTCGTCTCACTGCTAATAAATTAAGTCCTATCAATTCTAATCTCAGTATACCATTTTAACCATCCACTTCTCTTCAGTTCCACTGTCTTTGTCCTGGCCTTGATATGATCTCACCTGGACTTCTGAAACACCCTCCTAATTTCTCCTCTATATTCTATCTCACCACCCTTATTCTACTCTCTATAGTAAAATGAGACTTCATGTCACTCTCTGGGTCGGTTCAAACCCTCTGGGAAGCAAATGCCAAGACAGAGCTAGATGTGCAAGAGATTTATTTGGTGGGGGATGAGAGGATACTGTGAAAGATAAAAGAGGGATGAATCTGATGAGAAGCCTAAGAGTACAGATCTTCTGTGAGAGGAGTCCCAGTTGGGCTGTAAAGGCGTGGCTTTAATACTACAAAATGGTTCTCCCTCGTGGGTTGAAGCAGCCCAGGGGAAGTGTGACAGACCTCAGGGTGAAGACTGGGGGATGCAGGTGTGGCCGCTGGAAGCTATCGGTTAACTGCGTTCCTTGCAGCTGATTCTCTTGAAGATTTGAGTGGCAGATTCCTAGGACTATCGTGTTCTCCTTTGCAGAATACTTCTTTAGCTTCTTCTTTGAGCTCCTTAACGTGGCTCACAAGCCCTGGCTCTTGTCTGTCTCTCCAACTTCATTTCAATTTTCCTTTTCTACATTTCTCAGCCAATGAACTGCTTCTGTGCTGGGTCCTCTTTCCTCTTTCTTTTTATTTAAATTACTCTTACTCTTTTTTCCAGGTTTCTGCTTAACCATCCCTTCTTCCCAAAAATCACACACCCCTCTATTTAATCCATGTATCTGTCCATCCATCCATTAACCCAATTGTGATTTTAAAATGACACGTGCACATGATAAAAACAAAAAACAGCAACAAAAACACTCACTCTTCAAATGCAGCTCCTTTTAGCTACTTCTGATTTTAATCTAGTAGTTATCCTTATAAACTCTAATTATATCCCTGCTTCTTGGTTTATAAAATTTAAACAGCACCTATTGACTTTATGCTATGAGAGGTAAAGAATATAGAGCACTTATATTCATCATCCTTTCTCTTTCTTTTCCACCTTCAAGTTCAGGTTAGGAATACTTTTACCTATGTAAGTGTTTACCTTTTTAAGTTTGTGATATTTTATATTCGTATTTCATAACTCTTTGCTCTAAAATAAGTAATTCTTTGTTCTATAAAATGAGAAAATAAGCTCAGCTCTCTACTTCCCTTGCATATACCTCTCCTGTTCCTTCTTTTTTAATCTTAATCATTCAGTTACTTGTATGTTAGCGAGGCTTCTATTTTCTTTCTATTCTATAGAAAATACACTTGTTTTCCATGCTTTTCCTATAATTCTAAAAATGGAAAACCAGTAAGTTGTGTTGACAGTATCGAGTATGTAAATATTATACATTGGAGAAGCAACTAGTGTGTTTGGACTCACGTCGACAGAAATGTGGGACCAACTCTGTCCCTTCAGAATGAGAATGTTCCAGGCATTCTCTTTTCTTTCGCTCCAAAATATGACTCAAAATTGAGTTTCCAATTGCCTTTCTTTTTTCTTGTCGACAGGATAGATACCTGCCATTAATTTACTATTAAGGGCTTCTGTGTTTTAATCATACAATTTGTACAATAGCATCTCCTTTCCGATCATCTATTTTAATTTCCTTGGCCTCCTGCAGAGATGTCATCCTGAAACCTCTTGATTCCCAGGTCACTGCCATTGTCTCCCGAATTTCTTTTTCATCTTACTGAAGTATATCCTCAAGTAATTTTTTTTTTTTGAGAAAGCTATGTGGGACATGAATTTTCTGAGTGCCTGAACAACAGAGTGGCACTATTTTGTCATAGTGAGGAGTGTGTTCTCTGCAGCCAAACTCTGGGGGTTCAAGGCCCAGCTCTGCCTCCTATGAGCAGCACAATCTTGGGCAACCTTCTCATCCTCTGTATGCCTCTGTTTTCTCATCTGTGAAACCAGGGATAATAATGGTATCAGACTAATTGGATAGTTCTGAGGATTAAATAAGTTAATAATTACAAAGTATCTGGTTCATAGTAAGTAAAATGAATATTAGCCATTACGATAGGCCTGAAAATGTCATTATTTTCCTTTGCCCTTGACAAATAGTTAAATTAATCTGAGTGTAGAATTCTAGATTCAAATCCTTTTAAGTTTCTATAGAAACTTACGTGTTGCTAATTAGATGCTTAATTTTACTTCCTTTGTAGATGGCCTGCTTTTTCTTGTTTATCTTTTAACCCTTCTCGGGTATTTTCACATTTTCTCTTTATGCTTGAAATTCTAAAATTTCATGAGGATCTATCTAGGTATAGTTTTTCTTTCATACTCCTTACTACTTGGTGAACTCCTTCATTCTCAGAATTCTAGTTTTTCTCCCAGTGACATTCTGTTCTATTAATATTATTTCTTTTTCTTCCCTGCATTACCTTCTTCCATTTCTGCAACTTTATTTTCAAGATCACTAGTTTAGTCTTTAACCTTGTTCATTCTGTTAATTCTGTTACTTAGCTTCTCTCTTTTTTTAACAGTCCTATTTTAAGACCTTTTATTTTCTCGACCTTTTTAAAAATTTTTATTAATTTTTAATTTTAAAAAGACTGCTTTTTAGAGAGAGAGCTTGCATGTGTGAGTGTGGGGAGGGGTAGAGGAAGAGAATTTTCGAGCAGACAAGCAGACTCCCCGCTGAGCACAGAGCCCGACTGGGGCTCCATCTCATGACCCATGAGATCATGACCTGAGCTGAAACCAAGAGTCAGATGCTCAACCGACTGAGCCACCCAGGCGCCCCTTGTTGATCTTTTTTTATAGCAGCCTATTTTCTGTTCTTCAATATCCTCTTAAATCTCTTTGGGAATACTATTTTTAACGTATGAATGTTCTTTCCTGTTCCTTGCATCTTCTCTTTCTTCTTGATCAAATGTTTGTTGTTCATTGATCTTTTCTTTCATGCTTTTACTTTTTCTCAGGTATTTGGCTGTCTGTTTATATTTAAGGATAAAGGACCATGTTGGTTAGTATAGGTAGGCAGCCTGAGCTTGTGCAGATCTGAGACCAGTTGTATAGGTCTGATTACCCAAAAGCCCTCTCCCTTAATGGAGGTCTGACTTTGGGTAAAGGCTGGTTCCTGTAGATCAGGCATCCTTTACATTCATGGGCAAGGGATGGACAGGCAATAAGTAGAGTAAGAAAGCTTTCACTCTTGGGAGTGAAGTTCTAGGAGCCTCTAGACCCCTGCCCATATACTTGTATGTTCTCCTCTCTATTTTTGTTTTTGGGAGGCAAAGTTACTTTGGGTTCTTTTCTGCCTTTTTCCTCCAATCCCAACAGCTGTATCCAAGTGGACAAGAAATGTCGTGATCAGCTGCCCTCTATTCATATAAGAAGGGGATAGGGAACTTAGCTGCTTCTCAGAATTTCTGCCCTTCCATCCAAATGACTTGATCTTTGTACCTGCAAAATACCATAGACTGGGTGATTTATTAACAATGGAAATTTATTTCTCCCAATTTTAGAGGCTGGAAAGTCCAAGGCTCTGGTAGATTTGATGTCTGGTGGGGTCTAGCTTCTTGGTTCATAGATGGTGGTCTTGTTGCTGTGACCTCACGTGGTGGAAGTGGCAAGGGAGCTCTCTGGGGTCTCTGTCATAGGGGCACTAATTTCCCAGAGATCCTACCTCCTAATACCATCACATTAGAAGGTATTAGGTATTAGGAGTAAATGTGGGGTGGGGAGGACACAAACATTCAGTCTATTGCAATCACCTTGAACTAGAACTTTCCCATTAATTTTTTAAAATGAAGTTTAAAACTTCTTTCATCTTTTGAAAGGTAATATATTCACATAATTTGAAATCACCAGACAAAAAAGTGCTACTATACTTTTAGTAAAACCTCTCTGGCTTAAGTATGAGGCAGTTCCTTGAATTAAAAGTGACAAATGTATTTACTTATGAACAACAACAGAAAAAGATCTTGAATGTCATAAAGGTTAGTTGTGATTCTGAACTTTTGATTTTTTTTTTTTAATGGGGTCAGTCATAATTAGGAAAATTCCTAAGCAGGATTAATAGTGTTTCTTTTACCTTTGCCCCATCTGCCCAATACGTCTCTATTCCTCCAAACGTTTGCTACTAGAGGAGTGTAAATACGGTTGACTCTTGAACAATGAGAGGTTAGGGGTGCCCCCCCACCCCCGCTCACCTGCACAGTCAAAAATCTGTGTATAACTTTTGAGGGGGTACTGGGGTGGATCTGTTGGTTAAGTGTTTGACTCTTGATCTCAGCTCAGGTTTTGATCTCAGGGTCAGGGATTGAGTTCCCGTGTTGGGCTCCACACTGGACATGGAGCCTACTTAAAAAAAAAAAAAATCTGTTTATAACTTTTGACTCCCCCGTAACTTAACTACTAATAGCCCACTGTTGACTGAACACCTTATTAATAAGATAAAGAGTTGATTAACACATATTTTGTTTGTTACATGTATTATATACTGTATTTTTACTATATTTTGAACTAGAGGAAAGAAAATGTTATTAAGAAAATCATATGGAAGAGAGAATGATTTACAGTACTGTACTGCATTTACAAAAAAATCCACATATAAGTGGACCTATTCAGTTCTAACTCGTATTGTTATGTCAACTGTGTGTGTGTGTGTATATATATATATATATAATCTTTATTTAACCCCAATAGAACATACTCTACACACTGTTCTGTATTTGTCTTTTTCTTTTATTTTTTTAAATTTTTTTATTATTATTTTTTAAAGATTTTATTTATTTATTTACAGAGAGAGAAATCCAGCGAGAGAGGGAACACAAGCAGGGGGAGTGGGAGAGGAAGATGCAGGCTCATAGCAGAGAAGCCTGATGTGGGGCTCGATCCCAGAACGCTGGGATCATGCCCTGAGCCGAAGGCAGACGCTTAACAACTGCGCCACCCAGGCGCCCCTGTCTTTTTCTTTTAACAAGGGATCTTACAGATATTTTCTTTTTTTGAATTTTATTTTATTTCAATTCAATCAACATATAGTGTATTATTAGTTTCAGAGGTAGAATTTAGTGATTCATCAGTTGCATATAACACCCAGTGCTTGTTACCTCAAGTGCCCTCCTAATGTCCATCATCCATTTACCCCGTCCCACCCATTCCCCTCCCCTCCAGCAACACTCAGTTTGTTTCCTATAGTTAAGAGTCTCTTTTGGTTTGTCTTCCTCTCTGATTTTGTCTTATTTTTCCCTCCCTTCCCTTATGATCTTCTGTTTTTTTTTAATTACACAAATGAGTGGAATCATATGATAATTGTCTTTCTGTGATTGACTTACTTTGCTTAGCATAATGTCCTCTAGTTCTATCCACATTGTTGCAAATTCATTTTTTGATGGCTGAGTAATATTCCATTGTATATATATTTTTAAAAATAGCTTCCTCATTTTTTATAGTCATATAGGATTCAATTTTATGAATATGCTATAATTTAATCAGATTCTTACAACAATGCTTCAGTGAATAACACTGTACATGCGGTATTTTCCATGTGTGCAAGTATACTGTAGGATAAATTTAAAGAGGCATAACTTTTGGGGCAATGGATACATGAATTATGTATATTAAGATTTTATTTATTTATTCGTCAGAGTGAGAGAGAGAGCACAGCAGGGGGAGCAGCAGGCAGAGGGAGAAGCAGGCTCCCTGCAGAGCAAGGAGCCCAGTGCAGACTTGATCCCAGGATCCTGGGACCATGACCTGAGCCAAAGGCAGATGCTTAATCAATGAGCCAACCAGGCATCCCTTTACTACCTTTCTTCTAATCTTCTTTTCAGAGGACATCACTTAACAGTTTGATGTATATTCTTTTAAATGTCTCCCCTAATGGCTACTTAAACTGTATATAAAGTTTTAAAATGGGATCTTACAAAATACCAACAACATTTTTCACAGAACTAGAACAAATAATCCTAAAATTTGTATGAAACCACAAAAGACCCTGAGTAGCCAAAGCAATCTTGAAAAAAGAAAAACAAAGCCGGAGAGATCACAGTTCCAGATTCCAAGTTATACGACAAAGCTGTAGTAAACAAAACAGTATGGTACTGTAACAGAATTTCTTTTCCTTTAGTGTCCACTGTTCTTGGTCACACCATGTTGAAGAATGAAGAGGTAGACCAGACAAAGAGTGGTGGGCAGCAAAGCAAAGTTTATTGAGCTATAGTAAAGTTTATTGAGAGTACAAAGCTCCCAAAGAGGGAGGGGACCCTAGAGGGTTGTCCATGGATTTTATATTTTGCTAGCTATTGCTAAATGGACCTCTATTGGTGTTGTACCAATTAACACTTCCACTAGCAATGTTTGAGGTTTTTTTTTTCTCCCAAACCCCCAATACACAATACAGTGTATTATCAAGCTTGGAGATACTTGTTACTGTGATGTGAAAAATAGTATCAGTATAGTTTTCATTTGTATTTTTCCTGTGATGTGTGAGGTTAAACATATCTTCAAAGAGTTAAGACCCATTTTATTTCCTTTTTTTGTAAATTGTCTTCACAAATCTTTTGCCATTTTTCTAATTGGTTTTAAAAGTATTTTCTTAATTTTAGAAGCTTCTTATATGTTGTCTGTGATTGGAGTTCCAATTTTTTTTGCTTTGCCTTTATATGTTGCTTATGGTGTTGCTAGGGTCTGAGTGTTTGTGTTCCCCCAAAGTTCATATGTTGAAACCTAACCCCCATGGTGATGGCATTAGGAAGTGGGGCCTTTGGGAGGTGGTTGGGTCATGAGGGTGGAGCCCTCATGCGTGGGATCATAACAGAGGCCTGAGAGAGCTCCCCTCTACTTTGTGAGGTTGCAGTGAAGAAACAGCTGTCTATGAGCCAGGAAGGTTGTCCTCATCAGACACGGAGACTGCAGGTGCCTTGGTCCTGGACTTCTCTGCCTCCAGAACTGTGAGAACTAAACTTCTGTTGTTTATAAGCTACCTAGTTTATGGCAGTTGTCATAGTAGCCCAAGAGGACTAAGACAGATCTGTTTTGTCATGCAGTTGTTTATTTCAATATGCTTAAATTCACTTTTTTTTTAATGGCTTTTGAGTTTTATGTCATCGTCAAAGACCATCCCTACTCTGAAGTTATTTTTTTGCTCGAGTCCTTTCAGTTTTTCTTTTTTACATGTAAGTGTTAAGCCATTGTGTTTGGCTTCATGTTAAGTGTGAGGTTTTAATCCAACTTCCTTTTTTTTTTCCTTTCAGATGGTCACCCATTTGTTCCAACCATGTATGCATTCATTTGTAATTGTGGCATCAGGGTCATTTCCCTTAACAACAGTCAGTCTTTTAACATTCCAAGTATAATCTGAGCAAAATGGTATAACTTCTTTTGATTAGAATGGCTTGGGAGCCAGGAGCAAGGCCAGTAGAGGAAGACAGCCACTAGACTTTGAGCCAGTGAATCCCAGCCCTGGGAGCCCCCGGAATCAGTTCACTGACTGTGTCCTTTTAGACCAAGTAAACTGCCTTCACATGACTTAACAGTAGAGTGAGTGCCTTCACAGTAGACTTTCCTAGAACATAGCTTGTTGCCCTTATCCTTTGGATTTTCTGTTGGTTTTTAATATCATATGCCCAAACTAGACCTGGATTTCAGAATGTTCATCTTATATTCTCATGTATTTTGAACTTTTATCTCTAGCTATCAGAGAAAAACCTTTAGTCAATGATAACAGTAGATGGGAAGCCTTTTTCTTGTTAACCTCAGGGGGGCATGGACAGGTTCCCTGACTTATATATCAGGCAGTTTTCTTTGGTTCTGATTATTTTCTTGGCAAGGTGAATGTGATTTGCCTTCATACTTCCATGGTTCCTGTCAAGGGACACATTGTCTAATTTGATATATGGCATCTTCTATGTTCTTTCAACTTTTATTATTCTACATACTCTGTAATTGGTTAAGTTGCTTCTGGGGATCTCAGTGCTAGAACTAGAGGTATGTTCAACGGAACCTTCCTAATATGACATTGTTGGGTATGAGAGAGCTCTTCCTGGAAGCATTTTAAAAAGATACATTTCTACCCAAAATTTTTCTCCTCACATTTAGTAACCTAATCTGTTGGAGTTAAAAGGAAGAACATGGGGTCAATCTGGGGGAATTTATCCATAATGTGTTTTAGAAACTAGATTAGGGTGGTTATTGTTCCTATATCCTAACTACCATGACTATTTTAGATTTCATGAAAAGTGATGATTTCCACCTCATTATTTTCACCTCAGAGTCTGTCTGTATTTGTGATTAGATCAGGGGACATTAGAGGATAAAGAGTAATATGAAACAAAGGGCTGCAAATGATGCAAATTACCTTCTGAAAACTTTAAAAAAACTTAAAAAAATCACTCTCAAGTGCTTTGAAGGAGAAGTTTCTTTTGCCATCTTCTATTACCAGGTGACTGATGATATAAAACTGATTTAAACTACACTATAGTTTAGCAAATTCTTCCTCCTACTGCCTGGTTTGCAAGAATGCCTAGCCTGCGGAGATCTCCATAGTAAGGTAGTATATAAAAAAAAACATAGTAGGGTAGCATATGAAAGGGAAATTACAAGAGGTCACCTAGGATTTATGAAATTTTAATCCTATTATAAATTTTTCATTATCTGAAAAGAAATGTCCCCAGGTATCATAAATATGGAAAGACCTAAATTTGACTTAACTATCCAGTGGTTATGGCAGATTCAGGGGCAAAGCCATGCAAGGTATGAATTTGATAAGTAGAGTCATAGAAGTATAGATTTCGTTCATTTTCTGAGTGCCTCACTTTTCTAAGTTTATAAACCAAGGTTAAGTTCCCTAGAGTGTGTAGACTCCACACCAAGTTTCAGCAGGAGTGTTAATAATACACATCTAGATATTATAATCATTTAAGCAAAAATACCTGAAGATTTCCTACTTTCACAATGATTGATAAACAACTCTCAATGAAGAACGTTGAGCCTTTACTATTTGTTTGCTTTTATTAAGTTTATGAATATGGTTTTCTTAGCTGAGGTTAGGTTATGACCTTTCTGTTTTTGGGAGAGATAGAACTCTTTTCCTCCTCTGAAATATAGACCTATGGGCTTCTAGACATTCCATTCAAAAATACAGACTAAGTCCCTTGTTAAATTCTAACTCTGGGCTTCACAGACCAAACTTGTACTTGAAGTGCAGGTTGGCTTTAGGCTTTATCATCTCACTATAGATTCTTTTACATTTTATGAGAAGAAAATGTTAGGATTACATATGATTATTTATGATGTATGACCTTTTATTTACATTCCATTGCACTGCTGTTGAGTAAGCTATGTGCTAAGATGTATTATTAACCAGGAGCTTAATAAAGACTCTAGTATGTTTATGCTTACACACAACATGCAAACTGATAGGAATTTGCCCAACTCTGAGGCCAAGTTTATATGTAACCTCGGAAAGGGTATAGAACCTAATGTCATACATTTTGTGTCCTAATCTCCCTGAGGGTTTCATCTTGTTTTTCTGACACTTGTCTTTCCTTTCCCTGATTTCTTTACCTAATCATCTTCCTGTTGTATTTAAATCCCCATCTTCAATAAGTTTGCAAAGAGGTGATGTACAAATATTTTAGTATTCTTCCAAAATAATTCAGTTTTTGTTTGGGAATGGTTCTGAGAGGGTTAACATTTGATGTTAATAGATAACCTATATTCTGATGCTATGATACTATCCTATGGAATTATAGTGGTGCCACGCTCTGTACAAAACACAGTTCACTGTGGCTGAATCTTATAAAATGGTGTGATCAGCATTTTTGTAGTAAATAAGCTGCAAGTAATGCAAGCTTGAAAATCAATTGTGTAAGACTGATTTTATCTAGAAGACTTTTATTCCTTTTTTAGGTATTTGATATATAATTTATTGGGGGAGGATAGGGATTATAAATAGAGCTGATCTTATTTTTAGGTTGGTATCCTGTTAAGACACATCTAAAGAGCAATAATTCTCCTTTCACTAAAGTTGGCATACATTATAAAAAGAATTGTGGCACTTCTTAATCCAGTTTTAGGACTCATATAATTATACTGCCAACACTTTTTTTTTTTTAATTCCAATTCTTTTTTGGGGATGAGAGTACATGGTAAGCTTATTTATTTACCTATTTATTGAATAACTACTTACAGATGGTCTATTAAGCCATTCCATGCTAAGTTCTAGTAATTCAGTGATAAATTAAGGTAAATGTCTTGGTCTGGAGGAATTTACCAGCTACAGTAAAATATTCAGACAACTAATTACAATGTAATTTCATAATTTCTATATGGATATACAGATAATTGTCAATGGGAACAGAATAAGAACACTTGAGCCTGTCTGGGGGTAGCATTTTAGCTGAGGCCTGAAATCTGAGAAGTTTTCCAAATCGAAAAGCAGCAGGAGGAATATCATGTGCAACGAAAGGAAGTGTGAAAGCTTGGTGTATTCTAGCGAGACAAAAGGAAAATAGCTTTATTATAGATAAACCTGGATTAGATGATGAAGTTTAGATACACAGTCATACTGGGCTTCTTCATACTTCCTTCTGAATTACATTCATGTCCTAACCTGTAACACCCCTTCCTCAAAGGGACAGAGCCTGCCCCTAGAAAATTGCCTTACAGATGAGCAGCAAATGGGATATGTCTGCAGATTGGCTGACTCTGGAAGGCCAAGCCAGTGTATTCCCTGAAATTGACCAAGCAGATCACTCAGGCTTCAAGAGAAGATGTGAGTGGGGGTGATGGGCAATTTAAAAGAGAACATGTGTTACTGTGGCAGAAGTCTCCTAAGCATGAGACCAAGGGAGAGAATGATGCATTGAAACGTTTTGAACTGGGGTGTGTGTAGTTTCCATTTTCATTATAATGAGAGTATTTGGTGTGAAGTATGAAGGAATCAAAAAAGGCAAGACTGGAGGCAGAAATTTCTTAGGAGGCTACAGTAGCACCCTGGAGAGAGATGATCTGGGCCAGAGCAAGGGTGGTAGAAGTGCTTAAGAGTTAAAATTGGTGGGAACTGGAGTTTGATTGCCTCAGGAAAGCAAGAAAAAAAAATATAGAATGACTCTTAGATTTATGGATAAGGAAGTTGATTGTAATTCACTAATCAAGATAATATAAAGTGAAAGAAGAGGGGCAAATTCAGTTTGGGGCACCTCAAGGTGAATATGCTTGGAGGACATCTGAGTATAAATATTAGAAATTGGATAGATGGATCTGGAGGTAAGGAAAGGGATGTGAATTAGGGATAGAGAATTGAGGTGATTATCAATTTAGTTATGTTTAAAACCAAAGGCATGATTAAGTGAGTTGGGGAGAGTTTGTAAAATAGGACAAGAAGGTGGTCCTACCTCTTCCCTTCAGGGACCAGAATTAGTTGGGATGGATATGGGGTACTTGTATAGAGTCTACCTATCCTTTCCATCCTACACAGCACTATGTTCTCTGTGTGTGTGTTAGAATACAGTTGTGTAATTTAAACTTGAACTCAATCTCAGATTAACAAAGACTGTCCTATTGTTTCATACAAGTCAGTGTATTATCAGAGTATATTAGAGGCAAATTAGAGGCAAAGTTTGAATTGGAGGCATTAAGACATAACTAATTCTGACAAAATTTTTAGCTGTAATAAACTCAATTGACTAAGGCCCAAAATAATTATTTAGAGATTGAGTAGGATGTATTAATACCACTTACCAAGTCATTGTTCTAAGCTTAGTGTATGATCTAAGACCATAATTCTAAAGCATGCATTCTCAGTGAAGGCAATAGGTGTCCCCTCCTGGGAGGGGGCAAAAATTGGTTCTTCTGGGGCAAAAAACTTAGATATAAGCATGGTGGTCCTCCATGGCTCAACCCAACCTGATAAAACTCTTACTTCTTAGTACTTAATTTTTCTGATTATAGAGAATTTAAGTTTTTTCTCCTTAGAGGCTAATAATGAATAAAGAAAAAGGCTAGGAAACACTAATCTTGAGACATTAAGAAAATAATTTGTAGAAGGAATTAATTTTAGGTATCTTCCCTATGGTGTCTGAGATGGATTGGCTTGTCTTCCCCCCACCCCCCGAATTCGTTCAGCGAAGAGGATAGAACACAATCACTTGACCTAATTGTAAGGTTTTTGCCACTATTTGGTGTAGAGCTTATAGAAGCTATGGACATCTAAGTATATAAACCTTCAACTCTGATTTTTTTTTGCGGGGGGGTCCATCTGACACTAAAAATACCTGATTATTTTGGGTTTTAGCCAACATACTAAATAAATATGTAGAAACCTATCACTGGCAATTTGAATATTAAATCTAGACCAACTCTTTGGGTTTAGGGATTGAATCTTTTCTGTGATAGTGTGCATATTAATCAGGATTTTTAAATTGTGAAAATAGAAATGTCCTCTGCATATAAGTGCAAAAAGAATCCAGGGGAAGGTTGGGGAGCCAGACTTGAGCAGGTTCCAAGCAAGATGGGGCACAGCCAAGATCGCTCCACAGGCTGCCTCTGTTTCGGAGACTGCCACGGGCACAGTTGCCACTGGACGCTGCCATAGCTGCTGGCGGCACTGCCCTGCATATGTGCCATCAAGAGACTCCGTGCCAAGCCACCACAGCTGCTGCGGTGACTCTTTGACCCTGTGCCTTGTGTTGTCACGGTCCAGGCAGGAGCCTCTGCTTGGGTTGGCTCTACCGGCCAGGAGTCAGGTAATATTTACCCTTACTCGTGGTGAGGTGAGGTGAGGTGAGGGGTGCCCCGCTCCCATCTTGACACAACGCCAAGCATTCCTTACAATATCAATAAGTACGGTTTGAATAATGCTTTGCAGTTCATAGAGTGCCTTCATATATTTTTCATTTGATTCTTAATACGACCCAAAGTATTTTCAGTTTTTGAGATGAGAAAACTAAAGTTCAAAGAGGTTAATGGACTAATCAAAAGTTGCAATGCCAAGGAAGAAATGAAAATTTTTGAGTGGCTGTCCTATACCAAATGTAGTCCTCCATGCTTTCACACACAGTATCTTTTTAAAAATATGTATACTTTTGGGGAACCTGGGTGGCTCAACCTGTTAAGTGTCTGCCTTTGGCTCAGGTCATGATCCCAGGGTGCTGGGATTGAGCCCTGCCTCAGGCTCCTTGCTCAGCGGGGAGTCTGCTTCTCCCTCTGCCACTCCCCCTGCTTTTGTGCTCTCCTGCTCTCTGTCAAATAAATTAATTAAATATTTTAAAAATATGTATACTTTAAATATTTTATTTGACCATATATATTTAAATATTAGCTTTTGAACATATAATCAATATTAAATTGTCAATGAGATAGTTTACTCTTTTTCTCCTACTAATCTTGAAAAGTCCAGTATGTTTTCTACCTACCGTACCTCTCAATTATGACACTAAATTTTTGTTGGATATACTTGCTCTGTATTTATATTTCATAAAATGTATGGTTGAAAACAAAGATTTGTATATCCAAGTTCAAAATTAATTTTTTGCATTGGCCCATATTAATTTTTATATATATAGAAACTGCACATAAGTCATATATATATATATATATATGTATATATATATACATATATATATATAGCTTAATGAGTTTGGAGATTAGTATACATCTGTTAAAAAAAAATTACCACCATCTATGCCATCAACCTATCACCTCCAATGATTTCTTCCTGCCTCTTTTTATAATTGTTATTTTATTATTTTGTGAGGAGAATACTTAAAATCTACCCTTTTAGCATATTTTAAAGTTTACAATACTGTTAACTATGGGCTCTATGCCGTATAGTAGATCTCTAGGGCTTAGTCATAACTGAGTAACTGAAACTTTATACCCTTTGACTACTACCTCCCTGTTTCCCTATCTTCCCAGTCTCTGGCAATCATCATTCCATTCTGTGCCCCTGAGTTTGACTATTTTAGATTCATCATCTAAGCGATATCATGTAAGTATTTGTTCTTCTGTATCTGGCTTATTTCACTTACCATAATATCTTCCAGTTTTATTCATGTTGCAAATGGCAGGATTTTTTTTTAAAAGGCTGAATAATATTCCCATGTATGTATATACCACATTTTCTTTAACCATTCATCCACCGATGGACACTTGGGTTGTTTCCATGTGTTGGCTATTGTGTATAATGTGTCAATGGACATGGGAGTAGAGATATCTAAGATCCTGATTTCAGTTCCATTGGATATGTACCCCAAATAGCATTGCTGAATCATATGACGATTATGTTTTTAGTTTTTTGAGGAACTTGTTTTCTAAAGCAGCTGCACTGATTTACATTCCCACCAACAGTGTGCAAAGTTTCCCTTTTCTCCACATCCTCACTGATATTTGTTACTATTGTTTTTCGATAATTGTTTTTGGGTAGGTGATATCTCATTGTGGTTTTTGATTTACATTTCCCTGGTGATTAGTGATTTTGAGCATTTTTTCATAAGCCTATTGGCCATTTGTATGTCATCTTTGGAAAAATGTCTATTCAGTTCCTTTGCTGCTTTTAAAATTTGAGTTTCTTTTACATTTCAATATTAATTCTTTATCAGAAAATGGTTAGCAAATATTTTCTCCCATTCTGTAAGTTCCTTTTTCATTTTGTTGATTATTTCCTTTGCCGTGCAGAGGCTTTTTAGTCTGAGGTAGTCCCACTTGTCTATTTTATCTTTGGTTGCCTGTGCTTTTTATATCTTATCCAATAAATCATTGCCAAGGCCAATGTCAAGAAACTTTTTCCCTATGTTTTCTTCTAGGAATTTTATGGTCTAAGGGTTTAATCCATTTTGAGTTAATTTTTGTGTATGGTGTAAGATAAGGGTCCAATTTCATTCTTTTGCATGAGGATATCCAGTTTTCCCAAAACTATTTATTAAAAAGAATGTACTTTTTCATTGCGTATTCTTGGCACCTTTGTCAAAATCAGTTGACCATATATGCATGGCTTCATTTCTGGGGTCTATTTTGTTCCACTGGTTTATTATGTATTTCTGTTTATGCTAGTACCTTGCTGTTTTGATTACTGTAGCTTTGTAATATATTTTGAAATCAGAAAGTGTGATGCTTCTATCTTTATTCTTTCTCAAGATTTCTTTGGCTCTTTGGGTTATTTTGTGGTTCCATACAAATTTTAGGATTGTTTGTTCTATTTCTGTGAAAAAAGTGCCACTGGGATTTTGATAGGAATTGCATTGAATCTGTAGATCACTTCGAGTAGTATGGACATTTTAACAATTTTAAGTCATCCAATCCATGAACATGGGATATCTTTTCATTTATTTGTGTCTGCTTTAATTTCTTTCACTAGCATTTTACAGTTTTTTTGTGTAATTTTTTTCCTTCCTTTAAGTTTATTCCTAAATATTTTAATATTTTTGATGGTTTGTAAATGGGATTGTCAATTTCCTTTTTGGATAATTTGTTGTTAGTATATAGAAGTGCAACTGATTTGTGTTGATTTTGAATCAATTTTTGAGGAGTTTTCAGGGTTTGCTAGATACAAGATCATGTCATCTGCAAACAGAGATAATTTTGCTTTTTCCTATTCTATTTAAATGCCTTTATTTCTTTTTCTTGTCTAACTCCTCTGGCTAGGACTTCCAGTGCTATGCTGAATAGAAGTGGCAAGGGTGAGTATCCTTGCCTTGCTCCAGATCTTAGCGTAAGAGCTTTGTTTTTCACCATTGAGTATAATGCTAGCTGGGGGCTTTTCATACATGACCTTTATTGTGTTGAGGTTATGTTCCTTCTATATCTAATTTGTTAAGAGTTTTTATTATGAAAGAGTATTGAATTTTGTCACTTATTTTTTCTTCATCTGTTAAGGTAATTATGTGATTTTTACCCTTTATTCTGTTAATGTGGTGTATAACATTATATTGAACCATCCTCTTATTCCCAAATCACATTTGCTCATGCTGTATGAGCTGTTAAATTTGGTTTGCTAATATTTTGTTGATGGTTTTTGCATTGGTGTTCATCAGGTATGATGATGATCTACTGTTTTCTTATGGTGCATTTGGCTTTGATATTAGAGTAATTTTGGCCCTGTAAAAGGAGTCTGAAAGTGTTCTTTTCTATTTTTTGGAAAAGCCTGAGAAGGTATCAATTCTTCAAATGTTTGGTAGACTTTGCCTGTGAAGTCATCTGATCCTGAGCTTTTCTTTGTTGAGAGATTATTTTATCAGTGATCCAATATCCTTATTTGTATTTGTTATTGGTCAGTTCAGGCTATTTTTTCTTGATTCAGTCTTAGTGGATTGTATATTTGTCAAAATTTATCCATTTCTTGTAGGTTGTCCAACTTGTTGGCATATAATTGTTCACAATAATTTCTTATAATATTTTTTCCTGTGGCCTTGGTTGTCTTCTCTTCCCTTTTTCATTTTATTTATTTGATTCTTCTTAGTCTGTTTGTTGATCTTTGTGTACCTTTTCAAAGAATCAACTATTTTATTGATTTATTCTACTTTTTTATTCTTTAGTTCATTTATTCCTGCTCTAATCTTTATTATTTTCTTCTTTCTGCTAACTGTGAGCTTAGTTTGCTCTTTTCCCTAGTTTTTTAAGGTGTAATGTAGGGTTGTTTATAGAAGGTCTTTCTTCTTCTTCTTCTTCTTCTTCTTCTTCTTCTTCTTCTTTTTTAAGATTTTATTTATTTATCTGAGAGCTCTCTGCTGAGCAGGGAGCCTGATGCAGTGCTGGATCCCAGGACCCTGGGATCATGAGCTGAGCCAAAGGCAGATGCTTAACTGACTGAGCCACCCAGGTGTTCCCTCCCCCCGCTTTTTAAAGATTTATTTATTTATTTGAGAGAGAACGAAGGGGAGGGGTAGAGGGAGAGGGAAAAAGAGAGTGAAAGAAACAGACTTCCTGCTGGGCATGGAGCCTGACACAGGGCTCAATCTCATGACCCTGAGATGGTGACCTGAGCCAAATCAAGAGTCAGACATTTAACCATCTGAGCCACCCAGACACCCCTTTCTTCTTTTTTAATGTAGGCATTTATCACCAAAATTTCCCTCGATGGTGCTTTTGATGCATCCAATAAATTTTGATATGTTGTGGTTTTGTTTTCATTTGTCCTGTGATATTTTATAATTTTCCTTTTTGATGTCTTTAACCTAATGGCTGTTTAAAAGTGTTGATGCAACTACTCTTAAACAGTTTCCATTTTATTTTGTTTTTCTGACAGCAGAGATATACTAACTGACTTTTAGATCTGTGGTTTCATTGGTTTCCTGAGAGCAAATCCTGGGATTCAGAGAGGCTTCTCCCCACTGCTATCCTTTTCATTGTTGAGTCCAGTGGATTCTATGCATCTGGGATAAAGAAGCAGCTCACAGGGGAAGTAAGAGACCTAAGCCCTATAGAACTGAGTTTGGTTATAAACACAACTAGAGGCACAAAAGATGAAGGCTGTCTAAATGCTGGTGGTTAAATTACAGCCCTAAAGAAAGATGAGAAGTGTGGCTTTAATCATTCATTTATTTGTTAAGCATTTATTGATTTATTGATGTGTCATACTTAAGATAAATAAGATCAAGGACCTCTTTCTACAGTCTTGTTGACATAGATTCTTAAACTGGGTAAGTCACAATGTAACAGGGCAAGAAGTATAACAGGATGTGTTAACTAATAGGGAGATGACATTTGAGAAGATCTTGAAGATATCAGACTTCACTTAGGTCTCTGTGATCAAGTTTTCCTTCAGAATTTTTCAGGCATTTATGCTGAGGTAACACAATGGAGTTCCAACCATTTTGACATAATCAAAGCTTGGGGTATGAATGTGGGTGGGAAGTTGGAGCTTGGAGAAGACTCTAGGAGGAAGTCTGGATTAAAGTGATGTCTTGATCTCAGGGTCATGAGATGGATCCCCATGTGGGGCTCTGTGCTCATCACATCTGCTTGAGATTCTCTCCCTCTTCCTCTGCCCCTCCCCAACTCTCACACGTGCTCTCTCTGTAAAATAAAAAAATAAAATCTTTAAAAATAAAGTGATGGCTTAGTGGAAGAAAGTGTGTTTTTATAGATAAGAATATCTTGTAAATAGTTTTATTTTCTAAACATCAATATAAGGATTTAGAATTTGAAAATATAGGGCAATTATACATATATATACATGCATACACATTCACACCACAAATATGAGTATATATATAACATTTTTTTTCACAGAATTACTTTTTCAACCCTGAAACTTCCTTTCCACAACATTACTAAATATGCAAATACTAATTTGCTTAGATTATCATAAGTAAGAGTGCTAATAAAAAAAATAGCCTATATTTGAATCTTGATTAGTACATATTAAGAAAGGTTATAATTTAAAAGATTGTGAAACTTTTTCCCATGAATTAGAACATAATCCAAAATAAAGTATGACTAATTTAAAAAGTCTCCTAAAAAACAATTTTCATATATTCCAGAATATTTTTTTACAACTCAAAAAGAATATGATATTATACCATATACTCATCACTATAAATTTGTAGGTTTAACTGTTTATTTGGGAAATTAAATAGCGATATAAGTGCTGAAAAAATGTCTTAACTAGAATTCAGAATCAGAAATACATGGATACTTTAAAAATATAATTTCCTTGGTCCTTCCCAAGCCCATTGGGTCAGATCACCAGGAGCAGGTATGAGTATGTGCATGTAGATTTTTCAGACAGACATCCCTGTGTACAGTACCATTGCTGATGTTAGATGGTACTGATTCTAAGCTCCATGAGGGCAGGAGCTTGGGCCTATTTATTTTGTCCCTAAGAACGGACATATAATAGGTACTCAATTTGCAGAGTGCATGGATGGGTGGATGGATAAATAGATTGACTTGCTCTGTTTCAGATTCATTTAATGTTTTTTTTTCCAATTAAATTCAGACCCAGTACCAACAACAAATTCTTGTTCTGGCACTAGGAAAGGAGTGTTTGATCTAAGTCCTTTGAGCCCATCTAGTCTCTGCTGAAAGGTTTCATTCTGTGGGGGCTTTAGACCTTGGCCTTTGTGCCTGTGAGGCTCTTATTGTAATAGACTAATGAACTGCAGCTGCTCCTGCATTTCCCCCTTTTCTGGGCTTCTCCCTTGAGCTGTCTGTGCTCTTCCATCCCCTGTGCCATGGCCAAGGATGTTTTTTCTAGCTGGGGCTGTAGGAACTTATATGTCTCAACTCTATCTCCTCAGACTCCTCCCCGCCACTACACAAAGCACTTTCTTCCTCTTCCTATGTGGCAGGAAGTTACCCTTTTGTCATATCCTGCATCTTCCTGCTCTGTGGTTTATGAGAAGACCTCCATCCTAGTCCTCCAGATTTGGTCCACAGAGAGTTAAAAGATCAGCTTTGGGAGATTTCCTAAAACGAAGAAATGAACCAACTGGCACCTATCCTCCCTCATGTGCCTACCTCTTATAACATGAAAATTCTGGTTTTAAATTTTTTCTTCAACTTCGAATTATTTTAAGATTTATTTTGAAATCAAAGCTAGAAAATGATTTTTTGTTTTAGATTATTTCAAAGCAGGATCCGCTTTGAGCAGCAGCATCTCAGCCTGCCCCAGAGTTTGTAAAAATACAGAATCTCAGCCCCCATCCTACCTGCAGAATCAGAATCTGCACTTGAACATCAGCCTCCCCTGCTAATTTGTATGTACATTAACATTTGAAAAGCAACCATTCTTGGTGATTTCTGCTCTGTTTCTGAAGTATCATCTCACCCACAATAAGGAGCTAGTGATGGCTTTACTAGGAATTAAAAATGCACCAGCAAATTATGTGTGTCTCATCCCCAAAGCCAGAACCATACTTAAAGAGAAAACACCTGCCAAAATCAGGAATAAGACAAGAATGGCCAATATCATCATTACTATTTAAAGCCATTTTGAAATTGTCCACTAGTGCCAATAGGGAGTGCCATATGAATTAGAAAGAGGTAAAATCATCTCTATTTACAGATTATATATCTGGAAAATTGAAAAATCGCTGAGAAAAACCTAGCAAAACACTTAAGAGAATTTAGAAAAGGAGCAGGTTATAAAATCAATATGCAGAAGGTTATAAAATCAATATGCAGAACTCAACAGCTTTCATATATAAAAATAACTGGTTGGAAGTTAAAGACCCCTTTTATAATTGCAACAAAAATAACAAAAGTACGTAGGTATCCATGTAATAAGGGATGACTAAAACATATATGAAGAATTTTTAAAATATACCAGACTGGCATGAAAGTCACCGTAAGCAAATAGTAAGCCATACTATTTGGATAGGAAAACTCAATATTATAAAATCTCTTATGATAATGTTTCTTTCCTTGAAGCTAAAGAACAAATTGATTTTTATATTTCATTTGTAAAAGCAATTAAACATAGACTGGAGAACCTTAAAAAAGAAAAACAATGAAGGGGGGCTATATCTTAAACCAGATGTTAAAACATATTACAAAGTCTCTATAATTAGAGGAAAATTATATTGGCAAGTGAATAAACAGACAAGTTAATGCAACCAAATAGAAAATCCAGAAATAAACTTAATTGCACATGGAAATTTAGACCATGATAAAGGCAGCATCTGAAATCAGTGGAGAAAGACTTTTCAAAAAGTGATGTTGGGACAACTGGATAGCTATATGAAAAAGATAAAAATGGATTCATCTGCATACTGTATATTGGTGTAAATTCTAAATAGGTAAGAGATCTGAATGTAAAAGACAAAACTGTACAAATACTAGAAGAAAACATGGGTGAATCCTTCATAATATATGAGTGAAAATTTCCCAAATCAAGGGAAAAGTTTGATAGCTATATTTTTAAAAATCCTGCATGGCAAAAAGTCATTAGAACTAAAGTAAAAAAAACAAGTGGCATAGGGGGAAATATTTACAGCTTCTCTCTCAGAAAGAGTTAATAACTCTAATATTTAAAGAACTTCTACAAATTGAGAAGAAAGCAAACAATCTTATAACACTTGTCAAGAAATACATATGCATAGTTCACAGGAAAAGAAATGCAAACAGCACTTAAAGATACAAAAAGATGCTCATAATAAAAGAGTTGAAAGTTAAAACTAAATTAAAATACCATCTCTCCAGGCACCTGGGTAGCTCAGTCAGTTAAGCATCTGCCTTAGGCTCAGATCATGATCCCAGGGTCCTGGGGTCCAGCCCTGCATCAGACTTCCCGCTCACAGAGAGCCTGCTTCTCCCTCTCCTCCCTGCTTGTGTTTCCTCTCACTATCCCTCTCTCTCTCTCTCTCTCAAATAAATAAATAAATAAATAAATAAATAAATAAATAAATAAAATCTTTAAAAATAAAATAAAATACCATCTCTCTTCTATGAGATTGGCAAAAATTAAGGACTCTAACAGTTGCATTCTGTTGGCAAGACTGTAGAGAAATAGGTACTTATCCTATACTTTGCTGATGGGAGTCAGCCCTGGTGGATGGAACATGTCCATATTTAGCAATATTGCATAAGCATTTTTGCTTGACCCAGCAATCCCACTTCAAGGAATCTTTCCTAAAGATTCACTGGGAAAAATATGGAATGACATGTACAAGACAATTCATAGTAGTACTAGTTTGTAATAGCAAAATAGAAAACAATTCAAATGTCCCACAATGAGGCTAGATGAAATAAACTATGGTACATTCACACAATGGAGGACCAGGAAATAGTTTAAAGAAATGAAAATTATATCCTTCTGTGGGTATTTCTAGGTGAAAAAGTAAAGGGCAGAACAGTGTCTGTAATAAACTACCTTTTATCCAAAAGGAGGAGAATATAAATATATATTTGTATTTGCATATATTAATAAAACATTGGAAAGATAAAACTACTATAAATGGTTGTCTGATGACAGAGGTAACAGGGTGATGGGGATAAAAGTGGATATGCTAGACTTCTTTAAATATAGTTTGATAATTTGACCTTGGAACCATGTAGATGTTTTTGCCCTACCTTAAAACAAAATTAGATAAAAATGAAAACAACAAAGAAGGCAAATTCATAAAACTGGGGAAAAAAGCAAAATAAAACGAACATATTTCAATTTTGTGGATTTGTGTCTTAGTAACATAGAGGATTATTTCATGTCACTTTAGAACACATGTAATTTAAAAATACATTCTTAGTGAAATATATCTTAAGGACAAAAAGAACTGCAAAGAAATCTTGAATTGTACTTAGTAATTATATTGTTAGTATTAACAGTGGTATTGTTTTGAAAAACTGCATGTTGTAGGATAGAGTGAATGATGATGTTATGTTATTAGGAACCAGGATTTTCAGGATAAAAGAGATACCTATACAAAATTGGAGAAGTTAAATTAAAACCTGTATTTTGGAAAGATGATACCTACTCATGATATACTTTTCTCTTAAAAACAAAAAAACCAAAAACAATAAAATGGATTTTCTAGCTTTGTACTTTGAAAAGGCTTAGAAACAGTCTCAGTAGCAACTAGTATCCCTGCCTCTCAGATTGTGGTCTCTAAATACTGTTTCCTGAGCCTCCTGGGAGAAGTTGCAGATTCCAAGTCTGATGCAGGAACTATACAAGATAAGCCTGGAACATTGTGTGGTGCCAGAAAGCAAGGAAACTAATAGAGACTACTGGTCTTTTAAAAAGACTCAGGAGCTAACTTGAAGGGATGTCTACTGGCCACAGATGGAACCATTTGAAAAACAAAAAGAAGAGAAAGTACAAGTTGAAAAAATCAAACATATTAACAACCCATGTTTAAAACAAAGCAAACTGATTGGTAATCTTTCAAAGTTGCTAGGCACTAACACATTATTCTAAAAAACAAGAAGAGAATCAAGCATTTTTCCTGACTTCTTAGACAAACTCTTTTAGGAGTACCAAATACATTTGATGAAAAAGTTGTCTCTATAACAGAGTACAAACTAGTGAGTTCTGAGAGAATGACAGAATTAGAAAATCACCATTTTGTATCCCATAATGAAATAATGGCTATAAGTCATCCATGATCATCAATGGCTACTAGAATTATTGGGTGAAAGGTTGATGGAGAATCTTAAAATGGTTGGGTCAGTCTGACAACATGTGAATGCACTCAATCTTAACATCAGAAAAAGAATGGCAATCAGGCATCAGTTCCTTCCTGATGTGATCCCATAGGAAGCACACAACATAACCTAGAAAGTATCATTGCCAAAAAACTGAATCTGAATCTAATCAAACCCTTACATCTAGCTACCAGGCTACGGAAGATAGAAGAACATGTTAAATGACACCATAAGAATGCAATCAGCCAATCCAGAATGCAGGAAATTCACAAACCAAACAACTAGGTCTCTTCAATAATAAAAGGTAAAAAAGGCTGTAGGTGAGAGGGAACTGTTTTTAGTTAATAGAGACTTTTAAGACCAGTCAATCAAATGCAGACTACGTATTGTACTTAGCGTAATGTCTTCAGGGTTTATCCATTTGTAGCATGTGTCAGGACTTCCTTCCTTTGTAAGGCCAAAAAAACTACATTTTGTTTATCCATTTATCTATCTATGGATACTTGTATTGTTTCCACCCTTCCAGTATTGTTTGAATGCTGCTATGAAAATGTGTACAAATAATTGAGTTTCTGCTTTCAATTTTTTTGGGTATATACCCACAACTGAAATTACTAAATCAGATGGTAATTCTATTTTTAATTTTTGGAGAAATCACTATACTGTTTTCTGCAATGGCTGTACCATTTTACATTGTCACCAGCAATGCACGAGGGTTCCAACTTCTCCACATCCTTACTAACACTTATTTCTGAGTTTTTGATAATGACCAACATAGTGGCATGGTACCGTATCTCCTTGTGGTTTTGATTTGCATTTTCCAATGATTAGTGATGGTGGGCATCTTTGTGCTTATTGGTTATTTATGTATCTTCTTTGGAGAAATTTCCTTTTTAACTCCTTTGTCCATTTTTTAATTGGATTGTTTTTGTTGTTGAGTTAAAGAAGTTCTTGATATATTCTGGATATTAACTCCTCATCAGATATATGATTTATAAATGTTTTCTCCCATTCTGTGAGGTGCATTTTCACTCTGTTAATGCTGTCTTTCAGTATACAAAAGTTTTCAATTTTGATAAAGTCTGATTGGTTTATTTTTCTTTTGTTGTCATATCCAAGAAATCATTGCCAAATTCAATGTCAGAAAGCCTTTCCTTTATGTTTTCTTCTAAGACTTTTATAGTTTTAGCTCTTAAGTTTAGGTCTTTGATCTATTTTGACTTAATTTTTGATATGGTATTAAGTCAGTTTCCAACCTCATTCTTTTACATGTGGATATCCAATTTTTTTCAGCACCACTTGCTGAAATGACCATCCTTTTCCCATTGGATGGTCTTTGTACCCTTATTGAAAATCATTTGACCAATATGCAAGAGCTTATTTCTGGGCTCTTTTATTCTATTCCAGCAATTGGGAAAATTTGAATAATGACTAGATAGTTGGTGCTATGAAGAAATTAATAGTAATTTTACTAGGTTTGAAAATGGTTTTATGGATATGTTATAAAAGAAATGTTCATCTATTAGGTATATACCAAGGCATTTATATAAAATATAGATAAAATGCTATAATATCTGAAAATTACTCTGAAACACACCAACAGGGTGGAGTGAGGTGGTAGGCAGGGCAACTCTATGTTGGGGAGAGAGATGAAACATGATTTGTCGAATATTGATAGTTGTTGAAGCTGAATGGCAGTTGTATGGGAATCTACTATATTATTCTCTATTATTTTCTGTATATTTGGAATTTTTCAAAGTAAAAAGTTAGAAATTATATAAGGAAACATCCTTAAAATATCATCTTACCATAGATGTTTAATAGGCATCTCAAGCTTTACATGTCCCTGACCTTGCCCTCCAAACCTACTCTTGGTCAATAGACCTTCATCATATGGTTGTTCAGGTCCAAACCATGGAGGCATCCATGATTTCCTTCATACGTCACAGTAAATCCATTATCAAATTCCTCTTGATTCTACATCCAAAGCACTTAACATTTTTGCTGGTGCCTCCTTGGTCTAAACAACCATCATCTCTTGCTTGCACAATTTCAGTAGTCCTTGCATTTCTCTTTTCTTCCATTTGCCCATACCCCAGGCCCTACAAGTCATTCTCCACATAGTTGCTAGAGTAATCTTTTAAGAAATTAAATTGAATCAGATAAGTCAACTGCTTAAAACTTTTTAATGGATTTTCTTCACAAAAATAAAATCCAGACTTCCACAAGGCTCTCTGTGAGCTGGGCCCTGCTTACTCCTCTCTCACTTTGTAGCTCTTCTTCCTGAAATATTTTGCTCTGAGAGACAAGTCTCAGCTCAGACAGGTCTCAGCCAAGGGTAATTTTTTCAGAGAAGTCTCTCTTCACTACTCTCTGGGAAGTTATCAATTCCACTCCCAATGCATTATCCCCCAAATTTATTATTCTTTCATAGCACTTTTTATTGTCACTTGTTTATTGTCTCTTGCCACTAGGATGTCAGCTCTAGGAGAGTAGGAACATTGTCTTAATACTTCTGGTTCACATTGGCCTAGAATAGTGCCTGGTGGTTGGGCAGGTGCTCAATAAATTTGTGTTGAATGAATGTGCTTCCAGGAGATTCTGGCATTGTGTGAAATGCATTCTGCTTGTCTCTGGAGAGGGAACTAACCAGAAATTGGAAGACTACTACTATTACAGTAGTCTAGGTAAGAGGTTAGTATTCTAGGTAGGAGAGTAGGCTGAAAAGGTCCTAAGTGGAGAGAAGATGGAAACACACAAAGGAAAATCAACAGAGCTGAGCAACTGATTGTATGAAGGGGGAAAGAGATGAAGAGGGAAAAAGAAATTTTGATCCAAAACGATGTGGCTGGGGAATGATAGTAGTATCATTAATAGGAATGGAAACAGGAGGATGAGGGGAATTACAGAGTCTGTTTTTTATATATTAGGATGGGATGCCATGTTAGCAGGGAATTCGATATGAGGAATGTGACCCAGGAGAGAGGTCACCTCTAGAGATACCACTTTGGGAATGATCTACTTGTAAGTGCTAATTAAACCCATGGGGCTGATTGGAAGCTGCCACAGGAGAGAGCCCAGAGAGAGAAAAGGGTGAGACAGACCCCAAGCTGGCAGAGGAGCAGCTCAGGCAGGAGGGATGGCCCATTGTTGAATGTTGCCCCAAGGCTGCTGAGGACGGAGCTGATAGAGGGCCAGTGAATGTTGGTTTTGAGTCACGTCATACCCTGCTTTGTAAACCTCATTCTTTTCTACTATAAAAGTTGTTTATATTTTCTTTCTAGTCTATCAGTCTACAGAAACTTTCCCCAAAATCCAATACAATAAAAATTCAGCTTTTGTCTATCTCTACAGTCCATGTCACGTTCTAATCATTGCCTCTCATTGGGTCCCCTTTTCTCAGATCGAATCTTACATTGTCTCATTCTGTTTGTCACTGATCTGTCCATAAGCAACACTACAGTAATAAAACAAGCATATGCCATCCTTCCAGGAAAAGCCCATATTTTCTATCTTTTGTTTATTTTTAATTATACAGTGATAAATTCATCTTAGTAAAAATTTAAATATTCAGAACCATAAAGAGGAAAAAATTATATTGCCTTCAAAATCAACCTACTCCTCTCTCCAAAGTTTACTGTTGTTTATCATTTGGTGTGTATGCTTCCAGATGTGTGTGTATGCATATATTTTAGAGAAAGAGAAAAATTAGCACTTTCAAGCAGGACACAGACTCAGATGTGTAGGAAATATAAGTTAATTTTTCTATAATTGAATTTCATTTGTACGTTAAGTCCCTTTATGCTAGGTGGTAGGGAAAGAAATCTCAAGTGAATTCAGAGTTGTCCTAGTCACACATATGCCCTACCCCTACTGCCCTGTCTTCACCCAGGATTGCATCTAAATCCCAGGAGCTTTGGGATGTCAAGACTTTGGGGGTCAGGGTAAGGAGTTTAGGTGGTTCTGCGTCATCCTTTATCTACCCAGCTGGTCCTTGATTATCCATTTAGGTTGATAAGTCATCCCTCCCCATCTGGTCCATACAGGTCACTGTTGTGTCCTCCTTATGTTCAATTTCAAGGCTTCTTGGATCTGATTCTTCAAGTTCCTCTTGGGCATGCAGAAAACATAGAACATTTCTCCTGTGTCATGCAGAAAGCAGGCAACTGCTTCAGGTGGTCTCAGGTTCTCCTAGCCTAGACTTACCACAAACATGTTTCTGTTACTGTTCTGTACCATGTTACCTTGAATTACCAAGGCATCGTATCACTTCTTTAGGTTTTATCTCAAGTGAAGGCCTAAGTCCCCTTTTCTCTTGGATTTCCCAAATCTGCTTTAGGTTTCCATTATTCTTCCTTTGCAGAGACTAATTCTTCAAGACCCACATGAGCATCAAATTCTTTCGCTTCCCTTCTGATGCTCCCCCTATTCCAAGTCTGTGAATCATTTATGTAATCTGAGAGTAGGGTGACCAGCTATCATGGTTTTCATGAAATCAAGAGGGTTCCAGAGATGTGGGATTTTCATTGCTAAAACTGGGAAAGTTTGGGCCAAACAGGCACCTTATCTGGGAGTGGGAGTGGGGATGATTGGTGAAGGAAAAAACTGGCTTTGATTGATCAAGAATTCTTCAAAATCTTTTCTTTTTGGCCTAAACTTTATATTCTAAATCTCTCAGGCATTAGATACTTTTTGAAACGCACAGCAAAGAATAAACTATTTTCATAGTTTCTGTTTCTTTATCTCCTTCAGGATTTTTCCATGCTTGCCCTTGCTCCTTTGGACTGGCAGCTTCTTTAGACACATTGTCCTATTTTGTGTGTTAATTTCCTTCTTGGATAGTGCCCTTTGTGTCACTTTCCTGGTCCCTATCCTCTGTAATTCATGGACAAATCCCTCCTTCCTTGGAGCCCAGAAGAGGTTTTCCAGGACTCACACTGCAGCCTGAGCTGGGGACCATCAGTCTCTGCTTCTCTAAGAGAGAAGCCACAGTGACACCCAAGATCATCAGGGTGGGCAGAGGGTATGGGCAGACTGGAAGAATATATTTGAACTTGGGTTAATACTTGCATTTTATTCTAATGAAAACATTTGTTATTAATATCATTTTATGAACTGATAGCAACACTCATACTCGATGTGATGTCAGATGATCTCAGAACATATATAATATGTGATGTATCCTGAGGGAAGAATGACAGCTCCACAATGTGAAAGGGGATGATGGTGGCACCCTCATTCTTTGTTTATTTTCAGTTCATTGCAAAGTATCGCAACTTATGTAGGCCTGGGTAAGTGGATTATGTTGATTGTATTATCTACATTCAGTTAACCAAATGTTATAAAATATTCAAACAACTTGAAATATCAAAGGTTATACGAGGAATGTAAGCACAAGAGTAATAGGACACACCACCCACCCCCACTCACTCTTCAACAGCCACACTTGGTCTCCTTGCTTTTCTTCAAACACTCTGGCCACATCCCATCTCAGGACCTTTGTCCTGGCTGGTCTTTCTGTCTGACATGCTCTTTCTTCAGTTATTGGCAGGGCTCACTCCCCTACTTTCATCAAGTCTTGGCTCACATGTCAACTGACTATCATTTAAAATTGCAGTGCCTACCCTTGTAATTCTCATCCCCTTCATCTGCTTTATTATTATCTTCTTATGCTAGCACTTCTCATCTTCTAACATGCCTTATAATCTACTTGCTTATTTTATCTATTATCTGCTCCAGTATAAGCCTTATGAGGACAGGAATATTGCTAGTGCTTAAAATAGTGCTTAGCACATGGCAGACCATACAGATATGTTGAATCAAGGTAAGAAAATTGCAGAACCAACACCCTTCCCACTTTTCATACAAGTTCTTCAGTAGCCATTATATCTGAAAATGTGCAAAAGTGCACCTCCATTTATTTCTAGAAATTTTCAGCATGATGCCTCACAAGTGCTCACACCACACACATATATTTTGCCAGCTGTGCTCACACTTACCATCTGGCCCTAGTACTTGCTCATGTGAAATCACTTGGAGAAGCCCCACTGCTAACGTGGCCCTTGGAGAAGAGTGATGTTCTGTCTATGCCAGGTACTTCCCGGGTTGCTTTCTTCACCAGACTTTCTTTGTGGGAAGCTTCACAGCAGCAATCTGGGTGCAAGAGGGAGCTAGGAGATGGTCTTGAGCTGCATCTGCACAGCAAACACCGCACTTTTTACTGAGGTGCTCTGTTTATTGGGAGTGGTTGGAAGCCTTGGGAGCTACCTTGGGCACCAGTTCGTACTGAGGTCTTAGTAGCTGGGGGCAGGGGAAGAATGGCTATAGCTTTCTGCTATGACTTTTGCCTGCTTCTGTGGGCCATCTTCGTGTCCAGAATCTCACAGGTTACTCTTGAAGAGATCCATCAGTTTGTCTTTACCTCCTTCGCTCTGTGGAGGACACAAAATTTGTTTTAAAAGGATTCGATTCTATTACATGCTTTTTTCTTCTCCATTTTTTATTCTTTCCTCACCAAACACTGCTTTTCTTCTTTCAAATGTAAAACATATCTTCCATGCTTCTGAATATGTGTGAATGTCCATTTGTACGCATCTGTGTTGGGGGAGGGGGAGGCAGTGGTAACAGAGAAGAAAAGTTATATTAGCAACAGCCAGCAAAAGATGACCCGTTATATTACTATTGTTCATTTCTGAGTGAGATATGATCTTAAACCTTGTAGATATTACACCCCAAACTTACCACCACTTCCTGAACTCGTGTGCTCTGCCCTTCTCCACAAGATATACTCCTATATCCTATCTCTCTCATGATCCAGCTCAAATATCATCTCCTGCATGAAGACTTTCCAGCTCTCCCAGGAAGAGAAAAATTAACTATTGGCTTGCATGAGTAAAGTTGACTAAGTGAAAGCTTAGCGAAGAAATCACCTTATTATGCTGGCTTCTCAACACGTGTATGAGTAACGCAGAGAAATAAGGTGCTGTGAGAGAATCAAGTGGCTTTAAAACCACCAGAGAAACAATGACTAATTGCAGAGGGCTAGTTTAAGTCCATTGGAAAGGATATACCATCAATAAAGGTAGGAAATACTTTGCTTTCCTATACCATAATGATGAATGATTTTACTCCTCTGTCCAGGAAACGTGGCATGTTGTAGCTGTGGGAAGAACCCCCAAACTCTTTGTCAACTAGCCTCTAAATCTCTGCTGGGACAAGAGACCCCATTTTTACTTCTGGGAGTTTGCTTTTTTTTCTTTTTCTTTAATTTATTTCTTAATGTTATGGCTACTCATAGTATATACTGCGAATCAAGAGAAAGTCCTCCAAAATGTATTTTGTTCATGACTTGTTTTGAGACTTGAACTTACTTCAATCACTGGCTTATCTAAAAAAAAAGTTTTGATAATAATGGTGGGTGGTATTTATTGAGTGCCTGTTATGTACTTAGTGGTGTTCTAAGTAATCAACATGTATTAAATCATTTAATACTACAGCAACTCCATGAGGTGGGTGTTGTTGTTGTTATTATTTACAGATAAGGGACCTGAGATGCAGAGAGGTTAATTAACTTGCCCAAGGCCGCTCAGCTATGAGATGTGAGCCCAAGTGGCTTGTTTGCTCTTCACCAGCATCACAGTCCACTGCCTCCCTTTAAGAAATGAACCCTTAACACTGCTATCCGAGTTTACATTTTACATGATAAAGACAGAAAAAACGTATTTACTATGAAAACTATAAAAATGAGTCTATCGTACGTACAATATTTTTACAGTTTATAATGATTAGGCTGCTTTTAGAGGGCAAGCTAGTATCAGGAAACACAAACCCTTCCCCTTCTTATTGTGGTTAGTGGTTCCATACCTCCCCAAGCCTCTTAAGCATGACATTATTTTGTTTTTATATTACATTTATTGGTTGCCTTCATCCCCCTGTAATGTAAGTCTCATGAGGTCCGGGGTTGCATCTGTTTACTTCTGTCTCCATGAAGGCTACAACATAGCCTAGGATACAGTGGGTACCAAACGAAGCAGACCCAGCCTTTCTTTGTTATTTATTACATATTCATTTTATTGTTATATACATTACACATTATATATTTATCTTTATGAGATATTATGAAGATAGAAATGACATATTAATATATATTAAATAAATGTTTACATATTTAAATATTATAAATACATACATGTAGATAAAAATATAAAATTATCATAAACAAACAAATAAATAAAAATCCTGACAGCCCACCAATATTTGTTGAACTGAATGCTTATTTTTTGGAAGGGTTCTTTATTGCCTTTTGTCGGTGATGTCACAGTGCTTATGTGTGGCATTGCATTATTGGAGTTCTTTAGAAAATGAAGACATAGTCAACAACTTAAGTAACATTTAGTAGACTATGACAATTGTGTCTTTATAAATCCATCCAATGTGTCATTAAAAAACATCCATATTCACCTTGTGTTCCAGCCTCAGCAAACACCAGCAGTCCCAGACCATCCCCCTTTCATCTTGCATTTGTTGAATTTTTGCTTTGTTTTCAGGACTTTGCTTGAATGTTAGTCCCCATGAAGACTTCCCCTGCCCCGCCCCCACAACACCTCTCTATAAAAATACTTTACTTTTCCCCCTGGGATCTCAGAGCACTCTGTAATTACTTACTTGTTTACATGTCTGCCTCTCTGACTAGACTTTTTGCTCCTAGGGGGAAGGATTAAGCCTTATGCATTTTTGTATCCATGTACCTGGCGCATAGTAGCTACTCAGTAAATGCTGCACGAATGAGTCATCTTAATAAAATCGAAGGGGAAATCAGACAGACTACCTAAACAGTAAGTAGGATAGATGAAGATAACATTTTTATTTTGCTATCTTCTATTTGAAATACTGTGCATAGAATTACATTGTTAAGTGGTAGGAGGCTGGACTCAAACCGTCCTTAAAATATTTTTAAAAGTTTGCAGTCAAATTTGAGTTAGCCATTGTTTGCAAGGATCTCACATTAAAGTTCTGAAGTTCAGGTGAAGTTCAGTTGAAGCGAAAAAATGAAAATGCTGTATGTGTTGGGCCAGGAGAAGCCCTTCTCAGTGTTGACAGCACACGAATGAATTTATTCTGGGCGATTAGTAGGACACATCAGCAATGAATTATAAATTTTCCCTTGCAAAGGCAGCTCTTTCTCACTAATTTATATATAGGCAAAAGCCACATCCAGCCCAGAAAACAAGATAAAAATAACTGCATGTATTTATAAGCAACTACAGTTACAAATCAGTACATTCCCCTTTTAAGAAAATAGTGTAAGATTCAAGCGTGGGTGGTAGTTTGATTATGGAGATCTGTCATCTGCTTTCAGATTTCAAGAAAAGCACTGGCTAATTAAATTTATTACTCATCTTCTTCCTTCGAAGTAAAGCCTATGCAAATTATCCAAGGCAGATCAGATTCCTAGGGAAAAAGCATTATCCTCTGAGGTGGCCCCAGCTCCCAGCTCTTTCTAGTAATAAGAAGTACAGGTGAGTTGGGGAGGAAAGTGTTTTGGCAGAATTTTCCATGGGAAGATGTATTCTTCAGTCTTCTTTCCCTTAGCAGAGTTAGGAGTCTTCAGCGCTTTCAAATGGAATAAAAGTCACATCTTTTTAGCTGCAAAAAGAAACCCCAGTCTTCATCTCTATAACATCGACCACTAACGAGAAAGTCACCAGCTATTTCTCTGTGTATTTTCTTGGAGTTAAACAGTCATGCACATCTGGTTTGGAAATTGAGAATTCTTCCTTTCTTAGGTTAACGGCAAGAGTGAAATAAGAAAGGTAAATCAGCCGTCTGCTGAAGAGCTCACTAACCAGGCTACAGGGGGTGGGCAACGTTTACCACTCAAGGAATCTGGATTTCCAAGTATTCACAGTAACCTCTTTGTCTTCCTGATGCCACCTCATCCTCTAGAGCCTGGCTAATGATCTACTAAACATATGGCTGGGTCTGCTTTCCTTTCCCATTTTCATTACAACTTAAACTTCTGGAGGGCAGGGCTATGCATCCTGGTTTTTTTTGCGTGTGTTGTTTTGTTTTTGTGGCTAGGGAACACCTGCAATACTTTTATGCTCAATTCTGGGCAATATTTCAGACGATGGCTCTGGACTGGTCTTGAACAATTTCACTGAACAGTGTGAATTCCCTCCTATATCCAAAAATTATTGTTTGATTGTGTCTTTTTAAAGGTGCTACTGATAATACAAGCAATGGCTTTTTAAGGTTTACTAACACAAGAGATTTAGTATGAAAAATCTCTCTCGGGTGGTTTCCTAAGTTTGACGCATCAGGAAAAAAACAAGCACATTATCTGTTACTAGGGAAGGTACATGCATTTTGATAATAAAATATTTACAGAACTTCTTGGTATTCTGGGAGCATGTAATTAAAATCCTAATATTTTCGATACTAATCACAGAAGTGTGGACCTAACCTGCACATATTTGATCGCTTAAAATGACCAGGGAAAAGACGCAATTGCCCAGGTATACGCTATGTTACTGTTTTCCACCTCGTATTTCCTAGTTGCAATTGAGATTTGAGTTTTGCTAAATAAATTTCGTTTATTTGTAAGTATAATGGTCAATGCTATTGCTCCTAAGAACTATAATTTTTGCAACTGCCCTTTAGAAGAAGTTTATTAAAGAAACTGTCTCCCAAAAAGAGAGCCTGGCCCAGCAGAAAGGCACTGAGTTATGGTAATGTTCCTTTCTAATTCCAGCTCCATGACTTTCTTCTGTCTGAGCTGAGACCTACTTAACCCTTCCAAACTACAGCTTCCTTATCTACAAAATACAGTTAATAATTCTCGCTTACTGGGTAATTGTGAGGGTTAAACCAGAAAATTTATGCAGAGTACCTGGCACTGAGTAAACACAACAAATGGTAACTATCAAGGAAAAACATAATAGAGGCACTAAAGATCTTTTTAGAGGAAAGCAACAATCAAGGTTTACAGAGTACATTTTGGAAAAGATAAGTTTTAAGTCAGTGGACAACATTCTTCAACTTTGCCTTTATTCAATTCTCCATATATTCTTGAAGACAGTTTATGTTAATTAACTCTCCCTAGTCCTAAAAATATCCTTAATTATAATTCTGGTTTCCACTGTAACTTGTTCCAGATCATCCATTTGTTTCTTCCTTTCATCCATTCTTCTCATCCAGCCACCCAAGAATCAATTTTGAGCTTATTCTTTGCACTGGGCACATTGAAACATAAATGCTCCCCAACAGGAGAAGGCAGGTCAGAGCCAGGTGTGGCTCAGAGATGATCAAACCTGGGAATGAGTGTTATCCTCTGAACTTGCCATCTTTGGGGTTCATGACACAGCCTTAAACTTTGTCTTATCAGGTTCCTCATCCATCAAATGAAAATACCTCCCCTCCATCTAACAGGATATTATGATGTCCAAATCAGATAAAGTGTGCAAAATAATTTCATAAATAATAAATCATGATAAAATACTTAGTATTGTTAATAATAATATCAGTTGGTTTTAGGTCTCAGGAGTATTTTGAGAACTTCTTTCCTGAGAGTCCAGCATTTCTGCATTTGCTGTTTATAAATTTAATCAATTAATTGTGGGTCTCTTCCATCCAGTTGGCCTTTCTCCTTTCAGCTACATTGGCAAGTCTCTTTGCCTTGCACTTACAAGAGCATACAGATTAGGCTGTGATTCTGATTAAGCCCATGTGGAGTTTAGAATTAATGCTCATACTCATCCTTGATGCGCCTGAAATCACATTTTTGTTAGGTGGCAAAGTTGTGGCAGGTATGTGGGGGTGGAGTAGCTCTATACTTTGTTGTTGTTGTTGTTTTTTTGGACTGTATTTTTTTAGTATTAACATATAATGTATTATTTATTTCAGGGGTACAGGTTTGTGATTCACCAGTCTTATACAATACACAGTGCTCACCACAACACATACCCTCCCCAGTGTCCATCACCCAGTCACCCCATTCCCCCACCCCCCTCCACTCCAGCAACCCTCAGTTTGCTTCCTGAGATTAAGAGTCTCTTAGGGTTTGTCTGTCTCTCTGGTTTCTTCTTGTTTCATTTTTTCCTTTCTTCCCCTATGATCCTCTGCCTTGTTTCTCAAATTCCACATATCAGTGAAATCTTATGATGATTGATATATTGAACAAAATGATAATAATCTTTCTCTGATTGAGTTATTTCGCTTAGCATAATACCCTCTAGTTCCAACCACGTCATTGCAAATGGCAAGATTTCATTTTTTGATGGCTGCATAATATTCCATTGTGTATATATTCCACATCTTCTCTATCCATTCATCCGTCGAAGGACATCTGGGCTCTTTCCACAGTTTGGCTGTTGTGGACATTGCTGCTATGAACATTGGGGGACAGGTGCCCCTTCAGATCACTACATTTGTGTCTTTGGGGTAAATACCCAGTAGTGCAATTGCTGGGTCATAGGGTAACTCTATCTTCAACTTTTTGAGGATTCTCCATACTGTTTTCCGAAGTGGCTGTACCAGCTTGCTTTCCCACCAACAGTGTAGGACGGTTCCCCTTTCTCCGCATCCTCGCGAACATCTGTTGTTTCCTGACTTAATAATTTTAGCCATTCTGACTGGTGTCAGGTGGTATCTCATTGTGGTTTTGATTTGTATTTCCCAGATGCCGAGTGATATTGGGCACTTTTTCATGTGTCTGTTGGCCATTTGGATGTGTTCTTTGCAGAAACGTCTATTCATGTCTTCTGCCCGTTTCTTAATTGGATTGTTTGTTCCTTGGGTGTTGAGTTTGATAAGTTCTTTATAGATTTTGGATACTAGTCCTTTATCATATGTCATTTGCAAATATCTTCTCCCATTCAGTCAGTTGTCTTTTGGTTTTGTTGACTGTTTCTTTTGCTGTGCAAAGGCTTTTTATCTTTATGAAGTCCCAATAGTTCATTTTTGCCCTTGCTTCCCTTCCCTTTGGCGATGTGTCTAGGAAGAAGTTGCTGCAGCCCAGGTCGAAGAGGTTGCAGTCTGTGTTCTCCTCAAGGATTCTGATGGGCTCTATACTTCAAAGACCCTTTTAAGTTCACCTTTGTGTAAGAATTAAGAAACAAAAAAGTATCAATTGCCTATGACTTGCCTAAAGTTTGTTTCTTATAAAGAATTTCTAGTGGCATACGAACAATCTGCAAATTCTAAATCTGAATATTTCTAAAATATTTCTGAGGGGATATCTCAAATGTCCAAAGAACTTTCTAAACAGAGGCTGATAATTTGACCAATGCTTGACTCAGTTTCCTGGGAATGAAGTATGGAACTTTCTAGCAGAAAATTTGGCATCCATTTTATAGCACATTGCATGGGTAGGAGCACAAGTAAAAGAACCTTCCCCAAAAGAGCAGACCTATGCTCATGAGGATCTTGTAGGATATGTGCAGGCTTGGCCATAAGCAAAGCAGAATGAGTGGCTTCTTATAGGATGTGACATTGGTAGTGTCAGGTACTTGCTCTCAAATATCACCCCATCCAGGTGTAAGAGATCTTGAAATGCCACCACTTGGAGAGAGAACACATGGTTCTTTGGGGGAAGATCTGGAGGCAGCTTTAGCTGTAAAAATAGTCCTGCATCAATTAAAAGGTGTACTACCTCTATCCCTAGCACACAGAGAAGCACTTAGTACTGGAATGAGCTTAAAGAATAGACTATTAAATAGTTTATAATGGGGGCGCCTGGGTGGCACAGCGGTTAAGCGTCTGCCTTTAGCTCGGGGCGTGATCCCGGCGTTCTGGGATCAAGCCCCACATCAGGCTCCTCTGCTATGAGCCTGCTTCTTCCTCTCCACTCCCACTGCTTGTGTTCCCTCTCTCGCTGGCTGTCTCTATCTCTGTCAAATAAATAAATAAAATCTTAAAAAAAAATAGTTTATAATGACGAGTAAATCAGACCAAACCCCTTCCTCTTTCTCATGTAGTCCACATAATTCGGGGACATTGATTCCTCGTCCAGCTCCAGGGTTCAGTTCCAAATCAACCATGGGAATTCCAGTCTCCTTGGCCATAAGTGGTCTAGAGCAATGTTGAAGCCAATCATCATGTGACATTCTGCTGCCAACTGTCGCTACTTGATCTAAGTTGCCTCTGATAGACCGAAATGATGGATCTTTGACACCAGAGTTGGGGATAGTTTTTTTTTCCTCTTTCTTCTTGTTAGATATAACCAAGAAAGCATGTTGCCCATTGTTCCTGGCTGCCCTAGCAGCTGCCCGAGGACAATGACAACACACTGAAGAGGGCGGAGCCAAATGAATACCACAGAAACAGAGCCAGAGCCCTGTGCCTAGAATTTGGAGCTCCTAGTACAGAAACAATAACTTTCCTTATCATTTAGAAAGTCAGTTGCCTGTATATTTTAGCCGAAGGCATTCTAACTAATCTAGCCCTCAGTACATACTTGTTAAATAATTTGTCAAGTAAATGAGTAAGGGTAAAAGTGAAGGGGAAGACAGCCAGGGAGGCTGGGGTGGTCAGGGCTGTTGGTCAGTGAAGAGCTCTGACACTTGTGCCCCGAACGGATTCCTGGACTGAAGCCTTGGCCACTGAGCTGCTTTGAGCTGGTGTCTGAGAGGAGCCCTGAGAGGAACGCTGTGAGGGGCTGCCCGGGAGCCATGTTGGCTGAGTGCCTGCCAGGAGTCCACAGGAGTGGAGCTGAGCAATGCCTGCACCCCAGGCTCGCTCCAGGGTCGGGCTGCAGGAGCGTGAAGTTCGCTTCTACTTGTTTGCATATTTACTAGAACTGCGAATTCTGTGAGGTCAAGTGCTTTGTCTACTTTGTCCACTGCTGAGTTCCTTCACTGTCTAGAAGAGGAGCTGCCACAGGTAGGACCTTAGTACATGTTTTATATTTTTTAAAAAAATAACAGCTTTATGGAGATATATTTCACCTGCCATAAAATTGACCCCTTCAATGTGTACAGTCCAGTGGTTTTTAGTGTAGTCACGGAGTTGTGCAACTGTCACCACTGTCTAATTTCAGACTGTTTTCCTCATAACCGAAGAGAAACTTGTTAGCAGTCACTCCCCATGGCCCCTACCACCAGCCCCTAGAAAGAACTAATCCCCCCCCTTTTTTTTGAGGAAAGGAGCATCTTTACCTCTAAAGACAAAGGAACGCTAAGAAGAATCCTAACAGTTCTTGCTCAGTTTGCCCCAGTTTACTACGATCACTTCATATTCTTTACCCTGTCATATTCCCCCATGACTGTCTACTCTCCATCAAACCTCCAGCAAAGCCCACAGGTCTAATTGCTCCTTCAGGGCTTCATTTCCTATTTCTCCCCTGCCACGTAAAACTTAACACGAAATAAATTTGTGTGCCTTTCTTCTGTTTATCTGTCTTTGTCAGTTTGATTTTCAGATTCAGCCAGGGACCCTAAGAGGGTCGAGGAAAACTTTTCCTCCCCTACAGTATCAAGACTGAATTTTTAAGAATTTGTGATCTAATTCACATACAATTCACCCTTTCAGTGGTTTTCAGTATATTAACCAAGTTGTGCAACCATCCCATTGTCTAATTGTGGAATATTTTCATCACCTCAGAATGAAACGCCACACAGCTGAGCAGTCTCTCCCCGTTCTCTTCTCCTCTCAGCCCCTGGCACCACTAATCTTTCTGTCTCTGTGCATTTGCCTATTCTTGACATTCCACATAAATGGAATCGTATGATAAGTGGCGTTTTGTGACTGGCTTCTTTCACTTAGCATGATGTTTTCAAGGTTCATTCATGTTGTAGCACGTAGCATGTATCCGCACTTCATTCCTTTTTGTGGCTGAATAATGTTCCATTGTGCGGACATACTACAGTTTGTTAATCCATTCATCAGCTGACATTTGGGTTATTTCCAGTGTAGGGCTATTATGAATAATGCTCTTATGAACATTTTCCTACAGGTCTTTATGTGCACATGTTTTTAATTCTCTTGGGTATATATCTAGGAGTGGAATTGCTGGGTTATATGGTATGTCTACATTTGACTTTTTTGAGGAATTGCCAGAATGTTCTCCAAAGTAGCTGTAACATTTTACATGCCCCTCAGCAGTGTTTGAGGACCCTAATTCCTGTACCTTCTAACAACTCTTGTTGTCTTCTTAATCATAGCTGTTCTCGTGGATGTGCAATGGAATTTAACTGTGGTTTTTTGAAACATATTTTAAAAAGAACCAGTAAATCTGGATCAAAAACCTCATTTGACATGTGTCATGAGGCTTTTTGCTGCCCCCCTCTGCCCACCTTGTGAGGATATCTTCTTGAGAACTCCCAGAACCACTGGAAGGTCAGAGGTAATCCTGCAAATCTAGTGAACTGGTGGGGCACGGATTCTGTCCATGTAAGTCGTACTTCATTTTATGCTAATCAGAAACTCTGATCGACCATTCAACATCTCTTTGATGAATAAAAATGGAAAACAAATAACATACTGCTTAGTAACTACAGTTGAGTAAAAAATATCTTTAGTAAATGAGCTTTGGAGAGTAACTGAGGCTAGAATAAGTGATAAAAAAGGTCTTGGCTGAGGCAGAGCACAGCACCTGGACACAGCCCGAGTTTGAATCCCAGCTCTCCCACTGCCTAACTGTACAATGTTGGGCAAGTTATTTAACCTCTCTGCTCCTCATACATCTATATCCATCTGCAAAATAAGGAAAATGTTTCTGCCTACTAGTGCCATGAGGACTAAATTAGTCATTGAGGTAAAATGCTTGGCACGGTGACTGACACAGTAAGCTCCATGTAGGTGCTGCTGTGATTATCATTCCTGGCTAATCTATTGTGGCACAGCTCTTGTTTTAGACACGAAGACATAAAGGCCCAGAGCAATTCAAAGACCTGTTCAGATTACAATCAGACTCCACTTCAACACAGAACACACGTGTCTTGACCCTCACGCCCACACTCTACTCCACTGCCTCCTTATTTGAGTAAGAAGCCAGTAAAACACAAAGAAACACAGAGATTTCTGGACGTATATTCTTTCTCCCATGATTGTTTCTGCACTCAGCTGTATCAGGAGGAAGGACTGTGGCAAAGATGTATTCTTCATTAGGACGTCAAGTACAATCGTCCTATTCCATTCTGTACGACCAATTGAGATTGTCAGTGCTCTGGACATGCCTCAGGGTTTGGGGATGGGTCAGCAGCCCCTGTCTCACTGATTCTAGGGGAAAGGAACTCGGTCAAAGAATGTGAGATCCCTTTCCATTTGTAGCGAAGTTTTCCCTGTTGTCACTGTGCTCCTATAATTGAAATCATAATGATGGTTAATGATTAGGATGGATTTCTACTGGGTTTTAATCAGTTACTTGGCTGGGTAAACTTATGTTGCAAGGAAAGTAAGTTTGGAAGTAAGCCTGCCTTCCAATAATCTTGACAGAAAGAGAACTTGACAATACACTTCAAATAATGAGCCAGAGTGAAGTTGATTCTTTGGGAGAGGCTTGTTTTAAGACAGCAACAAATGCACAGATGTCTTTTTCTCTGAAAACACTTACAGTTACACCTCATTGGAAGCCAGAGGCGAGATCAGATCAGGAACTTTCAACCTTTTGTGCCTGAGACCCAAAGCAAGATATACATTTCTATCACAATCGGATAGTTTCTATTTTATTCTATTTCATTAAAAAATTACTGGTTGTAATCCACTAAATTGATTTTAGGATCTGCTTATCAATCGCCACCTGCAGTTAGCAAACACCATATTAAATGGATCTTGGGGTATCCTCCTTAGTTCTGACACTATACCATCCTTTATTAGTAAGAAAATTAAGAATACAACTTTGATAGTCTTTGCCTTCCATGCTTCATCTTAAAATGTTGAAAGGCCTTGTGTTTAAGGGTATTTTTATAGGGAAAGCATTTGCGTTTCACATATTCTTTACTTCCTTCTGGAGATCATTCCATCCCTCAACTTGAAAAAAAGCACTTGTACAGCCTGAAGTGAATCTTGATGTGTGTACTGTGTTTATTAATGACTCACAGTAATAAACTTTAAGTAATATTATGAGAGAGCTTAGGTCTAGTGCCTACTATATTATAATTTTCACTGCATAGAGATTCATTCTTTTAAAAAATATATTAAGAATTTTAAGTGAAAAACAAGTTGCACAGCAGTCTTTATCTTATGTCACTGTATTTTATAAAACTCTAAGTATATACTTATATTTACGTAGAGTGTTTTTAGAAAAGAAAAAATTTTTTGTACAATTTTGGGGGAAAATGCCGTATTTAAGAGAACGTTAGTGCATGTAGTTAACACTTCCACAAAACAAATGAATTGGAAGAGATTGCTGTCCAAGATTCTTTTCATTCTAAAAGTCTCAGATTCTAAATCCTTCCTGTGTGCTCAGGTAGGCATTTTATACCCAGCACAAGTGGACCATAACCAGTCCTAGCTACTGAGAAATTTAGATTCTCAAAAGGTTGGGCATTGGTGTATAGATGTCAAGGAGAACATGAAAAATATACTGCCATTTATAGAGACGGTTGGCTATCCTTTGTAGATCAAATTGTACCAGGCAGTTCCTTTAAAAATAACTTTGCTTAAACTTTGTTTAAAATAAACAACAAAAATTAAAAAATTATATTAGATGGAAGTCCATCTAAAATGTGTTATACTCTTCGCTTCACCAGGAAGTGATAGGAATACAATGGACACATCATTATGAACTGCACTTACTTACTGGACGGTGACATGGCCCGTAGTACCATCAGAGGTAGCCGAGGGACATTGGGCTGTTTGTCCTGAATTTAGTGATTTCACTCTGCCGTAATTTTTAGTAGTTTTGTTTTTCTGGATGCCTCCGTAGATTACATTGTTGATATCTCTCAGAATGCTAACCTGGAGGAAGAAACTCTTTGTTCCATTTCAAATTCACTGGCCTAACATATTAGATTTAGAAAATAGCTAATAACATTTTTTAGAACAATATGTTAAGTATTAATGGACCCTGAGTTTGGGCCTCACCTCAGAACAGCATCCATGCATTTTAATGGATGGATTCTGTAATATCTACTTTAGTTATTTAGAGCTCTTATTTTTAGTGGGTTCCAGTTCCTGTCTGTGTTCCTAATAGGTGCAATTGTCTAGTAGCTTGGAGCATGGCCTAGAAATATCTGAAAGGATGTGCAAGAGAGGCCAGATGTGGAGGGAAGAACTCCATGGCAAATATTGAAAGTGAAAAGCCCAAACATGGTGATGTTTAAACAAACAGTCATAGAAAATTTACATCTTAGGGATTCTGTCAAGAAATCTGCAAATCACTTACTAAAGTATATATTGAAGAATAATTATAATTTTGTTCTTCTTCAAGAAAAGATTAAAGGTAAGTAGAAACTGGAAAGAACAAAATTCTTAGCCACATGACATAAACTGCTAAAAGGGAAAAATAAAATTTGGACAAATAGCGATATTTTTTCTCTTTAACAATATTAAATTCATATTATACATTTATATACATTTATATTTATATACATATACATTTATATATATATACATATTATATGTTTATATACTTTATAAGATAATTTAATTATCTTATTTGTTCCTTATAATATAATCAGGGTTATCAACATAACAGCTAAAGACTCAGAGTGCCTTAGGATTGCCTAGCCCCAGGGACATCAATCACAGAACCCTGGAGATGGGACACGTGACTGTTGAACGTCCATTCCTAAGCTTTCTTCCTCTAGGAAGTTGGTCAGCTTTGTGACAGTGTGGAGATAAAGCCAGTGAGCCTGAAGTCTTAAAGCAAACCTGGGAGTAGAATTGGTAGAGAGAAGCATTAAGAATAGCCACTGGTTGGGGGGTGAGGGTGGTGGTGCGCCTGAGTGGCTCAGTTGGTTAAGCATCTGCCTTCGTTCGGCTCAGGTCATGATCCCAGGGTCCTGGGATCGAGCCCCATATCAGGCTCCCTGCTCAGCGAAGAGTATGCCTCTTCCACTCTCTCTTCCCTCTGTGCTCTTTCTCTCTCTCTCTCTCTGCCCCTACCCCCCCCACTCATGCTGTCTCTCTCTCTCACTCCCTCCCAAATGAATAAATAAAAATCTCATAAAAAGAAGAATAGCTGCAGGGCTAAACCCCACCCCAGCAACTGTGCAGGGAGCTTTGTGATCTGTCAGTTGAAGGAGATGCTCCCCGTTTGTGAGCTATTTCTGGTATACTTGTGAGCTCCCCAGATGTGCATTTGACACAACCAAAATGCGTCACATCAAGTTATAATATCATCTGAAAGAGGGATGCTTAAAAACCTAACCCAAACAAACTCCAAACGAAACTAAATGAAACTGTAAAATAAAAGCAACCCCACACACCCAAACCCCCACGAGTCAAGATCAGATTTTACAGAGGTTTATTTATGGAGGAGAGATGGGCCCGCGATGGGAACATTGTAGGACATTTGCATTATATTCAGACTTGAGCAAAACATTGGATTTGCCATGCTGTATGAGTTCCCGGATATGTTCGTTCCGGGCAGCCTTGGCGATACCACCGCCGTGCAGGCCAGAGGGGCTGAACGGCCACCTGAAACAGGAGCAGCATTGTGCCAAGTCCTGAGGGCTTGTCTCTTTGTGGGTCACCATTGTTTATATTTTTATGTAATCAATATTCTGTTAGAGGGAACGAACAGAATGCTGATGACAGTCGCTGAGATGACTAAATCGGGAGGTGTTACAAGCTTTGATAAATGGCCAGGATATGAACAGCAGTGTGTCACAAAGACCAAGACAAGTCAGAAATATGGATGAAAAAAAATGAAATTGCCCTCAGAAAGATGCAAACACATATCTGGCACAAATCACATCAGAAGCATCATGGGAGAGGAGAAGAGAATCTTGAGACGTGGGATTGCTAGGAGCAACCTATGACAGAGAGACGTAGACAAGCTTACAGTGAATCTGAAAAGAAGGACCGAGCAGGACTCTTTGAGGCAGTGTTGTAGCACCAGGGAAGAAGTTTGTAGTCTCGCATACAAGTGTGGCTGGAAGTTCTCTGAGTCAACTGTACTCAGTTTTGAGCACCTAAATAAACAAACAATGTTGACAGTCTTGGATGAAATCCAGAGATAAATAACAAATATTATTAATGGAAAGGACACATTGATTTATGAAGAAAGATTTATGGAGTATATCGTGTGGCTAAGCGGTAGCCAGAAGCAGCATGGTACAGTCTAGAAATGATACCAAGATGTAACTTCATATTTAGGCGTTGAAATGTAAAGGAAAAGAAGAAAGCATAAGGATAAAATAGGATAGGATTAATTAATAAGAGGGGAACATAAAATTGAATTTTAAGTGCTGGTCAAACTAATGCTGAGACCATTACCCATTTTGATGGTGAAATGTTCAATTACAAATTGACTTGTAAAGGAGAATGCTGAATCCCTTGTCAGTTATGACCTCTCCAACCAGAAAGGTCACTGAAAGGAACAATTCTGGCGGTAATATGGATAAAACAAATGGTCTCTTTTACTTCTAATTCCTGTGTTTCTCATCTTTGACCTATGAGCAAACAAGGTTGCTTTTAACAGAATTCTAAAAGAGCTGCCTTTGTCAGTTTAATAAGGGGAAATGGCAAGAAAAAAAAGCCCTTTATTCTTACCTTAAGGAAAACTGTAGTATCATTTTCTATACTTGTGCTTTACTGCAGGACCTGCTCCTGCATCCAGAAATTATGTGTAAATGGAAAAGAAAGAAAGAACTCAAAGGCATTATATAGTTTTAAAAGACATCTGCCTTCATTTTAGTGGACAGGATTTCTTTTAAACCCTTATTGGGATTTTCTCTGTCATTGATTGAAAAGACAAATGTTTTTATAAACTATGTGAGTGGGCATTCTAACACAATCTTTTAAAACTGAGAATACAAGATAACCCAATTTTGTTCCCATTTTCTCTTTACCATATTAGAGGCAGGTATTATTTGTTGGAGGAAAAGAAGACATTTGGCATCGAATCAAATACAGAAAAAAAATAAGTAACCTGCCCGAGGGTCTCCAGTCTGATATGCAATGCTTAAAGAAATGAGGCCCATTTCGGTATAATTGTAAGTGGCACTTCACATATGAGAGCAAGGTTGAAGAATTAAGCCAGGATCTTAAGATCTGGTTATGCTGTTAAATGTATACTGGAGTAAACCCTTGAGTCTTAAGGAGAATGAAGCTACTTAGTGAATGGCAAGATATATTTAAATGGTAAAATAAAAACTCATCTACAGTTTACCTTGAGCTTAAACTTGAACTTCAGCAAGACTCTTTGTTGGCATATCTGTAAGGAAATCATGACAAATTATAGTGATGCTGTGTTTCATGGTATCAGTTACTGTAGTAGCTAGTGATTGCCTAGTACATAACTGGCACTCAATAGATATTTGTTGAATGAATGAGTGAATGAATGAATGGGGGAAAGGACTGGCCCAACTATATTCAGTAGTTGACCCTAAAAGGCTCCACGTGTCAAATCTACCCATAACCGGCTCTCATTTCCTCAAGATACATCAAATATGACTATATTCTGTCCTCCCTGCTCCATATTTCTCTCTCATTCTTTCAAGTCATGTTATTGTTTTCCCTATCAGTCTCACTGGGCATTTATAGAGTGCCTACTCAGTGCTGAGTACTGGGCTAGGTGCTGGGGTGACAAGATGAGTATGATAATTTCTCTTCCCAAGGAGGTAATAGTCAGGGAAGACAGCTAAGCCTCACACATTTTTATTTTAATATTAATATTTTACATTATATTTGTAAATAAAAATATATAACAAGCAAATCATTATAGTTCCCTAGATCAGTGTCCCAGTAGGGGTTTGTGTCAGGAGCCAGGGAAGCACAGAGAAGAGAGTGTCTAAGTCCTCAGTATAACAGAAATGTTATCAAAGTGCTGGGACTTCTTTCCCCTTCCAGGGATTCTCTTGACCTTTACTTTAACCCGAATCTATGTCTGCATATGCATTTGGAAGATAGGGTGATTAACTCCAGACCCCATACTTCTCTGTCCTCTACATTCTATAACACAAAAGGACACCCTTTTTACAGGGAAGTTTGGCCTCTAATGTTCTTAAAATTACTACCCTGTAAAGGGAAAAAGGTCTGCTTAAAATTCATTTGTGATTTCTCTGTGCAATGTTAACTTGTTTGTGTTGGTCTCTTTCCATTGCAACCTCAAGAAATTATTTAAAATGAAATCAATTTGCAGGAATGCTTGATTTCATGTGTCAAATATAAAGACCCACTAAAAATTGTTTATCCTCAGCAGAATTGTAGCATGTGAAATTGCTGGTTTGCAAAATTCATTTTACTCTATTATTTTTATAAGCATATTTTGTTGTCAGTACATAATAAAAGGTGCACTGGATAAAAGTTCAATACAGGTTGTAGTCTGTACTATCTAAAAAAAGAAGTCTACTTAGCAACATACTAGGTGTGCTTTATTCAGTCCACATAACACTAAAGTTTTTAATTTAATTTATGTTTCTGTTGACTGAATGTAAATAAATAAAAAGGAGGAAGTTCTTTGCATACCACTCTCTCAGGGGAAGGCAGTATAGAGATAACCTGCACTTTGATCATTTTATTTTACAATCAGTATCTTAGATGGCAGATTTAAGACAGGTTCTGTAGATTGCTGTTCGGCTTTTATTACGAAGGCCTGATGTGAACAGGATATATACCACAATATAATATTACTATCCATCTTGTACTTCAACCGCATTTCAGTGCACAACAGTAAATCACCTGTAGCTAGATACTAGATAATATGTTGTGTAAATCCCCCTTCCTTGGTCTGTGTATGAGTTTAAATATAAGCGTATTATCATGTTGAAGTACAGTTAGACTATCATAAGTTCCATTATCTACCACCATTTTCAAAGTAGGAGTAGTCATATAGGAAATGAAAATATGTATCCTTCTTCCTTTTGAAATCTGTCAATCATATCACACCTAAGTAGATAGAGTTGAAGCCTACTGCCTGCCAAACTGCCCGACACAGAAGGAGATCAGTAAAAGGATACTTCATGCAATGTATGATTCAGAGAAAAGCACCCATGCCTAACAGAGAGGAAAGAGCGCTGGATTTTAACCCAGGTGGTACACATCTTGGGAGATCTGGACTAATCATTTGGCTGCCGAGCTCTCATCAGAGGTCTGGTCTAGCTGGGGCGTCCTAGTTATGGTTTTTGAAACATTTGACATATTAGGCACAATATCTCGTAATTCACTTTATTAGTGATATTAGACAGAAATTAGACATTAGACATCTGATTAGAAATTACACATTTTTTTAGATAGGTTAATATATATAAAGTGTATAAACAGCACCCAGAACTTAGTAATTAATTAGTAATTGTTGTGGGTGTGATGAGGATGATAGAAGAAACGGGCATTTTTATTAGGGCTGCAGCTAGGCAGAAGCAAGTGGCATGCAGGGGCCCGAGAGTGGGGGCCTCCTCAGATTCTGCACGCTCAGCTCCTTGTGTGTCTCACCTTCGTCCTAGCCTTGATGTTTTAATCAGACAAAACCAGCCCCATTTTAAAAATATCTCCTAACACTGGGGCACCTGACTGGTTCAGCTGGAAGAGCACGCGACTCTTGATCTCTGGGTCGTAGGTTTAAGCCCCACGTTCTGTGAAGAGATTACTTAAATAAATAAATAAACAAACTTAAAAAAAAATCCCGTAACAGGATAATGATAAATTATGCAGGCTATACCTATATGCTCTGCTGATAGCCATTATGTATTAGTGATGGACAGCTGTTAGATCTTATATTTGGGACATTAACAAGAGAAAAAATTTTGTGAATATATGAGTATGTGCATTTAATAGACATTTAAATTGTGCATGTGCTGTAACACGTGTATACAAAATTAGGCATGTATACATATTATTTACATTCTCTGACGTGTAATTTAGGATATGTTTCTATAAACATAATCAACTTAACAACTTATGTACATCAGTGTGTATGTATAAAAACTCACAAAGGTACCTGTGTTATACCCATATGCAAGCCCCTTCTGCCTCCTGAGGACTCAGCAAATTCAAAGTTACCTATTTAAAGGGATTGACACTGTTTTACATCATCCTCTCTGCTTCATGTTGCCTCAAAGTTAATCTGATTTGCCAGGACCACAAAGCAAGCCCAGGGAAAAGCTCCGTTTAGAACTTCGATCTTCAGCATGCCACATATTGGTAGTGAAAACTGTCACCTAGGACTTTTTTATTGCTTCCTGCAGGCTGATACTGTTGAGACTCCAGCTGATGAAAGACTGGAAGGTGCCAGCTCGGAGGGAGGGTGGGGGCGGGGCGGGCGGGAGGAAGAGCGGCGGCTGCGCGCGCCACCGGCGGCTCAGCCCACGGACCGGCTCTCCCCGGAGACGGTGTGTTTGTGCGCGCACTTTTCTAAATAGGTAAATTTAGAACTTCGTGTAGGTGTGCTTATATAAATATACCTCTGCCTTATTTTTCAAGGCACTGAAGAAGACACTGACAAGACTGGGATCTGCTTGCTTTTTTCTTTCTTTCTTTCTTTCTTTCTTTCTTTCTTTCTTTCTTTCTTTCTTTTTTTTTTAAATTGATAACTGAATATCTGTTTGAAGTTAGAAATCCCAGGAACCCAGTGGCAGTTGGACATGCCGGAAATCTGGCAGGGGCCATGTGATTGCTTATTTTACTTTAAAGAGATTATCTAGATCGTATATGAATTCCTACTCCATGTAAAAATCTGAGCATCGCAAATAAGGCTAATATTCCTTTAAACTACTCCCCACTTTCCCATCCTGGTTTCCTTCCCAGTGTGGTGTCTGCCAGTCTAGAACGTCCTCTACACATCTGCATTATATATATATATATATATATATATATATATATATATATATATATATATACACACACACACACACACATACAAAATATGCATTTTGTAGTGTATGTATGTAATTTTATAGGAATCGTATCGCTCTGGATAACCCGTTCGGCAATTTCTTTCTCCCACTGAAGTCCACGTATTTGGGGATTTTTCTATGATCATACATATAAATGTATCTAGTTTTCTTTAGCTGCAGCATCATATTCTACAATGTGTTTATACAGGAGTTTATTTAATCAAGCCCCCACTGAGCACAAGGAATGAAACTTAATATGTGCGTACTAGGCATTTGTTGAATACATGAATGAATAAATTTTCTTTGCTGGGCAACAGAAGGGAAAATGTCTTTAGAAATGGATGCATGCATGTGATATATATAATCAAGGGATGACCATATCCCGTACTTAGTCACAGAATAACTCCCCCTCTGATACTAGTCATAACAAACATTCACTTGTCACAGACTATGTCAGACGCCATGGACGTCAGCACCTCACATGTATTTCTTCATCTATGATGCACATATTCTTATTATCCTCATTTTACTAATGGGGAAATTAAGGCTCAAAGAGGTTCTGTAACTTGCCCAAGGCTCAAAGGGTGGAACCTGTTTTCATACCCAAAGACGGAAGCGTCAGTGATTACCAACTCTGGCATTACCCTACCTTTACAATTTGAGAGAGAGGGAGAGAGAGAGAGACAAGGCAGGAGGGAGGGCATGTTTTGTGTTCTCTGCTTCTGTTTTTATCTCTTTCCTTCTACATCAAAAAAAAAATAATAATAACTTGAAGAGTAAGTGTTACAGGATGGGCTGGGAAGCAGTAGGAAGAGAAAGGACAAGAAATAAAGGTTAAGTAGGCAAGAGGAAGGAGTAAAGATAGTGGGTAGAAAAAAGGACATAGAGATTCCCCCCATTTCAGGCTGGAGCACCCAAAGAATATAAAATAAACCTGATAATCTTTGAACAAATATGACCAAAATGTTTAGACCACTAGAGATTTAAAGGCAAGTTAGCGGGGGAGGGCAGTAAATTTCAGGGAGTGTGAGGGTTCAGAGAGATGTCCTGGAGGTCACCTGGGCTGGGATGGGAAGGCCTCATAGAACAGCCTCAGGGATCTGATAGTCCAGAGAGAGAGATATCCAGAAGGGTAAAACACAGAAGGATGATCCGTCACGGTTTCCTCTTTAGGTAAGTGCCCTGTATGACTAGTTGATAAGCACCCCAGCTTCGGGGCAGTGGGGCACAGCTGAAAGAAGGCAGCTGACTAGTTTGGCAGGGGTTTATGGAGAGGGATTTGGAGAGCAGAGCCTGAAGAAGAAACCAAGCCTGGAGAAACTAAGGGTCAGTGGAGGAGGCCCAGCCTTTGCCTGAACGTAGGTAGTTCTTTCTGCAGCATCCCTGCGAGTCACTCAACCTTGGAATCAGTTTCACTGGTGACAGAGAGCTGACTTTTTTTCAGAGCTGTTGATCGAAGCCTGGGTATTTTCAGGAAATTCTTTATTTCACTTAGCTAAAATCACCTTTCCTACTTAAACCCATCTTTGGCCCATTTTCTTCCCTGGGATACAACATGGAACAGCTCTAGAGGACCTGGTCCCCTTGGCCTCCCAGCCTTCCCTCCACCACCCTCAACCCTGGGCAAAATGTCTTCCTTTATTCATCCTGTTCTCTCGCCACCCTGAATTATATTCTCTGGGTACACTCTGATTTGTCAACGTTCTCCTTAAAATATAACTCCTAGAACTGATGATAAAAGACCAGATACCAGGTGCCCGGTGATGGTGACAGTGGGGCTTTTACCGTCCTTGGCATGGACAGTCTTATTAATGCCACTGAAGATTGCTTACTCGTGTAGCCCTGAAAGTTAATTGCAATTCCTATCTGGGATTTTCTAGCTGTTGCACTCCCCTATGCCAGCAAGATCTCTCCATAAGATTTCCTTGAATGGAGTTTTCAAAGGTTAATGAAGCAGTGTTTTGAGTGGTGGATTTGGAAGTGCTTTCTTTACATTATTAAAACTAACTAAAAAAAATAAACAAATAAAAAATAAACTAACTAATGAGTTAACTAATTCCATCAGGCCATGCGTGTGTCATGTGTTTGATCTGATTCTATGCACCTGAAAGAAAAATGGAAAGTTAATAAAGTTCTGCTGGATGTGGGGAAAGGGGGTCAGATGTATGTGTTTATGTCATGCAGTCCTTCCATCTTCCAACACTCTGCTTTTCTCCTCAAGTAGTGTTGGACCTGAAATGAACTTGAAAATTTCCTCAGATCTAGCCAGTGGCCAGGTTATCCCACAAATTATTTGTTATATTTATAGAACGCTTGCTCAGAGGCTTCTCCTCCTCCGTCTGTCTCTGGTTGCTATTGAAGAAGGTCCCTGAGAGTAGGAGTTGGGGATTTTCTTCAATAGTGGCCTTTTCCTCTCATTTCTGTCTCACTTGAGTGGGCGGTCACCATCACCAGTCCTATAATGTTATGTAGCTCATCCCACCCACCTTTGGCTTCTGTATGCTGACCTCTCCTGGTTTTCGGCTCCCCTAGCTGTTTGGTCTCCTTCGTGTCTCTTCCCCCTTGCGGCGTGCGCTCCTTGGTCTCCTTGTCCCATGCTGGTGACTTCATGTGCGTGTCTCTTCCCTCTGGATCTCTTCTTTGAGGCCCAGACTTATGTATCCAACAGCCTCTTTGACATTGCAATTTAAGTGGTACGAAGTGTCACAAACTTAACGTATTCCCAACCAAACTCCTGCTCTTCAAGTACCCCCTAACTGCTCATCTCGCAGTTTTTGTCATGCAGTAAATAGCATTGTCATCTGCCTTGTTCTCAAGCCCTGATCTTGAGAATTATACATTGAGACAGCGTAGCCTCATGACCAAGGGCCAAGCTGCTTGCATCACATATCAGCTCTACCACTTACTTGCTGTGACTCAGGATGCCTTGCTGAGCCTCAGTTTCCCCATCTGTGAAACGGAGAAGACAAAAATATCTCATAGGATTGTTGTGAGAATTAAAGTATGCTTAAAGTGTGCAAACCCGTGTCTGGCAACAGTGAATGCTCCATAAACATTAGCTCTTGGTGGGACCTCTGCTCCCCTCTCCTACAGCCAGAGGCACATTTACTGTGAATCAGATAAAGCTCACGTTTGTCCAGGACTCCTTCAAGATCCTGTACCTCATTTTATATTTGTATTTTTTGTATTTTCAATTTTTTAAAAACAGCATTCACAAATTATATAAATTCCAGCGCCACAACATTTGAGTCTGCTCTTCCCTGCAGTCCTGCACCTCAATAATGCCCCAGAAAATACATCCCTTGTTTTCCATCTCAGCTAACACAAGCCTATCTAAACCACTGTCGGCTCTTGCCTGGACCGTTAGAATAACTTCCTAATTGGTCTCTTTGCTTCTGATTTTTCTGTTTAAGTCATTCTTGAGCCAGAGTGATCTCTCTAAAAACAAATTCTCTCTTAAACCCTTTCAATGGAATACTACATAGAAATTTGGGGGAAAAAGTTATACACTTATGTAGAATTCTCTCAGTGTATGTTAACAAATTTTACTTTACACTTCATTAGTTTCTTACTGTCCCCGGACACAGAAATCACAGTCCTTAATATGGGCTGTAAGGTAGTGAGTGACCTACACTTTTCCTTTCCTGACATAATCTATCCACATACTCTGCTCTGGCCTTTGATCTTGCTGGAAGATTCTTGATTTTGTTTAGTTCAGGATGGACACTATTGATAGGCTAGAATAACTTAGAGACCCCTTTTCAGAATAACCTTTTTTTAATATGTAAAATACATTGGGTTACAAAGGAAAAAAATTATATTAAATACGGGCATCAAAAACAGATCTGTAGAACAGTAATACATGTATCCCTTTATTATTGCATCAAATAACAAGGTTGTAAATTTAAAATATAGGCATTAAAGGTACGTTAAATTTTTAGCAGATCTATCTGTGTGAAGGCTGTTGTTGCTTAGCGTCAGAATGATGAACGGTGGGGTTGTCTTTGGCTTACTTCCTTCTATGTATTCATCAAAAATAGGTGAAATAGGGAATGCAGGAAAGCAATGTAACCATAACTGTGTTGTGATATGAAAATATCTGTGATTTCTATTGGCGATAAAGTCATGCTGCCATTACTACTGTGGGTTTACTTTAGCCCAGCTTTACAATCGGAGGCAATAAGATTTCAGTGAGAGATGATTGGAAAATAAAGATGTAATATTTTCCAATCCCAGTTTACAGATCTCCCTGAATTCTGTCTTACCCAAGGTATTCATGGGCCCCAAGTTAAGGACCTTTCATTTGGGTGTCACTGTTCCTGAAGCATGTAGGCAGGCTGAATGAATTCTGGCAAAACAGTTGTAACAATTGAATTCCTCTTGTCAGTGGTAGTTTTAGCATTGGCTATGGCACAAGTCTGGCTGTCACAAGCCTGCCGAAAAGAGAAGGTTGGGAAGGGTTGAGGGTAATGCTTTTGGGAAGAGTTTATTTGTTCTTAAAAAAATGGACCGCAGGGGTGCCTCAGTGGCTCAGTCTGTTAAGCGTCTCCCTTTGGCTCAGGTCATGATCCCAGGGTCCTGGGATCGAGCCCTGAGTTGGGCTCCCTGCTCGGTAGAGAGCCCGCTTCTCCCTCTGCCCCCCCCCCCCCGCACTCTCTCGCTCTCCCTCTATCTCAAGTAAATAAATAAAAATAAATAAATCTTTTTTAAAAACCTGTAGTATCCATCTAAGCACCATAAGAGGACCCAGCCTAAGCAGAGGTAACTCCCAAGAATGGCAGGAGGTAACATGGAAAGAACCTTCATCCTTGATGAGGTGGTTGAGCAACTGACATATCCACTCCTGTGACCATGTGCCTTTGGGCCTCTTGTTATGTTAGCTTTGAGCTCTTTTAAATTTGTCTTTCTAGTATTAGTAACAGAAAGCACCCAAACTTATACAAACCACATCATCTGGACCTTGCCTGTCTTTCTAATTTTATTTCTCTTCCTTCTTCACCTGATATGCTGGCCTTTGGTTTCCAGCTCTTTGCTGTTTGCTGCCCACCCCTCTTTGTCTGACCGGCTCCTTCTGGTTCCTCAGGTCTGACTTGAACGTCATTTTATCAGACAGACTTGCCTGACCCTCCTTCTAAATTTTACACCCCCTCTCCTCCTCCCTCATCCCCTGCCACTTTCTGTTTTTCTATTATTCCTTCACAGACCTCATCATAACTTGCACTTCATAAATGTTTTCTTGTTTTTTTTAATTTAATTTCTCTTTTGCTCATTAGACTGAAAGTGCCATGAGGGCAGGGTCCCTGCCACTGTTGTATTCCCAGCATTTGCGTGGTGTCTGGCATAAATGCTTAGGAGGTATTTGTTGAGCAAATGACGGCCTCACTTTGGCCTGGTTCTTTCCCAGCGCTCAGAAGAAGGTGAAATATATTTCCCTAGATCTTATCTTAGCACTGTCGTGCCTAAAGTCACCCTAACAATCTCCCAGATGACTATTATTAGTGCTTTGGCTTAAGACAATCACTGTAAATCATGTAAATAATGGGGGCTGTGAAGAATTGAGTGAATGGGATAGAATAGTCTCCCACTGAGTGGGAGAATAAATAACTCGTAGTATGAGTAGGTAGACAATATAATATTACGTAGGAAACCTGCTGACTTTTAGATATGGAGTGCATCCACGCACTTCACTAAAATTTGTTAACTCTACTTTACCCAGTGCATTCTCATATCGTCTAACATTATAATCTACAGCACGAGAACGTTACTCATTCTTCCGATTGTTATGTCTCATTTCTTGTTTCGTATCTTATTACATTTTCCAGAATTTAGAAAGTCATTTTAAATAATGATAGTTTTATCAAGCATCTTTGTTTCTTCCTGCTTTTAATAGCAGTATCTCTACTGGCTGTTGATGTTGGCTCTGTGTGTGATATTTAAAAAAAAAAAAAGTCACATTAAGGAAGGTTTTTTTTTTTTTCCATTCCTGAGAGATGTTTAAATAATGAGCCAGTTGGAAACATGTGAAAAGGTATAATTTTTTTCCCCTACATTTTATGAGATTCTGGCTTATTTTCATGTATAAAATTACATTGATGATAGGATTTGACTTTTTTATCTTGTCTCATTTTTCTACGTAAATCTATTTATGAACGTCCCATCTTCCTGCTGACTGGTAGAGCTGAGGTTGCAGAGATGATATAATAGACTTACAAGTGACCCACACAAGGATTGAACATTATGGCTGAAGAAGTGACTGTTGTCCACTCTTACTTTCATTGCGCTTTCCTAACATGAACTCTATTTAATATATACTTCAGTATATTCCACCTATAGTTACTGTTTAATGAGTGCTTACTATGCGCCAGGCTATGCAAAACACTTTATATGGTTGATTTCATTTAATTCTCACAAATGTCTATGAGGTAGGTGCTATTACTACTATTCCCATTTTACAGATGACAAACTAAGGAGGGTCAGTTTATTTGGCTCCACACAGCTGCTAAGTGATTTGAACCTTTGCAGTCCACCTCCATGTCCTGTGCTATTACTACATCCTATGTTACCAGTAAACCACTGTTAGTTTTGAAATCTATTTAAAATTAGCTACCATAATTTCAAAGACCCCCAGCAAGAAATCAGTAGATTGGAACTAATTTTGAAATGAAATGACAGTAAATATGCAAAGGTTTTCATCAAAATTTCTCCTTTAACACTTACAACAGATACTTGCCCTAAAAATCCCTGTGTTGCTAAGAAGCTAATTATCAGCAGAACTTTCTCAGTAATGAGCTTGTATAGTGTTTCAAGTCTACATCTACCCCAAGAAGATTATCTAGAATTTCTAACATAATATTGTTTTCCTGAGTTATATTAATGAATCCACATTTGTTTATTATCATTTATATCACTACCAGCACATTATCAAAATGAAGTCAGGGTGTTTACGTTTCCATTAGAATGCTAAGGGGTTTTGTTGTTTTAAACAATTTTTTAAGACAATGACAACCTACAAACAACGGAAAACTGAAAACACCATAGTCATTATCCAGATTTAGATTCTAAAGGGACAAAATGATCTCATAAAGAGTGCTACTTAAAACAATGATAAAATTCCAGTCAACATAATAAATGATGAAATCTTCAGAAATGCAATAATGTCATAAAACATTTCCCCCTTCAGAACCAAAATCATGTTTGAATTAATATCTGGGATTATGGCCTTAAGAAATTGATGGTAAGCCTTTTTTCCAGCGCTTGCTAAACCTCATGGTCTCATATGATATTCTTGTGGCATACACCTCACATTCAACTTAGATCATCCGTGCCTGCTCAGGTCAACTCTTTGCTGTTATAGACACAGGGAACCACATCACTGTGTATAATCTCAGCAAGGGTTGTCATCCAGCCTGGGAAGCTTCCAAGATCATCTGAATAGAGGAAGTGCTTGTGTCTTTATTGCAGACATAACTTACTCTGATCAAATGAATTTTATGAAAATCAATATGATTACAAGAGATTAAGTGAAATGGACTTAATATTCTGTAGAAGAAGGATTCTTCCTGCATCTTCTATAAATTTCCCTTCAAAACTTAGCTCCCTTAGAACCTTTAAAGCATGATTTGATTAACAAAAATTTTTAGAGATTAATCTGTTGCATAAAATACTGTGTCTATAATGGGAAACAAATAGTAACGAAAGTACCTCCTGTATGTCTATGGTTGTGAATTCAGTGCTGTACAACGTTCCTTAGTTATTCCTTACAACGACCACAACCAGATAGATACAATTCCTAATTTACAGATAAACATGTTAAGGCTTACACAAACGAATAGACGTCAAAGACTGACTCTCCTTTACCTTTGCGGTCTGCATGCTTATGGAGGGCTTGGGGCACGGTGAGTGAAACTGTAGAACCAGGGCAGGAAACACATGATAGAAATGAATTCCAGTCCAAGTTTTCTTACTCCAATCCCAGTGTTCTTTCCACTACATCCACTACATCAACCTGCCTTTAATAGTATTTTCTGAAGCCAGATGCTTTATTTAAGCTACACTTTGGTTTATCCAAGCAGTAGTAAACGAGAAGGCTTTATCAAGTAAAGCCAACTGGAATGAAACTTAAGGACTCCTATATGAAATAAGGTGGGTCAAAGTTAGGCATAAAGCAATTACACTGAAATTTGCAAACTTCCATAATGTTGTTCTATCACTGTAGTTGTATCAGCAAGTGAAAGGTTATCAATTCAAAGATGAGCCTGATTGCTGATGTTTGGCTACCAAAATGACTAACATGATCCACCAATAAACAAAAGTCCTAGGGACTTCTGTTTCCAGTCATGGCAAGACTAGGTAATTCCAATCAACTTTCTGCAAAGGACAACCAGAGATGCCGGGCAAAATATTTTTTAAAAATCTGTTTGAAAATATCAGACATCTAAAAAGATAGTAAAGAATTATAGCCTAGGGTATGGAGGAAATAGAGAAACAAGGACATAAGCCCAGAATCCAGGACCGTTTTTCCTTTGGGAACATATGCCAATCCTGGAGGAACTATTGAGAGCCTGAGAGGCTGAGAAGAGGTTTTTAAAATGTTATTTATCATTTCCAGTTTTATTGAGATATAATTCACATACAGCATGGTATAAGTTTAAGGTGTACAGTATGATGCCCTGACTTACACATATTGTAAAATGATTACCACCATAAGGTTACTTAATATCTATCATCTCATCAATATATTACAATTTTTTTTCTTTAGAGGTGCCTCGGTGGTTCAGTCGGCTAAGCGTCTGACTCAATTTCGGCTCCGGTCACGATCTCAGTGTTGTGAGATCAGACTCTGCACTACATGTGGAGCCTGCTTAAGAATCTCTCTTTCCCTCTGCCCCTCCCCCCTTTCTGTTTCCATCTCTCTCTCTCTCTCTCTCTCTCTCTCTCTCTCTCCCCCTCTATAAAAATATTTTTTTTCTTTGTGATGAGAACTTGAGCAAAGCTTTTGATAGCTTCATGGGGCTAGGGCAGAGATTAGAGTCTAGGATTTGCTGAGTTGTTGGGGTTCTGGTGGAACTGCCTTAATTAGGTTGTATTTTGAAGGTTCATACTCAAAATGTAAGGGTTAACCCAAAGTAGACAGGAACTCTTAAAGAGCTCAAGTTAATTTAAAATCATCTCAATCCTTGAAATTGGATTTAAGTTCTCAAATTGTTCATGCCTCCAGCTACCTGATATAAACATACATAAAACTTCCTTAGGAAAAGAAAACATCATTGTTGACTACAGATGAGTTCTACAAACAATTCTATAAATACAGTATGCAGCACAAAATAAAAAATAACCCAGCACATGAGGTAATAAACTTTATGAAAAAATACATCAGACACAGCAGACGAGGGAAAAAGGCCCACCAGGGGTTGCCAGTATTGTAGTCATCAGGCATAGACTCTAAAATAAATATGCTTACTATGCTCAAGGAGATAAGACAATACTGCACATTTAAGAATAAAACTGGAAATTATAAGATACAATATAATAAACAACACGAAAAAGACTTTTTCTTAATTTTGATAAGAAGACATAGATAAAGAGAGAATTAGAAAGTTAGAAGAAAGGTCAGAAGAAAATATCAAGAATGAACATGGAGAAAAATAAGGATGGTTAAAAAATATAGAGGATTCAGTGAGAAGAGGTAATATATATATATTATGGGAATCCCAGAAGGATTGAGGAGAGGAGACAGATGGGTCAGAAATAATATTGGAAAAGATGATGGCTGAGAACTTTGCAAAACTAATGAAAGAATGAAAGAAATCAAGCAACAGATTTAAGAAGGTCTAAGAACCACAAGCAGTATAATTGCAAAAAAATTGTAATTTACACACAACGAAAAAAAAGCAGTGAAAACCAAAGAGAATACATTCTTAAGCATAAATCCTTTACATGCATTTACACCTATGTAAATCTTTGTTACATTTTCAGCCATTGCCATTATTTGTAAAGCTTGTCTTCTTTTGTGATTTTGATCTATCTTTGTACGGTCTCTGATTGTTTATAGGTAAATTTCTTTGTTTTTATTAAGGGATGGTAAATTTTTCTTCTGGAAGGAATGGCAGAGCAGATTCATGGAGTAACCAAATCAACTGCTTAAGGATTAAGAAGCAATCCCAGAATCTCTAACTTTGTAGGGAATGAAATTCTCTCTGAGGTTATGAGAAGGAAGGAGCTGACAATAGGGGTATTGTTTTACTAGCTGTATTGGGGTTCCCTGAGGAAAAGAGCCAACCTAAATTAATTATTCAAGACTTATTTATGGACTAGTTAAAATAAAAAGGTTGAAAGACATGTAAAGTAAGACATTTGAAAGTAAAGCACAACACAGAAGAACATAAATAGTAGATAATTTCTGGGGCCGAGCTGAGGGACCAGATAATAAATTTGGATTCAAGTATTCTGGCATAAAAACAAAGAGGGATAAACCTAAGTTTACTTAGCTTTGACTTTTAATTTTTTCTGAAACACAAAACATACAGATCTGGTTAAAAAGGCAACTTTTCCCCCTGGATGTTTAGAAAAGGAGACACCAAAAGTAGCTTAAAAAGCACTGGATTTGGAGGTAAGACGATTGGGTTAAATTTGAACTTTGTTACTCAATAACTGCTCAATTAATCTCATTGAGTCTCAATGACTTCAAAAGAGAAGAGAATAAAAATAATTGACCCACCTACCTCTTGGGGTTATTAGAATATACACTCAAGTTGGAAATAATAGATAGAATAATATCAAAAAAGACTTGAGCTCCTTGAGAGACAAGAGAATGGAAAAAGGCATCTGCCTGCTTTAAATGAATTCAGGGAATCAGTTATAGTTGGATTTCATTTCAGTGGATTGACCAAAGATAAGAATCCAACCCCAATGTCAGTAATTTTAGAAAGAGAGGTATTAAGAACGAAGATAAGCCAATATTGTCTTAATATTTACAAAGGGCATATGAATGGGGGCAGGGAAGAACATTGAATTCTAGGGACAAAAACCTAAACTGTATTGATTTTTGGCAAGATTCTGTAGTGAATTTTGAGATAGATTATTTGTTAGGTTAAGAAAGAAAATTGCAATTACCAGCAGTCAATATGGGTCCACTAAGAATGACTTACAATATCCATTCTTTTTGTTCATGGTAGGTTGGAGAGATGCATCATGATTCCAGCAAAGCAGCTGACAAAGTTGGTGGGTGTCACTGAGGACAAGGTGAAGACAGGGATGTAGAAGACAAAAAATAATTAGGCAGATTCAAAACTGATTGAAGGCCTGTAGGATCTCCTGCTAATGAACTGATTATCAACTAGGTGGAAAATTTTAGCTGACATGCCACATAGGGCCATTCAACTCAGAAATTATCAGCTCAGATGAAAACAGAATACATGCTGTCTTCATTTTCAGATGCTGTAAAGGAAGTTGGTACATTGAGTGATAAAATAGGATTCAAAAAGATCTTGATAGCCTAGAAAGAACGGTAAATTAGAAAGAATAAATTTAATAAGGACAGATACATACAAAGTAAACATTTCGTTTGCATTAAAAATCAACTGCACAGGATGGTGGAAATTTGGCTTAAATATGGTTTATGCAAAAAAAGGTCTCGGGCTTTTAGCTGACAACAAGGTCAACATGAGCAAGTCATGTGATCTGCAAAAACAAAAACAAAAACAGAAAACCTCAAAACCAACCAACCAACCAACAACAACACCAAAAAAACCCAAAAAACCCCCTAATCTTCTTAGGCCAGATCAATAGAAATAGCCTTTCCAGACCAGGAAATAATAGTCCTCTGTATTGGGAATTGCTTAATTCACATCTGGAAGATTGTGACCAGATAATGGTGCCACAGTTTAAGGGGAGGGTGTTGATAACATGGAGCTGACCAGAGAAGGGTAATCAAAATGTTGGAAGGTCTGGAAACAGTCATATGAAAAACAGCTGTAAGATCTTGGTTTGTTTTGCCTGGAAAAAGAGATGGTGTGCGTCTGTGTTTGCAGAGCGAGATAACATCATAATGTCTATAAAGAATTTAGCACAAGGCTCTTTACATAGTAAACACCCAATAAATGCCAACTGTAATTATAATTCCAACAGAAGAGGACTCGAGTGTTCTATGTCACCTCAAAGGGCAACACTAGGAACAATGTGTGGAAATTATGCGAAACAGTTATTTTTCTCTCAGAACTATACAAAGATTTAACAGATTGTTTCATAACCTGGTCATCACCTGAGGTATTGTAGAAATTTCTGTGTTTTTATAATAGCCATAATAGTCTAAAGAGGCAAAACTAGCTGGAATTATAAATCATCTTGTGGCTTAGACCAAACCATCTTCTGTCAATTGGCCATTTCTGAATGACAAGTTTGTAGACTGAAATAAGACACCTCATTAGTAATGATATGTTTGCTGTCTGAGTGGGAGACATTTTTGCAGAAGGTTTGACATTCTTTTCTTTTTTAAGGAAGAAAATACGAGAGAATGTTAGGATCATTAGCACATAACAGCACCTGATAAATATTTGTTTAATGAATTAGTTATCAAGACAGAAAATAATTCCAGTTGTAACTATTGGAAATTCCCATATAGAAATTGGTAATGAGAAAATACTCCTTTCCCACCTAGCCTTAGAGAAGAGCTTTTCCCCATTGTAGGGTACTTTACTCATGTGTATGCAGACATGCATATGAACTCAATCTATGCAGAGAACTGTTCCTGCCTGAACCGAAGGGAATTATCACTGGTCTTGCTCTGAGATGAGGCATACTTTGGTGCACAAGGGACTCCTCAGTAACTTACCGTCACTTGTTCCTTCAAGGCTGATGGTGCATTTAGAAGCAGAAGCAAAATGGAAATCTCTTTTCCTCCTCCTTTCTTCTCTTGATATGTGTTTTGGGAGGGGGGTAGGCAGGCACACCTGCCCCATTGCTGACTGAGAAACTTGAGAGCAAGGGCTCCTACTGCTGGTTGCACAGACATGGCCAGCAGCTTGTTTCCTTCAAGGGACACATTAATAATCATCATTAATAATGGAGCAAATATCTTTCCACCGAGGTTTCATACTGTGATGAAGGCCACTGGTAAACTCAGCTCCATGCCCTGCACCTAAGCAACCACCTTGCTTCCTAGAGACCTAATCCGTTAAGGAGTCTAACATTTAAGGTGATGTGCAAGATTGTTTTGATGGCTAAGGACATATATGCCAACTCTACTTAAATCTAGTCACACGAAGTGATATCATAAACACATCCTATTTCTCTGCCTAAAAGCACTTTAGGGGTCCTGTAGTTTTATATCATTCCACTAAAATGAAGTTGAAAGAGGCAGCCTGATACTCCGTTCAAGGGTTCACCATCGGCCTTAGCGTACACGTTTTAGAAGTTTTATAAGGAAAAGAAGAAGAGAAGAAATAGAAGAAATGTAGAAATAATTCTGGTTTTTAAAACTTGCATCCCATTCTGCAAGAGGTGGTTTGGGCATGAAGTCCTGAGTATCGAGGGGAGAAAGAAAAGGTCTACGTCAGGGAAAGTGAGTAGAGTCATGGGGAGATACTCAGACCCTAATGAGATTTATTTTTAGTTCTTGTAAATGGAATTGTGAGGAAAGTGTTTTAAATTAGAGTCAGACTCTTTTTAAATAAACAGTCATGAACAGCATTAAAGTTCAGACTTTAAAATTCGGGGCGCCTGGGTGGCACAGCGGTTAAGCGTCTGCCTTCGGCTCAGGGCGTGATCCCAGCATTCTGGGATCGAGCCCCACATCAGGCTCCTCTGCTATGAGCCTGCTTCTTCCTCTCCCACTCCCCCTGCTTGTGTTCCCTCTCTCGCTGGCTGTCTCTCTCTCTGTCAAATAAATAAATAAAATCTTTAAAAAAAAATAAAAAAAATAAAATTATGTTTTATTTAGAAATTATGACAGTGATATGAGGTTGTCCATATTGCCTGTACTGATGACAATCTCCTTTTCTTTTCCTCTCAAATGCATTCCCTTAAATTTTGTAAGTTGACCAGAAAGGAAGTAATTGCACAGACTCAGAAAGCATGAAGTTATAAGGGCAAGAATCTAATGTGTACTTTGTGCTTGAGACTAACGTTGAAGGTAATCGTATCTTCTAGTATACCTTTTAATGTGACTCTTTAACACATGCAGGAATTTATAATATCCTCCTCTCATTCATATGGCTTTATCTCCCGTGGAGCCATTTATCTTGTTTTTTTGTTTGTTTGTTTTCTTTTGCAATTATTTATTCCTTCCAGGATTAGAAAGTTTTATTTTTAAAGCTGACATACAACCTTAACTCCAAATTGTTATCATTCTTTCAGGTGAATTTTTAGGATATTCGGGAACTATTCTGGCACATTCTTCGTTTAGACTTGATGTCTCACAAGATGGCTTGTGTGTAGGGTGAAAACTCTGCTGAGGTTATTTTAGTCTCTGCTGCAAGCAGAGCAGCCTTACTGTTCATGTTAACACTGGGATTAGGAGCCTCCAGGCAAGTGGAGACGTCTGTGATTTGATGTGAATAGTTAAAATGCAGAAACAGGAAAACCAGTCTGAGGGCCCCCGTTTTGAGATTAAATTATCTGACTGTGAAGATATGTGTGGCTACCTTGTTTCTTTGCACCTAGTTCTATCACCTTCCAACTTAAACACAGTGACTTCATCATTAAGATAAGTAATTGGGAAAGAACAGTGATAGTTTCTAAGAGAGCCAGCACAGTCGTGAGACTGGAATGCTTTTTAAGTGGTACGAAGTGGATTTCGGTATCTTTGAAATTTCTTGTCTGTGAGTTATAACCTGGAGGATGTTCTTATGATGCCATGTCCTATCCCTGGCATATAAAAGAAATCATTCTCTGGGGTGTAAGAAATGCAGTGAGACCTTTTGTAATACCAGCTCGGGAGCCTGGATGAAGCCTGGCATTACACTTTAGGTGGGAAGCCTGGACCGTGAGGGTGTTCTTACCTCAGGATGGTGGCAGGGAATGGAGGTAAGGGACAGCACACGGTGATGACACAGAAACTGCTTGAAGCCGTTGTACTTCTTATCTTTGTGAAAGCCTACGCTTATTTAAGGCATTGTGCTGGGTGTATTGGATGAAGAGAGAAAGGAATGCTTTGGAGGGCAAAAAGAGAATAGAAAAGTACTTCTGAGGACAATCAGAGGAGAGAAAGAGTGTTCTCCAGAGTAGAGAGTACGGAAGAAAACATGGCGGATCAAACCTTGCCCAAACACCAAGTGTCAGTAAAGGAATTTAAAAATGTGTAAGTCTGTAAGGACCAAGAGAACAGGAGTCAAGAGCAGATGAGAGATCTCAATAAAATCTTAGTGGATGGAAAGTAAATGGAGATGTTGTAATTAATTTAGCAGAAGAGGGACAATTGAAAATGAAATCTTTATAGAGGGAGTTAACCAAAAGAAACCACCAAAAGAAAAGAAGCCAGGGCGGGTTTTAGAACCCGAGGCACCCTGGTGTTGTGAAATGGAGGTGAAGAGTGGGGCTGAACTAGGAGGATTAGTGAGTGTCTACAGGAGAAGTAATTAGATCTAAGTTCCCTTCTACCTGGTACAGCTGGCCGGCTACCTCTTCCTTGCTCTGGCAGGGAACTGACTGAAGGTTTATTCTCTCAAGAAATTGAACTAGAGGTAGGAGGGAAATGCTGGAAGGAATATGTGAAGATGCAGTTTGAACAGAAAGACAGCAGACAGGAGAAAAATGTCTGGATCTGTTGGAAGATTTACCAGCTGAAGCCTGGACCTATCAACCTAGCGGATGTGAGGAACCGCCATCAGAAACCCGCAGAGCAGCTCAAAACTGGTGGCGAAAGCCTGTTCTGGGCAAAACAGGCAGCAGTGGTCCTTGAAGAACCTGATAAGGGCTAAGAACCTTCAGGCCGAGTAAGAATAGAGAAAGAATTTCTAAGTGACTGTTGAAATAAGTGAGTGTTCCTGCATTTAACCTCTGTGAGCATTACCCGGTTTGGAAAGAAAGAATGTCCACATGCAGACAATTCACAAAGGAGGAAATACACATGCTGGGTACACATATGAGAAAACGTTCAGACTCCCACGTAATCGAAGGAGATGCATATACAGACACAGAGCGGTCAGTTTTAACTAAAAATTAACAAAGAATGAGGAGAACAAAAACACCTAATACCGACCAGGGGTGTTGAAACAGGCGCTGGCATACTGGATGGAGTATAATGGACTATTATTTGAAGAAAGGGATTTGACAATGTGTATCAAGAGCTTTGAATGTATTTGTTCCCTTTGGCCCGTAAATTCTGGGACTCTCACCTCAGGAAATAACTGGAAATGCAAATAAATATAAATGATAAAAGATGTTTAACACTCATTAATTTTGATAATTAAAATTTAAAATAAACTAAATGTTCAACAATAGCATCCGAGTAAATTATGTTGTCTTGCTGCAATGAAATATTATGCAGCCATTAAAATTTACGTTAGCCAAGAGTTTGTAAATTTGAAATATGGATGCAATCATTTTAAATAGCATAAACATTTGTTTATGTTCTCAACTATGTAAAAAAAAAACACTTGAAGGAAACATGCCAAAATATAATAATTGCTATGAGTGTTTGGACTATAGATGTATTCCTTATTTTTAAAACTTCTTTATTAAATTTTTAGGTATTCTAAATAAGTTTTTTTTATTATTATTATTAAAAAGCATAGGAATGAGTGCCTTTGGAGGATTTCTGGAAGAATGGCTATGTTTTTTAATGATTAACTTCAAGCTCATCAAGGACCACAGATACAATGAATTTGTAGAGGTGCAGTACTTTAAAATCTGAATTTATGTTGGGGAAAGAGTAAACAAAGTGTGGCCGGCAGAATAATGCCACCTCCCCCTCCCCCCACCCCGAAGATGTCCACATCCTAATCCCCAGAAACTGTGGATGTGTTAGGTTATGTGCAGAAGAGAATAAAGATGCAGATGGGATCAAGGTTCCCAATCAGCTGACCTTCTGATGGGGAGATTATCCTGGTGATTTTCCCGGTGGGCACAATGAAATCACAAGGGGCCTCGTAAGTGACAGAGGACAGCAAAAGAGAGAATGAAGGAAATGGAAGGGTGGGAAGGACTTGAACTGACATGACTGGTTTCAGGATAGACAAATGGCGTCATAAGCCAAAGAATGTGGGTGACCTGTAGAACCAAAAAAAGGCGAGGAAACAGATTCCAGAGCCTCCAGAAAGAACTAGCCTGCCAACACTTTGATTTTAGGTCATTGAGAACCATTTTGGATTTTGGATCCCCAGAATTATAAGGTAAATTTGTATTGTTCTAAATCACTAAGTTGTAGTAATTTGTTACTATAGCAAAGTAAATCCATACACCCACCATGATGCCATCACTGTGACAGAAGCCAAAGTCACTACTAAAAGTACAAGTCTGTAGGCCAATATTTGTATAATAATTTCACATATACAAAATGCTTTCAGCATGCATTAGTTCATTTGAAACTCACAGCCGTCTTGTGAAGGAGAAAATACATTCTCCTTCTCAGTTTTACAAGTAGGAAAACTAAGGCTTGGAGCAGCAAAACAACTGGCTAGAGGTTGCACAGTGGCTGAGTTGGGAGTCAAAGCCTGGCCTCCGACGCCCAGTCTCACGCCATGGTCTGTCTCTCACCATGTACCCGGGGGTAAGCAAAAAGTAGCAGAACCCTTTGTAAACTGTGGGCCTCCACCTTGGCCAAGTACAGCAGAGAGAAAGAATGCTGCGAATAGCTGGTGTTAAGTTTATAGGATTTTTTTTCGAAGATTTTATTATTTTTTAAAGTAATCTCTACACCCAGCATGGGGCTTGAACACCCGATCCTGAGATCAAGAGTCACGTGCTCTACTGACTGAGCCAGCCAGACTCAGTTTATGGGATTTGTTTTCTGTTTATGCGATTTGTTTTCTATAAAATTTTTGAATGGAAAAAATAAAAACCCTGAAGTAATATATAAAATGTAATGACTTCAAGCCTGTGGTCTAATTATTTTCTTTTTCTCCTCCAAAGAAGGATTCCATATTTACACATGGACAAATGGGGGAAATTCTCAGTTTCTGGGGAGGATGATCTACCCTGTAGCTTGGCCTTCTCACCGATGCCACCTTACCCTTCCCTTAATCATAGATGCCCCCATCAGGTGATGGCAGAAGAAATAAAAGGTGACATTCAAGTCCTTTGTGGTGGTTAATTTTATGTGTCAACTTGACTGGGCCAAAGAGTACCCAGACATTTGATCAAACATTATACTAGGTATGTCTGTGGGGGTGTTTCTGGATGAAATTATATATGAATTGATAGACTCAGGAAAATAGATTGTTCTCCCTAATGTGGGCTGTTCTTGTTCAATCAGCTGAAGACCTGAATAGAACAGAAAGGCTGAGCAGGAGGGAACTTCACCTGTATGACTGTTGAGCTGAAACATGGGTCTTCTCCTGCCCTTGGACTAAAACTTAGGCTGTCCTGGCTCTTAGGCCTTTAGAATTAGACTTGAACAACACCACCAGCCTTTCTAGATCTCCACTTTGCTGACTGCAGAGCTTGGGACTTCTCAACCTCCATAATTATGTAAGCCAATTCCCTATAGTAAGTCTCTCTCTCTCTCTCTCTCTCTCTCTCTCTCCCATCTTCTCTGGTGATCCGTAACTAATGCATCTGGAAGTAACTAAATGTTAGTAGAAAGTCTAACTGAGGAAAATAGGTTCACACTCTGAATAAGCTAATTTGAGCTTCTTAATTTCCTTTTGATTATTCCAGAGGTGGCTGTCCTCCCAACATTCAACAATTCAAAGATATGCACAGGAATGGAACCGCTGATGCTGTTTTGGAAAGCAAGAATGGACTATCAGTACTTTGGGGTTCCATCTATCAGGATTTAGCTAAACCCAACTGGAGATGTGGTCAGATCCCAAGAGTAGGGGCCTAGGCATGAGGCAAGGGCTGGGCAAGGTGTCCGGATAAGGGTCCACTCCACTGGGTAATGGGGAAATGAGCCTAGGGTCTCTGTTGACCAATTTTTTTTTTTTTTTTTTAAAGATTTTTACCTATCTATTTGACAGAGATAGAGACAGCCAGCGAGAGAGGGAACACAAGCAGGGGGAGTGGGAGAGGAAGAAGCAGGCTCATAGAGGAGGAGCTTGATGTGGGGCTCGATCCCACAATGCCGGGATCACGCCCTGAGCCAAAGGCAGATGCTTAACTGCTGTGCCACCCAGGCGTCCCTGTTGACCAATGTTTTGATGCATGCTTCCTACTCTTTGTTCTAATATCTTCTAGTGTAGTCTCAACAGCCATCATGGCCACAAATGACCTTTTAATAAAAAGGTTACAGAAGATTCACTTGAAGAAAATATGCTTTGGAGGGGAGGCTCCTCCCTCTGCTCTGTTCCCTGCCTCTCCCTTGCCATTCCCCTTCCTTTCAGTCGCTAGCTAGCTAGTAGTTTCTGCCCTCCCCACTCAGCAAACAGAAGTAGGAAGTCTGAGGCTTTCCCTTCTTTCCCCTCGCTCACATTCAGAGGGGATGTAGTATAACCTCCCCTCCCTCTTGTGTGGAACCAGATGTGTGGGACCCTGCACCCATGACCATTAGGTTTGGCCACTGTGCTCGCAGGGTCTCTCAGGAACATACTGCCTGCCTGTGTTCCACTCTATAAACCCTGGAGTGCTCCTGATGCATCCCATAGGCCTTTGCCCGACTTCTTCTCTACCCTGCCCAAGGTTTAGAGAATTAAGCTTCTACTTAAGATCCAGTGCCCCAAGGCCCCAGCGCAGACTCAAGCCATCCCTGCAGCTAGCCTTGAACCCTCATCCTAGGGTGAGCCCTCTAGTGTCCTTGGACAGACCTCATGAATGGCAGGTACTTGTAGACCTGGCCGGTGGATTCCCGGTCTCTGCACATCACGCGGTTGTGGAGACCATTTCGTTAAGGCTGCTGTGCCCACTACTGGGCTACCCAGAAGCCTTCAGACCCCAAGCTTTGATCAAACCTCTTGCATAAACCTGGCTTGTTTCCGGTACCATCCTGCCCTTGGACGTAGTCAATGGGCCATACCTGAGTCCTCCTACTTACCTATTTTGCTGCAGGCATGGAGGTGAGTTTGAAATAATTGCCTAAAGGTTTCTGGAACACTGCATAGTCTTAGGAAAAATATATCTATCTCAGATGGGAATTGGGCCACAATTGTCTATTGCCTCCTGGCATGTTTCTGGAGGACTGAGAGTCTGCCATTCCTGGAAACAGGATTTAAAAGGCTTCTGTGAAGCATTGTCCACAATAGCTAAATTGTGGAAGGAGCCGAGATGCCCCCAACAGACGACTGGATTAAGAAGATGTGGTGCATATATACAATGGAATATTACTCAGCCATCAGAAAGAACGATTACGCAACATTTGCAGCAACATGGACAGGACTGGAGGAGATTATGCTAAGTGAAATAAGTCAAGCAGAGAAAGACAATTATCATATGGTTTCACTCATTTATGGAACATAAGAAACAGCAGGGAGATAGTTAGGAGAAGGAAGGGAAGAATGAAGGGGGGTTAAACAGAAGGGGGAATGAACCATGAGAGACTATGGACTCTGGGAAACAAACTGAGGGCTTCAGAGGGGAGGGGGGTGGGGGATCGGGATAGGCTGGTGATGGGTATTAAGGAGGGCACGTATTGCATGGTGCGCTGGGTGTAATACACAAGTAATGAATCATGGAACACTACACCAAAAACTAGGGATATATGGTGACTAACATGACATAATAAAAAATTATTATTAAAAAAGTAAAAAATAAAAGGCTGATGTGAGGGGTGCCTGGGTGGCTCAGTCAGTCAAGCGGCCTGCTCTTGGTTTCGGCTCAGGTCATGATCTCGGTGTCGTGAGATCAAGCCCCGAGTGGGCTCCATGCTCAGCTTGGAGCCTGTTTCAGATTCTCTCTCTCCCTCTCCCTCTGCCCCTCGCCCCACGCTCTCTCTCTCTCTCACTCCCTCTAAATAAATAAATAAGTAAGTAAACAAAATCTTTAGAAGGCTGCTGTGAGCAGTACGGTGGCTGTAAGGGGAGGACAAGGAAGCAACATGCACTGAGCAGCTGCGCTTGCTGAGAGCTTTCTGTCTTCCGACTTGTAACATTTTCACAGCGCCCACACAAGGCAACGGATACTATTATTTTCTTTTCCAGAGGATGAAAGTGAATCTCAGAGAGGTTGAGGGAGCTCTGGTGCTGTGATGCCGGGATTCATATCTGCATTATTCTCGTTCCTGTGTTAGGTGTCGTTCTGTAGTAGATGCTTAAAAAACCAGAACATGTTGCGGCTGTTCGAGGCGCTCTGTGTCTAATAGGTGTTTATAGCCCTCTTCCTTTGAATTCTGTGTTTGTGGAAAGGCAGACTCCTACTTTTCTGGCCGCAGGAGGTGATACATTGAACTTCTTTTCTGGTATGTGATAGAAGAGTGTTTTTCCTGATGCTTTGAGAGGGGGAAAACAAAGCTCTGACCGACCACACTTTGGAAAGGTGGATTTCTAGATGCACTGGAAGTTTTTCGAAGAAAAAAAAAAAAAGCTAACATTTCAATTTTACACAGTGGAGGCATTTTTGTCTCGGCGTTATTACAAGGTATGAGAAATAAAATCAACATGCTATCTGTACTTTCTTAACGGGGAAGGGAGCACCTCGTGTAAACTTTAGATAGTCTTATCTTGTGAAATACTCAGCAAATAATCTTAAATCATAAAGGTGGCTTTGTTCCTCACTGTGCCCTGCTGCCCCCTATCGGCTCTGTGGATGATGTGTGGAGGGTGTCCTCACCCGGGCCGGCGCGGGGGCGCGCTGCCAGCGGTCGCAGGTGTAACCCCTTGCCGAGGCCTCCCTGCGCTGGCTGAATGTCATCTAAGGCTGTCTGCTCTGAACTGATGAACCGTCAGTGAAGGCAGATGTGCGGCTTTCTCAAGGCCTTTCCAAAGAGGAAAAACAAAGCCTTCTATTGATGACGGTAAAGTCAAAATTCATTTCACCTGGCGACAGTGGTTTCTATTGTACTTGTAATGAGCGTGATCCTATCACGCAGCGGTTTTTTAAACCTCTCTTGGATTCTATATTTCGAAAAGCTGAAGAAAGTGATAAGAGCTCTGACCCTAGGGAAAAAATGTACATATGTACATCCAAGCAAAATTGTGTATGCTTTCAAGGGGTTCACGAAGCCCCAGGTGTATGACCTAAACTACCTCCTCCCTTAGGGGTATTTATTTATTCTAGTTTTCTTTTATTTATGAGAACATAGCGCCTTCCTGAGCTTGTGGTCAAACAGAGAGACCACTATTTTTATTTTGGTATTCATAAAAATGAAATCTATCTGGGAAATTTCTTATCAGTTTAGTATAAAAGTTCACTAATTAAGAATAATCGTTGGTTATCTTCATCAACAGCTGAGGCTTAGTTCTTTGGTTTCCCCCTAAACGTATTTTACTATCTGCATTAACAGCTCATTTCTACTCTTGGCTCAGGGGATGGGGACTTGGGGGGAGAAGGGGAAGGAGGAGTATGTATTAGAGTCACCTGGAGGGATTTTTAAATAGTGCAGTCTCGTTCCTCCTCGCGAGACGCGGCTTAGAGTTGCAGGCCGACCGGCTGTCTTCGCGATGCCTGGTGGAAATGCGAGGGCTCTCCAGCAGAAGGTACAAATTCCACTACAGTCTGTGCTGCTTATAACAATTTTGTGTCCAAAGAGAGGGTGGATGGTTTAGAGAAGTCACAGATCAGAGAATGTTGGAGTTGGGAGAAACAATGTAAACATTTTGATGGCGGTGGGTGCAAGAAACACAATGTCCGTCTACATTCTTCATTATTTTAAGGTGTTTTTTTTTTTTTTTAACTCAACAGTCTCATTACAAAAATTACCAGAATGTATATTGCGGCAGAATTAGGAAGGACAGTCCCCACCCTCACCCCGGGCTTCTAAGTGAGCCCGGGAGGTGGGGGTGGGGTGGGGGCCACCTCTTCCGTGCATTGCCCTTGTGGCTCTATACAGGAGACCTGGCTGAAGAGTGGGTTCTGGTCTTGGCCAGACTGTCCATTCATAGTCGTCATACCCCGCCCCCCCCCCCCCCCCCCCCCCCGGTTTTAAACAGGACTCAGACATCAAACATCTTCCCTGCCCTGCTGTTGAGTTCTTCAACAGGACAAGCTGTCCTAGAAACTTCCTTCCACTCAGCCAGCCAGGAAGGTAGTGAATACATATATACGTACCATGGAAATGTGCAAAACAATACCATGGATTGCATTCTCATTTTTCTGTCCTACTCTATTCTAGTGCCATACTGGTTCCAAGCCACTAAATTAGTGGGCTGTAGCCATAATTTGAAAAACAGTCATGCAGACTAACAGCCTTCAAACTAAATTCTTGGAATTAGCTGAGGTGTCTCAGGGCTTCCTTTGGTGGGGGTGAGGGTTGACGAGGGGAAGGGTAGGGGTAAGGGGGAGAAATAGGCTTAACTCCTGGTACCTCCCTCCCCCAATCAGAGGAGCTCCATCAGGATTTTTTCTTTTTTTTACAATGTATTGGGATTCTGTGTAACATTTAAAAAAAATTGAAAACCACTGACTTAACCTATTTTACAGATGAGAAATTTAAATTCAATACTAGGTGATTTATTCAAGTCAGACCAGTAGTTAGTGACAGAGGACTACTTCGCTTGTTTTCTTATTCTATCATTCTTTTGTTTTCGATGCTAATTAACATTTATATGTATTTGGTAAAATGCCAGATGATTTAGCAGAAATTATGTAGAAAATCAAGCATCTCTCACCTATACTTTATCCCACTCCTCTGCTTCTGATTTTAGATTTTCCTAACTATCCCATTAACTCAATATCATTTTTGTCTCTCTGATCCTTAATTTATCACTTAGACAACCCTGTTGACTCCCCACTATGCAGGATAGAGGCTGAGCTCACTCATTCTATCACCTCCTCTTTCTCTCTTCCCCTGTTTTCTAGTTCTATTATTTTTAGTTCTATAATTGATTATATATGTTATTTTAAGTTAAAATGTAGCCCTCCGTTGCTGATTATACCCTCGTCTTCTCACCCCTATTCTATTGCTTTTTCTATTGCACCACTTCCAGCGCCTCTAAAAACAACACCAATGCTGAGAAATTCTAGTTGACAGTAAGATGAATTAAAGTGTGATGTGGCTTCTTCCAGAAGCTAGAGAAACTTTACACTGTATTATTAGAGATCTAAAGTCAATCAGCATAAGGTTTGAAATAGGTGGATCACAAGAGAATTTCCATAACACAAACACACACAATTACCGTCTGGTCCCTAGGAACAGAAGCCAAATATTCTATGTATTTCTACCTTCCGTTGCACCCAGCTCTGCATATTCTGTTCAGCAACAGAGGGTAAAACTCAAACTGGTGAGTGAAGAATTTTGACAGGCCAGATACAGGCTCACAATAAAGAGATTTCTAATAAACAGCCCTCCAAGTATGCAGGTAGTAAGGTAGTTAAGTTCCCTATCACTGGGTGTCCAAGCACAGGGTAGGTAATCCCTTGTTAAGGTTTTTGCAGAAGGGTAAGTGGCCTCTGAGTTATTTTCAATGCTAAGATTTTGTGATTTTTTTGTGGAAACAATGCCATGTCTCACAAGGTGAGCCTTCTTAATGGGGGTGCTATCCCCCCCCAATAGGACAAAAATCGGTTTTAGGGAATGCGTGGGAAAAAATCGCAGATATTGCAATGATTTGTGACCCTCCAAAAAGCCACATTACATAAACAGATACACAATATATCGGTGACATTAAAAGTTCATGGCAGGCAGGGATTAGGAAGAAAAAGACTATAAAGATGTTGGGGGTGGGGTAGGGCAGACAATGGTCAGAGCTGAAAAATACTGAAAAATGGGTTAAGAAACTTTGTGCTAGACTCCACATTACATTGGTAAGTTCCTGTATTGGTTATATCCCCTCCCTTGGGAGGTCTTCTCTGACTCTCTTGCTCTTTATCCCCGGGTGGAATGGAGTAGCTCTCCTGGTCCACCGCCCATTCATTCCCTGAGTTGTTGAAAGAGAGGTGGTTTGGGGAGGAGTGGTTAATGGAAGTAGATTTGCACCTGTTTCTGACATTGACTGGCTGTTTGACCGCTGATGACTGATGCAACCTCACCAAGCCCGAGTTTCCTCCTCTTCGGTGGAGCTAATGACAGTTCGTTCCTTCCACGTTGGGTTGCTGGGATGTTTAAGTGTGGGGTTCTCAAAGTGTGGCTCTAGAACCATTGGCATCTGCTCACCTGGCAGCTTGTTAGAAAGGCAGCATCTCAGGCCTCGTCCCAGACTGAATTAGAATCTGTCTTTTAACAGAATTCCCAGATGACTTGCGGGTACGTTAAAAATCTAAGGATGAGATTAAACAAACTAATGCTTGTAAAAGAGCTTATCCCAGGACCTGACGTTGGGGATTATTACTATTCTTCTCTTTCTCCCACACTACACTGTCAGTGCCGTGTCAGGACTTTGTCCTATTCATCCTTGCGTCCCCAGCCCCCGAAGCAGCGCCTGGCAGATGGTAGCCACTCAAATGTATATATTGATTAAAAGTCTGCTGGATGAGAAGCCGAGAGGGGAGAGAGGACAATGCTTGCTTTCTGAATACAGCTAGAGCTGGCTTTTCTGCTCAGTCCTATTATCTGACTCCCAGCTCTTCCCCTCGGTCTGTAAACGAAGAAGACCTTCTCCACTGGGGACTGGCTGCTTTTTTGTTTCCAGGGCAGGCACGTGTAATTAAGAAACTTTTATTGAGTGCCGCCTTTGTGTGCGTCTTGTGTTGAAGGAAACAAATATGAGGAAGACACATCCCACCCTCTGCCACTGCGTGTTTGTGTGTGTGCTATCACAGATCTCTTGCAATACACTCATTTCAACCTTATCTTGGCTTAAAAGATAAGGAGCGAACGAAACATATGGGGTTTGTTGGCACACTGGGGCTGAGTTATGAATACTGTCACAGACACAGGAACCAAGAGATTCAGGCAAGAAAAACAAGCTTTAATAAAAAAGGTTCCAGAATTTAGACACCTTTTTTTCTCCCGTCCCCCACCTGCCCCACCCCCCCATGAACCCCCTCCTCCAAAATAGGGTTTCCTGCTGCAAATAATCTTTGAGTTTTGGAAAACATATCCTCAAAATTACATTTTTTTTTCAGTAAGGATGATCCAACACATTTGCTTCTTTTATATTTGCTTTTGCAGATAATTCTTTCTTAGAATAGGTAAGCCATCTGTTGACAAGCTATCCTTAGTCCTCTGTGCAAACTATTCACCTCCTTAGCCACAATGCCCTCTGGAGTGAGAGAAAACAGGCTTTCTTGCCCTCTCTCTCACTCCCTGTTTGAAGTCTTGCATTACTGGAAATCATCCAATTTTTTTTTTTTTGGTACAAAGAAATTTCTCTCTTGACTAAACTATTTGAAGTGATTTTTTTTCTCCTGAGGTATATAGTTATAGCAAATTTTTAACTCTTTATTAATTATACAGGACATTTGGATCTTATTGGGAGGTTAGGGAGGGGCTGGGTCAACTCTTGGGAAGGAACATGGGGACAGATACCAAGATGCCCTTGGTAAGGGCCATGATAATTCAGGACACTGGTGATTCGGGGCACCAGCCTTCCCTCTGAGTCAGCAAGATGAACTGTAGTTCTGCAATGCTTTTCATCTGGGAAGCTAAGGACTTTTCACGTATGAAGTCAATTAATGCTGCGAGGCAAATATTACGAATGTTTACTTTATTCTTTGTACTTGAAGACAGCACAGAAGATGGGGTTATGGCCCAGGTGTGCACGATAGCTTAGGGCTCCAGGGAGATCCTGTAACCTTGCCTCTTAGTCTGGCTTCTGCATGGTGGGGAGATGCGGATTTTGGAATCTGTTCCAGCTTATGATTGGAATCTACACCTGGATGTTCCATAAGCCCCCAGATTCAACAAGTGGCCCGAGCGCTCCTCTTTGTCCTCTGGATTCACTGTGTGGGTTGCTGGCATCGCCACACGCCCATCTGCGCAAGTCCTCTGGATCTGGAGCCTCTAGCACAGTACCTGGCATATGGCAGACGCTACTAAATGTTACAGAATGCGCGAACAACTTCTCACCTCCTCCAGCTCCCTCAGCCCCCACAATCAAGCAAACGTGCGTCAGTTTGCCCAACAGTACTGAGCACTTATGTGCAAGGTACCGTACTAAACTCTGGGGGATATAACCATTAACAAAAGTGGACAAAAACCCTGTCCTTGTGGCGTTTACCTTCTAGCAAGAGGAGCCAGATAATAAACCAAATAAATGACGTATTTAATGGTGATAAGTTCTACTGGGAAAAATTGAGTAGGTAAAGGGAGAAGGATGTGTTGGGAGGCAGTGTTCAATTTTCCATAGGGAGGTCAGGAAAGGCTTTACTGAGAAAATGACGTTTGACTACACATTTGAGCTAGGCGAGGTCAGGAAGTAAGCCACCCGGATGTGGGGTGAGTGCGGGCGGAGGGCGATGAACAGCTTGCCAGTGAGGAGCGCAAGTGCAAAAGATTCTGAGGTGGGAGCGTGCCTGTCAGGCTCAAGAAATGGAAAAGGGATCAGTGTGGCGGGAGTGGAGTCAGCAAGGGGAGGAAAAGGAGATGAGGTCAGAGAAGAAAGGGGTTGGGCAGACTGTGTTGGGACATGTAGGCAATTTTGTGTGTGTGGAGATGGAAAATCATTGGAAGATTTTGAATGGAGTGACCTGATCTGATTTATGTGTCAAACAGGATCACTCTGGTTTTGAGACTAAAGTAGGGAAGGGTGTGTGTGTGTGGGCAGATTAGGGTGGGAGCAGAGAGACCAGTTGGGAAGATTTTGAAAGAAATAGTGGTTGCTCATGTGGAATGGTAGCAGTCGAGATGGTGAGAAGTGGAGGTATTCTTTTTTTTTTTTTTAAAGATTTTATTTATTTATGTGACAGAGAGACAGCCAGAGAGAGAGGGAACACAAGCAGGGGGAGTGAGAGAGGAAGAAGCAGGCTCCCAGCGGAGGAGCCCGATGTGGGACTCGATCCCGGAACGCCGGGATCACGCCCTGAGCCGAAGGCAGACGCTTAACGACTGCGCTACCCAGGCGCCTGGTATTCTGGACTTATTTTGAAGGCACGGTCAACAAGAGAGGCTGACAGATTGATTATGGGGTGTGTGTGAGAGAGAGGAGGAAGAGTCAGGGAGAACTCCAAAGTTTTTGATCTGAGCAGGTGGGAAAGATGGAGCTGCCATCAAGTCAAATGAGGAAGACAGCAGGAAGAGTGCTTTATTATGGCAGATCAAGAATTCTGTTTGGAACAAGTTAAGTGAATGATGCTTTAGACATCCCAGTGAAGAATATGAATGGGCTGCCGGATGGACACATGTGGACTTCAGGCCAGCGAGCTGGACCGGAGATTTAAATCTGACAATGCATAGAGTATGTATGTAAAGCCATGAGACTAAATGAGCTGATCTGAGGAGTCACAAGAAAAGTCCAGAGGCCCAAAGGGCTGGGCCCTAGGGCCCCAATGCTAAGTGCTGCGGCCAGGAGGCGAAACCAGTAGAGGAGGCTTCTAAGAGAAGCCAGTGAGGTAGGAGAAAAACCAAGACCATGTGATCTCCTGGAAGCCAAGTGAAGAAAACATTTCAAGGAGGAGAGAAGGATTGTGTCAGATGATGCTCTTAGGCCAATTAAGATGAGGATTGACCTCGTTCCCAGGGCATAGCAACACGGAGCCCACTAGTCATCCTCTAAGAGCAGCTTTAGTACTGTGATAGGGTGCTTCAAGAGCAAATGGGAGGGGCAAGTTGCATGGGTGAGTATAGACCACTCCTCTTCCCTTCCTCTGCCGGAGTCTTGCTCAGCTCTTACCCAGCCAATTGCAGGAGGTACTCTTCCTCAATTCTTGATAAAATCTTTAGCATGGCACTCAGGCCCTTTACAGTTTGACTTCAACAAACTTTCATAGCCTCCGCTCCTGATAATTCCTGTTCTTCACCCTATTCCCAAATCAAATCCTTTTCTCCTAGTGCCAAGAGTTCTCTCAAGTTTCTAGACTATCCTACATGCTGTTTCTCTGGCAAAAAATCCCAACCTCAGCCGCCTTCAGTACAGTGAACTCCTGGCCATCCTTCGAGGTGCAGTCAAGTGTCATTTCCTTGGGTGAGTCTGCCCTGTCTCGCCTGGTTGACTGAGCAAGTTCCTGTCTCCCCCCCGCCACCACTTTATGTGTGATTATACTGGCGCACCTATCACACACCAACGTAATGCAGCTTGTCCACAATGTGGTCACTAAAATTCTAATAGGCTGATCAAGAAAGCTAGTATTTATTGAATGCTTACCATATGTGTTGTGGATAATGCTTTGTCTTCTTTAAATAGCCCTATGAAGTAGTTACAACAGTTATCCCTTATCTCATGCATGAAACATTGAGTCATAGAGAGGTCAAGCAACTTGACCATGGCCACACTAACGAGTTTGAAATTCAAGACTCAAACCTAGGTCTGCTTGATTTCAAAGACCATGCTAGAATTAACTTTTTAATTAAGAATTTTTTAAACTAATTTTTTTTTACTTTTCGAGAATTTTATTTGAAAAGATATTAAAGATACTGAAGGAATCAATATTCCTAAATCTGTCAAAGATTTTCATTTTTTTTTTAAAGTAAATTTTGGGGCCTATTCACGATATCTTTCCTCTTCTTCCATTTACACCTTCATACAAAAATTTGTAGATGGTCACCCTTCATATGATTCTATAAACATAGTAACTTAGATAACCCTACTTCATTGATAAGTGTGCATTTAAGCCTTACCAACACAGTAACTCCCACAAACCAACAACATAATTTTGAAATCTATTGAGATAGGGACAAAATGTGAAACTTTAAAATTTCATTTTATAGAGTAAAACCAACCTCTAAATGAAATAGTAAAATGCTGCCCCTGAGGCAGTTATTAAAATTTCTGTGGCCTTTCTGTACCGTTGCTCACAACTGAAGTATTTATGAGATCATGTCAGCATTCTAGACTGGCATTGCCCAGTAGAACCTTCTGGGGTGATGGAGATGTCCTATAAATCCACATTGTCCAATATGGAAGCCACAGGCCACTGGTGGCTACTGAGTGCTTGAAATTTGGCTAGTATCACTAAGGAACTGGTTTTTATTTTAATCAATTTAAATTTAAATGACTACACATGGCTAATGGCTACAATAATTGGCAATGCATCTCTAGAAAACCAGGCAACTCCAGGTAACTTAGGTGAACACTGTCAATGCTGAGAAAGTTATGAGAGGTTTTTTATTCTCTTATTTTACCTATAAGAATAATCATGACTAAAAATTCATATTTTGTGGGATGTAAGATACCACCAATTTTAAGATGCATTATTTTGTGTATTAAGAAAAACAATGCTGACAGTTATAATTGTAAGGCACTGTTGATTGTTAGACACATTCCAATTTCAGAGATTTTTAAAATGTTGGGAAAAATTAATCATAGAATCAATGAAAAATAGTAACTTTGGTATTTTGGTCATTTCCAGGAAATTTCCTGGATGATTTCCAAACGTCACTTTTTTTTTTCTTCTATTAACGTCTAGTATGATTTAGGTCACTATTCTGGAGAGTTAAGACTGGGTAGTATCATTTCCAGTTTAACTTAATTTTTTAGGTCAAGTATGTGGCAGTTAGAACCGAAATGACAACCAAACGTATTAACAGGTTACTCCTAAAAGGATCAGGAAATGATACATGCATATTCATGTTGTGGGCGGGGCTTGGTGTGTTCGCATTATTGTTATTGTTTCATTTCTCTCTCCCCAGCGCTGTTCCATTTACTTTTGCTCTTTCATTCAGAGCATCACACTGTGTGTCTAAGCGCTAGAGTCCGTGGGTTGGTGAATGCAGCTAACTCAGAACTAAGTGACTCTGTGTGCTTTGCCCTGTGATGTGGTATCGTCCTTGGCACCTTTTTCTAAACCTTCATCTCTTCACTGAACGCGGTTCCAACGTAATTCTTACATTTGTCTAACCTCGTTCTCTGACCGTTAGTGTGGCCCTCGGGTTCCACCTTCAATTTTCGAGACCTCTTAAAAAACAAGGCACAATCTGGTTTCTGTAACTAGAACCATCTCCAACTTTGAAGTGATTTAAACCCAAATGGCATGTCTTTTAATATTTAGAGCATTAAGTCCTAATCCATTCTCTTTAATGCTTTCACTGTATTTCTTAAGATGCAAAGAAAATGCCCTATCCTTTACCCAGCTGCAACGAGTTAATAAGTAATTTCAATCAAATAAAATCATTTTGGTCCTGAAATCCACTCCACGTTCTCCAGTGTCTCGGACTTTAATAAAATTGGTAAAATGTGTGTGGGGTTAAAAATCTGAGCTTTTGAATTCAAGATGACCCGTGACCTATTTGGTAGCTTTTTTTTAAACTCCTGGTCAACAAAATGAGTCTTTCATCTACTAAAAAATTAAGTTTTAAAACAACATATTGTTAGGGAAAGAGTACTTAAATCTAAGAATAGGGTACCTTGACAGAAAGGTGCCACCAATCAGGCAAAATTAGAAACACTGAATATGAGTCATGGCACTTTTAAAAACATAATTTGAAGAAGGGAAACAAGACAAAACAAAACAGCAGAGAGAGCTTGGAATCCTTTATTACAAAGGCAAGGAGCCAGTGTTCAGGCACTCCTGCAGAAGGAGTGGGTGAAATGGAAACAAAGCCCAGAAGTCTCTAATACCTCTCCACACACCCCCACATTTATTTATAAAAAAGAAAAAAAAGTTAAGTGCTGTTAATAGTATCAGTTGTCATCATTACCCTGCACCTGACTAGGAGTCTTGAAATCCTCAGTGGTGCTGGTTCCTGTAAACGACGTTAGCAATCCACAGGCAGCCTCTCTGACTCCCTCAGAGAGCGAGTGGATACCTGGCATTTGCTAAGTAGCCCCCTGTTTTATTCCATAATTAGCAGAACCACGGAAACATCATTTCTGAGTACGTTAGGAAGAAAGACAATTTTGAAGCCATGTCCCCCCCCCCCCCCGTACCTTACAGTTTTCTTTCAGGAAAGCATTGCCGCGTTATATCTTGCCTTTTCTTTCTAACATTGGTAAGTGCTAATTACACCCCTTGGGTCCACCTTGGCTGCTGTGTTAAACACATCTAGAGTTGTTTTCTTAGTACCATGAAAAAAATACTTGACATGAAAGACTACCTGCGGAGGCTCGGAGGGACATCAGAATAAACCTCCGTAATTCACAGGCGAAGCGATTCAAGGATGCTGAAAGATGGGGTTGCGCTGAGAAAGAGGCGCAGGAAAGTCCCTATTGTGTGAGTTTGTTTAAACAAGGAGGTGAAATCAATAGGATGTAAGGAAAAGTGCCCCTGGAAGAGAGAGAGAGAATGCATGTGTATGAGGGGAGGTGGGGCCCCATGCTTTCCCCCCAGTCCACACTTGGCTCAGTTACCGCTTACCATATATTCTGCTGTCTTACTTCTGAAGTGGGTGGGGTAGATCGTCAGTCTACTCACTCAAGTCTATAGGAAGGAGCTGTTCTTTGTTGTTCTGTAACCCAGCTAAAGTTGAATCTTGGAAACTCAGCCCCTTTTCTTGAGGGGCTTTTGGGTGTTGCTCCGGTGGCCATTGAGGTTACTTCAGGACAACACTGTCAGTCAGCCCCTTGGGCATCCAGGCTGACATCCTTGTTCCCATTGAGCCTTGTAGTGGGTCCAAGCAGGTCACAGCTCGCAGCTCCGTGGGGCCCTGTCTGCATCTGCCCTGCTCTGGAGCACCTGAGAAACGTTCTTGTTAGCCTCCCATGCAGACCTTTCTTCTGCGGCCCTATCAGGTTGGCATAGGGAAATCCTGGGGTCCACCTGAGGAAGGGGTGCATGGAGTCTCAGAGCCTATCTGGAGCTGGTGTCATTACCGTGTGCCTCAATATCCCCACCCCAAATATCTGGGCTCAGGCAAGTCGCAGAAGGTGGGGTGTGGCTGGGCCTGAGGTTCAGGACCTCTTAGGAGTAGAGCTGTTTGACTTCCCTACAGTCCCCCTCTCTGTTGGTGCCTCCAAACCCCACCCCACCCCCAGACTGACGTTTAGATCATTATGCATTCTCTAAAATCTTTTGTCTTATGCCCGGAGTTTACTCAGGCCTCGGGTTTATACAATTCAAAAAACAAAGCATCTGAAACCCAAAGCCTTGGCTTACAGCTGAATCTTCTCCTCTCTGACGAAATAAATACTGTTCACCAAATGTGAGAAAAACAGTGAGGAAACGAAATGGGTTGGTAGTAGGAGGAACCACAGCAAAAATCCCGAAATGTGGTCCCATCGTATTTTTGTCTTAAAAACCCTACCCTTTTACCTGACGCGGAGTCGAATTCATTGAAGGAAAAACCCAGCATGCTGTAGCCCTGATACATGTTTATTTCGGGAGAGGAAACGCTCTCTTTGACTCAGTAGTTCTGGGCAGGCTAAAGTGCTTGTCTCTCTGCTCACAGGCAGTAACTTCCCTTGTCTCAGAACATCATCACCAACCGCTTTGTCCAAAGCTCTGTGTGCGTCATATTCTCCACGGAATCTTTCTGGACTAAATTCACCTGGTTTCACACTGGCTCCCTCGAAACACTTACCCTCCCCTCCTGGGAAGAGGTTAGTGGTGTGCTTCCCTTTGTACTCAGGTGAGGAGCAGTTTCTCTTTGGGGAACGGGGAGTGCATTCCACTTTATAGTTTATATATAGGCTCTCATACCTGGACAATAATTTTAAATGTGATGCAGTGGGGGCTTTGAGGCGTTCACTGGGTCCTCGCACTCATGTAGTGAGGCCCTGCACAAACACCTGCACACCAGGCCTTCTCCCACACGGTCCTGTGATTTCCCTCCTCCTTCACCTTCCGTCCACCAAGGCTGATAAGAACCTAAACCAGCGCATTCATTCAACAAACATCTACTGACTGTTTTATGTTGGGCTTGTATGAAGCATGGCGTAATAAATGGAGAGCAAAGTAATTGCAGACTTTACCCTCTACTGCGCCTGTGGAGCTGATGGTCAGAAAGGAAAAGAGACCTCTAAAAAAAATAATCACATATATAATTTAAAAATGTAGACAGGCCTAGAAGAGGGCTCTGGGAGCATATATAACAAGTGGGTCTGATCGAGTCAGGGTGAGGTGCATGGGGGAACACAACCTTGTGGGAATGTTGGGGAGTGGGTGGGAAGGATTTCCTGAGGAAGTGATGTTTGCAACCAGCAGGCACTAGCTAAGTGGAAAGGCGATGGGTCTCGGACTTCAGCATTTATAAAGACCTCTGTAGGAGGGAACCTGCCCTTGGAGGTTGGGAGTGGGGCAGAGAGGACAAGAGGGAATGGTCTGTGGTTAGGCAGGAGGGGAGGGTGGCTGAGATCCCAGTGGGCTGTAGGGTATTTGGATTTTATTCTGAGTGTCATGTGAAGTCAATGAAAAGGTTTTAAAGCAGTGAGTGTCTTGATTCTGTTAGCATTTTGAAAAGACCTCTGGGTGCTGTATAGAGAGCAGGCAGGCTGAGCAGGGGCACTGGCGGATGGCAATGGTCATTTAGGGGCCACTGCAGGAGTCCAGGTGTGTTTAGATCCAAAAGGTGAAAAAAGGGGGGAGGGGGTGGGAAGCTGCAAAGAGCTACTTTTATCGTTATATATGTATTTATCTGTCAAGGTCCTGGGCAGGAAAGAGATGGCACAACAAAATGGGGGGAATGTGGACAGTATTTAATAAAGGGACTACTTCCAAAGGTGTGTCAGGGGCTAGGGAAACATATAGGGTATAGGACCCCAGAGTGCTGTTTCCTCCACTGGAGCCGAAGGGGCCCTGCGTGGAAACAGCCACTGCAACTCAGAGACACCACCAGACAGGAGTGTGGCCTTTGGTGGAGGGATATGGCCGACCCACACGACCACTGGGGGTCTGGGGGCGTGGGGGTGTGGGGTGTGGTGAGAGGAATAAATATCCCAACTGTGCTGTCTGCCTGCCTTCCAGCATCTGGTAGTGCTCTCCATTGGCGAACCCAGCCAACGGCTGGGCCCAGGAGGGGCCTGTGGACACCGCCAGGCAGAGCAGGCTCCCGGGGGCATGGAGCCGGGCAGAGAGTGGATCTCAAGGGCGCAAGAGTTTTGCAACACCACATGGATTATGCGTGTTTTCTTATAACCTCACACTCTGTGCCTTGCCACCAGCAATGAATGATAAAGTCTTTGTAGGTGGAGATGATTTTCTCTTTCTTTCTTAACACATTACTACGTCTGCTGAAATGTGATAGTACTTACCATTTGGAACAATAAGAAGTCTTTCCTTAGATTTTTTCCTTTGCAAGTGTATTAATATTTGGCTTTTTTTTTTAATTTTTTTTAAAGATTTTATTTATTTGACAGAGACAGCCAGCGAGAGAGGGAACACAAGCAGGGGGAGTGGGAGAGGAAGAAGCAGGCTCCCAGCGGAAGAGCCTGATGTGGGGCTCGATCCCAGAACGCTGGGATCACGCCCTGAGCCGAAGGCAGATGCTTAATGACTGCACCACCCAGGTGCCCCAATATTTGGCTTTTTAAAAAGAGTTTATTTTTAAAAATTTTTTTTAAAGATTATTTGAGAGAGAGAGAGAATGCATGCACGGAGGGAGAGGGGGAAGCAGACTCCCCACTGGGCAGAGAGCCTGAGGTAGGGCTCTATCCCACGACCCTGAGATCATGACCTGAACCAAAGGCAGTTGCTTAACCAACTGAGCCACCCAGGTGCCCCGAGTATATTACTATTTGGTCTAAGAAAATCTTGTGAAAATATCTTTTTCACAAAAACCACGGAACCCCTGGCAGGGGTGTAAAGAAGTTGCCATGAGTTGGGAACTCATTTCCTTCGTTTCTCATATTTCTACCGGAGACTATTCCACTAAGGCAACTCCCCCGGGGCCCTTACTCATCTCTCCTTGTGCAGAATGGGTGAACTGCCTGATTGTTGGACAACAGCCTTAGGTCTCTGGCTCCCGAGTGGCTGGAACTAATCTATTAAAGGCTGCGAGCATTACAGAGTTGGTTTCTTCCTGCTGTTCGCCCTGGAGCAGTACAAGGCTGCAACGCGGAATAAGTACACCTGCTCTTAGTCCCACACCTTCCCTCAAGCATGAGTCCCACTTGGGACATTGAGCCTAAGTGAGCCTATTTGATTACGCATCTCAGTCTTGTCCTTTAATGCAGGCCTAGTGGTAGTAAAACTGATATTTCAATCGTGACTGGTTCCTGAGTCTATCTGCTAAATTGGTTCCAAACCTGAGTTTCGGAAAGGAGGATTTTATGTATTGAAGCTTCTAAGACCTCAGTGCTTGGCCCTGCTTGCCAGGAAGCAGCACTGTGACAGATTCAGACCTCTTGCAGATAACATAGAACCCTGGCGCCTCTGAGACTTCAGGCACTGGGAGAATGGAGGCATCACCAAGAGATAGGTAATGTCGGGGCTTTAAAATGTCAGCCCTATAATTTGGAAAAGTGTTGGGAATTTGGGCTTACGAGTCAGACTAGTGTTTGAGTTTGGGCTCTGACGTGTTCTAGCTATAGGTCTTCTGCAAATTATTTAAGCTCTTTGGGATCTTAATGGAATCACCTGAAAAATTGAAATAATATTAGCTCTTAATATTTATTATTGTCGCAATTTAAGTAATTTTCCTAAGACAGTCAAAAGTACCCTTTAAAAAGTCCAAGAGAGCCCAGGCATTTTTCTCTCATTCTGCCTAAAGTGCAGAGGAAGAGGAAGTACTCTGCCACAGGGAAAGAATGTTCTGGAATACATTTCTAAGACTTCTAGTACTTTCACTTCTGCTAACGAAATCTCTGATCACAAAGTCAAATAGTTGAAATAAGTCTCCTTTGTTAATAAAAAAGTTACTGAAGTTGATAGAGTATTGTGCTATTCATCTTTTGATATATTATGCAAATAATAGCTTCTATAATTTCCACACGCATATGTCTCACTTGGAACTTTGAACAGATCTTGTAAGCACCACTTAATTTAGCTACTCTTTCAGTTGTGTGTCTTGGTAGGCCTAGATCTGTGCCTAGAGTCACTGGGCATTGACTATACTGTAGAGCTTGATCTATGTATTTGAAAACCTAACCTTTTTGGAAAGTTTTACAAAAGTCACTTTTACTAACCTTTGATAAGCTATTAACCTCTTGTGAGATCATTGGAAACTAGCTCTCAAGAATCAAGAGGATAAAAGAAAGGGCAAAATCACTTAGTTTTTTAATAAGTATAAGCAAGATTTCTAGTCAATAGACAATTGATTGCAATTTATAATCAATATGCTGATGGAGACAAGGAATTTTTTTTTTTTTACATTTTTAAAACGAGTATAATTGACACAGAATGTTACATTAGTTTCAGGTGTATAACCTAGTGATTCGACCAGTCTATATATTATGCTATGCCCACTACAAGTGCAACTACCATCTGTCACCCTACAATGCTGTTGTATTCCCATTGACTCTATTCCTATGCTGTACCTTTTATCCCCATGAATTATTCCATAATGGGAAGCTCCTACTCCCCTTCAGCCATTTTGCCCATCCTCCTTCCCCTACCCTCTTGCAACCATCAGTTCTCTGTATTTATAGGCCTGATTCTGCCTTTTTGTTTTTTAGATTCCAATATGATTGAAATCCTATGGTATTTGTCTTAACTGGTCTGACTTATTTCACTTAGCGTAATACCCTCCCCTCTAGGTGCATCCATGTTGTTGCAAATGGCAAAATCTCATGCTCTTCTATGGCTAATTTTCCATTCCATATATGCCACATCTTTATTCATCTATTCCATTGTGTGTGTACATACATACACACCACATCTTTATTCATCTATTGATAGACACTTGGATTGCATCCATATCTTGGGTATTGTAAATAATACTGCAATAAACATAGGAGTGCATATGTCTTTTTGAATTAGAGTTTTCATTTTCGTTGGGTAAATACCCAGTAGTGGAATTATTGGATCATATGTTATTTCTATTCTTAATTTTTTGATGAACGTCTGTACTGTTTTCCACAGTGGCTGTATCAATTTACATTCCCACCAATAGTGCACAAGGGTTTCTTTTTCTCCATACCTCACCAACACTTGCTGTTTCTTGTCTTTTCTATTCTGGCCATTTTGACTGATGTAAGGTGATCTCTCATTATGGTTTTGATTTGCATTTCCCTGATGATTAGTGATGTTGAGTATGTTTTCATGTGCCTGTTGGCCATCTGTATGTTGTCTTTGGGAAAATGTCTATTTCAGTCCTCTGCCCATTTTTAATAGGATTCTTTGTATTTTGTTGACATTGAGTTGTATAAGTTCTTTATGTATTTTGGATATTAAAGGTTAATGGAAATTTTAATGAAGGCAGTATGGCAGATAACAGTAATGAGTGCCTGAAGAGCTAATGCTCCCCGAATTGTACTTACTGAGCTTCTGAAATTTTAAAACTGGAGGTTAGGTAAAAATTATAAAACATAATTATGTCAAATGAAGACCATTCACTATTTGACTCAAGTCCAGTGGATTTTTCTTAATAAGAAAGCCTTATAGAGCACAAAGTAAAAAACAAGATATATAGGAGAATAAATGAATGAGTGGTGTTAGGTGGGAAACATAATTGGGAACTGAACCATCCTTTTCATTGGTCCTATAAAGTCTCCTTTCTTTTATGAAGCTCCACACTTATCAAGCAAAGTGGTTTGCTTAGAGTAGCCGTCATGTAAATAAATATTTGTCGATTTGATGGATCCAAAGCACAGTCTTGGAGAAGCTGATCTTTCACGACCGGTGAAATAGGAATGTTTTAAGGTATGTCAGACTTGGCCTGCTTTTGTGCTTTTAGCCATAGTTTTATTCTTTATATCTTTAGTCTGTTCACACAGTGATTCAGTATATGCATTTGGATGTCTCACTTGTTCTCAAATCTTTTGGAGACACACAACATTCTAAAGAAGCTCCAGAGCAATGCTAGAGAATTTGCTACAATGGCTACTTTTAGGGTCAGTCACTACCTAAAGAAGATGATTAGGAAGTCATTAAAGTGTTGCCTAAAATATGCATGGTTCAATTTTCCTATTTGTGGAAGCCTTTGCTTTATGAATCTGGTAGACTCCTGGTCAGTCTTCAAGATTTGGTGGAAATAGCTCCTTTCTGAAAGTCTACCAAACTCCCCTCAAGCAAAATTAATGATTCGTCCACCATGTCCCAACAATACTCTCCCGCTCCTGATATATATGGTGCCCTAATTATCTGCTTAGGTATCGTCATATTGTTCTGAAGTTATTTGTCCTCTGACTCAAGCTCCTTAACATTCACCTTGATATTAGCAATTACTGGTCCTTTCTTCATGCCTGGTAACCAACCAGGAACAATCAGGCCCTCACAGGTACTCTGTAGGGATTAGTCAACTAAGTGAATAACAGTATAGACTTGAACTCAGTAGTTCTTCTTAAAGATGCAGTGTACTTATAAAATACTCTACTACAATATCTGAGAAATATTTTACTGGAGTCAAGGGATGCCTTCTGAGTCCAGTTGGAAAAACCATATCTAAGTGACTTTTCCGGTTCTACGGGCTCAGGTATGTTAACAAGCAGTGATTTCCTTAAGCTGTGGGTGGACCTGGACTGTAAGGGAGCTGGACTACAAGTGGAGTGGAGCCTATTAAACTTTCCACCCATCCCCCCCCCACTCCTCAGAACGGACGTTTGAATTGAGAAAGCAGAACATTGGAACCTTACCATTTATACACCTCTCGAGCTTGGAACTCCATCTCTTTTGGGTAGTTTAGGATTCTAATTAGAGAATGTATTTGCTCACTTTTTGCTCTGTATACACATCTCTGTAAAAGCACTTCCACTGTAGTAAGTTATTTGCCCCTGTGTCTCGAGGCCCAGTGAGACTGCAATGCCTGAGGATGAGCCCCTGCCTTTACATTTCCATTGTCTGATACAGCACTTGGTACGCAGCCTATAATCAGCAGACGGTTTTTGATGGAAATAAGTAAGGGCGAATAGATGGAGAATAGCTCTCTTTATTTGCCCACTCACCTGATTTGTGTTTTCTGTCCTCACCCAGATGTTGCAGCTCTGGATCTGAGTTTCTCATCCAAAGTCAGGCTTTTAAAGGCAAACATTCAAAGTCACAGAAAAATCCATCTAGTCTTTTGATAAATATTTATTGAGTGCTTAGTATGTACCAGGTACTTTGAATACAAATAAAAATGAGACGTGGCCCTTGACCTCGATGAGCTCACGGTGTCATTAAATAGCAGATAACAGTAGTTCTTAGTTAATGGTCATTCAAGCTAATGGTTTTATTTAGAATTCAGCCATCACCAAACTCTTGGGCCCTTCTGAGAAATTACTAGGACAAAACAGTGACTTAAAGGGAATCAAGTGCCATAACCTTTCCTCCATAATGGGATTGTTTTTCGGAAAAAAGTGTCAAGTATCAGAGTTATGAATATTGAAAATTTTGCCAATACAAATACTTCAGTAGGCAGAAAAAACCCAGAAATGTATAGTTTTAGTACTACCCAGGCTTAAATAGAAACGTTTCTGGGAGGGAGATCAAATGTCGGGTTGGCAGGTCAGTGGCAACAAATAAGGACTTTTGAAGTATTTTTTAGGAATAACAACACATACGGGGCAAAGCTCGTATTTGACAATAACTTTTTCGAACAAGAGCGTGTTCTGGATTGGGGCCGGCCCCCAGAAGAGTTTGCGCCTGATCCAGAAGGCAGGAGGGACGCGGCAGCCATGCGCATGTGCGGGGGATCTAAGCGCTTGTCGCTGCAGCAGGTTGGGCGTGTGGTCACCCCTACGTGGCCTTACCTGGTGGGCTGTGGGGCTGCAGCTGGCCCGGTGGGTCCTTCAGCTTCTGCAGCTCTCCTCCTCTAGCTGCTGCACATCCTGGACCAGGCGCATGGGTGGTTCTGTGGCCAAAGGCACCTGCTCCCGTACAGGTCACCAGCCTCACCGACTCTGGAGGTGGTAAAAGACAGATGTGGGTGCCTTTTTATTCTTTGGGTTCTAGTTTGCCCTTGTGGGTTCCAATTTGTCCATGTCTGTCCCCACTTCACATCTAGCTTTCCTTCTCCTTACAGTCTTGCTGACCCATAGCAACTCCCAGCCTGCTACCAGATGCCAAGGCGACGACTTGCCATAAATTTTCTAACCACGTCCATAGTTGTGGAAGGTCTAATCCTTATGTTCCTCGATCCATGTCATTCCTAGTGGTTCTGCTTGAGCCGTAGCCGATGCAGAGACAAACATACATCTTTTAATGAATCCACTGATAGGATTTCCCTCTTTCCTATGGTCCCATCTCTGATCCCCATCGCCCTGGGCACCTGATGAAATAGTTAGCTTGAGTTTAAGAACCATGTTGTGCAAAAAAAACCCCAAAAAACAGAAAACAAAAAAACCATGTCTTTAAACCCTCGATTCATGTTCAGCATGGTAAGAGGCACACATAGTAAAAGACATTTAAAGCTAAAGGAAAACCAGATTCCTGTTATCCCTCTCAATCTTACCACAGAACATGGTTCATTGAGTGGGAATAACTTGCAAAATGAGTCCTCCCTGTTTAAGTTATGGCTTCTCTCTCCTTTCCTGTATCTGTGTGGTTTCCTTGATCACATGTGGTTGACCTTTAGGAAGTTAAATGCATGTAGAATGCAGCACCACCATAAGCACACCGGCTTCTTCATCGGGCGTTTTCTTCATTTCCTTTCTAGTTTTAGTATCGATGACTCTTTGCCCTCAAGTTATTTCACCCCTGGGCACCCTCACTCTGTAGAAACCCTCTCCTTCCCCCCAGCTTCCTCAGCCCCCTTCAGCTTTAATCTTCCTTCCCAAACATCTACAATTTGAGACTCGAATGATTGTTACTTCAAAGTTGTAAACTGAGCAAATTACAGCTGTGGATTTGTTACTGGAGTGAAATGAGCGTGCCTAGGTCATTTGAAAACTTCCTGGGAAATACTCCCAATCCTAAAAGGATTATAGGGGGATCCTGATTTATCCTATTGTTCAGTAAGAAGAGCAGTTTCTTGGTAAGCAGATGCTTGGAAGCAGATGCTATTTCAGGATTGTCACTTCAGAATTGTGTAAATCTTACACTTGGCTGTGAGTTTTAATTAATGAACTGCTTACATTAAGGTTGGATTTCTTGATTTATTGAGATTTTGTTTCACCTACATTCCACTTAACTAAATCCACAAGCTTCAAGCTTGATTTACACGGTCTCATTTCAACTGAAAACACATTTCCCTTACAATATTTACAACTTTCTTAATAGGATAGTCATTGAAAAACAAACCTTTGCTCGCTGTAATGATATTAGAATATTATAAAAATTCAAAACCTTCTTGTTTTCATTTCCTCACGTCCCTACCTGAAAACCCACAGAGACCGACCGTTGCCTAGAAGAGAATGTCTCAACCTTTTTTCACCCAACATATGTCCCAATGATTTCTACTTTGCAGACAAACTCCCACAAGCATCATAGTCCCAAGGAAGCATATACTCTGGATTATTGTTTGTAACCCATGTTCCTCTGGCCTCACCCATGCAAATGAGATCACAACTTAACCTAGTGTCTCCTGATTGATAGTCTCCACCTGCATGAGAGCCGGATGACCTTCTCAGGTTCCTTCTAATTTCTTTCAGGGAGTCTCCGGAGGTGTTTCACGTGGGCTCCCAGCTCTCTATATGTGCTTGGGTGTTCATAGGGTCCAGCCTGTTGACCCTGTACTGGCCAAGGATTGATGCTGTCCCTGCCATGCTGACTTCAAGGTGAATTACTCCTTTGTTACTGGACTGAGCGCAGACACTTACCCTTTCCTTAACTCTTCCCAACCCTACTGAGACCAGGCTTTGATGTTAACAAAACTACTGAGAGCTCAGGAAAATTGAGGATATTACAGCAAAGAAACTTACAACTGGTTATTAAATATGGAGGGTCTTGAAGCTGTGCATTGTAGCTTACCACCATTTGGGGGTGTCTTACTGATTCCCTGGGTCTAGGGTTTCCGCTCCAACTAGCTGCCAATCTACTCTCCTGCTGAGGATGCCAGCTCCCCTTACTGCCACCCAAGCAGCCTGGATATTTTGAGTTCTAAGCCTACAAGAGTAAAGCCTGAAGAAGGAGTTCCATCTTCACCTTCAGTTTCAAGTCTGCCTTCCTAATTGTCACTCTCACTCCCTGCATCTGCCTCTTTGCAGGGTGACTGTGAGTGGGAAAGTCCTCTGCCATTAGGAGAAATCTCATTTATGTCCACAGCTGGGAACTTGCCTTCAAAGAAACCATAGCAGAACCCAACAGTCCAGCTTCATACAATGGATAAACAAATGTAGGAGTGTCACTTCGTTATAGTTCTCTCTTTCAAATTACAAAAGAAAGGACAGCTCCTTTCTAATTTTTCAAAGTTCTAGTTGAGCAGTTTTAACTAACATCAAGCGAGTTGAATTTGATCAAATCCAGTTCAGTTTCTCTTTATGCTTTTTCCAATATGAACTGAAAACCGTGAATGCACGTTCTTCCTGTGGTCTCAGTTAAATGTCCCAGTAGCAACTACTCAATCAGAAGTTCACATATCTCTATAAGACAAGCAGTTACTTGTTTAGATTAAAAGGTACAATCTAGGCCATTATTTAAAAGGAAACCCATCCCCAAAGGAAATAATTTACAAAATACAAGTCTGCTTAGACATGTACAGTCTTTTACTTTAGACCTGCAGCTTCTCAAGCTTTCCATGTCATTTGCATAATAATAGCTCACTGATGTTTCAGTCAGTACAGACTAGGTTATGCTGCAGTAACAAACAATCCTCAACTTTTAAGTGGCTTAAAATATCAAAGATTTATTTCTCACTTATGCTATACTTCTGCCTAAGGTCAACATGAAATCTCTGCTCATTGTAATTATTCAAGGACTCGGGATGGAATAGTTTTCTTCTCAAACATTGCTAGCCTCTCTGCTACAGGGCTGGAGAGCTCTAGAGGTTCTTGTACTGCCCATTAAGTGCTTCCAGCTCAGTGTTACATGGCTCTCACTCAAACACATGGGAGTAGGAAGTTCAATCCTGTAATGACCCTACTCTTGTTTTGAGATTTGAAACAATACCTTTAGTTGTATACTGAATATCTCACAGTCACATAGTAATAGGTCAGATCTATTGATGCTTAGGTATTGTACTAAGATACACCTTTATGTATATGACTTATTTTAATTTTAATAATCTTATGAGGTAGATACTATTATTATTGCCATTTTACAGATGCAGAAACTGAGATATGGAGAGGAGATAAATAACTTTTTGTGCTCATAGGTTATTACGTGGTGGGGCTGGGAATTGAATCTTGGCAGTCTGCTTTCATAGGCCATACTCTTAACTGCTGCACTGTACACATCTTATTCAACTTTCCGAAGCTGAATTTGTCATCTGCCTACCACCTCCCCAGGGCTGCCCTGCTCTTTCTGCCTTTTCCCAAGTTGGGTAAATGCCACACCACCAGCTACTTGGTTACAAATATCAGACATCCAGGACTTGTCTTTGGTTCCTCTCTCTCTCAGCTCCCACACCCAATCCAAGCCAGCTCTCAAGACTGCTATCTGTCACCCTTTCTGTCTCCTTGGTACTGCACTCCCCTCCTCAATGATGTCTGGAATGGTGCCCCACTATAATCCATTCTCCACAATGCAGTCAGAGTGAACTTCTAGAAATATGTATCTAAAGAATTTTATGTGTTACTTCCTCACTAAAAAACCCCACAATCACTTCCCATTTCCTATGAAATAAGGTCTGAAATTGTATTGTTCCTTCTGCTGGAACAGCCCCAACACACACACACACACACACACACACACACACACACACACACACACGATTTAGCTAACGACTGCAAATTTCAGCTTAACTGTCACTTCTTTACAGAGACCTCCAGACTGGGTTAGGTCCCCTTTTCAATTCTTCTAAACACCTGTCAGTCACACTTATATTGACTTATTCAATGTTTGTTTTCATCATTAGAAAATAAGTTTCATGATGGTAGGAAGAGTGTTTATTCTGTTTACCACTGTATCTGTGGCACTTTAACATTGCGTGGTATGGGGCAAGGCACTCAGTACGTATTTTTTGAATGGGTAAATGCATATTTACTAGCAACACATTACTTACAATCCACTTCACAGTGAGTTGCAACACTGCAGTGGAGAATCTCTGGTTGGGAATTGCTGAACTTCTTAGCTGGCGAAATAGTGAAGTAGTGGGAGGAGTCTGGACTCTGATCTTAGGCCTGAGTTCAAATGCCCCATAGCCATTGACATGGCTGACTATGGGCCAGTAACCTAAATGCTCTAATGTTAATCTTCTCATCAGTGAACTGGGAAGAAAGAGGGCCTCATAGAATTGGTCTGGAAACTAAGTCACACAATGCTAGTTTCTTTCTTAGGCTATTGCCCAGGAGTCTTGTTGCAGCAGTCTCACCTCCTGGACCTTTTCAACTTCATTTTTTGCTAAAGACCTCAAAATAAAGAGCCTCTCTCTCTTCCAGAAATATCATCCCTATTTCCTCTTACCAATGTAAGTCCGTTTTCTGAAAACCCAGCTCAAATCTTACCTTTTAAAATAAAATTTCCAGTATGCTTCATTCTGTCCCTTCAGCATTTCAATAGAAAGTTCACTCTATATCAGTTTGTGCTTGATCATACCTGGCTTTATGGATATTTTCCAGCTGGTTACCTGGAAAGATGACAACTCTGTGGAAGCGGTTCCTTTGCTTCTTTATGCTGCAGAGTGCCTTGTACAAAATAGTCTTAATCAATTGTTGAGTTAATTAATTTGCTCATCCTGTCTAGGAAGCAGAAGTTGTTCTGATCATATTTGTTTCACACCACAGTTGTAAGTTTTAGCCAGGACTATTTTAAACAGAAAAGAAGGTGCTTACATTGACAGATTCTAGTGCACCGACTTTTAGTCTCTATTTTGTCTTATTTGACACATAGACTAACCCTGGAGTGGTGTGGTTTTTATTTTTGGTTTTTTAAGCTTGAATTTCTCCAAGAAATAATCCCAGTGAGATAGAAGAATCAAATTTCCTTAGTCTGTTAACAAAAACAAACGAAAAAATCTTTAAAAACTCAAACTAATAGCTAAAAACTTAAGAAGAGAGAACAATATAAGCTAAAGAAACCTCAATAGAGATAAAAATAAATGGAATAGTCCTATATCCATTAAATTGGATCCATAGTTAACCTCTTCTCACCCCAAAGTCCCCCTCTAGGTCCAGATGGTACCACTGGTGAATTCTACCTAGCATTTAAATTAAAAAATAATACCAGTTTTACTCAAACATCTTCCAGAAAATCAAGGAGAAGGGAATACTTCCCAATTCATTTGTGAGACCTGTATTATCTTGAGAGCTATCCACTATTCCTCATGAACACAAATGCAAAGGCTTTAGCAAAGTGTTCACAAATTGAATCTAGCAATAAATTAAAAAGCTAATAAAACATGACCAAATAAGGTTTATCTCAGGAATGCTAAGCTGGCTCAACATTTGAAAATCAATGTAACTCACTATGTGAATAGTCTAAAAAAGAAAAGCTCTATGGTCATCTCAATAGATGCAAAAAAGACTGACAAAATTCAGGGTCCATTCATCAAAAAACTCTTAGCAAACTAGGAGTAGAAAGGAGTGCTCCCAATCTAATAGACTGCATCTACCAAAAGAATCTACAAAACAACTTAAGGGCAGTGACTTTCAGATGTTCTCATTAACATCAGGAACAAGGAAGGCTTTCCATTGCATCAGAGGTCCTAGCAAGTACAATAAGGCAAGAAAAGCAAATAAAAGGCTTACATTTTGGAAAGAAAAAATTAAAACTGTATTCTCAGATGACATGATGGTCTACATAGAAGAGAACATAGAATCTACCAAAAAGCTGCTAAATCTTGTAAGTTTAGCAAAGTTTCAGGATACAAGAGCAATACACACACACAAAAACTCAGTTGTATTTCTATATATTATAAAGGCACAATTTGAAACCAAATTTTTTAAAAGTACCATTTAAAATAGCATCCAAAACATGGAATACTTGGAGATAAACCTAATAAAATATGTGCAAAATTAGTATGCCAAAGATTAAAAAGCATTGATGACAGAAATAATAAAAGAGCAAAATAAATGGAGTGTATTGTGTCTTTATAGATCAGAAGACTCAATATTGTCAAGACATCAGTTTCCCTCAAAGTGATATGTAAAGTAAATGTAATTCCAACCAAAATCCCAGGAGGCTTTTTATAGAAATTGACAAGCTGATTCTAAAAATTACATGGAAAAGCAAAGGCCAAAATAATTCTGAGAAAGAACAAAGTTGGAGGACGAACCCCCGCTGGTCAAGACTTACTATAAAGCTACAATAATCAATACTGCATCGTATTGGCAAAAAGATAGACAACTGATCAACAGAGAAGAGAACAGAGAAATAGACCACACAAATGTTAACTGAGTTTCAGCAAAAGTATCAAGGCAACACAATACAGAAAGGCTAGCCTTTTCAATGAATGGTACTAGAGGACATCCATTTGTAAAAAGTGACCTCCATATAGATAGTACCTCACACTGTATTCAAAAGTGAACTAAAAATGGATCAAAGACCTAAATTTAAATTTAAAACTCTAAAATCTCTAAAATAAAACATAGGCAAAGAATCTTTGTGACCTTGGGTTAGGCAACGATTTCTTTTTTTTTTTTTTTTAAGATTTTATTTATTTATTTGACAGAGATAGAGACAGCCAGCGAGAGAGGGAACACAAGCAAGTGGAGTGGGAGAGGAAGAAGCAGGCTCCCAGTGGAGGTGCCCGATATGGGGCTCAATCCCAGGACTCCGGGATCACTCCCTGAGCCGAAGGCAGATGTTTAACGACTGAGCCACCCAGGCGCCCCTAGGCAAAGATTTCCTAGAAAGGACAGGAAAAGTATGATCCATAAAAGAAAAAGTTAATAAATTAGATTTCATCAAAACTTCTCGTTACCTGATGTTGTGAAGAGAATGTAAGGACAGTCCACGGACAGGGATTAAATACTTGCAGATCATCTATCTGATAAAGGATTGGTAACTAGAAAATATGGAATTCTCAACATTCAGTAATAAGAAAGCCAACAAACTATTGAAGAGGGCAAAAGATTTGAACATTTACTTCATCAAAGAAGAGATATATGTGGCCAGTAAGTATTATGAAAAGATGCTCAGTATCATTAGTCTGTAGAGAAATGTAAATTAAAAGTACAATACGATACCACTACACACCAGTTATAATGGCTCAAATAACAGTAAACTGACCATACAAAATTCAGGTGAGACTCTTGAGTAACTGGACTTCTCAGACATTTACCGGTAGGCATGTAAAGTGGTAGAGCCACTCTGGGAGAGTTTGACAGTTTCTTATAAGTCCACACAATAACCCATGCATGAATGTTTATAGTATCTTTATTCATAATTATCCCAAACTAGAAACAACCAAATGAATACTAAATGGAAAAATTGTGGGACATCCCTGTAATCATAATAGAATACTATTCAGCAATACAAAAGAATGAACTCATACACAGCATGGCTGAATTTAAAAGCATTTGCACAGTAAAAGAAGTCAGATTCAAAAGGCTGTATACTGTATGATTCCATTTATATAGCATGCTGGGAAAGGCAGACATAGAAATCAGATCTGTGGTTGCCAGGTGCTATGGGCTGGGGTTGGGGTAGGGGACTGACTAAAAAGGACGCAGGGATGTTTTTATGATGAAAATATTCTCTACCTTGACTCGGGGGGGGGTAGGGGGATGGTTTACATGACTGGAAAAACTTCTCAAAATATATAGAACTGTACATTTTATTTCATTTTTTAAAGAACTATATATTTTAAAAGACAAATTTTTACTGTTTGTCAATTATAGTTCGATTAAAGAAGAACATTTTACAAGCCTCCTAAAGAAAGTGGATATGAGTGAAGTAAGAGAATGAAAACCAGCTCAGTGTCCCTGTTCCAATGTCTCTTCTGCTCCAGCTGCTGCTCCAAATGCTCTCCCACCTGGAGCTGTGTTTATGGGCACAAGCAGGTGGATTCAGGAGGGAAGGAGGAAGCTCTACTTTCTCAGCATTAGCTCCATACTCTTTGGCTGAGAATACCTTGTTTCATCCAGAGAAGACAGCACCAAAACCAACCAAACAAAAAAACTCCTTTGCTTGAAAAAAGTAATTTAAAAAAATTGTCTATCAAATTTATAGGGACCTGTCTAACCTTAATACTTTTTAATTAACCCAGTTTGCTAATGAGTTAATGCCATATTCAGAAGGAATATTTGTCTTGTCCAATTTTCACATTTCATTAAACCCACAAATTCTACATTCTCCATCTCAGATACTTTCTTCCCCACATCTCCATGTGTTCATTTCAAAAGACATAGTCTTGCCCTTAAGGTATGAGAAAAAGTTCTAGCATTTTTTGCCAAAAAAACAAAAACAAAAATAAACTCCAAAAAACATTTATTTTGGTAGGGAGCAATTGCACAACAGTGAAACATTGTGAAGTAGCATGCAAGAGATTCCTGCAGCTCTCCAAACTAGCCTAACAGGTGTGAAGAGCTCTAAGGGAAAGAGTGCAGGTCAAATATTATCCAGAATATGACATTTGGGAAGATTTGCTTTTTTCCCTCTAATGGTCTCAATAGGAGGTCTCACCAAACGTTGCATATCCATATTGCCAAACACTTCTGAAAATTCAAAAAACAGAACCAAGGTGTTTTATTTCAAATGTTGGGCCACACCATTTCCCATGACAGTTGATTATTTTCCCTTCTGTGCTGGAGGCTTGACCTTTTCCAAAGGGATGAGTGGAGATTTGGGTGAGCTTCTCATGCCTGAGGGTCTGACATAGAAATATACGACCACCATACTTCTGGTATTTTCTTGGACTTCCACAATTAAAAACTTTTTTCCCCCCAGATGTCAAGCCTTGTGTTCCACATTTTGATAAAGTTTAGAAGGTTATAGAAGATGGGCTTCATCAGATCTAACCCCAAAAGTTTTGTTTCAGTTCTCGACAAATTATACCTTACCCACAACAGGCTCATTATTTTGTTACTTTTGTAAAATCAATATGACAGTATTTAAGGGCATGAGAATACTGGGGAGAATGTGGTTGTATGAAAAAGAAGTTTTGAAAATGTGTAAATAATAATCGTGGGATAGGCTTAATTGCTCAACAAGGAATGGAACGGGATGGTCTTCTCAAACTATTAGAAAACTTATTATCTTCTGTTTGCCTCTATTTCTTTAAACTTTTGCTTAATTTTTTATTAAATGGACTGAATTGAACTATATTTGGGAGAACTTTCTGTATGTAAGAATCAATATGCCAGGGTATGATGATTCTTTTTTTTAATTTAAACTCAATTAGCCAACATCATTAGTTTCAGCTGTAGAGTTCAGTAATTCATCAGTTGCATGTAATACCCAATGCTCATCACATCATGTGCCCTCCTTAATGCCCATCACCCAGTTACCCCATCCCCCCCACCCAAAGAGTATGATGATTCTTACCAAGTGGTACTGATTACAACATGGAACACGAGGAAAGTAGGATTTCAGATTCGAACAGGAGAAGGACAATGATATTAATCTCTCAGTGTCTCTAAGATATTTCAACTCAAGATTGCCTAGACAGAACACTTGAACTTTACTCTTTAAAACCAACTTTTCCATCTTTTTAGGTGCTTATATTTAAAAGTCGTTGTTCATCTGTCTCTCCTTCTCCTAAATTAACCCATCAGCAAATCTCAAATATATCTTAAACCACTCTACTTTTCTGCATCTCTGGGGAACTAGTCTAAGCCACTGTCTTCTCTCATCTACAGCAGGGGTTGGCAAACTTGCTTCATCAAGGGCCAGATAGTAAATGCGTTTGGCTATGTGGGCCACGTAGTCTCTATGGCAACTGCTTAAGCCTGCCATTGTAACACAAAAGCAGCTGTAGACAATACATAAACAAATGGGTGCGGCCAAGTTCCGTTATAATTTTATTTATGAAAGCAGACACTTGGAAGTGGTTTGCTGACCCCTGAATTAGACTACTTCAATAAGCCTCTTACCCCCTGCATCCAGACTTGCTCCTCTTCCATTTCCTCATACTGAACCAGAATTCTGTCTTTACAACTGAAATCTGATCACTTCACATCTACCAACGACTTTCTATTGCTCTACGGTCTAAATTTCTTATTATGGCCAAAAGGCCCTGAATATTCTGATCTGACTACTGCTCCAGCTCATGAAGTATTATTTCCCTCAGTCTCCTTATTTTACTCACAGGGACCGTTCTTCCCTCCTGGAAATGCTTTCTCCAGTTATCGCTGCCCAGTTAGTTCTTATTTATTTGAGTCTTGATTTACATGTCATTTACTTTGAAAGGTCTTTTTTGACCACCATCTTCACCCAGACTAATTTAGATACCTCAGTATTAACCCTTCATAGCAGTTGTAGTTAGTTAATTTTGTAATTATTTGTCAAATGTTTCTCTCATTAAATAGTAAGCTCCCTGAGGCTAAGGACTGCATCCTGTTCACTGCTATCCTTCTTAGGTCTAACACTGTGCCGGATACCTAGTACATAGGTTAGTTAGTAATACATCAGGCTGCAAATAGCAGAACCTGATTACAATAGCTGAACCAAATATGGGTTTATTTTTATCACATAGTAAAAAAAGTTGAAGACAGGCAGTCCAGGGCTGGTACAGTATTTCCATAGTATCAAACTCGGTGGTCCATCTCTTTTTCTGTTTTCCTCATGATTGCAAAGTGGCTGCCACGGTTCCAGGAATCATCTGCATTTCAGACAGAAAAGTCAAAGATACTATTAAATGAGTTTCTCTCCTTTAAAGAAGAAAAAAAACCAACCCACACAACTCTTTCCTATATATCTTTTTTTTTTTTGAGAGAGAGGAAGAGAGAGAGGGGAGGGGGAAGGGGGAGGTGTGGAGGGAGAGAGAGAGAGAATCTTAAGCAGGATCCATGCCCAGCGCAGAGTCTGGCGTGGGGCTCATTTCACAACCCTGAGATCATGCATGACCTGAACTGAAATCAAGAGTCAGATGCTTAACTAAACCACCCAGGGACCCCAACCTATACATCTTTTTGTCTAGACCTGGTCACATGGCAACCCCTAGCTGCAACTGTATCTGAGAAGTTACATAGTAATAATATCTTGAAAAAGATGGGATTGTATTAGTAAGGAATAAAAGAAGAATGACTATTGAATAGACAAGTACTGGTGTCTGTCCTACTAGGCAGTTTCAATAAATATTTTTTGAATAACCAAATGAAAATCTTAAAACTGATTTGAAGTTGAAATAATTCTACATAAAAAGAATGTGACTAACAATGGCACTTGGATCTATATTCATTTTCTTGTTATTTTTAACAAATTTCACTCTTGTGTTTAATTTTATTGGTCTTTATTTGCTGTAACTGTTTTTAAGGGTCAGAAAAAAAAGGTGTTTTAGAGGGACAAATCCAAACTTACAATAAATTGTTTGGATTTTGCTTCCACAGGATTTTTCAAACAACACTATGCTGGAATGGCTTTAATAACATGAGCATTTGAAGCCAACATTGTTTTCTTTGGAAATACCTTATTACAAAATTATAATATATAAATATTTTAGCAGTAATAATATGGGTAATAGTTCTTAATGGCCTGATCTGCCTATGGGCTTCTAATTCAGTATTGGTATTTTTTTCAGACAACACTGTAAAAATCTGATTTTATGTTGCCGTGCTGTGAACATCTTCAAGTCAAATAGCAGAAGCAATGCTCTTCTCTTATTTAATTTTTTAATAGCTCCCTAACCTACATTCAGAAGAATCTATATATAAAATGTAACCAGAAGACAGTCTTAATAGCAAAACCATCTAATCTTCTGTCCATTTTTTTTAGTGTAAACTTTTTTTTTCTGCAGATATGAAAAGTGAAAATTGGATTTTTCCGAAGTATTGAAAAACTGGAGCAAAGATGTGTTTTTAAGATCAAGGTACAATATTAAGAATTTTACAGTGCTTAATAGTACTTGAGAACTTGTCAACTGGAAAACTTAAATCTTTTCACAAATATCAGCCCCTCAGCCAATCTCCTGGACCTATTGTGTTGCTCAGCACCCTGGCCTTTCTTCTTAGTAAGCACTCCCTGACTTCCTTTTGAAGAGTCACCTTTCCCATTGTGTGTAGACTTGGTGGGATTGCTAGGACCCAAGGCAGCACTTGGAGTCTTCTCCTTTGTACCACTTCTTCTGTGGTCGGGTTCGTTTGTCAGACCACTGCCACCAAATGAGAGCACTCAGAGGCTGCCCCAGTTCTCGTCCTTCTATGACCTGACCTTCCAATTTCCCTCTGATTCTGGGAACTGGTTTACATCCTTCCAACAAATTCCTGTTCTCCTGGCTCCGGTTGCTGCAACTGTAGAGCCCTAGGGATATAATCTGCTAGCTAAGAATACGAGTTCCACGACGCAGGGACTATGGCAGAGACTGCTAGAAAACTACAGTGTCCTTTCTTTCTTACAGATTGCAGGTTTTATTTGGGGTGGAAATACGTCCAGCTAAAAACGCTTACTCTCACATTCTGATTTGCAACTAGGGGTAGCCGTGTACTGTAGCTCTGCTCAGTAACATGTGAGCGGAAGGCTGAAATCATATCTGCATTCCAAACAAGCAGAAGGACAAAGAGGAAAGAAGGAAGGAGAAATGCCTGGGTTAGGAAAATAAAGACTCCCCAGAAGTCCCCAGCAGACTTCTGGAATAGGTGTTTTGTGATCATGACATTACAAGCATGAGTATACAACCTAGCCCTTTAAGGAGGCTGAACAGAAAGGTAGAGAGAAACTGGGTCCCTGATGGCATCTCAGCATGTCCTACCAGCCCTGGCTGCCTCCCTCATGATTTCTTGTTAAGTGAAAATCATGATACCCTCTTCAGTAAAGCCACTGGGATGGGAATTTCCTTTACTTTGAGCCATGTTGTTTCCTAACTGATAATGGGTACTTGGTCTATTTTATTACTTTAACCCCACACCTGGCATGTAGTAGACATTAAATATATTTGTTGAATGAATGGATAGTAATCACTAGCAAGAGAATCCTCATTTCTGCATATAATTCCTTAATCATTGCCATCTCACAGATGGGGAAAATGATACATGTTTAGTGCACTTGTGGTTAGTAGCTGTATCACTTGTTTATCCATTCTGATGTATGGACTTTATCCAGGTAAGTTGCAGAAGAGAAAATGAATCTCTGAAGAGAAAGAACATGTGTGGAGAAGAGAACAAATCATTATTCAATAATAAATTCTGACCTAGGAAATATGGCAAACAGATGTTTCAGAGTGTCACCAAAGAGTCACCAAGACCTATGAGATTTTCAAAATCTAAAGCTGTCATCTCAGTACCCTCCTAGCTAGTGGCAAGTCTTTCAGTATCTACTTTTGCTCCATGAAAATCCTGACCATCCCTGTGAGCCCAGCTCTACTCCCATTCCCCTTCAGAGAACCTTCCCTAACCACACTAGCTGGTGCTCATCTCTCTCTTTTGCAAATTCGTATGTCATAGGGTCAATTCACTTAATCCAATACAATACCGTTCTTTTTTTTTTTTAAGTCCTGTACTGTGTTTATTTTTCTCCTTTTAAAAATTATGTTAGTTACCATACAGTACCTCATTAGTTTTTGATGTAGTGTTCCATGCTTCATTGTTTGCTTATAACACTCAGTGCCCTGTGCAATACGTGCCCTCCTTAATACCCATCACCAAGCTAACCCATCCCCCCCCAACCCTCAGATTGTTTCCTGGAGTCCATAGTCTCTCGTGGTTCATCTCCCCCTCTGATTTCCCCCCCTTCATTTTCTCCTTCCTTCTCCTAATGTCCTCCACGCTATTCCTTATGTTCCACAAATAAGTGAAATCATATGGTAATTGTCTTTGTCTGCTTGACTCATTTCACTTAGCATAATCTCCTCCAGTTCCATCCATGTTGATGCAAATGTTGGGTAATCATCCTTTCTAATGGCTGAGTAATATTCCGTTGTATATATGGACCACATTTTCTTTATCCGTTCATCCTTTGAAGGGCATCTCGGCTCCTTCCACAGTGCACAACACCATTCTTGATCCTCAATGATAAGAGTCCTTATGGAAGAGAGAAAGGACTAATCATTTGCATTTCCTGTTCAAGGTGGTACTTAGTACTATCCGACTAGGCAGCAGAAAGTAGGGGAAAGGGCAAAGAAGGGGAAATTAAAAGATCTGGATTCCTGTTTGAGGTCTAACCTTAGGTAGGTCATTCAGTTCACCAGCATTCATGGAGCACCCTCCTTCTGTGACCACTTTCTTGAATCTCAGTTGCATTATCTGTGACGTGGAGAAAGTAAATAACACCCGTCTTACAGGTTATGCTGGGCTCCAGTGAGACAGTAGATGTGGAACCGTTCTATAACTGTTAATTGCTGTGTCATAGTAAGTGCTCTAAATTTACCTGTTGAATTTTATATGGTCAATACTCTGAAGGCAATTTTACATGAAAAGACTTGAGTGTTTTCTCTTGGTCACTTGATCTCTTTAGGATTATATGACATTCTAACTTGGTTGTGTCACTCATAACAATCATTAAGGACCTTAAGTATTCCAGCAAATGCTGGCTGTTACCCCCGCATCACTGGACATGCAGCCAAATGCCCATGATATGGTCGTTACCAATTATCCATTAGCCTCTGGAATTTTGCCAGGACCTCATTTCAGCCAAAGAGCTCAGGCTTGAATTAATCAGACATCCAAGTAGTTACACATAAAAGTTCTAAGGCCTTGCATCAGAAAGAACTGAACAACGGCCAATGATACCTGGCTCATCCATGCAGAGCATGGGAATATTGATCAAAGTTACTTAAAACATTGGTTTTTCTCTTCTTTTTGTCTCCTGTAATTCTTTACACAATTATTTTCTGCAACTTTTTTATG